>NW_026262593.1:30913690-33313690 GCF_021869535.1 Mytilus californianus | reverse complement strand
AAAAATAATAACCTGTTAATAGAAAAAATTAAATGAAAAAAAAAATTTATAACAAATATACCTGTGTTTGATTGATTGATTGATTGATTGATTGATTGATTGATTGATTGATTGATTGATTGATTGATTGATTGATTGTCACCCAGGTCACTGAGGTTTTAAACATATTTGTTGGTGCAAAACACTCTCCATAAAATCCGACAGTGTACGTAGTATAACAGCATAATATAACAGCAAACTTTGAAATCCGTTGGATAGAGCTTGAATAATCAGATCGACACGAACCACAAAAAAAAGTATCGATTTAAGTTTACTCGCAATTAATGAAAGCTTGTTCAAAGCCAATCTCAATAAATAAATATATCATGTTTTCCCAGACTTATATCTTTAACTGTATACATCAAACGGATTGTATATATGTAAAGACGTCATAAATAATGACAATACAAAATATAGGTATGTTGGACCGCAAGTGTTTGTAGTTGTATATCAAGTTATGTAATAATTTATTTAAGTTAAAATCAGTGTTAGTACCAATAACGATTATATATTCAAATATCACAATACTACAACGTTAATTTTACGACGTTTATGAATATGTTAGTTCAAAGGCTCAATTAGTTTACATAGATTGTTTCTAAATTAATGGGCAATATAAACAATGTATTACCGTAAAAATTAGGATGTGATATCCCGTTTGTAATCAGAAAGGAAAACAAAGGATACGGCAAGGCTCTTTATTGTTTTTGGTTTCAGAGACAGAAATCTTTGCATAGTCTTAATATTCTTTTAGGATGTTAAATCCTTTTCACAAAATTATCTCAGGTGAAATTAATTGATTCAGATGTACAAAAAGGTATTTCCAATGTCGATTTCTATCAATATCGATGACATTAGGAGAACATTTATGTTTGATATACATGTATATATACATAAGTTGATAATGATTGCCATAGAGACAACTTTTAAGCAGAGACCAAAAGACATAGATGCAGTCATCTAAAGGTCAACATGCCATTGGTTGATAAAAAGAAACATTACAACAAGAAATATGATTTCAGCTTCTCAATTGTGAACTTTCCATTTCGGCAGCGCCTGCATATGGAGTAAATATCTCCCAGTTGATACGATATTCCAGAGCTTACATTTCTAACATGAATGCCTTGAAGGAGGATTGTTGCTTCCAAAGAAAGTAATGAACTGCTTTGTATCGATCTGATGAGTTAAGCCTTTTTCATCTGATTTTTATAGTTTGTTTTTATGTTGTGCTGTTACACTATCGTCTCAGGTTAGGGGATGGTTGAGCGCCCACAAACATGTTGAACCCCGCCATATTCTTAATGTGCCTGTCCCAAGTCAGGAGCCTGTAGTTAAGTAGTTGTCGTTGGTTCATGTCGTAATGTTGTTTTTCGTAAATTGTTTTGTTTTAAATTAGGCCGTTAGTTTTTCTCAATTGAATTGTTTCATAATTGTCATGTTAGGGCCTTTTATTGCCGACTATATGGTATGGGTTTTTCTTGTTGTTGAAGGTCGTACGGTTGCCTACAATAGCTTATATCCACTTCATTTGAACTTTAGTGGATAGTTGTCTCCTTGACAATCATACTACATCTCCTTATTTTTATAGGAGTTCCAAGTGATGAATTTGAAATCATCCCTTCGAAAATTTTACGTACGCCATCACGAGTTTGTTAACCGTTAGGGAAAATCTGTTTTACATATGACGACGGATTTGTTCGAATATCCGTAACCACAATCCTGTCCTTTTTCTTAGAATGTGACCTACCGAATTCGACTTATCACCGGGTTTTATTTACATGAGCACCACAACGTGTGCCACATTTGGAGCATGATTTGTTTACCATTGCAGAACACCTAAAATCATCCAAGTTTTTTGGTTGGGTTCGTGTTGTTTGGTTTGTAGTTTTCTATGTTGTGTTTTGTGTCCTGTTGTTTGTTTTTTCGTCGTTTTTCGTTTTCGGCCATGGTCTTGTTAGATTGTTTTAAACTTTTGAGTTTGAATATCCTTTTGGTATCTATCGCCTCTCTTGTACGACTTTCAACAATAAGCAAACCCCAATCCGTATTGTAAGATATAAAAGGACGCTGCATAACAAAACATGAAACAGGTCAAAAAAAGAAAACCAACGGGCTGATACCTGCTTAAGATACAAATATGGCAGACAGAAACCATTATGTTTGAAAAGCTTGCCTGCTAGGTTGAACCTAAACACGTTATTAAAATGAAACAACGCATTCAAACGGTGCAAGTTATAAGAAAGAAAACGTTTTTTACCTGAAGAATAATTCAGTCGTCATCCTCCTCTATCATCTGGCCAATCATTCGGATGACAGCAAATGGTGATGGGTTGCAGCAAGACGGATCAACACAAAACTGTCGAATCCTTTTGCAGTTACATAACTGCTTGTAGTAACTGCACAACTGGTCATATTTATCATATGGGTTAGACAGAGGTGTCGTAACTGTTAAAAACAAAACCAATCAAATTGACATTATCAAATACTTACAAAATTTCGAGAATTGTGTGCGATTATCGAAATCAAGAATCCATTTGACATTGCTGATCCGTACTACTGCCAAAAAATGAAATATTTGTTCAAGAAATGTGATAAATACGCATTTCAATTAACATATAAAGTCAGGATTCTATCGTAAAAAACGTCCCATTATTAGGGATGATGCGCTGTCAATTTAGTCCTTGAAATCCGAAAAATTCATTCAGATGGCATTATTACGATCCTTACATGACAGTTGTTTTATTCACGCATCGTTTTCAATATAATTTTTATAGAATATAGAATTTGATGCGACTGTCATACAAGTGGGAGGTTTAGCGCTATAAAACCAGGTTCAATCCACCATTTTCTACATAAGAAAATGCTTGTATCAAGTCAGGAATATAACAGTTGTTGTCCATTCGTTTGATGTGTTTGTGCTTTGGTTTTGCCATTTAATTAGGGACTTTCTGTTTTGAATTTTCCTCGGAGTTCAGTATTTTTGTGATTTAACTTTTTTGTATTTGAATAGACAAATTTATTTATTAGCTATAAAGCATCATTCAATGTACTTTTACGGCTTTTTGCAACTTGAGTACAATGGGAGGCAACTCTCGTTTTACTTAATTGATAACGCCTAATATGAGATTTGCCCGCCTTGTTACTTCATCCGGGTTTCAGTTGACATGTGGTTTAAACCAAGAGAGCATGTTCCAGCCACATTTTATTATGTATTTGATTTTTTTTTTTCATTATTATGTCTGTAATTACCCAGATCTGGTACAGGTGCTTCATATTGACACTTTGTTCGTTGTAGCTTATTGATACCATTGATACTCGAATACTCGCTCGGAAGGCCGAGTACTCGAGTAAAATTTTAGTACTTAAAAACTAGTTTGCCTTTTAAAAATCTTGAGACATTTCCCCTGACTTAAGTTCCCTTTGAAATATTCCCTTCGTAATACTAATTGATATTCATTAACAACGTAAATACAGTTCACCGTAAATCTTACGTCTTACATTTAAATTCAGCAACTGATTAGAGACATTTGTAACGGTGTTTGTACACGGATCAACACTTTCATGGATCAATTATAACTCATCACAAGCTGTACACTTAACTTAGATTTGATTGTTAATCAAGAGCTCTTTGTAAGCGTGATTGGCATGAGATGTACATTCGATGTAATAAATGTTTATTTGAAACTTTATTATCATTTAATTGATAATTAAATATCGTTTTGTAGATATAATGTTTAGTCCAATAATTTGTTGAAAATTTATGGTACAAGTCGTTATATCAAAATTACTGACTCCACGGGAACAGATGATACAGATTGTCTTTCAAGTCGGACTTTATTTACATATTGATGGTTTTATTAGCATATTTCTAAGTAGGTACATGAACACACAAAGAATAATTGCTTCATTGAAGAACTGTGTTTAATATCTCGAGTTGGATATCATGTCGAAGGAAAGGCTGGAATACGGAGGTGAACAAGACGGTCAACATGTTGGAAATTAGGGACATTGTTAGTGATGTGACAATAAGTAAAAAAGCAGCCATGAAAAAAGTCGTTGAACAAGTAAACATCCTAAATAACACAGAATGGCAGAGCGATCTCTTAAACGATTGCGGAAAAGATAATGGAAATAGACTTAGAACATACAAGCAATATAAAAGTAACTGTTCCGTGGAAACGTATGTTTCAAAAAAAGTATTGTACGGTCGTACTGACGTGTAATGGCACTGTTTCGTGTAGGCTCGTTCCCGTTAGCCATCGATACTGGAAGAAACACCAGGCCGCCAATACCTGTTGAAGATCGACTGTGTGTTTATTGTTCGGACAATAGTGTTGAAACTGAGAAACATGTTTTATCGAACTGTTCTCTATATAATGAATTAAATTTGGGCATTACTCACAATGTTCACAACATAGTTTCGATACTTTGAGAAGCATGCACTGCTCCGAGATTCAGCTTTTTTTATGTAAAAGTATTTATAAGTTATTCATGCGACGTAAATTGTTTACATAAACTTTTCACCGTGAATAAATTGTTGTAACTAGTTCTGCTTATTTACATTATGTATATTAGTTTAAAGTGATATCTTAACGTAAATATTTTCACCTATGTCTGAAGTTTTATATAGATGTAAAGTAAATATTTATTTTTCGTTTTATTCATGTTGAAAATACTTTTTAATCAAATTATTAGTTTTAAAAATAGAATTTCAAAGTATCGTTTGATTTTTAAGACCATGTATATATTTTGTGCAATGTGTCTCATAAGTCAAATTGATATGGTTTGGTATTGATTGTTCTATGTATGTTTTAATGTTATGTATAATATGCATTTCAATCAATATGTGACACAATGATACACTAGATTATTATTTTATTCTATGATGATAGGTTATTTTTAGAAACGGTGGTCAGTTATTCATTGATCAAATGACACAAAAAAAGAGGATCGAAACACATAACCAAGGATTACGTTATATTTTGTAGTCATACAGTTTGAGTTCTGCAATAATATCAGATTATTACAGCCCAAGGTTCAATATCAGCCCAAGAACCGAAGGCTCGAGGGCTGATATTGACCAAGGGCTGATCATACATCTGATATGAAAAATGACATGTTATGATCTTTTTATCATATGCTTCAACAATGGAGAAAATTAACAGTTTAATATATTGATCCTTTTATGTGGTTCTCAAGTAGAAGTTTAAAAAGGGAAAAATTTATGGAACTCAGACGCCAAATGTAATACATCTGATATGAAATCTTTCTATCAAATGCCTCAACAGAGGAGAAAAACAACAGTTTAATATATTTTTATATTGACGATAATTCAACAAAACAAGTCATAATGAACACTGTTTGGAAAGGTCAACATTTGTAAAGTAACTTTCTCAATTATGCTGTAAACTTTGAAAAATGCATTTATTGTATCATTTGTTTTTTTTTTCTGTGTTTTATATTATATATTTTCCTGTTTCCTAATAATTATTTTGTGCCCTACTTTGTTATGTTTTTCACTGAAAACGTACCATTGAAGTAGCAATACACAGTTAGGAGTGTGGTTTCGCATTATGGCCCCTGTGGATGTTATTGTGCAATAAAATACATTTTTAGACAGCTGAGTACTAATTTAGCCTTCAAAGTTGGTTTATAAGAACATCAAGACTATTTTTTACATGTTTTATGGGCTATTTTCTGTTTGACTGTTTGAACTTTTTGACGCAATTTTCCAAAAAAAATGAGACGAAAGACAAAGACACATGGTTTTTATTTGATCTGTTGATAGATATATGTAAGCAGTTTCAGAAAAGGTATCACTCCAAGGGATTGAAATTATACTTCTGGCCAAATTTTTGGGAATTATGTGACATCTTTACCCCCCTTTTTGCAATATTTTATAGCAAATAAATACAGATTGTTGCCATAGATACACCAAAAAGAAATAATATTTTGTAATTTTAACTACTGGAAGATACTGATTACATACATATACACATATATGACACAAACAGTAAGCCTGATTTGCAAGAAAGCAAGGAAAAGGGGATGGTAAAATTTATGAGAGTACATTTTGATATTTTTTTCCTTACTGTATATTGCTACCTTAGGTGTGATCTCCGGATTTTGCCGAGTAACGCCGGAATGCCATGCGATAACGTTACGGAAAGGCATGTCATAATAGCCGGAGGTATGTGATAATTTTTTCATATCAGCCTGCTAAACACCATTTCGGAAAATATGAAATTCACGTTAATTTAATGCTATTATCATACTGTAAACATTATAAGTTATTTACTCAAAGTATATGATAATATGTCTTTCGTTAAGTTGTCAAGCGAAGTCATCATATTATTTTTTTGGTTTATGAAAGGTAATAACAAATATACCGCATCCCAACAAAAATCAATACTTTTCACCAGACGTGAAAGATTTATCCGAGTACTCGAGTACTCGTGAGTATCATGACTGAGTACTCGAATATTAAATTTCAGATCTGTTGACATCCCTACTAATTACTCTAGATAACACACACTTAAAATGGAATTTTATTGAAGTTATTTATCTTATATATACAAAATATTTACAAGTAAAGTCTGTCGTCATTGAGTTAAAAATGTAAGGATGTTTGAGTGAAAAGTGTGTCCGACTTTTCTTTTTTGGTATATTTCATGAAAATAATATATATATTAAAATACCTAAATTGTAATTAAAAAATGATTGAACGAGTTGTGTAAATCATAAGTCAGAAATACACTTCAAGTTTAAACATTCGAGTAGCACGAAACTTTTTTTTTATTCAAAAACATCTACTTTGTTATTATGACTCATTAGACAGGTATTGCATATGTCCCGTATATTTCATGTTTTTGTACGTTGAATGTTTAATGTTATTATATCAACATGTAGCTTTACTATATGGAAATTAAAATTCAAATAGTGGAAGCGAGACGATATATTTGCTTAGCACGTTTTCAGGACAGGACAATCAATTCAAACACGCCTGATTGTACAATAGTGTACCCGATTATCTCTTGCCGTTAAGATTATTGCTAATTTTAAGATTTTTTCCGGGATCCTAAAAGACTGTTGCAGTTGGCAGGCATGCAAGATGTTGCTTTACAAAGATCAATCTTTTATCTTTCTATGGAATTTTCTTCGGTGGAATTTATGCTTATGCATATCAAAGATCCATATGTATTTGCACATACCACAAATACCGCTTGGCTCCATATTATAATTTGAGTAAAACACGTATATAATATGCAAACAAAATCCTTAATTATGCACATCCTTAAATTCCTTAAGGTCACTGAAATAGATGTAAATAATTCTAATATGCAAATCACATGGGTTGTTTCCCTTGGCGCAAATACAAAATTTCAATCCTGGTATCTATGACGAGTTTATTGATGCAATAGCTACTGCCTTTACTGTTCCGTATACTTAATTGAATTCTGCAAATATAAGTACTAATGTTATTCAATAAAATATGTCAACTAGGTTTTACCAACTGCAACTTGCCCACGGCTTTTGGTAACTTCATGTAGTTTAATGAACCTATAACCACTGTATCCGTTCCAATGATGAATTTTACCTTACATGTTCAATACGAACGAGAACATTTGTAAATTGTATGCAATATTTAAAAACTTACTTTTAACTTGTTTGCGACTTAAAACACGCTGCTGTGCAATATTGCAAGAAATTCCAAGCACAAACAGAATTAAAACTTGTCTTGGTGACATCTTTAATCCAAAAGAAGGCCTTACGAACAATTAGTTGTCTTTTGCTGCTAAAGCAATATGCAGCAAAACTACAACACTTGATTGTCTAGCTTTTAATTTACAGGAACATCCACGTCCTGGGACCTTTTCTTCTATAACAACATAAACGTTGAAATTATGTCACCTGGATGCCTTTTCATGAAAGACAGTAATAGGCTAAAGGCGACATGAAAATGTCAACTGTCAAGTTTTGTAAAAATTGTAGTCTAATTAGGTACACGTAACTATAGCTTATATCTTAGGATTTACATGTAGATCTACTCTATAACAACATATAAGTAATCTATGTATATTACTCCATTTAAACATTACTGATGGTAACTAACACCTGCAACCAATATGGCATTTGGTTTTAACGAAAAAAAGTCATGTGACTGGAAAGCAGTGACTTCTGTTGCTTTAGACAACAGAATCACTAAGTAAATTTTGCTTCACTCTATGGAGTCATTGCCAGATCTGAGAAAGGATAGTTATCTTAATGCCACATGTCTACATTACTCTTATATTGAGGAAAAAACAAACTCAGCAGATTACATGACCAGAATTTTAAAAATTACTCGACTTTATAGAAAGTCTTTCACTGTAGCAGCAGTTCAATAGTCGGTACTGCCGTAATGACTTGATTTATAACATACTTTTTTAAAATTACCCGTTGATAGATTAAGATACTTTATAGCTACTAAGGTGCGAACTGCCACGAACAAAGTTGGAAAGAATTTGGCTTATATTCGAATTCCTTTTGTTCATAAAACTCCTAGCAATGTTTCTACATATTTATGCATCCCTGGCTTGCAATCCTAGGCCTGATTATGGTGAAGCTAGAATAGTGCTTCGGATCCGAAGAAATTTATAGAGTGTATTTTTTTGCAGTGTCTCCTTCCCCTTGTTATCCAACCATGCATCTCTTCTGGACAATGTTTTATTTTTTTCATATGAGTCGGAGTTCCTTCAGACACTTGTAAAAATATGAAGATCAAAGAAGCTAGATTATTTAGTTTCACCTACAGGTATATTGATGATCTACTTTCCATTAACAGTCCAAACTTTTCTGATTGTATCTTATAAGTATATTCATCTGACCTACAGATTAAAGAAATCACAAATACAGCTTCCTCCGCATTATTTCTAGACATTTACCTCGAATTTGACAACAGCAGTCATCTCAGTACCAGATTGTATGACAAATGAGACGATTTCAATTTTGAAATTATAAATTTTCTTCACCTTAGCAGCAATATTCAGGATTCACCAGCGTTTTGATTATACATTTCTCAACGATATTCAAGAGCATGCAGCTGATACTCAGACTTTGTAAAACGGAATCGGTGTCTTAGCAAAAATTTAATGAGCCAGGGTTTTGTCAAAGAACGTCTCGTCCTTTTTCTCAAAAAGTTCATCGGAAAATACCAAACCTAATACATAAATATTTAGTGTCTACTTCACAAATGATACACGATGGTCTTGAGTTATAGAATAAAGGTGCTGAAGTTGTGTATTTTTTTTTTTTACCTTAGTTTCCCAATTATTTGTCTTCAGCACTACTTTGAAAATACAAAATTAACTTATATATCTTAAACTTACAATAGGTCTATTTAAAGTATCATGTTTTATTTCGTATATCTATTACATCCGACGTTGATATTAAAAACAACACATTCAGTTGATGTAAAGTTGTGAATGGCTTCTAAGTCACGGGTACATGTGCTCGAAACAGATTGTGTTTATTGTCAATCGGGGTTTGAAACAGGGTGTCCAATTCTTCCTTATTATTTTTCCTGATTTTTAAAAGTTCAAAAGTTTTCCACTTTAAACCAGCCTCATTTGAACGATCACGTCATGACTTTAAGCGTGGAGATAACCAATTTTATTTGCTAATTGAAAAGCTGAATACAATCATTTAAGACAGCAAGGAAGATTAATTCTGTATAATTGTTTATTGCTCAGACTTAAATAAAGAGGAAGATATTTATACTGTAAATTTATGATGTGTCTGTACTGGTCAGTGGGTCAGATTTATCATACTTAATTAAACGATAAATTGTTGAAATTAGATAACATGTTTTCACTTTTAGAGATAACACGTATGACCAGTGCATGATTGGATTACATCTTTTTATTGGTCAATGATCTTGCGGGGTCTGCACGAGTTCACGTGTATATGTTCTGTGCTTCCTTTTATCATCAGCTTTTGACTTGTTAACTTTATGGATGATTTTGGACTGGAGCGAATTCCTTTTTGCAATTTAAGGTAAAAGCGAACAATCTTTTTGTGTTTTAACTATTTTATGCTTACATCATGGACAAACGTATAGTTGCTTTTTGACCATTCTTTCATTCATAAAGATTACACGATTTTGTTTTATGCAATACACGTATTGGTTGATCAAATTTGTCTCTTTGTTGAAGAGATATTGGGGTAAAATTATTGTTGGTTTTGGTAGTGGCACTGTGAGTTTGCAATCAAAATGTACTTATTTACCATGCTTTTGGAAAATTATAGCTGATGATAAACCCGATGTTGTTTTTTTACAAGTTGGGATGATGATATTAAGCATAAGAGAGCCCACCAGAAGGAGTTAGCACGAGTTATTATTTCATTATTTTGCACAGGTCGTCTTTATGGTAATGTTCATCATTTCCAAGCAGGCACTCCAAAGTTTATACAATGTTGAAATGACGTTGAATGAACAGTTAGTTTTGAAATTTGAGATTGAAAAGGTGATGCTGTCAATGAGATACCATTATTTTTCTGCGTTTTTTCAACGTCGATTTTTTATTGGATGTAGGTTTAAACTTAACATTAAAACAACCTCACAATTCAACATTGAAATAACCCTGTTTCGTCACGTTTATGTTTGAAATAGACAATTCAAAGTTTGTTGTTGGTCCATAGATATAAGAAGATGTGGTATGAGTGCCAATGAGACAACTCTCCATCCAAGTCAATATATAAAAGTAAACCATTATAGGTCACAGTACGGTCTTCAACACGGAGCCTTGACTCACAGTAAGCTATAAAGGGCCCCAAAAATTACTAGTGTAAAACCATTCAAACGGGAAAACCAACGGTCTAATCTATATAAAAAACGAGAAACGAGAAACACTTAAGAACCACATCAACAAACGACAACTACTGAACATCAGATTCCTGACTTAGGACAGGTGCAAACAAATGCAGCGGGTTTAATCGTTTTAATGGTACCAAACCTTCACCCTTTTTCTGAAACAATAGTGTAACATCACAACATAGAAAGACACACTATATAATATCAACTGAAACAGCTTAACTCAATCAAAGGACATATTAACACCATTGAACATACGCTGAACAAATAAATTTGACCTATGATACAATGTAAATACAAAATAAATAAACTAAGGGAAGAATAATAAAAGTAACATATTATATCGGTATGAAATGTTAAACAATTAAAGAAAAACAATATGCTCGAACAAAAATATCAGCCATTTGCAATAACTTTAAACACAGGTAAATGAAAATAATTTTGTTTTTAGGTATACGTGTACAGTTCCAATAGAGAAAGGAAGTATTTTTACAAAATAAATAATTTTGATGTTCATAGTACGAAGTGAAAATTTATAGTAATACCAAACACTTATCAAAGCTGGTATATAGACCAGATATAACCCTGAATAAAATTGAATAACAAAAAAGCAATACAATTAGTATCAACGGGTCAAATAAACAAGAAAGTACGATTTGAGAGTACTCGCAGTTACTGACAGCTAGTTAAAAGCCAAAACAATTAATAATAAAAAATAATGCATCAGAGACTAAAATCAGCTAAAACACATCCCAGGGATTTAGTATTTTAACGTCATGGACAGTCAAAGAAGATATGACTAGTGCAATGCCAAAAATAAATGTATCGACAGAAAGAGACATACAGTTTAAATAATAAGGCTAAGCTACTGTTTATTGTGTTACAAACCAATTTGCCTTACTTGCTTTGGGTAAGGTTGACGATATTTTAATCGGTGCAGAGGGCATGGTTGCTATTACGTTTGGCTTTGTTTATTTGTTTTTGCAAATACGTTTTAATGTTGTGTTGTTTATTGTTTTATGCTATGTCATGAAACTACTGTTACTTTGGTTAATATGTTCACGGTGATTGGTTTGGAACAAATAATATTCTAGGTTAGCCTATTTGCTATAATTGCCAGTTTTTAAATGTTTGCATATGTACCTTGTTTGCTATATGTTAACGGTATAAGAAGAATATGTCTCTTACATCTATCGCAACAAACTCCTTATTTATTACAAACCAATTTGCCTGTCATTGCCTGTTTGTTAAGGTGGATGATATTTTAATCTTTGCAGAGGGTGGTGTTGTTTGTACTTATGTCCACTGTGTATTTGATTTTGTAGAGGTCGTGTTAGCTTAGACTTATGACCTCTGTGTATTTGCTTCTGCAGAGGGCGTGGTTGCCTGTACTTATGCCCTCTGTGTATTTCTTTTTTTGCAGAGCTCGTGGTAGCTTGGACTTATGTCCTCTGTGTATTTGCAAATATGTTATTATTTAGTGGGTATTGTTTTATGCTTTGTCATGAAACTCATGCTACTTTGTTATTTTCGTCATGGTGATTGGTTTGGAAAAAAATATTTTGTAATTCAGCATATTCGCCAGAATTGCCGATATTTCAAGACATGTAGCTATTTGTACATGTTTAGCAGTATTTTAATACATGTTGCTAATGTAATATAGTTAAATTATGTTTACTTGTATAGTCCATGTAGTTTTGGGATGCGATGAACTTAATTGATAATTTTTATACCAATATTTAAGCATTGTAAGGTCGTTTGCTTATGATTTATAATAGTTTAACCATTAAAAATGACAATGAACATGACATAAGTTATCAAAACAACACTAATAGTTTAAAGTTCATAAACTCCATTTAATTCTTATATATGTTTAATATTATACCTTAACATTTGTTATATTTACTGTTATAGAGTGAGATCGAGTTTGTTATATAAAAACAATTTTTGTTTTTTTATTATTTTACATCTAATTTTGTTTATTTCATGGTTTAACTATGAACGAAGAGTCTGAGTCTGCTATTCTTCTACGTAAGAACTATCAACCATTGAAGGAAATATGCAATAAAGCGTGATATCAACAACTTACATATAAATTTATATATTAGTGGTATGTCACAGTTCCGATAATATAAACATACGAATGTTGATGAATTGCTGGTTAACTGACGTTAAGAAGACAAAATTAATTTTGAGATACGAATTTTGATCTCGACGTGCGAGTCGTATCAACAATAATCATTGACTGGCCAAAGTCTACTTTGACTGTTTTATCAACACTAATTTACAAAAGGTGTCTTCGATTAGCATATGGATACACAACTGGACCTTTGTTCCAATGAAAGTCTGAAGCATCTGTTGCACGCTCTTATTTCACCACCTCTTTAAAGTTGGCTCTGTCGTTAATTGGTTTCGACTCTCGGTACTATACAGCACCTAGTTGTAGAACAAGGGCGGCGACTTCTGCAGCAGCTAATGGATTGAATTCCCGTCTCCGTTATCCAAGGATTGAAATCGCATGCAATTATGGAATTTATAAGGATAAAAAGGATTAAGTTAGTAATCCAATTTAATGCTTCAGCTGTTTTTCGTCAGTGGTTCGTGCAAAAACGTTTATGATCTTTATTAATAAAATTGATTGATTGATTGATTGGTGTTTAACGCTACTTTCAACACTATTGTGCTATATATTTCGTGGCGGTCAGTTTTTATTGGTGGAGGAAGCCGGAGTGCCCTGAGGGAACCACCGACCATCGGTAGGAAAACTTACAATCCTAGCCAATTAAGATTTGAGTCGATAGCACCTGCCCCGTGCGGGATTCGAACTCACAACCTCAATGTTGACTGGCAAGTGGTATAGTAGTTCGACTACATAGACCACTCGGCCAACGAGGTCCCTTTATTAATAAAATGTTAAGCTTCTGTTTTGGGTCAGTAATACCTGCTAAAACGTTTATCTGAACTTTAGTAATAAAATGATTTGCTTCTGTTTTGGATCAGTATTGCCTGCCAAAACGTTTAAGATCTTTATTTCATACAATTACAACTATCTGTTGATTTGTCGAGGAGGAAATATTGTTCTTTGGTTTACATTTGGTTTTATATATTACAATGAAAAATGGTATTTTCAACGTAATTATGATCATTGTGGAGTTTTTAAATATATAGCTTTGCCTTTGGTAAATATAAATTGTATATAGGTGTCTGGATGGGGTCAGTATTGCCTGCCCTCCTGATGTCTTTAAACATTATCAAAACTGTCAAAGTTCAAATTTGATAAAATTGAGAATGGAAATGGGGAATGTGTCAAGGAGACAACAACCCGACCAAAGAGCAGAAAACAGCCGAAGGCCACCAATGGGTCTTCAACACAGCGAGAAAATCCCGCACCCGGAGGCGGGCTTCCGTTGGCCCCTAGTAGGCTACTATTTTTTTTTTTTTAATATTATGGTTCCGTTTAACTTCCTGTATGTATACATGAATTGGTTTTAGGTCATGTGATGGATGCCAGCAATGCCTATTTAGCTTAAATTTGCAGTTTTTCAAATTATATATATATAACGATAATGATGGTTTATTCCAATTTTGTACTAAATGCTATGGTCTTTAGAGATCAATCTATAAAACATCAAAGTTATTATACTTAGTTAACCTGGTAAATATTCAAAAGATTATTTCTCTTTCGAGAAAGAAATAATAGTATGTGTTGAATGTTATAAACATTAACTGTGTATGAAATTTACGCAAGGTATAGAAGATGTATACAAAAAATACATAAAAGTTGTATTTAGATTACAAAGATATTTCTTATCTTCCAATTCAAGTATTTCAACTCAATTACGACCTACAACAAAAACCTTGTTTTAATGTATGGCAATGAGATTACAGGTATGTTTAAAACTAGCTCTGCAGCAGGCCAGGAAGAAAATGAATATTTATTACAACTCATTTATAGCAATGATTTTTCGATTCTAGATATATGAAGTATATGTTAAGTGTGAAAATAAAGTCCTCTAGCTTAGCTGTGCTAAGTGAACTTGGTAGATTCCCATTATTTTATAGTGGTATTATCAATATGAAATATTACTATTTATATCGAATGCTGGTATTCCTCCATTCGTTGTATTTCGAAAAAGCTGAATATTCAAAATTCAGATGTAAAGCTAAATTTTTTTTATCAAGTCAGTTAAGCAAAACCTTTGTAAGAGTTTGATATCAATTTGGAACACAACAAAAATTAAAGAGTAAAAAAGAACTAAATTAGAGACTTATTTACTTATTTCAAACTAGAAACCTGTTTTTCTTCAGAAATGTATCTATATTTATACAAATGCGATTGCGAAATGCCAAATGTTAAATGAGATTCTCATAATAGAAAGAGATATAAAACTTCTTATATAGAAAGAAGTCTAAGGTTTTGTAAAAATGTACTTTTATTTTGTATGAGGATTTAATATGAACAATATTTTATTATTAGTTGTCCAGTATACAATGGTTATGGAGAGATATTTTTTAAAGAGAAAAACAGAGGCAAAATGTTTTTGGTTAATTACTGTACTTATACATATTGTTTGTTCTAAAATATTTAGGGGACTACGTTATTAAATGTCTAGATGTAAGACATAAGACGAAATGTGAATAAATATACGTCATAATGATTATTATTGCAACTTTATTGCTGTGGCCCTGTCTGGGATAATATTGACATCATTTACCAGCGGAGATAATTATAAAATAATATATGTAGGTTTATAGTTATGTTTTATTTCAATGTCAAAACGTTTTACAAAACTATAGTGTTATTTTTTGTGTACGTGAATGTCATGCTGCCCAATTATAACATGCTATATATCAATTGTATTCATGTCGGATGGGGGATCCACTCTTTCAACCTAAGAGTGGATTTGTGGCAGATTTTTCTCCCCACCTTTGCTATTCTTTGTCATTTATTCAATTGATATGATTTAAGTCGATGTTATTTCGTATTATATACCTATATGGAGTTATTTTCTTTCAGAACGATAGGTCATTCTTTTTCAGAATCAACCCGGACGATACCATTTTTCAATGAAATGTGCTCCAAGGCATAAAATAATGACCTGTGTCAGGTCATTATTTTATCCTGATTGAAAAACTACTTTAACTGTTTGTTAACAGATTTTATTCATTTTATTTTACATGAATTAATCATAACGAAAAATTGAAAGAAAAGTTGCAAGTCACAGTTTTTTTGTCACTCTCGTCTGTTGAACATTCAACCGAAGCACTACCAACTGGTGCACCGGCAGCTGCTGATGGTTTTGCCTTCTTACTTCCATCTGACGGTCTTAATCCATACAAGATGTTCGATGCCTCTATTTGTTGATCGGCAGAAGTCCTTTTGTAAACTCTTACTGCATTACTACGATGACCTGCCATACATAGCTTAATTATTTTTGCGTTTACGTTAGCACTTTTTATTTTTATTGAACTGCATATTCAACATCACAATAAAAGGAATAAAACTCAAAATTTTAGCAGTAACTGAAGCATGACGGACAAACAGACGAGCGGACGAGTTATGGTAAATCTGATTACCCAAAATATCGTGATCGTGACAGATACAATCATTTATCTTAATGATAAGTTTCCTGAAGTCTCTGTACAAAGATAATTATACATTTTTCTTACAATCATCAGTTCTCTATTAAAGCAATTGAAAAAAAAACTGTGAAAAAGAACAGTTATTGGGTAATGTCATGCAGACAAGGAATACCGTCGTGTTTGTTTTTTTTTCATGCCATTTTGTGTGGGCTAAATAAGAATATTAAAAATAAAAGACTAGAAATTATAATGTTTCATTTTACTATTATATTACCTGTTGTTTCGGCCGCACGTTGTTCTTCTATGCCAGCATTATAAAGACGTGTTGCTGCTGAGGCTCGGAGGCTATGGTTTGTACGTTTTCCAGTCAGTCCAATACTTGTGCACAACCGTTTTACAGTGCCTTGTAAAGTGTTGTGTCCAATAGGAGTTTTGCTATACCATTGTCCATCTTTGATATGTTTTAAAGGTGTAAGGTAAAAACAATCCTTTCCGCCATTTGTTGGACTTAAATAAAAGAAAACGTTTTGTAAAATTTTACTTCAAACACACATAATGTAATAATGTAAAGATGATTTTAATTATTATAGGTAAATTACAGCTAATTTCCTAATGCTTGTGGAGTAAAACTTTGGCTGGCTTACTTGCTTTGTTTGTATAAACGTAAGCTGAAGCATTGTATTTAAGATTGACATCTGCAAACAATATAAACAGGCATTATTAAACGAGTATATATTATATTTAAATTTGATTGAAAGTTATCCCAATTACAATTGTCAATATACAAACAAAGCAAGCAAGCTAACCAAAGTCTCACCCTGCATGCATTAGGAAATTAGCTGTAAAAGGAAATTACGTTAGATTAGATCAACAAATATTTCAGATTTTATCATATTCATTGAAGCATGATGAGAAGATATATTAAAGAAAACAGTATTAAATCCTGTGGATTCGTATTGGAAAATTTAATTCAACCTTTGGATGTCTGTTTTGTGTTCATGATTTGTTTTGATGTGTTACATGTACATTAGACGATTTTCATATTTTTCTGCTGCCTTTGTTTTTTTTTTTTAAGTTTTATACATTATTCTTATATTCTTTACACCATTCAATTTTCATATTTTCTCATGTTCTTTACCTTTATAAGGAAATCGGTACAGAGAGGGCTTCATCTTTTAAATTTGGAGGAGGGGATACCACTGGCGTTGTCATTTTTTTTTTCGATCTATGAGTTTGAATGTCCCTCTGGTATCTTTCGCCCCTCTTCTATTGTCATTTTAACGTACAAGGAATACCATTAGTCGTTTTTTTTGTAAGTGTTGAAAAGCGTTAACGCGTTAAATATAAGCCCCCCCCCCATTTTATAAAGTTATTTATAAATAATAAGCTACTTACCAAAGTGACTTGTACTTTTCAAATACTGTAACAATACATCTATTTCTGTTTTCTGGGTTTTCAAATGCTCGGACACATTTTGGAACAACTTTTCTGTGCTTAAGGCCACCTGCGTTAGCTTTTGAAACATCCTCTTTGTACAACAGGTATCTTAATTTAGCATCCTTATCTTGAAACGGACCAGTTATTTGCGGATTAGAATTAAGTCTGAGCTGTCGGTGTTCAGTGCCTCCCCTTAATGCAAAATGCAAACCACACAAATAAAGCAACGTGTCTAGAAGTTGTTGGGGATTATCCACGCCAAGGATACCCTTATCATATAATGACACTTCTTCATCTACCGATATCACATCAGCCTGCTTGCGCGTATTTGCACCGAGACCTTCAGTGGCCCTTTCTTTCATGACAGCATCTAACACTTGTCTAGCCCGAAGAAATTCGGGATCCGTGAAGAAGTTTATACTAGATGATTTCTGATGACGATACTATCCCTGTATTGAGGAAAACAGGTCATAAATACTGTTGGACGGATATTTACCTCCGTCTTTTTTTTTGGCCTCTGCAATGAAATATTGTAACGAAGTCGACAGTTCTGTTTTGTCCATGTGTACCAAATCCTTTTGCAAACAATTCGGAGGAATTCCTAAATTATCTGATATCGGACGTAAACGGCGCTCGGCTTGCCAACTATTGAAAGCATTATAACCCCATATATATTTTTTGACTGAATTTTTCGGCACCGATTCCTCAATCTTGTTTTGAAGGGATTTTGCTGTCTCTGGTTGACCGTGTCTAAATTGATGACTTATACCAGTAATTTCTAAATCATTACCACTTGGTTTTAAATCAAAATAACTTAGAATATCACTTTCTTTTTCTTCACTTACTTGAGAATACGAACTTTGCGTAAGAAAAATCGGGTCCCACTCTAACAAATCTATACCATCCATGGTCGTAATGTGGATTTTCTTTTAATATAACTGGACAATGATTACACACTTTTATATCTTAATAAGTGAGTTTTATTTTAGTGAATTATTTTCACCTTATTTGTATATACATTATAATTTAAATGTTAGGCGTGGTTATAACCAAACTAATTTGAGCAGAATCTCCCACATTAATGATCGGTAAAATAGGATAGAAATTTCTGCAAAATTGTAATAAACAGAATTTTTTTTCGACGGTATATAAGTCAGATAATGCATATTTTAAGGTTTTTCTTGTCGTAGAACACAACTCGGGGTGTCAGGATTGCTCAAAGAAAGACCTCCCTACGGTCGGTCTTTCATTTGATCAATCCTGACACCCCTCGGTGTGTTCTACGACAAGAAAAACCTTAAAGTATGCATTGTCTATAACTTAATTATGTATTTTAATTTCATATCAATTATGAACTTTTATGTCAAATGTTTTATTTGCAAAATGTATTTTTGAATTTTATGATTTTGAATAAATGATCTTTTTTCGTCAATTTAGTTTTTATATCAAACAGCAAAACAAGCTCCGAATCTGGCCTGTGTATACTCTAGTATGTTAATGGTATCTGTCTTTCTGTCTTAAATGAAAATTTCTGCTGGCAGTGAATATATTTATCTTGAACTTGTTTTGAATTATTTCTTGACTTACGTACTGCAACGAAAGCAGTGTTAAGTCCTTGTTATTTAAATATAATTAATTGAACATTTTATAAGAAATGATTATCTATCGATTTTTCTAAAATTTAACATTAGTACTTTTTTCTTTCAAAAACTTTGAAAAGGTAACAAGGATTTAATAAGATTTTCAAAAATGTTTTTTTAAACTATATGTAATAAAATCATGAAAAGAAAAGTAGGGATTAGCGGGCAAAATATTTAATGACACAAACTAGAGGATTCCGAATATCTGACAAAAAATCAAAAATAAGAGAAGCGAGCATCCTTAAAATCAAATCGATTGTTTGTCATCAGTTCTGTTCTCGGTCGATTCTCATTGTTATTTTATGTAGATCAAAGTCATGATATCAAGCAGATTAAACATAGTTGTGGTATCCTTTGAATGATGTTGAATGGCATGGATCTCATAAAAAAGTGCTACGAAACTGTGAATGAGAAAATCTCATCCATACAGCTGAGGTGGAGTTAACTTATGATGCTAACTTCTTGTCATTAGAGTTAACAGGGCCGGAAGGACTTTTTTCAGGACGTCGGGATTGGGCCTATAAAATTCGGAATTTACACTTTTCAGGACCCGGGTATTTAGGATTAATTTTTCGGGTTCGGGAAAGAATGCTTTATCTGTTCAGGATTCAGCGTTTATTTTTCCGGGAATCCGGGATGACATCCCCTTCTATTCCTTTTCGGAACATTTCCTTATAAAGATTACGCGTCATTCAGCAGTTGAAGTACAATTGATAGGTGGAGATTGTGAACAACTTGTCAACACATTGAAATCAAGTTACTAAATCAATTAAAAATTTATTATTAAAAAAAAAAGAAAACTGCAAAATTCCCATAAGATATACAGTTATTACATGTCATCATGACTATAACATTTGCAGTTTCATTAACTTAAATATTGTGTGTATTGTATATTTTCACTACATAAAGCACGCGCTTGTGGTATGTATGTCCACGACATAAATCAGGTGACTGAAGAATTAATGTCCACTACATATAGCAGGTGGTTGTAACATGTATGTCCACTAATGTACAGGAGGTGATTGAAGTATGTCCGTCTACTATATAAACAAGGTATCCTGGAGAAAACGATAACCTGTTATTAGAAATAAATAGAATGAACAAAAAAACATTTATCACATATATAACGGTTTTTGATTGATTGATTGATTGGTCAATTGATTGATTGATTGATTGATTGATTGATTGATTGATTGATTGATTGATTGATTGATTGATTGATTGATTGATTGATTGTCACCTAGTTCACTGAGGGTTTAAACATATTTGTTGGTTCAAAACTTTCCCCGTAAAATGCGACAGTGATGTAACAGCATTATATAAGAACAAACTTTCAAATCAGTTGGAAAGAGCTTAAATAATCAGATCGACACAATCAAAAAAAAAGTATCGATTTAAGAGTACTCGCAGTTAATGAAAGCTAGTTTAAAGCAAATTTCAACAAATAAATATACCATGTCTTCCTAGACTAATATATTAAACAGTATACATCAATAGGGTTTACTGTAAAGACGTCATAAGCATGACCTCTTGCAATGCAAAATATAAATATGTAGCACCATTAGTGTTCGTAGTTGTATATCAATTTACATTAAGTTATATCATAATTTATGTAAGCTACAATCAGTGTTACTACCAATAAAGATTATATATTCAAAGACTACAATACTACAGTGTAAATTTTACGACATTTAACCCACCAATTTTTTTCTTAAAATGTCCTGTACCAAGTCAGGAAAATGGCCATTGTTATATTATAGTTCGTTTCTGTGTGTGTTACATTTTAATGTTGTGTTCTCCCCTTATATTTGATGCGTTTTCCTCAGTTTTAGTTTGTAACCCGGATTTGTTTTTATCTCTATCGATTTATGAGTTTCGAACAGCGGTATACTACTGTTGCCTTTATTTAAGAATAAGTTCATTCAAAGGCTCAATAACTGTATATGTATGGTACCTATATTAATTGGTTATATAAACAATATATTATCGTAAATATTAAGATGTGATATCCCGCTTGTGTTAAGATAGGAAAACAAAGGATATTGCAAGGCTCTCTTTTGTTTATGGTTTCAGCGACAGAAGTATTTGCGTGGTTTGTAGTGTTCTTTTAAGATGTTTAAATCCTTATCAAAAAGTTATCTCAGGTGAAAGTAAATGATCCAAATGTACGAAAAGTTATTTACAATATCGAGTACTATCATTATCGACGACATTAAGAGAACATTTATGTTTTGATATATATATAATTAAGTTGATAATGATTGCCATTGAGACAACTTTCCATCAGAGACCAAAAGATGTACAGGTAGATGTAGACATCTTAAGGTCAATATTCGATTGGTTGAGAACACGCAAGTTTGCAACAACAGATATGATTTCAGCTTCTCAATTGTGAAGTTTCTATTTCTATGTAGCAACATTCGGCAAATAGAGTATATATATATATATCTCCCAGTTGATGCGATATTCCAGAACTTGCATTTCCTATCATGAAGGCCTTGAAGGATTGCTGCTTAGAAAGAAAGTAATGAACTTAGAATTCTAAGTGGTGAAGTTGAAATCATCACCTCGAAAATTTTACAGACGCCATCACGAGCTCGTTGACCGTTATGGAAAATCAGTTTCACATATGAAGACGAATTGTTCTAAATACTAGAATATGACCTAACAAATAAGACTTATCACCGTCTTCTATTTACATGAGCGCTACAACGTGTGCCACATTTAGAGGAGGATTTGTTGACCATTTCGGAACACTTGAAATCATCCCCGGTTTCTTTATGGGGTTTGTATTGTTCAGTTTGTAGTTTGCTATGTTGTGTTAAATGTACTGTTAGTCTTTTCAGCGTTTTTCGTTTTTTGCCATGGAATTGTTAGATTATTATCGACTTATGAGTTTGAATATCCTTTTGGTACTAGTATCTTCCGCCTCTCTTAAACGACATTCAACAATGAGTAGACCCCAATCCGTATGGTAAGATATAAAAAGGGTGCAGCATAACAAAATATGAAACAAGTTAAAAAAACAAAAACAATGGACTAACACATGCTTAATATACAAATATGGCAGACATCAACCATTATGTTTGATATGCCTGCCTGCTCGGTTGAACCTATATACGTAAATTAAATGAAATAATGCGATGCAAGTTATTAGAGAGAAAACGTTTTTACCTGAAGAATAATTCAGTTGTCATCCTTTTGTATCATTTGGCCAACCATTCGGATTACAGAAAATTGTGTTGGGTTGCAGCAAGATGGATTTAACACAAAATTGTCGAATTCTTGTACAGTCACATTTCTGCTTGTAGTAACTGCACAACTGGTCATGATATATAGGTGTGGTGACATTTGAAAAAAAACCAATCAAAGAATTGAGAGATTATCGAAATCAAGAATCAATTTGTCCTATAATGTCTGTAAGTTTTGCTTACATGTTATTGTCAATGTAATGGAATTTTATGCGACTGTTGTACATGTCAGAGGCTTAGATAGTTATAAAACCTAGTTTAATCCCCCATTTCCTACATAAGGAAATGTCTGTACTAAGTCAGGAATTGAACAGTTGTTTTCCATTCGTTTGATATTTTTATTGTTTGAGCTTTTGGTTTTGCTATTTGATTAGGGACTTTCCGTTTTTAATTTTCCTTGGAGTTCAGTATTTTTTTATTTTACTTTTATTGACATTCCTATACCGTACAACTGTCAAATATTTAAAAACAATTTTAGAAATTTATTAGATCCGCTTTTCAATTTACATATAAAGTCAGGATTCTATTTCGTAAAAAAACTTCCCATTATAAGGGATGATGCGCTGTCTATTTAGCTTTGGAAAACCGATACATTCATTCAGATTACAGTATTACGATCCTTACATGACAGTTGTATTTGAATAGACACAATTATCTGTTAGCTATAAAGCATCATTTAATATACTTTGAGGGATTTTCCAACTTAAAACTAAAAACTGTTGACTGGTTGGTTTTCAGAGTGGAATTTTCAAAGTTCGAAAGACACTTAAAAATCTATTTGAATATATCGTGGTAGAGCAGACTAAACATTTACAGAGTTTGAAGACTAACTATCCTAGATAACACACACTTAAAATGATTTTTTATTGAAGTTATACATACAAAGTAAAGTATGTCGTTGTTGTGTTAAAAATTTAAGGACGTTTGAGTGAACAGTGTGTCCGACTTTTCTTTTTTAGTATATTTCATGAATAAAATATATATATATTAATATACCTTTACTGTAAATGAAAAATGATTTAACAAATTGAATAAAATATATCAGAAATACACCTCAAGTTTAAACATCTGTAGTAGCTGCAATATATTTCATGTTTTTACTATGAATTTTTAAAGTGCAGCTTTAATATATGAAAATATTCGAATCTGAAGCCAGACGATCTATGAAATGTTTTTGCTTTTAACGTTCTCAGGACAAAACAGTTAATTCAAACACGCCTGATCGTAATATAGTATACACGATTATCTCTTTTCGATAAGAATATTCCTCATGCTTAGGATAACTTCCTCAAAGACTGTTGCAGTGAACAGAGATGCAAAATATTGCTTTAAAAAGATCAATCATTTATGGAATTTTTTTCGGTGGAACTTATACTTATGCATATTGATCAAGATGTATTTTCATCTACCACAAGTACCACTTGGTTCCAGACTATGATTTGAGTGAAACACGTATATAATATGCAAAATAAATCCTTAATTATGCACATCCTTAAACTTCAAAAAAGTCATAGAAACAGATGCAAATATTTCAAATATACTATCTTGGCCATATTTACCTTCTCTTATAAAGAGTTCCGTTCCTTTTTTAGCTCACCTGGCCCAGAGGGTCAAGTGAGCTTTTCTAATCACTTGGCGTCCGTCGTCCGTCGTCGTCGTCGTCCGTCGTCGTCCGTCGTCGTCATCGTCTCTTAACATTTTACATTTTGAACTTCTTATAGAGAACCACTGAATGGAATGAAACCAAACATGGCATGAATGTTCCTTATGAGGTGCTGACCAAGTGTTGTTACTTTGAAGCCGATCCCTCATCCAAGATATCCGCAGGCAGGGAACTTAGTTTAACATAGGACCCTAGAGGAAATACATACAAATGTCTTCTTTTGGAGAACCACTGAATGGAATGAAACCAAACATGGCATGAATGTTCCTAATGAGGTGCTGACCAAGTGTTGTTACTTTGAAGCCGATCCATATTCCAAGATGGCCGCCAGCAGGGGACTTAGTTTTACATAGGACCCTACGGGAAATACATACAAATGTCTTCTTTTAGAGAACCACTGAATGGAATGAGATCAAACATGGCATGAATGTTCCTTTTGAGGTGCTAACCAAGTGTTGTTACCTTGAAGCCGATCCATCATCCAAGATGGCCGCTTTGGGGGGGACTTAGTTTAACATAGGACATCATCCATGGTGGCGGCAAGCAGGGAGACTTCCTTTAACATAAGACCCTATGGGAGATACATACAAATGCTTCTTCTAGAGGTGCACTGAATGGAATGAAACCAAACATGACATAAATGTTTCTTATGAGGTGCTAACGAAGTGTTGCTATTTTGTTGCCGATTTACTGTTCAAGATGGCCACCAGGATTTTTTATTAAATTACAGGGGGCCAATATTAAACCAAATTTGGCCTCACTCATTATTAGGTATCTATTATGATTTTGATATATTTTTACATGATTTTCATGAAGTGGAATCAGGTGAGCGACACAGGCTCTTGAGAGCCTCTAGTTTTATTTCAATTGGATATCAGCCTGTATACACCATGTCAAACATGTGATACTGTTTTCATGTAGCAATGGTAATGGTGTCTTTTTTTCTGCATTCTTGCAAAATGAAACCCCTGAATTGTGCTTGTAATTGAATTGAATAGAATCGCATGAGTTGTTTCCCTTGATGCTATAGCTACTTACTGCTTATACTGTTCCATACATTTTGTTGAATTATGCAAATATAAATACTAATGTTATTAAATAAAATATGTCAAATAAGTTTCACGAACTGCAACTTGCCCACATTTTTGGTTGCTTCATGTAGTTTTATGAATCTACAACCACTGTATCCGTCCTATTGAATTTTACATTTTACTTACAAGTGCAATATGAACGAAAACAATGGTAAAATGTATGCAATATTTACATACTTACTTTTTTTTGCGCTTTAAAGCATGCTCATATGAAATATTGCAATAAATTGCAAGGATAAAGAGAATTAAAAGTAGCTGACATCTTTAATCCAAAAAGAAGGCCTTACAAGCAGCAATATAGCAATATGCAGCAAAACTACAACACTTGATAGTCTAGATATTGAATTACAGGAACATCCACGTCCTTGGACCTTTCCTTTTATAACAATATAAATTTTTGTAAATATGTCACATGGATGCCTTTCATAAAAGACAGTAATAGGCTTAAAGCGATATGAAAATGACAAATGTCAAGTTGAAGAAATTGTAGGCTAATTAGGTACATGTATAACTGACTTAAATATAGCTTATATATAAGGATTTACATGTAGATGTACTCTTTAACAATATATGCAATCCATCTATTTAACTTCCTTTAAACATTACTGATGGTAACTAACATTTGCAACCAATATGGCATTTGGTCTTAACAACAAACGGTCATGTGACTTGGAAAGCAGTGATCTCTGATGCTTTAGACATTACAACAGGATCCCTAAGTGAATGTTTCTTCACTCTATAGATTCATTGCCAGATTTAGGTAAGAATAGTTATGTTAATGCCATATGTCTACCTAACTCTAATATTGAGGGGAAAAACAAAAATTCTGCAGATTATGGGTACATGTATAACTGACTTAAATATAGCTTATATATAGGAATTGACATGTAGATACACTCTATTACAATACATGCAATCCATGTATTTAACTCCCTTTAAAATTACTGATGGTAACTAACATCTCCAACCAAAATGGCATTTGGTCTTAACGAAAAAAGTTCATGTGACTTGAAAAGCAGTAATTTCTGGTTCTTTAGATATTCCAACAGGATTCCTCAGTGAATGTTGCTTCACTCTATGGATTCATTGCCATATCTGAGTAAGAATAGTTATCTTAATGTCACGTGTCTACCTAGCTCTAATATTGAGGGGGAAACAAATTCTGCAGATTAATGACCAGAACTTTAGAAATTACTCGACTTTATAAATAGTCTTTCACTGTAGCAACAGTTCAAAAGTCGGTATTGCGGTAATGACCTGATTTATAACATACTTTTCTAAAATTTCCCGTTGATAGATTAAGATATTTTATAGAAACTAAGGTGCAAACTCCCTCGAACAAAGTTGGAAACAATTTGGCTATTATTGTTATATTCATTTTATTCATCAAACTCTTAACAATGTTTTACGTATTAATGCATCACTGGCTTGCAAATCTTTAGGTTTAAGCATTCATGATTATGGGAAAAGTGCTTCGGATCCGAAGAAATTTATAGATTGTATTTTTACAGAGTCCCTTTCCACTTGTTACTCAACCATGCATCTCTTCTGGTCAACCTTTTCTTATGTTCATACGAGTCGGAGTTCCTTCAGACACTTGTAAAATATATGAAGATCAAGGAAGCTAAATTATGTCATTTCACATACAGGTATACTAATGATGTCTTTCCATTAACAGTTAAACCTTTTCTGATTGGATCTCATTACATTAGTATATCCTCCTGAACTAGAGATTCAAGAATCTACAGATACAGCCTCTTCTAGACATTTACCTCGAATTTGATAACAGCGGTAATCTTAGTACCAGAATCTATGACAAATGAGACGATTTCGATTTTGAAATTATAAATTTTCGTCACCTTAGCAGCCATATACCAACTTCACCCGCGTTTTGAGTATACATTTCTCAACTCATACGATAGTCAAGACCTTAAGCTATTAGCTGCTACTCAGACTTTGTAAAACGGAATCGGTGTCTTAGCAAAAAATTAATGAGCCAGGGTTCTTTCAAAGAAGGTTCGTCCTTTTTTCTCAAAAAAATTATCGGAAAGTACCAAGACCTAATACATAGATATTTAGTGTCTACTTCACAAATGGTCTTGAATTATAGATTCTAGGTGATGAAGTTGTGCATCTTTTTATTTTACTTTAGTTTACCCGTTATTTGTTTTCATCACTACTTTGAAAATAAAGAATTAACTTATATATCTTAAAATTTACAATATTCCTAGCTGAATTATTTTTTATTTCATATATCTTTTACATCCGACGTTGATATTGAAACAACACACAAAATTGAAGTAAAGTTGTGAATGGATTCTGAGTCACAGGTACGGGTACTCGATCGGAATTTATAGTATCAATACAGACTGTGTTTTCTGTCAACCGGGGTTTGAAACAGGGTGTCTAATTCTTCCTCTGTGTTTTAACATTTTCACAAATGAATCGACTACTTCTATATAATCATTTAATTTTGGTGTTACCGTTATAGGGATATGTACTTTGCTGTGTGCAGATGACATTATTCTGTTAGCCAACACTGAGGTTTGTTACAAAACATATTAGATGAGTAATAGCATTTTTATACTGACAATAAAAATTTTTAACAGTTTAAAAGTTTTCCACTTCAGACCAATAAAATTAAGAATGGAATTAGGGATGTGCCAAAAAGACAACAACCCGACCAAAGAGCAGAAAACAGCCCAAGGCCACCAATGGATCTTGAACACAGCGAGAAAATCCAGCACCCGGAGGCGGGCTTCAGCTGGCCCCTATACAAAACTGTGTAGTAGTTCAGTGAAAATGGACGTCCCACTAAACTCCGAAACATATAAATGAACTAAAATTAAAAAAAACATCAAAGATTAACAAAGACCAGAGGCTTCCTGACTTGGGACAGGCGCAAAAATGCGGCGGGGTTAAACATTACACCTTATTTGACGTAAACGTCAAGACGTTCATTGTGGAGATATGAATATTTCTGCTAGCAGTGAATATACTTATCTTGGCCTTGTTTTGAATTATTTCTTCGCTTACATATTACTACAAAAGCAGTGTTTTAAAAGTCCTTGTTTTTTTTAATATAAGTCATTGAAAATTAAAATTTTTAAACTATAAGTAATAAAAATATACAAAAAAAGTAGGAATTAGCGGTCAACATTTTATTGGCATGCAACTTGAGGAATCCGAATAATTGACACAAAGTCAAAAACAAGGATAGCGAACACCCTTAAAGTCAAATCGCTTGTTAGTCATTATGTTCAGTTCTCGGTCGATTCTCAATTGCTAGCTTATGTAGATCAAGTCAAGATATCATGCAGATTAAACGTAGTTGTGTTACCTTTGAACGAACTGAATAGCATGGATCTCTACGAAACTTTCAGTGAGAATATCTCATCTAAACAACTGAGTTGGAGTTAACTAATAATGCTAACTTCTTGTCATGAGAATAAAGAGGGGCGTCAGGATTGAGCCTTCATTTTTGCGAAAATTTGAGATTTACGCTAATCGGGATCCGAGAAAGAATGCTTGATCTTTTCGATAATTCGGGTTTCAGCGTTCACTTATCCGGGAATTCGGGATGACATCCCCTCCTACTCCCTCTCAGAAAAAAAAATTCCTTATGAAAAGTATGCATCATTCGTCAGTTTGCAGTACAATTGATTAGTCGGAGATTGTGAAGAACTCGTCCTCATATTAAAATTCAGTAAATAAATCAATTAAACAGTTATTATTAAAAAAAGAAAAACTGCACCATACACATAAGATATATAGATATTTTATTTAATTATGACTTTAACATAAATATAGTGAGTGTATTGGATATGTACATAATGCAGGCGGTTGTGGTATGTATGCCCACTCCATAAAGCAGGTGATGGTAGTATGTATGTCTACTTCATAAAGCAGGTGATTGTAGTATGAATGGCTACTTCCTAAAGCAGGTGACTGAAGTATGTCGTCTACAGAAAGCAGGTAATCTGGAGAAAATTAAAATATGTTAATAGAAAAAAATAAAATAAACACAAAACATTTATCACATATTTACCTACTTTTTCATTGATTGATTGATTGATTGATTCATTCATTTATTTATTGATTTCTTTATTGATTTCTTTATTGATTGATTGATTGATTGATTGATTGATTGATTGATTGTCACCCCGTTCACTGAGGGTTTAAACATATTTGTTGGTGAATAACACTCTCCATAAAATGCGACAGTGGTGTAACAGCATAATATAAGAACAAACTTCAAAATCGGTTGTATAGAGCCTGAATAAACAGATCGACACAAATCACAAAAAAGTATCGATCTAAGATTACTCACAGTTAATGAAAGCTATTTTAAAGCCAATTTCAAGAAATAAATATACCATGTCTTCCCAGACTAATATATTAAACAGTAAACATCAAACAGATTTAATGTAAAGACGTCATAAACATGACATCTTGCAATGCAAAATATAAATATGTAGGACTATAAATGTTCGTAGTTGTATATCAATAAGCTGTGTCATAATTTATTTAAGTTAAAAATCAGCGTTAGTACAAATAAAAATTATAAATTCAAAGATCACAATACTACAATGTAAATTTTACGACATTTAAATTAATTAAAAGGATCAAATAAGAGAACTATCGATATCGATGACTTTAGGAGAACTTTTATGTTTGATATATATAGATATAGTTCATCCTATTTTGACTCCTCAAAATTCAAGAGTTTATCCTAAACTGAGATAAATTATATGGCTTTCCAAATACCGTTTCGATTCTTAACATCACTGAAGAGACATTAATTGTCGAAATCCGGATATGGTGTACTAAAACCTTTGCACCTTTTGTTTGCGGTTTATCATCTTTTCCGCAAGTTTATTGTTTTCTACTTGGTATTAAGTTAATATAGAGATCAATTTTGTTACACCTTGTGATCAATTTATTTGGCAATCGCCAATGGCAGTCTGCAGGGTTTAAGAACATCAGTTGTTCGACCTTCAAGTCAATTGCGTTTTGTTAAAATATATTTTTTCACTCTTTTGGTCTTTTGGAAAATGTTGTTTGTGCTGTATTTAGACCCTTCTACAACGAAATTTGTTACATGCACACGTATAAAAATTGCGGTTTTTATCCAACGCAATCATAGGTTTGAACGTTGTTTTCAATTTAGACTTGTTTTATATACATATATACATATATATACAGCAAAAGACCAAAAGAGTGAAAAGTATATTTTAACAAAACGCATTTGACTAACAGGTCGAACAACAAATGTTCTTCAATCCTGCTGACTGCCATTGGCGATTGCCAAATAAACGAATCACAAGGTGTAATAAATGGATCTTAACTACAAATTTAATACCAAACAGAAAACAATAAACTTGCGGCAAAGATGGTATACCGCAAACAAAGGTGCAAAGATTTTTTGTACACCATATCCGGATTTCGACAATTAATGTCTCTTCAGTGATGTTAGGAATCGAAACGGTTATTGGAAGGCCACATAATTTACCTCAATTTAGGATGGACTCTTGAATTTTGAGGAGTCAAAATAGGAAGAACGGATTATATAAACTATATATGTATATATATATATATAAAATTGAGAATGGAAATGGGGAATGTGTCAAAGAGACAACAACCCGACTATAGAACAGACAACAGCAGAAGGTCACCAACAGGTCTTCAATGCAGTGAGAAATTCCCGCACCCGGTGGCGTCCTTCATCTAGCCCCTAAACAAATATATATACTAGTTCAGTGATAATGAACGCCATACTAAACTCCAAATTGTACACAAGAAACTAAAATTAAAAATAATACAAGACTAACAAAGGCTAGAGGCTCCTGACTTGGGACAGGCGCAAAAATGCGGCGGGGTTAAACATGTTTATGAGATCTCAACCCTCCCCCTATACCTCTAGCCAATGTAGAAAAGTAAACGCATAACAATACGCACATTAAAATTCAGTTCAAGAGAAGTCCGAGTCTGACTACTAGCAGTTAACTGACATGCCAGCTCCAGACTTCAATTAAACTGATTGAAACATTATTTCTTCATCATATGAATATCAGGCACAATCCTTCCCGTTAGGGGTTAAGTATCATACCATCATAACATATATGAGAAGAACATAACCCGTGTCATGCCAACAACTGGTTTTTAAATAAATGTGTTTAGTGCCGATGCAAAGACCCTATAAGTGAATCAATATTAACACCAAAATATGCAATCTTTAATGACCTGACAACAGTATCGTAACTATATCCCTTCTTAATAAGTCTATTTAAAGGTTTTGTTAGCTTCAGAGGTGAATACTGACATTTTTGTGCTTTATAAAGAATATTTCCATAACAAATTGAATGTGAAATACCTGAACGTATAAGAAGTCTGCATGTTGAGCTATATATATAAGTTGATAATGATTGCCATTGAGACAACCTTCCTTCAAATACCAAAAGAAGTAGATGCAGACATATAAAGGTCAACATACGATTGGTTGTGAAAACGAAACTTTACAACAAAAGATATAATTTCAGCTTGCCAGTTGTGAACATTCCGGCAGCACCTGCATATGGAGTATTTACTTCCTGTTGATACGATATTCCAGAACTTTCATATCTTATCATGAAGGCCTTGATAGAGGTTTGCAGCTTACAAATAAAGTAATGAACTAATATCCCCGAGTGGTGAAGTTGAAATCATCCCTTCAAAAAATTTTACGGACGCCATCACGAGTTCGTTAACCGTTATGGAAAATCTGTTTCACATATGACGATGGATTTGTACCAATTGCCGTAACCACAATCCCGTCTTTTCGTCGATTTACGTTTTTGTCCATGGTATTGTTAGATTGTTTTCGGCTTATGAGTTTTGATATCCTTTTGGTATCTACCGCCTCTCTCATACGACATTCAACAATAAGCAAACACAATCCGTATTGTAAGATATAAAAGGACGCGGCATAACAAAAAAGTAAACAAGTCCAAAAAAACCAAAGACCTCATAAGCATATGGCAGACAGGGACCATTATGTTTGAAATGCCTGTCTGCTAGGTTGAACCTATATACGTAAGTAAAATGAAACAACGCATTCAAACGATGCAAGTTATTAGAGAGAAAACGTGTTAACCTGAAAAATAGATCAGTCGTCATCCTCCTCTATCATCTGGCCAATCATTCTCATGACAGCCAATGGTGATGGCTCGCAGCAAGATGGATCAACACAAAATTGTCGAATCCTTGCGCAGTCACATAGCTGCTTGTAGTAACTGCACAACTGGTCATATACACCAATGATGATAAAGTCGACTGGAGGTTGCCTGACTGTTGAATATAATCATTCAAATTGTTATTATCTAATACTTTCAAAATTTCTAGAATTGTGAGATTAACGTAAAATAAGAATCCATTTGACATTGCTGATCCGTACAATTGGCAAAAAATGAAATATTTTTTTCAAGAAATTTGTTAAATACGGATTTAAATTTATAGAAATATACATATAAAGTCAGGATTCTATTTCGTAAACAATTCAAATTATTAGGGATGATGCGCTATCAATTTAGTTCTTGAAATCCGATAAATTATGGCATTATCATGATCCCTACACGACACTTGTCTTTTAAGAGACAAATTTATCTATTAACTATAAAGCATCATTTAATGTACTTTGAGGGCTTGGCAACTTAAAACTATTGCCTGATTGGTTTTCAAGGGAGAATTTGCAAAGTTCAAAAGACATTTCAAACATCTATTTAAATATATCATGGTAGGGCAAATTAAATATTTTCAGATTGTAAAGACTAACTACCCTAGATAACACGCACTTAAAATGCCATTTTATTGAAGTTATACATACAAAAGATCAACAAGTAAAGTCTGTCGTCATTGAGTTAAAATTTAAGAAAGTTTGAGTGAATAGAGTGTCCGACTTTTCTTTTTTAGTATATTTCATGAATAAAATATAATTTTTTTTTATATATTATTATACCTAAATTGTAATTAAAAAATGATGAAATGAAATTGTATAAAATGTAAGTCAGAAATACTCCTCAAGTTTAAACATTTGTAGTAGCATGAAGCTTTTTTTATTCAAAAACACACCTACTCTGTTTTTATGACTAATTAGAAAGGTATTTCATATGTCCCATATATTTGATGTTTTCGTACTGTGAATTTTAAATGTTATTATATAAACATGCAGCTTTAATATATGAAAATAGCGGAAGCGATAAGATGATTGAAACATATTTGCTTTACACGTTTTCAGAACAAAACAGTCATTTCAAACACGCCTGATCGTAAAAAGGTGTACCCAATTATTTCTTGTCAATAAGATTATTTTCCATTTTTAGAATTTGTTCCTTAAAGACTATTGCAGTTGGCAGAGATGCAAAATATTGCTTTACAAAAATCAATCATTCATCTTTCTAAGGAATTTTTTTCCGTGGAATTCTTGCTTATGCATATTAAAGATCAAGATGTATTTGCACCTACCACAAATACCTCTTGGTTCCAGACTATAATTTGAGTAAAACACGTATATAAAATACAAAAAAATACTTAATTATGCACATCCTTAAACTTTTCAAGGTCATAGAAACATATGTAAGTAATTCAAATATACCATTGGCCATATGTTTCTTCTCTAATAAAGAGATCCGTTCATTTTGTTAAATTTCAATTGGATATCAGCATGTATACACTCTGTCAAATATGTGTTACTGTTTTGACATAGCAGTAGTAATGATATCTTTTTTCTGCATTCTTAAAAAAGAAACACCTGGGGTCTGTTGTTCAACTTGTCGTTAGTTCTAACAAGTCGTTAAAATTTCTTAATCATTTGATTAAAAATAACCATACGATAAGTGTGTTGTTCAACTTGTCGTTAATTTAAATGCGGTGTTAAAAATGCTAAAACTGTCGTGAAATTTATCCACCTCATGAAGGTGTATTAAATGTTAATCATATGATTAAAACATCCAATATAGGTTTATGCTCGAAAAATGAGACGTTTAAGAGATATTTATCCCCTGGAAAGGGATTTTAGCAATGACCAGCTATGAAAGCGCTTTAGATTTGAAAGATACACAATAGATTTGTAAGGAGTTGAGTTAACGCATAAATTGGAAAGGGATTAGACAAGATAGGACGAAGGATCGGACGAATACATACAATGGTCATCTGATAACAGAAAGAAATTGCACATTTCGGCAGTTTTTTGTTTGTATTTTACCGCTTACCGAGCAGTGTTGATTGTAAAGACGGGCCACATTATCGTGCGGAATCATTCAACAAATGATGGCGAACCAGCTTTTATAAAAAATAAAGGTTACTATAGCATTAATGTAAAGGCCATAAGTGATTTCCACAGCAAGTCTTTGCTAATTTTCCTGTTTTTCGAAGTTCAAATATTAGCACATTTAGTAACACCCTTCATCTAACTGCTTACGCGGGTAAATTTTAATGGATAAATTCGACCAACGGATAGCTGGGACCTTACGATATTTATCTTTATGCGTAGTTTTAAAACATCATATATTTATTCCCATTTAGTAAAAATTATGACCATGACGAGGATCCAAATATTAATGATGAAAATTTACTACCGTAAGTGTTTTATGTCATTGATTAAGTATATATATATATATAGTCAATGAAAAGTCTCATATTTCTCAGCTGACACGATATACAAAAACAAACACCTGTTACTCATTTCCGAGTGTCAGATATTTTTTCAAAAGAAGTCTTATACCCCCTTGGGGTTAGGGGTAGGGTGTCTATTACTAATACACCTTATCGCTATTTGTCCGCCGTTACTGGACATTACAAAGGTTCCCGTAAAAGTTTGACGTCATAATAGAAAATATATGACGCTACAATGGAAATGTGATTGTGTTATGACGTCAATAGTTAAATAGGCGCAGATACTTGAGTCATATGGCGCAGATTTCCAAATAGCGATAAGGTCTATACCGGCCTTCAAGAGGCAAAAACTCTCCAATAATTCAGATCATCAATGAATATATGTTTAAATTTTTTAACACTGAACACTGCCTCTCCGGTAAATCCGAGTAAGAAATTATGAAATACAAATGGTTTCAAAATTATAAATAAAGAACATGGAGCATCCTTATAATAGTATATACTATCAGCCATATAACTTTCAGCATGTAATATTCTACCGTTATCATGGTTATGCGAGTAATTACCGTTACAGTTGAGATGAAAATAAGTAGTCAACATTAAACGCCATTTTTGTTTCGCCTGCGACGAAAGTCGCATTATGCGAAACAAGGATGACTATGCGGAGGCTGTGGCAGCGGCAGCGATGTAAACTATTTGTATAAAGCTTTATATTTCAGCCGGTAGAAGACCTGGATGCTTCATACCTTGTATCCAGATACCTTATGTTAGTAGGTCAACTATATGTGGTGTATGGAATGATTGTTAAGGGTACATGTCAGTCTGGCAGGTTTCATCGGACCTTGGCCTCATTTTCATGGTTTATTGGTCGAAGTTAAGTTTTTGTGTTTTTGTCTGTTTTTTAAATACTATAAGCAGTAGGTCTAAATTTGGTGTATGGAATGATTGTAACGTGTACATGTCTGTCTGGTAGGTATAATCAAACCTTGACCTCATTTTTATGGTTCATTGATCAATGTTAAGTTGTGATTTGGTCTGTTTTTTTCAATTTCCATAAGCAATACATGTAGATCAACTATATTTGGTGTATGGAATAATTGTAAGGTGTACATGTCTGTTTGACAGAATTTATTTGACCTTGACCTCATTGTCATGGATCTTTAAAAATGTTGAGATTATGTGACTTGTTTATCTTTAAGACTTTTTAACCTAAAATCAATGGTCAGTAAAGAAGGTTAGACATTTCAGCGTGTGCACTTTTGTTATTTCCTTTGACGTCATTATCCGACAGTTTGATTTTTAAAAATAAAACAATGCTGAAACCTTTTAAATAATTTCTTTATTAGGGTGTTTTACTGGTTAAAACTTTATTTATTCAAATAAACTTTAATATAATCAGCCATGTCTGCATTATCATGTAAGTCTTTTTTTTTTTAACTTTCTTTAGTCACCACAAATTCTCCATCCTTTTATTGTCAATCTTCTGGTATAATCTAATGGAATTTCTTTTTTCCGAACTTTTGGTTTTGTTTTTTTTTTTTTTCAATTGAGAGACATTGATAATACACGTGTTTTCGTTCGGAAGGTGATCTACAATGTAAGAACATGCTATTTATGACGTACAAATATTCATATGGCTATAAAAAGTTGCGAGATCTATGCATGTTAGGTGAGACACAACAAATCTATAACGAAATCCAAGAAACAAACAAATAAGTCAAGTGTTTATTAACCACAGAATGAAAGGAGTGAATAATTATGTTTAATGACACTGAATTCATGGTAAGAGGTGAATGTTGAGAACTGTAAAATACATGTAGTCAAATGAACGTGAGCTACAACATATGTAAGAAAACCACTTAATAAATATGCATAAATATACACCTAAGAATAAAAAGATTTTTAATTGCGATGACATGTCAAGTATTATTTTCTAAGGCTGAGATATAAAACATTAATAATCACATTCATCTGATTTAATTCATTTGCGAATATAAAATATTCATCTTTTAAAATGACATGCATATTTTTGAACACAGGTTTTCTTAGTTAGGCTTTTTTCCACCCAGCACAAAAGTCATGAGACAAACAAACACGGTCTCGGTGGTCTCGAGTGCCGCAGGTCGTCGGTTCAAACCGCAGCCGTGTCAAACTAAAGACTTTAAAATTGGTATTTGATGCGTCCCCGCTAATCAAGCGGTATTAATGGATAAGAGCAAAGACTAGTCGGCTCGAAGTGAGGATAAAGTGTCTCAGGACGGTAACATGTCTTCCTACGGAATGTTGTCTTGTGAATAAGCACGTTACAAATCCGGTTCAGCCAGTCAGTCTAGTACAAAGCTTGGTTAATATTCATTACGCACTAGCATGTTCTGGTCCTAAATATGTATCTAATATGCCATGCAGGAAGTTAAACAGCCACCCATCATCATCAGCAAAAGACAGACAACCCATGCAGTAACACAGTGTGTTTGATATTCAATATTAGTTTTTTTTTCTTTTGTTTCTGAAATTTGAACATGTTGATAAATAGGAGACGTGTATATAGCTGCTCAAAGGATTTAACGAATATTTTATTATTTTTTTTTAATTGTTTAAAGTCATTTTAAGTACTGTAATTTTAGAGGAGATATGATTGATTGACTGTTGTTTGCTGAACGGCTAGTGGCAAATACTTCATGCATATTTATGACGGAGAGCAATTTAAAGAATGTATTTCAAACAAGAAGCTGCATATTTTGCTGGAAAAAAATTGAAACATACACATAGTCCATAGTTATTTTACTCATAGTAAGCATCCATCTTTGTTGGTCGGTTGTACCATAATCTCACCCAATTGTAAAAGAGACCAAAAAGTACCAAATAAACATCTGCTACTTGTATATAATCTTTTTGTATGTGCCTGTCCCAAATCAGGAGCCTGTAATTCAGTGGTTGTCGTTTGTTGCTATATATCATATTTGTATTTCGTTCATTGTTTAGTACACAAACAACGCCTTTAGTTTTCTCGTTTGAATTGTTTAACATTTGTGATTTCTATGCCTTTTAAAGCTTATTCTTCGATATGGGTTTTGCTCGTTGTTGAAGGCCGTACAGTGGCCTATAGCTGTTAAACTTCTACATTATTTGGTCTCCGGTGGGGAGTCGTCTCATTGGCATTCATACCACATCTTCTTATATTTATATTTACTAGTATGCACCCCATCTCGCGTGAATATCGGATACCCAAGATATATCATATTGTCAGATAGTTTTCTTTGACCTTTATCACTGTTTTTTTTTCTTTTTTTTTTGCCCAAAAAAAAGTTCAGGGTATTGTTAATAAATGTAACGAACAAGTCGTTATTTTAGTATAAAAAAATTACATTACATTACAAAATTGAAGATCTAAAATTGTCACATGGGGTCTACTTATGCCGTATGAATTACAATGTATGTTATCGGTCACAGTTCTGTAATTTATTTTTCACCATCCGTATAATAATCATATAAAATGTTTACTTGGCATGGCATACTTGATTAAATACGGACGTGAAAAAAAAACACTTTTCACCATCAAAGGAGTGTAATATTCCACGGATTTTCCATTACGAGCATTTCGTCATTTATAAAACGAAAAACGTGTATCTTAGAGAGTTGTACTAAATAAACAACAGAAATTAAAGATTTTTGAAGGACTCATTATCATGTGGATATATAAATTTAACAAAGACTTCAAGTTATATGCTTTCACTGTGACATCAAATTCCATGAAGATCATGGCCATGACGGACTCATGAAGAATACATTTTTCTGCAACCAACATTTTTAAGAGAGGACCGAATACAAACACTGACAATGTTTCCGAGTTGGAACAGCCACTTGCTGCATGGTAAAACTAGTTTGAACAATGATTGGACCGTTTTTTTAGAAACAAAATTTCATCATAAATTGCTCATTGGATGCAATTGACTGAGTTGGATTTTTTCGACCATCTGACCCCATCATTTCAGATAACAAAGATTTGTGAAAAAACAATTGAAAAACTCTGGCCTTATTCATAGGTTAAATGAAAATGTTTATCATTGGAAAATGTACCCTAAAGCATTTTTTATTAAAAAGAATGCATTACTTTCTGCATTAACTGAAATTATTTTTCCCTTCAAGCACATTTTACTTTGAAATCAAATAGACAGTTTTGAATAATCTGAAATAGTAATATGTTACCATAGAAAATATGAACATGTCCAAAGTCAGGAACCTGATGTTCAGTGGTTGTCGTTTGTTGATGTGGTTCATAAGTGTTTCTCGTTTCTCGTTTTTTATAGAGGTTAGACCGTTGGTTTTTCCTGTTTGAATGGTTTTACACTAGTAATTTTTGGGCCCTTTATAGCTTGCTGTTCGGTGTGAGCCAAGGCTCCGTGTTGAAGGCCATACTTTGGCCTATAATGGTTTACTTTTACAAATTGTGACTTGGATGGAGAGTTGTCTCATTGGCACTCATACCACATCATCTTATATATAATTAAATATATTATATTCAATCATATTTGCCACCTAAAAACTATGTAAAAAGAAAGTCTATATTTGAATGCAGAAAAGGAAGTTATGGGCCTTGTTTTTCAATGTGTTGTGGGAAACACTTGCTTATTACCCAAAATTAATCATACTATTAAAAACTAATACAGTGATTAACTAATACAATGATTAAATTAAGTAGAACGACAAAATTTAATCATTGTGTTTACTAATCATGCAATTAACTTTTAACGACTCATTAAAGTTAATCATATGATTAGTTTAACGATAAGTTAAACAACAGACCTCTGAATTGTGCTTGTAATCGAACTGAATAGAATCACAAGGGTTGATTCCCTTGATGCTAAAGCTACTGCTTATACTCTTCCATACATTTTGTTAAATCATGCAAATATAAGTACTAATGTTATCAAATAAAATATGTCAACTAGGTTTCACCAATTGAAACTTGCCCACAGTTGTTTGTAGCTTCCTGTAGTTTAATGAACCTATAATTACTGTGTCCGTCCCATTGAATTGTTCCTTACAAATACAATACGAACGATAACAATTGTAAAATTTATGCAATATTTACATACTTACCCTTAATTTGTTTGCGCTTTAAAACATGTTCCTGTGAAATTTTGCAATAAATTCCAATAATTAACAGAATTAAAATTTGTCTTGGGGACATCTTTAATCCAAAAGGCTTTACAAACAATTAGTTGTCTTTTGCTGCTATAGAAATATGCAACAAAACTACAACACTTGATAGTCTAGCTATTGCTTTGCAGGAACATCCACGTCCTGGGACCTTATCTTCTATAACAATATAAATGTTGTTAATATGTCACCTGGATGCATTTTTATAAAAGACAGGAATAGGCTTAAAGCGATATGAAAATGTCAAATGCCAAGTTGTAGAAATTATAATCTAATTAGGTACATGTATAACTGACTTAAATATAGCTTATTTATAAGAATTGACATGTAGATACACTCTATTATACTTGTGTCATCTGTACTATTATTTGTCTGTTTGTCTATTAATTTTTGGCCATGGCGTTGTCAGTTTGTTTTCGATCTATGAGTTTGACTGTCCCTCTGGTATCTTTCGTCCCTCTTTTACTATACATGCAATCCATGTATTTAACTCCCTTTAAAATTACTGATGGTAACTAACATCTCCAACCAAAATGGCATTTGGTCTTAACGAAAAAAGGTCATGTGACTTGAAAAGCAGTAATTTCTGGTGCTTTAGATATTCCAACAGGATTCCTCAGTGAATGTTGCTTCACTCTATGGATTCATTGCCATATCTGAGTAAGAATAGTTATCTTAATGCCACATGTCTACCTAGCTCTAATATTGAGGGGGGAAAAAAATTCTGCAGATTATATGACCAGAACTTTAGAAATTACTCAACTTTATAAATAGTCTTTCACTGTAGCAACAGTTCAATAGTCGGTATTGCGGTAATGACCTGATTTATAACATACTTTTCTGAAATTTCCCGTTTATAGATTCAAATATTTTATAGAAACTAAGGTGCAAACTCCCTCGAACGAAGTTGGAAAGATTATCTATTTTATTTACAAAACTCTTACAATGTTTTACGTATTTATGCATCACTAGCTGGCAAATCTTAAGGTTTGAGCATTCCCCTTGTTAACCAAAAGGCACCTCTTCTGGTCAACCTTTTCTTATGTTCATATGAGTCGGAGTTCCTTAAGACACTTGTAAAATATATAAAAAGTAAAAAGTAAAAAGTACCGGAATCTATGACAAATGAGACAATTTCAATTTTAAAATTATAAATTTTCGTCACCTTAGCAGCAATATACCAACTTAACCCGCGTTTTGAGCATACATTTTTTAACTCATACGATAGTCAAGAGCTTGTAGCTGCTACTCAGATTTTGTAAAACGGCATCCGTGTCTAAGCAAAACATTAATGAGCCAGGGTATTGTCAAAGAACGTCTCGTACTTTTCTCAAAAAATTCATTGGAAAGTACCAAGACCTACAACATAGATATTTACTGTCTAATTCACAAATAATACACGATGGTCTTGAATTATAGATTCTAGGTGCTGAAGTTGTGTACCTTTTTATTTTACTTTAGTATACCCGTTATTTGTTTTCAACACTACTTTGAAAATAAAGAATTAACTTATATATCTTAACTTTACAATATACCTAGCTGAACTTTTATTTATTATTTCGTATATCTATTACATCCGACGTTGATATTGAAACAACACACCAAGTTGATGTAAATTTTTGAATGCATTCTAGGTCACGGGGAGAGGTACTCGATTGGAGTTTATAATATTAATAGGGTCTGTGTTTTCTTTCAACCGGTGTTTGAAACAGGGTGTTCAATTCTTCCTCTATTTTTTTTTAAATTTTCACTAATGAATTGGCTACTTGCATAAAATCATTCAATTTTGGTGTTGACATTATAGGGATATGTACTTTGTTGTGTACAGATGACACTATTATGTTAGCCAATACTGAGGTTTGTTACAAAACATTTTAGATGAGTTATAGCATAGTTATACTGAAATTAAAAAAAAAATTTAATACAGTTTAAAAGTTTTCCACTTCAGACCAACCTCATTTGACGATAAAATCATGACTTTCAGTGTGGAGATATGAATATGTCTGCTAGCAGTGAATACTTGTCTTGGCTTTTTTTTTAATTATTGCTTGGCTTACATATTACTACAAAGCAGTATTTTGAAAGTCCTTGTTTTTTTAAACATAATTCAAATTTTTAAACTATATGTAATTAAAGTATGAAAAAAAAGTACAAAATTTTTGTTGGCATGCAACTTGAGGATTCCGAATAACTGGCAAAAAATCAAAAACAAGGATAGCGAACATCCTTTAAGTCAAATCGCTTGTTTGTCATCATCTTCAGTTCTCGGTCGATTCTCAATTGTTAGTTTATGTAGATCAAAGTTATGATATCAAGCTGATTAAACGTAGTTGTGTTATGCTTTGAATGAGTTGAATATCATGGATCTCTACCAAACTTTGAATGAAAATATTTCATCTATACAGCTGAGGTTGAGTTAACTAAACATGCAACTTGTTGTTATGAGAGTAGAGATGGGCGGAAGGACCTTTTTCAGGACGTCATGATTGGGCCTTTATTTTTGCGAAAATTTGGGATTTACGCTTATCGGGATCCGGGAAAGAATGCTTGATCTTTTCGTTAATTCGGGTTTCAGCGTTCATTTTTCCGGGAATTCGGGATGACATCCCCTCCTACTCCCTCTCAAAAAAAAATCCTTATGAAAAGTACGCATCATTCGTCAGTTTGCAATACAAATGATTAGGCGGAGATTGTGAAGAACTCGTTCTCATATTGAGAGTCAGGTAATTAATCAATTAAACGGTTATTATTGAAAAAAGTAAAACTGCACAATTCAAATAAGATATATAGATATTTTATTTAAATATGACTATAACATTAGCTGGTTCATTAACCTATATATAGTGAGTGTATTGTATATGTTCACTACATAATGCAGGCGGTTGTGGTATGTATGCCCACTCCATAAAGCAGGTGATTGTAGTACGTATGTCCACTACATAAACCAGGTTTTCTGGAGAAAAATAAAACATGTTAATAGAAAAAAATAAAATGAACAAAAGTCATTTATCACATATTTCCCGTTTTTTGATTGATTGATTGATTAATTAATTAATTGTCAATCAGTTCGCTGAGGGGTAAACACATTTGTTGGTGCAAAACATTCTGCATAAAATGTTGGTGTAATAGCAGTTAATGAAAGCTATTTCAAAGCAAATTTCAACAAATAAATATATATTGACTTCTCAGACTATCAAACAGTATATATCAAACGGATTTAATGTAAAGACGTCAAAAACATGACCCTTTGCAATGGAAAATATAAATATGTAGCACCATAAGTGTTCATAGTTGTATATCAATTTATATTAAGTTATGTCATATTTCATTCAAGTTCAAATAAGTGTTACTACCAATAAAGATAATATATTCAAAGATCACAATGTTACGTCATTTAAAAATAAGTTTATTCAAAGGCTCAATAAGTTTACATGTATTGAATCTAAATTAATGGGCTATATAAACAATATATTACCGTAAAAATTTGGATGTGATATTCGTTTGTAATAAAAGCTCTCTTTTGTTTAAGGTTTTACCGACAGAAAGTTTTGCGTGGTTTGTAGTAATCTTTTAATTAAACTTATAACATAATCATCTCAGAAGAAAGTAAATGATCAAGATTTACGTAAAGTCATTTACAATGTCGAGAACTATCAATATCTATGCCATTAAAAAAACATTTGTGTTTGATATATAAAAAAATAAGTTGATAATAATTGCCATTGAGACAACTTTCAATCGGAGAACAAAAGACGTAGATTCAAACATCTTAAGGTCAACATACGATTGGTTGAGAAAACAAAACATTACAACAAAAGATATGATTTCAGCTTCCAAATTGTTTCCAGTTCTATGTAGCAACATTCCAGCAGCGCCTGCATGTGGAGTATGTATCTCCCAGTTGAAACGATATTTCAGAGCTTGCATTTCCTATCATGAAGGCCTTGATAGAGGGTTGCTGCTTACAAAGAAAGTAATGAACTAAGAGTTCCAAGTGGTGAAGTAGAAATCATCCCTCCGAAACTTTTCGGACGCCATCACGAATTTGCCGACCATATAGGAAAATCGGTTTCACATATGACGACGGATTTGTTCAAATCGTCATGACTACAATCCCGTCCTCTTTTCTTTGGAGCATGATTTGTTTTTTTGTGAGGTTTCGTGTTGTTCGGTTGTTTGTCTTTCTGTCGTTTTTCGTTTTTCGTTTTTGGCTATGGCATTGTTTGATGGTTTTCGACTTATGAGTTTGAATATCCTTTTGGTATCTTTCGCTTCTTTTATACGAAAGTCAATAAGGGGCAAACCCCAATCCGTATTGTAAGATATAAAAGGACGCGGCATAAAAAAAATGAAACAAGTCAAACAAAAAAGAAAACCAACGGCGTGATACATGCTCGAAATACAAATATGACAGACAGCAACCAATATGTGTGATATGCCTGCCTGTTTAGTTGAACCTATACACGTTAATAAAATGAAACAACGTTTTTAACGGTGCAAGTTATAAGAGACAATTTTTTACCTGACGAATAATTCAGTCGTCATCCTCCTCTATCATCTGCCCAATCATTCTCATGACAGCAAATCTTGATGGGTTGCAGCAAGATGGATCAACACAAAATTGTCGAATCCTTGCGCAGTTACATATCTGCTTGTAGTAACTGCACAACTGGTCATATATCCCAAAGGGGTTTGGCGCAGGTGTGGTGACTGTTGAAAAATAATTGATAAATACGCATTTCAATTTTCATATAAAGTCAGGATTCTATTTCGTAGAAAACTTCCAATTATTAAGAATGATGTGCTGTCAATGTATTTCTTGAAAAACGATAAATTCGTTCAGATGGCATATTACGGTCCTTACATGACAGTTGTATTTTAAGAAACAAATGTATCTATGAGCTATAAAGCATCATATAACGTACTTTGAGGGCTTTAGCAACTTAAAAATATTGCTTCATTGGATGTCAGGGGGAGGAGGAATTTCTAAGTTCAAAAGACACTTAAAAAATCTATTCAAATATATCATGGTAGGGCAGACTAAACATTTTCAGAGTTTGAAGACTAGATCTTTAGTTTTTTATGTTGTGTTGTATGTACTGTTGTTTGTCTGAGTTTAAAATGATATCTTATTGAAGTTATACACACAAAAGATCCACAATTAAAGTCTGTCGTCTTTGAGTTAAAAATTTAAGGAAATTTGAGTGAACGGTATAAAATATGTTAAAAATACATTTAAACATTTGTAGTAGCACGAAGATTTTTTCTATTCAAATACACCCTGTTATTATGACTAATTAGAAAGGTATTTCAATTTTCCCAAATATTTCATGTTTTGGTACTGTTAATTTTTAATATTTTATATCAACATGTAGCTTTAATAAATGAAAAAAGTGAAATCGGAAGCGAGACGATGTATAAAATACATACACTTCACGTTTTCAGGACAAAACAGTCAATTCGAACACGCTTGACTGTGAAATAGTGTACCCGATTATCTCTTTTCGACTTATTGCCCATTTTTATGATATGACTCCATACTATAATTTGAGTAAAACACGTATATAATATTCAATACAAATCCTCAATAATGCACATCCATCAAGGTCATAGAAGTAGATGTAAATTATTCAATTATACCAACTTGACCATCTTTACCTTCTCTATTTAAGAGTTTCATTCCTTTTTTTTAATTTCAATTCGATATCAGCCTGTATACACTCTGTCAAACGTGTGATACTGTTTTGACGTAGCGGTAGTAGTGATATCTTTTTTTCTCAATTCTTGCAAAAAAAAACCTGAATTGTGCTTGTAATTAAACTGAATAGAATCATATGGGTTGTTTCCCTTGATGCTATAGCAAATGCTTATACTGTTTGTTTTGACGTAGTGGCTTGCAAAAAGAAACCCCTGAATTGTGCTTGTAATTAAACTGAATAGAATCACATGGGTTGTTTCCCTTGATTTTATAGCAAATGCTTATACTGTTTTGTTGAATCATGCAAATACAAGTACTATTGTTATTCAATAAATATGTCATCTAGGTTTCACCAATTGCAACTTGCTCAAAGTTTTGGTAGCTTCGTGTAGTTGTATGAACCTATACCCACTGGGTTCGGCCCATTAAATTTCATCTTAATACAAAAACACAATACGAACGATAACATTGGCAAAATGTATGCACTTTTTACATACTTACTTTGAACTTGTTTGCGCTTTAAAACAAACTCCTGTGAAATATTGCAATAAATTCCGATAATAAATAGAATTAAAACTTGTCTTGGTGACATCTTTAATCCAGCAAGAAGGCCTTACAAACAATAGTTGTCTTTTGCTGCTATATAAATATGCAACAAAACTACAACTCTTGAATGTCTAGCTATTGCTTTGCAGGAACATCCACGTCCTGGGACCTTTTCTTCTATAAGATAAATGTTGTAAATATGTCACCTGGATGCCTTTTCATTTAAGACAGTAAAAGGCTAAAGGCGACATAAATATGTCAAATGTCAAGTTGTAGAAATTGTAGGCTAATTAGGTATATGTATTATTGACTTATACTGACAGATATAGCTTATATATTAGGATTTACCTGCAGGTGTACTCTGTTACAATATATGCATCCATGTATATAACTCCCTATAAACCGAACTGATGCTGACTAGCATCTGCAACCAATATGGAATTTGGTCTGAACGAAAAGAGTTCATGTGACTTGGAAAACAGTGATTTCTGGTGCTATTGATATTCAAACAGGATCCCTAAGTAAATTTTGCTTCACTCTATAGATTCATTGCCAGATCTAAGTAAGAATACGTACCCTAATGCCACACGTCTAATTTTGTAGGAAAAAAATCTGTATATTCCATGACAAGAACTTTTCAAATTACTCGACTTTATAAATTGTCTTTCACTGTATAAGCAGTTCAATGGTCAGTACCGCGGTACTGGCAAAATTTATATCATACTTTCTAAAATTGCCCGTTGATGGATTAAAAAATTATATAGAAACTAAGGATAAACTCCCTCGAACAAAGCAGGAAAGAACTGGCTTTTAGTTTTATATTCCTTTTGGTAATAAAAATCCTAATAATGTTTCAACGTATTTATACATCCCTGGTTTGCAAATCGTTATGTTTGGACATTCCTGGTGATATTAAGTCTATAATAGCGCTAAGGGTGCGCGAACTTCATACAGTGTTATTTGACAGTGTTCCCTTTTAACTTTTAGAATAAGAACATCATAAACAGGGCCATGTAGAATAACATTTTTTACATTGTCACCAATAATGTTAAAGCATTTAAAACAGCATCTCTCTTCTAGTGGTCTCTCATGAATCCGTAAAGATTGGCTGTGATAAATAAAACAAAAATATGTTTCTTTTATTACTGTATTCTATGTTTGTACGCATAAGGTGAGACGTTTATGACAATAAAATGTTTGATTGATTTATTCTTAACATCAAAGATTGAATATGCATGTAGTTTTTGTGGTCATGTTGTTATATTAATAGGTGACTTGATATTGTCCCAAGACCGAGGAGTTAAGAATTTTCTTTAAAAAAAGGAATCAAAGTATCGTCCACCTTCGAAAATTAGTTGATATGAATTTCTTAAAGTCATGAGAAATGCACCTTCCTTCTTGCTGCAAATCGTTGTGCAAATAAGAACGCTAATAACATTTTTTTTTTCTTAAAGAAATACATGAATAACGTGGAATGTCGTATTCATCATTTTTAAAGTATTGTTACACATAATTGTTCCACTTAAATTATTTCTAAACTGAAAAACAAACTAGATAACCTGGGAAATAGAGTATGTATAAGCTGACAATACAAGCAACATTGTTGTCTTCGTTCGACTTAAGTACTTTACCGAGATATTCAAACAAGTTACAAACTATAATGCGTAGACAAAAGAAGAGGAAGATAACAAATGGTGAATTAAAACTCATAAGTCGATTGGTTGATTGATTGGTGTTTTAACGCCACTTTCAACACTATTGTGCTATTTCGATGATGTCAGTTTTTATTGGTGGAGGAAGTCGGAGTGCCCGGACAGAACAACAGACCTTCGGTAGGAAAACCAACAATCCTAGTCAATTAAGATTGGAGTCTAGTGCATTGCCCCGTGCGGGATACAAACTCACAACCTTAATGTTGACTGGTTAGTGAAACAGTAGTTGGACTACTTAGACCACTCGGCCACCGAGGCCCCCTCATAATTCGAAGAAAGACCGACAAAATTATGACAGAAAATAAAAAAAACGACGAAAAGAGAACAGCATTCTACAAAACACTACATAAAAACTAAAGACTAATCAACATGACCCCTTTTCCAAAAATATAAATAAACAGCAAGAGGGATCACAGGTGCTCCGGAAGAGTGTGACATGTGGCATCGGTCGAGTTGCTCATGGTAAGTATTAATTCGGTAAATGGTTTTATTCGCTGATGTCACAATCGTAAGTACTAAATATGCAAATCATGTTAAAATGTAATCCGTAAGCACTAGTCAGAGATATTTAAAACACATTACAAATTATTGACATCACGTAAACAATTTAGTGGAAGTTATTGAACCCTACAAAGTTCATACTATCATGTATTCCTTTCCTAATTTACAAATACATCTTCATCAATTTCGCTTTATATCTGTATCCAGTAAATTATTGCAACAAATATTCTACTAACTAGTGCTTTTACATACGTTAGGAACTCGTTATCAAACATTTTTAAAAAGCCAGTTAATAGTGGCATTAACCTTTTCTGGATTGTTAAAAATACTTGGAAGTTGTGTTCCTTTGATGGTCAGTTTGTTTCCGTTGACAGTTATCATTTCTCTCATCTGTATATCACACTACCATATAATCTTATAAAAACTCCATTTCCCTATTTAATACAGTAAACGTTTGATCTATATGGATGCAACTATATCTGTTGTAGTCAATACAATTCATTTTAATCGATAAATTTAACAAAAATACACTTATTGTACAAAACATAGTTAAAGCCATTAGTTTTTTGCTTGATATAAATAACAAGGAAGCTATGAAACCAGGAGTTCCAAGTAGTGAAGTTCATCACCGAATGACGTCACATTCAAATCCAGTTAATAAATCAATTATGCGATTATTACTTAAAAATAAGAATAACTGCATCAGTCACGTAAGATATAAGGTTTATTTCATTTAATTATACAGGCAGCTGTCGTATGTATGTCCACTATCATATATAGCTACATAACTCAGGTGAATGTAGTACGTATGTCCACTACATAAATCAGATGATTGAAGTATGTATATGCCCATTACATAACGCAGGTGATTAAAGTATGTATGTCCTCTACATGAAGCAGGTTTTCTGGAGAAAATTGTAACCTGCTAATAAAAAAATAGTATTACATTGAATCCACTACATGAAGCAGGTTTTCTGGAGAAAATTGTAACCTGTTAATAAAAAAAATAAAATGAACAAAAAACATTTTTCACATATTTGCTGGCCTTTTCATTGATTGATTGATTGATTGATTATTTTTCAACCAATTCAATGCCAGTTTACACATATTTGTCGTCGAAATACCCTTTCCCTAACACAGGACAGTGGTGTAACAGCATAATATAAGAACAAACTTTATTGTTGAATAGTACTTGAATAATCAGATCGACACGAACCACAAAAGAAACTAACAATACGACACAAAGTGTCGATGTAACATCACTCGCAGTTACTGAAAATAGTTCAAAGCCAATTTCAACTAATTGATATACTATGTCTTCCCAGACTAATATATTAAACAGTATACATCAAACGTAAGACTTCATAAACATGACATAATGTAGGAGCATAAGTGTTCGTAATTGAACATAGATTTATATTAAGGTAGCACAATACAAAAAACAATATAATTTTATATTAGCTTTGAAAACAAATGCACGTGTCTGGCTGATACAAGTTGAGATTATGTGTGCAGTGCTCTGTAATTAATCAATAGAATTATTTGATAGCTTTATGACCAATGACCAGACAAATACAATTGTACAACAGTTTATGTTTCTGACGTTAATGATGATTCTACTATCATATTTTTTTAGGAGAATGTTTATTATGTTTATGAGTCTGAATGTCCCTTTGGTATCTTTCGCCTCCCTTTTAAATATGAATTCTTTTTAAAACAAAACGCATTTTTTCCCGAAACTAGAATATTAAGTAAATTCGAGTTTGTGTAAAACAGCATATTTTCGTTGTATACCATTATATTCATAGAAATCCCCCATATGAATCTTCTAGACTGACCATCTGATAATTTTATGTACATATGTATAAATTGCTTTTGGGGAAAATATTTAAAAAAAATCCAAATTAAAAAAAAACAAATGCAACGTGAAATTAAACTTCTAAAATCATTAAGGTGGACGGAGTTTTGAACATATCAATAGCAAGGCCAATAATGATGTAACTTCTCTCGCAAGATCTGATTTTTGATGCACAGGGGTGCACATTTTATATATTTAGAATTGCTGAGATGGAATGTTTTCTAACTGGTCGAAACCAAATTGATTTATGATTAAAGGCCAATCCTGAAGTATCCCCATGGTACATTTGTGAATTATATTGAATATGTTAATGAGGTTCAAGTAGGAAAATCCTTATTTATTTAATTGCGACATACATTTTTGTCATGAAAATGTAGTTTTAAATAAAATTAGATCCTAGATGGGTATTTCGATTTGTCTGATTTTAATACATTTTGATCTTCGACCTGTTATCTTCAAAAGGGTGTCTGAGATTTCCAATAAATCCAATAGAACAAATTCTATACCAATTGAATTTAGTGAGTTCTTAAGAATTAAGGTTGCAAACTGAATTGGAGGTTTATGAGAGCATAACATACAATAGGAAAAATCTGAGACATCTTTTTGGAGGTCAAAATGTGTTGCACAAGAATCTATCAAAAAATTTGGGAGGCTAAGAATAACAAAGAAACTAATTTTGTTTAAAGGTGTACATCACAGTTTAGCAAACAATTAGTAGTAGTACATAATTATGAAATTATACAAATTTGAAAGATTAAACTTTCTTCTTTCTATTGCTTTGTCATTTATAAATTCTGAAGCTGTATGAAAGTATTTATATTAGTTTGATGTTGTCTGATTGGTGGTAAATATATTTGTATTGTGTTACCTTACGTTATGTTTTAATTTATTAAAAGTAAAAAAAAAGTTTTAGTACCGATAAAGAGAATATACTTAAAGATCTTAGTACTACAATATAAACTTGACAACCTTTAACAATAAATTTATTCAAAAGTTCAATGTGTTTACATTGATTGTATCTAAATTGATTTGTTATATAAACAAAATCACCGTACAAATTAGGATGTGATATCCCATTTGTAATAAGGATATCTTTTGATTTGGTTTCAGTGACAGAAATTTTTGAATATAGCTTCAAGTATTCGTTTAACATGTTAAAAGCTTTATGTCACAATTCTCTCTTGCAAATGTCAATCATTTTAGATGCTATTAAAGTTAATGTCGAACACGGTCAAAGAACACATTCGATTCATGTTTGATATATATAAAAATAAGGAGATGTGGTGTAATTTCCATTGATACAACTTTCCATCTGAGACCAAAAGACGTTGATGCAAACAACTAAATATCAATGTACGACATTCAACAATGAGCAAATTCCATTCCGTATTGTAAGATATATAAGGGCGCGGCATAACAAAATGTGGAACAAGTCAAAAAAGAAAACCAAAGGCCTGATACATGCTTAAAATACCAATAAGGCAGACAGAAACCATTATGTTTGATATGCCTGCCTGATTTGTTGAACATATTCTCATAAATAAAATGAAACCACGAATTCAAACGATGCAAGTTAATAGAAGAGAAACCTTATTACCTTAAGAATAATTCAATTGTCATCCTCTATCTGGCTAATTATTCTGACAGTTTTTTTACATTTTTTTACAAAAGGCCTTACAAACAATAATTTGTCTTTTGCTGATATAGCAATATGCAGCAAAACTACAACAGCTATTAATTTGCAGGAACATCCACGTCCTAGGACCTCTTCATCTATAATTCAAATGTTGTAAATATGTCACCTAGATACTTTTTTTCATAAAAGACAGTAATAGGCCAAAGGCGACATAAATATGTTAAATGTTAAGTTGTAGAAAATGTAGGTTAATAAGGTGCATGTATAATTGATTTTACCTGTAGATGTTCTCTATAACAATATATGCATTCCAAGAATATAGTAACCTCTAAACATTACTGATGCTGACTAACATCTAGAAACAATATGGCATTTGGTCTGAACAAATAAAGGACACGTGACTTGGAAAAACAGTGACTTCTTGTTGATCAGATATTCAAACAGTATCCCCAAGTCAGAGGCGAATTTGCTTTACTGTACGGATTCATTGCCATATCTGAGTAAGAATTCATAATGCTTCATGTCTATCTTACTTTTATATTGAGAAAAAACGCTTGCGATTCCTTGACCAGAACTGTAAAAATTACGCAACATTATAAATTGTCTTTCACTGTGGTAGCAGCTTAATGGTCAGTAATTTTGTACTGACATAATTCAAAACATACTTTTCTAAAATTCCCCGATAATATACGTTTTAAAAAATTATATAGAAACTAAGGTAATAACTCATTCTGGCGCAGTTGAGATTAAGTTGGCTATTCTTTTAGGATTCCGTTTGGTCATAAAACTCTTAACAAGGTCTCTACGTATTTATACACCCCTGCCTTGCAAATTGTTAAGTTTGAGCGTTCCTAATGAACGTAAATCTTGAAGAGCGCTTCGGACGCACGAACTTTTTATGGTATTATTTTACAGTTACCCCTTTCTTTAACTGGCTTTGATGACATGAATTTCGTTATTCAAGCATTTAAGCATACACAAACCATACAAAGTATAGCGAACCATGTCGATTAAACAGGAATATTTTTACATTGGCTGATGAGGTCAATCAGACACATAATTGTTAATAATTGGAATTACATAGTTAAAAAATAGTTGACTGAGATTGAGTTGGCAGACTTTTAATAGATACCAATATTAGTGTTAATAAAAATCATTTGGTTGATGCAGTGATGTCATAAATATATATTGGTAAATGGAAAAGCAATATTAATTCATCCTCTTCTATAGGAGGCAATGTCTGTCTTAAGGATGTTTGCTTCCCCTGTTTTTGAATTTCTGCCAGATTTTCGGAATCCTCTAGTTTTATCCATGTATTGCCATTAAAAAATTTTGCCCACTAACCCCTACTTTTCTTTTCATAATTTTATTACATATAGTTTAAAAAGCCATATTTGAAAATCTTATAAAATCATTGTTATTTTTTCGTGGTTTTTGAAACAAAACAGCGGCCAATGTTAAACGTATGAAAAGTCTAGAGAGAATCATTTCCCGCCAAATTTTCAATGGCTTTTATCTCGAAAACAAGCACACGGAATCTTAATCTTTTTCTGCTTTTTTAGTTCCTTTATTTATATACTATCATTTTAGAACAGTCTTAGAACTGTTTCCAGGAGTGTTACAATATCCTTGCCTGTGCTTTACAACTTAAAAACTTCCATGCCTCATCTCAACATCAATTTGTACACAATTCAATTTTGAAAGAAGTAAATTGGAAGTAATAATTTTATATCCAGTTCACAAGTAGAATACTAACGCCCTGAACATCTGTTATCTGGACTTTTCTAGTTTCTACTTTCTAGTTCAGTGCATATGAATTTTATTGATAGAAGCGGGATTTCATCAGTCCTTTGTAACCATAAATTCTAGACTTAGTCCCCGTAATAAATTCCCTTTAGAAATAATCAGTTTCAGTGTCAGAAAAATGTTCAAGTGAATCCTTATCAATTCCTGGTATATTTGCTTCCCTAAAGTTGAACATGCTGAGATGGAATGTGTAGAATTATAGAAAATTTAATTTGTATCAACAGTTTTCGGAGATTTTATATTTACTTTAATCTATTTTGATGGAGATATGTGTAAGTATATTATTTTTGGAATAAAAAATTATTTCGAAAGCAACAATGGCTGGGTTTGTGTGGTCTGCTTTCATTGTAATTCAAGTTATCCTTTTATGTATCAGCTCTTTGATTGTGTGCTTTGTTTTTTTAATCTGATGAGTTAAGCCTTTTTCAACTGATTTTCATAGTTAACTTTGTTCTCATTTTGTCCTGTTACACTACTGTCCCAGGGTAGGGAGGATCGGCATACGTTAACATGTTTAACCCCGTCACATGTGTCTGTCTCAATCAGGAACATTCAGTTCAGTTGATATTGTTTATTATTGTTTATCGTATTTGCTTTTCTTTTATTGGTTTGCCATTAGTTTTCTCATTTGAATTGATTTACATGTGTCATGTCGGGACAAGATCGCTATGCGGTTTGGGTTTTGCTTATTGTTATAAGCCGTATGGTGACCTATAGATGTTACCTTGGTCTCTGGTGGAAAGCTGTCTCATAAGCAGTCGCACCACAACTTCTTTTTTTTCATAATTAGTTAATTTCTTTTAACTTAATATCTTTATAAGATTTATCAAAGTTTCATGAATTGTACAAACTGTCAGAAAAGGGCATTTTATTCGCGAATCAATTTATTCATATATTATGTGCCAAAACTTGTAATTTTATTCTGAAAAGACGCCTAGAAGTTTTATATTTTAAATGATATCACGATCAGGTTGTATATGTTGTAATTCGTGTTTAAAGGGGCATCAGCTGTCTAATTCATCTTCAAACAAATCAGTTTTAAAATTGTTTGTCAAAATCGTAGCCCCTATAATCATCAGTGTATATGTTGTTATCGTCTCTCATAAATCAGCACCGATTGGCTGTGATATATACAAAAATAAGTACTTTTTTTAATTCTATTTATGTACGCATAAGGTGAGATGTTTATAGTTATGAAATGTTGAATAGATTGATTATCTCAACATCATAAATACGAATACATGTACTTTTGTGGTCATGTTGTTACATTTGCAGTTGACCTTTATTTTCGTTCCGAGACCGAGGGGGAATTTCTTTTAAAAAAAGGGGAGGGAGATCTATTTGTCGTCCACCTTTGAAGAGAATGTCGTACGGTCATGAGAGATCCACCTTTCTTCTTACTGCAAATATTTGTGCAAATGAGAACACTAAAAAAAAACATGGAATTTGTATCTTAAAATAATGAATAAGGTTGATTATCGTATTTATCATTTTGAAAGTAACGTTATACACAATCACTCTTCTAAAATAAATGTCAAATTTAATACAATTTTATGTGTAGATAAAGCTAAGATTATAATGTACATCAATCATGAAGAATGGTACGTTGAAAGGACGGAGCTGCACATAGTGGTATAATTGATACATATCGTTTCGACTATTCTTAAAAAGAGAACGAATGATTTTATCGATTTGTAGATACAATGAACTTGTCTTAGGGGGGGATAAATCGTACTTTGTAAAAAATCACTGATTCAAAGACAAAAATCTCCGAAATTGACATTATCAAGATGCTTGATTTCTTGATGGGCAGCATATTTGTTACTTTTGGAGGACGTGTTTTTCGACAAACAATTGGCATTCCCATGGGAACCAACTGTGTTCCTCTTCTTGTCGACCCGTTCCTTTATTTATATGATGATTACTTTAAACAGGACCTTCTCGTGAAGAATGAAAAGAAGCTAGCATTATCCTTTGACTTCACGTTCTTTCAAATGATTACTAAAATACCTAAACACTATTTTTGCTTTTACTTCGATTTTTGATATATTGCAAATTAATGACAGTAAATCAATAAACCTGTGAATATTTTATCCCTAGGTTCGTTTATTTATTGCCAGCTGCGTATCCACGTTTGATCTAGATTGCAATTATAGATACATACCAAAACAATGATGAAAAGGACACACCCCTTGTGGTCATGACAAAACTAACATCCAATGAGAATAGTGATACAGAATCATATTTAAGTATATGGAATAATACAAAATCACACTCATATAACTAATACCCATAGAAAATCATCGGAAAACATAGAAGACTTAATAAAAACAAGAAAAAGACTAAAAAACATTGAAAAGTTCAAAGCCGTCAAAAATAAAATAAAATTACATAAACAACAAATCAAGCTCAAAATTGCAAAACAATTTGTACTGAATCTATCATCTAAAACATTATCACAACCGGAAACACTATAGTTTTTGCTTAAGGTCTAAACTTTGTTCCAACAACAAATATATCCATAAAACAAATAATGAAAGATTTCAAAAAAAATGAAAGAAATTTGAGACTCTCATTTTTTTCCTTGAAAATCCAAATATACAGAGTGAAATTCATCCCTTCAAGGAGAAATCAAATTTTTCGGTGTCGGCGTTTACCGATAACCCTATTGAAAAATACATTTTCTAGATGAAAATGGAATTATCTAGATATATCCCGAAAACACAATTTAACCTTTCACTACAAGAAAGGAACTGCCTCAAGAATCTAAAACACGATGAAAATATCATCATTCACAAAGCAGATAAAAACAATGTAACAGTCATTCAAAATCTTTCCGACTATTTGAAAGAAGGTGAAAAACAATTGAATGACAACATACATTATGAACAAACTAAAGCGATAAATCTTAGAAACACTCAGAAAAAAAGTATATGAAGTAATTTACAAAATGAAAGAAGAAAACTGTATTGATGAAATATCTTTCAATTACACTAAAAATGAACAAAATTATATAAAAACACCTTTTGCATACTTCCTCCCTTAAATTAACAAACTTGACAATGAAGTTTTACAAAACACTGAAAACGAAAAATCAAATAACAACTAAAAATGTCCCACGTAGACCAATTATATCACAATGTAATGGACCACTTGAAGGAATAGGAAGATATTTTGATTATTTCTTACTTCCCTTAGTGAAAACACAAAAAACGTACATTTCTGACACAGGTGACTTAATCAGAAATATTGAAAACTGTACATTTGATAATAATGTACTACTTGCTACATATGATATAACATCACTATATACCAATCTCAGATTTGAGGAAATCACAGCTTTACAAAAAGCGCTTGATAAACATGAAGAAATTGAATATCCTATAACAAAACCTACCAACAAGTTTCTGGTTGAAATAACAAAACTTATACTTTCCAATAATGAATTTACCTTTCATAATAAAGATAAAAAAAAATTACCTTTCATGGAAATTCATATCGACAAAGTAATGGAGCATCAATGGGAGCAACAGCTTCCCCTGAAATATGTGACATTGCTATTTACAATCACATAAACTCAATCCTTAAAAACTCCCCAATCTCTGAAATAATTTTTTTTCATAAAAGAATGAGAGATGACGGACTACTGGTTGTAAAAGCAAAAGAGTCTGAAATTGATTTACTGTTTGAAAATGCAATTAAACAACACGACCTGCTAAAGTTCACTTATGAATGCAATAATCATTCAATAAAATTTCTAGACCTTGAAATCTTCAAAGGCGAACGCTTCAAAAATACTGGTGTTTTAGACCTGAAATGCTTTACAAAGAATACCGAAAAATTCCTATATCTTTATAAAAACTCAAACCACCCCATTTCAAACTTTAAATCCTTTATTAAAGGCGGAGTCATTCGTATACTTAGAAACACCAACACTGACAGCACCACTTGAATTTCAAACCAGAATACTCTTTATTGAAAAACTATTAATTAGAGAATATAAACTGAAATTGGTAAAACAAATTCTATCAAAAATCAAATTCCAAAACAGACAAGATAAATTAAAGAAAAAGAAAAAAGTTGAAAATAGATGTAATGTATCATTTATAACAAATTATCATCCTCAAGCAGAAAACTTCAAAAAGTATTCAGGAAATACTGGCATCTTATTAAAACAGATTCTACAATAGGTGTTAAATTCCATAAAAACCTATCAATATAGGATTCAAAAGAAATAGAAACATTTGTGAATTAGTGAAACGAGCTATAAAATAATTTATATAAACCTCACAGTTCCTACTAAACATTTAATTGTGTAGAACTAATTAATGACCATCATGTAAACAACACATGTAAACTGATATTCTTATGACGATACTTTCTTACTTTGAAACACTTAATTCAACATTGGTTGAAATAGTTTGAAAAACAAAAAATTCAAAATGCAAATTCAAATTAACAAATTAAAAAGTTATAATTATTAAAAAAAATTCCAAAACTATTTAAAAAAATAAAATTAAACAGTAATAAAAAATAAATAAAGGAAAAACAAAAACAAAAGAGGTGGTCTCTGATGAAGGTTTCCCTGGAATGAACACAATTCCGAAAAAAAACCCCGAAACATTGCGTTCATGGCACAGTATCAATGTAAAGCCAGAGATATGATTCGCACCTAAATGGGTTGATATTGGATCAATTTCTATTAAACTATATATATGATGATTGTCCTCTCACAAAATAATTCAAAGTTTGATGAATTATGTTCAACGCATCTATTCCATCGAATTTGAAATAAGGATACAACAGATATAGTTACATTTTTGAAAGTCTGTTTCATATCTTGACAATGAGGGTCGTTTGAAAATAAAACTTTACGATAAAAGAGATGATTTCAGCTTTCCAATCAGGAACTTTCCATTTCTATATGGGTAAATTCATTAAAAAAATCTCCCATTGGCTTCGATCCCAACCTTTGTCTTGAATTAAATTCATACCTGGTTTACCTTTAGAAATCAGAAGTTTTCATATATCATTCATTTAAGTACAAATGTAGCCCCATCTTTTGAAACAATAAAAACATGGAGTCATGCGTCATTTTTGAGCCATTCACATGGCCTTGTTTACAAACACTCTAAATTCCTATACTGATCCCGACCCCACCCCCGACCCCCAATCCCCACCCCGCCCCACCCCAGACCCCACCCTTATTACTTTTCAACCCTGTAGTAAAATACTAAGTGAATTCCGCATTTATCTGTTTTACATTTTTATTTACCCTAGTTTTGATCCATCTAACAAAAAATATTTATTACAAAATTAACATTATCTACCAATCAGAGGAGCACATTACTTCAGTATTATACAGAAAGCTCTCCCCCAATTGGCCGGTCCTTGATGACGTATATTTATTTACTGAATTTACCCCTGCATGTAGCAACATTCCAGCTGCGCCTGCATATAGCGTATATATCTCCAAATGGATGATATATTCCAGAGCTTGCATTTCCTATCATGATTTCCTTGGTAGAGGGTTGTTACTCACGAGGAAACTATTAAACTATGAGTTCCAAGTGGTAAAGTTGCAATCATCCCTTCGAAAAGTTTACGGACGCCATCACGATTTGGTTGACCGTTATGTAATATCTGTTTCACAGATGACGACGGATATGTTCCAATTGTCGTATCCTGACAATGTCTTATGCTTCCGTTGTCTGATGATAATCTCAACTGGTTTTAAGGCGGACACAACTCTACATTATTTCACGTTTTTATTATTCTTTAGATGGGAATTCAAAACTATTATAATTATCATGAATTAAACAAATGCATGTCGTTTGAAAGAAAAACAATTGTTATTAGGTTGATATGTTCATGGAAGTATTATATTGACGTTTTTATTAGGAGGTACACAATCACTGAGCGGTGACACTTTATTTCACTGGTAAGTACATAAACACAGTAATTCAAAGCATTTGGAAATACAAATGTCAAATAAGATGCTACAGTAACTGTGCTTTATGGGTTGCTATTATTGTTCCTTACAACTTCTTGAATTTCGCAACTCCTGTTATAGACAACAACAAAACCCATTAAAACTATCGAATTTGAAAAAAATCTTATAAATATTAAAATATTGTTTTTTACATGAATGCAACTGAAGAGGGTATGAATGCTTTATCCACACATGGAGGCTCCGTTTAAAAAAATCAATGCATTGAGCAGTGGAAACCTGAAGCGTATTGTGAAGTTTATGTAATCCATAACTAAATACTATTTAATAACTTTTTTCAAATATATATAAAAATAAGAAGATGAGGTATGATTGTCAATAAGACAACTTTCTATCTGCATGAGACCAAATGACGTAGATGTAAGCAGCTATAATAGGTCGCCATACGGCCTTGAAGCAAATCCAAAACTGGCCGTAGAAATCTATCAAATGCCTGATTTATAAATAGTATATATATGAAGTAAGTTGATATACGATTGAGGACGTGGATGAACCAGAAATCTTATTCGAGTCAAAATCTAGCATCTCTGTAAATTGTTTTGTTATAAATAGTCCGTCAGTTTTCTAGTTTGAATTGTTTCATGTCGGGGCATTTTATATCTGACTATACGGTATGCGGTACCCATTGTTGACGGTCGTACGGTTGCTTATATTGCTTCTATTCACTTCACATGCTTCATTCAAAATCTGGTTGATAGTTGACTCATTGGCAATCATACCACATCTCCTTATTTTTATAAGAGGGAAATTCCCGACAAGAAGCAATTATCGCTATTTTACTAAGTTTGGCCGGAGGACAAAAATCCAATTATTATAATGATCGATTTGGGTATTTGAAATAAAGAAACATTATGTTTAAGAATAAAGAAACATTTTAAACAAGAAATATTCAATTTAAAATGAAACTCATTAATGTTCATATAAAGCACTTTCTGAATTATTGTAAAAGTTCCAAATGTCACTTTTCTTCCAGTTATATATAACAACACCAATAAAACCCGAGGAAAAGGAAAAAGGGAGATAACAAAATACGAAATGTATAATAATTTGCTGGAAGTTGGTTGCCAAAAGCACACTTTTTGGATTCTCAACTTAGATTTAGATGAGATTCTCATCTTAGATTTAGATGAGATTCTCATCTTAGATTTAGATGAGATTCTCATCTTAGATTTAGATGAGATGGTTTTCACTGAAATAGAAATATGTTTGCTGTAACTTGTGTTTGTTTTGATGCATTCACAGATTAACATTTAACTCTAGTAATGCACAACCCTTGGTTTCGGTTTCCGTTTCGATTTTGGTTTCGGCTTATGGTGAAGATGGTGTCTCATAGTTCTGAAATGTTAGAATTTTTTTTATATTTCTGTTCCTTTGCAGGGGCGGATCCAGGATTTAGTTTAGTGGGGACGCAAACTTAAATTTTTCCGAGCAGAGCGAGGCGAAAAATTTTTTGAGGTAAAATTATCGAAATATTCTTTATTAATCTAACGACAACCCGTGCTTTGCAAATTTTAGGGGACTCATGCCCGCCACGCCCCCGCCTGAATCCCCCTGCTTTGAGAGTCAGCTTGCTTCCGTTGACAGTTATGATTTCTCTAATTTGTTTACTGCCCTACCACACAACCTTATAAAATTCATATTTTCTTACTTAATACAATGGTCTTTTGATAAATATGGATGCAACTGTTATCGTTATAGTCTATACACATGATACAAGTCCTATTAATCGATAAACTTTACAAAAATACACTGGGTGTACAAGAAATGAAAGTTATCCACCTCAACTTTCTCTCACATATTACTTCCATGGTCCCATTTATTACGTAAATTATTGATTTAAATGGGTTCCATTACTAAGGATTGATATCCATATCTGAATGAAATTACTTTTCTGATTTTTATTTCTCCATTCTTTTTTTTTTCTTTATTCTGCAATTTTTTACCATTATTCTCTATAATGTTAACCTCATCCAGACCCTCATCCATGCCATGGTAGATCATTATAACTACCCACAATTGTTTGCTTTATTTTCAGGAAACGACGAGTTCATCTTCACATGATTCTTCAGTCAAATTGTAAAAACCGTTCAACAACACCATATACATTGTTCAACAACACCTGATACACCGTTCAACAACACCAGGTATACCGTTCGACAATACCAGATACATTGTTCAACAACACCAGATACACCGTTCGACAATACCAGATACATTGTTCAACAATACCAAATACACCATTCAACAATACCAGATACACCGTTCAACAACACCAGAAACATCGGTCAACAATACCAGATACATCGTTCAACAATACCAAAATAAACCGTTCAACAATACCAGATACACCGTTCAACAATACCAGATACATCGTTCAACAATACCAGATACATTGTTCAACAATACCAAATACACCGTTCGACAACATCAGATACATCGTTCAACAATACCAGATACATCGTTCAACAACTCCAGATACACCGTTCGACAATACCAGATACATCGTTCAACAATACCGGGTACCAGATACATCGTTCAACAACACCAGATACACCGTTCAATAATACCAGATACACCTTTTAACAACACCAGATACATCGTTCGACAATATCAGATACATCGTTCAACAACACCAGATACATCGTTCAACAATACCAGATACATCGTTCAACAACACCAGATACACCGTTGGGCAATACCAGATACACCGTTCGATACATCGTTCAATAACACCAGATACACCTTTCAACAATACCAGATACATAGTTCAACAATACCAAAATAAACCGTTCAACAATACCAGAACCATCGTTCAAAAATACCAAATACACCGTTCAACAACACCAGATACACCGTTCAACAATACCAGATACATCGTTCAACAACACCAGATACACCGTTCGACAACATCAATACATCGTTCAACAATACCAGATACATCGTTCAACAAGACCAGATACACCGTTCAACAATATCAGATACATTGTTCAACAATACCAGATACATTGTTCAACAACACTAGATACATCGTTCAACAACATCAGATACACGGTTCAACAACACCAGATACATCGTTTAACAACACCAGAGACACCGTTCAACAATACCAGATACATCGTTCAACAACACCAAATACACTGTTCAACAATACCAGATACATCGTTCAACAATACCAAATACATCATCCAACAACACCAGATACACCGTTCAACAACAATGCAGATACACCGCTCATCAACACCATTTTTTCACATGTAAACTATGCAAAGTTTCAAAGTCAATAGACCAGGACTTAGGGGACTGAAGCGTGTAACCTCCCTGGAAATGAGTGGTGCCAATACCGCCTTCCGAAATATCATTGATTGACCAGTAGTTGTTTCCCTTAAAGTGACCTAATCACAAATTTAACTGTAACAAACTGTTGACGCCGCCGCCGATGCCGGAAACAGCAAGCCGAAGTCTCTCTTTTTGACTGTCCAGGCGAGACAGAAAAACTACCGCCCATGACTGGTAAAATCAAGAAGGAATCTGGATCCCTTCTTTTCAAAATCCTGGAAATGTCAATGTCAGTTTTATAAACAGATTTATAGCAAATGTAAAAGATGTGGTGAATATTAAATTATATGTGGTGGATATACTTTAGGATTTGCGGTAACATTTTCGTATAGTATGAAACATGTTTAACTTAAATATAAAATAATCCGGTTTGACATTTAAATTTTCAATTTTGGTAATCTACCTTAATATATCATCTTCGATGAGTATAAAAAAAGCAAATACTCTGATCTTGTTTAATGATAATATTTAAGTATGATTCTTGCTGCTCTTTAATCATGCATCGGTACATATTATATATACGGTAATAGAGGACCTAAAATTGAACATTGAGGTACTCCATATATTGACAAACACTTTATCAGATTTAATATTTGCGTATTGAACTTCTTGGTGTCTGTCACATAAATATGATTATATCCCATTTATTCCTGTGTTCTTGTTGTGATTAAATATGAGCTTATTTTGTATGGTTTTCAGTGGCGTAGCTTTACCCTTATTTCAAGCGAAGCAAAGGAGGACAGGCATAACAGTGCGCGGACAAAGGAGCAAAACCCGCGTCCAAAAAGAAATCTCAGTATTTATAGATGAGAAATGACTATTGTTTAAGTATGCTTAACGTCTAGGGGCAAACATTCCGTGTATATCCAGGAAATTAATAGAACGAATTTACAATAAATCAAGTAAGTAGGTACGTTCTGAATCGTCCTCATTCTGACTAGAAGTATTTGCGTATTTTAAGCAGACGACATACTAGGCCTTCGGCATGGAATACTGCCAGACGGTCCGGTTGTCATATTTTTATACTCTAATCTACCCGGCTTGGCGTCAGTTTCATACAATATAAAGATATGTTAACTAGTTATTTTATATAATCACGAACAATTTCATCTTTAGCAATTATTTAAGGATTTTATGATACTCTTGCAGTAAATCTTCTATGAAAAATCCAGGCTTGAGGAATTTTAATCATGATCGAAATAACGTTATTTTTCGATGATTCACACAGGCACAAAAGTTGTAGAAAACTTTTCGTGGTCCAATCTGTCAAGAAAAAAAATAATGCTTTCATTTGATTTCTTTTCATCATAATGAAGAGATTTGTCGTTCTTTTAAATTTAAGCTTCACGTTTATCTTTTTTTTTTAAATAAAAATATGCATTAGCTGTTTACTGAAGTGAAGTCATAGGGAAACAACGAGTCGAACCTGCAAATAGAAATGAGGAGACGATACCAAGTGGCATTCAAAAACCATAAGTCGAAGAAAAACAGAAAAAAACATGACCAACAGAACTACGACGCGAAACAGATAAACAATTATCCACCAACAGTACAAGAAAAAGGGAGATTAACGGCAAAACGAATCTCAACAACAAAATATTGGTACTCAAGTAGGTGCATCGGTACTGTAGATAAATTTCTGCTCCACTAATTACCGTGACATGATGTCATGTTGCTCAAGGCAATTAAATCCCGGTTAACTATAAGTATCATTCGGTAATGCCATAACTTGGATAGAATATGGGTTTTAGCCTATATGACAATTAAAACATCTTGGCCATATTCTAGACAAATGTTTCGTATCGGATGGCGTCAGTAAAAAAAGTGATGAATACAAATTTACATTTAAGAACCCTTTCAGCACCTTCATTGAAAACCGAAAATCTCTATCACAAAATTTACTGAGAAAAATAAGCTCTGGAATATCACATAAAACCGGGAAATATATTCTCCATATTCAGGTGCCTAAAGAATGCGGTTTCAATATGAAAATGGAAAAATTACAATGTGAAAATCGAAATTATCTTTTTTGTCATAAAGTTTTTCAACCGTTCTGTCAAATTCTATAAGTCAAGACAAGAAACGGACCTAACTCTACATGTGGTATAATTTATTTCAAGTTCAAAGGAATATATGCGATCAACATAGTCACCAAAATTTACTTATTCAGTGAGAGAAACGTTTACACACAGGGGGAAAGTGAGGTTAAAGCATTTTTTTTTAAATTTCAGTATGAAGTCGGCGTCATATACACTATGTCAACCAAAACTGTTTATGTCTTTGATACAAATAAGCCCAATGACTGATATGAAGGTAAATTAATTTTAAAAGTCTTTCTAAAATAAAATAAAAACACGGCAGGGCCGTAAATTGCGTGTCTTGTAAGGGGAGGCAGTTGAGTTTCGCCGAGCCATTTTGACCCATTTTAAGCAGAAAATGATATTTTTTCGGGCCTTTTCCCTGTATGCAATGTACCTCCCCAGAATTCACCACTTGTTAAATTTTTGTTATATTTCAATAAATAAACGCCTGGAATATATTGAAAATAGTTATAAACCAGAGTTAGATTACGTGTGCCGGTAAAGTAAGATTTTTTACGCTTCATCCTGCTTTACGACTCTTCACAAGCTATTTTTGCTTAGTTTTAGGGAAACAATTTAAAATGAAAGGCCCCCTAAAGTTGAGCCTTTTTTTTTTTTGTGGTTTATCATGCTTTTTTGGCTGTCCCAATCGAGCTATTTTGACTTCGTTTCAGAGACACAATTTTCAAACCTTAACATGAAAATGCATAATTAATAACTCATAACTTTTAATTATCAAATTCAAATTATTATAACGTAACGCTTTTTGTTTACACTGACAATTTTATTCGGTTAGGCTTTGTCAATTGCTAAGGGGATTTTTCTGTGCCCGAACGATTCCCATCTCTTTAGCACTTCTATGCATTCGATCAGGGACTTTCTATACTAACAGTTAGTATAGACTGTCCCTGATTCGATATTGCCAACATTGTCACTTCTATATGTAGCATAGCCAGACCACGTAATCTGCTTTCCGTCATTGTTAACCTGTTCCATGTTTTAAGGCGCCGTAGCGCAGAAAACGATCTCTCACAACTTCAGGACCCAACTGGCAAGGCTAACAGAAGCAAAAGCATTTGTTTTATATTTGGGTAGAAGTGCGTGTGTTTGATTGCTTGCTCTATTATACATTTTGACCCAATCTCATTAATAGACGTAAAAGTAACAACCAGTGCTATTAAAATAATGCTTCATTTTAACAATTTTTTCTTTTCAGTATTTTTTTCTTCGTTTTTTCTTTTTTTTTTTTTTTGTCAGTCCGCAATAGGAGGCAACTGCCTACATGCCTCTATGTAATTTACGGCCCTGGTCACGGTACCAAGTATTTCTGAATTATCTTAAAATGACTCGTGTGTTTTGATTAATGTAAAAGAGGGACGAAAGATACCAGAGAACAGTCAAACTCATAGATCGAAAACAAACTGACAACGCCATGGCCAAAAATAAAAAGACAAACAGACAAATAATAGTACAGATGACACAACATAGAAAATTAAAGACTAAGCAACACGAAACCCATCATAACTGGGGGTGATCTCAGATGCTCCGGAATTTCCATCAAATAATTCACAGTTGAAAAATATCAATTCAGAGAAAAAGCTACATATGTATTTGTAGACTTTTCTGTTGGGGTCTTTTTCGAATTCGTCTACTGGTCTTTAGTACAACCCTACTTCGAGTGCTCCTAGACAGGAGGGATCTACGAAAGAAGGGTTACACTAAAGACCTGAAAGTGGACCTGAAAAGACCTGAATAGACCTGAAGATATACTACTCGATTTATTCAAAATACAATTACTTCTTTATTTTTCAATGGATTTTCTTCAAGTTAGAATTTTATTAAATGTAAAGGTCCACATTTTATCAAAAATAAAATGTTTTAAATAAAAAACAAATTGTAGATGCCAAAACCTGGACCTGAACGGAGAAATGAAAAGACCTGAACGGACCTGACAATCTATGGTTGGACTTATTCAAACTCCAATAACTGTTTTGTTTTTCAATGGATTTCCTTCAACTTTAGATTTTGCGAAACGAAAAATTCAATTTATTAATAATATTTTTTAAAAAAATATGAAAAATATTGTTGGGGTGTCAAAACTCGGACCTTAACGGGAAATTGAATTACTTGCATTGACCTGAAATCTGCGGTCAGATTTATTCAAGTTAAATAACTTTTTAGTTTTCAATAAATCTCCTTGAAATTTGAGTTTTGTTATAGAAAAGGTATAATATTTCATTGAATTGATACAGAATTTTACAAAAAAATATTTGTTTATTTAAAAACAATTGGACCTTTTCGGGGAAATTAAAGACCTGAACGGACAAGACCTAAACAGACAATACGGGTAGATGTATTTAAACTGACAGAACCTAATTTTTCAATTTGTTTATATTTTTAATTAAATTAAATTAAAGAGAAAGACAGACTTTATATATATACAGGAACATTTTACTGAAATAAAAAAATACCTTGTTGATGTTGAAACCTGGACCTACAGAGAAAACATGCAGGATTGCCCGTGGAAAATTATTCAAACTATAATTAACTTGTTTAAATTGCATTTATATAAACAGGTCTTAAACTGTTTTATTTATATATTGAAAATAAAAGTATCATTTGCACATAAACCATGTAATCTAAACACGGTTACAGGTTCGTCGATTGGAATGTTTTAATTACATGAACGTGTGCCGACTGTAATTCACACCCTGTATTGATATTAGTTGATAATTGGATCATTAGTCTAAATAAACATTTCATTTTAATCTTTAAATTAGATTATCATTTAATCTTGTTACACAAACTAAACATTGCTTGGTCACAAATTTAACTATAAACTTTACAAAAAAAATTTATAACCAAAAACGTCAAATAATTAATGAATTCAGATCAACGCTCTAACTTTTTATAAATCATTAATAGCAAAAGTCCATTACTAGAAATGGACTTCTGATAATAGTCGATATGATATACCAATTTAAGATGATATACATCAACAGACGACAACCACTGAATTACAGGCTCCTTGCTTAGGACAGGCACATACAGCAGGTGGCGGGGTTATCTAGTTTAAAGATGCCAACCCTTTTACAGGTTTATTTATGCCTATGGTATCCTTTTGTATCTCCTGTCTCTTTATATATATTGACTTAAAAGTTTTGATATGTGAGAGTTGCTTATCCTTTGGTATCCCCCGTCTTTTTGACATGTATCAGTTTTGATTATCCTCCCGTCAGTTTTGATATTTGTTTTTCTTTTGATGAAATATTTGAAAAAAAGAAGAAGCGGTATGATACAAATGAGACAAATCTCCACAAGAGACCAAATGACATATCCCCTCTATATAGCTAGAGGTTAACAACTGTAGGTCACCGTATACGGCCTTCAAATATCTATTTTCAGGTTTATTCAGGTCCAAGACTTGTCACCAACATAATATTTTTCGTTAATGTTGTTTTTTTTTTATTTTGGTAAAATATTTAATTCATACTTTAACAAAATCCACGTTTCAAGGAAATTCTTTGAAAGAGAAAAAAATATATAATTAGTGGAATTTCAGCCGTCCATTCAGATTTTTAATTCTCCGTTCAGGTCCGAGTTTTGGCACCCAAAACATATCAGTTTTCATTTTCTAATTTTTTATTTTGATAAAATGTTATATTTTTTATTTTACAAAATCTAAAGTTGGATGAAATCCATTGAATACTTAAAAAAAAAATATTGGAGTTTGAATAAGTCTGACCATAGATTTTCAGGTCCGTTCAGATCTTTTCATTTCTCCGTTCAGGTCCAGGTTTTGGCATCAACAATTTGTTTTTTATTTGTAACATTTTATTTCTAATAAAGTGCGGTTTTTTACCTTTCACAAAATTCTAATTTGAAGGAAATCCATTGAATATTTAAAAAGTTATCAAAGTTTGAATAAGTCCGATCATAGATTTTCAGGTCTGTTCAGGTCTTTTCATTTCTCCGTTCAGGTCCAAGTTTTGGCATCAACAATTTGTTTTTTATTTAAAACATTTTATTTTTGATAAAATGTAGATCTTTAATTAAATAAAATTCTAACTTGAAGAAAATCCGTTTAAAAGTAATAAAGTAATCGTATTTTGAATAAATCGAGTAGCATATCTTCAGGTCTATTCAGGTCTTTTCAGGTCCACTTTCAGGTCTTTAGTGTAACCCACGAAAGAAGAAGAAGAAAATGGCGGGTCATTAGAGTGCTCAAACGTTAATTGTTGATCTCAACAATAGTTTGCAATTTGTGTTTGAAAGAATTATCCGTAGGAAGTATGCAAACTACAAAGGTTCAGTAAACAAAAATGTCTCTCAGTCTGAATATAGCTATACGCCTGTCTTTTCTTCTTGAGTAAGAATACTTCGTTTTATTTTGTAGAAAAACAACAACACGTGGTTTATGGGCTCAGCTGATTCGAAAATGAAAGGACGGTTACTGCTCGAGGATGGATTTGAAGTCGAAGGAATCCATTTTGGAGCGAATAATAGTATCCCAGGAGAAGTTGGTAATGACGTTTATCATACAAGCCTTAATTGAAACACAAACGACATGCAAGACCTGTCATAAGTGAAGATACTGCATGAGATATGTTTTTGCTTGATAGTCCTACTATGTCTAATATTACGTGATTATTTCTGTATTGGCCTTGTTATTGGTCCAAGGCTTTCTGTATTGGCCAGAGGCAAAGACGTAGGCCAATACAGCTGGTCGAGGACTTGTCCAAATAATTATGACGTCTTGGAAGGCTATTTTAAATTTTTGCTTTGATGCCTTCCTGCGACGATAAGGCGTCAAAGAAAAAAAATATAATAGCCTTTCAAGACGTCATAATTATTTGGACTAGCCGAGGACCAATAACAAGGCCAATACTGAAATAATCATGTAATGATAATTATTGATATCTTTATTAATTAACTACAGTGTTTACCTGTTTTTTCTTGTGTTTTATCTCCCTTCACAAGATTTTAACATATTTTACCTTGAAATTGAACTATCCAAATCTGAGTTACTCCGTTTCCTTTTATAAGCTGCAATGTCAAATGATCTGGTGCTGTTTGGAAGTGTCTTCTACAATTTTTAATGATTTGTTAACCCTTTTCAGTCACTATAGTATATAAAGTGTTACAATACATTGTTAGACGCAATACATAAATAGTAATTAGAAAGGCACTGCCATTGCATGAGAGATTCAGAAACTCAAGGATTAAATAAAAGTAGGAGTAATGTATGAATGCCAATGAGACAGCTATCAATAGATCATGACCAAAGAACAAAGACTTAAACAATAGATTACAGGTCATCCTTCAACAATCCATATGCCTGGTTCAGGTTGAAAAATATATGATACCTAACAAAAACATAAGAAGCAAAAGTAAACAGTAAATCGAAGTGCACTCATTAAACTGATAAAATGTGTAAAATAGTTATGAGGTCGACAAGAAATAAGCTTTGTGATAATCTACAGACTCGTTGCCCAAACCTGAAATAATTAAATTGTCTTCTTACAAAATGCTTTTTTAAATGAATGTGACCATCTTTCAGCTGAAATATTTGCCACACTGAACGTGTCGGCATGTTTATGGTGAGTAAATATATCATCGTCTTCCAAAGAACAGTTTACATTAAGTTGGTGTTTATCATGGCTTTCGATCTAAAAACTAGAGACGTTCCGAAATCCTGTATTGGCCGGATCAGAACTCAGCCAATACGGAAAAAATCAATATTGGCCGAGTTGACACTTTTGTATTGGATATGCAGTTTTCATCCTATTAAGTCCAATAACAGAGTATTTAATTAATAATACAAATTATATGCTCCTAGATGGAAATTATAATGCATTCGTAATAACAAGACAGGATGAAGACACATTTATGGCAAAATGACCATATGTTTGTATAATTTACATGAATTTTTATTTTTGAACTTTTTTCATGCATAAAGCATAAACAGGTTGGGGACTATCTGTGGAACCGTAGCTCTTAGGTCCTTATAATATTTTTTGACAATTTGCGGACGGTTCCGCAGATGGTTAGGGACAACCTGCCAAATAGGGAACTATTCCTCAAATGAGTAACAATCCCTCATTTGAGTAATCATTTGATAGTGCTAAAAATAAAAAAAATCTTAACTGAGTCTTTTTAATCTAAATGGCACATAGTCATAAAAACACAGCAAATTTTCCAAAAGATGGATAGCCCTAACCTGATTTACTGAGACGTTACAAGCCTAATAAAACTTTGAAAAATTTACATTTTTCAAGGCTACTAACTTTTTTAAACCCAAAAATAAAAATATAGTTTGTTGGAAGAAGTTGTTTCATTTTCTATAAATTTATGCCATTTTAAGTAAAAAGACCAGTTTAGAAAATTTTATTTTTAGGACTATCAAATGATTACTCAAATGAGGGATTGTTAGTCATTTGGGGAATTGTTCCCCATTTGTTGGGTTGTCCCCAACCTGATAAAGGGTATGTGAGCCATGCATTTTAATTAAATAGTTTTTACAAGAACATTAAAACTGGTAACTCTCATCAAACCGTAAAACACTGCCCAATGTGACCACTTATCCATCCACTTGCTAACAACCTACCACATCAGGTATAAAATATTTGTTTTTGGTATAACGCTTGATAGAAATCTCTGGTACTGATATGACGATCTTTTGATTTATCTGACATGTCTTAGGACCACAGCATTATTTTGTATTAAGGATAAAAATATCATATTTATGATTAGTATTTTTGTTAAGTATACTGTAAATTCAGAAATTATTGCGATTTTGTCGTTTTAGACTAAAATGCGATTTTAATTTTTGCCATATTGAGAAAAATCCTGTTTAATTCATATAAAAAATTTCAAAATGCAAGTTTAAATTATTGCGATTATAACCCTGTTGCATTTTTCGCAATAATTTCTGAATTTACAGTATCCCTTACCTTTTATTTACCTAAATAATTGTACCTGAATGTGGCACTCTTATTAAGTTTCTATCAGCTCCTTTGTATGTTAACACTGACAATGCCATCCTTTTTGATTATTGATATCAGCCAACTGTTAAAATAACAACATCAAAAACATTTGACACTAAGATTTATTCATTACACAGAAGCAGCATTTAATTGAATAAAATATGATTTTCATCACACAAATCTTATATTAAACATTTATTAAAAGAGAAAAATTGAAATTTATGTTGAGTGTGAACTGCCTTTCGATAGGGATTATGAATATTGCCTGGATGGAAGTATGCTGAGTCATTATAAAATGAGAACCAAACATTCTGAGTCGTAATGAGCGCCAGTTAGTAGTGGCATGTGTTAGTTTTATATAAACAGTCATTTTGATACAACATGTACAAGAGTAAAACCACTATTGTTTCCCCTATTAGTCTTTGTTAAATTGGCATTTTCAAAAAAATTGTGCAGAATTTATCTATGTTTTAAATAAACATATACTTGGAATGAGTAAAGTTTTTTTTTTCTGACCAGTACTACAGACAAAATTTCACATAACATTTCATTGCAAAAAGATATTGGCAGTTTTTAACAACTCATTAGTAAATTTGATTTGTAATGTTTATTAGTTTAAATCGATCTTTCAGATAAAACTAATGACAGAGTATGCATTATGAGTTTTATAAGAAGAAAGAAAGTTTTTAGATTTTATTTCTCTAGAGATTTATATACATGATATTCATAAATGACCATGTTTTATGTATATAAGATTTCAAAAGTCTAAATAAATATTGACAATTTCTGCGTAATACCAATTCATATCCTGTTCGTAATTTCAGTATTTCAGACTGGAATGGTTGGTTACCCAGAATCCCTCACTGATCCATCCTACAGTCGACAAATTTTGATCTTGACCTATCCACTGATTGGGAATTATGGGATTCCAGCTGATGATTGTGATGAATATGGACTGAAGAAATGGTTTGAGTCGGCAAAGATCCATGTGGCTGCCTTAATTGTAGGAGATTTTTCTGAGCAGTATAGTCATTGGAGTGCTATAAAATCTCTTTCTGATTGGTTGAAAGAGTACAATATCCCAGCATTGTATGGTAGGTTCAGTTTTGTTAAAAATAAGAAGATTGGCTATGATTGCCAATGATACAACTCTCTACCAGAGACCAAATGCATAGAAGTTAACATCTATAGGTCACCATATGGCCTTTAACAATGAGCAAAACGCATACCGTATAACAGGCTATTGAAGACAAAGAAATAACAAATGTAAAACAATTCAAAGAAGGAAAACTAATGGCCTGATTTATGTACAAAACAATAAACAAAACAAACATGATTTTCAGCAACAATTTCAGGTTTGTTAAAAGCATCATATGGCTTAATAATGATAATATAGTGACAGGTTTATATAATAGTTCAGCATTGTATGATAGATTTGTAGTTTTGTTATTTAACTATGTACTTTAGGGAATTTGTTGAATTTGAGATATTTAATGAAGATAGATTGCAACCATCTACCTGTAATGTTCAACCTGTGATTTCTTTTGTTTTGTCTGTATCCCTCCCTGTTATTTTCTGGCATTTTTCTCCATTTTCTCTGACATAAAACTGTAAAAACATTAACATGATTAATATATTACACAAATTGAACTAGCTTGCTCATTGAAGTTTATGTTTTAGTCTTAATTATTATTTCATAAAAATTTGAAATAAATCATTGTTGCCCAATGAAATGATCACTATTATAGTATTGTGGAAGAAGCAAGTTCTTTCAGTGAAATGTAAAACAACTAATTATCAATTGACCAATGTTTCAGTGAAAAAAAGCTATTGTATGGAAGACTACTCATGTGCATTGGGTACATAATCTTTCTTTGGGTATTAATTTTGAAGGACTGTTTTCAATACAGATGAATCACAAAAAGAAATTTTTGAAATTGCACAGGAAGAAACCCTTATAATCATGATAATGAAGAATCTTAGTACCAGCAAATTGAATTTCTTACCACTAAACACTTGGTACTGAAGAATTTTGTTGTATCAAACAGTCATTCCAAAGGTCGCTGGACTTCGGGCAAAGATCAGTAAAAATTGGTTTAGTCCAGTTAAGTGATATGGATTACTGGAACAAATGACCTGTAAAATTTTTAATTTTGTCAAAATCATGTGTAAATGTCATGTTAAAAAGTTTTTGGTCCAGTTCAATAAAAAGAACGGTTTGCTAGACCAAATGTCCAGTTGATTCCTCAAAGCCTTGGGAACCACTGATTTAACATGTCTAATGATCCTGATTATGCATGAAATACTTGCTAATGGACAAATAATCAATAAATTAATCATCAGTTTTTTTTATACATCTTTGCAGGAATAGATACTAGAATGTTGACAAAGAGAATAAGAGAAAAAGGAACAATACTTGGAAAGGTTGGTTTGGTCTTAATAGCTTTCACTAAAATAAGGCATATCAAACTATTAATAGATCATTCTAGTCATGAAACAAAAATGTTCAATTTTTTATTAAAGTTGCATACAAATCTTACCTTTTTATGACATAAGACCAATGACAAATCTTGCTTAAATTTCTGTTTTACTTTTCTCACCCTTTAAAGATTTAAAAACAAATGTGAATAAGACAACCTGAAGTTGGTCAGATTTAATGATATATAATTAAAATCAATTGTATAGTTAAGGAGAGTTTCTTTTTACTTAATGTGTAATACCAGAAAGAAGAGTAACTGAACTGTTTCTGTTTTAGGTCATAATGGAAGGAATAGATCCAGAGTCTATTTTATATGAAGATCCAAACATAATGAATTTAGTACAACAGGTGTCTACAAAAGTAAGTAACAAAATATAATCATCATGCTTAGATAAAATAATTTACAAATTTACAAATACTTTCTGCATATAATTAGTTAATATATTCCACCTTTTCTCCTTTTCTGGTGAGCAATGGCCATTACGGTTCTCACAATACAAAAAACAAGCTTATAAAAATAAGGAGATGTGGTATGATTGCAAATGAGACAACTATCCACCCAAGTTCAAATGAAGTGGATGTAAGTAATTATAGGCAACCATAGGGCCTTTAACAATGAGAAAACCCATACCGTATAGTCGGCTATAAAAGCCCCCGACATGAAAAATATGAAACAATTCAATTGAGAAAACTAGCAGCCTAATTTACAACAAAACAATATACCATTTGAGCTACAGTTCCAAGGTTAATTTTATTCTTGTGATAATTTGCATGTAATTTACAATTGTGTTCTGTGTCGGTAACTTGTCAATGGTAATTTGTTTAACCTACAACAATAATTTGACTTTTTTCCACAAACATTGATTTCTTTAGATTTTACCTTAACATTTTATATGCCTTTTTTCATATGTAAAATTTTGATATATGTGCACATGTATAGAAACTGCAGAGACATCAATCAGACAGACCTTTTAATCATAAAATTATTGATTTTATGATAATAGATATAATTTATCAATCATCATTATGAAATGCAAGTTAAAAGATAATTATATATAACATACAATTACCAGTTGCAGTTTTCTTGTGAAAGATCTAGATTATAAGCAACATTAGCCAAGGATATCAGGGGTAATAAAGTTTTCTTCCTAAATTATTATTATATCTTTCTAGAAACCAATGGACTATAACCCTAAAGGTGATGTAAAAATAGTAGCAGTTGATTGTGGTATAAAATACAACCAGATTCGATGTCTTTGTGAGCATGGAGCACATGTCACAGTAGTTCCATGGGATTATCCACTCAAAAGCTCAGGTACAAAATTTAACGATGTAAACTCAGTAGTATTTACCTTTTCACAGATAAAGGAGCTTTGGGAACCAGTTAAGCTTTAAAGAATATTTCTGTTTTTCTGGAGTTAAGATTTAGATACGGTGTAAAGTTCAAGTTTTCTTTGTTACCATCTAGAGCAAAATTTTGATATTTTTTTTCTATTTTTCCATATCTTACTGAGAAATGGACTTGGTTGGATTTTTATGCAGTCAATACTTTTACACTGTGAACAGCAGTCTCAGGCTAGGCACAGGGTTCAGCAAAACCCTTTACAATTTTTTTAAAACAATTTATATGTGAAAGTAATTTTGTAATTCTTCATCAGTCCAGGCTGTCATTTCAGATTAATATCTTTTAAGATGTAATAATGATAACGTAATATGTTAACATTGATGGCTATGGGTACCAGTTATTTGTTTTTGTTTTTAGATTATGATGGTTTATTCCTCAGTAATGGACCAGGTGATCCACAAATGTGTAAACAGACTATACAGAATATCAGTCAGCTGATCAAAGAAGCAGACTACAAGCCCATATTTGGAATATGTCTCGGACATCAGCTTTTGTCTTTGGCTATTGGTGCTTCAACATATAAAATGAAGTGGGTATTTTTTAAGATGATATTTTGCTTTTTTTATAAATACATCAAAATAAAAATAGAAAATTTTTCAAGGTGTGTATCATTAGAACAAAACCTGAGGTTCCTGGAAAATCTTTAAAAAGGGGAATGGAGCCTTGTCAGATCCTTATAAGTGAAGCGTTGACACAGGACCGGTATTTCAATCAGATTGCAGCTTCTCTGATATTGTTGATGGACAGTTTTAGTATGTTTACTTTTAATTTAGGGCATGATTTTAAGTTAGCTCAAAATAGAGGACTTGAAAACATTATAATTGCTGCTTATCATGAATGAAAGAACATGTTTGTAATAACTGAAATAGGCAAGACATTTCTCTCTAAACGTTTATGTTTGATAAAAAAAAGTGTACATTTTGGAATTTTTCAAGACAAAATTATTTACCTAAGAACTGTTCAAAGGTTACGTATTACAAATAAAACATTCATTTAAAGCAAGCAAAATCTCCAGTTCTTTTAAGAATGATAGAAATTCAGTTTGCACTTTCTACACTTATGTCTTACAAACATTATTCTTAACAGATATGGAAATAGAGGACATAATCAGCCATGTATCTATGACAACACAATCCGATGCTTTATTACAACACAGAATCATGGTTTTGCTGTTGATGTTTCAAATTTACCAAAGGAATGGCAGCCATTGTTCACCAATGCCAATGATAAAACTAATGAAGGTGTTGTTCATAGCTCCAAACCTTTTTATAGGTATGTCATATAATTTGTTCAGTAAAGATGTGAAAGTTGTATAAAAAATATGTTCTTCCAAATGCATAAATGATAGAAAAATATCAATTATTACTAATATCTTATACATTCAGGGAATTTACTGTGCAAGTCTGATCAACTGTACTTCTTGAAATAAGAACCAAATTAACATCTGTTATCTTTCTTTATCGTCGGTAAATTTTCTTGTCCCAAGTAAGAAATCTATGGACTTGAACTTTACAAACCCCGCCCTTTTGAAAAAAAAACCTAACCATAATTTAAAAGTAAGAACTGAAACTAGTGTGCACTTCCAAGTCAGTTTGTAACCTTTATTTGGTAATACTTAAAATAAGATATTCTGTATTGTTAACAAAACTGTTTTTATCACAAATTTTATATGTTCAAATATACATGATACAGGGGTAGAGGAGATCTGTTAACTAATATAGATTCAATTACAAATTCTTTTATTAACCTAATGACAGGCCCCAAAGCCAGACGTAAAAAACATCACAAATAAAGATACACAACATAACTACTTTCATTCATCCTTTCACACAACTATCATTCTGATTGGAAATAGTTGATCAGAACACTCGCATCAAAATTATTAGATGGGGAGAAGATTCGGACCTGTCCTATATATAAAGAAGGATAACTCTAACATTTTTTTATTTTTTACAATGAAAAAATATTACCATACATATAATTAGTGATATAATGTAGTTAAATCTAAATATAATCTCTGTGGAAGATAAAAACAAGACACATAGAAATACACTTATCTGTATACATACTTATAAAGAACATATTAGTTAAATATTATAAAATTACATAAACAACCTTTCTAAGAGAATGAATTGTCTCCAATAGTTCACAAAATGTTAAAATAAATGTGAAATCTTCATTTCACATTACTCTTCACATTACTCTTATAAGATATTTTCTAGAAATTTTCTCTTACATAATAATGCAATGAACAAGTGAACAGAAAATGTGTTTCATCTTCAGCCAAGTCCATTGTACACAAAAAGACCAGTTTCTCTTCCATTGAGGCAATATCTTGGATTTTCCTAGCATGTTAATTATACACTTATATCCACTGCTCTCAATTTGAAGAGGATGATTGCTTAACATCATTTTTGAAGGGCAAATGATGTTTCTTTTAATTTCTTATGTTTATGTAATTTCATATTCAAAACATGATTTAAATTTAAAATAAAAATTTAGTTTTCCCATGTTTTTCCTCCATACATATAGATTTTATTAATTTCCATTGCTTCAAATAGTCTTTAAGTAAAACTTTAACTTGGTTTTACAGTAGACTCCACCTAATCGGATATCGGCTAAACAAATATATCGGCTATTGTAATATTATTTCAAAACACCAAACCCTTCCCTATATGTTTAATGTTAATTTTATCGTGTAATCGAATATCGGATATAAGAATATATCGGCAAATCGGATAAGAATATTCAGGTCATTTTGTTCAAAACCATGCACAATCGGATATTTTCAATGTTTTTCTGACAGGAAATGGACCCGGAAGTTACGAATTTACAATCTTGCAGACAAGAAGATTTTGTTTTTACTAAATAAAAGGAACTATTTCTTAATAAATTGTTGTCTTTAATCATTGTCTTCCTTTGTCATGTGAATTAGATGCCCTTTTACTTCAAATGGTTTGAATTTATTTATAAAATATGCAAGACTCAGTTGACAAGTTGACGTTGCTGTTTGGAGAATTTTGATTAAACTCTAAATGTTCACAGAATCAGAAATGTAATCTAAACTGAATGTACCTCCTTCTGAATAATTTATTGCAATATAAATATAAATCCCTTTTGACAAGAGAAATCTGACTTTTGTCAGATATATTTTTTTCACATGTGCACAAGTAACCACATGTCATGGACGCCATTTTGGATGTTTACAAATTTGTGAGGAAGCCTCTAGAACTATGACCTAAATATAAATAGTCTTCAGAAAACGTAAACTTTATGCAATAATATTTTATCAATCATGATTATTTTCATAAATTTAAATTTGATTATTTCAAGAAATAAAATTATAACAAATTCGATTTTAGTTTGGAGATTCTACACAGATATGCTTAGATCTATTTATAGCCAAATTAGTTTACCTGTGTGATAATGTAAATAATGGATATTAATTTGCTTACAAAACATATGCATGAGACAAACTATGGATGGTAGATAATAATTCACATAAATATTTCAGGACATTTGATTTATTTTAATAAATAAAGGATTTAAAATCTGCAAACAAATTTAATCATTACATAATCAGCTGATAATTTTTTACACAAACATCGTGGTGATGTTACTGATAAAAATCACTCCATCAATCCTCCAGCGCGCCCTTTCACATATTTAGCAATTGTCAGGGTTAGTAACATCTCAGGATTATATCTACTCATTATTGCAGAATATTCAATGAATATACGTTCATCGTCTAATTGAATATATCGGGTAATCGGATATTTTTAGCTGACATTTTGGGTATCCGATTTGCCGGAGTCTACTGTACTAATATTTTTACATACATTAACATTAAAAATAATTTCTTACTATATGCATTGTGTAAAAGTTTAGAAGGTTCTTTGTAAAGAGTTGATGCCATTACATAATTAATATAATTCAAATCAATTCAATATTTTATTTACGTCTCACCTTATGCATAAAATTACACAATACATTTATAAAAGATACATTTTGTATACATAAGCCAATCTATACAGATTTATGAGAGACGATAATCAACTAAAACAATATGTATGTACATAATAAATATTAAACATGAATGGTAATATTATAAATAGGTAATAGAGAATTGTTCATTTCAGAAAAAATTACAGGAACAAATGACATGTAACATACAGAAAACATGTATACAAACAATTTTTTAACAATATTTTGTAGTGTCCAGTTTCATCCAGAACATATGGGTGGACCAAGAGATTTAGAATCCTTGTTTGATGTGTTTTTAGACCAAGTCAGAGCTCACAAGAAGGGGAACAAAAGGTTGGTTGGTAGACCATTTTTGGGTAAAGATTGCATGAAATGCAATCAAAACCCTATGGTACTGACTTGATTTCTAAATCTTCCAACGTTTATCACTACTTATGAAATACACAAAATATAGTGCATTGATGATAAAATTCTATACATCCTATCCATGAACATTTAAAGAAATTTATCAATGAAATATATTCTTGGATATTCAAGTTACAAAATGATGTTATACTTGTCAAAAATATTATATAACTTGTGCAAGGTGCAATAATCTAATATCTGTTCTAAAAATATCAATGATGTCATTGTTAAAATAGTCAGTAAAATTTGAGCTCCCACTGAAAAATTAAGGCAATCTTTACCCTTCAGTGCTTACAAGCACTTTGATTATTTAACTATTCATCTGACATACAATGTATTTGTCTTCAGTCTGAAAGTTGTACTAAACCAATATTCATTGAAATGTAATATGGATAAAAGAGGATGTGAATGAGACAGCAGAACAAACAAAAAAGACATTCATAGATTAAAATATATTCTGTTAAAGTATATTTTACCATATGTTAAGTTCTATGTTTCCCTGCCATTTTCTAAATAAATTACAGAATTTTAGGACAGATTTGGTTAACCGTTTGACTGTAAATATAATGTTTTGTTTTATCAGTTTGACAGTAAAAGATCGACTTAACATGGCCCTACAGACCCCAGTACATGTACCTCCTGTACCTAGTACTAGACCAAAGAAAGTTCTAATCTTAGGCTCTGGTGGACTATCTATAGGCCAAGCTGGAGAATTTGATTACTCAGGTTCACAGGTAATATATTCTTGCTCCCTTTAATTTTTAAATGTCAGTAAACTGCACATAATGGATGTTGTTGTCTTTTATAGTTTTGTGAATGATTAAAATAAACTTTATTAATCTTTTTTAGATTTATTTTATCATTTTTTCAGGCAATAAAGCTTTGAAAGAAGAAAGCATACAGACTGTGTTGATAAACCCAAACATAGCCACGGGGCTAAGTGCACAGTTACTTTGAAGAAGATAATGCAAAAAAGAAAGTGACCATTGCATATTAATATCTTGTTCATATTTATTTTAACATTACAAAAGAGAAAGTGACCAATGCATATTAATATCTTGTTTATTTATTTTAACATTTCAAATAAAGAAATGACCATTGAAATTTATAGCATATTAATGTCTTTTTGATAATTTTTTTATCATTTTACAGGGAGAAAAAGCTTTGAAAGAACAAAGCATACAAACTGTGTTGATAAATCCAAACAAAGCCACGGGGCTAAGTGCACAGTAACTGTGGAGGAGATAATGCAAAAAAAAAGTGACCATTGCATATTAATATCTTGTTCATATTTATTTTATCATTGCAAAAAAGGAAGTGACCATTGCATATTAATATCTTGTTCATATTTATTTTAACATTACAAAAGAGAAAGTGACCATTGCATATTAATATCTTGTTTATTTATTTTAACATTTCAAATAAAGAAATGACCATTGAAATTTATAGCATATTAATGTCTTTTTGATATTTTTTTTATCATTTTACAGGCAGAAAAAGCTTTGAAAGAACAAAGCATACAAACTGTGTTGATAAATCCAAACAAAGCCACGGGGCTAAGTGCACAGTTACTGTGGAGGAGATAATGCAAAAAAGAAAGTGACCATTGCATATTAATATCTTGTTCATATTTATTTTATCATTGCAAAAAAGGAAGTGACCATTGCATATTAATATCTTGTTCATATTTATTTTAACATTACAAAAGAGAAAGTGACCATTGCATATTAATATCTTGTTCATATTTATTTTAACATTTCAAATAAAGAAATGACCATTGAAATTTATAACATATTAATGTCTTTTTGATATTTTTTTTATCATTTTACAGGCAGAAAAAGCTTTGAAAGAACAAAGCATACAAACTGTGTTGATAAATCCAAACAAAGCCACCGGGCTAAATGCACAGTTACTATGGAGAAGATAATGCAAAAAAGAAAGTGACCATTGCATATTAATATCTTGTACATATTTATTTTATCATTGCAAAAAAGGAAGTGACCATTGCATATTAATATCTTGTTCATATTTACTTTATCATTGCAAATAAAGAAATGACCATTGAAATTTATAGCATATTAATGTCTTTTTGATATTTTTTTTATCATTTTACAGGCAGTCAAAGCTTTGAAAGAACACAGCATACAAACTGTGTTGATAAATCCAAACAAAGCCACGGGGCTAAGTGCAAAGTGACTTTGGAGAAGATAATGCAAAAAAGGAAGTGACCATTGCATATTAATATCTTGTTCATATTTATTTTATCATTGCAAAAAAGGAAGTGACCATTGCATATTAATATCTTGTTCATATTTATTTTATCATTGCAGAAAAAGAAATGACCATTGAAATTTATAGCATATTAATGTCTTTTTGATATTTTTTTATCATTTTACAGGCAGAAAAAGCTTTGAAAGAACAAAGCATACAAAATGTGTTGATAAATCCAAACAAAGCCACGGGGCTAAGTGCACAGTTACTATGGAGGAGATAATGCAAAAAAGAAAGTGACCATTGCATATTAATATCTTGTTCATATTTATTTTTTTAACATTGCAAAAAAAGAAGTGACCATTGCATATTAATATCTTGTTCATATTTATTTTATCATTGCAAAAAAGGAAGTGACCATTGCAAATTAATATCTTGTTCATATTTATTTTTTTAACATTGCAAAAAAAGAAGTGACCATTGCATATTAATATCTTGTTCATATTTATTTTAACATTACAAAAGAGAAAGTGACCATTGCATATTAATATCTTCTTTATTTATTTTAACATTTCAAATAAAGAAATGACCATTGAAATTTATAGCATATTAATGTCTTTTTGATATTTTTTTTATCATTTTACAGGCAGAAAAAGCTTTGAAAGAACAAAGCATACAAACAGTGTTGATAAATCCAAACAAAGCCACGGGGCTAAGTGCACAGTTACTATGGAGGAGATAATGCAAAAAAGAAAGTGACCATTGCATATTAATATCTTGTACATATTTATTTTATCATTGCAAAAAAGGAAGTGACCATTGCATATTAATATCTTGTTCATATTTACTTTATCATTGCAAATAAAGAAATGACCATTGGAATTTATAGCATATTAATGTCTTTTTGATAATTTTTTTATCATTTTACAGGCAGAAAAAGCTTTGAAAGAACAAAGCATACAAACTGTGTTGATAAATCCAAACAAAGCCACAGGGCTAAGTGCACAGTTATTATGGAGGAGATAAGCATACAAACTGTGTTGATAAAACCAAACAAGCCACGGGGCTAAGTGCACAGTTACTATGGAAAAGATAATGCAAAAAAGGAAGTGACCATTGCATATTAATGTCTTGTTGATATTTATTTTAACAATGCAAAAAAGGAAGTGACCATTGCATATTAATATCTTGTTGATATTTATTTTAACATTGCAAAAAAGAAAGTGACCTTTGCATATTAATGTCTTGTTGATATTTATTTTTTTAACATTGCAAAAAAGAAAGTGACCATTGCATATTAATATCTTGTTGATATTTATTTTAACATTGCAGAAAAAGAAGTGACCTTTGAAGTTGAGTGCATATTGATGTCTTTTTGATATTTTTTTATCATTTTACAGGCAGTCAAAGCTTTGAAAGAACAAAGCATACAAACTGTGTTGATAAATCCAAACAAAGCCACGGGGCTAAGTGCACAGTTACTATGGAGGAGATAATGCAAAAAAGAAAGTGACCATTGCATATTAATATCTTGTACATATTTATTTTATCATTGCAAAAAAGGAAGTGACCATTGCATATTAATATCTTGTTCATATTTACTTTATCATTGCAAATAAAGAAATGACCATTGAAATTTATAGCATATTAAAGTCTTTTTGATATTTTTTTTATCATTTTACAGGCAGTCAAAGCTTTGAAAGAACAAAGCATACAAACTGTGTTGATAAATCCAAACAAAGCCACGGGGCTAAGTGCACAGTGACTTTGGAGAAGATAATGCAAAAAAGGAAGTGACCATTGCATATTAATATCTTGTTCATATTTATTTTATCATTGCAAAAAAGGAAGTGACCATTGCATATTAATATCTTGTTCATATTTATTTTATCATTGCAGAAAAAGAAATGACCATTGAAATTTATAGCATATTAATGTCTTTTTGATATTTTTTTATCATTTTACAGGCAGAAAAAGCTTTGAAAGAACAAAGCATACAAAATGTGTTGATAAATCCAAACAAAGCCACGGGGCTAAGTGCACAGTTACTATGGAGGAGATAATGCAAAAAAGAAAGTGACCATTGCATATTAATATCTTGTTCATATTTATTTTTGGAAAATGACGCTATCAGCGGCATGTTTCCGATACCATTGACCAGAACTAACGGAAGTTGATTATGCCTCCGCCTACCGCATTCGGTTTCATATTTACTATTTTACATACTATTACTAACTGGAATCTGCTTGTATTACGCTACACTCGAACAAAGTGTTGAAGTCGGACGGAACCAGTTTACATACGTTATTTTATTTACCAAAAAGATATCTTGACCTGTCCATATGTTTTTTGTTATTAAATGGTATTTGGAGCTATCCCTTTGTTATATTTTTCATATTTATTCGAGCTTTCACTTTTATGCACATGTCATACAATCGTAAACAATCGGTATGTATACATGATAAATAGATCGTTGAACTTTTTACCCTCCAATGATCAGCAATCGCTAGACAAAATAGTTCTCCTAAATAATGTCAGCCTTTCATGCAATTTCAACTTTACAATCATTAAAAAAGTAATAATCGGAATCATTTTGATATCCATTGGTAAGAAACTGGTCTTTATCCAGATTTACGAAGATTTTAATAATCGGAAATTAGTAATACGGTTATACCCACGCGGTGCGTATGAATCTTTGTTTACAAAGTTATAGCAGCAGAGTCTGTAACTGTATCATTATTAATTAACTACACTGTTATTGTACTTAATATGATGAAAACTGCATATGCAATATAAGATGTCAACTCGGCCAATACAGATTTTTTTTCCGTATTGGCCGAGTTCTGATCCGGCCAAAACAGGATTTCGGAACGTCTCTAGTTTTTAGATCGTAAGTCAGGATAAACTCAAACTGAAAGTAAACAGTTGTTTGTACGACACAGTTTTTATTTACTCACCATAAACAAGCTGAAACGTTCAGTATGGCATATATTTTAGGTTAAAGACGGTCCCATTCATTTGAAAAGCATTTTGAAAGTAGACGAGTGAATTATTTCAGGTTTGGGGAACGAGTAAATTATCACAAAGTTCATTTCTTGACGACCTCATAATTTCATCATGTCGATGGTACAAATCGATTTTTACTGTTTACTTTCGCTGCTCATGTTTTGTAAACGGTCTTTTATTTTTAAACCCGAACCAGGCATATGCATTCTGTAATTGCGCAAATCTTCGTTCTTTGGTCAATTGGCTTATGGATAGTTGTATCAATTTCAACTCTTACATTATTTTTTTTTTAATATATTTGCATTACACATGCAATGGCAGTACCTTTCCAATTACTATTTATGTGTTGTGTCTAAATTAAAGTTGTAACACTTTATAGTGACTGGAAAGGGTAGAAAAATTCATCAGATGAGAACAGGCTGAAGATACATGGAAACGGCACCAAATCATTAGATATTGCATCTTATAAAAAGAAACTGAGATTTGGATAGTTCCACTTCAAGGTAAAAATGTTTATCTCTTGTGAAATGAAATAAAAAAATATTGTAACACTGTAGTTAATTAATAAAGATACTATTACATGTATTTCTGTATTGGCCTTATTGTTGGTCCTCGGCCAGCAGTACACCAAGACATGGACCAATAACAAGGACAATACAGAAATACTTACACAATAATATTATAGAATGACAGTATGGTTCAATAGCGGGAATCAGCCCCTCAACTACTTTTTACATTAATATTAACTTCTGGCTTCAACTCCTTGTTCGTCTTGTCTGGAGATCTTGTTGTAGTTCCAGTTAGGCAAGCATTTTAGAGACGTATCCCGTCCATCCTCTCTTCACTTGTAATTTCTGGTGATAGATTTTGCCGCTTGACGTTGTATCCTTTCAAGCTTGTTTTTTTTTTTTGTTACCGTGTAAGGGTCCCATACTATGGCTCCATATTAAATTGTAAGATCCATTCCTAAAGGTCTAGATCATTGTTCTAATCTGACACAAATTTCAATAACTGGAATGCTACCCAAGTTGAATATATGGTGACTTACTAGAACAGCATTATCACTATTGAAATTGTGTTTAATACCATGATTGTTCAATGTCATTAACTTAAATGGAGACAGACATTTGACCTGAAAGGTGGTGTGGGAGCGCAAAATCAAAAACTAACTGACTATGATATATGGTTAAAGAATGAATATCAATTACATGGGTCAACATGGTCAAGGGCAGAGTTGTTATGAAATAACAATATGGCAGAGAAGTGGTTTCAAGTTTCATATAAAGCGACCTGACTGACATGAAATAAAAAATCAAAGGAGTATCCCTATTTGTCTAATCTTCAAGGTGAAATAAAACTAGTAAAACAATATTATACTATTGTCTAAATCTACAGAAATATAATTTGCTTCAAGTAACAGAAATAACTAGGTCACTAGTAACTTATTTAATGAGTATATGTATGTGGGGTATAAGAGCTTGATAACAACAGGCTCTTCATAATCATTTGGTTTGAAAAGGATACTAGTAGTCTATATTCTTGATTTAGAAAAATGTAATTGCAAGACAAAAATCACATTATTTAGAATACTTTAGATCATTCAGGTAGTCTTTATTTATATGTACAAAAGAACAGCCAGTAGTCATTGGATATTGTAGATCATTCTGGTAGTCTTGACCTATTTATTTATAGAAAAAAACAGCCAGTAGTCATTGGATACTGTAGATCATTCAGGTAGTCTTGACCTATACATTTGTACTAAAAAAACAGCCAGTTGTCATCTTCACATAACACACACATATACGAATATCAATTATATGCTTACGAGACATGTTGGAATGTTAAACTAATTACGGTATGTGAAAATCAAGACTTGCATAAAAAATATCACAATATTAGAGACAGTGGCGTCATTTTTCCTCAGAGCTTTCAGCTCTTTGATTTTAACATTGCAAAAAAAGAAGTGACCATTGCATATTAATATCTTGTTCATATTTATTTTATCATTGCAAAAAAGGAAGTGACCATTGCATATTAATATCTTGTTCATATTTATTTTATCATTGTAGAAAAAGAAATGACCATTGAAATTTATAGCATATTAATGTCTTTTTGATATTTTTTTATCATTTTACAGGCAGAAAAAGCTTTGAAAGAACAAAGCATACAAACTGTGTTGATAAATCCAAACAAAGCCACGGGGCTAAGTGCACAGTTACTATGGAGGAGATAATGCAAAAAAGAAAGTGACCATTGCATATTAATATCTTGTACATATTTATTTTATCATTGCAGAAAAAGAAATGACCTTTGAAATTTATAGCATATTAATGTCTTTTTGATATTTTTTTATCATTTTACAGGCAGAAAAGCTTTGAAAGAACAAAGCATACAAACTGTGTTGATAAATCCAAACAAAGCCACGGGGCTAAGTGCACAGTGACTTTGGAGAAGATAATGCAAAAAAGAAAGTGACCATTGCATATTAATATCTTGTACATATTTATTTTATCATTGCAGAAAAAGAAATGACCATTGAAATTTATAGCATATTAATGTCTTTTTGATATTTTTTTATCATTTTACAGGCAGAAAAAGCTTTGAAAGAACAAAGCATACAAACTGTGTTGATAAATCCAAACAAAGCCACGGGGCTAAGTGCACAGTTATTATGGAGGAGATAATGCAAAAAAGAAAGTGACCATTGCATATTAATATCTTGTACATATTTATTTTATCATTGCAGAAAAAGAAATGACCATTGAAATTTATAGCATATTAATGTCTTTTTGATATTTTTTTATCATTTTACAGGCAGAAAAAACTTTGAAAGAACAAAGCATACAAACTGTGTTGATAAATCCAAACAAAGCCACGGGGCTAAGTGCACAGTGACTTTGGAGAAGATAATGCAAAAAAGGAAGTGACCATTGCATATTAATATCTTGTACATATTTATTTTATCATTGCAGAAAAAGAAATGACCATTGAAATTTATAGCATATTAATGTCTTTTTGATATTTTTTTATCATTTTACAGGCAGAAAAAGCTTTGAAAGAACAAAGCATACAAACTGTGTTGATAAATCCAAACAAAGCCACTGGCCTAAGTGCACAGTGACTTTGGAGAAGATAATGCAAAAAAGGAAGTGACCATTGCATATTAATATCTTGTACATATTTATTTTATCATTGCAGAAAAAGAAATGACCATTGAAATTTATAGCATATTAATGTCTTTTTGATATTTTTTTATCATTTTACAGGCAGAAAAAGCTTTGAAAGAACAAAGCATACAAACTGTGTTGATAAATCCAAACAAAGCCACGGGGCTAAGTGCACAGTTATTATGGAGGAGATAATGCAAAAAAGAAAGTGACCATTGCATATTAACATCTTGTACATATTTATTTTATCATTGCAGAAAAAGAAATGACCATTGAAATTTATAGCATATTAATGTCTTTTTGATATTTTTTTATCATTTTACAGGCAGAAAAAGCTTTGAAAGAACAAAGCATACAAACTGTGTTGATAAATCCAAACAAAGCCACGGGGCTAAGTGCACAGTGACTTTGGAGAAGATAATGCAAAAAAGGAAGTGACCATTGCATATTAATATCTTGTACATATTTATTTCATCATTGCAGAAAAAGAAATGACCATTGAAATTTATAGCATATTAATGTCTTTTTGATATTTTTTTATCATTTTACAGGCAGAAAAAGCTTTGAAAGAACAAAGCATACAAACTGTGTTGATAAATCCAAACAAAGCCACTGGGCTAAGTGCACAGTGACTTTGGAGAAGATAATGCAAAAAAGGAAGTGACCATTGCATATTAATATCTTGTACATATTTATTTTATCATTGCAGAAAAAGAAATGACCATTGAAATTTATAGCATATTAATGTCTTTTTGATATTTTTTTATCATTTTACAGGCAGAAAAAGCTTTGAAAGAACAAAGCATACAAACTGTGTTGATAAATCCAAACAAAGCCACGGGGCTAAGTGCACAGTTATTATGGAGGAGATAATGCAAAAAAGAAAGTGACCATTGCATATTAATATCTTGTACATATTTATTTTATCATTGCAGAAAAAGAAATGACCATTGAAATTTATAGCATATTAATGTCTTTTTGATATTTTTTTATCATTTTACAGGCAGAAAAAGCTTTGAAAGAACAAAGCATACAAACTGTGTTGATAAATCCAAACAAAGCCACGGGGCTAAGTGCACAGTGACTTTGGAGAAGATAATGCAAAAAAGGAAGTGACCATTGCATATTAATATCTTGTACATATTTATTTCATCATTGCAGAAAAAGAAATGACCATTGAAATTTATAGCATATTAATGTCTTTTTGATATTTTTTTATCATTTTACAGGCAGAAAAAGCTTTGAAAGAACAAAGCATACAAAATGTGTTGATAAATCCAAACAAAGCCACGGGGCTAAGTGCACAGTTACTATGGAGGAGATAATGCAAAAAAGAAAGTGACCATTGCATATTAATATCTTGTTCATATTTATTTTTTTAACATTGCAAAAAAAGAAGTGACCATTGCATATTAATATCTTGTTCATATTTATTTTATCATTGCAAAAAAGGAAGTGACCATTGCAAATTAATATCTTGTTCATATTTATTTTTTTAACATTGCAAAAAAAGAAGTGACCATTGCATATTAATATCTTGTTCATATTTATTTTAACATTACAAAAGAGAAAGTGACCATTGCATATTAATATCTTCTTTATTTATTTTAACATTTCAAATAAAGAAATGACCATTGAAATTTATAGCATATTAATGTCTTTTTGATATTTTTTTTATCATTTTACAGGCAGAAAAAGCTTTGAAAGAACAAAGCATACAAACAGTGTTGATAAATCCAAACAAAGCCACGGGGCTAAGTGCACAGTTACTATGGAGGAGATAATGCAAAAAAGAAAGTGACCATTGCATATTAATATCTTGTACATATTTATTTTATCATTGCAAAAAAGGAAGTGACCATTGCATATTAATATCTTGTTCATATTTACTTTATCATTGCAAATAAAGAAATGACCATTGGAATTTATAGCATATTAATGTCTTTTTGATAATTTTTTTATCATTTTACAGGCAGAAAAAGCTTTGAAAGAACAAAGCATACAAACTGTGTTGATAAATCCAAACAAAGCCACAGGGCTAAGTGCACAGTTATTATGGAGGAGATAAGCATACAAACTGTGTTGATAAAACCAAACAAGCCACGGGGCTAAGTGCACAGTTACTATGGAAAAGATAATGCAAAAAAGGAAGTGACCATTGCATATTAATGTCTTGTTGATATTTATTTTAACAATGCAAAAAAGGAAGTGACCATTGCATATTAATATCTTGTTGATATTTATTTTAACATTGCAAAAAAGAAAGTGACCTTTGCATATTAATGTCTTGTTGATATTTATTTTTTTAACATTGCAAAAAAGAAAGTGACCATTGCATATTAATATCTTGTTGATATTTATTTTAACATTGCAGAAAAAGAAGTGACCTTTGAAGTTGAGTGCATATTGATGTCTTTTTGATATTTTTTTATCATTTTACAGGCAGTCAAAGCTTTGAAAGAACAAAGCATACAAACTGTGTTGATAAATCCAAACAAAGCCACGGGGCTAAGTGCACAGTTACTATGGAGGAGATAATGCAAAAAAGAAAGTGACCATTGCATATTAATATCTTGTACATATTTATTTTATCATTGCAAAAAAGGAAGTGACCATTGCATATTAATATCTTGTTCATATTTACTTTATCATTGCAAATAAAGAAATGACCATTGAAATTTATAGCATATTAAAGTCTTTTTGATATTTTTTTTATCATTTTACAGGCAGTCAAAGCTTTGAAAGAACAAAGCATACAAACTGTGTTGATAAATCCAAACAAAGCCACGGGGCTAAGTGCACAGTGACTTTGGAGAAGATAATGCAAAAAAGGAAGTGACCATTGCATATTAATATCTTGTTCATATTTATTTTATCATTGCAAAAAAGGAAGTGACCATTGCATATTAATATCTTGTTCATATTTATTTTATCATTGCAGAAAAAGAAATGACCATTGAAATTTATAGCATATTAATGTCTTTTTGATATTTTTTTATCATTTTACAGGCAGAAAAAGCTTTGAAAGAACAAAGCATACAAAATGTGTTGATAAATCCAAACAAAGCCACGGGGCTAAGTGCACAGTTACTATGGAGGAGATAATGCAAAAAAGAAAGTGACCATTGCATATTAATATCTTGTTCATATTTATTTTTTTAACATTGCAAAAAAAGAAGTGACCATTGCATATTAATATCTTGTTCATATTTATTTTATCATTGCAAAAAAGGAAGTGACCATTGCATATTAATATCTTGTTCATATTTATTTTATCATTGTAGAAAAAGAAATGACCATTGAAATTTATAGCATATTAATGTCTTTTTGATATTTTTTTATCATTTTACAGGCAGAAAAAGCTTTGAAAGAACAAAGCATACAAACTGTGTTGATAAATCCAAACAAAGCCACGGGGCTAAGTGCACAGTTACTATGGAGGAGATAATGCAAAAAAGAAAGTGACCATTGCATATTAATATCTTGTACATATTTATTTTATCATTGCAGAAAAAGAAATGACCTTTGAAATTTATAGCATATTAATGTCTTTTTGATATTTTTTTATCATTTTACAGGCAGAAAAAGCTTTGAAAGAACAAAGCATACAAACTGTGTTGATAAATCCAAACAAAGCCACGGGGCTAAGTGCACAGTGACTTTGGAGAAGATAATGCAAAAAAGAAAGTGACCATTGCATATTAATATCTTGTACATATTTATTTTATCATTGCAGAAAAAGAAATGACCATTGAAATTTATAGCATATTAATGTCTTTTTGATATTTTTTTATCATTTTACAGGCAGAAAAAGCTTTGAAAGAACAAAGCATACAAACTGTGTTGATAAATCCAAACAAAGCCACGGGGCTAAGTGCACAGTTATTATGGAGGAGATAATGCAAAAAAGAAAGTGACCATTGCATATTAATATCTTGTACATATTTATTTTATCATTGCAGAAAAAGAAATGACCATTGAAATTTATAGCATATTAATGTCTTTTTGATATTTTTTTATCATTTTACAGGCAGAAAAAACTTTGAAAGAACAAAGCATACAAACTGTGTTGATAAATCCAAACAAAGCCACGGGGCTAAGTGCACAGTGACTTTGGAGAAGATAATGCAAAAAAGGAAGTGACCATTGCATATTAATATCTTGTACATATTTATTTTATCATTGCAGAAAAAGAAATGACCATTGAAATTTATAGCATATTAATGTCTTTTTGATATTTTTTTATCATTTTACAGGCAGAAAAAGCTTTGAAAGAACAAAGCATACAAACTGTGTTGATAAATCCAAACAAAGCCACTGGGCTAAGTGCACAGTGACTTTGGAGAAGATAATGCAAAAAAGGAAGTGACCATTGCATATTAATATCTTGTACATATTTATTTTATCATTGCAGAAAAAGAAATGACCATTGAAATTTATAGCATATTAATGTCTTTTTGATATTTTTTTATCATTTTACAGGCAGAAAAAGCTTTGAAAGAACAAAGCATACAAACTGTGTTGATAAATCCAAACAAAGCCACGGGGCTAAGTGCACAGTTATTATGGAGGAGATAATGCAAAAAAGAAAGTGACCATTGCATATTAATATCTTGTACATATTTATTTTATCATTGCAGAAAAAGAAATGACCATTGAAATTTATAGCATATTAATGTCTTTTTGATATTTTTTTATCATTTTACAGGCAGAAAAAGCTTTGAAAGAACAAAGCATACAAACTGTGTTGATAAATCCAAACAAAGCCACGGGGCTAAGTGCACAGTGACTTTGGAGAAGATAATGCAAAAAAGGAAGTGACCATTGCATATTAATATCTTGTACATATTTATTTCATCATTGCAGAAAAAGAAATGACCATTGAAATTTATAGCATATTAATGTCTTTTTGATATTTTTTTATCATTTTACAGGCAGAAAAAGCTTTGAAAGAACAAAGCATACAAACTGTGTTGATAAATCCAAACAAAGCCACTGGGCTAAGTGCACAGTGACTTTGGAGAAGATAATGCAAAAAAGGAAGTGACCATTGCATATTAATATCTTGTACATATTTATTTTATCATTGCAGAAAAAGAAATGACCATTGAAATTTATAGCATATTAATGTCTTTTTGATATTTTTTTATCATTTTACAGGCAGAAAAAGCTTTGAAAGAACAAAGCATACAAACTGTGTTGATAAATCCAAACAAAGCCACGGGGCTAAGTGCACAGTTATTATGGAGGAGATAATGCAAAAAAGAAAGTGACCATTGCATATTAATATCTTGTACATATTTATTTTATCATTGCAGAAAAAGAAATGACCATTGAAATTTATAGCATATTAATGTCTTTTTGATATTTTTTTATCATTTTACAGGCAGAAAAAGCTTTGAAAGAACAAAGCATACAAACTGTGTTGATAAATCCAAACAAAGCCACGGGGCTAAGTGCACAGTGACTTTGGAGAAGATAATGCAAAAAAGGAAGTGACCATTGCATATTAATATCTTGTACATATTTATTTCATCATTGCAGAAAAAGAAATGACCATTGAAATTTATAGCATATTAATGTCTTTTTGATATTTTTTTATCATTTTACAGGCAGAAAAAGCTTTGAAAGAACAAAGCATACAAACTGTGTTGATAAATCCAAACAAAGCCACGGGGCTAAGTGCACAGTTATTATGGAGGAGATAATGCAAAAAAGAAAGTGACCATTGCATATTAATATCTTGTACATATTTATTTTATCATTGCAGAAAAAGAAATGACCATTGAAATTTATAGCATACTAATGTCTTTTTGATATTTTTTTATCATTTTACAGGCAGAAAAAGCTTTGAAAGAACAAAGCATACAAACTGTGTTGATAAATCCAAACAAAGCCACGGGGCTAAGTGCACAGTGACTTTGGAGAAGATAATGCAAAAAAGGAAGTGACCATTGCATATTAATATCTTGTACATATTTATTTTATCATTGCAGAAAAAGAAATGACCATTGAAATTTATAGCATATTAATGTCTTTTTGATATTTTTTTATCATTTTACAGGCAGAAAAAGCTTTGAAAGAACAAAGCATACAAACTGTGTTGATAAATCCAAACAAAGCCACGGGGCTAAGTGCACAGTTGTTATGGAGGAGATAATGCAAAAAAGAAAGTGACCATTGCATATTAATATCTTGTACATATTTATTTTATCATTGCAGAAAAAGAAATGACCATTGAAATTTATAGCATATTAATGTCTTTTTGATATTTTTTTATCATTTTACAGGCAGAAAAAGCTTTGAAAGAACAAAGCATACAAACTGTGTTGATAAATCCAAACAAAGCCACGGGGCTAAGTGCACAGTGACTTTGGAGAAGATAATGCAAAAAAGGAAGTGACCATTGCATATTAATATCTTGTACATATTTATTTCATCATTGCAGAAAAAGAAATGACCATTGAAATTTATAGCATATTAATGTCTTTTTGATATTTTTTTATCATTTTACAGGCAGAAAAAGCTTTGAAAGAACAAAGCATACAAACTGTGTTGATAAATCCAAACAAAGCCACGGGGCTAAGTGCACAGTTATTATGGAGGAGATAATGCAAAAAAGAAAGTGACCATTGCATATTAATATCTTGTACATATTTATTTTATCATTGCAGAAAAAGAAATGACCATTGAAATTTATAGCATATTAATGTCTTTTTGATATTTTTTTATCATACAGGCAGAAAAAGCTTTGAAAGAACAAAGCATACAAACTGTGTTGATAAATCCAAACAAAGCCACGGGGCTAAGTGCACAGTGACTTTGGAGAAGATAATGCAAAAAAGGAAGTGACCATTGCATATTAATATCTTGTACATATTTATTTTATCATTGCAGAAAAAGAAATGACCATTGAAATTTATAGCATATTAATGTCTTTTTGATATTTTTTTATCATTTTACAGGCAGAAAAAGCTTTGAAAGAACAAAGCATACAAACTGTGTTGATAAATCCAAACAAAGCCACGGGGCTAAGTGCACAGTTATTATGGAGGAGATAATGCAAAAAAGAAAGTGACCATTGCATATTAATATCTTGTACATATTTATTTTATCATTGCAGAAAAAGAAATGACCATTGAAATTTATAGCATATTAATGTCTTTTTGATATTTTTTTATCATTTTACAGGCAGAAAAAGCTTTGAAAGAACAAAGCATACAAACTGTGTTGATAAATCCAAACAAAGCCACGGGGCTAAGTGCACAGTGACTTTGGAGAAGATAATGCAAAAAAGGAAGTGACCATTGCATATTAATATCTTGTACATATTTATTTTATCATTGCAGAAAAAGAAATGACCATTGAAATTTATAGCATATTAATGTCTTTTTGATATTTTTTTATCATTTTACAGGCAGAAAAAGCTTTGAAAGAACAAAGCATACAAACTGTGTTGATAAATCCAAACAAAGCCACAGGGCTAAGTGCACAGTTATTATGGAGGAGATAATGCAAAAAAGAAAGTGACCATTGCATATTAATATCTTGTACATATTTATTTTATCATTGCAGAAAAAGAAATGACCATTGAAATTTATAGCATATTAATGTCTTTTTGATATTTTTTTATCATTTTACAGGCAGAAAAAGCTTTGAAAGAACAAAGCATACAAACTGTGTTGATAAATCCAAACAAAGCCACGGGGCTAAGTGCACAGTTATTATGGAGGAGATAATGCAAAAAAGAAAGTGACCATTGCATATTAATATCTTGTACATATTTATTTTATCATTGCAGAAAAAGAAATGACCATTGAAATTTATAGCATATTAATGTCTTTTTGATATTTTTTTATCATTTTACAGGCAGAAAAAGCTTTGAAAGAACAAAGCATACTAACTGTGTTGATAAATCCAAACAAAGCCACGGGGCTAAGTGCACAGTTATTATGGAGGAGATAATGCAAAAAAGAAAGTGACCATTGCATATTAATATCTTGTTCATATTTATTTTATCATTGCAGAAAAAGAAATGACCATTGAAATTTATAGCATATTAATGTCTTTTTGATATTTTTTTATCATTTTACAGGCAGAAAAAGCTTTGAAAGAACAAAGCATACAAACTGTGTTGATAAATCCAAACAAAGCCACGGGGCTAAGTGCACAGTGACTTTGGAGAAGATAATGCAAAAAAGGAAGTGACCATTGCATATTAATATCTTGTACATATTTATTTTATCATTGCAGAAAAAGAAATGACCATTGAAATTTATAGCATATTAATGTCTTTTTGATATTTTTTTATCATTTTACAGGCAGAAAAAGCTTTGAAAGAACAAAGCATACAAACTGTGTTGATAAATCCAAACAAAGCCACGGGGCTAAGTGCACAGTTATTATGGAGGAGATAATGCAAAAAAGAAAGTGACCATTGCATATTAATATCTTGTACATATTTATTTTATCATTGCAGAAAAAGAAATGACCATTGAAATTTATAGCATATTAATGTCTTTTTGATATTTTTTTATCATTTTACAGGCAGAAAAAGCTTTGAAAGAACAAAGCATACAAACTGTGTTGATAAATCCAAACAAAGCCACGGGGCTAAGTGCACAGTGACTTTGGAGAAGATAATGCAAAAAAGGAAGTGACCATTGCATATTAATATCTTGTACATATTTATTTCATCATTGCAGAAAAAGAAATGACCATTGAAATTTATAGCATATTAATGTCTTTTTGATATTTTTTTATCATTTTACAGGCAGAAAAAGCTTTGAAAGAACAAAGCATACAAACTGTGTTGATAAATCCAAACAAAGCCACGGGGCTAAGTGCACAGTTATTATGGAGGAGATAATGCAAAAAAGAAAGTGACCATTGCATATTAATATCTTGTACATATTTATTTTATCATTGCAGAAAAAGAAATGACCATTGAAATTTATAGCATATTAATGTCTTTTTGATATTTTTTTATCATTTTACAGGCAGAAAAAGCTTTGAAAGAACACAGCATACAAACTGTGTTGATAAATCCAAACAAAGCCACGGGGCTAAGTGCACAGTGACTTTGGAGAAGATAATGCAAAAAAGGAAGTGACCATTGCATATTAATATCTTGTACATATTTATTTTATCATTGCAGAAAAAGAAATGACCATTGAAATTTATAGCATATTAATGTCTTTTTGATATTTTTTTATCATTTTACAGGCAGAAAAAGCTTTGAAAGAACAAAGCATACAAACTGTGTTGATAAATCCAAACAAAGCCACGGGGCTAAGTGCACAGTTATTATGGAGGAGATAATGCAAAAAAGAAAGTGACCATTGCATATTAATATCTTGTACATATTTATTTTATCATTGCAGAAAAAGAAATGACCATTGAAATTTATAGCATATTAATGTCTTTTTGATATTTTTTTATCATTTTACAGGCAGAAAAAGCTTTGAAAGAACAAAGCATACAAACTGTGTTGATAAATCCAAACAAAGCCACGGGGCTAAGTGCACAGTGACTTTGGAGAAGATAATGCAAAAAAGGAAGTGACCATTGCATATTAATATCTTGTACATATTTATTTTATCATTGCAGAAAAAGAAATGACCATTGAAATTTATAGCATATTAATGTCTTTTTGATATTTTTTTATCATTTTACAGGCAGAAAAAGCTTTGAAAGAACAAAGCATACAAACTGTGTTGATAAATCCAAACAAAGCCACGGGGCTAAGTGCACAGTTATTATGGAGGAGATAATGCAAAAAAGAAAGTGACCATTGCATATTAATATCTTGTACATATTTATTTTATCATTGCAGAAAAAGAAATGACCATTGAAATTTATAGCATATTAATGTCTTTTTGGTATTTTTTTATCATTTTACAGGCAGAAAAAGCTTTGAAAGAACAAAGCATACTAACTGTGTTGATAAATCCAAACAAAGCCACGGGGCTAAGTGCACAGTTATTATGGAGGAGATAATGCAAAAAAGAAAGTGACCATTGCATATTAATATCTTGTTCATATTTATTTTATCATTGCAGAAAAAGAAATGACCATTGAAATTTATAGCATATTAATGTCTTTTTGATATTTTTTTATCATTTTACAGGCAGAAAAAGCTTTGAAAGAACAAAGCATACAAACTGTGTTGATAAATCCAAACAAAGCCACGGGGCTAAGTGCACAGTGACTTTGGAGAAGATAATGCAAAAAAGGAAGTGACCATTGCATATTAATATCTTGTACATATTTATTTTATCATTGCAGAAAAAGAAATGACCATTGAAATTTATAGCATATTAATGTCTTTTTGATATTTTTTTATCATTTTACAGGCAGAAAAAGCTTTGAAAGAACAAAGCATACAAACTGTGTTGATAAATCCAAACAAAGCCACGGGGCTAAGTGCACAGTTATTATGGAGGAGATAATGCAAAAAAGAAAGTGACCATTGCATATTAATATCTTGTACATATTTATTTTATCATTGCAGAAAAAGAAATGACCATTGAAATTTATAGCATATTAATGTCTTTTTGATATTTTTTTATCATTTTACAGGCAGAAAAAGCTTTGAAAGAACAAAGCATACAAACTGTGTTGATAAATCCAAACAAAGCCACGGGGCTAAGTGCACAGTTATTATGGAGGAGATAATGCAAAAAAGAAAGTGACCATTGCATATTAATATCTTGTACATATTTATTTTATCATTGCAGAAAAAGAAATGACCATTGAAATTTATAGCATATTAATGTCTTTTTGATATTTTTTTATCATTTTACAGGCAGAAAAAGCTTTGAAAGAACAAAGCATACAAACTGTGTTGATAAATCCAAACAAAGCCACGGGGCTAAGTGCACAGTTATTATGGAGGAGATAATGCAAAAAAGAAAGTGACCATTGCATATTAATATCTTGTACATATTTATTTTATCATTGCAGAAAAAGAAATGACCATTGAAATTTATAGCATATTAATGTCTTTTTGATATTTTTTTATCATTTTACAGGCAGAAAAAGCTTTGAAAGAACAAAGCATACAAACTGTGTTGATAAATCCAAACAAAGCCACGGGGCTAAGTGCACAGTTATTATGGAGGAGATAATGCACCAAAGCCACAGTGTGAAGTGCACAGTTACTTTGGAGAAGATAATGCAAAAAAAGAAGTGACCGTTGAAATTAATAGCATATCTTTTTTATATGTAATGTATTTTTTTACAGGCAATAAAAGCTATGAAAGAAGAAAGCATACAGACTGTGTTGATAAATCCAAACATAGCCACAGTACAGACATCAAAAGGACTGGCAGACAAAATATACTTCTTACCTATCACACCAGAATATGTCATACAGGTATGTCATTGACTTAAATATGCAAACAACTGGCAGACAAAATTTACTTTATTTGGTAATCATACCCATTTTGCTTGAGTGTTTATATAGATATTTTATTAACAGGTTTATAGGAAAAATTGTAATATGGATCTTTCTTTGAATGTTGATTCATATCTATTTATTATGAAAGATTTTCAGTCATGTTTTGCCTTGGGGTACAGGTACATTCGAAGTGATAACAACTTCACAAAAGATATTGACCAATAGCCAATATTATTTCATTTTTTTTTCTTTTCATATTACTGTAAATTTAGAAATTTATTGCGAAGTGCATACAAGCTATTTTTCACTCATATTAGTTGATTCAAATATGTAATAAGAAACATACCTTCATGTGCTAAATTTAGAATTAAATGGGGTCAAAATTTTAGAAATTTACTTAAAATTTCAGTTTCTTGGACAGACATACGTAACTTTTTTGTTTCAAAAGGTAAAACACATGCAGATTTTTTTCTATAAGATTTGGAATATCTGCATTACAAAAATATGCTCTTAATTTGTGTAACAATTCTTTGAAAACAATTACTTTTTATTAAAATTTCATGATTTTGGGGAAAAAAACAGCAATTTTTGCTGCTTTTTTATCTAATTTAAAATTCATCGGTGATTTTTCATAAAAATTGGTACAAATAATCTTCATACAGTATCAAATGTCCTTTTAAAAAAGAGAGGTCCATGTACTCGTTTTCAAGCTAATGATTAAAATCACTTGAAAAATGCATCTTCCCCGATATGTTGCTGTTTGATGTCGCGTAAAATAACATATTACCAACGTCATTACCTCCCCTGTAACTGTATCTTATGTCCTTAATCTCTCATTTGTGTCCATTTTTAAAAAATCACAAAAATAAAAGCTCAAAATAATTTCTGAATTCACAGTATTAGAATAAAAGTTTGACAGCCATTTATAATTTTATATGGTTTTCTGCTCAGGTTATAAAAAGTGAACGTCCTGATGGTGTTCTGTTGACCTTTGGGGGTCAAACAGCATTGAATTGTGGGATAGAATTGACAAAACAAGGCATATTGGAGAAGTACAACGTAAAGGTTTTGGGCACACAGGTTGCATCAATTGAATGGACAGAAGATAGAAAAATATTTGCTGAAAAGATGGAAGAAATAAATGAACATGTAGCTCCAAGTGAAGCTGCATATACAGTTGATCAGGTAATTATTACAGAGCATGCTGGGTCTATGTGATCACTCTGGATTTCAAGCTGGTGCAGAATTCTGAATCCAAGACATTTTATGAAACCAATGACGTGTTAAATGACAAACAGTAGTAACACTTTTTATGCCCCCGCCGTGGCGGAGGGGGCATTAAGTTTAACCCTTGTACGTATGTACGTACGTCCCAAAATTGGATTCCGTTCTCTAACTTTTAGTTTGCCTCAACCAAATGTTATGAAACCTATACACAATGCTCATTAGACAAAATACAGATCCAGTATGAATTTTGGTGGCGTCACTTTTACCGTTCTAGAGTTTTGTCCCTTTACAAATAGAAAAATTGCTGAATATTTCGTTTCCGTTCTCTAACTTAAGTTTGCCTCAACTAAATGTATACACAATGCTTATAACCGCAAAACTCAGATCAAGTACACTTTTACAGTTCTTGAGTTGTGTCCCTTTATAACGTTATATGCAAGCAGGGGCATCATCTGTGTCCATGGGACACATTCCCCATTTATTTCAATATTCTGCTACCAACTTTTAACATGAAAATTGGTCTTAAATTAAGAAAAAAAGAGGTCGAACAGCTACTAAACTTTAAATATACACTTGCATACGGTTCCTTTGTAAATAAAAAAATCTTAAAATATTACTTTTAATGAATTAATGTGGAAAGTTAAGATATCAAATTTAAGCTTTTGATAAGAATTATGGAAGTATTTTATTGATATCTTATGCATGTGTAAGTAATTGAAAAAAATTAGAACAATTACATTATGTGTTAATATCGATTCCCACACATTTATATCCCAGTTTACGGGACGTATTATGGTATACCTCTGTCCATCCTTCCGTCTGTCCGTCCGTCGTCAACATGTCGGACATTAACTAAAACACTTTAACCAATTTGCATAAAACTTTGGTGAATTGTTTATATTTATTGACTTGAACTCCCTTATTTGTTTTTTATAAATTTCAGATGTTACGTTTTCGAGTTGTGGGGTTTTATTCATTAAAAAAAGAGGGATTTTCCAGTTTTCGGACAATAACTCAAGAATGCTTTCACCAACTTGCAAGAAATTGTGGTGAATTGTTTATATCTATTGACATGAGCTCCCTTTTGATTTTTATATATTTTAAATTTTACGTTTCACAGTTACAGGGTTTTATTCATAAAAAAAGGGGGATTTTCCAGTTTTCAGACAAAAAATCAAAAATGCTTTCAGCAGTTCTTATGAAAGTTTGGTGAATTGTTTATATCTATTGATGTAAGCTCCGTTTAGAATTTTATAAATTTTACATTTTACATTTCTGAGTTATGGGGTTTTATTCATTAAAAAAGGTGGGATTTTCCAGTTTTCGGACAATAACCCTAAAATGCTGTCAGCAATACTCATGAAACTTTGATGAATTGTTTATATCTATTTATGTAAGCTCCCTTTACATTTTCATAAATTTCTAATATGACATTGAGAATTAATTGAACTTTATTTGTTTATAGTCTGACAACAGATTTACTAAGTATCGCACAACAGCACAGTGTATTGCACAACAGCAAGAAATCTTTTATTGAATATAAATTCAGTTCATATAACCAATTTCAAGTTCTTTGACTACATTTATTCAGAAACCTATAATATGTCAAATATTTAATTACAATCCAAATTCAGACCTGTATCAAGCTTGAATATTGTGTCCATTTTTGCCCCAACTGTTCAGGGTTTGACCTCTGCGGGCTTATCCAGCTACACTCAGCGAAGCAGTTTATTTAAAATACTCTTGATCCATTAATTTCCATAGGGATCTGAATCTCCAGTAATATAGCTGGGTTAGCAACTACGCTACTTTTAGTTCTTATGATTATTAACCATAGTCAACATAACATTACATAATTGAACAAACCCTTTAAAAATTATTGTACAACACAATACACAACATAGTACACAATTATTGACTTCAATAGTATGTTGGATAGTTGTTATACAAGTAAAGAAACGATTAAAAAATTATTAACCTAAAACTACATTTGATCTACACTACATAAAACCTTATGTTAGTTAAGTGTCAAAGATAAATTGTTAAGGATTAATAAGATATATTGTTTTTTAAATAAAAGACAAAAACGGAATATGTTTAAAAAATTGATAGCAGGGTTTATTTATGTTTAGAATAAGCATCCTAATCATTTTACCTTAGTGATGAATTTAGGTTAATTTAAGTTACAAAAAACAGTGATTTCCATGAAGTATCAAACAAAATTTCAAAAGTGTATTCTTAGGATTTTCTACAATAAAATGTATTTGTTTATTCCCCATTATATTACTATTTAACAGTTTAAGGCTTTTAAACATGTTTATTTGAAAACAAGAAAGGTAATTTTTTTCCAAAGAAAAAGATTTATGACCAATTTGAACATAACAAAATGTTGAAAAGTGTATTGTGAAGTCAAACTTCAGTAAAAAAATATACAACATCTTCCTTTGAATATTCCTCTTTCCATTTTTTATCAAATCATTAAATTGAAAAATGTTCATGAACAAACAAAAAAATGTAAAAAAATCAATACACCTTCTAAAATTGAAATATAAAAAGAATTGGCATCAATGTTCAGAAATTCTCCATCTTTTTGGCAATAGAATAAAAACTTAATAGTTAGGTTATGGAAATGGAAATAACTCTATGCTACCCTACAACCATTCATCTTCAGTGTTATATAATAAATATAAAAAGATCAAAAAAACAATCCTATGAGAAGATAGAAAAATAATATACCTCTATTTAAACATAGAAATGTCTACAAGTTAATTAAGAGAGACAAGATTTTTGGCTCGGAGTATTTTAGATGGCTGCTTTCCAGTTTGAAATTGCACCCTATATTTACCTAATTTTACATATGAAAAAGTACTTCATGTTTTTTTGTTAATTTTTTTTTTGTTTGAACTTTATTTGTGAGTTTTATAATAAATAACATATTGTGTCGCTTAATTTATTATTTTTATTATTATCAAATGCAGCTATTGTATTTCTTAAATATGAACGTAACTTATGTTTGATCAGTTGCCCCAGCCAGTGGTCACGTGGGAATCGTGTATACGCACTATCCCACGGAAGATACAAACCATGATAGTGTAGGTTAATTGCACCCTGGACCTAGGCATGGATATGTTCTCTGACAGCTGGTGATCAGACAGACAGAAAACATACCCCTGTCTAACTCCCGAAATGCAAAAACTGTTTTATGATATACCCCCCAAAAATTCCAAATTGTATAAAGAGAATAAATAAACAAATTAATAAATATAAATAAATAAAACTATAAACTTATTGATGTTATAACATATGGGACATTCTACTTCTAAATTAATTTACAAGGATTCCAGTATGAAATGTACATGCTTGTTCATTCAGTACAATCGATGTACTTTGCGCTGTTGTCACTGTTTAACAAGCTACGTACACAACAAACTGGTTAAAACATTAACATGATTTCATACCCTGTATATCATGACTACCATGTCCGAGGACGACCACTGGTTGGCACTGCTAATCTACATGTCTATATGTAATGTGAACGACTTATTGTGAATTAGATTAATTATTGAATATGCAAAAAAGTGCTATAGCTTTAGCAACTATTTAGTAAACTTAGTGGAATTTTAAATTGTTCTATAGTTGTATGTAAAAGTTGAATGCTTAACCTTAGGCAAATGAAAAATTTTTGTAATGTTAAAGTTCATTGAATTTGTTTAATGTTGTTTGTGTAACGTCCAGTGCTGAGTATTTCATCGTTATCTTAGGCAAAGAGGTCTTGTGCGGTTTGCCTTAGTGAGCTTGAAATTGTGTGAAGGCATCTGTTATGAAATATTGATGCAGGAGGACATTAAATGATAAATAATCTTTAACAATTAAAAATATCCAATAATTATAATGCTTTTTTTCTATATGGCAGAAAATGAGTTCTTCCTAATATTGGTAAACCCCTATTTTTTTTATTTATATATATAAAAGTTAAAACAAAATACAATAGTTATGTATTTTTCAAAATTTATATGTTGGGACAACCTTTAATGGTTTTATTCACGGACAGAAAATAAATTCTTCCTAGCATAGGATTACCCTTTATCATTTAGTTGAAATAGAAACAATAAAACATAAAAATGCACACCATTAGTATTTTACAATACTGTTACGTATTAATGGCAAGATTTTAATTTCAAGTGTCTTTATCTATTATGGACTGACAAGGACTAACCTAAGCTGACCTGACCCCAAGTGTCAAGTGAGTTATTCTCATCACTTGGCTTCCGTCGTCTGTTAACTTTTACAAAAATCTACTGTACATTCAGGATCAAACTAGATCAAAGCTAACTCAAGTTGATGATGCGTCCACTTTCTGTCCACACTTCACACCTATGAAATGCATATTTGTCATAATGTTAGTACTTTCTTCTCTGCAGTTCCACTTTACACAGATACATCTTATATTGATCCTTCCATTATCACAAAATGAATATGTATATCACTTTTTGGTATTGTCCACTTATATCCAGAGAGTGCAGTTAAGTATACCAAAGCTGAATAGCAAATTACCAACAGTTGTTTACATCCAAAGTCAAACATGTAACTGTACACACGTTTACATTTCATACTAAGATAATGTTCATGGTTGTAAGTCTAAATTGGAAATTAGAAATTGTCCAGTTCGTGTAGCATCTATTTAATAGAAAAAATATAACAAGTATATTTTTTTTAGACGGCTATGTTACACAAACATATATAACTGATACTGTGGTGTCAAACAATATATGTACTTTCTGACATTTAATTTTAGCAATTATTTCCCCTCTTGGATTGTGTAAATATGTATTATTCTCTGACAATACGCTGTGAAGGCTTGGTTAATTCACAGTAATTAAAAGATTGACTGTTTGAAAATCTATTCCTTTGATCTCAACCTGAGTGCATTTTAGCCTCAAGTGTTAACTGTTCCAGGTGTGAATAACATCTCGGATGGATTATAAGACAGAAGTGCTAGTTTAATACACATTTATACACAAATATTTTAACATTCTCCTCTTTTTGGGGGTGGAAATAATAGGGTGCCCAGTCAACGAATTTGATCGATTTGGGTTAAAGGAATAATACATGGCTGTATGGCAGATTCCATATAAGAAATTGAAATGTCTGTCAAAATGAATAAATAAATAAAAATAATAATTACTGTTATTTTAAAGATAATCTGTGAATGTTTTGAGGAATAATGATGTTAGAAGAAATTATAAAAATAATTTTTGGATATGATTGTTTCCGTTTAAAGTAGAAATGATTAAAACAAGTTGAAAAAATGCAAAAATTTTGACAGAATTAACTCCCATTTTTTTACACAATGTTTATGTGTTGCAATGCTTTATGTTGACACTTGTATACTGGTATTTACTAGTGTAGTCTGGTTATTCAAACATCCCTGTTCCCAAATTTGTTACTTTTTTTAGTCAAAAACATCTGTGATATATATTTTTTTTCACTTTCAAATATCTTGCTTTATAGCTCAGTGTCTGTCAATAAATCTTATGTCAGGAACATCGCTGTAAAAACTTTCAAAATCATTGTAGGTTCCAATATATGCCAGTTAAAACTGTAAGTCATGCTGTGCATAAGAAAAAACACATGTTGATTCTTTCATTTAACTTTATTCAAGCAATAGTTTTAACTTATATGTTTCCTACATAAGATCTGTCAAACTTGTTTTCTTATGTCTGAAACATTTGAATGTGCTAACAGTTAAAGTTCTTTGACCTGTAGTGAAATCTTGTTAGATGTTAGGCTGCAGTATTTTCCAGGAGTTTTAAAAATGACTTTCAACTGGGATTGGATTTCCAATGTCAGTCAAAAAAAAACAAATATATATTGTCTGTCAAAATATCTTATGTATGAAAAATCTTATGTCAGAATCAAGTCTGTCAAAATCTTATGTCAGAAACTCAATTTGTCTGTCAAATCTTATGTCAGAAATAATAAAGTCTGTCAAATCTTATGTCAGAAAAAATAAAGTCTGTCAAATCTTATGTCAGAAATAATAAAGTCTGTCAAATCTTATGTCAGAAAAAATAAAGTCTGTCAAATCTTATGTCAGAAACAATAAAGTCTGTCAAATCTTATGTCTGAAACAATAAAGTCTGTCAAATCTTATGTCAGAAACATAATATTTAAGGCTTCATTTATTTAAAAAGGATGATGCTCATAATTTTTTTTTTGGTCAAATTGTCTTTATCTTTATTAGTAAAGCATCTATTCAAAAACAGAAGTTCATTGCTTATGATTTTTTCCTAACGTGCTTACGGGAGTTGTTTCACTTTCTTATATGGAATCTGCCGTTACATATTTATATCATTGGAAAGAGGAGAACTAGCCTCATCGAAATATTGATGTGGTCATTTTCTACAGTGGTCACAATTTTCTTAAATTTGGGTCAAAGGTCAAAGTTAAAATTTCAAGGAAAACGCAGAGTCACGTTGAGACAGCTGGTCGCCCCTACATATATGCGTTTATAGCAAAATAAATTTGAATAATTCAAAGGATTATAACTATAGTTTCTATATTTAGGACTACTGTAAATTCAGAAATTATTGCGACAAATGCGACAGAGTTGTAAATGCAATAATTTAAACTCGCATTTTGAAATATTTTATATGAACTAAACAGGATTTTTTCTCAAAATCGTAAAAATTAAAATCGCATTTAAGTCTAAAATGACAAAATCGCTATAATAAATGCATGCAATAATTTCTGAATTTACAGTAATTTGATATTTCTGTCAAATATGGTTCACAATTGACATTTGTACTTCTAGGATGCATTTTTACAATTTTCATTCAGCTATTTAATAACAGTGACCTTGGCCTATTAAAATTTCCAAACTCAGAATTTTACATTAAGATTCGATACAAGTTATCTCTAGAGATGTTTTTTTTAGATATTAACATTTATAAGTTGCCCTCTCAAAATGTTACTTTTCCATCTTTTAATAGAAGGTGTTCGTATGATTTTGTGGGTAAATATCCAATTTTCTTTGGGTGAGTGTGGAAGCACATTAAATTGTACTTAGTTCCAAAACTTGTGTAATATTAACCCAAAATGGATTGAATTAGCAGGTCTGAGTATATCTTTGCTTTATAGAAATAAGAAAAACTGCAAATGGTGAAAAAGGGGGAGGGTTTCTGTTAAAGTTATGAAAATAAATGACAATTAGAAACAGGTTAATACTCCATCTTACACACTTATATCAAGTGTACTGTATATGAGTTATTTAGCATAAATTGGCCTACAATTGACATGAAGTTAAAGATTATCTACAAAAAGAGTATTATGAACAGCATCAATGTTTTTTACAAACACTTGTAAACATCAATTTTCCGTTCGTCCCTGTGTCCTGCTTCAGGTTAAAGTTTTTGGTCAAGGTAGTTTTTGATGAAGTTGAAGTCCAATCAGCTTGAAACTTAATACACATGATCCCTATGATATGATCTTTCTAATTTTAATGCCAAATTAGAGTTTTGACCCCAATTTCACGGTCCACTGAACATAGAAAATGATAGTGCAAAATGATAGTGCGAGTGGGGCATCCTTGTACTATGGACACATTCTTGTTTAAATCGCATTTGATGCAAGTCGCAGAATGTGAGCATACAGAATACAATCTGATGGTGGCGGCAGCAACATCGTTAACTATTTGTATAGCTTTATATTTCAGAGGGTAGAGGAATTGGATGATTCATACTTAGTATATAGGTCCATTGTGTTACGAAGTTTCCGTCTGTCATATAATCATTGTCCTTGACCTCATTTTCATGGTTCAGTGGCAAAAGTTAAGTTTTTGTCTTTTGGTCTGTTTTTTTAATACTGTATGCAATAGGTCACCTATATTTGGTGTATGGAAATATTTTACGATGTACATGTCAGTCTGGCAGGTTTTATATGACCTTGACCGCATTTTAACGATTCATTGCTCAATGTTATGTTTTTGTGTTTTGGTCTGTTTTTCTAAAACTGTATGCAATAGGTCAACTATATTTGGTGTATGGAAATATTTTACGATGTACATGTCAGTCTGTCAGGTTTTATTTGACCTTGACCACATTTTCACGGTTCGTTGCTCAATGTTAAGTTTTTGTGTTTTGGTCTGTTTTTTGTCGAGCCTTCGACTTTTGTCGAAAAAGCGAGACATAGCGATCCTACATTCCGTCGTCGGCTGCGTCCACAAATATTCACTCTGTGGTTAAAGTTTTTGAAATTTTAATAACTTTCTTAAACTATCCTGGATTTCTACCAAACTTGGACAGAAGCTTGTTTATGATCATAAGATAATATTCAAAAGTAAATTTTGTAAAAAAAAAATTCCATTTTTTCCGTATTTTACTTATAAATGGACTTAGTTTTTCTGCCAGGAAACATTACATTCACTCTGTGGTTAAAGTTTTTGAAATTTTAATAACTTTCTTAAACTATCCTGGATTTGTACCAAACTTGGACAGAAGCTTGTTTGTGATCATAAGATAGTATCCAGAAGTAAATTTTGTAAAAAAAAATTTCCATTTTTTCCGTATTTTACTTATAAATGGACTTAGTTTTTCTGCCAGGAAACATTACATTCACTCTGTGGTTAAAGTTTTTGAAATTTTAATAACTTTCTTAAACTATCCTGGATTTGTACCAAACTTGGAAAGAAGCTTGTTTGTGATCATAAGATAGTATCCAGAAGTAAATTTTGTAAAAAAAAAATTCCATTTTTTCCGTATTTTACTTATAAATGGACTTAGTTTTTCTGCCAGTTAACATTACATTCACTCTGTGGTTCAAGTTTTTAAAATTTTAACAACTTTCTTAAACTATCCTGGATTTGTACCAAACTTGGACAGAAGCTTGTTTATGATTAAAAGCTAGTATCTAAAAGGAAATTTTGTTAAAATATTTTTCCATTTTTTCCGTATTTTACTTATAAATGGACTTAGTTTTTCTTCCAGTTAACATTACATAACAGTTTAAGTTTTTATTTAAAACATTTATTAGATTCATAAACTATCCTGGATTTTTACCAAACTTGGACAGAAGCTACTTACAATCAAAAGATAGTATAGAGAGGAATATTTTTATTAATTTTTTTCCTCATTTTTGTTGAGCCTGTGATAAACAGCAGAAGTAGGCGAGACACTAGGTTCCGCGGAACCCTTACGAATTTTTCTTAAATTTTAAGCATTAGGTCAACTATATTTGGTGTATGGAATGATTGTAAGGTGTATATGTCTGTCTGGCAGGTATCGTCTGACCTTCACCTCATTTTCATGGTTCATTGGTCAATGTTCAGTTTTCATGGTTCACTTTGTTTCTTAGAAACTATAAGCAATAGGCCAACTATATTTGATAAATGGAATGATTTTAAGGTGTACATGTCTGTCTGGCAGGGTTCATCTGACCTTGACTTCATTTTCATGGTTCATTGGTCAAAATGTAATTTCCAAGGTTTGGTCTATTTCTTTTATACTATAAGCAATAGGTCATCTATATTCGGTGTATGGATTGATTGTATTGAAGGTGTAAATGTATTTCCAGCTTGGTTTTCTGACCTTGACCTCATTTTCTTGGATCATAAATGTTAAATAGTGATACTTGTAGTTAAAATTTATATTTAGGACTATCAACATAAAATCAATTGTCATTATAGTAGGCAAGACATTTCAGCGTGTGCACTCTTGTTTATGTTACAGTGTTGTACTTCAACTGCAGATCATTTTTCACTTAGCAGATTTGAGATATCTGTTTTTGTTTTAGAGATAATGCGGTTTGAAATTTTGCGAGCGGGGGCATGTATTTCTGAATCAACAACAGCTAGCCACCTAAATTTTTCAGAAATTGAAGAGTTTAACATGGTTATATGTTTGACTAATTACCAAAAACATTCAATGAAAACCCCCCAAAAAATGCAATTTGAAATTTTCATGTTTTGCATTGACTTTGTAAGCTTCATAAGTTCTATTTATACAATTGATATTGCACCATTTTTTGGACTTAGTCAAATGGGGTCATTTGGTATATCAAATTGAACGTCGAAATGAGCTCTACTCTAAAATGAAAATTTTGAACCCCCTTTTCATCCCAGTGAGAAGGGTGGGGTCATTTAGTGCAAAAATTAAAACTTCTAACATGGTTTGGTTGTTGCTTATCAAATGAAAGTCCATAAATCGTACATTTCAAATATAAAGTTTTAGTCCCCCAAAAATGGGTTGGGTGGGGTCATTGAGTGCAAAAATTAAATTGTCTTCCAAGGTAAGATTGTTGTATATCAAATAAAAGGTCATAATGTGTTCATTTCAAATATAAAATTCCTGTCCTCCAAAAATGAGTTGAATGGGGTTATTAAGTGCTTAAATCAAACTTTCTTGAAGATGGTGTTGTCGCATATCAATTGAAAGATCACCAAGTATACATTACAAATATCATACATCCGATTTTCGAAAATTTAGGTGGATAGGGTCATTAAGTGAGAAAAGTGAAAAGTTTAAGAAGGTATGCTCGTAGCATATGAAATGAAAGGTTGAAAAGAATGCATTACAAATATCAGACTTTACAGCTCTTTTCATAATGACATCTGCAAACAATATAAGTAGGCGGAGTTAAACCTGTGTATAGGTAAATTTGATTATTTGATAATGTCCAATCAAATTTAAATATAATGTATACAAGTTTAAATCCGCCTTTTTATATTGTTTTCAGATGTCAGTCTTAATTACAATGCTTGAGCAAACATTGATACAAACAAAGCAAGCAAGCCAAACAAACCTTTGTCTTTCAAGCAATATGAAAAGAGCTGTAAAGGGAAAGAGATACTAGTTTTATAATTAAGTTTCATTTATAGCTAAATGTTTACGAAATCAATTCGTGATCAAATGGTGCCAATTTTGCTCGTCCGATTAACTCACATTTTTGTTTTCATATGATTGGACCATATTTTTTATAACATTTTTGTATAAGGTCGCTAGAATTGTCTCATACTATCATAGCTAAAAATATCTAGTTCAGAGAGTGACAGTACTGAGGGTTTCCAGTCCCTAGCTTGTCACATATTTGGGATGAACAATAAAATGTGAATCAAGTTTGTATGTTTTAAATTATACCACATTAAAAACAAAATTTATTAGTAAATAGTTTATTATGCTTAAATAATTGAAAAGAAAACAAGCTTTCAAATTGGCTTCATGGTGCCCTCGTACAATTAAAATTTTATAAACTACATTGAACAATGATATGGTAATAAAAATGTTTTTTGTACTTTTAAATGAAAAGATGTAATAAAAAGATCGAGAAGTTTCTCTTATATTTGCAAACAAATGAATTTTTAGTTGTGATGTTTCGATCAGTGACTGTCTATCCATTTACCTTATGTCGACTTTCTGACATTTGTATGCAATAAATATATGTTTCTATGCTCTTATGTCAAATATTAATATCGATATGCTGACCGAAATTTGTCATAAGATTTTCAAAATGTCAATATTTATTGATTTCAAGTTTATACTTATTTTTTTCCAAATTTAATCGTAAGAAAATGTATAAATATATTCATTATATCTCTATTTTCAGCTGGTTTATTTCATTAACAAAATATTTTTCTTTCTTTAAACATGTCGTTCATAAACAGTGTGTTAATTAAAAGGCATGCGCCCAATTTGATATGTGTAGGATTTCATATCTTGCATATTACTATCTGTCGGGACAGAATATAAATTTTATAAATTATAAATTTTACCTGTGCACACCTGGTTCACTCAGCAGGGAAGCTATGCATGGATATCCGCAATGGTAATGTTAAATTTGTAAGGTCGTCTGGAAGTCGTTAGAATACCCGAATGTGCCACTTTTACACAACCTCTGGCAATAATTTATTAAGCCATGCCGATTTATCAAATTAGGGATGAACATACAATAACTAAAAGTAGTTTTACCAAAAACATATATATACCTCATTTTGACACTGAAAGAACCTTTGGTATGTCATGCTTGTTTTGGGACTTTGTGGTATGTGATATCACGTGGTAATTTGTATCGAGATGCTGTCAAGATGGCGTCTTGTCGAAAATTGATAGTCAGATTTAAAAATCTATTTTGATCACTTACCCAGGAGAATAAAATGTTAATATTAATGATTGTATGCATATTTCTTACGAAGTTTCCCTTTAAAGAATACAAAATTGATGATGTCACCTCCCTTTCCAATCCAAGTATAGACCCGATTACATTTTTAAAACAACTTTTTTTTGCTGTTTTTTATATATAAAGTCTACTTGCAATAGATGAGTGTTTATAAAAACTGACCTTATTATTCTATTCATTGGTCCTCTGCATGTTAGAACAGCACAAACTGTAATATATTCTCAGTCATTTCCATCAAAAGCAGCATGTCCAATATGGCGTAATATTCTTTTTTTGTTTCCCGCTTGGTATCACGCCCAATACGCATGTGAAGTAACCCGGATATTCATTACTTGTCATAATTTTATACCTTATGACTTGTTATCAGAGATCAAGGACACTTATCATTCCTTCTGTGACTTTGTTTTACTAAATGAAAAGTTAACTGAACTTAAAAATTATACAAGATATATTTTTAAAATTGATATCTTATCAGAATTTTGTAAAATCAATATCTTATCAGAATTTTGTACTTTGTTTCTTATTATTTTCAATTTGTATGCACAAGTTGTTTCAGGTCATGATAGATTTATAAGAATAAAGGTTTTTAAAACTGACCTTTTGTTTGTAAATGAATAAAAGGAATAAAAGGGCATTGTAATTAAGCCCCATCATGTCTCTGATTGTTTAGTGATCATGGCAGTTGTCATAATAAACAATCAATAAAATAATTTTATAAATCTACATTGAACAATGATATGGTAATCAGGTAATAAAAATGTTTTTGTACTTTTAAATGAAAAGATGTAATAAAAAGATCGAGAAGTTTCTATCATATTTGCAAACAAAAGAATTATGCCCCTTTATAAATGGAAAAAATTCTAAATCTGTCGTTTCTCTTCTCTAACTTTAGTTTGCCTCAACCAAATGTTATGAATTTTATACACAGTGCTTATTACCTCAAAACACAGATCAAGTTCGAAATTGGGTAGCGTCACTTTTTACCGTTCTTGAGTTATGCCCCTTTATAAATGGGATAATTAGTACATTGACTCATGCATATTTACAAGCGGGGCATCTGGACACATTCTCCATTTATTTTTTAATTTTCTGTTTTTTTTGTCGAGCCTGCGACTTTTGTCGCGGAAAGCTCAACATAGGGATGGTGATCCGGCGGCGGCGTTAGCTAACTTCTTAAAAGCTTTATATTTTAGAAGGTGGAAGACCTGGATGCTTCATACTTTGTGTATAGATGCCTTATGTTACGAAGTGTCCGTCTGTCACATGTCCTTGACCTCATTTTCATGGTTCAGTGACTACTTGAAAAAAAGTTGTGATTTTTTGTAATGTTAATTTCTCTCTTATTATGAGAAATAGGATAACTATATTTGGTATGTGCGTACCTATCAAAGTCCTCGTGCCCGTCAGACAGTTTTCACTTGACCTCGACCTCATTTCATGGATCAGTGAACAAGGTTAAGTTTTGGTGGTCAAGTCCATATCTCAGATACTATAAGCAATAGGTCTAGTACATTCGGTGTATAGAAGGATTGTAAGGTGTACATGTCCAACTGGCAGGTGTCATCTGACCTTGACCTCATTTTCATGGTTCAGTGGTTATAGTTAAGTTTTTGTGTTTTGGTCCGTTTTTCTTATACTTTATGCAATAGGTCTACTATATTTGGTTTATGGAATGATTGTAAGGTGACTGGTATACATGTCCAACTGGCAGGTGTCATCTGACTTTGACCTCATTTTCATGGTTCAGTCTGTGGTCAAAGTTAAGTTTTTTAAGTTTTGGTCTTTTTTCTTATACTATATGCAATAAGTCAACTATATTTGGTGTATGGAAATATTCTATGATGTACATGTCAGTCTCGCAGGTTTTATTTGACCTTGACTTCATTTTCAGGGTTCATTGCTCAGTGTTAAGTTTATGTGTTTCTGTCTGTTTTTCTTAAACCATAAGCAATAGGTCAACTATATTTGTTGTATGGTAGGATTGTAAGCTGTTCATGTCTGCCTGGCAACGTTCATCTGACCTTGACCTCATTTTCTTGATTCATTGGTCAATGTTTAGTTTTCTTGGTTAAGTCTGTTTCTTAGAAACTATAAGCAATAGGTCAACTATATTTAGTGTATTGAATGATTGTAAGGTGTACATGTATTTCTCGTTTGATTTATATGACCTTGACTTCATTTTCTTTGATCATGTTAAGTTTATGTAATAGTTGTAGTAAAGCTTTCATTTAGGACTATCAATGGTTAGTAAAGAAGGCGAGACATTTCAGCATGTGCACTCTTGTGTTCCAGAGTTACTGAACTTGAACCATTTCAATTAAGACAATTTTTCACAACCTGCACTAACTCCAGTTTATCTAAATTGATTTCCTGAAAACTTTATGTTATTGTTGGGTTTGATAAATTTTTATTATATTTATGCCCCGGCATATATAGCTGAGGGGGTATTAAGTTTTACCCTTGTCCGTATGTCTCGAAATTGGTTTCCGTTCTTAAACTTTAGTTTGCCTCGACCAAATGTTTTGAAACTTATACACAATGCTTATTACCACAAAACACAGATCAAGTTTGAATTCAGGTCGCGTCACATTTTACTTTCAAGAGTTATGCCCCTTGACAAATGGAAAAATTGCTGAATTTTTCGTTTCCGTTCTCTAACTTAATTAATAAAGTTTGCTTCAACCAAATGTTATGAAACTTATACACAATGCTCATTACCACAAAACACAGATCAAGTGTGAATTTGGGTGGCATCACTTTTACTGTTCTAGAGTTATGCGCTTTACAAATGGAAAAATTGCTGAATTTTTATACGCCCGGACGGGACTTATTATGGTATACAAATGTCTGGTGTCCGTCCGTCTGTCTGTCCGGCATAAACATGTCGCACCGTAACTTGAGAATGACTTCTCCAAATTTCATGAAACTTAACATAGTTGTTTCTTATGATGGTCAAACGATCTGTATACTTTTTGGTGAAAATAAGATTAAAACTTTTTGAGTTACGGGACTTAGTAACTAAAACAGGTGTGTGTTATTTTTCACATGTCGCGCCATATCTCAAAAACAGTTTATGATTATTGCTTAAAATTTTACACACTTCTTAGTTATATTAATCTTAAGATCTGTATACTTTTTGGTGATGATTCAAAATTTCATTTTAGAGATATTGAGTATTTTGTTAAAAAAGGGGGAGGGGTTTTTCACATGTTGTGCCGTATCTCAAAAACAGTTTTTGATTATTGCTTAAAACTTTACACACTTCTTAGTTATATTAATCTAAAGATCTGTATACTTTTTGGATTTGATTCAAAATTTTATTTTTGAGATATTGATTTTTTTTTTTTAAAAGGGGGGTTTTCACATGTCGCGCCGTATCTCAAAAACGATTTATGATTACTGCTTAAAATTTTACACACTTCTTAGTTATATTAATCTAAAGATCTGTATACTTTTTGGTTTTGATTCTAAATTTTATTTTAGAGATATTGAGTTTTTTGTAAAAAAAAAAAGGGGGTTTTCGCATGTCACGCCATATGTCAGAAACTATTTATGCTTATTGCATAAAAATTCACACACAAGATGACGGGCGTATCATGCGCTCATGGCGCAGCTGTTTATTCGTTTCTGTTCTCTAACTTAAGTTTGCCTCAACCAAATGTTATGAATCTTATACACAATGCTTATTACTACAAAACACAGAACAAGTTTGAATTTGGGTGGCGTCATTTTTACCTTTCTAGAGTTATGCCCCTTTACAAATGGAAAAAAATGCTGAATTTTTCGTTTCCGTTCTCTGACTTAAGTTTGCCTCCACCAAATGTTATAAAACTTATACACAATGCTTATTACCACAAAACACAGATCAAGTATAAATTTGGGTAGCTTCACTTTTATCGTTCTTGAGTTATGTCCCTTTTTAACGTTATATGCAAGCAGGGGCATCATCTGTGTCCACATTTATCTGATATGTTGTTCCAGAGTTATGAGACTTTAAATGTCTGAATTAAGTAAATTTTTCACATGTTGTGCCATAACTTGAGTTTGCTTGGATTGATTTACTGGCAACTGTACATTATTGTTGGAATTGGTGAATATAACAAACTCATCCATATAAAAAAAAATCTAATTTGTCTTTCCAGAGTTATGGGACCATAAAATAAATTGAAGGCATTTTTATGCCCCCGCCGTAGCGGAGGGGGCATTAAGTTTTACCCTTGTCCGTCTGTACGTATTTAACAGTCATATTTGAAACAATATTTATAGATCCAAGGGTATCCTCATACATGTTTTTCTACATAGTCATTGTATTTGCTTTAGCTCTGATTAAATGCTTTCTAAATATCTCATTTTATTTTTGCTACAATTTCCATATGCACAAAAATGGGCTTATCATACACGCAGAGTGACTCTTGGTGCAGTTGCTTATTTCAGGATATTAGCAGAAACTCAGGTTCTACATTTGTATTTGAATAAGCCTAAATTGAGTGTGCTGTGACAATTTTTCAAATGAATAGAGTAAGATTCATACTCTGACTCCAGGGGGTTATCTTCTAAGTAACCTTTGAGGAATGTATCTACCCATCATATTGATCCCTTTCCCACTGCAGTTTTTTGCTCGCTGCTGTGGTGGCAATAGTTTGGTTTCGCATTTTGGCCCCTGTGAATTTTTCAAATATGAAAGTTATTGTGCAATAAAATTGATTTTTTAGATAGCTGAAAAATGATAAAGCCTTCAAAGTGGGTTTATATGAACATCAAGATTGTTTTTTTCATGTTTTATAGGCCATTTTCTGTTGGATAGTCCGTATTTTCACATCCCTACTGGTCATAGGTCCAGATATCATTGTAGTGTTTTCCAACAAATATGTTGGGCTCAAATTTTTCGATTCAACTTTATGGAAATATGAGGTGAAATGCATATGATTTTTATTTGACCTCTTGAAAGAAAAATGTCAATGGTTTCTGAAAAGGTTTCACTCAAATGGATTGAAATTTTACTTTCGACCAAATATTGGGGACTTATGTGACCATTTTCACCCCCTTTTTTGCAATATTTTGTATCAAATAAATGCAGATTGTTGCCATGGTTACACCTAAAAGAGATTATTTTTCACAATTTTTTCGATACATATACCTGGAACAAACAGTAAGGCTTATTTATTAAAAAGCAAGAGAAAGAAGGTGGTTAAAAATTATGAGTGTCAATTTTATGTTTTTTTCCTAACTGTATTGCTACCTTTATAAAGACAGGTCAAAAACAGTATTCATTTTAGGGTGCAAATATAAAGAATGTCAAAACTAGAATTCTTTGTTAATAATTGCATAGATCATATTACATAATAATGTATCTAATTACCTATGTTTAGACATCAATATGGTCTTTCTCATTCCCTGTCCCTTTTTAGTGTAGCAAGTTGTTTTCAAATACTGTATCTTTGTTTACAGGCAGTTCAAGCAGCAGAAAACCTAGGATATCCTCTGTTGATTAGAGCAGCATTTGCCTTGGGTGGTCTGGGTTCCGGTTTTGCTGACAACAAGGAACAGTTGGTGTCTCTAGTGACCTCAGCCTTTGCTCACACCAGTCAAGTTTTGATAGACAAATCCTTAAAAGGATGGAAGGAAGTAGAGTATGAAGTCATCAGAGATGCCTTTGACAATTGTATCACGGTGAGTATAATTATTGGATACATTGGTTCTATTGTATGTCTGAGGTCATATCAGTGATGAAGGATGGATAGGAGAACCCATGTATTCTGTTTAAATAGAAGTTACAAATAGTCATTTGTCTGATGTCTTTTTATATTTATTATGCCCAAGACGCATGGGAGGGGGCATTTATTGTTATCCTTGTCCGTCTGTACGTACGTCCCAAAATTGGTTTCCATTCTTAGTTTAGTTTAACTTTAGTTTACTTCAACCAAATTAATGTAGTGAAACTTATACACAATGCTTATTACCACAAAACACAGATCAAGTTCTAATTTGGGTTGTGTCACATTTATCGTTCTTGAGTTATGCCCCTTTATAGGGTTATATGCAAGCAGGGGCATCATCTGTGTCACATGGAAACATTCTCCATTTATTTTTACAGAAACATAACATTTTAACCTTTTATTTCAATATATTTTGAACAGCTATTTAGAAAAGTTTATCTTCACTATGTTGCTATTATTGACTTGATGAAAGGATAGCTACTTAATTGTTCTTATTGTCCCGGTGCAATGTGTTGTGGGGGACATAGAAATACCAGCCGTTCCTCAGGTCTTGATAACACTCGCGCATGTACAATTCTTGCCAGATTTTTATAAATCTTATATCATATGTTTATATCAGCATTTTCTCGTACAAGTTTGAAAATCAGTACAGATTAACAATTTTTAAAAGAGTTATGCCCCTTGGAAATATTAATTATATGGAAAAGAGAGGCGAAAGATACCAAAAGGGACATTCAAACTCATAAGTTGAAAATAGACTGACAATGCCATGGCAAAAAAAGAAACCGACCAAAAGACAAACAACAGTACACAAAACACAGCATAACACTATTTTAAAGGATAAAAGTTTACTCCTCATATAAAAATAAATATTGACATGATTTTTGTTCTCATCTATCCCAAAAAATCATTGATAATCTATTTGTTTATAACATAATTTTTAAAAAGAATATGGTTTTGTAAATTACCAATCCATCATAAAACAAAAAAATCATTTAAATTTTTGTATTTAAAAAAAAACAAACTCTGCTTTAAGTGAAATTTTGGGCAATGGGACATTTAGTACCACTGTTCTATAGCTAGTGATTGAGTTTTTAATGTTCAAATATCCCATGTGAGTAATAAAAGGAGGCATATTAAATTGGTAAATATACACTGGAGTTTAAACAATAAAACTGAGAATTATATATATTCAAAACCATCACTAACTCGCATGTCATGTAGACAGGTGGATATAACTTTCTATACTGTGGATTCATTTATTTTCGTGGATAATGTATTTCATGGATTGAAGAAAAATTGTATTTTCATGGATATTGAATTTAGTGGTTTTGTTAAAATCTGCATACAAGCCTATGAAAAATATGTACTTCATTGAACATCAAATTTCGTGGTTTACCTATACCCAAAAAATCCTCAAAAATTGGTATTCCACGAATAATAATCTGCAGTTTTTATACGCCCGTTTACGGGACATATTATGGTATACCATTGTCCGTCTGTCCTTCCGTCGTCAACATGTCGGACATTAACTCAAAAACACTTTAACTAATTTGCATAAAACTTTGGTGAATTGTTTATATCTATTGACGTGAGCTCCCTTTCGTTTTTTATAAATTTTAGATTTTGCTTTTCCGAGTTATGGGGTTTTATTCATTAAAAAAGGGGGATTTTCCAGTTTTCTGACAATAACTCAAGAATGCTTTCACCAACTTGCAAGAAATTTTGGTTAATTGTTTATATCTATTGACATGAGCTCCCTTTTGATTTTTATAAATTTTAGATTTTATGTTTCCAAGTTACTGGGTTTTATTCATAAAAAAAGGGGGGATTTTCCAGTTTTCGGACAACAACTCAAAAATGCTTTCAGCAGTTCTCATGAAACTTTGATGAATTGTTGATATCTATTGATGTAAGCTCCCTTTAGAATTTTGTAAACTTTAGATTTTACATTTCTGTGTAATGGGGTTTTATTAACCCTTTCACCGATAGCTGCCCAGACAGAAGCTACTCTGAGACGATGGCTTCCCTGGCTACTATTACTCAAGTAGGAGATCTTCATAATTAATATCAATAAAAACTTGTCTGTAGTTATTTATGTCTTTATTTCATTCACTTACACCATGTTCACAGTTTTGTTCATGTTTTAATAATTTTTTCTTCATAAAATATTCAAATTTTCAATTTTTCGGCATTATCTAGGTGAAATTCTCAAAATTCTGCTCTATGACCCAAAATCGTAATTTTTTTACCCAAAACGACATTTTATGTCAAAAAAGGATACTAGTTTGGCTTCAATTCTTCCATATTCTTTCAAAAAAAATGTTCCCTCATTTCAAATTCTCGTAAATTCCGTAAATTTCCTCTGATTTTGACACGGTTTTCAACAAACGGAAGCGCCATGTTTACACTTTCATCCGGGTATTCAACAGAGAAAGATAACTCGTGTTTGCACTGTTTTGAGCGGGAAATATAAAAGAGGTATTCCGATCCCGGTAAAACGGGACTCATCGTCAGCTGTCTGAAGTGTGAATCCCGGTAAACCGGGACTCATCGGCGAAAGGGTTAATTAAAAAAGGGGGGATTTTCCAGTTTTCAAACAATAACTCAAAAATGCTTTCAGCAATTCTTATGAAACTTTGGTGAATTGATTATATCTATTGATGTAAGCTCCCTTTAGAATTTTATAAATTTTATTTGTTTATAGTCTGACAACAGATTTACTAAGTATTGCGCAACAGCATAGTGTATTTCACAACAGCAAGAAATCTTTAATTGAATATAAATTCAATTCATATAACCAATTTCAAGTTCTTTGACTACATTTATTCAGAAACCTATAATATGTCAAATATTTAAATTCAGACCTGTATCAAGCTTGAATATTGTGTCCATTTTTGCCCCAACTGTTCAGGGTTGGACCTCTGCGGGCGTATCCAGCTGCGCTCAGCGAAGCAGTTTATTGTTAATATTTTTATCTTAAAAGATGAGAATTTTGAGAAAATACCTTATTTTTTTATGCAGGTATGTAACATGGAGAATGTTGATCCATTAGGAATTCATACTGGGGAATCAATAGTCGTAGCACCCAGTCAGACACTTACCAACACAGAATATAACATGTTGAGGACTACTGCCATTAAAGTCATCCGTCATCTCGGCATCGTCGGAGAGTGTAATATTCAGTATGCTCTCAATCCTGAATCTCATGAGGTAATTAACCTTTCTGTACTCACTTAATGGACCCTAAGGTATGTATGTCATGACATAGTTTAATATGTGAAAAGGTTGAAGAGGACCTGTTAAGATAGATCAAGTGTTGAAATCTTGATTTATTAAGGATGTCTGGTAAATTGACATCTTTTGCTGTGTAGCAAGAAAATAGGTTCCCTATTCATCAATTTGTTTTCTTTTTATTTTCTAAAAGCACATCAAAGGGCTATCTTCTCATATTTTATTAAAAAATTCTTTCTTTCAGTTTTTATTCTTTTCACACAAAATTGATTTTTCCAATTATATGTTAGTTCAATTCTGTAAGAAATGATATAAGAAATGGACTGCTTATGTTTCTGTAACATTTTGTTTTTACCTGTAGGTGTGTTGTAATCAGATTTGCTATAATTTCAGTACTACATAATAGAGGTGAATGCCCGATTGTCTCGAAGCTCAGCTTTGGCCAGCAAGGCAACAGGATATCCTTTGGCTTATATAGCAGCTAAACTATCTCTTGGTATACCACTTCCAGAACTTAGGAACTCTGTAACTAACTCTGAGAAGACACCAACCACAGCTTGTTTTGAACCTAGTTTAGATTACTGTGTTGTCAAAATTCCTCGTTGGGATCTGAAGAAGTTCTCAAGGGTTTCTACCAAGGTGAGTAGTATTGTGAACCAAATAGAAACAATTAAAAATATGACAAATTTCCATGAAAATTGGTAAAGAGTTAGATTCTGTCTTCCATTTAACACATATATATGTACATATATTTCCATTGTTTAAATAGTTTTCTTTATAAAAACACACAAGTCGGATTGAATTGAATGTCTTTAAAACAAAGATTTTACAGTAATAGTTCAATATTTAGACTATTTAAGGTAGCACTACAGTCAGAATTTTCTGACTCCAACCAACATTCTTTAAAGATTAATTTCTCCAAAACTACTCAATGGATTTTCAAAATCTTTAACTCATTTTAAAGCTGAAATATTACTCTTTCTTAATCTATAGATAAATTATTTTTGGTATGATAAATCTCAAAATATAGCTCATTAATTGCCAAAAAAGTGGTCTTCCAACTTGGATGGAAATGGCACATTCAGGTCAAATGGTAGTAAAAATTTGTTTTCATCCCTTTAATCAACCATATACAATCTACAAAACCATGTCTCAGATTTTTGGTATATGCCTCCAGTAAGAAGATATATCGATTTAACTGCGTAGTGCCAAACCTCATTTCACCTTTCATCTTTGGAGACCTATAAATTCATTTAAAAACAAATTATCCAAAAACTGGGACACGGTATTGTAGAAAATACTCCCTTTAATCACATGTATTAAAGTCAAGCCAAAGGGGGTACCCATAAAGTTTATATTTTCATTTTTTCCTAACAAATCTCATGAAAAATTGTTCTGAGAAATGACCTAAAAACGGAATTCCCCCTTAGAACCCCTATAAATGCAACATAAATACAAAAATGCCACAGGGAACACCCCAGGAGTGTTCTGACACCATTGCTTTATAATAGAACCACACACTTTGTGTCTTTGATGCTCTAATGCTGTAAATTTTACATTATGTGTGGCACTGTGCAACACTTAACTTGGCATTTGGCGGGAGTTTGACGTCACAGATTTGACCAACATCTGTGATGTAGTAATTAAATATAGACAAAGCTCCGCCTCTGTCCAGACAGTCTAAGATAAGAGAATAACAGGATTGACCAGCTGCATATAATCAATATTTAACATCATTATTCTCACTATAAAGAATAATTTTCATTTGTATTTTAAAAAGAAATATACTATTACTGAAATTAGCTAGAACATTAAAATTGTGCATCAAAAGACATGTTCATAAAAAGATCCAAGACCATCCCCTTCTTTAAAAAAAGACAACCCCACATGATTTTTGAGTTTTATGGAATTGAAAAATTTCACATAAACTTAAAATTGGTTAAAATGCCTAAAACTGTATTTAAATGTAGAAGACAAAATAGAAGAAATTTATACAGGCAGTCAGAGGCTTTCAAAGATACTTTCACTCTTTTCCATATTTTTTTTCATTTTTGGTAGATTTCTTCCCTTTAGATTTTTGCCTTTTCATATTGTTTATCTTTTTCTCTGTTTATAAACATGTTATATAAATTACTTTTGTTGCAATACAATGAGATAAGACCACAATATTTATCTTGTGGTCAGGGATTAAAAGCTGGACACTGGTATCAACAGATGATTGACATATTAGCCCCTCCCAAATGCCTATATATTTAGATTGATTACCATGTGCTTTTATTTACATAAGTTCATTATCAATTTACTCCCTGTTGTGATATGATAATGACTTTGGGATTTTTACAAACTGTGCAGAATAATACTTAATTTGAAATTATGTGATAAAAAAAATATCTTCAAAAAATCATTGTTAGACTGTAGTGCTACCTTAATTTAAAGTTTCTGATTTTTTGAAAGAAAGACTATTTGTACATCTGTTTAATTATAGAGTATATAGATGTCTCTTTGATACAACAGAACAGGATAAGTTACTTCCCTTACTCAACATACAAAAAAACTACTCTTTTTTAGCTCACCTGGCCCAAAGGGCCAAGTGAGCTTTTCTCATCACTTGGCATCCGTCGTCCGTCGTCGTCGTTAACTTTTTACATTTTGAACTTCTTCTAGAGAACCACTGAATGGAATGAAACCAAACATGGCATGAATGTTCCTTATGAGTTGCTGACCAAGTGTTGTTACTTTGTAGCCAATCCATCATCCAAGATGGCCACCAGCGGGGGACTTAATTTAACATAGGACCCTATGGGAAATACATAAAAATGTCTTTTTTTTAGAGAACCAGTGAATGGAATGAAACCAAACATGGCATGAATGTTCCTTATGAGGTGCTGACCAAGTGTTGTTACTTTGCAGTCGGTCCATCATCCAAGACGGCCGCCAGCGGGGGACTTAGTTTAACATAGGACCCTATGGGAAATACATACAAATGTCTTCTTTTAGAGAACCAGTGAATTGAATGAAACCAAACATGGCATAAATGTTCCTTATGAGGTGCTGACCAAATGTTGTTACTTTGCAGTCGGTCCATCATCCAAGATGACCGCCAGCGGGGGACTTAGTTTAACATAGGACCCTATGGGAAATACATACAAATGTCTTCTTTTAGAGAACCACTGAATGGAATGGAACCAAACATGGCATGAATGTTCCTTATGGGGTGTTGATCAAGTGTTGTTACTTTGTAGTCAATCCATCATCCAAGTTGGCCGCCAGCAGGGGACTTAGTTTCACATAGGACCCTATGGGAAATACATACAAATGTCTTCTTTTAGAGAACCACTGAATGGAATGAAACAAAACATGGCATGAATGTTCCTTATGAGGTGCTGACCAAGTGTTGTTACTTTGCAGTCAGTCCATCATCCAAGATGGCTGCCAGGGGGGGACTTAGTTTAACATAGGACCCTATGGGAAATACATACAAATGTCTTCTTTTAGAGTTAACCACTGAATGGAATGAAACCAAACTTGGCATGAATGTTCCTTATGAGATGCTGACCAAGTGTTGCTACTTTGTTGCCGATTTACTGTTCAAGATGGCCACCAGGATATTTTATTAAATAACAGGACCAATATTAAACCAAATTTGGCCTCAATCATTATTTGTTATGATTTTTATCTATCTTTACATGATTTCTAAAACCAAAGTAGAGTCAGGTGAGCGACACAGGCTCTTGAGAGCCTCTAGTTCTAGTTTTAGATTCCCATAAAAATTTTCTTGTGCAAAGAAACAAATATTATTGTCAATAAGTCCAATCAGCTAATCAATAAAATATACTAATCAATTATTCATATACAAGAAACAATACTATTAACTAAATATAGAAATATGCACATTTGATTTACTGTAAAACCAATAAAAAAGAGTCTACCACAATATGAAATATATTATATGGTTAAAATAATAGTAAAAATAAACTGTTTTCACTGATTGTAATAGGCAAGTTTGTAATGTATGTTACTACAGGTTGCAAAGACCATGACAAGAATCAAAAGTAATCAAAATTTGTGTTGAGTGATGTGTCAAATGGTTTTTTGACCATGCAAGATGGATATTTTATTGTTTGAGTGTATAGAATAGATCTGTGTTATACTTTTCACAATTAAGTCTTAAAATAATTTAGCAGTTATTTTCAGATCTAAAATATTTAGGTATTTTAGATTAATATTGAAAGTAGAACTCTTGCATGGCTCAAGTCCATTTAAAGACAGGAAACTTACTGATTTCTCCATAACAACTGTTTTGTCTTTGTGTCTTCAATTGGCATTTCTGGATTTGCATGCACTTTTTGCAAAAACATTAAAATCAAGAGTGTCTATTTGTTTTAATAAATGAAATAACAAGCTTTAGGTGTTGAGAATTAACTTTATACAATTCACAGAAATTTGAAGTATTGATGGAAGGATACTTAGTATTTAGACACCTAGGCTGTAAAGTTGTAATAGCTATTATTTAGGTAATTGGCCAGGGATGCTTTCAAGATGCTTCATTTATAACATTACCATGATTACTGTAAATCAGACCAAATGACAAGTGTAAAATTTCAATTCTTTATAATGAATGGAACATTTTAAATAGAAAATAATGACCAATATTTCCAAAAGTTTTAGGTACTTGATAAACTAAACCATATACATTTTTAATATGATCAATTTGGTTCATACTTAATCCGTATACATCAGTCAACTTTTAAGATACTGCTCCAAAGTTTGGACTGAAATCATGGTCTTTCTTTAAGCGATCATTGAATTTCTGCTATGCTACAGATGTCTTAAAACTATTTATATCCATCCATGATTAAATAGAAAAAGAAGCAGTTAGAAATGTAGGCTGTTCAGATCTGCTTTTTCAGAATATAAAGCATTATGGGTAATATATCATTGTAAGAAAACCAAACAGAAATTATGTTTTGCTATTGTTAGCATCTTTATAGCCAATCACAGCTTTAAGTAGAATTGAGAATGGAAATGGGGAATGTGTAAAAGAGACAACAACCCAATCAAAGAGCAGAAAACAGTCCAAGACCATCAATTGGTCTTCAACTCAGCGAGAAAATCCAGCACTCGAAGGCAGACTCAGCTGGGCCCTTAAATAATAATGTATACTAGTTAGTGAAATGGACACAACAATTAACTCCGAAACATATAAATGAATCAAAATTCAAAAACACACAAGACTAACTAAGGCCAGAAGTTCCTGACTTGTGAGATCTCAACCCTCCGCCTATACCTCTAGCCAATGTAGAATAAACAAAGACACAACAGCAATATACACAGTAAAAATGAGTTTAAAAGAAGTTCAAGTCTGATATTAGAATAGGTAACAGAAGAAACTATAAAGCAAAATGACAATGATTAACAGAAATTAACAAAGGACTACTAGCAGTTACTGAAATGCCAGCTCCAGACCTCAATTATACGAGGAGAACATAAAGTGTATGCATGTGAATGAAAATATTACCCAGAATGCACAAGACTTTGAAACACTGAATTTTCAAATGATGTATAGAGACAATTAAAATTGCAGTTTATTATTAAACCAAGCCTAATCAAACTTGTAAATTTGAATTAAGAATGAGATGTACAGGAACTATTTGATAAATTTTAGATTTCAAAGTGGAAAAGTCCATAGAATTATTAATTTTCATGAACATTTAGAGTGAATCTGTACTAAGTTTATGACTGAGCCCCTGTTATAATTAACTCATTTCAGATTGGTAGTTCTATGAAGAGTGTAGGAGAAGTAATGGCCATTGGTAGGAAGTTTGAGGAAGCATTTCAGAAGGCTTTACGTATGATGGACGAGAAGGTCGTAGGATTTGACCCCTACAAGAAAAAAGTATCAGAGGCTGTAAGTCATGTTGATGAAAGAATGTTTTACTAGTAACAAGCTGAAGTGGGGTCCGTGTATTCATGGAATAATTTTCTTATTCTACAGTATCAGTCAAATGTTGAGGAAAACGGTACCATATATATGTATGTGCTTTTTTGCACAAGTAATAAATACCCAAATCTTTAAATGAAAAAAAGATACATGCACAACTATCCATTTCATCTTAGGATTTTAAAGGTATTTGACAGAAAATCCTATGATTAATTCCTGGGGTTTTAAGGTATCCATGCTAATTATTGTTGGCAAGATTGACAATCAAAAAATGTTCTTGATTTAGAGTATGGCCATTTTCAGTCTGTTTCCAATGCACACATGGCATACTTGCTCATGCAAAGGGCGAGTGACAAAGTAACTTGTGGCGATACAGGATAGCAAGTTTACACCATATTTAGAATACAATATATGTATCACACATAATCAGAAAGATAGACAATTTGAAAAAAGTCAATGACTCAAATGAAAACTGATGGTCATATGAATATTCATAGGCTATAAGTAAATATTTTATTTGAATTATATTCTTACAGGATTTACAGAACCCAACAGACAAAAGGATATTTGTTCTGGCAGCAGCTATAAGAGCTGGGAAAAGTATAGAAGATCTGTACAGACTGACAAAAATAGATAAATGGTTTCTGTACAAGTTTAAAAATATTGTTGATCACAACACTAAACTAGAAGAGTTTGCTGGACGAGGACAGGAAATTTCACATGATCTGATGTTGAGAGTTAAACAGCTTGGTTTCTCAGATGAACAAATAGCTAGAGCTATCAAAAGGTATGAAATTATGAGTTCATTTTCAAAAGATGTCATGCAAATGGATATATTTTAGAAAAATCAAATATATAGTAGTAAGTGATGCTGTAAGTTGTATATTTAGTGCTAGTATTTGTTTTGACCTATTATACCACCACAGTTTCGTCTTATGATCGGTCTTTAATTATTGTAAAATTTACAAATAACCACAGGTCTTTATAAAATCATTTGACCTTTTGTGAATGAAGTCCTTGTGAACAATAAAAAAATTAGAAATAATATGAAAGGTTCATTTTCTCACACATTATTAGTCTACCGTGGATTCAGTTATTTTCATAGATACCAACTTTCATGGATTGAGGAAACTTACATTTTTTGTGGATATTTGATTCTGTGGTTTTGCCAAAGTGTGCATACAAACCTTGAGAATTTGTAATTTGTTAAACATTTAAATTCATTGTTCACCTGTACCCACGAAATCCACAATAAATGGTATCCAATGAATAATAATGAATCCACAGTATTTAGTATTGAAAGAAAAGTGGTGCTGAAATGGCCATTCATTTGAATCCTTTTAAAATAATAAAAATGATCTTCCCTACAATTTATATTGTCATTGTCTTATAAAATAATCATAAAGAGAAGTGGTATGATTGCCATTGAGAAAACTAACCACCAGAAACCAAAGGATACTGAAGTAAGCAATTATAGGTCAGCTTACATCCTTTAGCAATGAGTAAAACCCATACCCTATAGAAAACTAGCATCTTGATTTATGCTTAAACAATAATTAGAAAACAAAAAACAAACTTGGCAGCTGACAGCAACCAACGACAACCACTGATAATAAAACATTATTTGTACTTCTAGTTTTGACCTTGATTTGTACTTGTAGTTCTGACCTTGTGGTTCGTAAGATGAGACAGGAAATGACTATCACACCTTATGTCAAACAAATCGACACTGTAGCAGCAGAATGGCCGGCCCAAACAAACTACCTATATCTGACATACAATGCTGCAGAGCATGATTTGTCCTTCCAAGGAGGATATATCATGGTGATAGGGTCTGGTGTGTACAGAATCGGGAGTAGTGTGGAGTTTGATTGGTGTGCTGTTAATTGTATAACTACACTTAGAGAGGTATGTATAAGTGTTATGTTGGATATAATGATGATAGGGTATACTAAACTATTCTTATTCTTAAACCAACCAAATTATCACAGACTTGTGAAGTCTTCTCCAGGAAAAATCTGGGTTTCTACTAGACAAAAAGGGAGTTCCAACTATGTTCTGTTGGCAGCACACAACCCTATTGCACAAATCTACCTTCCTGATTGAAGACAATCTGGCTTAATGTATATTACTTTTCTCAGGAAATTTAGCGTTGCATCTCATGTTTCATTTTTTGATGGCCTTGATTTCTTGGATTTTTCATATTAACAAATGGATTGAATTGAATTGACCATCATTCATTAAATTAAGTAATTGAACTATTACATATTGCAGTTGAAATATGCATTCTGTGAAAAACTTATTTTATTATGTAATGACAGAGAAGGGATTATAGATTTGTAAGCTATTTTCACAGGATATTTAGATAAAAAATAGTGAAGCAAAGGAGAATTTCATGGGATAACAAGTTGGTGAAATACTGGGAAATAATTGAACATTTTCTAAGAAATACTTAGTATTATTCATTATTAGTTTTGTTGTTTGTAGCTTGTTTAACATTTAGTTAAATTGGAGAGACCAGCCAGCTTACACGTGCACACAAGCTCAAGTCTTCGATATTTATGAAAATCATATGCAGATTTATTTACAACATCTACAGATGATTTCGATGGTTATATACCGTAATCGGCCGTGTATAGTAATTTTGAAGGAAGTAATATAAGAATGAATGTTTGTTTTATATTATCTACTGGCCATGGAATATCAAAGAATTATATATTATATTTACAGATGGGACATCAGACCATTATGGTAAACTACAATCCTGAGACCGTTAGTACTGACTATGATATGTGTGACAGATTGTATTTTGATGAAATCTCATTTGAGGTTAGTGTTACAAAATGTTTTTATTTTTTCAATAATTCATGCTGCAAAACCTTAGTGAAGATAACTTGCAAGAGGGTATTTATTCTATTATGTCTACCATTTTCTAAACATTTCCTTTTTTGCAAATTTAAAATAGAGGTACATACAAAGACAAACAACATAGTTTTGCTATCTCATTGATGAATATGCCACCTTGTTTTAATCTCATATATATTTTGAAGTAAACATAGATATAAGAAGATGTGGTATGAGTGCCAATGAGACAACTCTCCATCCAAGTCACAATATGTAAGAGTAAACCATTATAGGTCAAAGTACGGCCTTCAACACGGAGCCTTGGCTCACACCGAAAACAGCAAGCTATAAAGGGCCCCAAAAATGACTAGTGTAAAACCATTCAAACAGGAAAACCAACAGTCTAATCTATATAAAAAACGAGAAACACTTATGAACCACATCAACAAACGACAACCACTGAACATCAGGTTCCTGACTTTAGGACAGGTGCAAACAAATGCAGTGGGTTTAAACGTTTTAATAGGTGCCAACCTTTACCCTAACTGAAACAATAGTATAACATCACAACATAGAAAGACACACTATAAAATATCAATTAAAATGGCTTAACTCAATCAAAAGACATTTTAACAAAAACAAGTGAGCATACACTGAACGAATAAATTTGAACTATGACACACATGTAAATACAAAATAAATAAAACAAGGGGGTTAGATGTTTAACAATATCAGAAAGACAACCATAACCTTGGACAAAATGCCGCCAAATAAAATAACGTACACAGGTTAATAAAAATAATTTTGTCGTAAGGTATACGTGGAGTACGGAAATAATTTTTACAAAATACTATTATTTCCATCTATCATTACAGACAGTAATGGACATCTATAACCTTGAAGATCCAGATGGTATAATTTTGTCCGTCGGAGGACAACTACCAAATAATATTGCCATGCAGTTACATAGACAACAGGTAAGTTTGGAGGACTACTTCCACATAATATTGCTATGCAGTTACATAGACAAAAGGTAAGTTTGGAGGACTACTACCGCATAATATTGCTATGCAGTTACATAGACAACAGGTAAGTTTTGAGGACAACTACCACATAATATTGCTATGCAGTTACATAGACAACAGGTAAGTTTGGAGGACTACTACCATATAATATTGCCATGCAGTCACATAGACAACAGGTAAGTTTTGTGGTTGAATAGGTTATTATTAAATAATAAATTCTAATGCATTACTTATTCTTTTTCCAAAGAATGAAGTCTTGGGATTCGTAGGAATGTCCCTATCCATCTTTCTGTGTATCCATGGATTTTGTAGGTACAAAGTTTGTTAGAAAATAAATCCTAATTTATTGACCTTGCTAGCATGTCTTCTTGAAAAGCATCAGCAATTGTTTTTCGATGAACCTTCATGCAGAAGATTATTATATATGAAGATTTGTATGAAGCAAAATTATTACAATATGAAATCTTGAAAGGAATATAAGTGACTTGTGCATGATATTGAGTTACTTTTCACAAAAATTGGAAAATGATTACACATCCAAAAAATTTAATGTGTTTTGGAAATAACACGTGTAGTGCTCGTTCACAAAGAATTGGTTTAGAATTTCCCAACATTGATATACACAAGGTAAAATACAATCAAACATGCCTAAAGTTACACATTCAATTTAACAAGATAGTATTAAGATATTAAGTTTGCAAAATGCCTAAGTGATCTGGTGCTAGCATTTTTGCCTCAAGGTTTTAAGGTTAAATCCTTTACAATGTCTAACAATAGACGTTGAAATAAGTATTTCCTACTTTGCCACGAAGCACACAACATACTGTGGATTAATTTATTTTCGTGGGTACCAATTTTCGTGGATTGAGGAAAACTTGCATTTTCGTGGATATCTGATTTTGTGGTTTAGCCAAAGTTTATATAGAAAATTTGTAATTTGTTGAATATTTAAATTTGTGGTTCCCCTGTACCCAAGAAATCTCCGAAATACTTCGATTAATAATGAATCCACAGTATGTGAATAAGAGCAGACTGACTCTACCTTATGGCCTTAGTCAATATAAATGCATAGCTCATTTAAAACATGTTAATTTCATTGATAATCATGTTTTTTTTGCTGCAAGACATTTTAAAATAAACTTTCAATGAATTAATCTAGTTTTCAAATTGAATTTTATAATACTAGTATTAAAGTTGGTCAACATATCATGAATGACTCCTTTCTTAGAATTTTGCAATGTGTAGATAATCATTTAATGTTTAAATGTCAAACAAATAGTCACTTTATTACAATTTCAATATCCATGTGTAAAATCATTTTTGAGTAGTCATGCACATGTCTTTCAAAGATGTTAACAATGTTTAAAGCATTTTCACCAACAGGCTGATGATATATTTTTTATCCACTGGTAGGTTAAATTGGAAAAAAATTAATTCACTACAGTTTGTAAACCATCCAATATATTTAAAATAGATCTGTACATAATGCGTTTTGTATATCAATATAGTGTTGATATACATAGTAATGTTACCTGCATTACAATGATGTTTGTATTTTCAGGCCAGAATACTAGGGACTTCCCCAGAGTGTATAGACAATGCAGAAAACAGATTTAAATTTTCCCGTATGTTGGACAACATGGGTATACAGCAGCCCCAGTGGAAGGAACTTACTGACTTAGAGGTTAGTGAAATGTCCAAATCTTTCAATTCTCAAAATGTTAAAGTTTAATAGCAGATTAAAAAAAATGAAAAAAAGTAAGCTTATTCTAGCCACAAATATAAAATCACCCACTTATCAACAGACCAATTTAGAAGTTCATTTTGTTTCCTTGTAAATAACTCTTTTACCTGGTCAGATTATTACTGTAAATTCAGAAATAATTGCATGCATTTATTATTGCAAGTTTTGAAGAATGGGCTGAAATACAAGGTGAATTATTGCGATTTTAGGAACATCTGCATACAGATATAAGTATCAGATATCAAAATGTGAGTTCTTATTATTGGATCTTCATCCACTCATATTATTTGCATTAATAAAAACCTGGCTATAATTTCTGAATTTAAAGTAACGGATAATAAAATGATATATAGGGAGGTTATATGATTTTTGTCGAGCCTGCGACTTTTGTCGCAGAAAGCTCGACATAGGGATAGTGATCCGGCGGCGGCGGCGTTAGCTAACTTCTTAAAAGCTTTATATTTTAGAAGGTGGAAGGTCTGGATGCTTCATACTTTGTATATGGATGCCTCATGTTATGAAGTTTCCGTCAGTCACATGTCCAATGTCCTTGACCTCATTTTCATGGTTCAGTGACTACTTGAAAAAAAAGTTAAGATTTTTTGTAATGTTAGATTCTCTCTTATTATAAGTAATAGGATAACTATATTTGGTATGTGCGTACCTTGCAAGGTCCTCATGCCTGTCAGACAGTTTTCACTTGACCTCGACCTCATTTCATGGATCAGTGAACAAGGTTAAGTTTTGGTGGTCAAGTCCATATCTCAGATACTATAAGCAATAGGTCTAGTATATTCGGTGTATGGAAGGACTGTAAGGTGTACATGTCCAACTGGCAGGTGTCATCTGACCTTGACCTCATTTTCATGGTTCAGTGGTTATAGTTAAGTTTTTGTGTTTTGGTCTGTTTTTCTTATACTGTATGCCATAGGTCTACTTTATTTGGTGTATGGAATGATTGTAAGGTGTACATGTCTAGCGGGCAGGTGTCACCTGACCTTGACCTCATTTTCATGGTTCAGTGGTCAAAGTTAAGTTTTTGAGTTTTGGTCTTTTTTTCTAATACTATATGCAATAGTTCAACTATATTTGGTATGTGCGTACCTTGCAAGGTCCTCATGTCCGTCAGACAGTTTTCACTTGACCTCGACCTCATTTCATGGATCAGTGAACAACTGTATGCAATAGGTCTACTATATTTGGTGTATAGAATGATTGTAAGGTGTACATGTCTAGCTGGCAGGTGTCATCTGACCTTGACCTCATTTTCATGGTTCAGTGGTCAAAGTTAAGTTTTTTGAGTTTTGGTCTTTTTTTCTTATACTATATGCAATAGTTCAATTATATTTTATATTTGGTGTATGGAAATATTTTATGATCTATTTGGCAGTCACGCAGGTTTTATTTGACCTTGACCTCATTTTCAAGGTTCATTGCTCAGTGTTAAGTTTTTGTGTTTTGGTCTGTTTTTCTTAAACTATAAGCAATAGGTCAACTATATTTGTTGTATGGAAGAATTGTTAGCTGTACATGCCTGCCTAGCATGGTTCATCTGACATTGACCTCATTTTCATGGTTCATTGGTCAATGTTTAGTTTACTTGGTTAATGTTAAGTTTATGTGACAGTTGTAATAAAGCTTTATATTTAGGACTATCAACATAATATCAATGATTAGTAAAGAAGGCGAGACATTTCAGCGTGTGCACTCTTGTTTTCATAAGCAATAGGAGTTTTATAATATTTCCTTTTCAGTCTGCCATCCAGTTCTGTGAGAATGTTGGTTACCCGTGTCTTGTGAGACCATCGTATGTACTGAGTGGGGCAGCCATGAATGTAGCTCACTCTAGCAGTGAACTGAAGGCCTATCTGTCTCAGGCCTCAGCTTTGTCTAAAGACCATCCTGTAGTAATCTCAAAGTTTATACTCCAGGCAAAGGTAAGGTACCCTAAGATTATAACCTTGAATTAGTTGTAGTTATATTGGGAGTATAACTTCAATGAAACTGTTGATTTTGTAAATTATTGTGAAATTCTGTAGTGTTATTTAGGTATTTTATTCATTTGATGTTAAGTTGTGACAAGAAATATCTTTCAGATTTTGTTTATTCAATCAAATACATACATTTTTAACAGGAAATAGATGTGGATGCTATAGCTTCTGATGGGGAAGTTATTTGTATGGCTGTCTGTGAACACGTCGAAAATGCTGGAGTCCATTCAGGGGATGCAACTCTTGTAACTCCTCCACAAGATTTGAATGAAGAGACATTAGCAAAGATTAAAGTGATTTGTTGTTCCATAGGAAGAGCTCTAGAAGTTAATGGACCTTTTAATATGCAACTCATTGCTAAGGTAAAAACATAATGGTATATCTTAGATTTGAATGCATCTTTTTTTATAGTATGATGAATGTTAAAAATTGTAATACATGTGTAGTAGGACATTTTGTAATGAATTTCAGCATTGTATTACATATGTAGTGGTTGAAGAAATAAACATTTGTTAGCTGATTGTTCAACTTAAATTTGAGATCTGTTAATAATTTTTTGGCAAAAAATGCATTCGAAATTCTTTTGGATTAATTTACACATATCCATTTTGTTTTCCAGGACAATCAGTTGAAGGTCATAGAATGCAATGTCAGAGTGTCAAGGTCATTCCCATTTATTTCAAAAGCATTGGATTTTGATTTTATTGAAACAGCAACCCGTGTAATTATGGGTGAACCAGTCGAACCTGTAAATGTATTGTATGGTTGTGGTAGAGTGGCTGTCAAGGCACCAGTGTTCTCATTTTCTCGTCTCCATGGTGCTGATGTGTTGCTAGGAGTAGAAATGGCTAGTACTGGAGAAGTAGCCTGCTTTGGAGAAAATCGTTATGAAGCTTACTTGAAGGCTTTGATGAGCACAGGATTCAAAATTCCAAAGAAGAATATACTTCTGTCTATTGGCAGCTTCAAGGTAGGGATTTTTTAAAACAATGTTTTTGTGTGTATATTATATCAGCCAAAAAATTGTCATACATCAGTACATGAGTTGAAAAAAGTTGGTAAAAATATCAGTAATATACATACTTTAAAATGGTGCTAAACATAGCATAAAACCATTCGTTGGTTTTCTCTTTTAAATTGTTTCACATTTTGTCATGCCAAAACCTTTTATAGCTTACTATACAGTATTGGTTTTGCTCATTGTTGAAGGCTTACAGTTGTTAACATCCTTGTTCTTTGGTCACAGGTGGATGGTTGTCTCATTGGCAATCATACTACATCTCCTTTTTACATGGTTTTGTATGCTAAATCCTCAAAGCAATTTTAATTTCGATGGTGTCCTTGGTTCATGTTCATATCTGTCACCTTTGTTTTTCATTGTTATAATTAAGGTTGTTAGATTTTCGTCTTTGAATTGTTTGATGTTTTCTTTGTCCAGGTCTTTTATAGCTGACTACACAGTATGGGTTTTTCTCATTGTTGAAGGTCGTACAGGTGACTTATAGTTGTTTATATCTTCATCATTTGAACTCGGGTGGATAGTTGTCTCATTGGCAATCATACCACGTCACCCTATTTTATATTACATAAATGAAATTGGTGTTCGGCAAGTTAAAAAATACTTAAATTTAAAAAAGAATTAATATTGTGTGAAATTACCTAAAATCAAAAGTTTGCTTTGATATGTTTTAACTATGTTTTTTTAGGACAAGACAGAATTATTACCAGCAATTAAAGCATTGGAACAGATGGGTTATAACCTATATGCTAGTATGGGAACAGCTGATTTCCTCTCAGAACATGGAGTAAAAGTGAGTATCTATAATCTGGAATTTATACTTGGAAAAGGCTTGTTTCTACTGTAAAGTAAAATTAAAGTGAATGACCTTACACCTGTATCTTTAATTTACTGTGGATTCATTCATTTCATGAATATCAATTTATCGTGAATTTTGGACAAATTGTATTTTAGCCAATACTTGATTTCATGGTTTTGACAAATTTTTCCATACAAGCCTTATTGTAAATTTGTACTTTTGCGGAACACTTAAATTATTTGTAAGCCTCATCATGAAATCCATGAAAATTAGTTCCCTACAAATAATAATGAATCCACAATTTAGGATCTCTGAATGTTTTGAGTTCTAACTCTGCTCGTTCAGGATTGTGTTTGACTCCAATCTTAATTGAAAAGGATTATCAGTTTTCCTGCAGAACGTTAGTGGTTCTCTCTGGCTGCCTCCACCAATAAAAGCTGGCCGCATATTATAACCAGAATGCTGAAAGCATCATTTTAGGCATCTTTGCTAGCCAAGGGTTATATTCCAGTCCTCTCCTCTCCACCCTTGGCAGATTAAGCCAACATTTGTGATTACAATGCTGTGCCATCTACCGGTAGATAAAAGTCAACCCATTTTGACTACATCATTCTTGACCAATGACAGCACTTGAACTCTCTTCAGTGTAGAGGTGCAAAATTGATTGTGTCTAGTGTTTACATATTTCCTGAAGCAGAAACCGAAAATATATGTTGGAATTCCAACATTTGCCCTAGAATCATACCCAGGAACTGCAATAAGTTGATTAAGAACTTTAGAATTGTCACTAATTATCGTCCTATGTTTTGGGGGTAAAAACTTGGTGCACAATCAGCACATGGCAATTGTTTATTTACATTTTCTACATTTACACGTAATTATCTTAAAGCTGCTTTCTGATTGGATGCAGTCAGTTACAACCTCGATAAATGAATATCATTACTCCATGGATCCGAAATTCTATCGTAATCTGCCAAGGGTGGAGAGGAGGGGACTGGATCATAACCCTTGGCTAGCAAAGATGCATTGTAGGATTTTGTAAACTGTAAATCTGCAATTAATGCTAAAAATGTATTTGATTCAGCTTATTCCAATACAAACATGGCTTCCAAAACGGTCATATATTCCGGACTTGACAGAAATTTATATAATAAGTCCGGCTGCATTCAGCCTCAGACGGTCAAATAGCATAGGTTTGCCACTTTTTGTTATTCAAGGCATTTTCATAAAACGGTCATTTCACTTTTTTACCAACTATCGATCAGTAAAAATGTCCGTTTGGGCATTAAAGTTTATAACTGTGGCAATCTATTTCACAAAGATATTTCAGTCATATTTGGGTTTAATTAAACAGATGCAGCATATTTCAAATACTTTGAAGTGTCAATGTACGGCTTGGTCTTTAGCTTGTGTACATCAGTTAAAAGTAGAAAAAACAAGTGTTCTTTTATTTAAAAAACAACAAGCTGTCAAACAATTATTATTGAACCCTTCAATAAGTAATATTGAAGCCATAAATCATTCATTGATTACAGGTTGTTACCTTTGATGAGGTGTCCTTAGCTTGTCTTAATCAATAGAATTAATGATGCATAACAATGGACATAAAGGTGGTCAGGTAAACGAGGTCAAATGTATAAGCGTGTTTGGAACAACATCCTATTTAATTACGCTTTGTAGATATTATTTTAAATGAGCATTCAGTTTTAAAAAAAGTATCCTGAGATTTAAAAATAATTCTTCAAATAAGAATATTTATAAATGAATTTGTATGATATTCATTATTATATTTAAACACTGTACATCGTGTTAAATACTGGGGTATGCGAAAGGGTATTCAAAGTTATTTTCTTACATTTCAGTGGTTTGCATCTAATTAATTTAGTCTAAAAGATTGAAATTATAAGAAATACGTTAATAAATATGATTTGATGAAAAATTTTAAAAGGTTTTAAACGAATAATCGTCAGAACCACGTTGTTTGAACTAGTACACGTGTGCACATGTATGCTGGTGGGAAATTTTATTATGCATCCTAAATCTTCAAAAATGCTAAAATTGTCATTGATACCTTTATCTAACATTCATTTCGAGTATTTTCTTGAAGAAATAACTTTACTTAACTCAATCAAGCTTTGTAAACGTACACGGATTTTACGTATCCGTCTCTGGTCCTTGATTTACCATTGTCAAGTCAACATCCGGTATTAGGAAAATGTACTTTTTAAAAACGAAAGTAAAGTTTTTGACAATGTTATTTTGCACAAATAAAGAGTGTAAGGCAGAATTAGTACGCTGATGTTGCACACTTCGAATGTTGCGCTTTCAATTTAACAGTTTACGTCAGAACATCGAATTTATATCAAAGTAAAGTTTATTATTCCACTTTTTATACATATTGATAGTTTAATCAATATCTGATTGGTTGAGACTATCCCACGTGTCATTGAACAAATCTTCATATTCCATTCTGAGGATCATATTCCCCTCTGAAATGACGGGATTACATCGTGTGACGTTACGCGCGGTTAATGTACATAACGTTTTGAACTTCTTATTCTTCTTAAAATAGCGATAGCAATAATCATTATCATGTTCAAATTTATTTCAGACGATAAAACAAAAAGACTTATAATTAAATTTTGATCGGTACAGTTTATCAATGGGTATGCCGTGTTTAGTTTAGCTTATAAAAACAAGCGGATAAGAAAACAAAATGTATGCAAAATAATATTTAATGTATTGATAGTAAACAAACCAAAGGCAGTGGAATAAAACATTCATTTCCCTTTGCTTCGGGAGATATGAAGATTTGCTCACCCTCGAAAAATCGTATTTCCCTCGGGCAGAGCCCTCGTGAAATATGAATATTCTTGGGTGAACAAATCTTCATATTTCCCTCAGACACGGGAAATTAATGTATAATATCGTTTTAATGTCAATCATTGATTATATGATGGCCAACTGATTACCATAATTGCCTTTTGTTACTAAGTCTACAGGGATTAAAATCGGGATAAGATATAAAATGTCCGGCTGGCTCAAATATTTTTTGGATGCCCTGAATACAAATAACGTTTATACCAAATAACAACATCACAATAGCCACTTTTGATTTTAGCTGAAACATATAGTCAAAATTAGTGTTATATGAACCTTGTCCTTTGTTTTAAAAAAAACCTACATTTTGTCTATAGATACAAGGTGTAGATTGGCCTTATGAAGATACTGGTGAATGTAAAAATGGTGGCGAACAGAGGACCATCGCAGACTATCTAGCTGACAACATGTTTGACTTGGTTATTAATTTGCCACTACGAGGGTCTGGATCACAGAGGGCTTCGTCATTTGTAACCCAGGGGTATAAGACAAGAAGGATGGCTGTGGATTACTCAGTACCATTGATAACTGATGTCAAGTGTACTAAACTTATCATTGAGGTAGGTTTTGTTGGAATTTTGCCTGGTAGGATTAGTTAGATTTAAACATAGCATCAAATTAATTTTTTATGCAACAAACAGATTATTAAAATCATCTTCAATCTGTCAAATAGAAAAAATTCTGACTGACATTTTTTTTTTTATGCCCCACCTAGGGGCATTATGTTTTCGGTCTGTGTCCATTCGTTCATCTGTCCGTCTGTCAGTTCGTCAGTTCTTCCGTCTGTCCTGCTTCAGGTTAAAGTTTTTGGTCAAGGTAGTTTTTGATGAAGTTGAAGTCCAATCAACTTGAAACTTAGTACACATGTTCCCTATGATATGATCTTTCTAATTTTAATGCCAAATTAAGAGTTTTGACCCCAATTTCACAGTCCACTGAACATAGAAAATGATAGTGCGAGTGGGGCATCCGTGTACTATGGACACATTCTTGTTTTATAAGTTATTGAACCTTTTATTATCTTATCCCTTTAATGAAAAATATCAATTTGTTATTTTCTTTCATAAAAGATATTTTGATAATTCACTTTTTCATAAAGAATCATCTTTTACAATTAGAATTACAAAATAACAGCTGGACAAAGTAGATGTTGGATATCACAAACAAGTAAATAATTTGAATCAATTAAAAGTAAACTATTTTCTATAAATGATATGAATATGCTCAGATTTTGATGGTTGTTGAAAGAAAAGCTTGTGATATTATTTCAGGCATTACGTAGATTAAAAGGTGCCCCTCCACTCAAGACCCACATAGATTGTATAGCATCTCACAGAGTATTGAGACTACCAGGTAATGTAAAATATTTAAAAAAGAATAAGGAGTTCTGATGTCCAGAACTTTTTATGATTCCTGTTAAGTATCCTTTTCTTGTAATATTTTCAGAAAAAAATGTTTGTATGAAATTGGATTTACTCGAATTTAGAAAATGCTAACCTAAACTTGTCTCATTACATTTTGTTTGAAGTTTTCCCGCTTCATATAAAATGTGCTGTCAGCACTTTTACATCCCAATAAAATTACAAAAAGAAGCATTCAATACTTGAAAAGCACAATGATTTTATCATAAAATTATGTGGAATTACTTTCCAATAAATGCAAAGGATTAGGCCCGGTAAGACCCCCTTTTGGCCCCAAAATAAAGCCTTTTTACAGATTTGTTAAAATGTAAACTTTTAGCTATTTATTGGAAAGTAGAATACTTTTGCTACATAAAGATTGGCTGTTTTGACAATACAAAGCACATGCATCAGGTAATAGCATCATTAATTCATGCAAGATTACTGAAATCTTCACAATTTTAATATTTGTGCTAATTTTTAGACGGTTTTTGTCTAAAATGGAAGTGGCCACATCTGTGTTCTGTCTTAATATTTAAATATATGTTGTACTTAATGATATTACATAACATATATAAAGGTTGAGACTGAAGCTGAATGCGGCCACTTTCATTTTAGACAAAAACCATCTGAAAAGTGACGTTATATGGCATATTTGATAGATTTTTCATATTTAAGCTTGAATTTGAGCGTCTTTAATGACCATATCAGTTTAAATATTTTCCAAAAAACTAATTGAATTGACTGAAGTAGACACTAAAGTGTTTAAAAAATGTCAAAAAATCTTCCATCAGATTTACTTCAAATTTTAGGCCAAAATTAGCCCTTACCGGACCTTCTCCTTTCAGCATGTAAATTTGAATGGTCATTTTATTTTATTTTAATTTTCACCTGTAAGGTGAAGAACAAAATAAAGATATAAAAAAAGCTTACCCTAGACTACCTAATGAATTGACCATCAAAAGTTACCATGTGGCCTTTAACAATGAATGAATAGACTACAAAAGCGGAGTTGATTAAATCAAACTGTAGACCCATGACACTTCTCAGATAAAACAATATTCATCTTAACTTACAGGTCTTATTGATGTCCATGTTCATGTTAGAGAACCAGGAGCTACTGATAAAGAAGATTTTGCTTCAGCTACTGCAGCAGCTCTAGCAGGGGGAATAACTCTTATCTTAGCTATGCCAAATACAAATCCTCCAACAGTTGATGATCAAGCATTTGGTATAACTCAAAAGGTAATTTTATGGGATTATAGATTGATCCAAACAATTTGTTTGTAAAATTTATTGATTTTTTCCTGCATCGCTGAAGGAGTAAACTGCTCACCTCTGTCAGTCCAAAGGAAATCATTCATCAAAATTTTTTTGGCTTTTACGAAATGATTTGATATTGGTCTGCAGCTTTATTGTTGAGTTTTTATTAATAATGTTTATGAATTGCTTTTCGAAACTTAATGGATTCCTCTATCTTTATGTAGGTTGTCAAACTTACTAAGACAAGATTATGCTTCTAGCAATCAATTTGTTTATGCATGCATTTATTGTTGCGAATCCTTGACCACTGTCAAAATCGGAAATTTAATTGATGCAATTGCAAATATTTTATGAAGAATACAAGTTTTTATGATTGCGAACCTGATACTGTAACATATTTTGCATTAGTAAAACATTGCAATATTTTCTGAATTTACAGTATATTATGAACAAGGGAAATAATAATATAATAATGCATTGATCTATTAATCAAAATAAACAAGAACAGAATATATTTGGTTTTTTTTTAATACTTCAGTGTGCCAAACAAGGTGCCCGTTGTGATTATGGTATATTTGTTTTTTTAACACTTCAGTGTGCCAAACAAGGTGCCCGTTGTGATTATGGTATATTTGTTGGAGCCAGTAGTACGAATTACAACACATTACCACAGATTGGTGGGAAAGCTGTGGCACTGAAGATGTATCTGAATGAAACTTTTACAACATTGAAACTAGATGATATATCTATATGGATGAAGGTAAGAATTTTTCATTGGACACTGTTTTGATAAATTTAGATGGAGTAAGAATGGGCTTTTTATAAATTCATAAAATACTCATGATTAAGATTTTAAGCTAGTATCCATGTTACTTTTATGCCATGCATAAAATACCAACATCTTTAAAAAAAAAAATCACAAACTTGTTGTTCATGATTTCAAAATTGTAGGGAAATATTATGAAGAATTTTGAATTTTGTGCTCCGGAAATGAGTTGTTCTTTGAAAGAAGAAAGTTTAAATATTTTAGTGGCCCTGTTTATGGATGCCATTCCTGATATGCCTGAATATATATATGTAAACATGTTTTAACTGATAAATACATAGAATACAAATTATCATGATAAAATAAATGATGTTAAATGTTTTCAGATGTGAAAAACTTTGTTTGAGACCAACTCCTTTTGCAAAATGTGGATATCCATGTATTTATAATTGAAGTCCATTATTTTTTCAGCATTTTGAACATTGGCCAAAGAATCTACCACTATGTTGTCATGCTGAAGGAACTCATACAGCTGCTGTTATACTACTATCAGAACTTTTTAAACGTCCAGTTCACATCTGCCATGTTGCCAGAAAAGAGGAAGTAAGTGGCCCTGTTTATGGATATTACTTAAATTATTTTTGTTCAGTTTATGTCTTAAAACCAATCCTGTTCTACAATGGTTTAAATAGCTTGTTTAATAAAAAAAAAATACATATTACATGAGAATGTTACTCAGAAAAACAGTATTGCAGTAGAGAGTACAACATAGAACAAACATGTGACTCGTACAAAAAAAAACAACAACAAGCAACTGGTGGTATAGATAGCCTAACTTGGTACAGCCACAAAATATGCTGGGGTTAAACCAGTTTTTAATGTGCATGGACACCTCAACATTTGGCTATCAGTATCTAGACCATATTAAGTCAAACTAAAACCCAAATTAAGAAACCTGCACAGTTGAGCTACCAACAGGATGACCTTTACTTTAGCTAGAAAATACAAAACAGAACAACATTTCGAAAGTCAGCTTCATTAGAACACATTCTAGCAGAAAATTTGATTTTTATCATGCATTTATAATGTCTCATTCTAGATCCTTGTTATAAGAGCAGCTAAAGAAAAAGGTTTGGCTGTCACATGTGAAGTAGCTCCTCATCACCTATTCTTGACAGCTGATGACCTTGATAACATTGGTCACCAAAGAGGTCAGGTGAAACCTCCACTATGTACCAAAGAAGACCAGCAAGCATTATGGGACAACCTTGAAATAATTGATTGCTTCGCTACAGATCATGGTAAGGCAAAAACAAACTTGTTTATTTGGATAGGCAAACATCCAGTTTAGCGGCCATTTGTCAAAGTTATTTTGTCAGTTAGAAAAGTTTTTTTATGTTTTACACTATACTTGATGACGGTTTTAGCTTGCTAGTGGTTGAACAAAAAGAAGATCGCTTCGAAGAATAATACTGGTGAAAAAATAATTTGCCCAATTTATGGTGAAAAAAAGTTGGGGTCCACCCTTAAAAATTAGCATTGGTCGGTACACTCAGTAAACACAATTTTTTGTTTTGTTTTTTTTGGCTAAGCTTTATTATTATGATCTTTATATACCGTATAGCGGGTTATTTTCGCGGGGTGTTTATTTTCGCTTATTTTGGCGGATAAAGGATAGTCGCGAAAATAAATTCCTCTAAAATTTATGCATACGTACGATACTTTCTAATAGCTGGAGCATTTTGTAAACGATGTATTTTTTCGTTCGGCGGGTCAATAACGGTTTATGTTAGTTTTAACTTCATAAATGCCAAAGGGCATTTGTTGCCCCTAAATCGCGAAATTTTACACCCGCAAAAAAAACCAATTATACGGTATTCTTTTTGTGGACTACAGAATGTTGAGTGTGAATTACCATATTTGTGAAGAAACCCATTTTATTAAAAAAAAAAAAAAAACACTTAGTTGCAAAAAAGTCTCTGTTTTCCAAATAAAATCATGTATCTAATGATTTTTTGTTTCCTTGAATGTTAATACATAATTGCTTATTTACAAATTATTTTAGGCTTTGTAATGGATATTGGCCTTGATACCAGAAGTCATTTACTTTCAGTTGTTAAAGAGAGTTGATTATTGATTATTTCAGCCCCACATACAGTAGAAGAGAAGGATGGAGCCAAGCCACCTCCTGGATATCCAGGTTTAGAGACCATGTTACCTATGTTGTTAACAGCTGTTAACCAAGGGAGACTAACTTTAGATGTAAGTTCCTGAGAAGACGGCAGTATGTCTCATTAAAGATTTTAACATCTCATGGAATCTTGAAATGATTTGTGATGATATTTATACTATGATAGGATTTTTGTTAAATATGTTTTGTCTCGCCTCAAAGAAATTTGACAAAGGCAAGAAAGGTGTTGCTTTTCCAGCAACGTCAACAGTTGTTAAGTTTTCTACCTAAGTCAGTTTTGATTGAAACTACTTGTGATAGATCAGTGATATTTCCTATAAAGTTGCATTACTATTAGTGCATTTAGTTTGACAATGTTTTTAATAAGCATTGCATACAAATACATTTAACGTTATGGTGTTTTTTTTCTTTAAAAACAAGAAAAAGGCACTGAAGTTGAGATTTATTGTGATATAAGCTATTAAAGTGGATTATAACCAACCTTTGTAACTTTCCTCTAGATGATCATCACATGTATTGTACATATCAGACATGCCAGCTTTCTTGATTGATGAGTGATTTTCTATAGGAGAGGTGTTGACCTGACTCTTGAAATCCTCCATTTTATAATATGAATACCTCAAAACAGACATTCAAAGGAGTTAAAACAGCATTTAAACGCATATATACTTTTTCAAACCATAAAAATGTATTAGATTGGAAACACTTATGACATAGATTAGGTCCATTTGAGCTTAAAACTGTCCTTAAAAATAGCTTAAAACCCCGCATGGAAATTTTTAAAAGCCGAGGAGTATGACTAGTTTGTGTATTTTTGCAGGACATAGTTAGCAGACTACACACTAATCCCAGAAGAATATTCAATCTACCAGAACAGCCTGACACATACATAGAAGTTGATATGGAAAGTAAATGGATCATTCCAGAAAGTATGAAATTCACAAAATCAAAATGGACACCCTTTGCTGGCAAACATGTGGTTGGAAAAGTCCGACGTGTCATGCTTAGGGGAGAAGTGGCATACATAGATGGTGAGGTATGCCAAAGTCAGTTTGATAGCTATGTCATTTTGAAATTTATGAATATCAAACAATAATATAAACCGACTCATAATTTATATTTTATGTATCAGTATATTGGTTGTCTTGGACATGTTCATTAATCAGAAAAAATTTGTTCAATAATCATTAAAGTCTGAAATGGGGACCATATTTTGGGGTTTGGGACTTGTCAAAATAATAATTTTTATGAGGGGACTGGCTCACTAAAGGTTCATACAGATATACTATTATTAAGGTAAAATTTGATGATGAAAAAGCAGAAATACTGAATTGTTTATAACCCATTTTAAAACTAAATAGGACAAGACATTTTTTTTGTTTACAAATAATTGTGCAGATCATTCAAAATGAAAAATATGCAGTTTTTTTATCCATTCATGAGTACCAACATGGCGCTGATGCCATTACAGATTTATTGACCAGATGAAATAAAGGACATATCAATAATACATTTTATGATACTTTATTTGCCATCTTTTATTAAATCAAGCATTTTGCTACATCTTATATTGTTAAGTCAAGAAGTCTTTTTTAACAGTTTATTTGTCTCGTTTAATTGAATAGAGGATGTTTTTTAAGACATTTTGATATTATATTTGCAAGACTTTTTATCCAGTATTTTGTTGAGATATTTTTATGATATTTCATTTGCTAGGTTGTTTTGAATCCAGGATTTGGTTGTGATATCAAAAGCTACAAACATTTCCCAAGCCAGGTACAGAGTGATCAGTTACAAGTACAGATACCACCCGGAACTTATGGAGGATCTGCCCCATCATCAGAGCCATCCAGTCCTAGAAAGATCTTACAAGGAGCTTCGTATGATAGATTGACTAATAAACCAGTCAAAGTAGAAAGTTACACTTCCTATGGTAAGCTTTTGTATATATTAATTGGTTTCCTTATTTGATTCCTGAAGTTTATCATGGGATGTTTGTTATAATACAAAAGATCAATTGAAGTGCTTTTAATTATTGAAAAGTGATTTTTCAGTTTCATAATAAGTTTTCATTTTGAGCTTCTGTATTGTAATAATTAAAACTTTAAGTTGCTAACATATTTTACAAATAACAAGGGTTGTCTCCCTTACTTGATTATACATTGGTCTTGATGAATCATCCAACTATGGATATTTTTAAGCATTAAATTGTTCTTACACGAGTAAAAAACCTAAAAGATGTGGAAATTTTGTTCTTACAATATTGATAACCCTAAAAGATGTGGGGATTTTTTCTTACAATACTGATAAAACTAAAAGATTGGAAACTAAATTCTCCATATTTAATGTTATTGAAAATTGCATAGGAATTAAGAAAAAGTGGACATTTTTTTAGTTAGAAATTGGCTTAATGCTACAATTTCAGTTTAGTGAAGTTAGAACAGTTTGAGATATGGCTTCCTTAACTGTGTTACTAAGTGATCAGTATATCTAATTTCAGACATCCCTTTTGACTATGGTAAATTTATGATATTGTATCATACCTTGTATTCATATTGTCACCTGTATCTTCATTGAGGGAATTTTAACTAATTTCATACATAATTCATCATATACTTTAGTTTTAATCTAAATGCTTGTGGGATTTTGGAGATATCATACTTTATTCTGTCCCTTATTTAGAATTTTCAATATGAAAATAAATTTAGGATCATGTGTTAAAAATCTTGTCTTCTGGTGACAAATGAAGAAAAGTTCAATTAATGTTAAGTTTTAAAGAACACCGACAACTGTTAGATATCTTGTGACAAACACTTTTTATTCATTTATTAAATTTTTTAATATTATTTTTCCTCTTTTGAGAATTGGTTGAAATAAATACATTTATTTATGTTTTATTGGTTCTGTCAAAGCATGTGCTTGAATTCTCAACCTTATTTTGAAAAAAACTTTGTCAAATGTAAATGTTTTAATATCGAACAAATGCTTTAAGTAACATTGATTTTATTACCTGCATGTATATTAATATAGTTCTAACAAAGCAACTGGTAGCTTGGGAATTGTTACAAGTCTCATATTAAAAGATGTTAGTTCTTTAAAGTATAGTCGAGTTATAAAAAACTAACCTGAAGTTGTCTTCCAAGTTGCTACACATTCCTATCATTTTAATAAATTCAGTGATAAGTTTCAATAACTTCAATGCTAAAATTCAATAAATTCAATGATAAATTCATTAAATTCAAGTTCTTGGATGTTTATTAAAGTTTAAAATGACGTGTTATAAATTATATAACCCAAATAAGAAGTTGCGAGAAGTAGATTTAGGCCACTGATTGTTTCCAATGGTAAGGAATTGTAAACCTTTATGACAATCTTCCTATCTGAAACTATTTGGCTAGTTTAAAACCCTCTACAATTATCCAAAAGAATTGTAGGTTTAAATTTTTTTTTCAAATGATGCCACTGACCAGCCAACATTTCAGATCAGTCAATAGATATGGAAACTTGTAGAAAATATAAATCAGTCTTTCCCTTGAGAAAGACTTAACCGATTGAAAACAGCTATGATTGAATAGTTTCTGAAGTAAAGACTGTCTCAATATAAAACATGGCTGGCAAGTGATTAATTAACATTCATTGTTCGATTAAAATCTGAAGGATAATTATTTGGTAGGAAATATGATAGCATTAAGACCATACAACTGTGTATGTATTTATAGATTATCGTTGGTCATCTCAACGAGATTGATTTTCTCGCTTGAGCCGGTACGGCGAAAGTGAGAAAAGCGATCGAGTTGAGATGACCAATGATAATCTGTTTATCGCTATTTTACCTATGACGACGTTGTTAATTTCATTGACAACGGCACGTGCGCCATTAGTTTCTAGCAATAATATTTCATATCACTCTACTGTGCTGAGAAAGGAAATTATCAGTCAATAAGATCAAAGGAAAATTTCTTAAAATAGCAATAAACATGCTTACAAATATTTTGGCTCATTATTCTTGTACACTTTTATGTTAATTAAACTCTTTTTGAAACAAAGTCCATAATTTTACAGTCTTTCCTAGTGGAGATGAACACACAAAAGGTAATACACTTTAGGTTTTATACATATTTTGATAATATATTTTATGTATAAATTAAAAATATTATTAGCGGCTTTTAATTCATATTTGTAAACATGTAGTTGTAATTGTGTTGTATGCCTCAATATATGTAGTTACTATATTTTGAAAAAACTAACAGCATTAAAAGGTAGGGTTTGAAATTAGCAGTTGCCCACTCACTAATTGCGAGTGCTTTATAATGTGGGCTCATATATATATATATTTTTCTGCGCTCTTTAAGATTTACTGTGGGCCCACAAATCTTTTTTACTAAGGGCCCACATTGCTCCTTGAAAATAGAATAAAGTTCAAAACATGAAAGGGCTGTTTACATGGTTTTAGTTATAGTCCAGTGAATGTACAGAGTTTGTGTCATGATTTGATACACCATATTCAGTCTTTTTAACTTGTACAAAATAAGTGGATGGTCATCTGTAACATTATTATGGTTGTTTTAAAATATTACAGTATAATTTGACTTAATTTGCATGAAAATATACTGTATATTCAGAAATTTTTGCAATGTTTTTAATTATTGCAAAAATTAAGCTGGAAAAGGTATCACAAAAAATGAAGAAAAAATCGCAATACTCAATGCATGCAAAAAAAAATCACTTGCAATTTCCCTGATAACCAGTTCAACTTTCAGCCAATAGAAACATAAACTGTTTGCTAGTTAAAATATCAAGTCTACATCAGATCAATGTTGGCTTTAATCTAAAAGTATGAGGAAGCCAAAAGAGAGAGAGAGAGAGCAGAACCAAGGTGGCAATACAACTCCAATAAAAACACAGCAAAAAAGACAAACAACAATAACAAACATTCCTCATAAAACTAAAGTTATATCATTAATGGCTTGGTTTCCAGTTTCTTAATGATATTGTTGACAAATATGGATAAGGAAACATTGCACGGATTTGCTTTTAAGGGGTTTTCAGAAATAATTGTGAAGCAGGTGGAAATTGATTTCAAATAGAACTTTATCAATGATGGTTATTACCAAAGATGAGCCGTATGAAATTAAGGAAATAATGAACATTTATGAATGATATAATAGAAATGAAAGTGCTTCTAACACCCTATACATTAATTGTTAATCAGGCTTTAGTCTTTTGGCAAACTGTATATATAAAAACTGTTAAGCTTCCTTGTGCGTCTGTCATATATTCTTTATTTTCCAAATAACAGTTTAAATAAAATCATGAATGCATGATATATATAGATTCTACCACTGCATCGAGTGTGATACGATATTTATCCACTTGAGACAGTTAAATATTTAAAATTTAACTGTCGAGAGTGGATAAATATGGTATTACACGAGATTTGGTGGTGGAATCTGTTTCTCTAATGATTTTCAAACAATATGCAGGCAAAATCATTCCGTCTTTTCGAATGATCTGCAAAAAGATGTGTTCTTTCTATGTGACGTCATCGGGCATGGTCGCCTTTTTTCATGCCGTTACAATAGGAAATTCAGAGGAAAGCAAGTAAATTCGACGTCATAATCGGATTTTAACCAATGAAGAACTGAGATCAAAGGAACCACACGTTAATTAAATTTTTTTTATACAATGGGTGCAGAAAGGGATAAATTGACGAAGAATTAGAGAAACTTATATTAGAAATATCTTGCATGTTTAGATATATTAATTCAAAGTAGTTGATTCGCTTTATCAGATAACACCATCTTGCATATTTTAGTTATTTGCTTAAATTTCTCCTGCATACTGCACAAAATCAATTCATATTTCTAGTCTGATACGACTCTGAAATTCATAATATTGGATAAATGCATAGTCAGCATAACAGATGATTTTTCCTGGAATGAATTAACCACACTGTTAATATTGACTTAAAAGACAAAGGAAACTGAATAAGTGACATGATTAAACAATTTACAATAACATACTTAGACCGGTTTGGACGAAGTTATATGATAATCATACTTTTATTTAAGAAAATTGGCTTTCAACAAATTTTTATTATTGTTTGTTTATGTTTCCTTGTTTTGATGACATTCAGTTTCACATTCATGCATTTTTTCCGTAGAGTGCTTATATTCTTATCTCATTGTTCAATGATGTCATTTACACCGATTGACGATATGAAAAGCATATGATGTGGTAGTAAAATGGGAACAGCCCTAGCAAATCATAATGTTACCGTCAGCTGACATATGCTACAATTTATTCATATTTTACCACGGATGTGTTCTCAAAGTGTTTTGAAGAACTTCATATTAGAATGTACATAAATATTTCTTATATATTTATGGAAGCTATCAAAAAATTCAGTATTATGTTAAATGTAAAAATGGTTGTTCCGCAGTATAAATGTTTGAATTGTTTCTGCCATATTATGATTTGTAAACAAATCAGTGACTTATAGTTGCTTACACCCACGTTATTTGGCCTCTGGTGGACAGTTGTCTCATGGCAATTATATTACATCTCCTTTCTTTTTATAAAGGGAGATAACTCCATTGTTTATTATTATTTATTTTATAGCTAGTGGATATGATAGTAGCAGGGAAAGAGAGATTGGTATGATAACACCGCCACAGGCACAGCTATCTACCATTTTACAACCTGTAGGGCTGCCACACTATACTCATGGTGTTACTGGTCATCATGTCTTGACAGTAAAAGCATTCCAAAAGGAACAGGTAATTATCTCCCTTGAATATGGGAAATCTTTATATCCCATAGGGAATTACTAAACACCACATTGGTCTGTTAGTCAATCTGTAATTTTCCTTACATATTACTTAGCTTCTGTATTAGGATTGATTTGATAATTTTAAGAGAGTTTTCAGATTGTACAATATCTGTTATGGGATGGGGTATGTCATATGCTTGCTGAAAGTCGAAAGTTCACCTACACAGAAAAATAAATGCCTTATAATTGTAGAACTGTAAAGAAATTGTGTAAAACAAACAGTTGCACACAAATTGTTGCTTCAAGCCAGATGTCATGAGAGCAGTTATGGTCGGAAAGTTAATGTTGTCCAATAATATTGTGTCTATCACATTTAGAAATGTGATGGCCTTCATTTACTTTAGGGGATCCTGTACTTTAGGGTAAGGATTTGTAAGGTTTATAATTAGGTTAGATTATGATACATGGTTAGCAGAGGTCCTCAAAAGTGGTCCAAAGGTTTTGACCATCAAAATTTTGCAAAGGACAAACGCAATTTTGGTATTTGCAATAGAAATATAAGTGATGACCAACAGATTTTCTTGAAGCACCACCAGGGAAAAACAGATTTCAAGAGCTAGTGGTCAGGGTTAGGGTTAGTTTAGTATAGCCCTATATGGTCTTGGTCCCCTGAGGTAAATGAAGGCCATTGTGATTCGTGGTCAGTTATGTTGTTTACTTTATTTACAGCTTCATCACTTATTTAACTTGGCACATCAGTTTAGATTGGCAGTGATCAGAGACAAATCATTAGATTTTATACTCAAGGTATGTATGCATATTATTTATTGTTAAAACCAGCGGTCACTACAAATAATTTGTTATTTCTTAAATATGTTGTCAGAGGTCATTTTACACTGTCTTCCTTTTCTGAACTATACCAACATCTCTAGGTATCCAGAATGAACAGAATATCTTATTTTTATGCCCCCGCCATGGCGGAGGGGGCATTAAGTTTTACCCTTGTCCGTCTGTACGTCTTTACGTCCGTCCATCCGTCCGTACATTCCAAAGTTGGTTTCCGTTTTCTATAAGTTTGCCTCAACCAAATGTTATGAAACTTATACACAATGCTTATTACCACATAATACAGATCTAATTCGAAATTGGGTGGCATCACTTTTACCGTTCTTGAGTTATGCCTCTTTATAAACATGCTTATTACCACAAAATACAGATCAAGTTTCAATTTTGGTGGTGTCACATTTACCGTTCTAAAGTTATGCCTGTTTACAAATGGAAAAATTGCTGAATTTAGTTTTTGTTCTCTAACTTAGTTAGCCTCAACTAAATGTTATGAGACTTATACACAATACTTATTACCAAAAAACTCAGATCAAATACAAATTTGGGTAGCATCACTTTTACCGTTCTTCAGTTATTTTTATACGCCCGTTTACGGGACGTATTATGGTATACCGTTGTCCGTCTGTCCATCCGTCGTCAACATGTCGGACATTTACTCAAAAATGCTTTCACCAATTTGCATAAAACTTTGGTGAATTGTTCATATCTATTGACGTGAGCTCCCTTTCGTTTTTTATAAAATTTAGATTTTATGTTTCCGAGTTATGGGGTTTTATTCATTAAAAAAAGGGGGAAATTCCAGTTTTCGGACAATAAGTCAAGAATGCTTTCACCAACTTGCAAGAAATTGTGGTGAATTGTTTATATCTATTGACATGAGCTCCCTTTCGATTTTTATAAATTTTAGATTTTACCTTTCTGAGTTACAGGGTTTTATTCATAAAAAAAGGGGCGATTTTCCAGTTTTCGGACAAAAACTCAAAAATGCTTTCAGCAATTCTTATGAAACTTTGGTGAATTGTTTGTATGTATTGATGTAAGCTTCTTTTAGAATTTTATAAATTTTACATTTTACGTTTCTGAGTTATGGGGTTTTATTCATTAAAAGAAGGGGTGATTTTCCAGTTTTCAGACAATAACTCAAAAATGCTGTCACCAATTCTCGGGAAACTTTGGTGAATTGTTTATATCTATTGATGTAAGCTCCCTTTTTATTTTCATAAATTTCTAATATGACATTGAGAATTATTTGAACTTTATTTGTTTATAGTCTGACAACAGATATACTAAGTATTGCACAACAGCAAGAAATCTTTAATTGAATATAAATTCAATTCATATAACTAATTTCAAGTTCTTTGACTACATTTATTCAGAAACCTATAATATGTCAAATATTTAATTACAATCCAAATTCAGACCTGAATCAAGCTTGAATATTGTGTCTATTTTTGCCCTAACTGTTCAGGGTTGGACCTCTGCAGGCGTATCTAGCTGCGCTCAACGAAGCAGTTTATTTTCATTTATATTTTCCATGCCTTCCCATTTGTTAAACAAACTTTTCCATAACAGTTGTTAAGGTCAAGGAACAGTAAATGGGCTATATCACAGATTTTGGTAAAATTTGGCATACAACTTTGGCTCGTTGAATGATATCTGAAAATCGAAAAAATAATGCCTTTATCTCTTTTATTTTCTTAAATATTACTGATTGAATTCTTTCAAAATAGGTGAACATTCGTATAGGAAGCACATAAAATTGACGAAAAACATTCATAAATATCTCTTTAAAATCATCAAATTTCCAATTTTTAATACATAGATTTTTCTTAAGAAACTTAATGTTGTTAATAAATAAATTTTCGTTTTAACAATATAAAATACATCGACCTTGTTTTTTGTGAATTGACCAATCTGTTACCTAGTTGGTAGTGAAAAACGTCAAAAATCGACGTTTTACGGCCTACAAGGCTATGACGTTACGATTGTTTCGACTAGATATTGGTGAACAGGAAGACAATAAATAATTCATTAGCAGTACATTTCTGAAAATTTACATAAGATTTAGGATTTTCTTTTACAAGAAAGTCCATGTACACTTGTTTTATATTAAAACTTACATGACTTAACCATTTACAGCTCTTTTTATAATGCTAGCAAGACAAAGGTTTGTTTGGCTTGCTTGCTTTGTTTGTATCAATGTTTGCTCAAGCATTGTAATTAAGATTGACATCTGCAAACAATATAAGTAGGCGGAGTTAAATCTGTGTAAAGGTAAATTTGATTATTTGATAATGTCCAATCAAAGGAGTAGGGGCATTAAGGCCCAGTTTTGGCCCAAGAAAATAAAATATTTGACAACTATTTCAAATTTGCACATATTGTTTAGAAATGCATAGAGTCAGGAAATATGAATGAAAAACATAAGAATTTTTATCTGATGACGTCACAATTACGTCATAATATGTACCGTTTTCATGAAAACGATGAAAAATACAGAATTTATGCAGTTTCCATCTTTATTTCCATTGCGGAAACATCGTGCGCAGCCAAGAAACAACAAAATAATTTAAGAGAAGCTTTATTATAACTACTGACATAATCTCACCAAATATAAAGTTGTTTCTTGTGTGCGCACATACTTTGCCAATCTAAAATATACTTAAAATTTGATGAAAAACAAGGAAAATCAAGAAATTTTACAAAAGATACTGATTTCGTCATGGTTTGTTGCCATGGTAACTCGTTAAACCTGAACTTTGTTTTTATTTTCTGAATACCTGGTACCTTAGTCTAGTTATGACAAATTTCAGAATATGTATGATAACTTTTAAATTTGCAGTAATATTTGGGCCAAATAAGGGCCTTATTGCCCCTACTCCCTTAAATATAATGTATACAAGTTTAAATCCTCCTTTTTATACGCCTGTTTACGGGACGAATTATGGTATACCTCTGTCCGTTTGTCCGTCCGTCGTCAACATGTCACACATTAACTCAAAAACGCTTTACCCAATTTGCATAAAACTTTGGTGAATTGTTTATAACTATAGACGTGAGCTCCCTTTCGTTTTTCATAAATTTTAGATTTTACGTTTCCGAGAAATGGGGTTTTATTCATTAAAAAAGGGGGGTTTTCCAGTTTTCGGACAAAAACTCAAAAATGCTTTCTCCAATTTGCAAGAAACTTTGGTCAATTGTTTTTATCTATTGACATGAGCTCCCTTTTGATTTTTATAAAGTTTAGATTTCGCGTTTCTGAGTTATGGGGTTTTATTCATTAAAAAAAGGGGGATTTTCCAGTTTTCGGACAATAACTCAAAAATACTTTCAGCAGTTCTCATGAAACTTTGGTGAATTGTTAATATCCATTGATGTAAGCTCCCTTTTGATTTTTAGAAGTTTTATATTTTACGTTTCCGAGTTATGAGGTTTTATTCATTAAAAAAAGGGGGATTTTCCAGTTTTCGGACAATGCCTTTAAAGTGCTTTGAGCAGTTTTCATTAAACTTTGGTGCCTGGTTTATATCTATTAAGATAACCTCCCTTTAGTTTTTCATAAATTTCTGATATGACATTGAGAAGTTATTTAATTGTTTATACGGATTACTAACGGTCAAGTCTTTATATATGGATGAATAACCAACAACTAGGAAATGATCCAAACAATAAGGAAATACTTCAAACTAAACATTTTTTTAAAAAGACATATGAAGACTATGGGATGGCTGCGTTAAGTTTTTGGGCAAAGTGAAATAAAAATATTATATAGTTAAGCCTTTTTTATTGAAAATCACATATTGCAATAATTATTTGAACACCAATTTTTCGTGGTCCGACAGTTGATCATGGTTGTGAAGTGATAATGGTATAGTTCCGAATTTGCACAGAAAGAAAAAAAAATGTCAAGATTAAACTAGTATTTTATTTCATTGCATTAGATTTATTCCAGGTAATTTCATAACTTTTCTCCACATCTTTTTTTTTTAAATAGTGTGAATTTTTATTTCCACAGGGTAAGGTAATGGCCTCCATGTTTTATGAAGTTAGTACAAGAACAAGTTGTTCCTTCTCTGCAGCTATGCAGCGACTTGGTGGAACAGTTGTCTACCTTGATGATGCACATTCTTCTGCACAAAAGGGGGAGACACTGGAGGGTAAGTAACAAGATACATTATTGCCTGAACATATTATAAACCATGGTCCTAATCATATACTCAAGTTTCTATGTTCAGTTCTAATAATGAACATTTCCAGTTGGAAATTTCTTGAAAAGTATTGAACTATTTCCTTTAGAATGTTAACTGCTTTTTTCACATCTTTTGTGTTTTATCTTTTTATGTCCCCGCTGTAGCGGAGGGGGCATTAAGTTTTACCCTTATCCGTCTGTACGTTCCTACAGACATCCATCCGTCCGTACATCCCAAAGTTGGTTTCCGTTCTCTAACTTAAGTTAGCCTCTATCAAATGTTATGAAACTTATACACAATGCTTATTACCACAAAAGACAGATCAAGTTTGAATTTTGGGGGTGTCACTTTTATTGTTCTAGAGTTATGCCCCTTTACAAATGGAAAAATTGCTTAATTTTTCGTTTCCATTCTTTAACTTGAGTTTGCCTCAACCAAATGTTATGAAACTTATAAACAATACTTATTACCACAAAAATCAGATCAAGTACAAATTTGGGTAGCGTCACTTTTACCGTTCTTCAGTTATGTCCCTTTATAACTTTAAATGATATGAAAGCGGGGGCATCATCTGTGTCCCATGGACACATTCCCCATTTATGTAGTGTTGTTTGATAAATTAAATTTAGTTGATTTAAAATAAGTCAGGGGTCTTGCATCATCTGACATTGCATTTGTAGAATAGTAGAATTCATTTGGTCTAGATTTTAAATGAAATCAGCAAATTTTGAGGCAGGAATACAATTCATTTTTAAAAATTTTCATTTAACTGAAAAAATTAAATGAGATTTTATCTCAATATATCAATATTTTTAGAAACACAATTATATGTTAGGGATTCAAACAAAAATTAAACTTGCCTTTGTAGAGGGAGATAACTCTGATAATTTTAATTTTATTACAGAATGCACAGTAATTATTTCTTTTCTTTTGTAATTGAGCATGAAAAAGAGTTTTTTTTTTTAAATTTTAATTATCTCTAACCATATATTCTCATATTTTATTTCAAAATTTTGTCTTTCAGTTTTCTTTTTATTTTTGCGGTCGTATATTGGTATGACATTGGCGTCGTCCGAAGACACATTGGTTTTCGCACTCTAACTTTAGTTTAAGTGAATGGATCTCTATGAAATTTTACCATAAGGTTCAATACCACAAAAGGAAGGTTGGGATTGATTTTGGGGGTTATGGTACCAACAGTTAAGGAATTAGGGGCCAAAAATAAGCATTTTTGTAACTTCTAGACATAACTTGTGTGTTAGTGTATTGATCTCTCTGACATTGTACCAAAAGGTTCCATATCACAAAGGGAATGCTAGGATTGATTTTGGGGGTAATTGCCTCAAAATATTAGGAATTAGGGGCCAAAAAAGGGGCAAAAAATAAGCATTTTTCTAGTTTCATGACAATAACTTGTGTGTAAGTGTATGGATCTTTCTGAAATTGTACTACCAGGTTCCATATCACAAAGGGAAAGCTGGAATTGAGTTTGGGGGTAATTGCCCAAAACGTTGAGCAAAAAGGGGCCAAAAATAAGCATTTTTCTAGTTTCCAGACAATAACTTGTGTTCAAGTGTATGGATCTCTCTGAAATTGTACCACAAGGTTCCATATCACACAGGGAATGCTGGGATTGATTTTGGGGGTAATTGCCTCAAAATTTTAGGAATTAGGGGCCAAAAAAGGGGCAAAAAACAAGCATTTTTCTAGTTTCATGACAATAACTTGTGTGTTAGTGTTTGGATATTTCTGAAATTGTACTACAAGGTTCCATATCACAAAGGGAAAGCTGGAATTGAGTTTGGGGGTAATTGCCCGAAACGTTTAGGAATTGGGGGCCAAAAAGGAGCCAAAAAACACATTATCTAGTTTCCAGACAATAACTTGTGTTCAAGTGTATGGATCTCTCTGAAATTGTACTGCAAGGTACCATACCACAAAGGGAAGGCTGGGATTGAGTTTGGGGGTGATGAATCATAAGGGGGTTCAAAAAATTTGGGGGGGGGGGAGTTTTCCTTTTTTTTCTTTTTTTCCTTTTTTTTTCTTTTAAAATTTTCCATTTTAAGTTGGTTATTTATATTTAAAAGCAAATAATAATGATATGGTAGGAGATACACACCAAACAGGATGTGTAAATTATTATATAATAAGTATTGTGCAATAGCAAGAAATTTTCAATTGCACAGTATTGCACAATAGCAAGAAATCTTCAATTGCACAGTATTGCGCAATAGCAAGAAATCTTCAATTGCACAGTATTGCGCAATAGCAAGAAATATCCAATAGCACAATATTGTGCAATAGCAAGAAATTGTCAATTGTACAGTATTGCGCAATAGCAAGAAATATTTAATTGCACAGTATTGTGCAAAAGAAGATACTTCGTATAAATTGCTTATTTCTTGACCAATTTCAATGGGGTTTTATTCTTGAATTCTTGGGGTTCTTTAATATGCTGAATCTAACCGTGTATTAAGTTTTTTGGATTTTGGGCCCCGTTTTTAAATTGGTCCACATTGAGGTCCAAAGGGTCCAAAATTAAACTTTTGAAAAATTGAATTATTGGGGTTCTTTGATATGTTGAATCTAACCGTGTATTTAGATTCTTAATTTTTGGTTCCATTTTCAAATTGGTCTACATTTAGGTCCAAAGGGTCCAAAATTAAACTAAGTTTGATTTTAACAAAAATTGAATTCTTTGGGTTCTTTGATATGCTGAATCTAAACATGTATTTAGATTTTTGATTATGGGCCCAGTTTTCAAGTTGGTCCAAATTGGGGTCCAAAATTAAACTTTGTTTGATTTCAACAAAAATTGAATATATGGGGTTCTTTGATATGCTGAATCTAACTATGTATTTAGATTTTTGATTTTTGGGCCCCATTATCAACTTTGTCCACATTGAGGTCAAAAGGGTCCAAAATTAAACTTTGTTTGATTTCATCAAAAATTGAATTCTTGGGGTTCTTTGATATGCTGAATCTAACCATGTATTTAGATTTTGGATATTGGACCATAATAGGTGAATGTCCAATTTTAAATTTTTAAGTTCTTAGACCACATTCATTCTGTGTCAGAAACCTATGCTGTGTCAAATATTTAATCACAATCCAAATTCAGAGCTGTATCAAGCTTGAATGTTGTGTCCATACTTGCCCCAACTGTTCAGGGTTCGACCTCTGCGGTCGTATCAAGCTGCGCCCTGCGGAGCATTTTATATTCACATAATACTGCTTTCTGAAAATAGCTTGATTTTCCCACATTTTGGCAGAATATGAACAAACTCTGTCATGTTTGATTATACCTTTCTACTAGTTAAGTTTCCTGAAACAAATTCTAGCTGTACCTTCCTCTAAGCAGATTGACTTAATTTGTACCAAAAATCTGGTATCCAAAATCTGTAAGCTCTGTAATGACGGATAGAGCACCAGTAATTAACAAGAACTAGTTGTTTAAGGTAGCACTACAGTCTAACAATGATTTTTTGAAGATATTTTTTCTATCACATAATTTTGAAGTAAGTATTATTCTGCACAGTTTGTAAAAATCCCAAAGTCATTATCATATCACAACAGGGAGTAAATTGATAATGATCTTATGTAAATAAAAGCACATGTAATTAATCTAAATATATAGGCATTTGGGAGGGGCTAATATGTCAATCATTAGCCTGGCATCCCGGCCCGATCTAGCTGCGCGTCGCTAGTCAATCATCTGTTGATACCAGTGTCCAGCTGTTAATCCCTGACCACAAGATAAATATCTCATTGCATTGCAACAAAACTCATTTATAAAACATGGAAGTTTAGAACAGAGAAAAAGAAAAAGATATGAATAGGAAAAAATTAAAGGGAAAAAATCTACCAAAATGAAAAAAAACTATGGAAAATAGTGTGAAAGTATCTTTGAAAGCCTCTGACTGCCTGCATAAATTTCTCGTCTTTGGTCTTCTACATTTAAAAATAATTTTAGGCATTTTAACTAATTTTAAGTTTATGTGAAATTTTTTAATTCCATGAAACTCATAAATCATGTTGGACAGTCTATTTTCAAGAAGGGGATGGTCTTGATCTTTTTATGGACATGTCTTTTAATGCACAATTTTAATATTTTAGCTAATTTCAGTCATCATCGTCATATTATATTTCTTTTTAAAATTCAAATGAAAATTATTCTTTATAGTGAGAATAATGATGTTAAATATTAATTATGATGCAGCTGGCCAATCCTGTTATTCTCTTATCTTAGACTGTCTGGACAGAGGCGGAGCTTTGTCTTTATTTAATTACTACATCACAGATGTTGGTCAAATCTGTGACGTCAAACTCCCGCCAAATGCCAAGTTAGTGTTATACAGTGCACACAAAATGCAAATTTTACAGCATTAGAGCATCAAAGACACAATGTGTGTGGTTCTATTGATAAAGTAATGGTGTCAGAACACTCCTGGTGTGTTCCCAGTGGAATTTTTGTATTTATGTGGCATTTATAGGGGTTCTTAAGAGGAAATTCAGTTTTAAGGTCATTTCTCAGAACAATTTTTCATGAGAATTGTAAGGAAAAAATGAAAATAGAAACTTTATGGGTACCCCCTTTGGCTTGACTTTGATATATGAGATTGAAGGGAGTATTTTCTACAATACCGTGTCCCAGTTTTTGGATAATTTGTTTCTAAATGAATTTATAGGTCTCCAAAGATGAAAGGTGAAACGAGGTTTGGCATCCAGCAGTAAAAATAATATATCTTATTACTGGAGGCATATATCAAAAATCTGAGACACGGTTTTGTAGATTGTGAATGGTTGATTAAAGGGATGAAAACAAATTTTTACTACCATTTGACCTGAATGTGCCATTTTCATCCAAGTTGGAAGACCACTTTTTTGGCAATTAATGAGCTATATTTTGAGATTAATCATACCAAAAATAAATTTATCTATAGATTAAGAAAGAGTTATATTTCAGCTTTAAAATGAGTTAAAGATTTTAAATTTCCATTGAGTAGTTTTGGAAAAATTAATCTTTAAAGACTGTTGGTTGGAGTCAGAAAATTCTGACTGTAGTGCTACCTTAAATCAGATAATGGATATAATTTGTATGTTTTTTGTAGATTCTGTGATGACAATGAGCGGTTACTCAGATGTAATAGTTATAAGACATCCAAAGCCTGGAGCAATAGCTGTAAGTTATAGATTTCAATTTACACTAAATATATTATAGGTTTTGGTTTTTCTTACCTGTAACAAAATTCACTAGAGCAAGCTCTTACTTGTATTTCTGTGCTGGCAGTGTCAATGCTAGACAGATCTCTGTGTGAAAAGTTTACATAAAAAACAATGTTTGAAAATTTTTTTTTTACATAGACACTGACTGTTTATCTTGAAACTGCAATTTTTGGATTGAGATTGATATGAAAAAGACATTTCCTACTTATTGCAAAAACTACAATATCAATATTAAATCTTTATATGAAATTAGTTATGTTGAGACTTAGGTATTCCATTATATACCCTTGGTCTTATTCTAAATATCACATGTTTCTATAGTACACATCCTAAAACTTTCATGAAAATCATGGCAAAAATATGTTGAACAAAATTCAAACACATTATAAATGTCACCTTGTTTTCCTTCAGTTGGCAGCTTGGCATTCTTGTAGTCCTGTTAATATATTTTCTTGTGACACCCCAACTTCTAAGAGGAGGGGTGGTTGTGTATGCACACATGTCTTGTCATTTTGTCCTTGATCTTAAGTTTTATGTCTGGATGATAATTAAAGTACCTCTTGACCAAATCTTTTAGAAAGTTTTAAGTATTTTTGGAAAATGACTTGGACTATGAAATACTGCTTAAATTCAATATTAATTGTTTTGTCATTTACCGTTAAGAGTTACTGCCCATTTGTTTTTTGGTTTATATATGATAATGATAAAAGGCTTGAGCAAATCTTTTTAGATTTTAACACAATGTTATAAAAAATAACATATAGGTTCTTTTTTATTTGAATTTTTGTAAATGTTTTAAAAGTTTTTTTTTAATTTTTTTTGCAAGAGGAGTATTTGTAACTACTAGATCACTTATTCTAGTTTCTCTTCAGTACCAGCTTCAATGTAACCCTGCTATAAATGTATTCTTGTATTTCTTCAGTCTGCAGCCCAGCTTTCAAGGAAGCCTGTTATAAATGCAGGTGATGGAGTAGGAGAACATCCGACACAAGCCTTACTGGACGTCTTCACAATCAGAGAAGAAATTGGTACATGTAATGGATTAACCGTAAGTCTTTTTAATCTTAAGTGCCAATCTGGCTAAGAATCAGGCAGTGGTGAAAACATGACAAACAAAAACCCACACAGCTTTACATTTAAGTTCAAAATGTATAATGGTGCATGAGTATCAAATTCGTTTCCTTTCCCTGTTCTGGTAATTGAAGATATAATTTGGTTGAAATGCACTAGAAATTTACAATTAAGAGGAGATAACCATGCATTTGCTATCATTCTAACCAAAATTTATCTAGATATTTCTCGAATTACCAGACACGCAGAAACAAAAGACCTACCATTTCTAACTCAGGATGAGGGTACCTTTGAAATAGGGTATTTAGGTCGGTGTTTTTTTTTTTCTGCCATGTTTTGAATTTTTCTAAATTGCCAGATTCTAACAAAGACTGGCACTTAAGTGACTAGTATTGCCAGTTTTCCAGCTGAAGGTCCTTTTCTTTCAGGGTACTCTTGCTTGCTCCATTGATAAAAACTGACTGTCATGATAAATTCAACTGTGCTGACTGCTTAAAGTGGGGTTAAACACTAATAATCAACCAATTAATTTTAATTTTTATATTTTTTACATAAAATATTAATTCCATCTCTATATAAAGTCGAAACAGCTTCATATATATTTTAGAAAGAAAGCCACTTTAAGGCATTACACAGGTTATTTTAACTGATTCATGTTCAAGCCAGATTAGCTCATCGCAACTGTTTTTATACGCCCGTTTACGGGACGTATTATGGTATTTTTCATAGTAATTCTATGGTATTCATTAGCAAGGTCCTCAAACAAAATATCACTCAAAGAAAACCTGTGAAACACTAAAGACTCATACAAGTGGTTAAAAGGTCAGCTGGTCCTTGTCACATGATCATCATGGATGCTGTGTTATTTCAGGTAACAATGGTTGGAGACCTTAAGAATGGTAGAACTGTACATTCCTTGGCCAAGCTACTGACACAATACAGAGTCAAGTTCAGATATGTGTCACCAGATATGCTTAAGATGCCAGATAGTGTCAAAGATATTGTTGCAGAAAAGGGAATCCCACAGGTTAGTACAGTTGAATAAAGCAGCTTGTGTCTCTTGTGGCATGAATCCCATGGCTAAAGTAAAACCATGTAGTATGCATTAGTTGATTCCATCAGCTAAGAGGAGATTAATTGGAACTGAAAGCCAACCAACATATTTTATAATTAAGATGTCATTAAATGAAATTGGATACCCTGCATTTATCATGCTTTTCTATAACATATGGTCAAATTGCTGAAAGATCCCCCTCCTAAATTATGGAAAACTGACATTCTGCAGTGACAATTATATCTTGTTGTAAATTAGATACACCAAATTGGGCTAACATCCTCATAGGTGTATCTAATACATATATTGACTAAATCATATGGCAAGTCCAATGGGTCAGCAACTGATTGCTTCAGTGACCAACAATGAATGTTTGTAAAGCCCACAGCAAAGTGAGAAGAACATTATTGGACCTAACATTCAGACCCATATATTGGTAATAGACATTTATTAAGTGCAATGAAATTTAATTACAAATTAATTAATCTTGCAGCCATTCTTTTGCCTTAAAGGACGTACCGTATGGTCCAAGGACAGTTATCGTCCTTTGGTTTTCGTTGTCTACAAATATAGTCCCTAGTGTGAACAGTGTATAACTTGCATTTTTTTTTGATACACTTTCCCAATTTATTTCTTGATATTTTATGCATGAACTATTAAGTAAGGGGATGAAATTACATGTTAAAAAAATTTGGGTGCTGAATCTTTATGTTAAGTAGTGATTTGGTCCAGTTAAAAAAGGTCAAAAATTAGAATGTCTGAAGCTGTCAAACTGAATTTTAGCCCCCTTAACACAGAATTGTCAATATTTTGAGTTAGAGCTGGTAGAAGTTTCTATAATTTTGATATTATTTGTATCAATAGTAGTACACTACACTGTAAAAATCTTTTTGAGATAGAGCAGGTGCGATTTTTTTAATTTGAATTTATTGTCTAAAAGAAATGCACTACGAAATAACTGTGTTCTCGGGCCTAAGAGATGAATTCCGTAAATGTAGATTCTGTACTTTGGCAACTTTCCTGAATGGTTTGCTGGTTTCAATTTGTCAAACGCAATAAAAGTAAAGGATTTACATCTTTGTTTGACAGAAATTCTGTTAAAATGTCCCATTTTGGCATTATACGGCTAAAATAGGCATTTTAAAGCAGTTTCCATTTTATGCCTAAGAGCCATGCTGACTTTCTATCTGACAGCTTTTTATGTTCCTGATATTTGCGTTTCTATGCTTAAATCAAATTTAATTAACCATTTGTGAACTCGGAATCTAGAGAAAAGTAGATTATCACAGAAAAAATGTGCAGAATATTTGTATTTATGTCCCTGGTTAAACGGCCTGTTTGATGTATGTGAAATGTGAAGAGCTTTGTACATAAAATCTGTAGTCCATCACAAATATTTCACTAAATCTGTAAAAAAAACCACTTTACAATGATCAGTACACCCTATTCATTTCATATGCTATCATAATTTTCTTCTTTAGGATAGTAAGTGGTTCAAATATATGCCAAATGAGACTAAAACTACATGCAAGTTTTCCATTGAAAAGTGAAAAACTGGTCATCAGACCATACTGTCTGCAAAAAAAAGTTGAATTCAAGAGTCCTTTTGCAATTAGACTTCTTGTATCATGACATCTTAGCATAGAAATGAGCCAAAAGTAACAAATTTCAATTTCTTATAGCCTCTGTGTGCATTTTTATATGTAAATATGGGCTACGACCTAAATCGACTCTAAATAATTCTCAGTCTTACATGGCCTAAGACCATTTTATACTCATGTGGTATGCTTTTTGTAACTTTTCTTTACATTTAAGGTACATTTAATATATATGGAAGAATAATGTATGGTTAAAAAACTTCAAAAACTTCAAATTGGTTGAAAAAAATGCATGTTTATGTAAGGCTTCCCTTAATTCAAAAATCTCTATTTTCAGGCACAGGCTCATATAAATTTGACTTTTGAATAACTGTAATAAATCTGATAAATCAAATGAGTGTTCCGTTGCTTTTAATACTTATTATATTAAATTCAAGAGTATTTTAAAAGCAAATTTTTGCAATATTTAAATTTTTTAGGCCAAAATCTTGACAGTTGAAAATATTTGATTTAAACGTCCAAAATAAACCACCAAATTTCAATATTAAAATGGTCCTAGTTTCTATAATATATATCCTATGGCCATGAAACTTGGCCAACTATCTTATAATTGCCTAAACTTAGGTTATGCAAAGTTTTATTAAAATTGGTCAAGTCATTCTATCCTATTAGGTCCAAGGACACAGTTATCGTCCTTTGGTTTTCGTTGTCTACAAATATAGTCCCTAGTGTGAACAGTGTATAACTTGCATTTTTTTTTGATACACTTTCCCAATTTATTTCTTGATATTTTATGCATGAACTATTAAGTAAGGGGATGAAATTACATGTTAAAAAAATTTGGGTGCTGAATCTTTATGTTAAGTAGTGATTTGGTCCAGTTAAAAAAGGTCAAAAATTAGAATGTCTGAAGCTGTCAAACTGAATTTTAGCCCCCTTAACACAGAATTGTCAATATTTTGAGTTAGAGCTGGTAGAAGTTTCTATAATTTTGATATTATTTGTATCAATAGTAGTACACTACACTGTAAAAATCTTTTTGAGATAGAGCAGGTGCGATTTTTTTAATTTGAATTTATTGTCTAAAAGAAATGCACTACGAAATAACTGTGTTCTCGGGCCGTATAACGGGTTATTTTCGCGGGTGTAAAATTTCATGATTTTGATTGAATAAGGTATACAGAATATTTTGGCATTTATTATTTTGGCAGATTCGAAACTTTTATACAAGACCATTGTTTGTGCACTTTTAAATTGGAGGAATTTATTTTGGTGAATTTTGTTCTATCTGCGAAAATTTACACACCGCGAAAATAACCCGCTATACGGTAATGGGTTAAGTAGTATCAAATCATGACTCAAATAATGTATAGGAATTTTCTTTATTTATTTTTATCATCTAATAATCCTACTGAGTGTTTTTTATTCCACTACCAGTTCAAACAGAGTATATGTAGGGATCAACAGGATTCTTTTGCCTGTCCAACATGTTAGTAATATCAAATTTTAAACAGAGACACACATGCACTGTTGGCAAGGGAATAGGGTAATGTTGCAGTATAGTATTTTTTCCCTACGCTTATATTCCATGTTGTGCTGCATTTTCCATTGTATAATATCTCTTAAGTTAACAAAAAATGGGGGAGTGAAAAGCAGGACATTATCCCCCTATGTATGTTCTATTGTACAAGTAATTTTCTATTGATAATAGGAAGAGTTTAGTTGTTTAGAAGATGCCTTACCAGAGACAGATGTACTGTACATGACAAGGATACAGAAAGAACGATTTTCATCTGTAGAAGAATTTGAAAAGGTATATACATATGTAATAATCCTTCCAACAGATGAATTTTAAAGCATGCCTAATAAGTGATATGCAAGGATAATGTTTTGTATATGATTGAGATGAAATTGCCTACAAACAATTTTTTGGAAAATGTTGCATTAATCTCCTGGAAGTTTTTACTAGGCATGCTCTCAAGGTAAAAACCTCAATCCATCTTGCTACATGTATATCGAGGGGAAAAAGATGACTAGCAGAGCAAAGTATAGATAAGACCTTTAAATCTATTTGAACTATTTAAAAAGGTTAATTAAAGATAATTTGTTTAGAAACAGCATAATATGAATTTCCTGTTTTCCTGAAAAAAAACTTCATTGGAATCTGAGGATAACATGTTTATTTTCCAAAAGAATAGCATACTTGCTGAACTTTATTTCATACATGTGAACCTCCCGAAGGGAGTACAATAATCCCGTTTTCAGGGGTCTCCTCCCGACCTCCCGTTGAAGAGAAAAAAATCCTGTGTATAAAATTTTTCATAAATGAAAAATTTCTGCCAAATGTATCATCTCAGACATCTGGTGTAACTGACATTACATGTACCTGAAGTTTTATTTTACCTGTAAATCAATTAACATGCATAATTTTATGGCTTCACTTGTCAGCTTGGGTGTCAAACATACTGATAATCAGCGATTTTTACCTCAGGCCAGGAACATATATATTGACGGGACTTGACACTACCTGATTGTAGTCGATTTTATCGTCGTGCCATAGTTAATAAAGATACGATACAGAAACGGACATGTGTTAAAAACGGACTCGCTATTATCCTAATAATTTCTGATATTATCAATTAAATGTCATTCAAACTAGTTTTATAGTGATGCTTGTGTATCAAACTTGTATTCTGTCACTTCAATTTGTTAAAATCGCAAGCATTTCATCACAGAATTGTGCAGAATGCAAACCAGGTAATAAAAAAAATGGCGGCCATTGCCGCGATGATTTACAAATTGCAAAACTATTATAAAACACTTCACATCAAATAAATCAAACTTATTTTGGTAATTTTATATGACAAAATATATCTACTAAATGATAAAACTTGTATTTATTTACAATTAGAGTTATGTGGTTTATTTGTTGAGCAGTTCTGATAGTTTTTCAGTCAGACGCTACCATAATCCGTAAATCTTGGGAAGTCTCGGGGAGTCCGAGATTTTATCAATTTTATACTGAAAAGCGTATCAGATTCATTTCCCGTTAGATATACTGTTCCCAGCTCAAGCTAACTGCCGTTGTGTAATAAAAACTTTGTGTATTTATTGGGTTACTTCCCTTGATTTATCCTGTTTTAAGTTACTTTCCTTTAAATAATGAAATTTTTTAAAAGAATATAAATAAAATATAAATTGAACAAATTATTTGTTCAATATAAATAAAATATAAATTGAACAAATAATCATAAAAGGATGGTAATAAAATGATTTTAAATGTCTTAGGACAAATAAAAAAATAATAATTTGAAAATTATTTGAGGGTTCTATACTTCCTTTCAAGGCTTAAATTGAAATTTATATTATAACTATGACCCTTGTGTGAGGTTTTTTCCGACCGTGCAAGGACTGTATAGCCAGTCAAGGTCGTTAAAAACTTCCATTTGTGTGAGGTTTATATGAGTTTCTCAATATTCAAATATAAATTAATTGCAATTGCAGATAGTTAAACAAATGTTCTGATTGCAATGATTGTTCTATAGAATAATGATATATAAAAGATATGAAGTAAAAAATTTAAAGAACGTACTAAAAAAAAAGAATGTTAAATTGAACATGTAGAATATAAAGATGGAGAAACTTTATAAGTACAAGGGTACTATAAACATAATACATTGGATGGAAAGTTGAAGAAAACACACTTTAAAAGACAATTTTTACAGCACACGTTTACATTTACGACAAAATTTATGTCAATTAAAAACCTCCTGATCCGAGTCCTAATCTCGTGACCAAAATTTCCCAATCTCCTGATCTGAGTTTCACAGTCCATCACATGTATGTTATTTATATATTTTTACGAAGACAAATTAGTGACAAAACTGCATTGTCATTTTAGGTATTTGGACAATTTATTGTCACACCAGAATTGATGACAAAAGCTAAGAAGAAAATGGTTGTTATGCATCCACTACCAAGAAATAATGAAATTAGGTAATATCTTAATTTTAAAAAGTTTTCTGGACCTGCATTGATATGGAACCAATTTATCATTTATTGAAGGAAAGACTGTAATATTTTTTCTGTCTATGAAGAAATAACATAAAAAAAATGTGGTGCACACTGAATAACCCGCGAAGCAGTTTATTTAAAAATGTGCAGCACATTTTTGAAGTCATTTCAAATAGACAGAAAGGATATTACAGTCATTCCTTATAATTTTATTCTAATCAGAAGACGTGTTACCTCAAAAATTAAATTATTAGATACTAATCTCAAGCAAAATGGAGACTACCTGATCCTTTTTTTTTGAATTTCAAGTTGAGAGCATTGTAAAAATGTAGCATTAATCTCATATATTCAAAATAGACAAACTTTTGTTTACAATTCTGCCTCATTATACATCAAAACCTTCCAAGATATCTTTATCTGGAAATTGTGGTACAGTAGTTACAAATGAATGTCTTTACCAAAGGATAGCAATTAAAAAATTCAATATGCTAGTCCTTTATATAAACTGAGATGGGGAACACTAAAACACTATTTATGTTTCACTTTTAGCACTGCTTTTGATACTGATCCAAGGGCTGCTTACTTCAGACAGACAGAGAATGGAATGTTTGTTAGGATGGCATTATTAGCATTAGTTCTTGGCAAATGTTGATAAATGACCCACTTTGAAGCTAATGGTTACATACATGTACATTATATTGTGTCAGGCTCTGATTATCAGAAATATAACTTAATCCTTTATAGTAAACAAGCTGTAAAAAGATTTATGTGAATGAGCTTTTTGCCTGAGGGTTCTCACATATAGAAAGGTTGTTTGTGTAAAATTTTTTCATAGATGACATATAATGTAAATTAGGTGGTCTGTAATATTTAAACTACTTTAAAACTAATATATACTGAGTGCCAATAAAAATGCAACTTATCATATTCCAAGCCTCCTTCTGTCCCTTTTTGAATGGCAATACACAAATAGTCATTTGAAAGCATTCTTTGAACATTTGGCTAAATTTTACTAAAAAAAAATTTCTAACAATGATTTTTTTTTAACTCCAAAACTTGCAATAACTTGCAAATAAATCAAAAGCAAAACTAACACGATTTAATCCAAATGTAATCAAATTGAACTGAATGTAGAAAGAAAAAATGTTGATGAACTGTGTCACTTTTTGATCATTATGGTTGCAATTTGAAACTCAAAAGTCTTTAAGCTTTGAATATGCATGTCCTTAGAAGTCTGCAGAAACCTTACAGAAATAGGTTAAACTTCATAAGATTTGTTTTCATATTTTGATTTTTACAACATAAAATTACATGAAGTGTTGTGTTTCTATTGGCACTCAGTATATATAAACATAAACCTTGTGTGTGGTCTGTTAAAAAGGAGGTCATTATATTAAAGCATATATAATGCTTGTTGAAAAATAAGACATTATATTTTAAAAAGGTTAATGATTTATAGAATACTATTTATGACAACAAGATACTTAAAAGCTATGATGTGGAACTATCTAACATTATTTGTTTACATTATTTGTCCCTTAACCTCAAGGTTAACCTCAAGGTTAACCTCAAGTTACAGGGCAATGACACAATTTACTGCTAGCACAGATACTAACAAGTTCATTCATATCAATCATCAAATGTTTACTAAAATGTGACATCTTTATGGATGATTCTCAGATTGAAAAATATCAGTTTCAAATTAAACAAGTAAAAGCTAGTAAAACTTATGAATAATTTGTTATACTGTAAATTAGTAATACTTGCAATTTATGAAGAATAGACAATAATGCAATATTAATTTTTGCAATCTCAGGAAAATCTGCATACAGATTTCTGTATCAGATATCAGAATTCGAGTTCTTATTATTGTGATAATCACCAAGCTGCATTATTTGTATTATCAAAAACCTAAAATAATTTCTTTATTTACAGTATACAGATTTATATCTATTTTTGAAAGTGCTACAGTAGTTATTTGATAAATCCATAATTTCAAACAGGTATTCAGGGTTTCATCTGTAGATCCATAATTATGAAAAGTGTTCAGAATTATTATTTTTTCTTTTTTTACATTGCACATATATTTTTGGTCTGCTACCCTAACTTCATATTCAAAGATGACTACAAAACTTATCTGTAATACTTCATTTGAATGTTGGGTGCTGCCCTGTTTAAGTCCATTTTAAATTTCAAATTTGCATTCTAGTCAATTATAAGACTTGTACTGCCATTTACATTGGGCATTTATTGAATATCTAAAATTGGTTTGTTGTGGTTATTTATTCTTTTTCTGTTAACCTAGAAAGCATTTAGTCATTAGTCTGTCATTTATTTAGTTTGGTAAGAAATTTTCCATTAAAATGAATGTGAGATATTTAAGGAAGGTACTATCAAAATACCCCACAACTAACATACTCTCATTAAGTAATTTTGCGTACATCCTACCCTTCCAGAGTAATTTGAATAGACTAGTCCTAAAATTCAAATGGTAGTAAAGGTATATATCATTTCTAGTTCCAGACTTGCATTTAATAGATCAGAGAAGTTGATATACATGCATTTTGAATTTTATTTTTCATAAAAAGAATTAAACAGACTTATTTTCCCAAATACAATTATTTTATGTCAAGTTCCATGTTAGGGTAACTTGCATTCAGAAACTTCTGTAGATATAAAATAATGATTTACTGTTTTGAGTTTCTGCCCACATTGTATATGCCTTTGTTGATATTGTTTACAACTTTTTTTGTATTACCTTTATATTTTTTGTAGTGTTTATTTTTGGTGCATAATTATATTTTATTTTTTTTGAAAACATGTTTAATTGTTTTCTGATTACAGTTGTCAAGAGTGTGTTCATTACAGGTAGAGTGGGTGACGCATATTCGCCGCAAAATTCGTTCATTTCCACCTACATCCGACCTACATTCGAATATTTGAAACTTATTATGTAGGTTTCAGAAAGTTTACTATATGAAAAAAATGTTTGATAAAAGAATTCTCTTCAAAACATTGGTTAAATGTTTTAAAAATGAACGCAAACTCAAGAGGAAATCAAGTTGTTCTTGTACAATGGGGGACACATTTTTGCCGCAATGTATGATATGACCATCCTCATTATCGATGTATATTATAAAAACAATTGTTTGCAATTACATGAATTAGCTTGAGAGATCATTCCTATACGATTTTTCTAACAGATATTTACTTTATGACTGCGCATGCGTGCCATATAAATCTTACATAATTGCCAAAGTCGTTCAAAAACACCTGCGTATTTCTTTATATGTGCGAATAACATTGGAAATGGGGTAAAGAGGAATATCAACAGTTCGAACATTACAAACAGCGTTTAGCATCTTTTTAGGCAAGTATTGGGTAAAGGCACACGAAATTTACAGAAAAATAGCAAAAACGGCGAAAATGTGTCCACGGCGAATATGCGCCACCCACTCTACACATTTAAATGTATTCATTAGTGCTAAATGTTCAGTCATGAAGTCTATTTAAAATTTATATATATATAATAAGCTAGTTTATGATTTCAGAAGTTGGTAAAGCAGTTGTAACATGAAAAAAATCCCTTATTAAGAAATAAAATTCTTCCAGATGACAATTTTGTTATGAATTAGATGGATCAAATTAAATTTGAGGTATGGTATATATTTCCTTATATGAGTTCAATATAATCTTTTATCCAGATAATTTATCACTATGCTTGTGGTGCTGTTATCTAATGATTTAAATTTCTTCTGCCTTTCCATAATATTTGGAATTAACGTAAGAAAAACTGAAAACAGATATTGTATAGAAAAGAAAAAGTGTAGAAATTTTTTTAGTGTATAATTATGTTGCATTTATGTTATCTTATACTTCTTTTTAATTTTGAACAAATATTTAGAGTTTTAACTCAACATAATAAATGGACAGTGGTCAGATCAAAATATAAAATTCAGGTGATCCTTGTACAAACCACATAGCAGGACCTGTGGATGGAGGAATCAAAACTGTACAATTTCTGATAGGCAGTAAGTTGTCAAAAGGAAGTTGTTGGCACTTCTAATAACTTCATCATTATAATTGTTCAATACATCTCCTGTATTTGGAAGGGTTTATTGCTCCCCTTGCAACGCGTTGCAGGGGACATTAGAAATAACGTCTGGTCTTGTTAGTGCTCTCACATGTACATTTCTTGCCAGATTTTTATAAAACTAATATCATAGGTTTATATCAGCAATGTCTTGGACGAGTTTTAAAATCAGTGCTGATGAACTATTTTAAAAGAGTTATGCTAATGGAAACATTAATTATATGGAAAATTGCATCGTTAGCGCTCTCATGTGTACAATTCTTTCCAGATTTTTATGAAATTTATATTGTAGGTTTATATTAGCAATGTCTCGGACAAGTTCAAAAATCAGTGCTGATCAATAATTTTTAAAAGAGTTATGGCCCTTAGAAATATTAATAATATGGAAAATTACATTCTTACCGCTGTCATGTGTACAATTCTTGCCAGATTTTTTTTATCAAATTCATATCAAAGGTTAATATCAGCAATGTCATGGAAAATTTTCGAAAATAATTGCAGATCAAAAATTTTAAAGAGTTATGCCCCTTGGAAATATTGAATATATCGGAAATTGCTCTCAAGTCTTCAAAACTCTCAAGAAAATTTTAAAAGTTTTAAAAATAAATATTTTTTTGTAGTTATTGACCTTCCACAGATAAGATATGTGCAACGCTGGGGACATTGGAACTCTGTTCTTTTTTATTTCATATAGAATTTTTTTCTATTATAGTAATAAAATAATAGATACATGAATGTGTTATGTATATCTAATTATTGTTTACAGCTTTTGTTAAAACAAGCAAAATATATTTCTTTATGACATCATTGTCAGTTTGTTCATTTATAATTGTGCATAATATATAGGTATATTTACAACTAACACAGGTTAATTGGTGCATACTACATGATCTCTCTATATATATGTTAATAAATATATTATTGGTTATAGTTGGTACTGTTTTTACTGGATCCCAAAAAATAACAGCCTTCAATTTTTGTCTATCCTTTTTATTGCAGTCAGCAAGACATAGGGATTACTATTCGTCGGCAGCGGTGTAAACAATTTGTGTAAAGTTTTATATTTCAAAAGGTAGAAGACCTGGATGCTTCATACCTTGTATGCAGATACTATAAGTTTCGGTCTGTCATATTGTCCTTGACCTCATTTTCATGGTTCAGTGACTGCTTGAAAAAAAAAAAAAGTTTTTTTTGTCATGTGAATTTCTCATTTATTTTGAGTTATAGGATAACTATATTTAGTATATGGGTTCCTTGCAACGTCTACATGTCGGTCAGATGGAGTTCACCTGACCCTGACCTCATTATATAGATCATTGATTAGGTCCGTTTCTTAGATACTATAAGCAGTAGATTAACTATATGTGGTGTATGGAATAATTGTAATGTAAACATGCCTGTCTGGCAGAATTTATCTGACCTTGACCTCATTGTCATGGATCTTTAAAAAATGTTAAAGTTTATATGATACTTGCTGTAAAACCTTTATCCTTAAGACTTTCAACATAAAATCAATGGTCCGTAAAACAGGCAAGACATTTCAGCATGTGCACTCTTGTTTATTTGTATTCAACCATTTTCAATAGTACACCTGTCGTTTTGCATTGAACCAAGCATTGTATCACCAGATGTTAAGTCGGCTTTTGAATAAACAGATAGGTTGGGTGAATGTGACAGCACCCCATCAACATAAAAACAGAAGACATCTAAAGGTCAATACATTTTTCACGTATAGACCGATGTCCATACAATATCTTAACATATTTTTATACCCCCGCTTTACAAAAAGGGGTATACTGTTTTACCTGTGTCTGTCCATCCGTCTGTCAGTCTATCCATCCATCCGTCAGTCCCTTCGTCCCATGAATATTTTTCGTCGCATCTTTCTCGGGAACTACACTACAAGGATTTCTGAAATTTGATTTCAGGGTTTATAGAAGTCAGCTATACCGTGTGATGCATTTTCAGATTCATCACTCAACAACTTCCTGTTCAACCATTAAGTATTTGGGCTGGGGGTATCATCAGTGAACATTATTAGCACGCAGTTTCACTTGTTCATTACTGAAATGCTGATTTGTAGCTATAGACCCTTTACAAAAGTTATATATCTGAAGTGATTGCATCAAATACATATTGCTATGTTCTTATTGATCTGAACCTAACTGGAAACCTATTTTTGTCAACGATGAGTCATCGAGTAAAGGAAAATTGTATAGTTCTCTGTCAAATGGAACATATCCATGGCAATCTGTTACAGAATTAAGGAAAACCAATTCATTGTGTGTATATATGTCTCTGACCTAGCTGTATTCATGGTATTTCGTTTTTATTTCACCTGCAATCAACATAGTCGGCAAACATTTGACTAATTGGACATAAGTGAAAATACATCATCTAAATAGCAGAACTGACGTCTAAGGATAATGTTAACTTTAGACTCTATTCATCCCTACCTTGTGTCATATATAACAAGAAAAGGTCGTTATAATTATATGATGCTGGTCATGCACAAGGTAGGTAAAACGATGTGATGTGGCAAACTATAAAAAAGCATCTCATCTGAGACTACTATAACATGTGTTATAGTAGTCTCAGATCTCATAAACATGGGATGAATAGAGTCTAAAGTTATTAATTGTTCACTTCCTTAATTAAAATGGCTATCATTTGTTCAGTTTTCTAAATATCCGAATTCATCAACATAAAAGATAATCAGCTCATTTGGAACACCCTTTCTTTCTTTATTTTTCTTTATTATTTCCTATCATACCTATATACTTGCTTTATATATTTTTGATTTTATCTTACTTTTCAGCTCACCTGGCCCAAAGGGCCAAGTGAGCTTTTCTCACCACTTGGCGTCCGTCGTACGTCGCCGTCCGTCGTCCATTTACTTTTACAAAAATCTTCTCCTCTCTGGAACTACTTGGCCAAATTTAACCAAACTTGGCCACAATCATCATTGGGGTATCTAGTTTAAAAAATGTTTCCGGCAACCTGGCCAATCAACCAAGATGGCCACCATGGCTAAAAATAGAACATAGGGGTAAAATGTAGATTTTGGCTTATATCTCTGTAACCAAAGCATTTAGAGCAAATCTGACATGGGGGTAAAATTGTTCATCAGGTCAAGATCTATCTGCCCTGAAATTTTCAGATGAATCGGACAACCCGTTGTTGGGTTGCTGCCCCTGAATTGGTAATTTTAAGGAAATTTTGCCGTTTTTGGTTATTATCTTGAATATTATTATAGATAGAGATAAACTGAAAACAGCAATAATGTTCAGCAAAGTAATATCTACAAATAAGTCAACTTGACCAAAATGGTCAGTTGACCCCTTAAGGAGTTATTGCCCTTTATAGTCAATTTTTAACCCTTTTTCGTAAATTTTTGTAATCTTCTCCTCTGAAACTTCTAAGACAAATTTAACCAAACTTGTCCACAATCATCATTAGGGTATCTAGTTTAAAAAATGTGTCCGATGACCCCGCCCGCTAACCAAGATGGCCGACATGGCTAAAAATTATTTCATAGGGTAAAATGCAGTTTTTGGCTCATATCTCTGAAACCAAAGCATTTAGAGCAAATCTGACGAGGATAAAATTGTTCATTAGGTCAAGATCTATCGGCCCTGAAATTTTCAGACCAATCAGGCAACACGCTGTTGGGTTGCTGCCCCTGAATTGGTAATTTTAAGAAAATTTTGCAGCTTTTGGTTATTATCTTGAATATTATTATAGATAGAGATAAACTGTAAACAACAATAATGTTCAGCAAAGTAAGATCTACAAATAAGTCAACATGACCAAAATTGTCAATTGACCCCTTAAGGAGTTACATCCCTTTATAGTCAATTTTTTACAATTTTCATAAATTTTGTAAAATTTTGTAAATTTTTACAAAATATTTTCCACTGTAACTACTGGGCCAAGTTCATTATAGATAGAGATAATTGTAAGCAGCAAGAATGTTCAGTAAAGTAAGAACTACAAACACATCACCATCACCAAAACACAATTTTGTCATGAATTCATCTGTGTCCTTTGTTTAATATGCACATAGACCAAGGTGAGCGACACAGGCTTTTTAGAGCCTCTAGTTTTCTTGTGCCCACCTGAAGCATTGAGTATTGGTCAAGATTGACAGTTCAACGTTCGATGTAGATGTACAGTACTTGATCGCGTTTTAATATGACATTAGAACTAAAAATACTCAATAAAAACATCTATATATATATATATATAAAGACAGTATATGCAATTTCCAAGACTAGAATTGAAGCAGTTATGTTTGTGGAATGAAATTTTAAGAGATGCCCCTTAAGCTTGATGAACATCCTAGAATACATATCATTTCATATTTGACAATATGAACAAGAAAATGCTGCATTCATTACTTTCTTGTACTAAATGTAAAACATGCATAGGTCAATTGAAGATTTTTTATTAGGAGAAAATAAATTGAATTACGCATGATGATACTGTAGTCCTGACGCACACTTTAGGTATACTACGTAAGGTGATCGTATCCGTTGAGTAAAACAGAAATGATGCAGTTCGGTTGTACTGTTTGCTCATATCAATAACCAATGAAGAAGGCGAGGGAGCGTATATAATGACGACTGTCTTTCGCCTTCATTTTGTTTTCTTTTGTATTGTTTTCTTGTATTTGTTGTTATTTTGGTTATGTTTTGTTATTCTAGTTAGTGTTTTTCTTTTTTCAAAATATGATCAAAAGAAACGGGGAACACTCAACATTTAACATGTGTTCAATACTCTTTTAAATAATTTTAAAAATACTATATTCATAATAGAAAAAAAACAACGATGGAGTTGCATGAACTCCAAATGGTACAAAATCTGTTGCACGGACAGTATTACCGTCAACCTATGCACGCATCACGCCCTATACATGCACTTCCCCTACACATGCATCATGCCATCATAAACCAAGAACATCATAAAAAAATAGGAATATTGGCACTTTTTATTGTTATTGACATAAATATTAGTAACCGTAGACTTAAAGACTCTCAATTTGTGTAAAACTACTCATTCTTCGGGACCAAAAAGAACAGAATCTTAATGTCGTTGTATAATATTCATTAAAATGGAAAATATCGGCACCTTTTGTCGTAGCAACAACAAATTTTGAAATTTTTAACTTATATTTCTTGACTTTTATGTCTAACAATCCATGCTGAGGTATGAAAGGTACTCAATTATCAGGCCAGTAAAAAGAATATTAATAAACAAAAAGAAATATTGTCACTTTTTATTGTTATCGACATAAATATTAGTGACTCCAGAATTATAGAGCTCTCAATTTTAAACTATACATCCTTAGGGACAAAAAGAACAGAATTTTAATGCCGTTGTAAAATATTGTAGCAAAATGGAAAATATTGGCACCTTTTATTTTGATGCGACAACAAATTTTTCAATTTTCAACTTTAATATACTAGTCAACAAAAGTAACGATACACAAGTTTGAACTCCAATTTATCATAAAATATAATAAATAAGAAAAACTGTTAAATTATCCAATAAAAAAACATTCATTTGCAAAAAGCAAATGCATATGATTAAAAGAATCTGACCAAATTGGAAAGTGAGAAAATACCGTGTTATTGAACACAGGGGTCAAATTTATTTTGCGGAAAATGATGACAAAAGTCGGCACTTAATTTCGAAGATGAGAATTAAGTATTCAAATATCTGCAAAGGCATACTAAATTTTAATCAGACCATGTTTAAGGTTAAAGTTTTAATTTCTAATATCGATTTTTGAATTTTTGGGTGAAATACGGTTTTTGAAATAACAAAAATTGCCAAAAAAAAAATTCGCGTATTTGCCTTAAATCAATGGTTTTGATAAGAAAATAACACTCTGTAAATATTAGACCAATTGGGCAATTATTTACCTATGTACAATGTATCCAATTTCATTATATATGGAAAATACATTGCCTTGTGTCATTTCTTTTGTTGACTAGTATAACTTCACTTTTATGTCTACCAATCCATCTTGATGTATAAAAAATACTCAATTATCAGCCCAGTACAAGAATATCAATAATAAAAAAAAAGGAAATATTTATTGTTATGGACATAAAAAGTAGTAACCGTAGATTTAGAGCTCTCAATTTGTGTAAAACTATTCATTCTTAGGTACCTAAAGAACAGAATTTTGATGCCGTTCCATAATATTCTAACAAAATGGAAAACATTTGCGCTTTTGTTTATGCCAACAAACAAACCATTCGTTTGTATAAAAAGTAGGCACTGGCTACGATTACCCACAAAAAGTAACAATAAGAAATAGTTATTGTTACTCCAGAGACTAATTGCCGAAATGTATTTCTGATATAATTTTTTATTGTTACCTGAAGTTATTGTTACCCGCAAAATATATTCAGACAGCGTTGATCTAAAAATTGTTTGATTTGCGAGCAATCTGTGAAATACATTCAATTATGAAAATTATGATGTGAAAAAACTTTAACATGGTTAAACTTTCAGATGTATTGACCTATATGACGTTCATTTTGCCAAACGGAGTCGATTAAAACAACTCACTATGGACAACTTTCGAATGCGTTCACTCTTCCGTCAATCATGCTTATGCTATCACATCACAATAAGCACCGATTGTTCAATGACTTCATGTATGCAGATTGATCTAGGATAAATTGGTGTAACTCAATTGACACGCTCTTTGTTAGCCCATTTAATGGAAATAAAAAATCTTCTTCATTCATTAAAAAAACCTCAATATTGGCGTATTCAGAATGGAACTGCTTATTGTGCAATATAGACGTGACTATATATGGATCTATAGTTTGCGACGGGTGTCTGGAGTGGTACCACCTGAAGTGGGTTGTTCTCAAAATGCCACCTAAGGCTACATACTTGGTGAGCAGGAAGTGCCACCAAAATAAATAGCTAAAAGAATTGTAAAGATGTATAAATGTGCTTTCAATTTATCATTACTTTGTTCAATAAATGATTTTCTATTCAGCCATATCAATTTGACATAAGTGGTCATCTTAGTACCAGAATCTATGACAAACGAGACGATTTTAAATTTGAAATTGTCGATTTTCCCCATCTTAGTAGTAACATATCAACTTCACCTGCATATGGGATATACATTTCCCAACTTATTCGGTATTCAAGAGCTTGCAGCTGCTACCCAGACTTTATAAAACGTCACCAGAGTTTGAGCAGAAAGTTGATGAGCCAGGGTTATGGCAAAGAACGTCTCGTCCTTTGTCTAAAAAAAGTTCACCGGAAAGTACCAAGACCTTGTTGATAAATATTCCGTATCAACTTCACAAATAGTATATGATGGTATTGAAGTATAGATTCTAGGTACTGACGTTATTTATCATCTTAATTACGTGTTATAGTGTTCTTTTATTTGTCTTTGTAAATTATCAACCTTAACTGTTTAGTCCATTATTGGTAATATCCTTTTGGCGTGGATGGGTACTTATGCATCCCGAAAATGTTTTGTTGTGCTGTGGTCATTTTTGTATTCTTGTCTTTCATTTTTGCTTATGTGTTTTGTCTATTTGCCATTTTGCTTTTCTTCGTTGACATATTTGTTTGTTTTTATAGTGATTAAGATTATAACACAATGTTGACTGCTGTACCCCTATTTTTGTCATTTTTACCTGTTGTGTCTGTTTGTTTTGTTCACACATTGTTGTCAATAAAATGGAATTTTATGCGACTGTCATACAAGTGAGAGGTTTAGCTAGCTATAAAACCAGCTTTAATCCACCATTTTCTACATAAGGAAATGCCTGGAGCTCGGTATTTTTTATATTTTACTTTTTGTTCAAATATGTAAAAAAACGTTTACGGGAAAATGTCAAGAAGACAATACATAGTATCCCGATGCTACACTCAGAAAAGACATAATTTGAAATGTTAAATTTTGCAGGTATAACAATAAAAAATGAAATTATTGTTACCTGCAATTTCCGTATGATTTCGGGTTCCTGTCCGGAGACACATTTCGGCAATTAATGTAGGAAGTAACAATAATCAGTTCTTATTGTTATTTTTTGCGGGTAATCGTAGCTGCAGTGCCTATAAAGTATTCAATTATCAGGCCAGTACAAGAATATTAAAAAAAAGTTTTATCTTCAATTGCAAATTTTTATGTGTTGCAAATAATAAATGAATGGCTTTCGCTTCATGAATTGGTGACCATAAAACTATACATCATACAGAAATTGCTAATACATTTAATAATTATTTCACCTCATGTGTTGGAAAATTACGCAACTTAAGTTTCAATACTCTGACAAATTATGTACAAATAAAATTTTCGCAAAAGTGGCACAATAAATTCATCAGTGAAAGTTACAGAACTATTTAATGAAATAATAAAATTAGATGTTATGACATCTTCTGCTTCTGACAACATAGGTCAAAATATTTTAAAACTGAGTGCGCCTTACATAGCATCTTCCTTTACATATATTTTTAATCGAATGATTGATACTGGTGTTTATTCGTGTGTTTTTAAAAATGCTAAGTTGGCTCATATTTTCAAATCAGGGGAAAACATTATAGCTGGCAATTACAGACCAATATCTGTTCTGCCAATATTATCATAATTAATAGAGAGACATGTATCTAAACATCTGTATGATTATTTGACTAAGTTTCAAATTTTAGACCCTTCCCAGTCTGGTGTTAGACCTATCCATTCATGTCAAAATGCCCTTGAAGAAATATGTTTTTCTAAAATCAAGTTTTTTTTAATGTAATTTTGAAGTCCTTTTATATGAGGTTTTACATCATGCATCTTAGATGTGTTAATGAAGTACTTGTACTTTGTCAGTAAAATAACTTTATTTTTGATAAAATTCAATTTATAATTTTTATAGAGACCACAAATAACAATATCCAAATTTAGTGGAATTTCGATATGTACTATATCAAAAATCCAAGAATTCAAATTGTGCCAAATGTCGGCTACAATATGACAACCCCAAAGTAAATATTCTATAGATTCTGGCTCTTCTTGCAAAATGTACATAAATTACAGTTTATAAGGTTCATTTGTTCATTTTAACGAGTAGATCGTTTGTACCCAAAATATAATGAATAATCCTACATTGAAACCAACATAGCTTAGTGTTTTTTGAAACCTTGGTAACACAAAAGTGTATTTTTTTCCAATTTTCTACAACCTTATTAGAATACCTTCCCATTTTTTTCTGATGCAAAATCTATAGTACCTTGGTTTAAAATAATATAAATGTCCTTTGAACCCTTTTCTGACTAGAAGAAAATATTAATATTAAAAGGCATAATAGCTTGTTGTTTTTTCTCTCTTTCAGTGTTGACTCCAATGGCTTGCAACCACTTTTTTAGTGCAAGTACAAGCCCATAAAACTGTAAGAACGTGGGTTTGAAATTATACATTCTTTCAAATTTTCATATGTTAATACATTTCCATGTTCATCTAACAGGTCATTTACGGTCCATACCCCATGATGTGCCTATTTTTTGTAGTAAACGCTGACATTATCAATTTTAATATGTTCATTATTCCATATAAATGCCGAATAACTTCCTCAAAATGACAAGGACGTCTGAGTTTTATTTTTTCCAGGAATTAAAAACTTCCTTCCAATTTTTTTTATATTTTAATGGTTCGAAAATAAGCCAACTATGTAAAATATATATTTTGCGTGGAGGTAAATAATTGTAACTATTTAGATTTTGACTTAAATAATCTTCTTACCAATGTAAGTTTTAACCCTTGTACAAAATTTCTCAAATTAATCATTTTAAGGCCCCCTCTATAGTATTCTTGACATAGAAGATCCCGCTTTATCTTGTCAGGCTTATCATCCCAAATGAATGAATAAATTTTACTATTAAGTAGGCGTATCATATTATCATCTGGACCTGGGATAGACAGGAACAGATTATTAAATTTTGATATAATTAGAGACTTTATAATTGTTATTTTACCAAATGGGGTAAGTGACTGTTTTGACCATTTTTGTAATATATTTTCTATTTCTTGTATTCGAGGAGCACACACTTACTTAAATTTTAAATATTCCTGTGGTTATTTAAATGATGCCAAAACTATATGAGTTCGCTATTTTTACCTGTTTTGAAAATTGTATAGTTCATAACAATTTCTCATTTTTCTTATGTGTGTGTTTGTTTGATTATTTTGTAATTCTTTGTTTGTTATATTTCAATGTGTTTCATGAGGACCTCCGGGAAGATTAGTGTTTTTAGCTAACTGTATAGATAACTCTCTTTAAATAAAGAATTATTATTATTAGGTCTTTCCACTTTTCTGTGGAAAGACCTATTGTTTTTGTTCTGATTATTATTATTATTTTCTTCCGCCAAATTTTATTCTCGCGTAACATTTTTGTTTCGCAATATGTCGCTAAGATATTTCTTATATAGTATCATACAGTTTATGCGCTTTTTATTTTCACCCATTCTAAGCCAAACAATTTTCTTTGTAAGAGTTATCTCCCCAAACACTGTTTTCCTTGTGACTACATCTACTCGGTAACGGCAAAAGAAAGCGAAAAATTTATTTTATAAAATTGCTCGTTATATCCTTCGCATGATTTGTCCTATTTTGACCGAAGCGATATGAACACTCCATATGAGAGTTATTTCCCCTTATGCATGTGATATAAGTAATATGCATTTCTAACTGGTAAACCATAAGTGATAGAGACCTAGGGTCTTTTGATTTGAGGTCCTTGGTCCAAAAAAATAAAAATTAGGTCAAGGTCAAAGGTCAAGGTCACATTCTAAATTTTGATTTTGGCCTATTTTCACTTACTTCCAAAAACCGTACAAGATATCGACAAAATATTTTTACTAAATTGTAAGTTGCGACATGTCGTAACACATGAATTTTGGTTGAAAGGATAAGTTGACCGTAAAAGAGAGTTTTCTCCCTTTTTATATATAAAATTACATGTATGGTGGTATAACTCATTTACCAAGTATAATAAAGACCTAGGGTAATATGAATAAAGGTCCTTGGTGTATGACCTTGAAATTGAGCTCAAGGTCAAAGTTAAATTTGATGTTCTAGATTTTTACCTTTGCTTTAACTTCATATTTAAACACGATAAAGCCATGGGACTTTTTTTATTAGGTTGCAATTTACATGACCTTGAAAAGCCAACCGGAAGTGACCTTGTGTAAACCGGAAATAGCTTTGTTTTGTACTTATTTGATGTAAAGTGTATTGAACAATATATTTTTGGAATCAGTATCAAGTAAACTATCAAATAAAAGGGGAAGTGACATATTTCAAACTGGAAGTAACAATTTATCTCCTTTATTTAGAAAAAAATGTATATTTTTGGAATCAGTTTACAATAAGCTATCATTTGACGCTGGATATGATATTTCAAACTGAATTTTCATAGTTCTATTTCAAAATTGATCTGCATGGGTGGAAAGACCTTCAATTGTTCTCTGAACAATTGGTTTTTAATTATTATTATTATTATTATTATTATTATTATTAATTTTGAATTTTCAATTAATTTAATTCGTGTAATATCATGCGTTGTAATCGTTAATCTATATATTTGTTGAAAATGTGCAGTTAGACATTTATACGCTAGTTATGTGATATGATAGGTCAGTGTATCCAGGATACGATGCCAATCTGCCAATCTGCGTTAAATCGCGTTTTCTACAACCAGGAGACGTGCATTAACTTTTTACAAAAATAGAATGAGTCAACTTTTTCATGTTAACGCGAAAGTTAACGCGGATGTTAACACCCGTTTACTCTTTATAAAATTAGAAGACGCGCCTTTTTAGCGTTCACGTGGAGGTAAACGTGAAAGTAAACACCCGTTTACTTTTAATGTCTACAGAAATTTTGGAGTTAACGCAGAGTAAACGCTGCGTTTACATGAAGTGCACGCGAGTAAACGCTGCGTTAACTTTTTTAACCCGTCTACATGTAATGCTTGGTCTGCACCAAACTGTATATTAGGAAACACACATTGAAAGTCTGTGTGCAAGAACTTATGTTTAGGGTTAGTATACCATACATACATAACCAGATTGAATATGTAATTAGATTATATTCAGATCTTTAGCTTTTCTCCATTTGTCGCTAGTTAAATCTGAAAACTTCCTGTAAGAGTTTAATACGACCTCTTATGTACATTTTAATTGGCTTTCAAATATTCGGCGTTGAGCGTTCCTGATGAAGGTAAATCCAGAAAAGCGCTTCGGATGCATGCAATTTATAACCGGTTGTTTTCATTTTTTACAGCACTGGTTCGATACCTCTGCTGGTGGACTATCAGTCTCCGAGGGTATCTTCAGCTAAGTAGACAGTACTTTGGTACTGACATGATTTATAACAAACCTTTCTAAACTTGTCCGTTAATAATTTTTTTAGTTATTAGAAACTAAGGTTTCAACTCCCTCAGGCAAAGATGACCTTAGATTGATTTGACTGTTTTTGTAAGTCCTTATTGGTAATAAAGCTCTTCAACTGTTTTGCTTCTTATACATCCTTGGCTTTCCAATATTCGGCTTTGTGCGTTCCTGATGAAGGTTAATCCAGAAAAGCGCTTCGGACGCATGAATTTCATAACGTGTTGTTTTCATTTTTTAATCCGTCGGGAAACAATACTAATATTGTCTGAATATGTAACTTTTATAATAAATACCTGGACACAAAAGGTATTACAATGATTGCACTACTGTATTATTTAGTTTTAGAAAAGAGAAGCGAAAGATACTAAAGGGATATTCAAACTCGTAAGTCGAAAAACAAAATAAAAATTACTTGGCAAACATCAAGAAAAACAACAGTACACAAAACACAACATAGAAAACTAAAGATTGAGCAACACGAACCCTTCAAAAACACCGGGGTTGATCCCAGGTGCTCTGGAAGGGAAAGCAGATCCTTCTCCACATGTGGCACATGTCGTGTTGCGCATGTAAGTACAAACCCGATGATATGTCTAATTCAGTACATCATATTCGAGAGTAATAAGACGGGATTGTTGTTAAAACAATTGGAACATATCTGTCATCATCCAATAACGATAAACCAACTCACGATGGCGTCAATAAAATTGTCGAAGGGATGATTTCGACTTAACTAGTTGGAACGCTTGGTTCAATTGATTCCTTACGCTTGTAAGTATCAAACCTCTGTCAAGGGAATCATGATAGGAAATACAAGCTCTGGAATATCGTATTGGGAGATATTTACTCCGTATGCAAGTGCTTCTGGAGCGTTGCTACAGGAATGGAAAGTTCACAATTGGGAAGCTGAAATCATCTCCTTTTTCGTAAGGTTTTCTTCTCAAACGACTTCATTTTCAATTTCATTGTTAAATGTAAGTCAAGATATGAAGCAGAATTAACTGTGACTGTTGTATCCTTTATTTCAAGTCTGATGGTATAGATGCGTATAACATCATCACCAAACTTTGAGTTATTTAGTGAGAGGAATCTATATAGCGGAACGTGAAGTTAAATGATAATGCTAGCTTCTTTTCATTCTTCCTTAGAAGGTCCTGTATGAAGTCAGCCTCATATAAATAACGGAACTAGTTGACTAGAAGAGGAGCACAATTGGTTCCAATGGGAATGCATTTGAATGTTGAAAAACACGTCCTCCAAACGTAATACATATGTTGTCATGAAGAAAAAAGCGTCTTGATAATGTCAGTTTCAGATAATTTTTTTTTTAATCTGAGTGTTTTTCACAAAGTTCGAGCGATTAGTCAATAAGACAAGACGCTTGTATCTATGTTGGTCATTCTTTTTTTATGAATCAAAGCAGGACCAATTCTTTCAGTTTGACTTTTAGTTTTAGTTTGGAATGGAGAAAGAACTATTAAAATTATAATAATGTAGAATGCATTAAAGTTATACAGCACAGTTTGCAAACAGTACAAGTTTCCATGAAATATATTCAATTATTGATGAAGAGTAGTTAGAGAGGTAGGTCACTTCATTTAGCGATGATATAAAGAAAACAAAGATAACAACAGCGAACCAATTTTTTTCCTGCATGAATAGTTAAATGAAAAGGATTTTGTACCACTGGAAAATGTGTATGATTCATACATAAAAACATTGAAACTGAGGTCAAGTGGTGGTATGTCCATCATCCATTTGAGATTGAATAAAGCATCCACTTGTGTGATGTACTAGTATTCATATCTTAGTAAAAGATCTGATTTTAATCAGATTGAATGACCTTAACCTTTACCCAAATATAAAAAACCGACATGAATATGTTATGATTAATTACCACACTTTTTAAAAGACACACATATTTAGTTATATATTGAAGCTAAAGTGTCAACTCTGAAAGGTAAAAGTGCTTTAAACAAATCACACTTTTCAATTGTATATTACATAATGTAAGTGTACATGTGAAGTCAAAAAATCATTGTAAATGTATAGCCCAGTGGAAACAACTTGTTTTTATTTGGCTAAAAAAATAAAACTAACTCAGCAAACAGATCTAGTTTAATATCAGTGTACAATTACAAAGTTAATTTCTTGTCTAAATGAAGATATTATGTTAAATCAACATACAAATAATTGAAGATGGAATATAACAAAGTAGAAATTACATGATCTGTTGGTTCATTTAATGTACTGCTTAAAGATAAATTCAAATGCATTATCGCGTATATCTGATGATTTCGGAACTTAAGTCGCTGAAGTGTTTGCCACCAAAAAAAGATACCCTAAAAACAAAATTATGAAATTTGGAAAAGTACTTTTGCATGTAAGATCTTGTTATCTTGTTCTGTCTGTATGTTAAAATGTCAATTTAACATAAAGAGCATTTTTACTAATTAATTTTTGCAACAAAATTCAAAATTAACAACCAATATTAAAGAAAAAGACAATAAAATTAGCGAAATGAAATGGAAATCGGCGACACTTATAGTGATTAAGATGATAACACAATGTTGACTGCTGTACCCCTATTTTTGACATGTTTACCTATTGTGTCTGTTTGTTTTGTTCACGCATCATTGTCAATATAATGGAATTTGATGCGACTGTCATACAAGTGAGAGGTTTAGCTAGCTATAAAACCAGGTTCAATCCACCATTTTCTACTTAAGAAAATGCCTGTACCAAGTCAGAAATATGACAGTTGTTATCCATTCTTTTGATGTGTTTGAACTTTTGATTTTGCCATTTGATTGGGGACTTTCCTTTTTGAATTTTCGTCGGAGTTCAGTATTTTTGTGATTTTACTTTATATTCGATTTTAAAACATGGGATACAAAATTTTTCATTTTATTGAATCTTTATCAATTTGAAATAAAGAATCAATTTATTCTTATTTATTCCTATTTTCATTTAAAGTGCAAATTATAATTATAAAATTACGTCGGTCACAGATTTACGAAGAACAGTGCTAGATAAAGCCCGTTCAAACACTCAAGCCCAAGTTCAAACACTCAAACTGGAAATGACGAGATATTTGAGGGTCTGGATTGGGGGTTCTTCATTTCTGCATTCTTTATTTTAATAGGCCATTTTTTTTCTCTATTCTTTATACTTTTGCCAATTATTCTCTATTCTTTATATTGTAGCACCTCATTATTCTCTATTCTTTATTTTTTTGGTCCGTTTTTCTCTGTTCTATATATTTTTTTCCCATTATTCCCTATTATGTTTATCCCCATCCACACTCTCATATATGGTAACCATTGATGAATATCATCTAGTTTCCAATTACTAGGTCAGGGAAGTTGCTATAATATTAGATTTGTATTATCATTTGTAAGTTATTTGCTGACATACACATTTTCAAGCATTCAATGTAAAGTGAAACTATTGCGCTTTTCATACGACAATTTTATCATATAAAGACATCATACCATCAAAACAGACAATCTTTTAAAATCAGACACATTGTAATGAACAGAAAACATTTTAAACTCATATCGTTTACTTGCTTGTCACTTCTTTGTTGATACATTTGTAACATTGTTAAAATCCTATTGAATTTAGAATTTGAAATGATTTAATAAAAATAACACTTTATATAATTTTGTGCGTTCAAATTGCTTGTCTGGATTTACCCCCACACACAGTTGAAACGTTTCATTATAACCCCATGACCTACAATCAGATGGCGCTTCTTAACGGCGATCCTTGAGTGAAGACGATACACATTCCACTATACTTGCAAATCAACCCCAGATAAACAAAGATTGCACAGAATTAGTTTCCAATAAAAAAAACGACGGATATTGACTTATTGAAAAAACGTATTACATTTTCACAGGACGTAACCACCATTTATTATCTGTACAGCTATATTCTCAAAGGGTAGATATTAATTAATCCTAAAAAAAAATAGAACGAGCATCCAACTCTTTCATAGCAAATACATATAGTATGCATTAAATACTAAACAGTTAATTACACTTGTTTTGATCCTTCATCATTGTTCAATCCAGTGATCAACAACAATTATTTAGAGTTATAATAATTTAGAATGAATTTAACTCAAGTTATGCTGCACAGTTTGCAAACAGTTCACGTTTCCATTAAATATATTTATTTATTACTGAAGAGTAGTTAAGAGAAGTAGGTCACTTTATTTGCCGATGATAAAAGGAAACAAAGGTAACAAATATGCTCATCATAGATAAAAGTGAACCAATTTCTATCTTTCATGAAAATAAATATAAAAGAAAATGCTTTTGTATCACTGGAAAATGATAATTTTAAAATGAAAAGGATTTTATATCATTGGAAAAAGTCTATGATTCAGAGAATCAAAACATACACATTCAATTAAACTAGAAAAGACGAGAAATATGGTAAAACTGAATAATAGCACCAAGCATATAATGATATTAATAGGAAAATAATTGCAATTTAATCAGATCTGTATAATAAGCTGTCAGATGATGTATATAGTTTATATATGCATATATTTTATATGTAATTCAAAAAAACGGAAAGTGTGCAAAGTATATCATTTAACATAATCATGGTGTTAACATACGTTCCCATGGCATAAGTTATATTCTTTATATAAATGCGATATTTGTGAAACATAAAAAAAGTCTGTTGTCACGAAAATGGCTAAATGCGGCTGATTTTTTCTCCAAACAGAACTTTTAAGGTTATTTATACATGTACAATGTACTTCAACATATATTTCATTGTTTCTGTTTCCGACAAATACAGAGACATATATATATATATACAAATGTATATGTCTCTGAACAAATATAAGTTTTTCAGGGAAATGTATCTTAGAAGGAGCTATTCATAGCACTCAAAACATAAAATATCTTTGAGCTAGAGCAAGTCTTTGTGCTGGTGGACAGGTCAGATGAATTTGTTTTTTCTTATCTTTCTCATCCGTTATGTGAACTTTGTAGGAGTATGGATCCACTGTAAAAAGTAAAAAATTAAAAATTATAACACATTTCTATTCCAGACCTAGAATTATCTTTTTTGATTGATATAAAAAAAGATTTACTTTTCACTTTTTGACATATAAATACGACTTGATGAACAATATATTTTAATTTATATAAAAACAATATATTGTTTAAAGAATTTGTTCAGACCTTTTTTTGTCATGATATTTTTTCTTTTACAGAGATGGAAGATGCTTTTAAGAATACAACGTGTTTGTGCTGTATTTCTGTCACGTAGTGTTGTCATTTTAGCGATATTTTTTAACATTGCCATATAAGCGGGAGGTTTGGCTAGCCATAAAACCAGGTTCAACCCACCATTTTTTCTTAAAATGTTGTTCCGTTGTTTTCATCTTATAGTTGATGTATTTCCCTCGGTTTTAGTTTGTAACCTGGATTTGTTGTTCTCTCAATCGATTTATGATGACTTTTGAACAGCGGTATACTACTGTTGCCTTTATTACAATATTTAAGAATATCTTCACAACATTTAAAGGACATACAATTAAATTGCTATAAAAACTTTCTTAGTTGTGGTAGTTAAAATTTTAATAACCCATCTAGCTGGATATCTGTCTGGTCATTACAATTATCAGCGCTCTACAGACCAATGTCTATGCCACCAATTGAACCAACAACTAAATTGTAATAGGATATGTACTATAAATGTCCAGGTTTTTATAATAAAAAAAGGGAAAAGGTAAAATCATTGTAGTCGAATTAATTATAAACACACCTTTAGTTGACTTTAATACGTTAATCGTTTAGCCCTTATAAATCGCAATTTTCATGTGATACACTGGGGAGGCAATTATTCGTATAAATTCAAATACATAAAACACACCTGAAATGTTCGGCAAGTAATTATTCAAAACCATGTCCTCCTTAGTAACATTTCTTATATTCTTGACAGCCTCACATCTCTTTTTCAAATCATAACCTTGTACCACTCCTTTTTGAATTGATGCCTACAAATCATATTAAGAATATTATACACATTTTATAAGAGACATATGTTTATGTCGAATAACAGGTGTAATACCCCCAAATCAAAGTACGTCACATCCGGTTCTATACGAAAAATGGTTGAAAATTAGTCCCTTGATTTTGACAGTTGTAGAAAATTAACCCTGCATTTCATTGCTGAAAAAAAATTTTGAGTCATAAACATATATTTTTGGTGTTTCAAAGCACCATTTTTTTTATTTGCTGTTCCTATAAAATATTTTGGAAACTTCAGGTTACATGGTTACTACAGCTTGTTTACAGGAAAAAAAGGGGTGAAAAATTGATTGGTTTAACAAAGACTATCAGGTGATCAATGGTGGTATAACTCCTATCAGATAATACAACACGACATAAAAATAAAAAAGCATAGGAGGGGTTAAAAGGATGAACAAATCTGACAAATTTCTTTAATTAATATCTTATTCCCTGTTTGAATTAGTTGACAGAACAACAGTTGTTTTGTTTAATTGTATACCTCCTCATTGTATAATACTTAAAACCCAAATTCAACAATATACTTTTATTCTGAAAAAAAATTTAAAAAAACAAAACTAAAAGTTACCTATCTATTTTTTTATGATTATTATAACTGCACTGTTTTCGAAATATTTTCAATAGATCTTGTGTTTTAGAGTAGAATGCTTGAACTAACTTTGACCTTGGTTACAACAACAAAAATTCACAAACACAAAACAAGATGCTATTGTACAAATAACACATAGCTGGGAGGGTAATAGAGCAGATTGTTACCCCGAGAAAACATTGTCAACTAAGGCGAAGCCTGTTATTGATACAGATATGTGTTATTATATTTATTATACTGAATGTTCTGTTATTACTGTCTACTAAATTTCAAATTCATAATAATAAACTATGACGTCTTGTACATAACAACCATCCGTATTTAATAAAGCGCACACTTGATCAAGTGTCTCCGTGAAGGGTAATAGAGTATTTGCCATAGGATAGAATAAATTGTCTCCCTCGTATTAACCAATCAAAATCTGGCATTTTGACATGAAGTATAATAATACACTATATTGAGCGAGTTTATTTGATTTTAACTTTATTTATATCAATACTGTTGCAAGTGGACACAACTCCTAATAGTGTTATTCAAACATTCACACTTGCAGCTGAATTGCTATCCATATCTTGTTTTTACTTTAATTTGTCATGATTTCAATGATGTTCACTCTTAAAATGACACTATAATTAAAACTAACATTAAAACAAAATGTAATATACGATATATTTTATTCTTCAATTGAGCTCAAATAGTCATTGATTTGAAAGTAACTATTTACCGCAGATACAAAGGCCACCGAATGTGTTCCAACAGATCTTCCATAAGCACCAAACATTTTTCTCTGTTTAACTGGTTCAGGAGTCGGAATAGATGCATTTGGCATTCCTTTAAAATAAAATTTAGATGTAATAAAAATTCATAAGAAAACATAGGAGGGCGTGACGTTGTGCGTGAAGATGAAACGAACAAAATAGCTTGTATTGTGGATTCCGAAGGCAAAGTAAGAGTAACGGTTCCAAAATAAATACTAAAACAAACAGTCCCAAATAAACTTTTTCATATGTAGATATCTCTCGGTCGTTACTCACCCATTTGAGCCCACGCTATTTGTCCTCCTTTAATGATTATTTCCGGCTTTGCTCCGAAAAATGCTGGATTCCATAAAACAAGGTCTGCCATTTTTCCAACTTCAACTGACCCAATCATATGGCTCATTCCATGAGCAATTGCAGGATTGATTGTGTACTTAGCTACATATCTTTTCACTCTCAAATTGTCATTTTCACCCTTGAATGATAAGCAAAAATAGGAATTCATATTAACAGATCACTCCCTGAAACAAGATACTTTGGATTTATCAACTTTTGTTGACATATTTTTCGTGACCTTTCCGGAGCACCCGAGTTCAAAGGCGAAGCCATGATTTTTGAAGGGGGCTTAATTCCCTAAAGTGGATTATATACCGCCTATTATTTTTTGGACGAATTTATGCTAAGAAATCATATAAATCGTGAATAGCATGATATAATAATTTTTTCGTCAATCAAAGAAGGGATACGCCCTCTACGCCCCATTTTGATATGCCACTCGATTTCCTTTCTGTTTCATATGGCTAGTATTGCTTTTGTTTAAGTTTTGAATTATGGTATATAGTCATATTTCATTTTTCAATGTTTGTGCTATATCTATTGGTAACCGCATTTTTCTTCTTTTCCTATACAACTGTATTATCATTTCAAACTTTAACATTCTGTTTGTATCAAGATTACAGAATTAATCTGGAAATGACTTAAAGAAAAAACAGAGACCTCTTCCAATCAACAATTCTTTTTTAGAGAAAAAACAGAGACCTCTTCCAATCAACAATTCTTTTTTTTTTTCATTCATCAAAAATATTGCACATGCTGTTAATAGATTTCTTCACTGGTACAGCTATTTCAGTGGAGATCCCTGTATATAAGTACCTAAAGACCAGGGTATCTTCAGGTATATATCTTGTGATCCGTTTATTTGGCAATCGCCAATGGCAGTCAGCAGGGTTTAAGAACATTAGCTGTTCGACCTGCTAGTTCAATGCGTTTTGTTAAAATATACTTTTTCACTCATTTGGTCTTTTGGAAAATGTTGTTTGTGCTGTATTTAGACCCCTCTACCAAGAAATTTTTTTTGCATGCACACGTATAAAAATTGCAGTTTTTATCCAACGCAATCATAGGTTTGAACGTTGTTTTCAATTTAAACTTGTTTATAATTTTGTTAGTATATATATCATTTGTCATTAATACAATTAATACATTATTTCTTTATTATTTTACTATTATAACTATAAATATGAACTTTATATCAAAAATAGTATCCCTTAATATATCATTATTAACTATCTGATAGATGTTGAGAGTAAAAAAGAATAACGGGTTATAGTAGCATTTTCGGAATTTGGTTTGTGGTTTAATATGTTTCAATAATCAACAATTCTATGATGCTTTACTAAACATAATTATGTTACATCTTGCTTCAACATAATTAAGTTATATGATAGAGTATGTCAAGTGGAAAGGGAACTGGTTACACTTCCATATACTTGAGTTCCGTATTATTTTTGGTAGAGTTCCTAAGGTTTTTGTTTGGTGTTTTTGGACTTTTGTTTGTCTTAAAAGTCTTTTCGCTTTTGGTCATTGTAGCGTCTATTCTTTTTCGACTTATAACTACACTTTTCGACTTATAGCTTAAACGATAATGAAATATATAAAAACAATTCCAATAATTATGTGAATCAATATGCTGTAAACATTTTGTTTATTTCATAACTAAAAATATTTTTACATAATTTACAATACTTTGGCATACCTTTTCATCTCCCAGCTGACCTCTGAAGAGTTTCATCTTGTCAGCTGTTTGCCAAGTTCTACATATGACTTCTCCTATTCTTCCCATAGCCTAAAAAGAGGAATAACATATGTGCTTAAATTTGTAACACAATAAGCAAAACGACAATTATGTTACCTCTGACAACTCGAACTGTAAGATTTCAAGATCATTTATTTCAAAATTTAATTTTATTAATTCATTCAGATATAAGAAACAAAATCTGTTTTAGGACACATGAAGTAGAAAAGTTGAAAATTTGAGACGTTAATAACAGAGAAATTGCATTATATTCATTCATTTATTTATTCACCTCTATCGTGTATGCACATTTAAGTGTGATAGTACTAATTTCCATAAATTAAAACAATAAAGGCTTTTGTAAGTTATTTATATAAAAGGAAATATAAGATAAGCGTTTATGAGGCATGAACCAAACGAAATTTGCAGGAAAAAAAGAATTATAGAGGTGATGTTTTAAATTTGTAATCCCCTGCATTGTACAAGTTTTAAGAAACGTTTGCAAAATTCATACAGGAAACAAATGCAAGATAACTCATATCTTAACTTTTAAATATACAAAAAAGTTAAATAACAAAAATACCGAACTCCGAGGAATATTAAAAACGGTAAGTCCCTAATCAAATGCAAAATCAAAAGCTCAAACACATCAAACGAATGGATAACAACTGTCATAATCCTGACTCGGAACAGGCATTTTCTTATGTAGAAAATGGTGGATTAAACCTAGTTTTATAGCTACATGTAGCTAAACCTCTCACTTGTATGACAGTCGCATAAAATTCCATTATATTGACAATAATGTGTGAACAAAACAAACAGACATAATAGGTAAAAATGTAAAAAATAGGGGTACAGCAGTCACCATTGTGTTATAATCTTAATCACTATAAAACAAACAAATATGTCAATAAAGAAAAAACAAAAAGGCATGAAATGTAAAACAAGTGATAATCAGAACAGATAATGTAAAATTCCAAACATTCATTAGACTTAAATACACAATGAGAGCTGAGGTCATGACCATTTTAAAATGATAAAGTTATCACACACTAGACAGTGTATGCAGTAGGCAAAAGGAATACCATAGTCTTATAAGCAAATTGTATAATATGGCTCTGATTACAGTGATAACTAAGGAAAACAAACATGACAACACATATTAATAATTGAAAATACTGTCTTTGAACAATCAAACAAAATATTGTAAGATTACATACCGGAAGTATATATCTAAAAGAACATGTTTAAATCTAATTTACATGTAAATTTGTTTCCAAACAGTGTAAAATAATCCATATTGTGCAAAATCATGCAAGTTTGACCTCTCTTTGAATCTGATCCTTATAAAAATCAAGACTGTTTTACATAAAAATCCAGTTACAATACTGGTTTAAAAATCTCAGAAATCATTAATCGTATACTACGACCCCAACTTCATAATCTCATATACCTGTGAATAGCATGCTTATATAGTCAATAAGTAGACACATAATATATCAAATAGATAACGATAACTTCACTGTCTATTACAACAGTGGTTAACAATAGGTAACATTTGATTCCGTAATTAGAATTTGCATATTGTTTAACGCTGTACTGATAAATATTCACTTTCTTTTATCCGTCTAATTTGCATTTTACCACAATTCTTATGCTGATATCATATAACTTACCTGTGAATCTGATGCCATTATGCTGATATCATATAACCAACCTGTGAATCTGATGCCATTATGCTGATATCATATAACCAACCTGTGAATCTGATGCCATTATGCTGATATCATAAAACCAACCTGTGAATCTGATGCAATTATGCTGATATCATATAACCCACCTGTGTATCTGATGGCACTTTGCTGATATCATATAACCAACCTGTGAATCTGATACCATTATGCTGATATCATATAACCAACATGTGAATCTGATACCATTATGCTGATATCATATAACCAACATGTGAATCTGATGCCATTATGCTGATATCATTTAATTAATCTATGAATCTGATGGCACTATGCTGATATCATATAACCCACCTGTGAATCTGATGTCAATTTGCTGATATCATGTAATTAACGTATGAATCTGATGGCACTATGCTGATATAATATTACCCACCTGTGAATCTGATGTCATTATGCTGATATCATATAACCAACCTATGAATTTGATGCCATTATGCTGATATCATATAACCAATCTGTGAATCTGATGCCATTATTCTGATATCATATAACCAACCTGTGAGTCTGATGCCATTATGCTGATATCATATAACTAACCTGTGAATCTGATGCCATTATGGTGATATCCTATAATCAACCTGTGAATCTGATGCCATTATGGTGAAATCATATAATCAACCTGTGAATCTGATGCCATTATGGTCAAATCATATAACCAACCTGTGAATCTGATGCCATTATGCTGAAATCATATTACCAACCTGTGAATCTGATGCCATTATGCTGATTGCACCAACATCATGTAAAATATCTTCTGCAGCGATTGTTTCTGCCCGAATTCTTGACTCGGCAAAGGCAACATCTTCTTTGAGATTCCTAAAAACACAAAAATACAACGTCAATTAAGTTTTACTATCACCATACTTTTATCATTACAACTTGTTGTAAATGAACCGATCTAAAATTTTCTTGTCGATCTTTTTTATTTTCATGATTGAACATTCACCTTCAAATGTCAAATTTGATCACGAAACACATTTGGTGCCTTTTTCTGTATCCTGAAACCTAGAAGTATATTTTAAGACAAAATTAAACCTTGTTTTGTATCCGCTAAAAATCAAATAAAGATAAACAGTCTGCACAATTAACTATACTTCTTTTGTATAATTCAACATATAAGATAACGTGGTCATTCTGAACATTTCAGGCAAATCTAAAAAGTGATGGAACCAAACAATTTTCAAAACTAACATACTTATCTAAATGATGACACACCATCAACATGTCTAAGTGTTCATCAATAGTATTAGCAGTGTATGGTCTAGTAGGATTTGTTGATGATGGAAGCACAGACTTCTCCCCAACGACTTTGATAATGTCTGGAGCATGACCTCCGCCTGCACCTTCTGAATGGTACGTGTGAATACATCTTCCTTTAAATGCTTCAATTGTTTGTTCTACACAAGCCGATTCATTCAGTGTGTCTGTGTGAATTGTAACCTTAAATGCAGAAAAAGAAATACAAGAAGCATGAATAACTAAACCTAAAAGAGGGAAAAGATACTAATCAAAAATACATAAATTAAGGAACCAAAATAAAACGAAAACGACAATTTATAGTTCCCAACACAATTAAAATACTAAAGATTGAGCAGCACGAACTCGACCAACTTCCAAGGGTGAAATAAGGTGTTACATAAAGAAATGTTTCTACTACAAAAGTGGCACCCATCATGTTGATCATTAAAGTTAATAATTCGCTGATAAGTCACATTCTGTTAAATCAATATCGAGGACAAGAGGACAGAATTATAGCTACGATTAGTATAACTAAGTATTCTATGGTCAACTGTGAAACAGATATTCCATAATAGTGAAACCAGTCATGATGGCGTCCGTAAAACTTTCGAATGAGTGACAACAACTTTGTTAGTAGGTTCAAAAGATTCTTTGTAAGCTGCAAACCTCTATTAAGAAAATTGTGAGAGCAAATGCAAATCTTGAATAGTGTTTCAACTGGGGATATGCACTCCATATAAATGCATATAAGGTGCTTGATACTCGTGTTTGTGTTCTTGTTTGTGTGTAGGTGTAGACAGTGAAAACCTGAATAATTTCTGCGTGAACTGCACAGCTAGATTCATTTCTGTCATCCTCCATAATTCATACTTTTATCATTCTTTCTTCACATTTCTAAATGTTTGAAATGGTTTCATGGATAAAAAATAAGGATTTGAAAAATATCAAATTGGAAATATTGCTCACAAACACAATATATAGACAAAAAGTATTTATTACAGCAATAACAGCGTAGGATATTTCACACTTTCAATAATGTTTCAAAGTAGCAATCATTTACATCGAGAATTAAGATAAATAAATCAGTGCCAAAAGTAGTTTGACCATGTTCAAATCTTATTTAAAGATGCAAACCAAGGTAAAACCAGACAACTATGATGCCTCCCGCTGCATGAGAACTGTAGTAGGAGTAAGCATGACAAACCATGCATCCTTTACATATTATTTCACTAAAAATAACAATGTTCAACATTCTGTCATTTGTAGAAATTGTTTTAGAAATCCGACATCCAACCTCTTATATAGTATGAACAACCATTCAGCAAAATATAAAAGTTCTAGCATGAAAACTGAAGGCGGAATTAGCCGTTACCATGTATCCAGCATGTCTATTATTACCAAACAAATGACAAAGCTCAACATTTGAGGAGCATTTTCGGAAAATCAAAATGCTGACAACAGGCACACCTTTACTACATGTACTTACACCCTAGTTAATATAAAAGTTAAAGCTTGAAAACTGTACGAGGAGTCTACCGGACAAACCATGTACCATATGTAGGATGGATGGACACATGGACAGGTGTAAAACAATATGCCAACTGACAGGTGTCGCATTAAACAAACTCTGAGGTAATTACATGAACTCCAAAAGAAGCGAGACAAGATGCGTCGGCAGGGTAAGGGTTTCCTGTAATGTAAGCATCACATTCGAATCCATACTCAGTTAAAATGTCACAATCGGGAAAAGGATTCTATTTAGGTATCTGAAGATCTAAGATCGCTAGTAAGTTGTCACACAGAAACATCACATCCGTCAACCTTAAATCTTAAATTTTATGTAGTGTCGATTTCAGTCGTTTCTTATCATAAATCTGTTGGGTTCCTTTTGAGTCAAGAGCATACCAATGTTAAGGTAGTCCGTATAGTATGAACATGTACTGACGTAACATATTAAATGAGATATGTATACACTAGACGATGGGGGCAGGGTATGTTAACTTACTGCTAATAAATGGGTAGTTGACAATTGGAAAGTTGAATTAATCATGATATTAAAGATTCTAGTATGAAGTCGTCCGTCTGTGTTAATATCGAGGAAAAATCAAGATATTTTAGCAAATGTTCTAGTATCGATAATATCCTTCTACTCAAGTTCAGTACGATATATCAGATGCAAGAGTTTTTCTCCCCGAAGGTATCACCAGCCCAGTAGTCATCACTTCTGTGTTGACATGAATTATCATTAATATGGTTATGATTATAATTTAACTGTTTGCAAAACTTTGAATTTTTGAAATACTGAGGATTTTGTACCTCAGGTATAGATTACCTTAGCTGTATTTGGCAAAACTTCAGGAATTTTGGGTCCTAAATGCTCTTCAAGTTCGTACTTTATTTTGAATTTTGATTTTTTTTATTCAAGCGTCACTGGACACACGGCGTGTGTAAAACAATATGCCAACTGACAGGTATCGCTTTAAATAAACTCTGAGTTAATTGCATGAACTCCAAAAGGAGCGAGACAAGATGCGTCGGCAGGGTAAGGGTCTACTGTTATGTAAGCATCACATTCGAATCCATACTCATTTAAAATGTCACAATCGGGAATAGGATTCTATTTAGGTATCTAAAGATCTAAGATCGCTAGTAAGTTGTCACACAGAAACATCACATCCGTCAACCTTAAATCTTAAATCTTATGTAGTGTCGATTTCAGTCGTTTCTTATCATAAATCTGTTGGGTTCTTTTTGAGTCAAGAGCATACCAATGTTAAGGTAGTCCGTATAGTATGAACATGTACGGGTGTAACATATTAAATGAGATATGTATACACTAGACGATGGGGGCAGGGTATGTTAACTTACTGCTAATAAATGGGTAGTTGACAATTGGAAAGTTGAATTAATCATGATATTAAAGATTCTAGTTTGAAGTCGTTCGTCTGTGTTAATATCGAGGAAAAATCAAGATATTTTAGCAGATGTTCTAGTATCGATAATATCCTTCTATTCAAGTTCAGTACGATATATCAGATGCAAGAGTTTTCTCCTGGAGGGTATCACCAGCCCAGTAGTCATCACTTCTGTGTTGACATGAATTATCATTAATATGGTTATGATTATAATTTACCTGTTTTCAAAACTTTGAATTTTTGAAATACTGAGGATTTTCTACCTCAGGTATAGATTACCTTAGCTGTATTTGGCAAAACTTTAAGGAATTTTGGATCTTAAATGCTTTTCAAGTTCGTACTTTATTTTGAATTTTGATTTTTTTATTCAAGCGTCACTGATGAGTCTTTTGTAGACGAAACGCGCGTCTGGAGTACAAAAATTTAATCCTGGTATCTATGATGAGTTTATTCACTGATGTGGGTTAATTAAGTGATATGACATCTTCAAAATACCCGAAAAAAACTTTGCAAGAGGATTTTGTTTTTGTCTTTGAGAAGGTTCCGTTCTTCTGTATAAATTCTGTTTCAAATAAGTACAGAAACAAGTCGACTAGGAGTGCACAATAAGCACCTATTGGAATACCGACTGCCTGCCGTAAATATATACTAGTATATCAATCAACCTAACACAACAAATATGTTGTCGATGAAAAAGTCCACCATTTATATGATATCATCTTCAGTGTATATGTTGTTTGATTCAGTGTAGTTCTTAACAAAGTAGCACTTTTCATTTAATACCTGAAACAAGGAATTTGTGTCTACGATTCCCATTTTTATAGAAACAGCATTGTTTAACGAGACGATGTATTCGATCTTTTAATTGAGTATGAGGAATACTAGTGTAGAGCGTAGAAAAATCAAAAGTTTTGATATTACTAGTACTCTTATCAATAAATAAGAAATATTAAAATGCTATGATGAAATGAACAGTGATGTGACAGTGAATCAATTTTCGGAACCTCTTTGATGACAAGGACCTCATTGGATCTAAAGGACTCTCAACTTTGCAATGTCTTATTGTCAAGTTTTCTGAAGTTGGAAAGCATCTATCTGAATATTTGACTTCTGAAATTTTACTCACCTGCACATCGTATTTTTCTGCAACATTCAGACAGGTGTCAATGGCGGCTGGAGTAGTCCCCCAATCTTCATGCAACTTCAGTCTACAATGAATACAAATTCAGCATGATGTTTCTATTTTTTCTTTCTAACTGGTTTGTTTCACAATAATTTGTATGATACTCGATTCAACTGATTTTTTTCTTTCAGTCTGAATTAAAAATTGATTATAACTTTAAAGACAATCATCATATGATTCTATTTATATTTTATTAAAAACTACATACCCTATCGCTCCAGCTAAAATCTGTTCACTTAAATCAGCCGCTAGTTCAAACGACCTTGAGGAATTTCCTTTTCCTGTGAATCCAAAGTTCAGAGGAAATGCATCAGTACTTTGCAACATATCCCTAAAAAAAACAATTAAAAATAGTTTTCTCCTCAAGTTTTAAGTTTAGTATGATTAGAGGGAAGTTAGACTGGTAAAATCAAAAATATATATCTGCCCTTCAAAACAACCGGATATCAGATGTAGTGCAAGTTTGTTCTGTTCAAAGCTTTAGATTTTTTAGTATCATCTTATGAAAGGGAGTCGAAAGATACTAAAGGGACATTCAAATTCATTAGTCGAAAATAATCTGACAACGCCATGGCAAACAAAGAAAAAGACAACCAACAGCACACAAAACACATTGAAAACTAAATACTGATCAACACAAACCCCACCAAAATTGGGGGTGATCTCAGGTGCTCCAGAAGGGTAAGCAGATCCTGCTCCACATGTGGCACCCGTCGTGTTGCTCATGCAAGTACAAACCCGGTGATAATTTAATTGGGGACTGGATTGTAGTTACAACAATTGGAACATATCCGTCGTCATCTGTGAAACAGATATTCCATAACGGTCAACCAACTCGTGGTGGCGACCATAAAATTTAAAGAAGGGATGACTTCAACTTCACCACTTGGATCTCTTAGTTTAAAGCTTCCTTGTGAACATCAATCCTCTATCAAGGAAATCATGATAGGAAAAACAAGCTTTGGAATATCGTATCAATTGGGAGATATATACTCCATATGCATGCGCTGCTGGAATGTTGCTACATAGAAATGGAAAGTTCACAGTTGCAAAGCTGAAATAATCTCTTTTGTCGTAAAGTTTTGTTTTCAATTGTCAATTTATAGATGTCAGTCAAGATATGAGGCAGAATTAACAGTGTCTGTTGTATCCTTTATTTCGTGTTCGATGGGATATATGCGTTTAACATAGTCACCAAACTTTAAATTATTTAGTGAGAGGACATTATCTATATAGCGGAAAGTGAAGTTAAAGGATAATTCTTACTTCTTTTCTTTCTTCCTAAGAAGGTCCTGTATGAAGTCAGCCTCATATGAAATAGTTTTTTAACATGTTTATGAATTTTATTTAACACAATTTCGGTGTTGAAGTCCGGTCAATATATACTAGAGCGGTTAATCAGGAGACGATATTATTATTTTATTGAAAGCGACTTCAGTTATATAACGTACATGTACATCCATATACATATGAAAATAATTTTTATTAATTTCGTGCCTTCAATACTCGTCGGTATTAAACTTTTTTCTAATGAATGCAGGCAATCAGAAAAATTATTTGAATTGCATAACGCTTTGTAAATGGGGTATGATCTATTTCATCGTTTTATTAAAACAAATAAAGTCTTCTATCATTATTTTTATTTTAACCCCACACTTACACGGGGTGCATGTTAAATATTCCACATAAAACTCCGTGTGTGACATATTTAATAATAGAATTAATATCAAAAAGGAGAAATATTTGTAAATGCACCCACCTTTATAAGCAACAATTATATATTTTAAAAGAATTTGTAGTAAGTTGGTGTCGGAAATTGAACCTGCGATTGCATAAGTTTTTTTTCAATAAAGCCAAGTCACCTTATATGGTTTGGACCAGGCGAACACGTAGTGGCATTGGTGCCTGTAGCAGGACCTGTCCCGCCTCCAAACATAGTTGTAATGCCTGATGCAATAGCTTCTCGCGCTAGTTGAGGACAAATGAAATGAACGTGGCCATCTAGAGCACCAGCTGTAATAATAAGACCTTCTCCTGCTATTGCTTCTGTTCCTGCTGCAACAACCATTCCCTGAAGAATATAGGATATTGTTTTATACATATTCCATTCGGAACAAAAACAGGGCTATGTTATATGTGAATTTATTTCTAAAACAGTCTAAAATAATCTATGTTGTGCAATAATCATTCTCATTATGATGGGTTATGATTTCAAAATGTTTTCCGTACCATACAATAATAACAATACATATTTGAAGTATCTCATTATCCCAACTTGAAAAGCAATTCCCTTCCCCGTAAGAAAATAACCAAACATTGAGTAATTTGGTTCTGTTATTGTAATGGAATAAAATTATCTATGATGAAAACAAACCTGACAAATTGTAGGTCTCAAATGAGGACAGGCGGGGGCGTGACCTCTGAAATGTTAGTTTCATGGTATTGAAAACCTCAGAAGTTATTAATTGTTATTTTTGTTCCAAGTTACTTACAGGTGTGACACCTTCCATGCAATCTGGATTTCCAGCTTTTCCTATTCCTGCAATTTTACCATCTTTTATACCAATATCTGCTTTGACTACACCAGCAACAGCATCTACCACCAAAGCGTTTGTAATAACTGTGTCAAGTATATCCCAATTCACGTTCATTCTGTTCGAGGCTTGTCCCATACCTTCACGTATTACCTGAGGATATATAGGAGGCCAAAATATTACAACCCAACACTTATTGCTGTTCAACTTCAACTATTTATTTTGTTAACTTCAGTTTTAAGTGAGACAGCATTAAGCAGCATTATTAAAAAGGTAAATCCGTGTTCAATATATGGTCTCCATATGGCCTTATCTTCTTATATATGTTGACTACTTTATATTATGTATAAAATTTATAAATAAAGAACATTTTTACAAATTTAAGGCAGCTGCCTATTAATGGTTGTTTCCTTTTAATGTATCTATTATATATATATCCTAAAATTCAGAATGGAAACGGGGAATGTGTCAAAGAGACAACAACCCGACCAAAGAGCAGAAAACACCCCAAGGCCACCAATGGGTCTTCAACACAGCGAGAAAACATAATAGCCTAGTATTCTTATAAAAAATCACTAACTGTACGATTTTTTTCGCGTAACAGTGTTTTAATAACCTAGTAATTCAGCATGTGATTGTTGAAGAAAAATAAGAAACTTACCTTTCCACCACCAAATTTGATCTCATCTCCATACACAGTAAAATCTTTTTCCACTTCTATGACGAGACTAGTGTCTCCTAATCGCAACTGTTAATGAGAAAATATTGAAGTTCTGACTTGATTTTTTAATTTTTATTCCTTGTTTGAAATATTAATTTTTGCATCAACAAATAATATAAAAGTATCTATTGGTAATAAAATCGCATAATTCTTTTGAGTAAGGTATTACAACAATAATGAAATTCGTGTGTAAATTCGAGAATACTTGGAATGTAGGAAATAAATATCAACATGTAGCATGCATAATCATTCTAACTAAATATATTGTTTCTTTACGTTTCCATTTTGGTTATTCTTTTTAAGTCCCTTTTGGGTCAAATAGCTTGTTAAGTATTAACAAATCCCTAGCTAACATTTTGTTTTTTAGAATTAAGCGTTCCTGATGAAGGTAAATCTAGGAAAGTTTTTTGAAAGCACCAAATTTATAAAGTGCCATTTAAAAAAACCGAAGCCTCGAGTTACAGACTCGAATTTATATGCTGGACCTTTTAGCAACCACGTAGTCAATTACAACATTTCATTTATACAATTATCATGCAAAGCATGAAAGCAGTCTTCATGAAAATATTATAAGATGTTTATTTACCTTGTCTCGTACAGTGGGTCCAAACATCAACGCATATTGTGGTCTTGGAATTATACATTTCTTTAAAGCAGATTTTATTTCCTCCTGTCAAAAAAATAAAATTTTACGCTGCTTATTCAATATATTTATGAAACTCATGTTATGACAGGAATGATTACAATAATGAGGCGAGATACATACCAAGGTGGTAGGGAAAAAACTTATCTAAGAAACTATGCTTATCACCGTAACATATCACAGAAAGAGAAAGCTGAAGGACATTAAGGACATGTACGTAAACAACGTAGTAACAGCGAACAAGATCAATGTAAAATACAAATCCAACGACACACCATTAGGTTCAAAAAAGAGGCGAAAGATACTAAAGTCGAAAATCAAATTTAGTCAACAGTTGTTTACCGATGTCCAAATCACTTACAAATTTACAAACCAAGGCAACAAACGAAAATTATAAACTGAGAGAAAAGCATGAACTCCAAATAAAATAAACCAGTTGCGTCGATAGGGTTAGTGTCTCCTACTATGCATGCATCATTCGACATGCAAATCCACGCGTGGTCAAATATGACAATCTTGAATAGATCACAATCGATAAAAATTACTTTCACGGTATCAAAATTACAGATCAGACGACTTTTCTTGTTTATACGTATCTAAGTCCATTCAAAACATATCGCTGTTGCGTTTAGACACAGGCATATTGTATCTGTCAACCAAATCGGGAAGGTGACCGTAATACTTGCTTAGTGTAAATTTCAATCCGCGTTCTTCCTCATACTTCTGTTGCAGCAGTTTTTGTGTAAGGAGAACACCACTTGTAACGAAGTCCCTATAAGTGTGAATATGCACGAGCGTATCGTAATAATTGAGATATGTAAACGCCATACCATGTGGTAGAGGGTGTGTTCCTACTGAGAAAAGGAAATTGACAATTGGAAAGTTAGAGTCATTACGTTTGTCCAGGATTCTAGTTTGAAATCATCAGTGTGTCAATATCGAGGACAAGATCAAGATATGAAGCAGAACTTCTTCTTTTGGTATTACCCTTTATATCAAATTCACTGGGATATATGAGATGTAAGCACGCACTAAAATGTGAGTTATTGAGTTACAGGACATCACTGATCAATATATCTGAAAGTGTAAAATAATCATAGACCTAAGCAAGATGTTTTCTTCTTGTTTGTCTTCGAGAAGGGTTTGTTATAAATTCTGCTTCATAGAAGAAGAAAAGCAAGTCGGCCAGTAGTGGTGCACAATTAGTACCCATGGGAATACCGACTGTCAAATGAAATATTTTACTTCCAAACTATGTTGTTGATCGAAAAAGTACGGCGATTTGATGATATCATCTTCGGTGTATTTGTTGTTGTTTTTTTCACAAAGTTAAAACCTTAAGAAAGGAATGTGTACCTTCGATTCCCATGTTTGAGACGATGTACTAGTATTCCATCTTTCAATTGAGCTTTTATAAAGGATTTTGTGAGGTTTTGATATCCAGGATAAAGATGTTTAGATATCCAGGATAAAGATGTTTAGATATCCAGGATAAAGATGTTTATCGTCCTGCTTATGTCAATACCAAAGGAGAGAAACACAGGTGTGTGATTTTCTAAAATTTCCTCTAAAATTTCCTCTTTCGCGAATCCTTTCCGGGTATATGTTAGATTTCCAGTATTACTGTGAATTCCAAGTAGTTTAGTATAGACATACCAAATAATGACTTTTGCATACAAAAACAATACTGTTAGAAGAATTTACTGATGGAACAACAAAATGGTTGTTGTGAAGAGAATAAAGCATCAACAACCGCGGGCTACTTGAAAGCGTTAGAAACTAGTGTGCTCATTGTACGTCTTTGATTTGAGCGCTTCAGAACTCGTTAGTTGAAGAGAAATCTATTAAACCATGGGGAAAAAAACAGATAAAAAAACCAAACAAACAAACAAAAGTCTACAAAACACTACATAGAAAACTAAAGACTGAGAAACAAAACCCCACTAAAAATAGGGATAATCTCATGTGCTCCGACACTCATGGTAAACTATGCAACAATATGACAAATATTTTAGTGTAAAAAACACATGTTTCTGAATTGAAAGTATGCTCGGCAGAGACCAGCGTTTAAAAAGCTATTTGCTAAAAATACTTACAATCAAAACAATTCAAAACTGATCTTATGCTGAATAATTCTTTTAAGGTCATTTTTTTAAAGATAAACAATTGTAGTATTTTTACAATTACATTATTCATTAATACCAGAAATGAAAAAAAAATATTCAAAACGGACCCGTATTGAAACATCAGGACAGCATTACGTTTGATATTGCCCTTAAACATTACCCAAACCTTCAAACGTTGTATTGCCGACCACGGCGGATGTTGATGCATTAAAGAAAAAACAAAAGAAAAAGATACTTACTTGTTTTTTGTTTCCAAATTTCCTACTTTCTACCGTTTCCATCACCTTAACTAAAGCTCTGTCATCAACTGGACCATCACATAGGAAGTTGCCTCCTCTTATAATTCTATTAAAGCAATAGAAAATTGTTATCAAAATGACTTTTTCTTTCGCGTTTTTTATCCTAAACATAAGTGAGAGAAGCATCATGTTGACAAGAATGAGTACAAAAAGAAAATGTGATCACAGTATTGTTAACGTGACATAGGGACGTGCTGTGCAGAGCAACACGACGGGTGCCACATGTGGAGCAGGATATGTTTACCCTTCCAGAGCACCTGAGATCATCCCCGGCTTTTTGTGGGGTTCGTGTTGATCAGTCTTTAGTTTTTTATGTGTTTTGTGTATTGTTGTTTGTTTATTGGTCTTATTCTTTTTTTGCCATGGTGTGGTTAGTAAATTTTCGACTTCAAGAGCTTGAATGTCCCTTTGGTATCTTTTGCCTCTCTTTTCCTTTATTACACAATTTTTCGCGTTCACTCATTTTAATTCTTTATCTAACTGAGTTATTAGAAATTTATGAAATTCCAGGTTTTCATTTTCTACATACTTTTGTCTATTATTTGGTGTTTTATTCCAGGTCTTCATTTTCTACATACTTTTGTCTATTGTTTGGTGTTTTATTCCAAGTCTTCATTTTCTACATACTTTTGTCTATTATTCGGTGTTTTATTTTTTTTATAATGAATTTCTTTTTATTTGCAAATGAACATAATAGTAAGTTATACACATTTTATGCACAATATAATATATAGACAGAAGATATACAACATATTTTAAATTAATAGACACAGCTAAAATAGTTTAATACATTGCAGAATATGATTGAAAGACAGAGGCTGCTTGGACAAAGAATACATATTTTTAATTTATACAACATATGGTGTCTGTTGTTTATCTTTGTTTTTATGACCATAAAGGAGTCCAGGGGTTCCAGCAGTTCTCTGCCCTCCCCAGACTTAATTTTTTTATATATATATATATTTTTATAAAATATATTTTTTTCTATTAATAAGTTTTCTTTTAAATAATTTTTTAGTGCTATTATATTGGTTTGTTCCAATGATAATTTGCTTCTATAAATATGGAATTTTGATAACAGAATTATTAAATTTCTTATATCATTTTTATCGGTTTTCGTTAGAATACCAAATAAAACCAAATCTATGTTTAAAGTTAGTTCTATTTCTATCTTCTCAAATATCCAGGAATTAAGGTCCTCCCATAATTTTGATATATACCGACAAGTCCAGAATATATGTTCTATTGTTTCTACCTCTCCACACCCAAAACTACACTTATTTGTATCATTCACTTTTATTTTAAAGAGAAGTTCATTCGTGCCTAAAATTCGATGTATTATTCTGTATTGAAACCACTGCAATTTAGAATTCTTGGTAATATAAAAGGGCAATTTATAGATATTTTTCCAATTGTAGTTTGTATTGAGAATTAAAGACCATTTTTGTTAACACTTCTGTTAAAGGTTTGACTTTTTACTATTTAAAATATTATACATATCTTTTGAACCTCTCGGGGATTTCAAAAAATATTTTAATAACAGAGGGCAGAATGGGACCATTTTCTCTCACTAAGTCATTGGGACATATATTATATTCTTTAAAATACTTTTTTATTGCAGATATTAAGACTTGATATGTAAGGAAATTAGTTTTGATATTGTATACATTTTTAAAGGTATCAAAAGTCATGAAATTTCCACATTCATCTAACAAGCCATTAATCAGCCAAATCCCTTTTTTAGTCCATTCTTGATATAAAACTGATTGATTACTAATCTTTATTTCATCATTCTTCCATATATTGCATGTGTTAATTTGAGATTTATCTTAAATATTTTGAAGATCATTCCAAGCATCTAATACTTCTTTCCAAAATGGATTTTTCAGCTTTTTATATGGGCCCAGAAATTGCATTTCCAAAAAATTCAAATTTTCTGAAAAGAGGAATAGTTTCACAAGTTTTGAATTGTTTCTATTAGTTCTTCTTATCCAGGTCAATTTTAAACCTTTTATGTAGTTTTCAATATTTATCATTTTTAGACCTCCTGAACAGTGTGGTTTGGATAAAGTTTCTCTTTTAACTTTATCTGGTTTGTTATCCCAGATAAAGGAGAATATTTTGTCAGTAAAATGTTTAAGCTTTGTACTATTTGGACTCGATATGGATAGGAATAAATGGTTTAATTTTGATATTATAAGTGTTTTTATCACTGTTATTTTTCCAATTGGGGAGAGTATTTGGTTTGTCCAAGTTTTTATAGTATTTTCGATTTCTTTCATCCTGGGGTCATAGTTTAAATTTTCAATTTCATTAAGATCCACGGAGAAATTTATCCCAAGAAGTTTAAATCTGCTGGAACCCCATTCTAATAACCCACTAAACACACATAGTTTCTTGGCTAAACTTTTTCTTCCCAATCCAAACAACCTTTGTCTTGTCTAAATTTATATTAAGGCCTGATAAATCTGCATATTTATCTAGAGTACGGAGAGATGCATCCAAAGATTCTGGTGATCCATCAAGTATAAGAGAAGTATCATCTGCATATTGTGAGATGATATACTCTGAGTCATCTATAGTAATTCCTTTAATTTGGTCATTGTTTCGTATAAGTATACCAAGTATCTCTGCACACAGTAAAAATATATAGAGTGACAGGGGATCCCCTTGTCGACAGCCTCTCTGAATCTCAAAACATTCTTAGAGATGGCAATTTTGAGTTACTGCAGATTGAATTTTAGTATAAAATGTAACGATCCAATGTTTAAAAGATGGTCCAAAATTGAAGAGGTCCAATACGCTTTTTAATAAAACTCCCAAGAAAATGAGTCAAACGCCTTTTCAAAATCAATAAGGAGGAGAATACCAGGTATGTCATTTTCTTCTGTATACAATAAAATATCATAAATTAATATAGAAAAGTATTGGTTATAGAATTATTACATCACACAGATGTTTTATAACAATTCAATGGTTGTGATTGGCAGACAAAAATCACGGTTTAGTTTAAAGTGTAATTTTCTCCAAATAAAACATAGTTATAAGAATTGTTTGCTTCTTTTTTGTACTTTAATAGGATTGAAAATGCATTAGCCAGGCGCACATGTTTAGAATGAAGCTTCCGCGCTTATAGATAACAATCGAAAAAGAATCATTCAGTTCTTGAATTAAAAAAAAAGAAATGATGACCGTGAAAGATATCCACAGTTATCAGTTGCCATAAACAGTTGATCTCTAGGGTTTATTGTCTGTGCATGAAAAAATAAACAAGAGAAACCACAAAACAATAATGATGAAATACATAAAAAGTTATCGCGATATCAGTTACCGCTATAGGACCACACAAATCTAACAAAAAAGATACGTTTTGAATACTAGTAAATAAATTAATTGATGTATGTACTTATTTCCGCTTATTTCAACAAGGTCTACTGCTTTTGTTTCTCCGGGTTCAAATCTGATTGCTGTTCCTGCAGGAATATTCTGTAAAACACCAATACAAATGAAATTTTCTTCTCAAAACAGAAAATGATTAATAAGTTGAATTTTAGAAATAAAGGAAACATGTTTGCCATTTGTGAATTTTTAACCAAACAAAATTGATAAACACTTAATTTAATCTACAAATAAAGAATTTTTTATTATTATTATTATTATAGTTTTTATTGAAAAATCACAACGTTTGCGAAACATCTTTTTGTCTAAGATTTTCTACGAAAATATGTCTATAGGTATATGCTATTAATTCCAGCGTTGATTCCAAGTGTCAAAGCTGTTTGCCTTATACATCTTTAGATCTAACACGAGCGACGAACAAATTTAACTGAGCATATTGAACATTCTGATTTAAATTAGATTTAATTAAAAAATAAATTGTTCGGTAAACTCTGAAAGGAACGAGAAATGATTCGTCGACAGGGTAAGCATCTCCTGCTATGAGACAGGATTCATCGACAGGGTAAGCATCTCCGACTATAACACAGGATTCGTCAACAGGGTAAGCATCTCCGGCTATGAGACAGGATGATTCGCCAACAGGGTAAGCATCTCCTGCTATGAGACATGATTCGTAGACAGGTCGAAAGGGTAAGCATCTCCTGCTTTGAGACATGATTCGTCGACAGGGTAAGCATCTCCTGCTGAGACAGGATTCGTCGACAGGGTAAGCATCCCGGCTATGAGACATGATTCGTCGACAGGGTAAGCGTCTCCGGCTATGAGACAGGATTCGTCGACAGGGTAAGCGTCTCCGGCTATGAGACAGGATTTGTCATCTGCCAATTTATTATGTACATTCAGAAATCACGTTAACTGCGTTTTAATTATGACTTTTCTTTCAATAAGCCTTTTCAGAGATATTAAAAAGAAAAGTTCTGAATGCAAAAAAAATGTTTGAATACGTTCGCATATGATAAAAAGTGAATTAGAATAAATTAATCGCCAAATCTGTCTCATACACTTCTTATCATATGCGAACGTATTCAAACATTTTTTTGCATTTAGAACTTTTCTTTTTGATATCTCTGAAAAGGCTTATTGAAAGAAAAGTCCTAATTAAAACGCAGTAAATGTGATTTCTGAATGTGCAAAATAAATTGGCTATTCAATGCGGCTCTAACTGCAATCCATGAACCATAGATTCAGCTTGCACTCATTAATGTATGTGAGGCAAGGTAAAGCAAAGGTATGGCCATTATGTAATCTAAGTGGGCTAAGACCGTTGGTTTTCCCGTTTGAACGGTTTTACACTAGTTATTTTTTGGGGCTCTTAATAGCTTGCTGTTCGATGTGAGCCAAGGCTCCGTGTTGAAGACCGTACTTTGACCTATAATGGTTTACTTTTATAAATTGTGACTTGGATGGAGAGTTGTCTCATTGGCCCTCATACCACATCTTCTTATATCTATAAATAAAAAAGAGTCGATAGAACGAACCATGATGTGATCAACAATTATGGATTTACAGATAGTAAGCATGAACCTCAAGATATGTATTAATTTATTGATGACCTCAATTTAGACAAGACAATGTAACTTCATCAGCAAATTCCGGATTGTGCCGATCCCCCAAAATCCTAGAGGAGAATCTCCAAAGTCATGAACAGTTCAAAATATATACTTTACGATAGTTTCAGTTGTAAGATTCTTTCTACAAACACCTACTGATCATTCGTAAGTGATGCTTAGTAGGTTATACAAGCGTAATGTCATCAACGTCATTAGTATCTTTTCTCAATAGCAATTTTCAAGAATGAATAAAAGGATAAGAGGGGTACGTCGATGAGACCGTAATAGTTTGTTTAAACTCACCAGTCTCATACCATATGATGCTTTTCTGTCAAACTGTAGATATTTGTTTGTCTCGATAAAATGATAATGACTCCCAACCTGAAAAATATATCTTAAAATGTTTATTACTATACTGTTTTGTGAGTTTTATTTATGATGCTACAAGAACTTAAATAAAATACCTGAGAATAATTTTAATATTTATTTTGTAGAAATCTATTCAATCTAAATTGTCAAATTTCGGAGACGTTAAAACTGAAATATGAGTTTAATCTATTTTTTTGTAAAAGAGACATTGAAATTTAAATCAATGTTTTATATATTTAGAAATATAATGTATATGAGAGACATGCTTTTTTATTATTATTAAAGTTACATATTACATCTTCAATGACAATTTGTCTGACATTTATACTATTAAAACGAATAAATAATTTGCGATGTACGATTGTTTTCCTGTTTATCATTCTAATCATATACATTATTCTGAAAACAAATTCTTTATGACCATTTTTATATTAAATTATACAAAATTCGTAAAAGATATACAATAAAAATCTAGTGTTACATGTATTAAGTTTAATCTCAGGTGTTAAGTAAAATAGGCAACTAATATGCTTATATTAACTTTGAAATAGGTAGACATCTTCCATAAAGAGTATGTTCAAAATTGCCATCTTTGATAAAAAAAAAATGTGGGTAAGGATGGAGCAGATGTTATCAAACACTTAGGTCATTTGATTGTGATCTAATCATTAACCCCGAAAGACTTTTTTTGTAACAACCCTATCTTTAAAATATAGTGAATAGCTATTAAAAAGTTGATGTATTTGAAAATAAAAGAAAATGTTTATCAAATTATACAAATCGTTCTTATTTTCTAGTTTTCAACATTATTTTATGTAAAAAAAATATCAAATTCATTTTTTATATAATTAGAATTTCAAACATTTTTGTAATTACATAAAAACGCATTTCTGACCGGTGCCATATCAGTACTGCGGTCGAAAAGTTAATACTGGTCAATGCCCTAAAGTTTAAATTGACAGAGAGTAAAGCATATAACAAATTTGATTTTAGATAAGAAATTTAACATCTGTGATCACTGTGTGACCCCCTATAACGTGCTATCAGTGTTGCAGATGCAATAAATAGCACAGATAAAAATCTGCTATACACGAGAGCGTACAACAAAATCAATTGTATTTCAATGGTAATTGGATTTACAGACAAAATACTTATGTTGTACACGATAGCAAAAACAATTGTTTAGAATGACAATTGATAGCACAGATCCTATTGTATCTCTTGTAGTGTTAGCCGGTAACTGGGTGTGTTGATTTTAAATACTGGAGATTACTGATAAATAATATGATACCTGAATGGGTCTGTCGCAAAGGCTGTTCACATTTAATGATATTATACCTGAATGGGTCTGTCACAAAGGCTGGTAACACTTAGTGATATTGTCTTACGTCCTTTGTTAAGTTCAATATCACCGCTGATAGGTATTAACTCTCCTGGCTTGACATCCAATTGAGCATCGCATACTCCCTCCTGCAAAAGTGTTTATTTTATAATGAATTCAAACTGTCAAACCTTAAACGGATTCTAGAACTAGTATACATTATTGTAAAGGGGCCAGCTGAAGCCCGCCTTCCAGGTACGGGATTTTCTCGCTACACTGATGTCCTATTGGTGGCTTTGGGCTTTTTTCTACTCTTTAGTCGAGTTGTCGTATCTTTGACATGTTCTCCGTTTCCATTTTCTATTCTACATGTATCATATGAAGTTAATTATGCAAGACTGTAGCGTAATGAGGCAAATGCCTCACTTTCGAAACTACGATCATACTTGAGAAACATATATTTTCTGCGAAATTTGGTATTTTAAATTATTAATATGCGAGATTCAAGCAAAACTTCATTAATATTAATCACAGTGCTTTTTCGTTCGGCATCAACGATTGGTATTTACCCACACCGGTCACCGGTAAACATTGTGTTTCGAATACCGTTCCTGTGGAAAACAAATCATATATAACTTGCTAAAGAAGGATTCATTGAAGAGAAACATTGAAGACGCTTTACATTAACAACTTGCTCTCATTAAAGAGGTGTACAATACGTGAACTGATTAGTTGTTTTAAAAACGTTGACATACATTTGACGAATTCGTTGTGTGAAATAAAGACATTAAAGAATTCTTTTTGTTCGGCAGTTTGAAAATTATTCTTTAAAACCAAAATAACTGAACAGCATCTGCTAAAGGACATGAAGTTGTGCACTTGCTATTGTAACTTTTGATCGGAGTGATTTTTATGGTTACCATACCATAACCAAATGCATGGGCTGTGCCAGTCCTCCAAAAAATGAGAAGGCAGGCGACATACATGCTCCTTGGAAGACTCACATATTTTTTCCAGAAAATTCAATCATTTCTAAATTAATTAATTAGACAATTGCTAATTTATTCTTGCAAACCACATACTGGTTGTAATTAATACACATTTAGTTCAAAGAATTTAGATCACATTGACCAGAAGGTTTTTAAAATTAATAGAAAGTCATTGCCCCAACGCTATAGAATACCAATCAGTCTCTGCGAATTCTTTCATACATGTATCTCTGGCCCTTTTAGAACTCAAATGCATATTCATGCATCAACAGTTTCGATAAAATCTCATTCTTGCATTTTACATTCATCAAGGTTGCCTAAGAAATTCGAATTTCCAGAATTAACTGAGATTATTTAAAAGATTTATCTGATTCAGTATGTTTCATAACTTTATTTTCTTGTAAGATGGATAAAAAATTCGTAAGGGTTCCGCGGAACCCAGTGTCTCGCCTACTTTTGCTGTTAATCGCAGGCTCAACAAAAATGAGGAAAAAAAATAATAACAATATTACTTTCGATACAATCTTTTGATTGTAAGAAGCTTCTGTCCCAATTTGGTAAAAATCCAGGATAGTTTATGAATCTAATAAATGTTTTAAATCTTTAACTGCAGACTGTATGTAATGTTAACTGGAAGAAAAACTAAGTCCATTTATAAGTAAAATACTGATAAACAGGTACAAAATTTTTAAAAATTTCCTTCAAGATTTTTTGATCATAAACAAGCTTCTAACCAAGTTTGGTACAAATCCAGGATAGTTTAAGAAAGTTATTAAAATTTTAAAAACTTTAACCACAGAGTGAATGTAATGTTAACTGGCAGAAAAACTAAGTCCATTTATAAGTTAAATACGGAAAAAATGGAATTTTGTTTTTTACAAATTTACTTCTAGATACTATCTTATGATCATAAACAAGCTTCTGTCCAAGTTTGGTAGAAATCGAGGATATAGTTTAAGAAAGTTATTAAAATTTTAAAAACTTTAACCACAGAGTGAATGTCATGTTAACTGGCAGAAAAACTAAGTCCATTTATAAGTAAAATACGGAAAAACAGGATTTTGTTTTTTACAAAATTTAATTCTGGATACTATCTTATGATCATAAACAAGCTTCTGTCCAAGTTTGGTAGAAATCCAGGATAGTTTAAGAAAGTTATTAAAATTTTAAAAACTTTAACCACAGAGTGAATGTAATGTTTCCTGGCAGAAAAACTAAGTCCATTTATAAGTAAAATACGGAAAAACTGGATTTTTTTGTTTACAAAATTTAATTCTGGATACTATCTTATGATCATAAACAAGCTTCTGTCCAAGTTTGGTAGAAATCCAGGATAGTTTAAGAAAGTTATTAAAATTTCAAAAACTTTAACCACAGAGTGAATATTTGTGGACGCCGCCGACGCCGACGGAATGTAGGATCGCTATGTCTCGCTTTTTCGACAAAAGTCGAAGGCTCGACAAAAACTGGATACAATTGATTAGTCACAAGTGAAATAAATATATTACCCATGTGAGATGTAGGAAGTCTTCAAGAAACAATTACTCTTGCTGACAGAGACTTATATACAACGTTTTTACTGTATTAAAACTTCTTTTTTCTCTGTTGTTGACCAACTCTCTTGTGAGAAATCTTATTATGTTTAAGGCGTCTAAAAACCTTTTAATGAAATGCAATGGCTGGTGATTGACTTTGTAGGCTTGCTATGCTCCAATGTCCATAGAAATTAGTACGAAATATGAAATTGATATGGAAACGAGCATTTGAAATTTTATAGTTCTAGCTACCGTGCAATCGGGAGGTTTTTGAATGAATAGATATTAATTTCCAGACTGACACTTGACAGTTGGTTATAACTACTGGTATTGTTGAAACTAAGAGTTAGAAATAAAAGCATAATTTCTGTTGTTTCATGTTATTTTTTGTTATAAATGCTCCAACCATTTCCTTAGTGTCCTGTCAGGAAAAAGCAAGTTAACAGTTCAATATAACAAAAAATGTTCGTCCCCCTGGGGCCACATCCCCAAGACCCACTTTGCCTCAATTCCTTTAGGGGTGCGCTACGACCGTGAATGTGAAGCTAAAGTAAATAAATATTTCCACTTCGTATGTATATTGATGTCTAAAGAGACATTCAAATGGACTGGGCTATCAAGAATATGACAGGAATTTATGTTTAAATGTGTACGGCATCATCAAGTGACACCAGCGCCCGGCACGTTATCCGCATTATGTTGATGGTGTGCTGAATTGCTTTTAAAATGAGAAAGAAGGGATAAGATGGAAATGTATTTGGATATAAATCAGAGTGTAAATGTTTCCATGTTTCTACAAAATGCGCAGTGAATCCCGAGTAACCACAGTTTTAATGACTTCGATTTAGTTTCAGAATAAAGAATCATTGACTTAAATCAAATTTCAAGCAATCAGCTAGTATATGAATAGGTTTTAGAAATTGTAACTATATGCGTGGGCAGGGTTCTAATCCGCATATCCGTTCTGACACAAATAACCCTATTCTGAAAGTGGGGTATGCATATTTCTATTATCCGCTAAACTATAAAGAATGATGTATTAGGGTGGTTGGTTTTGCCTATAACGTCCATCCCATGGTAAGATTATAGTACCACTTATAAAATGAATACAATTATTATACCTCAGTTGTCATTTTCTATATAAAATAAGTACACAATATTTTGACAATATTTTTAAATTGCAAGCGTTTAACTATTCGACCGGTCAATAGTTTCTAACTATTGCACCTCGGTGAAACTATTTGACCGCGAGCGTCATTATATTTTGCGGAATTTCAAATGCAGCCACGGGATTGGAGGATGTCGAGAATACCGCGGGAATTACGACGTCGCGTTTTATCTATTGTATCTAGGGTTGACGTCAATGCAGTACGTAGACTTATAGCATTCAGAATATATATGAAGTAAACGTTAAACAGTATGGTTGTGTTTCTGCTTTTTATATTACGATAGTTGATTTAGCCCCGAAATGTATTGTCTGTTGTCTCTTTCGGTATAATAAAACACTTACTGACTGGATATTCGTGGAATAGTAAGTTTATTGTCCCCTTGGGTACAACTATTGCCCTCGGCTACGCCTCAGGGCAATAGTTGCACCTCGGGGGACAATTAACTTTCTATTCCACTCATACCCAGTCAGTAAGTATAAACTATCCACCAGAGACCAAATGATGTAGATGTAAGCAACTGTACACCCTTCAACAATAAGCAAAACAAATAACGTATAGTTATCTATAAAAGGCTTTGATATGACAAAATGTTAACAATTAAAACGAAAATACCAACGGCTGATTTATGAACAAAACAATAAACGAAAAAACAAATATGATAAAATTTATTTTGAAATAGTTCGTTTATTTATAAACAAGGTCGACTCTCACTCTCTGTCAAACTGTATAGTTAAGGATGTACGTACAGTGAAAGGTCGAGTTTAAACATCTGATTCAATAATCTTCGTAAAAATTAAATTCATTTCTTCCAATTCCGATAAAATGCACTATAAATTATGTCGGATAACAGTTACAATATTATTTCGTCTGTTAGGGATGTCTCGTTACACTATGAAACGAACTTGTACACTATATACTTTTTGGTTTTTATAATGCTTACCAATGAAATACGACTTAACATATTCATAGAAAATAAGTTTGTAAAAACCAAACGTTTACCTACAAAACAGTTCTTTCGGCTAAAATGTAAAGTGGGTCTCATTGGGGATTAAGCGTTACGCGATATCGACCGATTTTTCTTAAGCGTGACACGTGAAAGTCAAATTATTTTGCGTGAAAACGGGAAATGAAGTCGGGAGGGACACGTGAAATTACAAGCGCTATTATTGCAAAGATAAGCGGAATACGGGATTCTGACAAAACAATATGCGGGATCCGGGATCATAACCCCCCCAATGAGACCCCCTGTAAAGGCAGCTGCACTACAATATTCATTATACTTGCATTTATTCTAATATTTATAATAAAGGGGAAATTGCATGAAATTCAGACTGTTTAATTAGAACATGTATTACATCACTGATTCTACTAGGTTTATCGCCATCAAGATTTTGAATCTGTAATTGAAACGAATACAGAACCTCTATTTGATATCTAACATGGACAGGAGATTCTAATTGTCTATATTCATTTGATTAAACTTTGAACCAAAATTTAGGAGATTCTAATTCCGAAGTCGGTATTGATTAAACTTTGAATCAAAATTCATGAGATTATAATTACGCGGTCTATATTGATTCAATTTTTTAATCATATTTTTGTGCGACTACAATAAAACATGTCATGCTCAGAAACTTTTCAAATCCAAAAGAACTAGGCTTTAATTAGAAACAGCTGTCTGCTGACAAGTATGTCACGGAAAAACAAAATATTAAGAAATATTTAATTCCCTTGCCTGAATTGGATGTCCTTTGGCCTCATTGAATTTTTCTAGCTTGGGAATAGGTAGAAAGCTTCCATAAAGAGCAATTTCAAGATCGCCATCTTTTCGACATATTGGTTTGTGAACTGTCACCTATAAAATAAAAGTACTGCATGAAAACATTTAGATGTTTATATTATATATAAGTAAGCAAATTTAAAACTATGAATTGAAAACCCCAAAAAGGATGTATATCTATATATTGATGTAACATTTATTTTTATTTTTTATTTACATTAGCGTACTAAGATAATTATATGTTATTCTAATGTGACATTTCCTTTTCAATACAATACAATAATAATTTATTAACGTCTCACCATCAATAATATACACATTTCACAATGTAAAAGTAAACTTTTCAAAATTATTAATGCCATTCTAAACAGAATTATGAGAGACGGATTAAGAAGGAACTAGTATATTTACACATTCTCAAAAAGATAATTATAAAAAAAGTTAGATCATAAAACATATCTACATCTATTATCGGTATAATAAAAGTCTTCCGCTACGGTCTAAAACAAGGTTGCAGGTTTTGGCTCATTTTTGTATCACATTAATATTGTCACTGGCTAAAATAAATGAAAGTTTCACGGAAGTTGCAGATTTTGATTACTAATTAAGTACGTGTCAATTAATAATTACGAGTTTAGTCCCATCCGGAAATGTTCCTTCTACTTGTACTTCATGAATCATGTCGGCAACACCGGGCATCACTTGGTTAAACCCTTCCGAAAATAATTAATGCATGATCAAGATTACATTTACACTGTACATATATACAATAAAAATGTAGAATACAAAATCGACAAATAAAAGGTGCTAGAAGTTAGAAATTGAAAAATCCAGAGGGCAAGAAACCAGACCAGGACAATAAAAAATATCAAAGCAACAGTTACATGACACTAACAAATAAATCTTTGCAAAAATGGACTCTTTTTCTCTCAGTTTCTACCAATCTTTCGTAAAATTATGATTAATTAAAGCCGATTATTCGCAGGGCGTCCACTAAGAAATTTGATTTGTAATTTACAAACAAAACCCAAAAAACATATGTACATTGAAAAATAATTTATGATACAACTATAAAAGTTTGATAGAAGTGAAGAGTAGAAAATATGGTGTAGACTTTGGTATACTGCTTTAAATATTGGAGTAACGCAAGCTCCCTGCTCAGATTGATTAAATCAATCAATTTAACCAGTAAATCGTCAGAGTTACCGATATAATCGATAAGATGGAAAGGTATCATATAAAGTGTAAAATGAGTGTTCAAGGTCTTTTTTGTTTCCATAAAGTAAGAAAATATTCTTCCCACGGAGTCTAGAATAGCACAAACACAACCTTATCAGAAGGTAAATCTAACTGTCAAAACGCTCTTTGAAAAACTCAAAACTAAGACCGTTCCAAGACCACAAAAGACCAACACACAATGCATAACAAAGACATATGATTATATAAACAACAGACATCACTTAAAGTCTAAGCAATTAAAACTAAAAAAAGACCGGGTGTATTACCAGGTTCACTTGAATGGTTCTGTCCTCGTGCGATTTCATTTCTATTCCAATAAATATGTGCACTAGTATGCTCAATATCAACAGAGAGACCAGGTAGGGGCAAGACGAAATCAAAATGTAACATGTCGGTCAAAAATTTATACCTTTTGGAAGAAAAAAAACCCTTTATTTTGATAAATGCAATTTTACTAAGTAGAAAGCAGGTGAATAGTGTTTCCGATGTTATGATACGATGTTTACAGAAGTTATAAGCTTTATTTGCATGGAACAACCAGGTCTTTTAGTACTTATAAGACAAATAATGGACAGGATGTCTCAAATGATAAATATAAGACCTTATAAAGTAAATATTGCGAAAAATGAATGACGATGTTTGCAAGGGTTCAATTGAATCTTCTGGAATGAAGCTAAATACAGTCAACTGATTGAACAAACAATCTATTGCCTCAGAGGATCTGTAAACATAGAATTGCCAGATTATTTGTTTACGCATTTAGCTTATACTTCTGAAGGAATGGGAACATACCAATCATCTCTCTTCCTTTTGACATCAGTTCTGAAACTGTATATCCCTCCCTGATCAGCTCTTGTATCTGTAATTTTTTAAGAAGATTGTAAAATTAAATGGGAGAGAAGTGACTGATTTTTTAGAATCTTAATAAGAATATTTGATTGAAGTAAGAAAACATATAATATATATATAAGCACACAATCAACCCTACTTTCACAAATGTAATAGCACTATGTACGTGTTGCTGTTGAAAATAACGTCTTCGTCATAATAAAAAGTATCACAAAATTAAAACGAAAGCGAATAAAGGCATCATATATATATATAGGTGTGTAAGAAAGAAATAAAGACAGCTGAAAAGTGAAAACTAAGAGAAGTTGCGGATAAAAGACGCCCAAAAGTAATTAAAAGAAAATGTTTATATAATAGAATCATCAAAAATATTACAAAAGAGTGAGATTATTTTTTATTGAATTCGACAAACAAATAATTTTTATATACAAAATTAATGTTACTTTGTACATCTTTCGGACATTATCAAAGAGTCTTGGATGATACATGTAGATTGATTTTCATAACGGAGTGTGTGTGGTATATGAATTATACCTGATAATAAGCAAAATACAGTATAAAGTCAGGAGTGTTTAGAAATATGTGTCTCCTGTTATCTAGAAGATACTCTGATACAAACATTGTTCTAATCCCTGACCTAATAGTTTGTTAAAGCGGTATTAGCTACGATTTTGACAATATAAGTTGAAAAAAAAATATTGGTTTTTTTTTCTCTTTTAATCATTTGCAAGAATATCGGATAATATTTATCTATTAGATGTAATTTTGGTTCAAATTTGTAGAAAAAAGCTCAATTTTTTTGCTGATGCCTTAATGTCATGCGAGACAATAATTCGACCTCATTTGTAGTCGAGTGCATGCTTGAAACTGAAAATTTTAAATTTAAACTCTCAGTCATATTTAGAATTAACACCATGAAATACACACGGTGGAAAAAAATACACCGATGGTTATTCAGGAGTAGTACAATACTTCTGCAGCAAAAACTCAACCCTAGCATTATGATAAAAACAATTTCCTATTTTCTGCAATAGCATTACATGCACTCTGCTTTATAAGAAAAACTTTATCAATGTATCTTCAACATGTTCAAGAACTTGTGCATTATGAGTGCTATTGGAATATCAGTTGTCCGTTAAAAGACTTACTTCTCGAATTCCTTAAATGTAGATATCAAAAGTTCCACATTTTATTGAACGATTTACTGTGTTGTTCCTAAGTGTATTATTACTGTTCACATATATATATATATATATATATATATATTCAGAGGTGTATTTAGGGGGACAGTGTGATTGCCCATCCCACTTTATGGATCTACATATGGTTTTTGCATAGACTTTTTATACAATCACCACTCCTAACGTTGACTTATTAGTGGTACCCCCCCCCCCCCCCCACACACACTTCTTTTCCTCCCTTTTTTTTCAAAATCATGGATTTGAACTATAATAATTGGGTGTCTCGTTATACTTTTATCACGTAACTGATCAAATTTCAGAGAGTTGTTTATAAGACTAGTGACCTAAAAAGATAAACCTTAGGTGAATATAAAATATATTAATCAGGTAAAAAAATCTTGTTGCTCTAGATCTGTGCCAGTTTTAAAAAATCGTCTCTTTTCAAATAAACAAAACGTTTAAGTAAGTCTGAAAAATTCAAGGTTGATGACATAAAAGGACTACATTATCGAATTCTTACAGTCCACAATATATTGTAATATAATAGTCCCAGATTTATCTCCCATTATTATAAAGTGCAAAAAATATGCTGTTTTGAGTCACGATTGTAATCTGATCTAAAGTGGTGTATAATTTAATATATATCATTTTTCATGGTCATTTTTGGAGATTAGTTTAATGTTATAAATGCCTATTCCATTAATATTTGCGATGCTATTATAGCAATGACGAAAGTTCTGTCAATCAGAAATGATATCAAAGGGTTTCCGAATGATTCCCTCGTATATATGTGATTCTATGAGTATGATCATGTATTGCTATATATAATTATGAATACATTGAGAGCTGAATAATTAGGTCTATGAAATTAGAGATATAGTTTTCTCTGAATATTGATGTAAGTTGTTGTTTGCTTATCGTTCAGTGGCAAATATTTCCTGTATCATCAGACGACACTGAGTGTTGATTGTTCGCTAGCCTTAATCTGAGGTTTAATAATTCATAAACTTAAGTCTAGGTTTTAACATAAGGGAAAACTTGTTTTGAAATCCCTTTGTATATATATAGTACTAGTACTGCATTTAAAAGTATATGTCATGTACATGAATTTTTAAAATAAAATATGTTTAAAGTAAGTCTAGTTTAATTTTTTAAAGAATACCAGCCACTTGGGTGGATAGTTGTCTCCTTGGCAATCATACCACATCTCCTTATTTTCAACTAATTTGTTTTTCTGATAACGTACCTGTGATGCAATTATAGCTATGGTTTCGGGGTGATTCAGGCGAAGACCACGAGCAAGCCGTCTCTGTGCCACACATCCTGCTTGATGGACCAATAAGCTCTCCAACTCTCGCGGTGCTAACTTCATATTTCTGTAAATAATTTAACATTCTATCAACTAACTTGTTTTTTACTTATTCATTTGATCTAGTTTTAAATAAATCACTCATTTAAACTAAATATATTGTCCGACAAGGATTCATGAAACCTGTATGAAGGGCTGTTTCGGACTTTTTTCTTAAGCGAAAACGTCTGACCAACAACTGGCGCGAGTTCAGCTATAGTTTCCTGTTGTAGCGATCAAAGTTTGACAATGACAATAACCCCCAAACTTAATCCCAACCTTCCTATTGTAGTGTGGAACCTTGTGCTAAAATATTGACCAAATACATTTCTCTTATACTCAAGTTATTGTCTTAAAACCAGACAAATAACTGTTTTGGCCCCTTTCTGTCTCCTAATTACAAAACCGCTAAGACAATAACCCCCAAAATCAATCCCAACCCTCCTATTGTGGAATGAAACCTTGTACTAAAATTTCTTACACTGCACATTCATACACTTACACTAAAGTTATTGTCTGCGAACCAATTTATTTTCCATGAACCAGTAAAACTGACCTTTTTTTGGCCCCTAATTACAAAACCGCAAGGAAAATAGCCCCCAATAACAATCCCAAACTATCCTTTAGTGGTATAGAACCTTGTGCAAACATTTCATAGAGATCCATGAACTTATACTCAAGTTATTGTCTGCGAACCAAAATGTCTTCAGACGCTGACGCAGACAACACCATAACATAATTCTACCGCAAAGTATAAAAAGCGTAAAAGAACAGGTACTGCAAAGCAATATAAGTACTTTGTACAAAACCAGGTCGTCTGAATTATTTAAGCTTATTGTGTGCATGTCATATCATATGGTTTTAAAAAATGGCAACTTTTAAATTTCAAAATTCATTGAATTATGTTTTCGACTGCTAAATTCAAGTTAAAACATGTATTGTTGTGGTTATATAAAACAAAAAAGTTTTAGTGAGTTTGAATCTTATGCAACTTTTGGGTTTATAGACATATCTGAAAACTGGCTGCTAGCGGAGTGGCTGCTAGCGAGTGCCTGCTAGCTTGAGTCTAGCGCAAATAAAGAATAAACAGGTTGCAAATAAGTAAAAGTGTATCACTCAAGCGCGGAGACGGGGAAATACGTGCCAACAGTGTAATTTCACCTCCACGAACCAATAACTTACACCAGTGACAAGAAAACAATAGAAAGGAAATCATTTAAAAGAGGCAGCGTATAAAAAGCAAATAGGGAACAGATAAGTAACAGGGTATCATTGGAGCGTAAAAACTGGTAAAAATGCGCTAACTGGGTTATTTCAACACCACTAATCCAGTAGTAACACCAGAGACATGAAATGGGAAAAAAATAAATAAAAAGGGGCAATGTTTAAAAAACTAATTAGGAACGAATAAGTAGTTATTTCACTCTACAAACCATGGGAAATAACACCAAACACATGAACAAAAATTATTAAAAAGAGCAATGTACCCAGGACTAAGACCACAGACTAAAAAGGGAAAAAGGGGAAACATAAAGAAGGGGAAACGTATAAAAAGCGAATAAGGAACAAATAAGTGATAGGGTGTCAGTCGAGCGCTGAAACGGGTACATACGCGCTAATAGGGTTATTTCACTTCTACGAACCCAAAGTTAAATAAAAAAATAAAAGAAATAAAGGCATCGAAAAGGTGCAACATACAATAAAATAAGGAACGAACAAGTAGCGAATAAGTAACAGGGTATCAGTCGAGCACTAAAACGGGTACATACGCGCTAATAGGGTTAAATCACGACTACGAACCCTGAGTTAACATCAAAGAAAAGAAAAGAAAGCATTAAAAAGGTGCAACGTTTTAAAAAGCGAATAAGGAACGAATAAGTAGCGAATATGTAACAGGGTAGCAGTCGAGCGCGGAAACGGGTACATATGCGCTTAAAGAGTTATTTCACCTTTACCAGCCCAGAGTTAATACCAGAGACCAAAAAGAATAAATGAAAAGAAAGCATTAAAAAGGTGCAACGTATAAAAAGCGAATAAATAACAAGGTATCAGTCGAGCGCTAAAACGGGTACATACGCGCTAATAGGGTTAAATCACGACTACGAACCCTGAGTTAACATCAAAGAAAAGAAAAGAAAGCATTAAAAAGGTGCAACGTTTTAAAAAGCGAATAAGGAACGAATAAGTAGCGAATATGTAACAGGGTAGCAGTCGAGCGCGGAAACGGGTACATATGCGCTTAAAGAGTTATTTCACCTTTACCAGCCCAGAGTTAATACCAGAGACCAAAAAGAATAAATGAAAAGAAAGCATTAAAAAGGTGCAACGTATAAAAAGCGAATAAATAACAAGGTATCAGTCGAGCGCTGAAACGGGTACATACGCGCTAATAGGGTTATTTTACTTCTACGAACCCAAAGCTAACACCAGAGACAAACAAATAAAAGAAATGAAAGCATTGAAAAGGTGCAACGTGTAAAAAGTGAATAAGGAACGAATAAGTAGCGAATAAGTAACAGGGTATCAGTCAATTATATATAAGTAACGAATAGGTAACAAATAAGGAATAAGGAATAAGTAGCGAATAAGTAACGAATAAGGAATAAAGAATAAGTAATGAATAAGTAACGAATAAGGAATAAGTAACCAACTTGACGACCCTAAGTATTCTTGCCTCGCAAAGGCCATTAAGGTTCATCATAACCTTTTGACTAATATATATGGCGCTAATGTGGCCGTATTTACACCACGAATTTTACTCTGAGTATGTACCAGTGGTTTGATTCCGCCAGTGTACTTTATCCAGAGGCAAAAATCCGCAGTGATTTTTATCCACCAACAAAAAATCACTAGGGTTTTCTGTCCGGGTCCAGTGTAAAACATCCACCAGTCATTATATAAGGTTCTAAAAAGGTTTTTTTGAAGGGGAAATATATATAAAATGTGGCTTAATAGTTTTTAGTGTATTTGAAAATTGAATAGTTGATTTATGTAAAAAGTGGAGAGTTTTCATCCAAGGAATGTTCACACTAGTGTTTTTGAACCAGGAATGATTACACTAGTGATTTTGTACCGGATTGATTGCACTAGTTATTTTATACCCGGCGGGATTAATTACACTAGTGCTTTAGGTCCATTCATTGATGAAGTGATTAGTACTCATTTTGAACACACGATAACACATTAGAATATAGCAAAGTACTCTCGACCAATGAAATTGTAGAATTGGATGCCTCTTAATTGTGAAGAATGAATGTAAATCATGTTCTTAGTAAGGGATTATCCTATTATTTGGGTTTATTTTCAGTTCAAAACAAAGAGTTTCTATAAAGGAGTTACAACTGCCCCGAAGCACATTTATCAGATTGAAAGGTTTTATCACAAAGTGATTGAAACTGACTAAAAGTTGAATTGTGAAACAAACAAAAATCTCAAAATAAGTTGAAGTTTACTGGTGCAGTAAAATTGGTACCGTGAATTTTATTATGAAAATATTAATAACTTCAAATTACTATAAAATTAAACATTACCAAAGCAATGCAAAAAAAAAAAAAAAAAAATCTTTCAGATAAAAAAATAACCTTTAGCTTTCCAAAACTTTGATTACTTGATCAGAGGTTGGGGAGAATAGTTATTTCCAATACAATTATTCCGATAAAAAACAGGAATTAAATTTTAAACATATTAAAAACTTTTAAGGGCATTATTTTTGAGCATTTCCCTGACATAATGAAACAGTATTTGATGTAAAAAGCCGGACCAAATTATTGGCTGTGAAATAAAATTTAGTTGTAACTCTAATGTATTAATTTATTTAAACTGTAAATAAAACTGGATAATTCCTCACTAAAATATTACATGATTTACATTCATACTCACAATCAGGAAACATACAATTCATACCTTTTCTTTCTACTGTTGTGCCCCCCAAGGGTGACTGGGGAATAGAAGTATGGTCACCATTGGTCTTCCTCCGACCGGCAGTAAAACCCGTGCTAAAGTGGGGCGTCCGTTTGGCTGTGCGGGATGTACAAATTCGTAGCCACGTCCGGTCAGAATGGGGACGTTAAATCCGATGCCTCGTGTAAAGAGAGTGCCACGCTCTTTGCACGTTAAGAACCCTTGCAACAACTCTTTGAGGGGTCCGTAGGTGACCTGTTGCAAGGCTAAATTTCTGTCCCTATCCAATATACCCTCATTTCCCGTGGCAGCCTAAATTTCTCCGACCTTAATCCCTTAATCTATTACAGAACCTACCTATTATATTTATTGTGAACTTGTTCTCGTCCTGAATATGCATGAAATATTTGCCACTGGACGTTAAGCAACCAACAATCAATCAATCAATCTACTGTTGTGTCACCTAATATCTATAACGCATTTTTTTTTTAAATATTTCCCAAATGATAAGAAAGTCCTCACATCACTAAAACATATCCATAAATGACATGCCGAAAAAGGAAGTCATGCATCAATTATAAACATTGCACTGACAATGAAACTAATTCTTGAATAGATCATTTGAGCCTTGGGCACTTTACAATATTCTAAGTTTGTAAGAGAATGATAATCCCTTACATGTCTAGGTTAGTCTATGGAAAGGTATATACTATGAAATTTAGAGCGAGGTGCTTGCCCCGAGCTCTTAATTTCATAGTATATACCTTTTCATAGACTATCCAATTTAGCACATATTTACACCTCGAGAAATCTTTTAATTGGTCTATTGATAGTTTATTTTGGCTGACTACTTGTATCACAGGTGTTTGTAAAACGGAGCTCATTAACGAAGTTTTGTAAATCTACTCACTAGTATCATTGTAAAATATGTGATTTCAAAAGGCCCTTCACTCCAGAATGAAAAGATGGTAGCTGCTGGTGTAAGTATGTACTATACTGATATAAAGCGTTGTTTTACTATACATGTTTTTCTTACATGGTAAGATGACAAAATAAATTGACCAAAAGCAGGCAATAATTAAATTGCAGTGGAAGCTTTACATGTTTTGAAAACATTTTTTAATTTCACAGTAAACCTAAAGCTATAATAAATTTGAAACATATAGATAGTTTGTCCCCATAGATATAGTCTAGCAGAAAGGCATTAAAAGCAACTACCAATAGATCAGAGATTTTAGGTTTTGTGTTTTGTGTTTTTTTTTTTATTATTTCAAAGTAAAAACTAAAAGATTTATCAGAATATGTTTATATATATATATATATATATATATAGGTGGCACATTATCTTCAGACATAATCACAGTTTTTCAACTCATGACATCGTCCTGAACATGCATGAAATATTTGCTACTGGATATTAAGCAACCAATAATCAATAAATCAATCATGACGAATAGATCGCCTTCCTTAAGAAAGTTTAAAAAATTATCACCAAGTTGCTTTAATTTTCCTTCACAAGGTTTCATAGTACACACTTTTCTGTGTACAAAGTAATTGCATGGATGATACATTATCATAATTTTAAGATATCGTTGTACTCTAATCAAGGTATAAAGAACCATATGTATTACCCTTTATTCAAATGATAAAATTTGCAATTGTCAAAAACATTTTTTAGATCCAAAGATTTTAATAGCAGGATATTTAAAAATCGACGTGAAAACTAATTACAAACTATTTAATTTAATTTGGAACACAGCATTTTATTTCAAAATAGCCAGTGGCAATTTTTTGTTTTAAATATATTTAGCACATACTTACAACTTCTCGTCCAATCAAATTGCTTATATTTGCCTTCTAATTTTCATAGTACATACTTTTCCTGTGTACTAAGTAACTACGCATGAATGACCACAAGGGTAGATTTCATTGTATCGTAATCAAGATATTTAAAACAAAAATTGCCATTGGCTATTTTGAAATAAAATGCTGTGTTCCAAATTAAATTAAATAGTTTGTAATTAGTTTTCACATTGATTTTTAAATATCCTGCTATTAAAATCTTTGGATCTTAAAAAATGTTTTTGACAATTGCAAATTTTATCATTTAAATAAAGGGTAATACATATGGTTCTTTATACCTTGATTAGAGTACAACGATATCCTAAAATTATGATAATGTATCATCCATGCAATTACTTTGTACACAGAAAAGTGTGTACTATGAAACCTTGTGAAGGCAAATTAAAGCACCTTGGTGATAATTTTTTAAACTTTCTTAAGGAAAGTGATCTATTTCGTCATGAATTGATTGATTTATTGATTATTGGTTGCTTAATGTCCAGTGGCAAATATTTCATGCATGTTCAGGACGATGTCATGAATTGAAAAACTGTGATTATGTCTGAAGATAATGTGCCACCTATATTATTTATATATATAAACATATTCTGATAAATCTTTGTTTTTACTTTGAACTAATAAAAAAAAAACACAAAACCTATAATCTCTGATCTATTTATAGTTGCTTTTTAATGCCTATCTGCTAGACTATATCTTTGGGGACAAACTATCTATATGTTTCAAATTTATTATAGCTTTAGGTTTACTGTGAAATTAAAAAAATGTTTTCAAAACATGTAAAGCTTCCACTGCAATTTAATAATGGCCTGCTTTTGGTCAATTTATTTTGTCATCTTACCTTGTAAGAAGAACATGTATAGTAAAACACCGCTTTATATCAGTATACATACTCACACCAGCAGCTACCATCTTTTCATTCTGGAGTGAAGGGCCTTTTGAAATCACATATTTTACAATGATACTAGTGAGTAGATTTACAAAATTCGTTAATGAGCTCCGTTTTACAAACACCTGTGATACAAGTAGTCAGCCAAAATAAACTATCAATAGACCAATTAAAAGATTACTCGAGTTGTAAGTATGTGCTAAATTGGATAGTCTATGGAAAGGTATATACTATGAAATTAAGAGCTCGGGGCAAGCCCCTCGCTCTAAATTTCATAGTATATACCTTTCCATAGACTAACCTAGACCTTGATTTCGATACAATGAAATCTTACCCTTGTGGTCATTCATGCGTAGTTACTTAGTACACAGGAAAAGTATGTACTATGAAAATTAGAAGGCAAATATAAGCAATTTGATTGGACGAGAAGTTGTAAGTATGTGCTAAGAAGAAAGGGATTATCATTCTCTTACATATACATAATGCTTATTAACGAATGAGATTTAAATAATTTTTCTATGCAAATCTATAAAATCATATGCTTTTAAATTGTCACTAATTGTAATATTTATATTTATTGGATTGCCGAAGTTTTTCTATGTATTTGCTTTTCGGTCGACTTGGATATTAAATCATATCTTCTATGTCAATATCAAAGGATGCTTCTGTAATTGAAACTTTATGTAAGAACAAATCTGCTCTTTAAATTTGGTTTGTATCAAGTTCAATGTCCGGATCATTGATAAAGTATTTTGAGTTATAAAAATATCCTCCTCATCATCATCAATATTATTTACTAGATTGACTCAGATTAATTAAACTGGTTCCTTGAAAATCATTTTAATTTTAACCATGCCATTTTTTTATGTAAACAATAAACCGGTCTAATATAATAAACAAAACAACGATATCAAGATCGACGCTTTCACACTATTTACATCCAATATTCTCTAATGAAAAACAGTTACCCGGAATAAATACACGACGGAATGAAAGTACGCTTACAAGTACAGACAACCCTGTGCACCTGGAAAAGTTTAAAGGCATGGCAGGAACTAGATAATTAAATTTTAAATGCATTTTATGTTCCAGAAAATTATAAACTTTTGTGGATTTTGCTATTCATTTTATTTTTATTCATGCAGAAGGTGCCAAAATAAACTAAGTTGGGAAAGAGGTTTGAGAAGCTCCCCTCTATGGCATGGTATTGGTTGCAAAATTTGATATTTTTCATTTAAATGCAATATTTCTTATTTAATTGGTATATTTCTTCATTTAAATGCAATATGTTTTTATTTGAATGGTATATTTTTTCATTTAAATGCAATATTTTTTATTCAAATGGTATAATTTTTCATTCAAATGGTATAATTTTTCATTCAAATGGTATAATTTTTCATTCAAATAGTATAATTTTCATTCAACTGCAATAGTTTTTATTCAATTGGTATAAAATGTCATTTGAATGCAATATTTTTTATTCAATTGGTATAGTAGTTTTTTATTTATATGCAATAATTGCATTATGGGAAATTCTTTGACGTCATAAGGTCAAATTTGCAACAACGTTTGTGATTGGTCGGAAATTGTTTTGATTTCTACCCTTTCTTTCTAAACATGGGTGACCAAGAATTAAAAAACGCGTCAGAATATCGCCCCTCTAACTAAATCTAACGTTCGTGCAAGTCCTGCACTGGCTGTTAAAATCTTGTGGTCATAACTAGTATTTCTACTGCAAAATTTCGATGGTCAAAACGTTCGGTCCACTTTTCAAAAACCGTTTCATTGTATATGGATTTATATGCAAATATATCGGGTTTTTTTTATAGATTAGACACCGTTGGTTTTCCAATTTGAATGGTTTTACACTACTAATTTTTGGGGGCCCTTTATAGCTTGCTGTTCGGTTTGAGCCAAGGCTCCGTGTTGAAGACCGTACGTTGACCTTCAATGGTTTACATTTACAAATTATGACTTGGATGGAGAGTTGTCTCATCGGCACTCATACCACATATCAATATACAACGTAAACCAGACGTTTCTCAGACTGTTTTCTTTTTTTAATAAATCCTTTGCCGCGCGTTGTGTACTGATTGATAACTCAGTCTGGGAGAACAAGATTTATTTCAGTACCAGTTGTAATTAGGTTTGAGCAAACTTCCAGTAATTGCAAATACTCTTATGTCGGTGCTTTGTGTCTATTGTTTTAATGTTGGTTTTTTTGTGTGTCTCGTACCGATCTTTTGAGTTAATTGCTGATTTGTGCAGGTTGTTATTTTATTGTACTGTTAAACCATGCACTGTCCCAGCTTCGGGATGGGTTGCTCACAAACATGTTGTTGTACTGTTACACCGCTGTTCTAGATTAGGAGAGGATAGGGATCCCGTTAACATGTTTAACCCCGCCACATTCTGTATGTATGTGCTTGTCCCAAGTCTGGTGCCTGTAATTCAGTGGTTGCTTTGTTATACATATTTGTGTTTCGTTCATTTTTTTGTACATTAATTCGGCCGTTAGTTTTCTCGATTGATTTGTTTTACAGTTTTGATTTCGGGGCCTTTTATAGCTGACTATGCGGTGTAGGCTTTGCTTATTGTTGAAGGCCGTACGGTGACTTATAGCTGTTGATTTCTGTGTAATTTGATCTCTTGTGGAGAGTTGTCTCATTTGCAATCATACCACATCTTCGTTTTTATATCCACCCTGCCATATTCTTTATTTGCCTGTCCCAGGGATGGAGCCTGTAGTTTAGTGGTTGTCGTTGGTTCCTGTCTCGACTCATATTTGATATTTTGTAAATTGTTTTGTTATGTATAATTAGGCTGTTAGTTTTTTCGTTTGAATTGTTCACACTTTTCATGTCGGGCCTTTTATAGACGACTTTACAGTATCAGGTTTTTGTCATTGTTGAAGGCCTTACGATTGTCTACAAAAAGCATTTGTCTACATGACGGCAAAAAGCTCTACAGAGCTTATGTTTGTAGTATTTCATGTAACCCGACTTAAAATAATTTTTTCTTATCTTATCTTATCTTATCTATAATTGCTTACATCCACTTCATATTTGAACTCCGGTGGATAGTTGTCTTATTAGCAATCATATTCCATCTCTTCATTTTTATATTATATACGTGACTTCTAAACTCGTGTTTTCCTGAACAAGCATGAAACAATTTTCACTGGGCGTTAAAATTAGCAACAAACAATCAATCAATTTAAACTTGTGTTAAATAAGAGGAAAACCATTTGATATTTATTTATTTGTTGGAGTGGGGGACAGAAGGATTTCATATATGAATATGGTTGCCTGGTAAGAGCTGAAAAATAGGCATGATTAGCGACAGATTGAAATGAATAATAATGCCCTCTCTTCCCTTCCCCATCCTTCATCTATAAATTTAAACTGACCACCACGGAATAGCCCAATAGTGTTGAAAGTAGCGTTAAACACCAATCAATCAAAATCCCTTCCCTAGAATATCAAATAATCGTCCCTTAACTGTTATTGTCCGTGTAGTTCTTATATTTATCCAGCTTATCGTCCTACAGGGATGTCCTACTAAGGCTGTCATACCATAAAAACGTTTATAAAACAGCTCACATTCTAATATATATGCCTTTCTAAATTTATTAATTTCATTTAGACTAAACGACGCCATGTTTGTTATGTGCCTCTGCCGTCAACCTATCAAAAAAGAAGAGGTGGAAGAGAGCCAGAAGATCTTCCCAATGCAAAAAAAAAACAGAAATGGACTTCTTCTGGCTCACTTCCGAAGAACAAATAAAAACGCGCCCCATTGATATGTTTTAAAAATGCCTTGCGACTACCCTTTTTTCCAAAAAAATGGCATTATTAAATATATAAACATATATATAATCATCAAAATTAAAATGCTATTGTATTTTTATAAGACCTACTTTATTACATGACCTGGGACTAATGACATCTATCTATAAGTCATAGCATACATTAATTATTATAATATGAATATGTTTCTTGTTTTAATAACCACATATGATGCTATGCATGAGTCACCATTTATCAGGACATGAATTGGGTTTACATAGAGAGGATAAGGGACGACATCAGAAAATCAATGAAGGATAAAAAAACTTAATTCAAATAGTTTTTTTTTTTTTTTTTTTGGGGGGGGGGGGGGTCAAAATTGCTGCAAGTTTTGTTTAATTAACATCGATTTTATATATATCCTTATTGGTCAATCAATTTTTCCCAAATTAAGTTAAGAGGGGGGGGGGGTAGGGTGTCAGTGAAAAAAACTATATGAAATAAGTTTTTTTTAATCCTACATTGAACTTTTGATGTCGTCCCTAAAGTGCAAAAAAATAGATAAGGGGCGGGACCAAACCTATAGATAACATAATAAAGAAATGATGAAATATACAGAATACGTTGATTGACTTTTGGTTGCCTTATGTCCAGTGGCAAATATGTCACGCATGTTTAGGACAAATATAATAGACATCAAAGGATAGAGAATAGAGTGAAATGGTAAAAACTAAAAGATATAGAATTATAGAAACGATCTTTGATCTGAAACCCCTACCCTCACACACACACCATAACCATTACTGCCAATACTCGCATATATACATCTCTATACAAATATCTAAATTTGACAGCTTATGTCTCTACTTGTGGGTTTCTGGTTCTGCTGTCGTAATTAGGTGATTTTTGTTCTACATGTAGTAAAAAAAGAGGGGGCTTAGTCCAAATAATTGTAACGTCCTGGATGCTTTTTGTTCTTTTTTCATGTGTGCCTTCCTGCAACGTCTCTGAGGATCAAGAAAAGTAAAAAATGATATAGCACTAAAGAACGTCATGATTACATGTATCTGGACTTGGAAGGGGGAGGGGGGGGCTAGCTATGTATTCTTTTTTTATTTCAATGTGTAGACTGTAGGAGAGTTTCTTCAGAAAAGGTTTTCATTGGAGGTGTTTTTGCCATGCACGCAGGCATCTGTTTCTATCCATGAACAAGTTGTGTGTCAAATTAATTATTATTACTTGTCACTCGCATTTTTTGCTCGTCCTGGCCATTAATGGCATTAACAGCCAGTGCACGAACTCGCACGAACGTCAAATTTAGTTAGAGGGGCGATATTCTGACGCGTTTTTTTTAATTCTTGGTCACTCAAGTTTAGAAAGAAAGCGGAGAAATCCGAACAATTACCGACCAATCACAAACGTTGTTGCAAATTTGACCTTATGACGTCAAAGAATTTCCCATAATGCAATTATTGCATATAAATAAAAAACTACTATACCAATTGAATAAAAAATATTGCATTCAAATGACATTTTATACCAATTGAATAAAAAATATTGCATTTGAACGAAAATTATACCATTTGAATGAAAAATTATACCATTTGAATGAAAAATTATACCATCTAAATGAAAAATTATACCATTTGAATGAAAAATTATACCATCTGAATAAAAAATATTGCATTTGAACGAAAAGTATACCATTTGAATGAAAAATTATACCATTTGAATGAAAAATTATACCATCTGAATAAGAAATATTGCATTTGAACGAAAAATATACCAATTGAATGCAAAATTATACCATTTGAATGAAAAATTATACCATTTGAATGAAAAATTATACCATCTGAATAAAAAATATTGCATTTGTACGAAAATTATACCATTTGAATGAAAAATTATACCATTTGAATGAAAAATTATACCATCTGAATAAAAAATATTGCATTTAAATGAAAAAATATACCCATTCAAATAAAAAAATATTGCATTTAAATGAAGAAATATACCAATTAAATAAGAAATATTGCATTTAAATGAAAAATATCAAATTTTTGCAACCAATACCATGCCATACCCCTCATATAATAAATGTTGTTAGTAGTATTATAGGTGATTTAAACTGTGTAACTGTGTTTGTTTATTTTGCTATCTTCTGCAGACTGGAAAAAATGCACATCAAAATCCAGGTAAGTTTTTAATTTTCTGAAACATAGACTACATATAACTGTTATATATCTAGGTCCTGCCATGCCTTAAAACTTTCCTAGAGGCATCAGTTTGTCTGTACTCATAGAAGATTTTGTTGTGTAAACACGGCCATATTTTTCAATTCCTTTTGATGAACCTTAAATACTTTTTGAGGATACCTTACCATTTATGATAGAATTCAATATTTTATGCAGTGATGATATATAAGTGTATGAATAATCTAGCACCTGAATATTTATCTGAACTATTTTCAAGCTGTTCAACTGTTAATAAATATGCATTAAGATCATCTACCCAAAATAATATATTCATTCAACGATATGGAACTATTTATGGTAAAAGAACTTTTAAGTATTCTAGAACCTTGTTGTGGAATTCTTTGCCTTTAAATTTGAAAGAAAGTATAAAAGTGTAAATATTTTTAAAGCAACCTGTCAATCGTATCTATGAAAGATACAAGAAGAGAACTTTTTGTAGTTAAAATGCTATAACTTTACTGTAGTCATACTTTTTACATGTCAGCAGTATTGGTCTATTCTGTACTATCTTGTACACATGTAGTGTAATAGCATTTTGTTTTGTTTATCTTTGTGTATGTATAAATATAGCATGTAGATGTAGAAGGCAATGGGGTGGATTAACCGTTTTGTTATCTGTGTTACCTTCTGAAAATAAAGAATTTATTATTATTATTATTTGCAATTATCCCCCCTTAACATATAAATTCAGAGTCAAACGACAAGAAAACAGATTGCAACCTTACCTTATCGCTGAATCTTTGAGTATTTAATATTTCCGCTTTGTACGATGCAATCGATTGATATTTTATTCACATAAATTTGTCGTTTTACAATATTTTTACAGTGTATAATCAATTACTTGCGATGTGTCCAACTAGAGGAGAAGGCTGGAGTTCACCTGGAATCATCGAACCGTAATCTCATGTGAGCTGTAGAGAGAAAGTTATTCAATTTTTTATCGTGTAAGGTAAGATACATTTTACATTTATTTGTTAAATTTATTCAATACTCAAGACAAGAAATAACAAGAAATGTAGGCTTCGTAATATTAATCAATATTGATCTATTTATATCCCATTGTTTTATAATGTTATGATCTTGATATATGCCACTTGGTTTGAAAATAGAACTGTGCTAAAAATGCGGCGTAGTATTTAATTTATATCATACATGTTGCAAAGAAATCGTTCAACATGTAATGTTGTAGAAAGTATTTAAAAAGATATTATTTACGCGCAAGAAATTTCTATATCACTTGATTTTATTGAATGTTACTTGTTTTAAGGTCAATGACCCTTTCTGTAGGCGTGTGTATTACGTAATTTTCAAAGTGCCACACTATCAAAACAGTAAGAATACAGAACAAAAGTGACGCGCTATTTTGTACACATACAAAAGGGAAAGAAACGTTGTTCAAAGCAATGTTGTTAAATGTTTTATTGCATTTAATAGGAAATGGGGATTTGGTGGCAAATAAAGCCAAGATTTTTGTCAAAAAAACGACAGACTTTATTACAGAGATTTTCGTTATAAAATTTAAACATAGATTACTCACTTGTTTTTCCATGATGTGCTAGCGTTTATTATCTACAAAAAGTCCACTTCATTTGAACTCCTGTGGATAGTTGCCTCATTGGCAAATCATACCACATCTCCTTATTTTCATATTATATACCGGACTTTTAAACTAATGTTTTCCTGAATATGCATGAAATATTTGTCACTGGACGTTAAAAATAACCCACCAACAACCAATCAATTTAAACTCGTGTTAAATAAGGGGGGAAAATGCATGCTTAGCGACAGATTAAAATGAATGGTAAATCCTCAAAAATTCCTCCTGTTGACAGTAGATTATAAAGGTATGCTTTAGTTTTCTAATTTTACATAACCTTTAATAGTAAAAGTCATAGGAGTGAACTTAAGGTGATAGTCTCTACAAAGTTATTACTTTGCTGCAGGGTAAATGTATCAGTGTATTCGAAGTAATACATGTATGAATGTCAAATATGATTGTATAACAAGATGTATAGTCTATTATTTTTAATGAAATACACATTTGTCTGTAATGAAATAAAATACTGTTACCAATTGTCCAGATTGTGTTACACACACTATTCTACAAAAGTAGCGGTTCTCTGGTTAGAAGAGGACGAATATAAAGAAGAAGTTATAGTTTCGATTTTATGATAATTGATTTTACTTAAAGGGGCATTAGCTACGAGATATAGACAAATATTTTTTTGTTCGATCATTAATGGAAGTGATATAGTGAAATAATAATTCGCTTTTAGCAGCCAATTGTCAAAATAAAATAAGAAACATCGCTGATGAATTTTTCACTTGCAAATGAATATATTTATATCGGGTTATATGACCGTCGGCAGTCTTCGGAGGCCACCTCGAAGGTTAATTAGACGACGTCTAGACAAAAATACACACGAAACGTATTATCGAGTCCATACATTGTTAATTGTTTATTTTAGACTTTTTGTAATTTGGATATAGGTTTTAGTATGTTATAAATCAAATATGGGAATTTGAGTCTAATCGGTGAACATGAATTTGATAGCTAATGCCCCTTTAATAATTGATGTACTGCTATCTCTGTGCTTAGGATTGCTGAACAAAGGCCAAGATAAAAACCAAGATAAAGATAATACACAAGTTTCATTGCCATTATAAGTCTGTATAGACAGTTGTCATGGAGTCAAACGAAAGAGTCAACTTTCTCAAAGGTTTGTATAAACAAATTAGTATTATGTTTCATACAGAGGATATTTTTACTCATTTATGTTTTTCAATACAAACGTTTTAGTAAAACATTTAAAATAACCAGTTTCAGGGTTTACCACATGAGACTGGATCCCCACCCCCCAAAAAATGAAAATAAATTTTACAAAAAAAGTCTGCTCATTAACAGATGAAAATAAATGATCAATTCCTGTGCCCTTCCCCAGAATATCAAATGGTTGTCCTGATAAAGTCTTACAAAAATACAGCCAACCATAAAAAAAAATATTAAAAATGTGCTTGTAAAAATATATTGTTCAGTCTCTTTTGGGATTTAAAAGAAATGAATGTTTTACAAACATTTGATACAATTATATCAGGTAAATTTTTTATCACAAATTACAGATTGTCGTTTTGGGGTTGGTGTTGTCTTTTATTTTTACTTATTCCCGATTGGTATTTTTCTCTCTCTTTAGAGGATTTTATTTCTCTAAAATGACGATTTTTGATAAATTTTAGCGTTTTTGCTTGAAAGTGATAAATATCATAGATATAGAAAGTATCAACAGTCAAAAAAAAATCACTAGTTTATGATCTACAATTTGAGACGATGACTGAAACAACCAGTCGACTTCTTAAAGAAGTTAGTGCCCTTTAATAACACTTTGTATCCACATTTATGGTGTTATAAGCCTTTTATATCGAAAACTACAAAAGACAGATAGAAACTGTAAACAGCAAAACTATATATAGTAAATGTCTATATATCTATATATATATCATCTTAAAATTGCTTACTGACGGCTGAAACTATATCTTACTTCTTATAGTGTAATATGTAACCTTATTCACAGCTGGTCCAATCAGTGACGCAAATGTGAACTTGCACACTCACGGTCATCAACACGGGGACCACCACGAACACGGACACACTCATGAGATAATGGAAAATCCAGGAACGTTTTCGAGTCGGGACCAACCTTTATATCGTACTGACTGGAAGCAGGTGATTTTTCAATTATTAATTTGTACGTGGTCCCTTCAAAGACATACATGTATAATTTAATACAATATATGTATCTGGCCCCTCAGACTGTAGGCATGTTTTCGGTTATTTGTGGCGTGCATGTGTTCCCTCCAGAGACATACATGTATAATACAATATATGTTTCTGGTCTCTCCGACTCTTAGGCATGATTTTGGTTATTTGTGGAATATGATTTTGAACAGTCTTATTTGCGTATACCAGCGGCGTAGCTTCCGTCAAGAAAACAGAGAGAGAGGGGGAAGAAAGATAAAATGTACAACGTGTATTTCTCGTAGATGATTCCAAATGAAAAAACAGTTTATGAACGTATCCCAAATTCTTTAAATGTTAAAAGCTACCTATGTCACTGACGCTTACATCGGAACCATCCTGTGTTTTCACACTCAAGATACCGTTCCCGCTTTATTTTGTTCTTTGTTTTTTTGTTTTTTTTATTTGGGGGGGGGGGGGGGGGATGGGGAAATGGGAACCTTCAACAATATTTCCCTTTTATTGGCTATGGGGTATGTAAGAACAGTGGTTATACCTTTTGACCAATAGTGATGTTATATTCAATGTCAGTAATTGCGGAATATTTATCAAACAGTAACAAGGGTATTTATGAAAGATTACTTTTTCAAAAACAGTAAAGCTACCTTATATCTATGATTTCCCCTGTTTCCCCGATACTTGGACATACAACGTAATTTGACAGAGACAGATATACAGAGAGATATGTCGTTAATGTAAGATATATATGTTGTGTTGTGTTCTTTAATGTATATATATATATATATGTATGTTTTAGAGAAGACATTACTAAGTTTTAAAAAAACTTAATTGTGCCTGATTCATTTTTTTTTTATTTTAAACAATCAAATGTGTATATAACCCAAAGCTACGACAAAAAAGTAGATTTTTTTGTTCCTTATAATGATAATTTTCCTTTTTAACCGGATTTTCAAAGTAAAAATCGGTTATTGATTTGGCGATGTATGGCGGGTGGGCGGGCGGCTGCCAAACAGTGTCCGTTCATTCACATGAAAACGCTTTCAAATTTAGATATGTTGTTCCCTGTGACTAAATGAAGGTCAAGTTCAGTTTTCACGATTTTAGCTTTTTTCGTTAGTCAGTTATAATAGCCCTTTTCCAAGAATTCAATTTTTGATGAATTAATCCATTTCTGTACGAAGGGAAATAACTCATTTTTAAAAAGATTTTTAAAAGACATTGTATGATAAATGACATTTTGGATTTTTTTTGCTTTTCTTTGGTAAATTGTTTGAACAATTTTGTGGTAGGTTCGTTTGTTATTCTGTAGAAACTACTAGTAATTGTCTGAGTGTGTGATAATTTTAATTTTTACTTGATCCATTTTCAGACTTGCAAATTCATTAGATAATAATCTATTTGTATTAAATGATATATTTCATTACATTACATTGTGTAGATAAAGTTGTAGAATTTCATAGATAAGTTGCAGATCTTTATTAGTTTGTTACAAATGGAAAAAAAATATTGGGAACTATTAACTATATATATAAAGTTTGATTACACTAAGTGTTTTTAAATGATTTTCACCTCTTATCAAGATAACACACCATCTGGTAATTGTCAATCACCCAATTATAATTGTAGTGACAGATTTATTTGAAAACTATTAATCATATTAGATTATAATTTGAAAATAACTATAACATCATATCTAATTTTAGAGAACTATAGTTAAATCATATCTAATTTTAGATTTACATTATTGGTTCATGGAAATAAAGTTATTTCCCTTTGAACAGAAATGGTTTTACTAAGAAGTATTTCATCAAAAATTGAATTCTTGGGGTTCCTTGATATGCTGATTCTAGCAATGTACATAGATATTGGATATTGGACCATAATAATTTTTCAGTTCTTTGACCACATTTATTTTGTGTCACAAACCTATGTTGTATCAAATATTCAATCACAATCCAAATTCAGAGCTGTTTTAAGTTTAAATATTGTGCCCATACTTGCTCAACTGTTCAGGGTTCGACCTCTGCAGGAAAATCCGGTTTGCTGTATCTCTGACAGCCTCTTGTTTTGACTGCAATGTAACTTTGGTCCCTTCTTACTGTGTGTATATGTCCCAACTCGTGCCCGTGTCTGTAGTGACGTTTTAGATTTCAATGAACGTAATCCATGAATAACTGGAAAATCATTGAATCGGGGATTTTGTAACCGCAAATAATCTTAAAAACCCTTTACTAAGATATTTCATGGATACAAAGATTAAGTTTGAAAACCAAGCTTTACCTGTATAAACCTGATTACAAAGGAAGAAGGGGATGTTGTTTATAGAGCTAGTAAACTAATTTATGATACATGTAACTTATACTTTAAGGTTATCAATTTTTAACACTATAGTTAAATCTTGAATATTGTTTTGTCGGTACCAACACCAATATTTATTTTGATTTCTTAGATTAAACATAACTAAATATGTATTGTGTAACAATTATAAACACTTATTGTTCTACATCCTGTCGATACTTATATTTTGGCATTGTACATGACCATGCTTTTTTCAGACCAGTGGCGGATCCAGAGGGGGGTTCCGGGAGTTGGAACCCCCCTTTTTTTTGGACGATCAATGCATTTGAATGGGGACATATAGTTGGAACCCCCCCCCCCCCCTTTATCCTGGGTTGGGACCCCCCCTCCCCCCTTTTAAAATGGCTGGATCCGCCCCTGCAGACTGTATATGATGTCTTTACACAAAACCGTTAGATGTGTCCTGCATGATTGTTATTTAAGTCTGGGAAAACATGATTTATGTATTACATTGTATTTAAAATTGGTTTTGAACTAGCTTTCAGAGAACACAGCCAGTATAATAATTCTTAGATCGGTACAGGCTGCTGTAACTTAAAAACATCTACAAAAACAGATTAGAATATGCGACCTTCTGTATGTGCCTGTCCCAAGTTAGGAGCCTGTAATTCAGTGGTTGTCATTGGTGCTGTCTGTCATAGATATTTATTTTTTTTTGTTGTTGTTTTGTTAATGGCTTTTTATATAAATCAGGTCGGTGGTTTTTTTTCCCGTTTGAATTGTTTCACATTTTTATGCCCCCGCCGAGTGGTGCGCGAGCAGTAGGGGTTAGCCTTGTCCATCCGTCCGTCCGTACGTCCCGAAATTGGTTTCTGTTCGCTAACTATAGTTTGCTTCAACCATATGTTCTGAAACTTATAATAATGCTTATTACCACCAAAAGATCGAATTTGGGTGGCGTCTATTGAACGCCACAGCTGTCTTCTGTGGAACTCTGATGTTACTTTATGTTGTTTTATTATTACTTGATGATATTTTGTCTTTACTTAATATGGTTTTGACATTACGTAATGATGTTTTGATATAACTCAATATGGAATAGTCATTATTTAATGATATTTCGATATTACACGATATGGTTTCGTATTGACTTGATATAGTTTTGTCATTCCTCAATATGGTTTTGTCATTACTCGATGTGGTTTCACCATTATTTAATGTGGTTGTGTCATTAGTCAATGTGGTTTTAACATTACTTGATGTGAATGTGACTTAACGTTATGTAGTTGTTTCATTACATGATGTGGTTTTGTTATTTTGTAATGATGATTTGCCTATTCTTTATATGGTTTTAACATTACGTAATGATGTTTCAAAATTTGACGATTTTACACTACATGATGTGTTTGTTTCATTATTTGATGTGGTCCTGTCATTCTTTGATGTGGTTATCCCATTACTTGATGAGGTAAAACCACGTGACCAATTCGGAAAAAATATGTTCTATTTTTAAACAGATTTCAATATATCGTTTGTTTAATGTGCTTTGGATGGACATGTATCGCTATCCATTGAGTTAAAGTTCAAATTAAAGTTCGAGTGGTTGTTCAGAGTTATTTGGTATGAAAAAGGGGAACGGCAGACAATAATAAGAAAAAAAGTATTAAAAAGTTTACAGTATTTCGGACATAATTGGGATATCCCCAAACCACTTGGTCCTGTTGTTTTTATCCTAAGTTCTCAAACGGAAGCAGTATTTTTGTAATAAATTTGTAAAATATTCCACGAAACCCTGTGACTCGCCTGATATTGCTGCTGTAAGTGTAAAAGCGTCATGTTGATCGGCTGTACATTTATCTATAATACATTAATCGGTAAAAAAAAAAAAAAATTTAAAATGTTTTTCTGTAGATGCTTTTTCTTGAAATTGAGGAATAACTCCTATACAAGTTTTAAAACACTTCATGGAGGTTTACAAATGTATCATGTCAAAACAGTTTAATTCGGTTTTATTTAACTAAAACAAAACTGTATGGTTTTCAACAATGAGCAAAACCCATACCCTATAGTAAGCTATAAAAGGTCCCGAAATGAAAAAAGTAAAAAACTTGAAACCTAACGATCTATAGATAGATAGATACTTTATTCTCTAAAAACTAAATACAAGTTTACAGAGAAACATACAATATAAATACAGATACAATAGTCGAGGTAAACAAATACAGTGTGATATTCTAAAAGTACAAAATTATGATGGCATACATGTTTAGTAACATGTATAATGAAAGGTTAAACTCAATAGAAATTAAAAAAATGGAGATGGAGACGCCGACGCCACTATCGACGACGAAATATAGGTTTGTTGTTTCTCACTGCCGCTACATTGATGTCGCAGGCTCGACACAAATCAAAAGACTTGAACTTTATTGTTAACAAATGAAACACTTCAAATCAACTCACACTAAAGTTACAGGGAAACGGGAGGAGGGGGGCTCGGACTAAGCGATAAAGCATCAATACTATAAAATAAGAATTCTCCGATTCTTTTTTAGCGTAAATGATCATTTGAACTTATACGAATATCAATCTTTTATTTGTAATCAATTGAATTCACTGATCTACCTCGCACTGATTGAAAAATAAACTTTTTGGAATATCTGTTTCACGTGTGACGACGGACATGTTCCAGTGGTCGTAACCATAATACCGTCATCTTTTCCTTGAATTTAAACTACCAAATAAAACCAAATCACTGGGTTTGTACTTTCTCGAATAACACGACGGGTGCGTTTCTGGAGCATCCGAGATCACCCCGATGGATTTATATTACCCAGTCATACCGATCTATTTAATCAGTCAAATGAAACTGTTTTGTATGCCACCGCAACTGAAAGTTGGGGGCATATTGTTTTACCCCTGTCCGTCCGTCCGTCTGCCCGTCCGTCCGTCTGTTCGTCCCATTATGGGTATATAGTTATTCCGCATAACTCCTCCTACAGTTTGAATCCTAGGAAGTTTTCTCTTTACTGTCTGTTTGTACATATATTGAAGGTGTGCATGTGGTCAGGGTTTTTATTTTTATTATCTTTTGCTCTTTTGGGAGATAATTGAACTTTTTTTGTCATTTTGGGGGTATAAGCGGTTAAATGAGTTGAGTGCGGGAGCATCACTTTGTCTAGTTTACATTTTTTTCTCGTGTTGTGCTGTTACAAAATTGTAACAGTCCGATGTAAGGTTAGGATTTAGCGCTCACATACATGTTAAACTCCGCCACGTGCACTTTTTTTATGTACCTGCCCCATGTCAGGAGCATGAAGTTCAATTGTTGTCGTTGTATAAATGTGTGTAATTTATTTTTGTAGATTGTTTATTTATAAATAAGACCGTTTGATTTTTCGTTTAAATTTTTTCACATGGTGCATGGTGGCCTTTTGTAGCTGACTATACGGTGTGTTGAAGGCTGTACGGTTGCCTATATATGATTTCTTGCATCCACTGCATATAAACTCTGGTGGATAGTTGTCTCATTGTCAATCACACCACATCTAACTTTATTTCAACTTCTATGTTGCGTTTTGTATACTGTAACATTGTTTATCTTTTGTACGCATACCCCGGAGCCCTCTTTTCGGAAGCCCGAGCAAAAGTCCTTGTTCCGCGATAGAAAATTTAATTACGAACTCATATAAGATAGCTCGAATTTCAACTCAAAATCTTAATTAATCTAAATGAGACTTAAATTCGAATCTTACTCAAACTCTACCTCAAAAAGTGACTCAAATTTAATGTTGTAACTAGAACTCTATACCTTTAAATGTGACTCAAACTCGAAACTCAATGCTAACTTAAACTTTAATTCTAATGACTTGAATTCGAAATCGAAGACTAACTCAAAGTTTAACTCAAACAGTAACCCGAACTTTAATTTGAACTCTAATTCGATGGATGGCCACACTCATCCAAGGCACATACAACCTGGAAATCTATCTAAAAATAGAACAGGTTTTTCCGAATTGGTCACGTGATTTTACCTCATCAAGTAATGGGATAACCACATCAAAGAATGACAGGATCACATCAAATAATGAAACAAACACATCATGTAGTGTAAAATCGTCAAATTTTGAAACATCATTACGTAATGTTAAAACCATATAAAGAATAGGCAAATTATCATTACAAAATAACAAAACCACATCATGTAATGAAACTACTACATAACGTTAAGTCACATTCACATCAAGTAATGTTAAAACCACATTGACTAATGACACAACCACATTAAATAATGGTGAAACCACATCGAGTAATGACAAAATCATATTGAGGAATGACAAAACTATATCAAGTCAATACGAAACCATATCGTGTAATATCGAAATATCAGTAAGTAATGACTATTCCATATTGAGTTATATCAAAACATCATTACATAATGTCAAAACCATATTAAGTAAAGACAAAATATCATCAAGTAATAATAAAACAACATAAAGTAACATCAGAGTTCCACATAAGACAGCTGTGGCGTTCCATAGGCGTCACTTTCATCGTTCCTTTATAAATAGCAAATTTGGCAAATTTGTCGTATCCGCTCTTTAACTTTACTTTGCCACAACCAAATGTTCTGATTCTTATATACAAAGCTTACTACCACCAAAACAGATGAAGTTCGAATTTAGTCGGTTCTCGAGTTACCCCATTACTGTTTGTTATTGAACAATGAGATCCCTTAAACACTCAAGCAATCTCTAATGAAAACAAACAGAAACAAACGTCATTAAGTTTCAATGAAAACAAAACGTCAGTAGGTATGAATTAGATCATTGACCTGGCATGGACACATTCTTCTTTTATTTCATGCCATGTCGATTTATAACTGACTATACGGTATGGGCTTGCCTCATAGTTGAAAGCCGAACGGTGACCTATAACTGATTAAATTCGCATCATTTGGACTCTGTTGGATAGTTGTCTAATTGTCAATTATACCACATCTCCTTATTTTATATATAGAACAGGACTAATTACATTTAATTTAAAGAAGATATTTGCCAAAATTTTCCCATGTCATTATTTTTAACTAAACTTAATAATATACATCATTAAAACAGAAACCCCTCGGTTTAATCGCAATTGAAATTTGTTATGTAATATTGTGCAATGAGATGGTCTGATTTCATACTTTTTATTGTGAAGATCTCAAGATTAATTTGACACCTGTTCAGAATGTAACAAGAGGTAGCTAGTAATAACGTATAATATAACTTTGATATATTTAACATGTTTAAGGAATGACTGTAATATTTGTTCTGTCTATGGAGAAATAACACAAAAAATATGGTGCACACTGAATAACCCGCGTAGTGGGTTATTCAAAAGTATGTACCACTGTCCGTCTGTACGTACGTCCCAAAATTGGTTTCCGTTCTCTAACTTTAGTTTGCCTCAACTAAATGTTTTGAAACTTATACACAATGCTTATTACCACAACACACAGATCAAGTTTGAGTTTTGAAGGCGTCACTTTTCCCGTTCTAGAGTTATGCCCCTTTACAAATGGAAAAATTCCTGAAATATTTATTTCTGTTCTCTAACTTTAGTTTGCCTCAACCAAATGTTATGAAACTTATGCGCAATGCTTATTAACACAAAATTCAGATCAAGTATGAATTTGGGTAGCCTCACTTTTACAGTTCTTGAGTTATATCCCTTTATAACGTTATATGCAAGCGGGGGCAGCATCTTTATTTTAGGCTATTTCGAATAGACAGAAAATTTTTACAGTCAGTCCTTAAAATTTAATTCTAAATTCCAATTTTAAGGAGTAAATCATAAAAAACGTTCATGACGTCACGGTCACATTACAAAATTATGTCTATGAGCTGATAGACAAAAAACTTTCAACTAATGAGAAGACGTGTTACACCTAAAATAAAATTATTATCTAAGGAGAGAATATAGTTTTCGAATATATATTGGCAATTTCTTATATAGTTCAGTATGCAAAATGACAAGACCCTTCCATTTTGACATAGTTTGGATTATTTCTATAATATTTTGGTACATTCTGGTTTCTTTATTCTACAATATATGTTTTTTACAATGAGTAATTATTATACATAATATTGATCACAAATATGATTTTTGAATAAATTACTGACGAACTTAGAAATTGTTTTGACTCCTACTAGTATATATATATGAACATGAACATGAACTATGTTTTGTATGTGAAAACTACGAGTAGAGGGCACGAATAATTTTTTTTCTTCACTAAAATAAGTTTTTGCTATATGAGCAAAAACATGTTCTCTTATGTCAAATTAGCTGCAATAATGAAGATATTTATTAAAATATGTATTAACGCAGAACATGAAAAATAGGAAGGAGCCAATAACCAGGAGTCGTGTGCAAAAACCAACAAATAATACTATAGCAAAAGCAACATAAACCCATTAAAGAACTCATGTGATCCGGAAGGGTAAAGTAGGTCCTGTTCCAGGAATGACATCCGTTGTGTTAACCATGACTGTGATGTCATAACCGGGATAGGATTGAGGCTATTACATATGAATCATATCTATGAGAAAGATATCGAATAACGTCAACAATATCAAGAAGGCGTCAGTAATGTATATTCGAAAATGTTACTTCAACTGTTTAAAAAGCATTTTGAACTTTCGGTTCAATGGGTCATTGTAAGCAAAAAAGCTCTATCAGGAAAACCAGATGCCCTGGAATATTGTATCAACTTGGAGATATATGAGTCTTATGTAGACGAAGCACTCGTCTTGCGCACTAACTTAAAAGCTTACAAATGCTCGACTTTGAGCGTTCCTGTGAAAGTAGAATCATGTGCAAAACAGTGTAGACGAGACCATTGATTGGCGCGCTAAAATATCCCATTGACTGGGTCAGATTAGGTGAACGTTCGTCTCTAACGCCCACAACTCACGACGTATTTATTACAGACATTTAAAACTGTGGGGTTGCCAAAGGGTCTCAGTGCCTAAATAAAATAATTCGAAAAAACTAATCAGGAATAACCTTTGTGTTTTGATTTATATTGAATACTTAAACGTTCTTTACTTGTGTTTTTGTTATGTTTTGATAATCAATTTTTATGATATCGCACGTTCTTTCAGCAAAAAAGGATTTAACTGGCTTTAAAAGTTACAATGCATGTGTTGATTATTATCTTTTTTTCGGACGTCAAAGCGATTTAACAATTGCGGTTGTCTAATTATGTCATCTTTTAACTTTTATCTGGTCAAAATTTTATTTTAGAACGAATGCATGATCAACTTTGAAAAGTGTGCAAACACAAAACATATAGACAAAATATACTTCTTTCCTGTCTTTTTCGTACTTGCAAGTTATTAGCCAGTAATAGGGCTATTTGGATCAAGCCTTGTGAAATTTGTATTTACGTTTTTGAATAGGTAAAATGTATAGTTTGGTGAACTTTTCTGCTAACTACTATACTTGTGAAAAAACCCTTGGCAACAGAAACCTATTCATTTTTTTTTTAATCGACCCAATTTACATAGTATAAATGGACGACTTCGTACATTTTATGATCGCAAATAAATTATGTATATAATATACTGTGGCAACCCCACAGTTTGAATGTTTATAATAAATACGTCGTGAGTTGTGGGCGTTACAGACGAACGTTCACCTAATCTGACCAGTCAATGGGGGTATTTTAGCGCGAAAATCAATGGTCTCGTCTACACTGTTTTGCACATGATTCTAAATCCAGAAAAACGCTTCGGACGCGCATAATTTATAAAGGGGTATTTTCATTTTCTATTAGTTTTTAGAATTGTATTTTTATGACAATTTTACATCAACTTTTTACAAATACTTATTTTGTAGAAAGTTTTACGGTGATAGCTGTTTTTCTATTTTAATTAATCGGATTTTATCTTTTCATGGTTTGAGTTTTTATTTTAGTCATGGTGTTTATCATTCGTCATAACAAATTAAAATAGATACAATTTTTTGTAACATGTTTATGAAGATAAATGTTCTTCACATACCTAAAACATGTTTCTTAACTAAGAATACATGTAATATATAGACACACATTGTTCGCAAGTATAAGACACAAGTTCTCCCGGATTAACCACAAACTCAACGGTCAAGGCCAGTAAAACAGTTGTCTAGAAAAAAAATCCTCAAAAGAGAACGAGTTTCGGCCTGGGCTTGCAGTCAAAAAGTTATTCAAGAAGACGTTCTAAACCGAACCTTACACCGAAAACCTGTATAGAATTTAAACTAAAATCTTGTGCAAAGGCCAAACAATGAATATTCTTCTCAAACTATGAATCAGTCCCGATGGGGTTAGGTTTATACCAGTTTGACTGCATTAAAATGAAAAGGAAACTTTATAAATAGTGCGCGTCCAAAGCGCTTTTCTGAATTTCTATACATCAGGAACGCTAAAAAAAATTGAAAGCCAATGATATATATATATAAAAAGTAAAATAACAAAAAAACCGAACTCCAAAGAAAATTCAAAACGGAAAGTCTCTTAACAAATGGCAAAATCAAAAACTCAAACACCATAAACGAATGGAAAACAACGGCCACATTCCTGATATATAAATAATTGAATACTTGATGAGCTATATGACCATTGCATGGTTAAAAGAATCGCCAAATTAAAACGTACTAAACAATGGCAATTCAACCAATGACGTAACGTTATTTTTATTTTGGTGTACGAACAATGAGATTACCCATAGTACTTTAGATTATGAAAAGGTGAATTGGAAAAAACTGAAGGCATGTTTACATTCCTTATTCTCGTTACCTCAGATGAGACGTACTTCTATAAACAAGTTCTTCTGTTACAGAGAGCCTTTACAGTAGGAATAGGTGGCCCAGTGGGGTCGGGAAAGACTGCCACGGTCCTTGCCATATGTAAACATCTTAGAGATAAACACAGTATATGTGTTGTTACTAATGATATCTTTACAAGGTAAGTAGAAAGTAAAATAACAAAAATACCGAACTCCAAGGAAAATTCAAAACGGAAAGTACCTTATCATATGGAAAAGTCAAAATCTCAACACATCAAACGATTGGAAAACAACTGTCATATTCCTGACTTGGCACAGGCATTTCCTTATGTAGAAAATGGAGGATTAAACGGTTAAACCTCTCACTTGTATGACAGTTGACCTGTTGGTAGGATAACTGCGATTTCTGGAGTTTTATTTTCCAGTTTATGACATTGAACAAGAACATTATTAAGAAGAACGTAGCTTATATTCTTACGTGAATACTGTCTGAATTGAATTCTTATCATTGTTATACATTTTTTCTTCTCAGTACGTATCAGAGACATATAATACATGTATTATAATTATGCCCCTGTAGGTATGAAATACTATAACGGTTTCCGAAAATTAAAACATCACCGAAAAACAAAATGGAAATCGGTCGAGAAGAATAAAAATGTCGCAATGTAAATCGTGACTAGGTTCAAATTTAATCAAGCGACAATAACAAAGGAGGCAGCATTCTGTTTGTTTATATTTCTATCACACTCAAATTGTGTGGCAGATATTGCAAACGATACTAAGTTTTCTAAATTTTAAACAAGTACGTACGCAATAAATAATATGTGTTTTCTGAATGTGTTCTCGTAAAAGGGAAAATAACTGCAAGAACAGTTGTTAATTTTAATCATTCTGAGACACGTGTGGCACATGATATTGAAATACCAATAAAAGTCTTACATTATAAGAGGGTGTGAATGGGGTTTACAGAATAGAGAATAATGGGCAAAAAATATAAAAAAATAGAGAATAATGTGGTGCTAAAATATAAAGAATAGAGAAAAATGGCCTACAAAATTAAAGAATACAGAAATGAAGGACACCCCATCCAGACCCTCTAATAATAATAGGTCTTTACAACACTGTGAGGGATGTTGATTTTCTGAAAAAACAAAAAAAACGTGTTAAAGATCTATAAATACTTTCAGGGAAGACTGGGAATTTTTAGTCAGAAATAAAGCCTTACCTGAGGAAAGAATGACAGCAGTAGAAACTGGTGGGTGTCCCCATGCTGCCATTAGAGAGGTATTAAATAGCTGTAGAATTGGTATAATAGAACAGAAAGGATATTGGTTATCCATCCATGATACAAAATCAGAACATGTACACCAAAAAAACTTATAAAGCATAGGAACAGCGCTTTTATTGCTGTTCTTCGTCTCTTCTTCAAGGTTGTTTCTGTAACATAGTGCGATGTTTTATGCTTTTACAATGTTTCTACTATTAAAAGCAGTTGAAGTGCCAATTAGTCAATGCTGATGAGCACGTCTTTGTTACTTTTAACGTTGGTTTCCTTCTATGTGATGTATAAGATGACATTAGATGGGTTTCATTTGTCTTAACTACAATAGCGTCCTGCTTTCTTTGATAATGAAATATTTGCCACTGGACGTTCAGCAAACAATAATCAACCATCCTCGTGTATTACTATCATCGTGTACTGTTCCTCTCCGATTCGTACATGTATTGATCACCACGACTGGGACTACCAGTGGAACAAGAACTGTTTGGTATTTAGAAGCACCTGTATTCACACTTAGTTGTGACCTATTGATTCCAAATATTAGAATCGTATAATAATTTTTAAGTGAGGTTTGTGTTGCATTTACTATAGTTTTCTGCGTTATATTTTGTGATATTTTCTTTCCGATGTCTCTGTTATTGGTATTAGATGCGGTCTTGTCTATCCTCTGTTCTGAAAGAAAACAAACTTGGTTTCCTTTTCAATCTTTTAGAACCGATCTTTGTTAGAGTTATACTATTTACATGTGCTCCTTTATGAATTTTGGTAATGAATAAGATTAAACAAGCGTCACCCACCGATACACTATTACATGATGCTTTTTCACTAATTATCATAATGACTTGTAGCTCACCAAGACAGTACTTTCCTATAATCGATTTTTTTTAATTTATTGGAGTCAACTTGAGGAATAAGCTTTATATGAGCTTTGTGATTTCATGTGTTTTAGTAATTCAAACGTATATGTATGAACAAAATATTATTTTCGTTATATATACTTGTAGGACTATTCTTTGAATATGGAGGAAGTCAGGGATCTCACAAGAAAGTTTGACCCGGAAGTAGTTATAATAGAATCTGGGGGTGATAATTTGGCAGCGAATTTTAGCAGAGAATTAGCCGATTATATTATTTATATAATCGATGTAGCAGGGGGTGACAAGATTCCTAGAAAAGGTGGCCCAGGCATTACACAGAGTGATTTGTTAGTGATAAATAAAACAGATCTCGCAGAGGCCGTCGGAGCTGATCTAAAAGTAAGTTCCAAAGATAAAAATATGAAATTTATAAAAAATAAAAAAAAAAAAAAAAAAATTTTTTTTATTATGAAACTGAAAATGAGTCATACTTGGAAATAGTGCATCTGTGTTGATATTTCTCTCATGGTTTGATTAAGAAAAATGAAGCCTACATGTATTGCCTTTTAAAAATGATTCCAAAACTATACCGTAACTCTTATTTAATCGGTTTTTTTTTTGGAAAGTTTGCTATAGCTTGCTATAGCAATATACTTTCCTAAGGCATCGGCCTCAAACGGCTCACAAACACTACTTCGCGGATCTGCGCTGCGCGGAAATTAAAATCCATACACATCTACACGACACAGCAGTTTCTACGTTATGCTTTTATCGGTATTCCCAAGACATGCGTGAAATCCATATATGTTTACCTTCCGACGGGAGTACAATAATCACGGTTTCAAGAGTTTCCTCCCGTTCTCCGGTTGAAGAGAAAATAAATACCGTGTTTAAAATATTTCATGAATGAACATTTTTCGACGCTATTTTTACTACGATTTTTACAAATGTTTATTAAACTTTAAGACGTAAAAGCCCGAGTGTATCGAAAGTAACCTGGTATCTCATCTCGGCCCATACAGACTCTGACTATAACAAACTCGGCCTATTGTTTTTGCTCAGTTCTTATTATTTTTCTTCTTGGGATCTATTTATGGGTATTTTGAGGGGCCTACAGAAGGGAGGGATTTACTAAAGAACCCTATGGGATTTTATTTTTTTTAATTTTCAAATGACTTTAACTTGAAAACAGTAAGTGATAGACACACGCGGTCTTCAGTCATGATCACAGGACAATAAAACAAATAAAATGAAATATAGTTTGAGTCCCTGAGGTCACCCCCTTTCAATTTGAGAATGGGCTTTTATCTTGTAAACGGTCGAGATCCCCACACCTAAACCATATATATTCATGTATGGGATAATAAAACAAATCAAATGAAATATAGCGGGAGTCCCTCTGGGTCCCCCCCACCCCTCCTGTTTGAGAACTTGAAAACGGTCGAGATCCCCATCTTGAAACCATATATATTCTTGTATGGGACAATAAAACAAATCAAATGAAATATAGGGGGAGTCCTTGGGGTCACCCCCACCCCATCCTGTTTGAGAACTTGTAAACGGTCGAGATCCCCACCCCTAAACCATATATATTCTTGTATGGGACAATAATACAAATCAAATGAAATATAGGGGGAGTCCCTGGGGGTCACCCCCACCCCACCCTGTTTGAGAACTTGTAAACGGTCGTGATCCCCACCCCTAAACCATATATATTCTTGTATTGGACAATAACACAAATTAAATGAAATATAGGGGAAGTTAACGGGGGTCACCCCCACCCCACTTCTTTTTGAAAACTTGTAAACGGTAGAGATCCCCACCCCAAAACCATATATATTCTTGTATTGGACAATAACACAAATCAAATGAAATATAGGGGAAGTTAACGGGGGTTACCCCCACCCCACTTCTTTTAGAGAACTTGTAAACGGTCGAGATCCCCATCCCTAAACCATATATATTCCTGATAATGATTTTAAGAAGATTTGAATGACATGCAGGGTTAATCCCTAGTCGTCACTTATGCATATCACTTTACTAGACCAAACCAATTTGAACTGGACTTTGCCCAATGTCAGGCGACCATGGGAATGACTAATTATGGGAGCTTTGTTTGAAAGACTTCGTAACAGCATCCTGTTACAATTATTTCTTGTATTAAGTAAAAAAAAATAAAAAGTCGGAAAAAGCCATTAACCACACAATCTACTAATCTTAGTCCGAGTTTGTTCAATATATAACAATTCAAACAAGAAAACTAACTGCTTAATTAGTAATAATACAATTTTCTAAAAACAAATATGACGGACCTTAATCAATAAAAAAATATTTAATCACAGGCCCTTTACATGGGATGGGCACAGAAAGAAATTAACAGAGCGTTCTGTATATTTGATTATTTTAAATCTACAGATTAAGGTTGCAATAGAAATTATCAAAATTTTACATGACAAACATATGAAAAAAGTGATTTTTGATAATTGCTGATGAGACGATGGTTTAGGGAAAAACACCAAATACATATTTGAAATAATACACATCTACAACCTATTTGAAATAATAAACATCTACAACCTATTTGAAATAATACACATCTACAACCTATTTGAAATAATACACATCTACCGTTGCAAACTTTCCACATGTGCTATCCAGCACTTTGATTGTCTTGCTTTTCAGCAACTGTACAATACTTTTCAGACTGGTTGGCTCTTGGGACATCCAACTGCTGTTCACTTAGGCAAACGCCAAATATTCCTACATTTGGCAAGTCGTTGTCAAAACTCTTTTTACACAGAACTAAATTATATAAGAAGAGTTATATTTTGTTCAATATATTACAGGCCGTTATTAAATTTTTTGACGGATTTTTTAGGTAATGGAAAGGGATGCAGCTATGATGAGACAAAGTGGTCCAACACTATTTACTCAGGCTAAAAACATGGTTGGAATTCCAGAGATATGTGACCTTATAATGACAGCATATAAACAAAGTACCAAGAAATCAACTTAAATAATTATACGATGTTACTTTATACATTTTAACGAAGTTGTTTATGGGAAAAGTACAGATAGTGTAATTTTAGAAGACAGTTACAATGAAATTGACTGAGAGTAACCTTGACGTAAAACGGGGCTTAACAAATATTAAATGTAGTAATGTCAACAGCATGGAATGTATTTCTCATGAAGATAACACCAGAAGCTAACGCTTTTCTTTAAGAAGATTAAAGAAAATGTAAAGGACTATATAAAGTGGTATATGACGTCTTCTTGATCTATAAAGGACATTGCACTATAATATTATTATTATGTTAATGTTGGCTTACAGTATTAATACACTGTTATGTAGATATAATTAAATCTATATTTACTGAAAGCCTTTGTTTTCGACGGCCTATTTTTAACCGCAGTTTGGGATCCTTTTTGTAGAAAAACATCCCCTAGAAGTCAGAACTTGCGTAGGGATATAATACTTTTGCCCATGATCGTGTTATATACCGATTATCGCATATGTCGAGATGCAAATAATACTGATTATCGCATATGTCGAGGTGCAAATAATACAGATTACCGCAAATGTCGAGGTGCAAATTAAAAAGCATGATTGGAAATATTTCCAATAGCCATAAATCCAATGGAGTTAGATCAGGTGCATTTACTGAGATAGCATCGTATCACCCGTTTTACTTTTCCAAGGTCATACCTAGAAGCAAGTGACCGTGACGACCAGCATAACGACAATTAAATAATATACAATATATAAGGAAACATGACAACAACTAGTATTGACTAAAACACTCTGCTTTATATCAATAATGATAAAACACACATTTGGGATTGGACCGCATTGTGTGTATTGTAGCCATTTGAAAAAGACTAAGTCCTGTCCCAAGTCAGAAGCCTGTAATTCAGTGGTTGTCGTTTGTTGCTGTATATCCTATTTGGTTTCCGTTTATTGTTCTTAAACATAAATCAGGCTACTATTGAATTGTTTAACATTTGTCATGTCGGGGATTTTTATAGCTTTTGTAGCTTGAAATAATGTATAAATGTAATAAAGGGTTTGGTAATTGACGAAGGCCGTTCGGGGAACTATAGATGCTAACTTCTATGTCATTTTGTCTCTGGTGAAAAGTTGACTCATTGGCAATCGTAACTCATATTCTATTTTTATATAGTTGGGACAATTTCCATGTCATAATATTCATGGAAAGACCAGAAAGGCTATGGTGTGACGAAGGTCGTAATGTAATTGACATTTCACTTAAACAACAGTGAGATCGGCCAAACGTTGGTTGATTTTAATACTTCAAGGATAACGAAACATTCTGCAGGCAATAATAATTCTATGCAATATATATTTTGAAATGAAAGAACTTTACAATAAACCTCATATACCACTCGCCCAAACATACATTACGATTTAAGACAGTAATATAGCCCAAGAGTGATCATGATCGTAACCCTTGGCTGGCGAAGATGTTGAGAACTTTATACTCCATTGTAATTTGAAATCGACAAACAATTTAATTATAACTGATCTTTTCGTTCTCCTTAAAAATCGAGTTGGTTGACCCAGTGAGTCGCCACCCCCAATTACTGAGTGACGATTTAAGGATACTTTATTTTATAATTAATGTCAAGGGTAAAACAAGCCTTTACCAAGCTTATCAAGAGTTGTTTCCCTTGGTCTGTTAAACTTCTGGTATTCGTTTGAGTCGAACTATGGGTATTTCGAAATATTTCTCTGTTCCGGCTGACTTCGAGATATCGAGAGTCGACAGTATTTCTATATTTATTAATAATAAAACTCAACATTTCGAAGGTGGAGATGGAGGCAGCTGGTTACTGATTGCAAAATGGTAAAGACCTGTATAGAAAAGAAATAATGTTATTATTTGATAGCATAAACAAGCAGGGCTAGTTACCCCTGCATTTATTTGTCTGGTAATTTTTTTAAAAGTCCTCCAATCAAATACATAGTATTACAGTTTAAAGTGTTGGGTTCTAACAACATTATGGCGAATTTTGAATATGCAACCAAATTGTTCATGCCTGTACTTTGCTGTATATTTACATGTAGGGTTTACAATTTTGGTATTTGTTTTATATCCCGTCTGAAAAAACGAAAAATCAACTTTAAATGTACGACATGAAAGATGTATCATTTTGAACGCCTATCATTATAGTAAGAATATAATTAGACCAAAGCAGATAAGACGATCGCCGATCAGGGAAAAGCCATAAAAAGAGGGTTATTTTCATCGTCAAACCAAACTAGATTTGAGAAAAGGAAATCGATTTTTAAACGGACATATATCCGAATCCTACAATATCAAGATATGGAATGGTTCTTTCTGCATCGATATAACATTATAATCAGTTATAAGCGACGTAATAAGTAAACACTTCTACATAGTGAGACATGATCATTGTACATGCAAATGTACAAATAAATTACCTGCGCATGCAGTTTGGAAACCAGCATTGTAATCACATGCCACTTCATTTTTGACAAATTCTTCACGTCTGTCCTGATAATCGTCATTACGCCCTGGTCCACCTACAAGTCCACCAAGTAAAGTATTTGGATTGTCTTCGGAATGGCTGACACATCTATTTTGTTGACATGAACTAAATCAAAGAGAATAAAATTGAATTCATATATTTTTTTCCTCTTGAATTATACAGTTAAAACGAGTCATTAAGATGTCTTTTGTTTTGCTGTTTTATTGAACTTCATCCAAAATCTCCCTTTTTTGCATCTCTGATTTGGTTTGTGGTGTTGGAAGATGTAAAATGTATTCTAATAATCATTATAATTAATTAGCTTTTAAAATTTCTTGAATAAATTGGGAAATTTTATAATTATAAAGACAGATTTCACTTGATTCGAACAGAATTTTCGCGTGCTTTCGTATAAATTATAAACGATCTTGCATAAACTTTATAACATATTCCTAGTGGGTATATAATTATTCTTAACAAAAAAGTAAAAGAAAAAGAACAAATCACTTTACAAACTCTCTTCATGAAATGATTTTTTAATATTAATAAATAGGATCTATTTTTTAATATTACAAATTATTTTTTAATATTAATAAATCGAATATTTAATATTAATAAATAAAACCCATTTATTAATATTAAAAATTACCTATTTATTAATATTAAAAAATATTTATTAATATTAAAAAATCGATTTATTAATATTAAAAAATAATATTTAATATTAAAAAATGATTTTTTAATATTAATAAATAGGGAATAAATTCCACAACGGCTTGCCATATGAAAAGAGTGTATACGTATTAAAAAAATTCGTAAGGGTTCCGCGGAACCCAGTGTCTCGCCTATTTTTGCTGTTAGTCAAAAGCTCAACAAAAATGGAGAAAACATTATTAAACATTTTCCTCTAGATACTATCTTTTGATTGTAAGAAGCTTCTGTCCAAGTTTGGTTAAAAATCCAAGAAGGTTTATGAATCTAATAAACGTTTTAAAAACTTTAACTGCAGACTGTACATAATGTTAACTTGAATAAAACTAAGTCCATTTATAATAATAGTAATATACGAAAAACAGGAAATAATTTTTTACAAAATTTCCTTCTAGATACTAGCTTTTGATCATAAACAAGCTTCTGTCCAAGTTTGGTACAAATCCAGGATAGTTTAAGAAAGTTATTAAAATTTTGAAAGCTTTAACCACAGAGTGAATGTGAATGTTAACTGGCAGAAAAACTAAGTCCATTTATAAGTAAAATACGGATAAACAGGATTTTTTTTAACAAAATTTACTTTTGAATACTATCTTATGATCACAAACAAGCTTCAGTCCAAGTGTGGTATAAATCTAGGATAGTTTAAGAAAGTTATTAAAATTTGAAAAACTTTATCCACAGAGTGAATGTAATGTTAACTGGCAGAAATACTAAGTCCGTTTATGAGTAAAATACTGATAAACAGGATTTTTTTTTTACAAAATTTACTTCTGGATAATATATTATGATCATAAACAAGCTTCTGTCTAAGTTTGGTTGAAATGCAGGATAGTTTAAGAAAGTTATTAAAATTTCAAAAACTTTAACCAGAGTGAATATTTGTGGACGCCGCCGACGACGCCGGACGACGACCACGACGACCACGACGCCGACGGAATGTAGGATCGCTATGTCTCGCTTTTGCGACTTTTGTCGCAGGCTCGACAAAAAGATACCTTGTATCCCTCTCCACGAAAAAAGGTTATACGAATAACTTGATAAACAACTGTTCATCGACTCTTTTGCTAGGGGAATGCGTTTTGGAGAGAAATTTTCCAAAATGGCATTGTTCATGACATTTTTAATAGAGGTGCATTTCTGGGGTCTTATGGGGCTACTCATAACGTTGCCTTGTTTGCGCTCCCTTTTAAAAATCCAGGATTCGCATCTGATATTTAGATATTTCAAAATGTTTCAATTGATCGGGGAGCACAGAATTAATATATGAAACTTACGCTCCTCTGTGATGAGGTCTCATCGGATAATTATTTCCAAATCCTATCTCATAACTCATGTTATAATTGTTATCACCCAGTATGTAGTTTATTTGTGACATGGCGAAATTCTTAAATTTATCGCCACCAATCCCGTCAGCAGCAGCAATAACGGCAATAAAAGCAGCATTACCTGAAACAAGTTAGAATTGATAATTAATTAAAAATCTTGCATTTAAGTTAATATCATTATTTAACGTTTTATTATAATACATGTACATTTGAAATACATTCATCTCTAACAAGGATATATGAGATCAATGCCCTTTTTATCATTTTATACATACCATTATTTACCGGGAGCAAATAAGGGAGCTACCATTTGATTTTTATGGGGGGGAGGGGGCTAGGATGAAATTTGAAAAAAAGGCAGGACATAAGTTTTGAGTAAAAAAAAGGCAGGATGAGCAACTTGGCAAAAAAAAAGGCAGGATGACAAATTATGTATAAAAAGTCAGGATAAACTAATAAAAAAAAAGGCAGGACCGAATAAAGTGAAAAATAAAAAGGCAGGACCGAGATTACAACTAATGTATTTCTTTCATTTTCTTATTTATTTTGCTACGGATACTGCCGAAAGTTATAAAAAAAGGTGGAGGCATTTATGTGTAGTTAATAGTTGTACGAATAATCTTAAAAAACTTCAGATGTGGAAAAAATCAATATGTGGATTACACAATGAGTTGCACAGGTTAAATTCCATACAAGTCTCGTTTGATACGAAAGCCTATTAGGGTCACAAAAAAAATATTTTTATCTCGTAATTACGAGAAAACTATCGCGTAATTACGAGATAATTATCGCGTAACTACGAGAAAACTATCTCGTAATTACGAGATAAAAATTCATTTGGCCAAGAAGATTATGAGGAGAAAGATTTTTGTAAAAGATTGAAAAAATTTACTTAATTGCAGAAATGACTTTAAAGGGCAATAACTCCTTAAGGGGTCAATTGACAATTTTGGTCATTTGACTTATTTGTAGATCTTATTTGGCTAAGCAGTTTTGCTCCTACAGTTTATATCTTTCTATTATAATATTCAAAATAATAACCAAAAACTGAAAAATAATCATTAAAATTACCAATTCAGGGGCAGCATCCCAACAACGGGAAGTCTTGTTCGTCTGAAAATTTTTACCCTGTCGTATTTGCTCTAAATGCTTTAGTTTCAGAGATATAAACCGTAAACTACATTTTACCCCCCCCCCCCCCCCCCCCCCCCCATGTTCGATTTTTAGCCATGGTGGCTATCTTGGTTGGTGGGCGGGGTCTTTGGATACATTTTTTAAAACTAGAAACCCTAAGGATGATTAAGGCCAAGTTTGGTTCAATTTGGCCAAGTGGTTTCAGAGAAGATTTTTGTAAAAGTTAACGGACGACGACGGACGACGGACGCTATGTGATGGGAAAAGATCACTTGACCCTTTGGGTCAGTTGAGCTAATAAAAACGGGCGTTTTATCATGTGCCCCGGAAGGGTTATCATGATCTGTATATCTATATATATATATATTTATATGTATGTAATTTTATCTCGTAATTACGAGATAATTTTCTCGTAATTACGCGATAGTTATCTCGTAATTACGCGATAATTATCTCGTAATTACGCGATAATTATCTCGTAATTACGAGATAAAAAATGATTATCTCGTAATTACGCGATAGTTTTCTCATAAATAAATATTTTTTTTTGTGACCCTAATAGGCTTTCGTACGTTTGATGCCTTCTGACGAACCAAAAAAAAAACTTGAGTGGATCAAAGTTATAAACAGAAAAACTTTGAATAAACAGGTGTTTGTATGGTCCGGATATTTTTTTTCTGGATGGTACGTCGACTGCACACAATCCGTTTTTTTTTAAAATAAAACTTGTTATGAAAGTAAAATTACACTGGCAGACGAATGTGGACACGTAGTGAAACGACTGTGAAAAAACTTGAATAAATCTATGAAAATTAATCCGATGACTACAGTGCATCTGCCTCTTTTTGTATAGAAGATCCACACATCAGATGCGGATCCAGGATTTTGAAAAAAGGGGGAGGGGGCGCGGTCCCCCAAACTAGACAAAATTTGTAATGGAAGCGGTAAAAAGTCTGGATTAACCATAAATGAATCTCCATAAGGGGGGCCCATCAGCAGATACTACAGATCAGCTGTTGCTCGATCGTACTGATGAGGTTAACACCTAGTTTGATATTTGGTTATTTTGGACGGCGCTTTCATATTTCGAAAAGTAAGGCTTGTAAAATATTTTATTCCTGGGTCCCAGTTCTTGCTGAAAACCTTAAGGGTTTTACAAACAGCTGCATCCACAGACAAATCCCAGCAAAACTTACTATTAAGGGCCCTTCCCTATAAGTCTCGTCTTAATGGTCCATATATGTAGCCCTGTGTGCTTAAAGTATATATTCATTTTACTTTCTTTATACGACGTATACAGTAACTTGATTTGAACTTTCCTCTATACGACGTATACAGTAACTTGATTTGAACTTTCCTCTATACGACGTATACAGTAACTTGATTTGAACTTTCCTCTATACGACGTATACAGTAACTTGATTTGAACTTTCCCCTATACGACGTATACAGTAACTTGATTTGAACTTTCCTCTATACGACGTATACAGTAACTTGATTTGAACTTTCCTCTATACGACGTATACAGTAACTTGATTTGAACTTTCCTCTATACGACGTATACAGTAACTTGATTTGAACTTTCCTCTATACGACGTATACAGTAACTTGATTTGAACTTTCCTTTATACGACGTATACAGTAACTTGATTTGAACTTTCTTCTATACGACGTATACAGTAACTTGATTTGAACTTTCCTCTATACGACGTATACAGTAACTTGATTTGAACTTTCCTCTATACGACGTATACAGTAACTTGATTTGAACTTTCCTCTATACGACGTATACAGTAACTTGATTTGAACTTTCCTTTATACGACGTATACAGTAACTTGATTTGAACTTTCCTCTGTCAGTAGATTATTCTGTGCATTAATTATGAAATTTTACACATTAGAAAGGATTTTTCAAAGGGCTTGGTAATCAAATATAGTTTACTAGAACCTACGGAAGCGTAGCTATAATTCGACAACCCGAAATTCCGACAGTTCAGTAGTCCGACGGTCCGATATACATCCCTAATGTAATACTGTAACACTGTATTTTACTGTATTATATACATGTACATCGGATAAGAGAGTCTAATACAGATTCAGGAAGTAAATATACGAGACCACTGTTTTGGGGTGGCGGGGAGGGGAGTTGGCTAAACACTAAATGACGATTGTAAAACAACTAATCATCGCTTTGAATTTACACGTTGGAGTCTTTTGTGGTTAAATGACATTCATTTATTTTAAGCATGGGCCGTAGCATGATGTTATAATATGCATAATAGTAGTTTTATGTAGAGTAATTTTCTCACGGCAAAAGAAATTGGAATCGAACACCTAATAAAAATATGATTACATTGGCCGTGAAAGTTCAAAACTTCTTCAGCCCATTTTAATCGCAAAGTTAAGTCTTCATATGGCCCGACGCATCGATAGCATATAGCGCAATTCATGCGGAGACAAAAGTAATACGAAAACGTCACTCAATTTTGAGCAGTTTACGTGAGTCGAACCACAAGCACAAAACTCTCGTCTCTGTGAAAAAGTTTATCATCAAACGGTACATGTCTATAGGTATATTTTTTCAGCAGAGACAAGTAACCGCGCGTCGGAGAAAACGGGCTGTCGAATTATTGGACCGTCGGATTAGAGGATTGTTGAATTTAAGGACTGTCTCATTATAGGTCTGATCACAGAAATTTCTATAATTTGATAAAATTGCACCTGGTTTTTCTGATATATCACATTCAATCCGGCGAGACAATTTATTTTTATTTATGTATGTGTTATAATAATCAATATTATGATTACCAAATGATTATAATCGATATGTAACCTGGGATTAGTATTCGTATATAGTATGTCCCCGGGTGTAACGTATGAAATACAGTATTATTGCCACTGATAAACGTGAGTTTAGCCATGTGTTGTTATTGTCAACAGATGCTGTATGTGATATTTATAACTTAGCTCCACCCCTCATTCCAAATATGCTTAATTGCTTACCACCTGGTAAATTTTATAGTTCAGATCCGGCCTTTAAGGACACGACTGCTGGCCTGCAATACACTTATAATTTTAATGTCCAGTCCTTATCTTGTTACTTTATTATTTACAGCATTTATAATTTTGCCGAGGTCAAGTACGCCTTCACATTCTTGTTTACGTTAATCATATGCGGTCTGGTAAATAGATGTATATCTTGTTTATATTTTTTTCACGGTTGTAAATGCAACCGCTTCTACGACGACGCCTAGGAGTCGCGTCACAAACTAAGGCAGATAATCGGAAAAACCTATCCTTTTTTTAACATCTCACCAGCATATCTGTTAGGTCCCCACTGGTCTCTCCATGACAGTCCACAAGGTGTAATTGGAACAGACCCACCAGGTAAATAGGAATCTATGAAGGCTTCTATATTTGCTTTATATTTATCATCTTTAGTTATTTCCCATAGAAGAAGCTACATGTAAAAAGAGTAAATTACATAAAATATTAGAGAATCAATATGATGATTTTTTTATAAAATGATAATTTGAATGAAACATTGCTTATAAATGTCATAATACTGGTTGCTCTAATCTAGAGAACATCCGAAAACACCCAGTCATATGTGCGAATACATACATTTCCATAGTTTCTTGAGGTTTGTCTATGCATGCATTTTGTTTCATTGAATTCTTTTAAGAAGTTGATACTTTATATAAGCTGTAGTATCCAAAATATTACGCAATAACGAGCAGCCTTCTATATATGGCTGAGGGTCTTTAGTTCGGTATTCTTTTATTGTTATGTCATTTTCTCTATTCTTCATATTTAAGCACTCCATTATTCTCAGTATTTTTTTATATTTTCCCCTATTTTGCAACTTTTTAAAAAAACTTTTGCGCTTTATTCCCTTAACCCCATCACCTCCTACGCATATGTTAGTTGAAACACTATTTATCAATGAAAAATTATAACAATGAAGTAGTACAATTTTACATGAAATTCAGATATGGGATTCGGAAACAAGATTGGAAAAACTTTTATAAATCCGTCTCCCAAAAAAAAATACATTTATTTAACAAACAATATAACGTGCCAACAGTATATTCAGTTAAAGGTAACATATAATAAATTGTAATAAATACCAAAAAGAAAAAGAAAACAAACAAAAAACAACGAAGCAGTTAAATTTTCTTTTCTTGATAGACAGTCACTGGAATCACCACACATGCCCGATTATAGTCGATTACGGACAATCCACTCGATTTGACATCAATACATATATATATATATATATATATATAACTTATACAAACTATAGAAGTAAAACACATGAAAAGCATCAATTTGTTATCAAACGGACGTAAATGCTCAGCAAAAACGTAAAACATCCGCATTAAAATGAACATTCTTCATCCGCGTGGTACTAAGCATAGCGACATAATAAAACAAAATAATGAAATAAAATGATCCTATTCTTTTTTATACGGAAGCCCTGAAGGATACGCTTCATTTTGTCTTTTTGTCTGTTAGCACGCTTTACTAGTTTGTCATTTCGATTGGGTAATTCGTTATCTTAATTTGTTTACTTGTTATAGCTAGTCAAAAAATGTGTTTGAATTCAGAACTTTGTCTTTTCTCCATTAAATTTTGTGGTCGGAGCGTGTAAGATGGAAAGACTTCCCATAAAATCTCAAAAAGGGTCATATTTTAAATTAGTCTAGTTATATATATATATAGTATTTATAAGTGTCATTGTTCTTCATTTCTTTCTTTAAAAACATAGGATTATCTTTATAGACGAAAAGACAAACAAATCATACCATTTAAATATATATTATGTATCATTGTCATTTTGCTTAGTTTCTTTTGTTAACTATTCTGACATCGGACTCGGACTTCTTTTAAACTGAGTTTTACTGTGCGTATTGCTGTGTGTTTCTTTATTCTACATTGGCTAGAGGTATAGGGGGAGGGTTGAGATCTCACAAAACATGTTTAACCCCGCCGCATTTTTGCGCCTGTCCCAAGTCAGGAGCCTCTGGCCTTTGTTAGTCTTGTATGTTTTTTAATTTTAGTTCATTTATATGTTTTGGGGTTTAGTATGACGTCCATTTTCACTGAACTAGTACACATTTTTATTTAGGGGCCAGCTGAGGCCCGCCTCCGGGTGCGGGTTTTTCTCGCTGTGTTGAAGACCCATTGGTGGCCTTCTGCTGTTATCTGCTCTTTGATCGGGTTGTTGTCTCTTTGAAATATTCCCCATTTCCATTCTCAATTTTATCCTAACAGTTTATCAAGTTTTTGCTCTGTTATAATCAAATTACAATCTTTTACAAAAATGATAATAAAATATGCGAGAATGATTATTTTGTCGGAATACATGAAGGAAAATAAAAAGGAAAAACTATTTTTGATTTATAACGAATTAGTCTTTTTCCCTTGATTATCAAACTTCAACCATACATGTATATGTATATTCCACGGGTTGTCAAACGATCAACTCGAAATGAGGAATCCTTTTAAGAAAGTCTTTTTGTCATTTTTCAACAAATGTATGAGCATATCTAGACTTTTTAACGTAAAATTAAGATAAATGCTGTATGATTACTTACACAACTTCAAAATACTGATGGATTCAGTCGAGGATTATACCAGGCAATGGGTTAAACGCGAGAAAGAAGACGTAGATACTCTTTCCGAATGGATTAAAGCTGTGTGGTCGTTGATACAGATCAGAATTAATAAAACTGAATGGGTCTATGAAAACACATGCTACATCAATCTTCAAAGACCCAAATGTTGCAAAGCACCTGTCCTACCTCCATGACAAATATGTCATTCCCCCCCCCCCCCCCCCCCCCCCATATAAATACCCAAACAACATCTTTTTGTGTTTAAAATCACATTACATAAACTGCTTGTTAAATGAATTAGGTATTGATAATTTACTTGGAAAATCAACATATACCCCCACGACACTTACCAAGGAGGAAATCCTGGATAATCATAGGTCTGTTCTATGTTCCTTTGGAATTTCAAACTGGATCTCCCTTCACTGTATTGGATACCTAAATTACATAAGTGTCCTTACAAACAACGTTATATTGCTTGCTGGGTCTTCCAAGTAATCACGAAACCTCTTTCTAAATCATTAACATCAATTTATTAGAAAACCGGGCTTTAAAGTTATTGTGAAACTACCTGTTCTAGAGGCGGCGTGAATCAGATGTGGATACTAAAATATTCAAAAGATCTGTTAGAGTACATAAAATCTAAGAGTCTTTCATCTTGCAATAGTATTAAACATTTGACTTTTCTACAACTTTGCACAAGTATTCCCCTTTCTAAACTTCCAGACAAATTGAAAGAGTTGGTCCTGCTTTGTTTCATAAATAAAGAATGGCCAACGTAGATACAAGTATCTTTTCTAAGTGACGGATAAATCGTACTTTGTAGAAAATCACTCTGAAACTGACATTATCACGTGATTTCTTGATTGACAACATATTTGCTACGTTTGGAGGTGGTGTTATTTCAACAAAGAATTGGCATTCCCATGGGGACCAACTGTGCTCCTCTTCTTGTCCTTTTATTCATATGAGGCTGACTTCATACAGGAGCGTCATAGGGAGAATGAAAAGAAACTAGCATTATCCTTTAACTTCACTTTCCGCTATAAAGATGGTGTCCTCTCACTAAATAATTCAAAGTTTGGTGACTATGTTGAACGCATCTATTCCATAGAACTTGAAATAAATGATACAACAGATATTTTCAGCATGTCTCATATCATGACTTGCATCTAGAAATTGACAACGAGTGTCTGTTAAGAACAAAGCTTTACGCCAAAAGAGATGACTTCAGTTTCCAATTGTGAACTTTCCATTCCTATGTAGCAACATTCCAGCAGCGCCTGCATATGTAGTATACATCTCCCAGATGATACGATATTCCAGGGCTTTCGTTTCCTATCATTATTTCCTTGATAGAAAATTGCTGCTCACAAGGAAGCTATAAAACCAAGAGTTCCAAGCTGTTAAGATGAAATCATCCCTTCGAATATGTTACAGACGCAATCACGAGTTGGTTGACCGTTATGGAATACATTTTTTCACAGATGACAACGGATATGTTCCAATCGTCGTAATTACTATCCCGACCTCCTTTTCCCCGAATGTGACCTACCGAATTTGACTTATCACCAGGTTTGCAATTATATGAGCAAGACGACGGGTACCACACGTGGAGCAGTATCTGCTTACCCTTGCGGAGCATCTGAGATCACCCCCAGTTTTGGTGGGGTTCGTGTTGCTAAGTATTTAGTTTTCTATGTTGTGTTTTGTATAATGTTGTTTGTCTTTTGATCTCTTTCTTTTTTTGCCGTGGCGTTGTCAGTTTATTTTCTACATATGAGTTTGAATGTCCCTTTGGTATCTTTCGCCTCTCTTTAAATATCATTTATCATGCACGTTCATCTTCAAGTGCTTGAAATTAAGAATGTTGCAAAGGAAAAGGTGTATTTCTTCAAATATTATTGATCGCTTTCTATAAATTGACAACCTGAGGACCGATAACTAAAAAGATATGTGGATAACAGAATTTCATATTTGCTTTTGTCAGTTTTGCATTCTTGATTTAATACATACTAATAGCCCCAACCTTAACGTTTTCAGTTTAAACCACATACCAAAGCATGATAAACAAAGGTGTAGCTATAACACATACACTGCTCTATCAGATTTATTTATATGTGGAAGTCATCACACAGATAGGTCTTTGATTGACATCATGAGATGGTGGATTGTGTCAATATTCTAGTGTCTAAGCGTATTAAAGGTATGATTAAACAAAGAGTTGTGTATACAACAATGAGACAGCAACCAAACGACACACATAAAAACCATCTATAGGTCAACATATAGTCTTAAACATTATAGACAGGTGTGTAAACAATGGACAATAAACAAGGGCAATGAAGAAAACTAACAATATGTCAACCTCCCGATTAAAGAAAAAACAATTGTGAATTAACTAAACAGAAACTATTAAAGATCGGTCACCAACACCAATTCTCTAAATAACAAGACCCAGTTTTGTCATGTTCCAGGTCTCGAAACGTACTACTTGGTATAGCTGTGAAATAGCAAGTCACACGATTCAGAAAATGAATCGGAATTCCGGATTTCAATTATTTTTTTCTTTTCGAGCATTACTGAAGAGTCATTACTGTAAATAGTTGATAGTTGTTGATAGTCACTTCTGTCGGTAGATTGTTTGTCCTGATAGCTGTTGATAGTCACTTCTGTCGGTAGATTGTTTGTGCTGATAGTTGTTGATAGTCACCTCTGTCGGTAGATTGTTTGTCCTGATAGTTGTTGATAGTCACTTCTGTCGGTAGATTGTTTGTCCTGATAGTTGTTTATAGTCACTTCTGTCGGTAGATTGTGTTGATAGTTGTTGATAGTCACTTCTATCGGTAGATTGTTTGTCCTGATAGTTGTTGATAGTCACTTCTGTTGGTAGATTGTTTGTCCTGATAGTTGTTGATAGTCACTTCTGTCGGTAGATTGTTTGTCCTGATAGTAGTTGATAGTCACTTCTATCGGTAGATTGTTTGTCCTGATAGTTGTTGATAGTCACTTCTGTTGGTAGATTGTTTGTCCTGATAGTTGTTGATAGTCACTTCTGTCGGTAGATTGTTTGTCCTGATAGTTGTTGATAGTCACTTCTGTCGGTAGATTGTTTGTCCTGATAGTTGTTGATAGTCACTTTTGTTGGTAGATTGTTTGTCCTGATAGTTGTTGATAGTCACTTCTGTCGGTAGATTGTTTGTCCTGATAGTTGTTGATAGTCACTTCTGTCGATAGATTGTTTGTCCTGATAGTTGTTGATAGTCACTTCTGTTGGTAGATTTTTTGTCCTGATAGTTGTTGATAGTCACTTCCGTCGGTAGATTGTTTGTCCCAATGAGTATTCATGCAGGTAACTCTACACTTTCGTTCTGGCATGAAGATACGAAAATTATTATTGTTTGCTTAAAGAAACAAATTTGGAAAATTCATTTGTAGAAACAGAGAACTATTGCCATCATGTATTATATTTCTAATCCAAGTGCCGGTTTTGAACACATTTTGTCCTGTTTGGATAACTTTTGTCTTCTTTTTTTCTGCTATTTAGAAAAACGTAGAAAATCAAACTTTTTTCAATATAAATAGATCTAGTTAACCAAAATGGACCTTAAACAGCGCCAATGCTAGAAAAGCACAAAGGAGTTTTAAGCTGAATGACAATGAAGAACGCTAACTATTTTAATCATTTTAGAATTTTTAAAAAAAGACAACACAACACAATTGGCAAAGCTATCTCAGAGCAACTTTGTAAAAGGATTTAGGAACCTCGGAAATTGATCAAAACAAACTTTTTGAAATATAAAAAGAGCTAAAGAACAGAAAAACCCTTAAAAAAGTTTTCAAGGTTGTCTTAGATAAACTTGCCAAAGGGGGTTGGAAATGTGAAAAATGAGGAAACAAACCATATAGAATTCAAATATTCAAAGTATACATATCGGCTGTTGTCTTCTCTATGGTCGGGTTGTTGTCTCTTTGACACATTCCCCATTTCCATTCTCAATTTTATCTTTTAGAAAACTGTGCTTTTTCCGCAAGAATCGTTATCGAAGTGATTTCATGCCACTACCGAATCACAGGTTACATATCTAATAATTCCCTCGGGATATTGTAGTCCACCAACAATAGTATCGTTTTTTTCTGTTTTAACATAGCTTTATCAGTTTTTACAATTGGATGCTGATAAAACAAATTATGCAAAAATCATGACATTTATATAAGGATCATTTATATGCATCAATGAGCTAAGTTTATTAGATAAAAAGCATAATATTTGTTTCTTTAGAGGGTAATATAGAGAGGTTAGAAAGCTATGAGCGAAAAATTTTCCCACACAATAGTTTTGTATTTATGACTTTTTCCTATCTTTTAAAGTAACAAAAAGTAGTTTAAGGTGTAATGGTTTAGAATTATGAGCAAAAAAAAATCCATAAACACTGCTTGAAAAGGCCAATTTTCATTTATTTGCAAACTTTTTGAAATATTTGATAAAATAAGCCCTTTGTTGCCTCATATGTTTACATACATACGTGTGTAAATATCAAATATAGTTTTAATTTGCATATAAACCAAATCTGTGCAATGTTTTGGTGAATAGAAACCTTTTCTTTGTAGTCATTAATTGATACTGCAAATATTTTTCAACCTTATAATTATATTTGCATATAGTTATATATATAGATGCTGCTACAAAGGTAAATTTCAATGTTTGTCTGATTTATTTACGATGGTAAACTCAGTGCAGTTTTTTTAGACCGAGGTTTACCATTCCTTTGCGCCCTGGTGTCCAAGCTATCATAAAAATAACGGATATATACACGTGTTTGTATATATACTAGTATGTAATTTGGTCCTTTAGTAATATGCATATACATATACAAATGTAAGTTGATGAGTTGGTAAGAAATAAAAGCAGATAAAACTTAACATGCTTAAGGCTAATACTGAGTAAATTTAAATTCATTTACTGTAGAATCTTTGGAAATTTGAGACACCGTTGATGTATGAAAGGAATTTTGAAATTGAATTTCTTATAACATATGTCATGTAGGGGTGCGTTTAAAATGTAATTTGTAAGTAAACCCAGAGACGTACACAGTGTGTAAACTGGAATAAAGAACGAGACCCAGTAGTTTTGTGTGATAATTTATAATAAATTAATAAATGTGACTAGCAAAGAAATGTTCAAGGCTTCATGATGGGGATGCTTGGCATAAAATATGTTTTTTGACTTTTTATCTAATGTTTACATGAAGGTATCACACTGGTAAATCATTCTGACAGATTTGTTGAAATAACAGTGTTATGGGTCTTTTTGTGTTATGGCATAATGAGTATGCAATAGCGACTTTTTTACTTACGAACGCATTAATTTATGAAGAACATGTACATTTCATTGGCGCCGAATAAGCTCAAACAGCTTATTTTAACACATATTTCAAAGATAGTACTTTAACTTATACTGATACTATTATAACACATGTGTTATGGTAGTCTCAGTCGTATATAATACAAACTGTTTTTTCATAAAATGTTATTTAAACTTGTTGAAATGGTGTTCGTATAAGATTTGTTTCCGTTCAAATAATTCATACAAAAACGTGAAATTTCTTCACCATTTATGTACTTGCCAGACCGGCGTTTTACGTTTCCGCATATTGGCATTACTTTTCCGGGAAAAAAAGATGACGTTTCCGCCAAAAAAGTCTACGTTTCCGGAAATAAATACCTTACTTTTCCGAGAAAATAGTAACGATACCGGAAAAAATAAATTATTACTTTTTCGAGAAAATAATTAAGGAGGACCTTATCTGGACCCCTGCTGTTGTTTCAATCTTATCTACACAAACGAACGAAGTATCAATCAAAGGAGTACCTTGAACTTTGTCCTAAATGAAACCTGCAACAACTGATTGTAGCAGCATGAAATTTTTGTAACAGCAGTATGCATTGCACATTCAAAGTCAATATGATCTACCTCGGACTGGAGAGTTAGTCTTCGGGAAATGCACACATCAATAAGCAGATCCCAAATTTTGATAAAAGTGGAAGTAACGCAAACACAAGAGGAATGTAGTTACCATTTTACACCCATGTATTGAATATTTAACTCTGCCATCTATGAAAATATTAGTTATTTCATTGCATAGACGATCATAGACATTTTAAGTTGGTGAAACATAAAAATATAACAATTCCAACATCATCATCTTTCACTAAGGTGAAACTTTCATTTTTTTTATATCTAGTATATGTGTAACACAACACAAGGTTATTTGGAACAACAATTTATTTAAGCCGGTCTGGAACGGAGTCCATAACGGACAAGGTCCATAACGGACGGTCTCCTCATAACAGTGCGTGCAAATAGTTTATATACATTTCATTTGAATATAACAGTTTATCAAACCTTCTATTACTTTGACAATAATAGTTTTCATTCTAAGGATACACAGATGAATATCTATCAAGCTGACTTTAATTGACATGTTTTTGCCAATCTGGACAATTTATAGTTGTGAATCTTGCGTATGTCCAGTTCATTAACTAATTGTTATTATAACTTGTCAGCAAATGGCCTAAATGTGTACATGTTCTTATATTTACATGTAATGTTAACCTTGAATTAAAACAATGAGTCTAAAACTTATTTGTATAATTTTCTTGATAGATATTTCCCTGTGTTATTTTATTCAATGAATTTTATTAAACATATTAAAAGAATATATAAATATATATATTTTGAAGCCTATCATATTGTCACATATTGTAGATATAAGATCAGAACCTTTTTTGTATAAAAATATGAAATAAATAATTTATCTAACATATATTCAAATATTAATAATTTACTACCAGGTAAATTTCCGGAAAAGTAATAAATACAATTTCTGGAAACGTATACTTTAAGTTTCCGGAAACGTAGTATTGGAACTTTGAAAAATTAGCGGAAATGCAATACGCCCAGACAAAATAGAGCAAACCGAAGTGCTATGCCAATTTCAACAAAACAACAAATAAACATCATTCAGTTAACTGTAGAGAAATATAACTTTCTATCTGAAAACAAATAATTGAGATACTACTAGTAGTAACCATTTATGATTTGCTATCAACCAATTATTTCCGGCAAAACGTTTGCACTTTGATAGAAAATATTTCCCTCAAACATAAATTGACAAATTCAATCAAAATTGCAACGTTCTATTAATTTAATTAATTTAAATATAATGCAACTGTTTAGCTGAATCGAGAAATGCTTACAATCAAATGGTTGCATACTATCGGAACGGTGTTTTGACTGGTTTAACTAAGAACATATAATTTCCGGACTATATTTGGAAATACTTCGAGGTTAACTCGAAAAAATTTGATAGTCCATAGTAATGATTCAATTGCATAGTAAAAGATCATTGAACATGACCCCTTATTAGATGTCTTTTAATAGAATTTTTGCCGCGACGAACAAATCTTACAGGGCGAAGTGACATATCTAATTTTATCCAGATTGGATTTGTGTTTTTGCTCCCTCTATTCGTGTGTCTTTTATCTCGATGCGTATGTTCCTTCCAAAGGAAACGTACATAAATAGTATAGAGCGAAAGACAGGATGAATAACTACCTGGCAGCCTGGTTGTTTGACATCCCAAGAATATCCCCAGGCTGTTGCTGACTCGTAATATGTTTTTGCGTCTTCTAAGTATTTGTTTTCAGTCGTTGCCTTATACATTTCAGCAGCTGCTTCACACATTTCGTCTTTCCATCCTGAGGAACTAAAGAAAATAAGCATATGTATTATAACATTTCGCCTTTCCATTCTGATATACTAAAGAATACCAAGCTTATGTAAAAATAAGAAGATGTGGAATGATTACCAATGAGACAACTCTCCATTAGAGAGAACGTAGAAGTTAGCAAATATAGGTCACCGTACGGCCTTCGCCAAGGAGTAAAACCCAAATGTAAAACAATTGAAAATGAGAAAACTAACGACCTTATCCATGAATAAAACAATTAACGAAAAACAAATACAAAATGTATTATATACAATTAAACGACATGCACTTAATTACAGGCTCCTGACTTTGGACATGCACATATAGGATGTGGTGGAGTCATGAAGTCTTTTCATGTTGCTCATTCAATCAGATAATGTTTAAATTTCATAAAGGGGACATTACCCGTAAAATGCTTTTGCTTGGGGTACGCTATCTGAATATAAACCAGGATTTGCTTTGGCAAAATCATATAAGGTTTTTGCTGCTTCCAATAGCCTTGTACTGTATTGTCCATCTGAAATAAGCGCATGCAACTTAAAAACAATTACTATCTTGAAAAAAAAAATATCCAACGCACTTAAATTGGAGTGTTTGTTAAAAATTTCCAAATTTATGGTCTATTGGTGTTACAAAAGTGCTCCAACTTTGATGATTGAAATACGTCAATTCTGAAAATTGATATTAAATAAAACAAGATGTAATACAGTTCACTATGCAACAACAGAACACATAACAATCGAAATAAACCAGTTTTCAAATTTGAGCAAATATTAACTTAACAAAATGACTTATTATTTGGATAGTATTTTTTTTTTTAAATCAATAAACTATAAATTTTAAATTTTTTAATAATTCAAATTCTTATATATGCAGAACATCAAATAAGAACCTTTAAAGCAATACCTTTTTGTCTGAAAACAATCGATCCTACTGCTAAAGCAGCGACAGTATTCCCTGCAACGTCACTTCCTGGTGCTCCAGGACGAATCTTATATGCGGGTCTTGTCATCTGCATGTCTTCTGCTCTTCCCCAGTAACTATGATCTGCACCGACATCACCAACCTTGTGTTAGTGGATAACGCATACTATAGTAATTATGTACATTTTATCATTATAGTTTTATTTTAGTATATGCAATGCAAGAGTGTTTTCCTTGTTTGCTCTGCATCATATCAAGTAGAGGTTATTTTAAGAATCGTAGTCATTATGCAACTGATGCAAAAATACAAAACAAGACACTCCACATATAAAAAGAAAGATGGTGTATAATTGCTATTGAGACAGCTATCCATTAAAGACTAAATAAAGATGTCAACATCTACAGGTCACCACATACGGTCTTCAACAATGATCTAAACATTAGGATGTAAACAACTACGGGTCACCGGACGGCCTTCAACAAAGACCAAAACATATGGATGTAAAAAAAAATTCAGGTCACAGGACGGCCTTCGACAAAGACCAAACATATGGATGTAAACAACTACGGGTCACCGGACGGCCTTCGACAATGACCTAAATATAAGGATGTTAACAACTACAGGTCACCGGACGGCCTTCAACAAAGACCAAAACATAAGGATATAAACAACTACGGGTCAACAGACGGCCTTCAACAAAGACCAAAACATAAGGATGTAAACAACTACGGGTCACCGGACGGCCTTCAACAAAGAACAAAACATAAGGATGTTAACAACTACAGGTCACCGGACGGCCTTCGACAGAGACCAAAACATAAGGATGTTAACAACTACGGTTCACCGGCCGGCCTTCATTAAAGACCAAAACATACAGATGTAAACAACTACGGGTCACCGGACGGCCTTCAACAAAGACCAAAACATGTGGATGTAAACAACTACGGGTCACCGGACGGCCTTCAACAAAGAACAAAACATATGCATGTTAACAACTACAGGTCACCGGACGGCCTTCAACAAAGAGCAAACATAAGGATGTAAACAACTACAGGTCAGCGGACGTCCTTCAACAAAGACCAAAACATATGGACGTAAACAACTACGGGTCACCGGACGGCCTTCAACAAAGACCAAAACATATGGATGTAAACAACTACGGGTCACCGAACGGCCTTCAACAAAGACCAAAACATAAGGATGACAACAACTACGGGTCACCGAACGGCCTTCAACAAAGACCAAAACATATGGATGTAAACAACTACGGGTCACCGGACGGCCTTCAACAAACAGCAAAACATAAGGATGTTAACAACTACGGGTCACCGAACGGCCTTCAACAAAGACCAAAACATAAGGATGACAACAACTACGGGTCACCGGACGGCCTTCAACAAAGAACAAACCATAAGAATGTTAACAACTACGGGTCACCGAACGGCCTTCAACAAAGACCAAAACATAAGGATGACAACAACTACGGGTCACCGGACGGCCTTCGACAAAGACCAAAACATAAGGATGTAAACATCTACGGGTCACCGGACGGCCTTCAACAAAGACCAAAACATAAGGATGTTAACAACTACGGATCACCGGACGGCCTTCGACAAAGACCAAAACATAAGGATGACAACAACTACGGGTCACCGGACGGCCTTCATAAAAGACCAAAACATATAGATGTAAACAACTACGGGTCAGCGAACGGCCTTCAACAAAGACCAAAACATAAGGATGACAACAACTACGGGTCACCGGACGGCCTTCATAAAAGGCCAAAACATATGGATGTAAACAACTACGGGTCACCAGACGGCTTCATTAAAGACCAAAACATATAGATGTAAACAACTACGGGTCACCGGACGGCCTTCAACAAAGACCAAAACATAAGGATGACAACAACTACGGGTCACCGGACGGCCTTCGACAAAGACCAAAACATAAGGATGTAAACATCTACAGGTCACCGGACGGACTTCAACAAAGAACAAAACATAAGGATGTAAACAATTACAGGTCACCGGATGACCTTCAACAAAGAACAAAACATAAGGATGTAAACAACTACGGGTCACTTGACGACCTTCAACAAAGAGCAAAACATAAGGATGTTAACAACTACAAGTCACCGGACGGCCTTCGACAATGACCTAAACATAAGGATGTTAACAACTACAGGTCACCGGACGACCTTCAACAAAGACCAAAACATAAGGATGATAACAATTACGGGTCACCGGACGGCCTTCAACAAAGACCAAAGCATAAGGATGACAACAACTACGGGTCACCGGACGGCCTTCGACAAAGACCAAAACATAAGGATGTAAACATCTACAGGTCACCGGACGGACTTCAACAAAGAACAAAACATAAGGATGTAAACAATTACAGGTCACCGGATGACCTTCAACAAAGAACAAAACATAAGGATGTTAACAACTACGGGTCACCGGACGGCCTTCAACAAAGACCAAAACATAAGGATGTAAACAACTACGGGTCACTTGACGACCTTCAACAAAGAGCAAAACATAAGGATGTTAACAACTACAAGTCACCGGACGGCCTTCGACAATGACCTAAACATAAGGATGTTAACAACTACAGGTCACCGGACGACCTTCAACAAAGACCAAAACATAAGGATGATAACAATTACGGGTCACCGGACGGCCTTCAACAAAGACCAAAGCATAAGGATGTTTACAACTGCGGGTCACTGAACGGCCTTCAACAAAGACCAAAGTATAAGGATGTTAACAACTGCGGGTCACCGAATGGCCTTCAACAAAGACCAAAACATAAGGATGTAAACAGCTACAGGTCACCGGACGTCCTTCATTAAAGAACAAAACATATAGATGTAAACAACTACGGGTCACCCGACGGCCTTCGACAAAGACCAAAACATATGGATGTAAACAATTACGGGTCACCGGACGGCCTTCGACAAAGACCAAAACATGTGGATGTAGACAACTACAGGTCACCGGACGTCCTTCATTAAAAAGCAAAACATAAGGATGATAACAACTACGGGTTACCGGACGGCCTTCAACAAAGACCAAAACATATGGACGTAAACAACTACAGGTCACCGGACGGCCTTCGACAATGACCTAAACATAAGGATGTTAACAACTACAGGTCACCGGACGGCCTTCAACAAAGACCAAAACATAAGGATGATAACAACTACGGGTCACCGGACGGCCTTCAACAAAGAGCAAAACATAAGGATGTAAACATCTACGGGTCACCGGACGACCTTTAACAAAGACCAAAACATAAGGATGTAAACAACTACGGGTCACCGGATACGGTCTTCAACAAAGACCAAAACATATGGATGGAAACAACTACAAGTCACCGGACGGCCTTCAACAAAGAGCAAAACATAAGGATGGAAACAACTACAGGTCACCGGACGGCCTTCAACAAAGAACAAAACATATGCATGTTAACAACTACAGGTCACCGGACGGCCTTCAACAAAGAGCAAACATAAGGATGTAAACAACTACAGGTCAGCGGACGTCCTTCAACAAAGACCAAAACATATGGACGTAAACAACTACGGGTCACCGGACGGCCTTCAACAAAGACCAAAACATATGGATGTAAACAACTACGGGTCACCGAACGGCCTTCAACAAAGACCAAAACATAAGGATGACAACAACTACGGGTCACCGAACGGCCTTCAACAAAGACCAAAACATATGGATGTAAACAACTACGGGTCACCGGACGGCCTTCAACAAACAGCAAAACATAAGGATGTTAACAACTACGGGTCACCGAACGGCCTTCAACAAAGACCAAAACATAAGGATGACAACAACTACGGGTCACCGGACGGCCTTCAACAAAGAACAAACCATAAGAATGTTAACAACTACGGGTCACCGAACGGCCTTCAACAAAGACCAAAACATAAGGATGACAACAACTACGGGTCACCGGACGGCCTTCGACAAAGACCAAAACATAAGGATGTAAACATCTACGGGTCACCGGACGGCCTTCAACAAAGACCAAAACATAAGGATGTTAACAACTACGGATCACCGGACGGCCTTCGACAAAGACCAAAACATAAGGATGACAACAACTACGGGTCACCGGACGGCCTTCATAAAAGACCAAAACATATAGATGTAAACAACTACGGGTCAGCGAACGGCCTTCAACAAAGACCAAAACATAAGGATGACAACAACTACGGGTCACCGGACGGCCTTCATAAAAGGCCAAAACATATGGATGTAAACAACTACGGGTCACCAGACGGCTTCATTAAAGACCAAAACATATAGATGTAAACAACTACGGGTCACCGGACGGCCTTCAACAAAGACCAAAACATAAGGATGACAACAACTACGGGTCACCGGACGGCCTTCGACAAAGACCAAAACATAAGGATGTAAACATCTACAGGTCACCGGACGGACTTCAACAAAGAACAAAACATAAGGATGTAAACAATTACAGGTCACCGGATGACCTTCAACAAAGAACAAAACATAAGGATGTAAACAACTACGGGTCACTTGACGACCTTCAACAAAGAGCAAAACATAAGGATGTTAACAACTACAAGTCACCGGACGGCCTTCGACAATGACCTAAACATAAGGATGTTAACAACTACAGGTCACCGGACGACCTTCAACAAAGACCAAAACATAAGGATGATAACAATTACGGGTCACCGGACGGCCTTCAACAAAGACCAAAGCATAAGGATGACAACAACTACGGGTCACCGGACGGCCTTCGACAAAGACCAAAACATAAGGATGTAAACATCTACAGGTCACCGGACGGACTTCAACAAAGAACAAAACATAAGGATGTAAACAATTACAGGTCACCGGATGACCTTCAACAAAGAACAAAACATAAGGATGTTAACAACTACGGGTCACCGGACGGCCTTCAACAAAGACCAAAACATAAGGATGTAAACAACTACGGGTCACTTGACGACCTTCAACAAAGAGCAAAACATAAGGATGTTAACAACTACAAGTCACCGGACGGCCTTCGACAATGACCTAAACATAAGGATGTTAACAACTACAGGTCACCGGACGACCTTCAACAAAGACCAAAACATAAGGATGATAACAATTACGGGTCACCGGACGGCCTTCAACAAAGACCAAAGCATAAGGATGTTTACAACTGCGGGTCACTGAACGGCCTTCAACAAAGACCAAAGTATAAGGATGTTAACAACTGCGGGTCACCGAATGGCCTTCAACAAAGACCAAAACATAAGGATGTAAACAGCTACAGGTCACCGGACGTCCTTCATTAAAGAACAAAACATATAGATGTAAACAACTACGGGTCACCCGACGGCCTTCGACAAAGACCAAAACATATGGATGTAAACAATTACGGGTCACCGGACGGCCTTCGACAAAGACCAAAACATGTGGATGTAGACAACTACAGGTCACCGGACGTCCTTCATTAAAAAGCAAAACATAAGGATGATAACAACTACGGGTTACCGGACGGCCTTCAACAAAGACCAAAACATATGGACGTAAACAACTACAGGTCACCGGACGGCCTTCGACAATGACCTAAACATAAGGATGTTAACAACTACAGGTCACCGGACGGCCTTCAACAAAGACCAAAACATAAGGATGATAACAACTACGGGTCACCGGACGGCCTTCAACAAAGAGCAAAACATAAGGATGTAAACATCTACGGGTCACCGGACGACCTTTAACAAAGACCAAAACATAAGGATGTAAACAACTACGGGTCACCGGATACGGTCTTCAACAAAGACCAAAACATATGGATGGAAACAACTACAAGTCACCGGACGGCCTTCAACAAAGAGCAAAACATAAGGATGGAAACAACTACAGGTCACCGGACGGCCTTCAACAAAGAACAAAACATAAGGATGTTAACAACTACAAGTCACCGGACGGCCTTCGACAATGACCTAAACATAAGGATGTTAACAACTACAAGTCACCGGACGGCCTTCGACAAAGACCAAAACATGCGGATGTAAACAACTACAGGTCACCGGACGGCCTTCCTTAAAGAGCAAAACATAAGGATGATAACAACTACTGGTCACCGGACGGCCTTCAACAAAGACCAAAACATATGGACGTATACAACTACGGGTCACCGGACGGCCTTCAACAAAGACCAAAACATATGGTCGTTAACAACTACAGGTCACCGGACGGCCTTCAACAAAGACCGAAACATATGGATGTAAACAACTACGGGTCACCGAACGGCCTTCAACAAAGACCAAAACATAAGGATGACAACAACTACGGGTCACCGAACGGCCTTCAACAAAGACCAAAACATATGGATGTAAACAACTACGGGTCACCGGACGGCCTTCAACAAACAGCAAAACATAAGGATGTTAACAACTACGGGTCACCGAACGGCCTTCAACAAAGACCAAAACATATGGAGGTAAACAACTACGGGTCACCGGACGGCCTTCAACAAAGAACAAACCATAAGAATGTTAACAACTACGGGTCACCGAACGGCCTTCAACAAAGACCAAAACATAAGGATGACAACAACTACGGGTCACCGGACGGCCTTCGACAAAGACCAAAACATAAGGATGTAAACATCTACGGGTCACCGGACGGCCTTCAACAAAGACCAAAACATAAGGATGTTAACAACTACGGATCACCGGACGGCCTTCGACAAAGACCAAAACATAAGGATGACAACAACTACGGGTCACCGGACGGCCTTCATAAAAGAACAAAACATATAGATGTAAACAACTACGGGTCAGCGAACGGCCTTCAACAAAGACCAAAACATAAGGATGACAACAACTACGGGTCACCGGACGGCCTTCATAAAAGGCCAAAACATATGGATGTAAACAACTACGGGTCACCGGACGGCTTCATTAAAGACCAAAACATATAGATGTAAACAACTACGGGTCACCGGACGGCCTTCAACAAAGACCAAAACATAAGGATGACAACAACTACGGGTCACCGGACGGCCTTCGACAAAGACCAAAACATAAGGATGTAAACATCTACAGGTCACCGGACGGACTTCAACAAAGAACAAAACATAAGGATGTAAACAATTACAGGTCACCGGATGACCTTCAACAAAGAACAAAACATAAGGATGTTAACAACTACGGGTCACCGGACGGCCTTCAACAAAGACCAAAACATAAGGATGTAAACAACTACGGGTCACTTGACGGCCTTCAACAAAGAGCAAAACATAAGGATGTTAACAACTACAAGTCACCGGACGGCCTTCGACAATGACCTAAACATAAGGATGTTAACAACTACAGGTCACCGGACGACCTTCAACAAAGACCAAAACATAAGGATGATAACAATTACGGATCACCGGATGGCCTTCAACAAAGACCAAATTATAAGGATGCAAATAACCACAGGTCACCGGAAGGCCTTCAACAAAGAGCAAAACATATGGATGTAAACAACTAAAGGTCACCGGATGGCCTTCAACAAAGACCTAAATATAAGGATGTTAACAACTACGGGTCATCGGATGGCTTTCAACAAAGGCCAAAGCATAAGGCTGTTAACAACTACGGGTCACCGGATGGCCTTCAACAAAGACCAAAGCATAAGGATGTTAAAAACCACGGGTCACCGGACGGCCTTCGATAAAGACCTAAACATAAGGATGTTAACAACTACGGGTCACCGGATGGCCTTCAACAAAGACCAAAGCATAAGGATGTTAATAACTACGGGTCACCGGACGGCCTTCAACAAAGACCAAAGCATAAGGATGTTTACAACTGCGGGTCACTGAACGGCCTTCAACAAAGACCAAAGTATAAGGATGTTAACAACTGCGGGTCACCGAATGGCCTTCAACAAAGACCAAAACATAAGGATGTAAACAGCTACAGGTCACCGGACGTCCTTCATTAAAGAACAAAACATATAGATGTAAACAACTACGGGTCACCCGACGGCCTTCGACAAAGACCAAAACATATGGATGTAAACAATTACGGGTCACCGGACGGCCTTCGACAAAGACCAAAACATGTGGATGTAGACAACTACAGGTCACCGGACGTCCTTCATTAAAAAGCAAAACATAAGGATGATAACAACTACGGGTTACCGGACGGCCTTCAACAAAGACCAAAACATATGGACGTAAACAACTACAGGTCACCGGACGGCCTTCGACAATGACCTAAACATAAGGATGTTAACAACTACAGGTCACCGGACGGCCTTCAACAAAGACCAAAACATAAGGATGATAACAACTACGGGTCACCGGACGGCCTTCAACAAAGAGCAAAACATAAGGATGTAAACATCTACGGGTCACCGGACGACCTTTAACAAAGACCAAAACATAAGGATGTAAACAACTACTGGTCACCGGATACGGTCTTCAACAAAGACCAAAACATATGGATGGAAACAACTACAAGTCACCGGACGGCCTTCAACAAAGAGCAAAACATAAGGATGGAAACAACTACAGGTCACCGGACGGCCTTCAACAAAGAACAAAACATAAGGATGTTAACAACTACAAGTCACCGGACGGCCTTCGACAATGACCTAAACATAAGGATGTTAACAACTACAAGTCACCGGACGGCCTTCGACAAAGACCAAAACATGCGGATGTAAACAACTACAGGTCACCGGACGGCCTTCCTTAAAGAGCAAAACATAAGGATGATAACAACTACTGGTCACCGGACGGCCTTCAACAAAGACCAAAACATATGGACGTATACAACTACGGGTCACCGGACGGCCTTCAACAAAGACCAAAACATATGGTCGTTAACAACTACAGGTCACCGGACGGCCTTCAATAAAGACCAAAACATATTGACGTAAACAACTACAGTGTCCGGACGGCCTTCGACAAAGACCAAAACATATGGATGACAACAACTACGGGTCACCGGACGGCCTTCGACAAAGACCAAAACATATGGATGTAAACAACTACAGATCACCGGACGGTCTTCGACAAAGACCAAAACATATGGATGTTAACAACTACGGGTCACCAGACGGCCTTCAACAAAGACCAAAACATAAATATGTAAACAACAGTGTACTACGTATCACCGTTCGGCCTTCAAAAAAAAGCAAACCTCATTCCGTATATATTCGCGGTATAGTTAGCTATACAAGGTCAAATGATTGCAAAATGTTCGGAATTTTAAGAGAGAAAATCAACGGACTAAATTAAGCTGGTAACATGAACCTAAAATAATTACGACAGAAATCTACCGACTGCACGAACCACTGAGATGTGTCTAGGTATAACACGTTTGTTACCACCTGTCTATGACTTTTTGCGTTATATTGCATGAGGCTTTACTTTATTTTTTGGGGAGCCTTTTATTTTGGGTATATGGAAATGTTCCTTTGCCTCATGTGTTATTTATAAAATCAACTACAAACAAAGGGATAATGTTCATTACCTGCACCCAATAGGTCTTTTGGTCAGGAACCCAACACTTGAGAAAATAGTCGAGTGGAGTTCTCAGACAATCGTACATATCGTTCAGTTTTCCATCGTGTTCATAAGCGTCTTTGAATTTTTCTAATCCCCATCCGAGAACATGTGCTGCTTCGGCCATGGGAAGATTGAATTTTACGTGATCTGCAGCTGTGGAAAATGTATACTATTAACTTATACACTACAGTGATCAGTAATTTTAGATATGACTATAGTGTAATCGGCGATAGTAAATCTGCTACCGTTCAAAATAAGAAAGTGGACACATGTTTATTCACGAAGAAAAAAGACGATCTGTCTCTCATTAGAAAAGATTTTAACTGACGAGGAATACAAAAGAAAGGATTTATCGTCTGGATTATTGTAAGAATAGAAACACTATGATACATAAACGACCATTTAAACTGATATTTTTTATGTAAAAATAGATATTTAATACAAACCCTTGTAGTTGTGGTGTTGCATTGAGGTGTTCAAACAACGGTATCATAATCATGTTGATACATTTATCTGTTCATTTTTTCAATTAAAAGTCTTTTCGCTGCAACAAGAATCAACTAATCTGATTATTGCATAAAAGCACGATATCCGATATAGACGTAGGACTTGGAGGTGCTATTATTGTTTTAATTAATTCATCTATTTGAAATCGAAAAAGCGATGTATGGAAGAATACGAGACCAAAATATAAATGTTATGTGAGCTACACAGTGGAAGGCTTAGTAAGAACCACTAGACTCGTCTTTCTCTACCAGGCATGGGGCGAATTACATTGCAATGTAATGCATTATATTACAATTACTTTGACCAAACCATGCATTATATTACAATTACAATTACATGCATTTATCAAAGTAATGCATTATATTACAATTACTTTTGCAAAGTAATGCCTTGAATTACACATTACATTTGAAAATTTTATTAGTGAATAGAAAAATTAAACATTTTGAAAAACAACTAGAAGTCACAAAAGATTCTAGCATATGCAGTAACTGTTCCATGAATTGAATATAAGTATACATGTAAAAAGTCTATTTAATTTGACTTTTACAATTTTTAATTATTTTAACTTAATGTTGACTTTACTTTTATAAATATATTTGTTGATGTTTTTTTTTTAATTTTAAACGAAATATTTAATTACTGTGAATTACTTCCCTAATTATAAAATAAACATAGACCTTAATTAATGAACAATTGTCTAAACAAACTAATTAGTGTTTTATAACAAAGTTTAATTATCTTTTATTTAAGCAAAACAAAGATATTCTTTGATCTTATGACACCAATACAGCTATGCTTTTCATATATCAATCTTTTTATGCAAGAAAATGTATGAAATAAGATGAAATAAAGAATATATTCTAATGATTAATATATTCTTAGTTAATCAAGAAATCTTAAATTTGGTTTAGTTAAAACTCCAACAATATGTTAAAGATGTAGTATGTGAAAAAAGTAATGACATGTAATGCCATGTAATGCATGAAATTACACAACTTTGCTAAAGTAATGCATTATATTACAATTACATGTAATGCACAAATTGCTGCATTACACATTACATGCAATTACTTGGAAAAATGTAATGCATTACCATGCATTACAATTACAAATTTGCATTACCCCATGCCTGTTCTCTACACGAAATTATTAGGACTATCCTATCGTTGCAACGTTTGATCATGCCATAAGCTTATTTGGGCACTCTTAGTCGTAAACTTTGAATGTATCAAACAAGTCTATTTGTATCATATCATATTTCACAAGGAAGAGTCACTGTTTACCTTTGTTTTATACCTTATATGAGGATGAAAACCATTTACTTTTCCAATGTAAAAAATATTTACCATCATACCATCCTCCCGTGAGATCATGACCATCACCATTATCCTGCATTGCGGAATCACTCCTCCATGAGATTGGATTATTAGAAGGAAGTTTTCCGGATCTCTGGGCATCATAAAACAGAATGGAAAGTGCCATAGCTTTACCATAATCATGTTTCATCTTAGATCTATCTAATATACAAATATCGTTAAATGTAGAGGGAGATTTAGGCGGGGTGCATACTCCTAGTCCCTTCCCGGCAAATATTTGGAAACTATCACTTTTTGGCATAAAACAAGTAAAACAATCCGTTGCGTTCTGCTCGACAAAACTGTTAGGATCGCACCCCAACTTACCTCAAATCATATATACGCGTCCGTCAACAATGAGCAAAACCCATACCGTATGCAAGTCCCTGCATGACAAAATGTAAAACAATTAAAAAAGGAAATCAAATTGCCTGATTGATATTTTATATATGAACGACCCCCATATTCCTGGCTTTGGACAGCCACATAAAAAATGAGGCAAGGATTAACATGTTTCAGCGCTCAACATACCCTCTCCGACAGTGGTGTAATAACACAACATAAGAACAAAATTATGTTAAAATCAGTTGAACAGATCTTGCCTCATCAGATCTGTACTAAGCACAAAAAACAAGTAACGAAAAGACAAAAGACACAAAGTGCCGATAAAAAGGTAATCACGGTTACTTTAAAACTAATTCAAAGCCCAGTTTCAACTAGTGAATAAACCATGTTCTCCCAAACTAAAATGTCAATCAAAACACTTCCGACGGATTTAGTTTAAAGACGACATTAGCAGTATGAGAAAGCATGAGATTATGCAGTGCCAACATATAATCGAATCTACAGGATGTAGGAATATCACAGAAATCCTGGACACATAGCAATACTAGTATATATAAAAAAGAAGATGTGGTATGATTGCCAGTGAGACAACTCTCCACAAGAGAGCAAATGACACAGAAATTAACAACTATAGGTCACCGTACGGCCTTCAACAAAGCCCATACCGCACAGTCAGCCATAAAAGGCCCCGAAATGACAATGTAAAACAATTCAAACGAGAAAACTAATGGCCTAATTTCTGTACAAAAAAAATAACGAAAAACAAATATGTAACACATAAACAAACGACAACCACTGAATTACAGGCTCCTGACTTGGGACAGGCACATACATACAGAATGTGGCGGGGTTAAACATGTTAGCGAGATCCCAACCCTCCCCCTAACCTGGGACAGTGGTGTAACAGTACAACATAAGAACGAACTATAAAAAATATGTTTAGTTATGTTTTAAGCTATTAGAAATAAATAAATGTAACTACAGATGAAGAAATTATTCACAAATCTTATTACAATGCTAAATTGAATAATCTTTAAGAATGAGCTTATTCAAAGAAACAATAATTTTATATGGATTCTATATGCTTTAATTTACGAGCTCTATAAACAACATCCCCGTAAAAATCAGGATGTGATATTCCGTAATATTTTTACAGATACAGAATGGCTTCCAAATCAAAACTTTGTATTTCTGAAAGAATTTAGCAAAGCTATTAAATAGTTGTGGTAACGAAATCTCCTGACTTAACAATTCATCAGATAATGCAAAATATAATAATAAGAAGATGTGATATGATTGCCAAGGAGACAACTCTATCAGAGACCAAAATGACGCTGAAGTTACCAACTATAGGTCCCCAAACGGCCTTCAACCATGAGCAAACCCATACCGCATAGCAAGCTATAAAAGGTCCCAAAATGACAAATGCAAATCAATTCAAACGAGAAAACAAACAGCCTGATTTATGTACAAAACAATAAACGAAAAACAAATATGATATACAGCAACAAACGACAACCACAGAATAACAGGCTCCTGACTTGGGACAAGCACATACAGAATGTTGTGGGTTTGACATATTTGCTGGCGCCCAACTCTTCCCCTAACATGGGACAGTGGTGTAACAGCACAACATTAAAACAAACTACAAAAAGCAGTTGAAAAGCTAAATATGATGGCTGAACTCATCAGATCGCTACAAATCACACAAACAACTAACAAAACATTTAAGACACAGACTACAGATCTGAGAGTACTCACAATTACTGAAAGCTAGTTCAAAGCAAATAAGAACTAATAAAAAATCATGTATGTAAGACTAAAATATCAATCAGTACACATCCAGCATCTAATGGATTTAGTGTAAAGACGTCATTAGCAGATCAGAAAAAACATGATCTTGTGCAATGCCAAAGCATACGTATCGACAGAGTGTGTGGCCGTGAATGTTCATGTGTGTTTAACAATAATATTTAGTTGAGCTTTGATTTATTGATGACATAATAAATATATATTTCAAGATCTAATTACAGTGGAAAATTGGTAACCTTTTAGAATAAGTTTATTTAAAGGATCGATAAGTTTATCGTCGAATCGTATCTAAATTTCCACTGATTCAATTTATTTAGAAAAATGGTTGTGCTTCAAAAACATGTACAATTTGATCACAAAAAGTTTTTTCAATGGTATAAGCTTTGAATATCATTTTTATATTATAACTATTTTAAAAATAGTATCAGACTCTTTTAATTGTCTAATTCTACTATTCCATTTACTATCGGATGACTGTAAACCCCCTTGATATTTACAAATTCGGGGGTAATTCGACATACACTATTGTACAGCGTTATTGATAAATAAAAGACCTTGAAAAATTAGTTAAAAAGAATATAATATATTTCTCTGAACACCATCCATATCAACTCTGGTCCAATATAACACTTATTTTCAAGCTCAGCTTGTAGTCTGATTTATACGTAACGATTTGATGTGAAATATCATATAAAGAAGAGTTTAAAGATGTACTTAGGTGAAATTCAAAAAAATTAGAATTTAAAATTGATACTATAAGTCAGAAGAGCATTAGTTAAGGAAGAAAATAAGCTAAAAATATTGATAGGTTATGAAGCTTTTTTACGAAATATTTAATTTTTTTTAAATGGCGGGAAAAGGCTGACTCGGACTTTTAACTTATATTTGCATTGGTATTATTTGGGTCTAAAATCGAAAGAAAAGAAATCTAGAATCTGCTTAAATTTTGGTAAATGACTTTTATGAGCTATTGAAGTCTTATATGAAAAGAAAAATGGGTGTTATGGGGCAAAATATTTTACCTTATATCGTCGGAAAAAACCAAGGAGTCCGAACATCTGACAAAAATTCCTAAACCTGACCTAAGTACATCCTTAATATCCTTCATATGCATTACTTACATGTAGTACGTGTTTCTTATTTTATCGTTATATGGAAATATGAACAACCAGTTACCTTATACCTACCAAAACCAACCGTAGGTACTGTTGATCCACCGTTTTCTTTAATTGTCGAATGTGTCCCAGTTGTTATCTGGTATGTTGTGTGTGATTTCGTTTGTACTGTTTTTAGCATTGGCGGTTGCGTTGCTACAGTACCAGTATTTCCCGTTTCTAATGTTACTGTGCCGAAATGATTTGTATCAACAGTACCACGTACTAAGAAATCAAGCTTCAGATTTTTTCCTGCCATAAGAAATCCATTCGTATCCACGTTAGTCATTACAAATTCCGTTTTATCAGTGCTATTGTGTATCATCTTAGCAGCCCATACCTTCAACGAAACAATCCCTGTGTGAGTAAGTTTAATTGTATTAATTTATGTATCAAACGATATTTTAAACATATTTTATTTCATTTGCTTCAATTTGAGTTTTTGTTGATAATTGTTTTGTCTAGTAAAATAAAGAACCTCGTCATCGATTGAGCTTTGTAATGTCCTCTGGCAGATCTTGATATTCTCTGTTGAAGGAGAAGGCATGGTAAGGTCTTTTTTTGGACCAACTGGATTCGAAAATTATTATATTTATCAATATTCAAAAAAACATGTCTGCCAGGTATTACTATAAAAATAAGAACATATGGTATTATTGCCAATGAGACAACTATCCACCAGAGACGAAATGATTTAGATTTAAGTAACTATATGTCATCGTAGGCCATTCAAGAATGAGCAAAAACCACACAGTATGATAAGCTATAAAAGACCCCGTCTTGATAAAATGTGAAACAATACAAACTAGAAAACCATTAATGTACAAAAGAAAAACGAAAAATAAATATGATAATAAGTCACCAACGACAACCACTGAATTACAGGCTCCTGACTTGAGACATGCACGAAAAAAATGTGGCTGGGTAAAACATGTTTGGTGCAAAATAGTATTTATTTGCTTGAGTGTTTTAGGGTTTCAAACGTCTTGGTTTTTTTTATGAAAACCTCCAAACACTGCAAAAACTTCATTCTGAGGTCTTTTCGTTATTATTTTGACATAACCCAAGGTCTTATCCCAAAAACATATTATGCAACACATGGCACAGTCAAAATATCTTTGTTTTTATTGTTATAACCTGGCAATTCACAGCTTAGGTGTACAAAGTCATACTAGTACAATGCAGTGCCTCATATATACTGCACAGTTCAAATGCCTTACAATAAACGAGATGCTTGATTACTTTTCAACTGTGTACACGTTGTTAAAAGGGTCGTCAAGTTGGTTACTTATTCCTTATTCCTTACCTATTCGTTACTTATTCCTTAGTCCGTATTCGTTACCTATTCGTTACTTATTTCTTATTCCTTATTCATTACTTATTCGATTTTAAGATGTTTCACCCTTTTAATGCTTTATTTTCTTTTATTTTCTTGTCTCTGATGTTCGTTCTTGGTTTGTAGAGGTGAAATTACTCAGGCCTTTTAGCGCGTATGTATTTATTTCTGCGCTCGACTGATACCCTGTTACTTATTCGCTATTTATTTGTTCCTTATTCGATTTTTATACGTAGCACCTTTTCAATGCTTTCTTTTCTTTTCTTTTCTTGTCTCTGGTGTTAGTTCTTGGTTAGAAGAGGTTAAATTAACCTATTAGTGCGTATGTACCCTTGTTCGTGCTCGACTGATACCTTGTTACTTATTCGCTACTTATTTGTTCCTCGTTCGCTATTTATACGTTGCACCTTTTGGATGCTTTCTGTTATTTTGTTTTCTTGTCTCTGGTGTAAGTTCTTGGTTCGTAGAGGTCAAATTATCCTATTAGTGTGTATGTACCCATTTCTGCGCTCGACTAATTCACTGTTACTTATTCGCTTCCTATTTGTTCCTTATTAAGGTTTTTTTCTTTTATTTTCTTGTCTCTGTTGTTAGTTATTAGTTCGACGAGGTGAACTTACCCTATAAGCGCGCATGTACCCGTTTCCGCGCTCGACTGATACCCTTTACTTACTCATTTATTATTCGCATATTATACGTTGCCCCTTTTTAATGATTTCTTTTTATTTCCTTTCATATCTCTAGTATTAGTTCTGCGTTTATGGAGTTGAAATAACCCTATTAGCGCATATGTAACAGTCTCTGTGCTCGACTAATACCCTGTTACTTATTCGCTTCATATTCTTCCCTTATTTGTTTGTTAGACGTTGCACCTTTTGAATGCTTTTCTTTCTTTTATTTTCTTGTCTCTGGTGTTAGTTATGGTTTCTGTTAGGTGAAATTACTCTTTTGGTGCGTATAACTACGTTTCCGCGCTCGACTGATACCCTGTCACTTTATCGTCCCGATTCGCTTTTTATACGTTGCACCTTTTTAATGATCTCATTTCTTTTATTTTCTTGCCTCTGGTGTTAGGTGTTGGTTCGTGGTAGTGAAATGACCTTATTAGCGGGTATGTGCCCGTTTATGCGTTCAACTGATACCTTGTTACGTATTCGCTACTTATTTGTTCCTTATTTATATATTTTATACTTTGCACCTTAAGAGCTGCCTTTTAAATGATTTCCCTTTTTTCTTTTCATGACTCTGGTGTTTGTTCTGGGTTCGTGGATTTGCAATAACTCTGTTAGCGCATATGTACTAGTTTCTGCGCTCGACTGATGCCCTGTTACTTATTCGTTCCTTATTCGTTTGTTTTACTTTGCCGCCTTTTAATGATATGTTTTTTGATGTACCTGTTGTGAGTTCTGTGTTCTTGGAATTGAAATCACCCTATCAGCGGGCTAACCAAACTGAGAGATTCTCCACAGTGGCCATTGTACTAGAGGTAGAGGTAAATATAGCCTTTAAAATGGTCCAGAGCACTTATACCCTAGATCCGTACCAGTTTGTCAGCATATAGTTGGAGTACCCTATATGTCACGTAGTCCAATTTTACTCTTGCTGGCTGGACAAATTGAGAGATTATCCACGTGACCCTTGGAACCATAGATAGAGGTAGGCATGACCCATAGCAAAAACAACCTAGACCTGTACGTGTTTGGTAGCATATGGTGGGGTAAACTCAGTATGTGACTGAATCCATCATATATTTTTGTAACCATTGCCAGCTGGCCATACTAAGAGATTATCCACATGAAGAATGGTACAAAAGTACGTAGTAGGAAAGTGTCGATTCTGACTTACAAAATTATATTCAATTTTCATTTATTTTTTAAATTAAATTTTTTTTTGACACGAAACCAAACCTGACAAAAACAATTTAACCACATATTTAAAATATGGCATCAAAATAAAAATAGAGACCTAAATAATGAAAGTATGGCATCAAAATAAGAATATAAAGCATAGTAATTATTATTGAGGAGGAGGATGATACATTTACGAGGGAAATCGTGTTGGGCGAGGAAGCCCAAGAATAAAATTGTTTAGCATTTAAATGGTAGGATATCCCCACTGGAATGTTTTAATAACATTTTGAATGTTGAAGAGGTCAAAGGTAATTTTGGGATAACCAAGATTTTGACAATAAAAAACTGAATGGGGGAACATTGCAAGTATTGGGCATACATGATAAGTAATGGTTTAAAATTGGCTATAAAGTCAAAGCAGGAATACTTTTCTTACTCACTGGTTAGAAACTAAGGATCTAGCTTTGGAAAGAAAGAAGACAATTCTTAACCCAAACAAGTGTATTAAAATTTAGGGAATATATTAAGGAGGAGCAAAATGTGAATTGATTTGCGAATGCTCAGAAAGCTTTATTATTTCAAATTATTTTTTTTTATCAAGTAATTCTTGTAAATAAAACATGACATCAATATGAAAAAGAAGAAACACCATTTACAAAAATGGTGTTAGTACTGAAATATATCAAGTAAAGAAAAAAGTGGAAAGCATACCATAAAAAAGCAAAACAAGAATTGAAATTGAAAACTACACAAAGTTATGAAATCTGAAAAAGTCTGAAATAGATACTTTATGATGCTTATATTCTATAAGTTGTATTGCTTACGAATAAAAGATTATTATTATATTTGAAAAATCAACTAGAGCAGGAGTTGCCATGATGACTCTTAGACATAGTAAAGATTATAATTCATATATGGTGGATTATGATAAAACACAAACAACTACATACTTATCTCATTTAAATGCTTATTACAGTTTGGCACAACATTTACCTAAAATAGATTTTGATTTGGGTAGATCCATGGGAAATTGAACATATTTAAAAAGAAATTAAAATAAAATATAATCTCGTGAGTAAGAATCAACACTTTCCTACTACGAACTTTTGTACCATTCTTCATTTCGGTTCTTATAAATCCTTGGCTTTCAAATATTCGGCTTTGAGCGTTCCTGGTGAAGATAAATTCAGAAAAGCGCTTCGGACGCATGACATTTATAAAGTGTTGTTTTCATTTTTTACAACACTGGGTCGATACTTCTCCTGGTGGACTATCAGTCCCCGAGGGTATCATCTGCTAAGTAGTCAGTACCTCGGTACTGAGATGATTTATAACAAATTTTCTAAAAATTGTCCGTTCATAAATTTTGAAATTATAGAGAAACTAAGGTTTCAACTGCGTCAGGCAAAGTTGACCTTAAATGAATTTGGCTATTGTTTTAGGGCCTTTTCAATATATAGCTCTTCAATTTTTTCGGTTCTTATACATCCTTGGCTTTCAAATATTCGGCTTTAAGCGTTCCTGATGAAGATAAATCCAGAAAAGTGCTTCGGATGCATAAAATTTATAAAATGTTGTTTTCATTTTTTACAACACTGGGTCGATACCTCTGCTGATGGACTACCAGTCCTCGAGGGTATCATCAGCTAAGCAGTCAGTACCTCGGTACTGACATGATTTATAACAAAACTTACTAAAATTGTCCGTTTATAAATATAACAGCAGATACAACAAAATAAAAGAAAAGAAAGCATTAAAAACGTGCAACGTATAAAAAGCAAATAAGGAACGAATAAGTAACAGGGTATCAGTCGAGTGCAGAAACGGGAACATACACGCTAATAGGGTAATTTCACCTCTACCAAACAAGAACTAATACAAGAGACAAGAAAAGAACGCATAAAAAGGTGCAACGTATTAAAATCGAATAAGGAACAAATAAGTAGCGAATAAGTAACAGGGTATCAGTCCAGCGCAAAAACGGGTACACACGCGCTAATAGGGTAATTTCACCTCTACGAACCATGAACCAACACCAGAGACAAGAAAATAAAGCAGTAAGAAGACGAACGTATAATAAGCGAATAAGGAACAAATAAGTAGCGAATAAGTATCAGGGTATCAGTCGAGTGAGAAACGGGTACATACGTCCTAAAGGGTAATTTCACCTCTACCAACAAAGAACTAACACCAGAGACAAGAAAATAAAAATAAACAAAGCATAAAAGGGGGAAACATATTAAAATCGAATAAGGATCGAATAATTAACGAATAAGGAATTAGGAAATAAGTAACGAATAAGGAATAAGGAATAAGTAACGAATTGGAAAAGTGGTAAAGAATAAGAAATAAATAGGAAATAGGTAACGATTAAGGAACAAGGAATAAGTAACGAATAAGGAATAAGGAATAAGTAACCAAATTGACAACCCTGCCTTAATTAGGGTGTCAAGGGTAAGTATACATCTTACAAGTATATGTTATTCAATGAATAAAGTTTGCGTGTGTTATAGAATCATGAATTTTACCTCTAGCGTGCCAACTGGATTATTGAATTTTACACGAATCTTCCATTCATGTAGATCCACTGTAGGAGCAAGTAAAATATAGCCTTTAAAACCGTCATGCCACGCATTTTCTATATAAACACCTTGGTTTTCGGCGTTGGTAGATAATAGAACCACTAGAAGGCATACAAAGAACATCTTTTTAACGTATAGTAGTTTTTCAATTCCACCTAAAATAAATTAAAGTTTCTAAAATGTCTTGTTAATATCCTTACAAATAAATAATTGTCTTTCATGTTCAAACAAAATTGTATATGTTGTATGTTAACACTTCAGATTTTTTTATTTTTGCAGCGCTGACAAAAACCCCTCCTTCATGATTTAATTTGTAGTGGCTAAGATTTTTTAACCAAACAAACGACCGGACGGACGCGAACCTCATATCCAATCATCAACTTTGTCGGACTAGAGATGATAATTTCATTCCAGGACCGGTTTCACTTATCAAAGTTGTTTAGGACTGATACTATCTCTATTTATTCATATGAGATGCGATTATATTGACATAGTAGTATGTTATGGTTAAAGTTTCAGTACAACAAAATTTAACTTTTAAAAGTCCGACATTTTCTCAACATGCATATAGAAGATAATGCTTGTTGTTTTTGAAATATATCAATGGAGCAAAGTGAAAAAGACATAAGAAATGGTATTATTTCGAAATCTTTCCTGATAAAAATGAGCAAAACTGCAGATTCTCATAAATAAATAGTCTTTGTATTGTAGGCATGATAGCCTCTTTTATATAAGCCTACCATCTACCTAGTACAACAATATGTTTAAAACTTTAAAAAATAAAAAAAAGTTTTACAATCAAATTGTTCGATTAGTAAATAACCTTACCGAATAAGGACAAGTCAGGAGTTTAAGTAGACATAACTGGAGGTGATAAAATGAGGTCATGCTTACAATCTTAAGTCTGTTATCTTAGGCGAGTGACATTTTTCAAAAAGACGCTTAGTTAACGACTTTAATGCACCAAATAACATAGGTCTATATTATATAGTATTTGAATCCTTATTATAAATACTTTCTGTTTTGTCCGGTCCTCATTAATTCAAACGGTAGAATAACCGTTAAATCAAAATCAAAGGTCAAGACCAAATATTCCTTACACCCCGAGCGACACAGTACATTTCGATGAAAATTAACTTTAAAATCAATAAATGTTGTCTAAGAAGCTGGTGATAAGTTAGATCATAGGAATTCATTTCTATATAAATCATACGAGAAAAAAAATCGCCAAAAGTAGCTTTTTTTATCCTGAAACATACATATGAATGCTCAGAACTGCAACACGAAAAACTGGGGAGAGGTGTTTGAGAAAACGGAGCACTAGAAACGTCTGCTTCTGCTTGCTTGAAATAGATTATGGTTCGGTTCCTTCCGTGCAATACATTATTTGGTGCTAACAATTCTCAAAAAAGAAATTTTGATATTTTTACTTACCTTGATCGCTTTTTCTCCGCTCAAAACTGCCACCTCGTGTCAAACAGCGTTCTACACGATGAAGTTCAGTGATGTTATGAGATGCAACGGAACTTAAAAACTCAGATGAACGATATTTATGTGTGAGTGTTTTTGCGGAAATGATGGAATTACCATGTCCCTATACACTTTGTAATAAGCAATACCCTTCCTACATCGCTTGGTAGGTTTTAGTGAAAGTTCACAATTTTAAATTGCATATATGCAGATTGTGCTTGAAGATATTATGTTATTCAAGATAGACAAATTCAAGTTGTGTAAAAACAATTTGAATAAACTCATCATCACAATCCTTCAAACTTATATTTGACGGTTGTCTTCATATCTAATTCTTCTTTAATATGAAAATAAAGTAAGATATTGCCAAAAATAGAGGACTTAATGCAAAAAACAGTTGGTTTTAATTTAGATGACATAGTTACATCGAATCCTAAAACATGATAAATGCAACCACAATTTTCAATTTTCATAGCTGTCTAAATATTTTCCTTTATTAATAATAAAAATAAGAAGATATGGTATGACTGCAAATGAGACAACAGACCACCAGTAACAAATGAAGTTGATGAAAGCAACTATAGGTCGCCGTACAGCCTTCAACAATGAGCAAAACCCATATTCCGTATATCCAATTATATAAGGCCCCGACAGTCACTGAACTACAGGCTCCTAAAATAATATTGGCCGGGTTAAATACGTTGCGAGCACTCAACTCCGATCCTCTAACCTTGCACAGTGGTTAGCAGCACAACATAATAACATATGTAAAAATAATTTAGAAAAAGGCTTTACTCACTAGATCGACACATAACAAAAAATAACTAACAAAAATATTGATTGATTGATTGGTGTTTAATGCCACTTTCAGCACTATTGTGCTATTTCCTGGCGGTCAGTTGTTATTGGTGGAGGAAGCCGGAGTGCCCCGAGAGAACCACAAAAAGATTGAAAAAGCCGAAGTAGCGATCTAAGAAAACTTGCAGTTACTGAAAGCTAGTTCAAAGCCAATTCCAACTAATAAATCAATTCATGTTTCCCATATTCAAATATCAAATATTCACGCATCCGGTGGATTTAGCGTAAAAAAGTCATCAACAGAAAAACACAATCCAAAAATTTTAAGTATCCACAGGATTTAGGACCGTAAGTGTTCATAATTGAATAGGAATACATATTTAGTTATGTTTTAATTTATTACAAGTATCATTCCTTTCAAATAATGGAGATTTAATACATTCTGGGTTTTATTTTTTTTAAACTGAAAAGTTTACATTGTCAAAGTGACCTTTAACTTTGGCTTATTGACTTCCAGGGAAAGGAAACAAAAGTCAGAAAACTGCAGGGTGTTTTTCTTTTTAAATAATGCATAAACATAGAAAAAAGAACTAAAATAAAAGGAAATGACAGGTGAAATTGGAATACAATCTGGATTGTCTTAACAGCAAACAAATAAGACTCAATAATATTGTTAAAGGCTTCTTGACTTGAACTACCCGAACTTAATATAAGTCATTACAGAATAAATGCACAACAAATGTAACGATTATTATGTTTTCTGCATATTGGTACTGTAAAATATCAGCAGCTGCAAGTAACAATATGAAGCTTTGTAAGACAACATGTTCAAAAAGGACTCATATAATGCCGAGCAACTAATTATGGTAATCGATTTTTTTGATTATATTTGAGAGAGTTTGGTTAAACTTATTAACGTCGGACTAAGCATTATGACGTCGGTAATAAGCTTGGGTCAAAGTTATAAAGGCTAGATATATATGAAAATAAGAAGATGTGGTATTATTGCCAATGAGACAACTATCCACTCAAGACTATAAGACGTGGATGTAAGAAGCTATTTGTCACCATAAGACTTTCAGTACGATCAAAACCTATACTGTAGAAAACATACTCAACAAAGATACCATGTTTATAATTTGATACTGTAGACACGCTTTCGTCTACACAATACTCTTCATGTGGCGCTCGAATCACGTGGCTCGACAGTTGGGAGGACAAATGAATTACGAAGTTAAAAAGCATTGAAATAAGAAAATTCCGAAAATTTGTGCCAAATAGGCTTAGGCTATCTATGTCCGGTGGTAGAACAAATTTACTATTAAATAATTTTTACATTTTATTAAAAGTCGATTTACAGAACATCAGCATATCAATAATGTTTTATATCAACACACAAATGCTTTCTACTACTGGGCTGGTGATTATCATCGGACCAACCCATTGGTTATAAACACTCATAAAAGATACCAGACTTCTAATTTGGTAAGTTTCGTCTAAATTAGACTCGAAAGATGGAAGGCAAAATAAAATACGAAGTTGAAGAACATTGAAATTAGAACATTCCGAAAAGTTGTGCCAAATAGGGTAGGCTATCTATGTTTGGTGGTAGAAACTTTTTACTGTTGAATAATTTTTACATTTTTATCAAGAGTTGATTTACAGAAAATTGGCAAAGCAATGTTGTTTCAGGTCAACACACAAATGCTTTCATCTGTTGGACTGGTGATAATCATCGGACCAACCCATTGGTTATAAACACTCATCAATGATACCAGACATTTAATTTGGTAAGTTTCGTCTAAATCAGACTCGACAGGTGAAGGCCAAATAAGATACGAAGTTGAAGAGCATTGGAAACAAACAAAAATAAACAAAAAAAAGTTGTGCCAATTACGGGTAAATAAAGGCAACAGTAGTATACTGCTGTTCAAAAGTCATCAATCGATTAAGAGAAAACAAATTCGGGTTACAAACTAAAACCGAGGGAAACACATCAACAATAAGAGGAAAACAACGGAACAACAGAAACACTGAACTGCAACAAAAACAAACGCCAACATACATAGAAACGGACTACTTGATAACAACTGCCATATTCCTGACTTGGTACAGGACATTTTAAGACTATGCCTAGTGGTAGAAAAACGTAGGTGTTGAATTATTTATATATTTTTTAAACAGTTTACTAGTATTTACAGAAAATGAACTTATCAATATTATTTCATGTCAAAAGTAATTTTTACTGGGCTGGTTTTTCCTGCGATCAAACGTCCACCAGCAGTGCCATCTATCCAGTGGTTGTAAAAACTTATCAAAGATACCAGGCTCCTAATTTGATGCGTCAGACACGAGTTTCATCTACATAAGTAAGTCGTAAAAGAGAGGCGAAAGATACCATAATAAACTGACAACGGCATGGCTAAAAATGAAAAGGACCAACAGACAAACAACAATACACAAAACACAATATTGAAAACTAAAGACTGAGCAACACGAACCCCGACACAAAATGGCGGATGATCTCAGATGTTCCGGAAGGGTAAGCAGATCCTGCTCTACGTGTGGCACCCGTCGTGTTGATCATGCAAGTACAAACCCGGTTATAAGTCTTATTTAGTAAGCTATAAAAGGCATGCCTTTACATATTACATATGAACACGGGACAATTAAGACTTTGACATTGTATAGACGTATAGACACCGGTCTATGGTATAGACTGTTTGTTGTCCTCTTGATGTCTTTTTGCTATTTTGTTGTTGGATTGATGTCTCATGAACGTATAATTCACATCTCCTTTTTCATATTAACATCACAAAGCCGTAATAAGCAATTTTATGATTACCTGAGCCGAGTAATACAGGCACAAGTATAACCGATATGTATATACGCTAGGGGCCGTCTTGACTTTAATGTAGGGTATGAATGATTCGTTCATTGTTGAAGACCCTACATCAACTGTCAAGATGAAGAACAGGAATAAAAGCCCTGTTTATTGATATTTTTTTATTTTTTCTATGTATTGTGTGCGATTTTGTCCCATGTACATTTACTCCATATCCTTTTATTTTGTAATGCCTACCTATACATTTAAACACAGCGTCACCACCCGACTCTAAAACTAAAACGGCTAGGGTTCAATTACAATTGAGTGCTTAATCGAATGACAAGTGTTTACCTAATATAAAGATAAGGAGTTGTAGTATGGTTTATAATAATACAAAAACTAGACACCACCAAAACAAAGGACAACGATATAGTTTAAACATATTTTGTTTGTTTGTCGGTTGAGACACAAGCAAATCATAGTTATGAAGTCGTCTGCAATATGAGTATATATATAATGATAATATTATGAGGAAGAATGTTAAACGAACAAATATATTGGATATTATACGAAATATAAATAAAGAGAAGAAAAGAAAGGAAGAAGCAAAGATTGAGAAACCATGTTTGTGATGATGTCGACGATGATTATGGGCGATAGTATTACGATATTCCCGGGCTTGTGTTTCCTATCATGATTTCCTTGATAGAGGATTGCTGCTCACAAGGAAGCTATTAAACCAAGAGTTCCAAATGGTGAAGTTGAAGTCATCCCTTCGTAAATTTTACGGACGCCATCACGAGTTGGTTGACCGTTATGGAATAACCGTTTCACAGATGATATCGGATATGTTCCTTATGTCGTAACTACAATACCTTTCCCTTTTCACGAATGTGACTTACCGAATTAGACTATTTACCGGATTTGTAATAACATAAGCAACTCGACGGGTGCCACATGTGGAGCAGGATCTGCTTACCCTTCCGGGGCACCTGAGATCACCCCCAGTTTTTGGTGGGGTTCGTGTTGCTTAGTCTTTAGTTTTCTATGTTGTGTCATCTGTACTATTATTTGTCTGTTTGTCTTTTTATTTTTGGCCATGACGTTGTCAGTTTGTTTTCGATCTATGAGTTTGACTGTCCCTCTGGTATCTTTCGTCCCTCTCTTATGGTTTAGTTGTATGTATGGAATACTAGTAGCTATTTTGTTTGGTCTGATTTCAGCTGTATACAAGTAAAACGGAGCTCATCGACAATACTAACTTTACTGAAGTAATCATACTAACTTTACTGAAGTAATCATACTAACTTTACTGAAGTAATCATACTAACTTTACTGAAGTAATCATACTAACTTTACTGAAGTAATCATACTAACTTTACTGAAGTAATCATACTAACTTTACTGAAGTAATCATAACCATAATATATGTTTACTAAAAGAAATACCATTTGATTTTCGGGAGAGGGGAGGTTGGGGGTCAAATGGTTGTCATCTAACACAAGTCTTCAAGTTTACACATGATACGAAATTCGTGCATGCTATTTTTAAGACATCAGAAAAGTTGACTTGAACAAATATACATCTTTATTTTAAATTTATCATAACAGTTTTAAATCTTCAGTCTTAAAGGTAAGCATCTGAAAATCAACATTTCGCTGGTGGAGATGGAGGCAGCTGGTTATTGATTGCGAAATGGTAGAGACCTATAAAACAAAACGAATGATTATATAACGTGAAAAAACAAGAAATAGCAGTGGTTAAGGTAAACGTCTCATGTTTAATGTAAGACAAAGAAATAAGAACTTTTGTTAGGCTTTTTATTCGAAAAATAAACAGAAGCGATTGTGTTAATCTTAGCAATAATTTCTATATACCTCTCAGTGTATACGATTGATTGATTGCTTATGGTTAACGCCACTTTTAGTACTATTGGCTATTTCGTGGCGATTGGTTTTTATTAGTGGAGGAAGCCAGATTGCCTGGAGAGAACCAGCGGCCTTCGGCAGGAAATTTTCAGTGTAAACCAAGGTGTATAATTTCTCTTTATTGATTAAACTTTTCAACTTTTTAATTTCTTAGTCTTTGAGCAACATTTCAGTGTTCATCACATGAAGCAGTTGTTTTAATTTGTTTATCATGTATTAATCAGAGCTTCAAAACGCATCAGCCTCAAATATCAGGACCAATTGTGCTGGTTTAAGTCTTTATAAAACCATTTAAAGCTCGATCATAGTTATGGCTTTGTTTTTATGAATAATGTTACCTGCACATGCAGTTTGGAAACCAGCATTGAAATCACACGCTACTTCATTTTTGACATAATCATCTCGATTGTCTTGATAATCGTCATTCTGACCAGGTCCACCACAAAGTCCACCGTACAAAATATTTGGACTATCTTGCCATGAGGCAGCACACCAACCTGGCTTACATGCACTGTGAAATGAAAAATAATCATGTAAAGTGCACATGTACGGGTTATGTTCTTCTCATATATTTTATGATGGTATGATACTAAACCTCAAACGGGAGGGATTATGCTTGATTTTCATATGATGAAGACATAATCTTTCAATCAGATTAACTGAGCTGTGGAGCTGGCGTGTCAGTCACTGCTAGTAGTACTTTGTTAATTTATGTATCGTATTCATTTTGCTTAGTTTCTTTTTTGTTACCTTTTCTGACATCAGACTCGGACTTCTTTTAAACTGAGTTTTACTGTGCGTATTGCTGTTTGTTTGTTTATTCTGCATTGGCTAGAGTTATAGGGGGAGGGTTGAGATCTCACAAAACATGTTTAACTCCGTCGCATTTTTTTGGGCCTGTTCCAAGTTAGGAGCCTCTGGCCTTTGTTAGTCTTGTATGTTTTTTTTTTAACTTTAGTTCATTTATATGTTTTGGAGTTTAGTGTGACCTTCATTTTCAATGAACTAGTACATATTTTTGTTTAGGGGCAAGCTGAACTTCGCCTCCGGGTGCAGGATTTTCTCGCTGTGTTGAAGACCCATTGTGGCCTTCGGCTGTTTTCTGCTCTTTAGTCGGTTTGTTTCTTTTTAACACATTCCTTATTTCCATTCTCAATTTTATGTAGATTATGAAAGGTTACCTAAGAGAAATAATATCATAAAATGTTGACCTTACATGGATTTGGCTATTATTTCTATAGTTCTATAGCTCTTCAACTTGTTTTGTTTTATACACCCTTGACTATCAAATATTCAACTTTCAGCGTTCCCTATGAAGGTTAAATCCCGAAAAGCGCTTCGGCCGCATTAAATTTATAAAGTGTTGTTTTCATTATTGTCTAAAAGAAAAATATCTTATTCACGTGGCTTTTAAACAATTTAAAATATATTCAACTGTTTCAAAGCTGTTGGCATGGCAAACGCATTGTGAAATAATTCGGAGGCTTCTTCAAATAATTATTTCAAAATAAATCAATAAAATGTACTTACGCTCCTCTGTGGTGAGGCTTCTTCGGATAATTATTTCCAAATCCTATTTCATAACTCAAATGTAAATTATTGTCACCTAAGATGTAGTTTATTTGTGACATGGCGTAATTCAAAAACTTATCTCCACCTATTCCGTCAGCAACAGCAATCACGGCAATAAAAGCGGCATTAGCTAAAACGGAAAAAAATCTTAACTAAATATCTAATAGCAAAGATCAATAAAAAAAATCAACTATTTTGCTTCTTTTTCTTTTCTTTTTCTTTAAGGAAGGGTTCCTTTCGGAAACACGACTTTCAAATTTAATGACAGAACGACGAATCATTACACAACAGTACCAGATGCACGATGCTGCAGTTGTTAACTGTCAAACAAAAACGTACACCATTTTACAATATTTACAATGTTATGTTTTTTTCTGTTGCTTTACTCTTGATGTATTTTTTTTGTGCAATAGGGTATCTGTCGTTAAGCTATCATATCATTGACGTTCATTGCATATCTCGTTTTATTCAAGATCCTTGACATATGTTTGTTTGGATCTTGGATTCTTTGGATCAAAATAAAGACTTGCCAGCATATCTGTTTGATCCCCATTTATCTCTGTAAGTCAATCCACATGGTGTCATAGGTACCGATCCACCAGGTGCGTATGAAGCAATGAATTCTTCCATGTTAGTTTTATATTTAGCTTCTTGAGTTAATTCCCAGAGTAGAAGCTACATATATAAAGAATGAAGTTAAGATGAAATGAAACTAGAGTGGATTCAGGTTTTTATTCATAGGTACAAATTTTGTAGAATCAAGAAAATTGTATATTCTTCGTTTTCTGATTTCCTGGTTTCTAAAATTGAACAATGTGCACACGAAATCCCCGAAAATAAGTATCCCACGAAAAATAACGAACAATACTTCTTTCAAAGAATCATATATTTGACATAATTACATGGTAATCTTATGAATACTCGTAAAAAGATAGATACATTGAGTTTTAAAGCTATCATTGTTTAATCTAACCGGTCTGAAAAACATAGATATGTTCAGTTTTTCAGTCTAATTTGGGACATGCTCATTGCGCAAAATTCACTACTGTCCACATACATAGTTTGCATGTAGTTGAATTCGTTTAGTCTTCTTGACTGCTCCGTAGCTGTAATTTACCTACTTTATACAATATACTGTAAGCTAACTTATTTCGCGTTCAGACCTTACTAGTCCATTTCGCCATGATTTGATTTCGCGATTTTCAAAATGTTTCCTTTATACCTAACCGTGACTTAACAGTCCTGGATTGATTGGAAGTTTTCCTGAATAGTACCGAATATACAGCAAGCAAATATCTAAAACAATTTCCAAGTGTCTCTTAATATAGCATTAAGTTAAACGCATACCTGACAACCTGGTTGTTTTGCATCCCACGAATAACCCCAGGCCACTGCAGGATCGTAAAAAGACTTTGCATCTGTCAGATACTTTTGATCTTTGGTGGCTTTATAAAGTTCAGCTGCTGCTTCACACATTTCATCGGTATATCCGGAGGAGCTAATTAAGAATATATATAAAATATTGGTTGGTTGGTGTTTAACGACACTTTCAGGCCATTAACTATTTCGTGGCAGTCAGTTTTTGATGGCGAGGACACCGGAGTACCCAGGGAGAACCATCGACCTTTGGCAGGAAAGATATGTAAAATAGCAACTGTACCCACTTATTTTTTATTGTTTTGGTCCATTTCTCTATTCTTTTATTTTTTTGCCCATTCTCCTCTATTCTGTAACCCCATCCACACCCTCTTATATAAACATTGTTTTGGTTTGAAGACCACACGCTGACCTTTATGCCATTAAAAGTAAAATAACAAAAAAAACGAACTCAAAGGAAAATTCAAAACGGAAAGTTCCTTGTCAAATGGCAAAATCAAAAGCTTAAACACATCAAACGAATGAAAAACAACTGTCATATTTCTGACTTGGTACAAGCATTTCCTTATGTAGAAAATGATGTAGTTTCAGATTTTTGCAAAGTAAACTGGCAATCTCATTTACAAATGTTTATCAAAATTCAACATAATTTTTATTAATGTATAGACGATTAAAAAATAGCTGAGCAACCTTGAGTTTATCTGCAATATAGAATTAATGGTATGTGTAGTACAAAATAAGGGGTTTCATATTTCGAATCAAACACTAGTTAACATACTTTATATTTGGCAACATCTACAGAGAACAATATCAACTTAGCCGTTGCACTGCACTACGAATCAATGCAAATTTAATCCGAAGTCAATTCTACAAAAAAAGAATGACTATGATTTCTATTTTTCGATACAGCTTTCGGTTTATAAACATTAAGGTCTATATCGAATGTCAAGAAATTATTAGTGTTACTCGTATATTACCCATAAAAGGCCTTTGCTTGAGGAACGCTGTTTGAATAAATACCGGGATTAGCTTTTGCAAACTCGTACAAGGATTTAGCAGCTTCCAATAATTTAGCACTGTAACCAGCATCTGAAATATTCAAACGCAAAAGGTACAAAGGAAAGGTGAAATAGTTCTTACTGTCTGATTACGAAAACATGAAATGGAGAAGAAAAGATTAAAGTAATGAGATTAATTTTATAGTACTCCATTACTGTTGCCTCTTGCAATCTGATTGAAATGTAGATCTTGTTCACGCTTCGCCTTCATAGTTACAAGGTAACTAAAGAATTAATTATAAACTGTATGAACACAAATATAGAAATAACAAGATATTGAAGAAAATAAATTCAGACATGTGTTTGAGACAAAAGTTTGTATCTTTCCTATGAAATATGGGATTATTTGGCATACATTTTAAATCATTCCCAAGTTTTTGAAATTAACAGTCATACCGATTTCTTCTACGGTCATATTAATAAAAATAGGTGTTACACTCGCGCCATCTAAATAATAAAATATTAAGAATTTCATTCGGCTCATCCTGTCAGATTATACAATCTAAGAACGTTTGATGTTGGTTGGCAGAATATGCCGAGGTCTGCCGATTGATTATAAATTATATAACAATTTTGACGTCAACAGTAACTGCTCCGATAGAAAATGCTGAAACTGTGTTCACCGCAGTTTAACTATGGGTTATACTATTAAAACATCTACATTAGATCTAAATTATGAAATAAGAAATTTTACGCAAGAAATCCAATCTTAGCTCGTCAGATTATAGTTTAACGTTTGTCAGCGCTTTCTGCCGATTGATACTAATTTGTTCTACCACAATGACTCTAATCCTCTTACCTTTGTCTTTGAAAACAACTGCTCCGATAGCAAGTGCTGCAACTGTATTTCCTGCAGCGTCACTTCCTGGTGCCCCGGGGTGAATTTTATAAGCGGGTCTACCCATGTGCATGTCCTCTGCTCTCCCCCAGAAAGCGTGGTCTGCTCCACCATCACCTACCTATATGTATTGAAAACACAAATGCATGAAGGTATGGAAGGGGGTTCATTCATTTCGATATTCTTTAATGTTAGACTTTTTTCTCTATTATTTATTCATTTTCTCCAGTATTGTTCTATTCTTTATATTTCAGCAACCCATCATTCTCTATTTTTTTTTACTATGTTACTAATTTTGTTTTTGCCATTTATTCGTCACCTGTTGCTCAATATTCTCTATTCTGAAAACCCTATTCATACCCTCATACATAACATCAAGTTCTGGCCCTTCTTGATTAAGTAATATAAGAGTTGAATTCATTATTAACAATAACATACAGGGGAATGTGATTGCCAAGTAAAATATTCTTGAAAGAAGTAGCTGTATGGTGACCTATATTATTGACTATTGCGTCATTTGAATTGGTCTCTGATGAAAAGTTGTCTCATTCTCATCTTCTTATTTCTACATAGCACTAGTGTTAAAACCGGTTCAATCCTTGTTATCCTTGCCATTTGAAAACAAAACGTGAAGTTTTTTTAGTTCAGTGTTACATATATCTCTGCTTTATATGTTTTATTTAAAAATCAAATAATAACATTAACGGTACCTATTTTACTGCACCAAATGAGCATTTCGATAATAAATGTCTCTTCAGTGATGCAAGAGGCCAATATATTTAAAAACCTAAAACTTATTAAAAATTAAAGAGCTACTAAAACCAAAATGGAGACAAAGTATAGCAAAGCAGGGCAAGGAATCAGAGCTTTGCATGAGGGAGATATATTTCATAATTTAAAATAATTTCAATAATTTTTTAAACAGCAAATTTCAATAGCACAATATCCGTATTTTCATGCCAGTACCAAAGTACTGGCTACTGGGCTGGTGATGGTGATGCTCTCAGGGACTTACAATCCACCAGCAGAGTTATCGACCCAGTGGTAGGAATAATGTTACTGCATAAAATGCGCATTTCGACAATAAATGTCTATTCAGTGAAGCTCGAAGCCAAAACTTAATAAAAAAATTGAAGAGCTGATAAAACCAAATGGACACAAAATATAACCAAAGCCGGGCAAGGAATCAGAGCATATATCCGTATTATTCAACTTTTTTATTTGTTCATGCACCTTCTTGTTTTTTCTTTTTCTTAACCTGTCCTGAATAGTCTTTTTCTATTTTAGACCGTTTAGTTTCAATTCTGATTCTGATTCAAAATATTTTCCAATCGGATGCCAGTAATTCGCTGATAGGCTTAGCTTCATTTTTTATATTTTTTTTTTCATTTCACACAGCGTTACACAAGGTCTGAACAGAATCAATTCACATAGTATCATTCCGATTGGTGTGCATATACTTATCATTCAATTTGGATTTGTACTAACATGAGCAACACGATGGTTGCTACATGTGGAGCAGGATTTTCTTACCCTTCCGGAGCACCCAAGATCCCCACGGTTTTTGGTGGGGTTCATGTTGCTCAGTCTTTAGTTTTCTATGTTGTGTTTTGTCAAATGTTGTTTTTCTTTTGGTCTTTTCTTTTTTTTGCCATGACGTTTTTAGTTTATTTTCGACTTATGTGTTTGAATGTCCCTCTGGTATCTTTCGCCTATCTTTCCTGATTATTTCTAATCCAATATGAGTTGTTTGTTTCTTGGCTTATGATGTTTAAACTTAAGATTCGAGGTAATATGAGATTATTAAATACGCATGAACCTACAACCTATACATAGCATATATAACGTTTGAGCAAATAAATCACCTGAACCCAGTAAGTTTGCTGGCTTGGAATCCAACATTTCAGAAAATAGTCCAGAGGTGTTCTCAAACAATCATACATGTCGTCCAGTTTTCCAGCATGTTCATATGCATCTTTGAATTTTTCCAATCCCCATCCTAGAACATGAGCCGACATTGCCATCGGAAGGTTGAATTTGACGTGATCTCCAGCTGGGAAGAAAATTTGTATTTATACGTAACGAAAACCAAGCCAAACATTGATAAAGGTAGTACGGTTTCTATGCAAGTAAACAACTAAATAGATAATCAAAGGATTGAATTTCAATTTTGTCAGTTTTAATATTATTCCTATTCTCATGTTTACATTAAATATGAATCATAATATTTCTAGATACAAATATCTACAAAATTATTGGCAATAATTGTTACCATGTACCGACGATGCAATGTGCTTACAACGATTTAATAGCATGAGATAAGGCCACGTGGTATATGGTTTATCAAATAGATAAACATATATTTTGCTAAATGCAAACCTTCCTTAAATATTAGAAAATATGCACCTTATGTAGACCTTTCTGTTCAATGCAAACCATTATATCAAACTTCTAATCAGGGTAACATCTTCCCTGCTTCGCGACTGACTCTTTCGGGGGTTTTCATACACATTCAAATATATATACTTGCCATCATACCAGCCTCCTGTTAGGTCATGTCCATCCCCATTATCACCCATTGCAGAATCACCTCTCCATGAGATCGGATTGTTACTGGGAAGTTTACCTGATCTCTGAGCGTCATAAAACAAGATGGAAAGTCCCATGGCATTACCATAGTCATATTTCATCTTAGATCCTCCTAAAGTACAAATGAAATTTGTTACTATGCTTCAAAAATGAAAACAACACTTTATAAATGTCATGCGTCCGACGAGCTTTTCTTGATTCACCTTCATCACGTCGAATATTTGAAAGCCAATGATGTACAAGAACTGAAACAATTGAAGAGCTCTATGACCAAAAAGAAGCTAAAAATAATAGCAAATCCATATAAGGTCAACTTTGACTGAGTGAGTTGAACCTTAGTTTCTTAATAATTTCTTAGTTTATGAACTGATAATTTAAGATGCGATATGGGGTAAACGTTAATAAAACATCAATCAAGCTAACCGACAGACATACACAAGACTTCTACACATCATACAGTATTTATTAAACAATGAGCAAATTCCATTAGGTATCTATAAAAGTCCAAAGATGACAAAATAAAGAAAACATTTAAGAGAAAAAAAAAACAAAATCCTTCCTGATTTTTACTAAAACAATAAATGTAAAACTAAACACCAACAAACAACAACAATTGGATTACAGGCTCCTCGCTTCGGATAGGCACATTATGAATATGGCAGTTTTTTTAACTTGAAATCTGTAATATTATATAAGGTATGTGTTTTTATGTGTCGCTTTCCAACTACCGGATTAAAAATCAGTATGATTTTGGGTCCTGAATCTAGCATGAACAGTGTATATGTATATACATTTATGGAGATTTCATATATTGTCAATGAAACAATTTCCACCAGAGTCATAATGACGTAAATGTAAGCAACGATAGGTCACCGTAAGGCCTTCAACGATGAACAAAATCATACCTAAAAGTCAGCATAAAAAGGCCTCGACTTTACACAAATGAGAAAAAAAAAATAGAAAAACAACGGCCTAATTTGTAAGAAAACAACTAGCGCAAAACAAATATTACAGAAATGAAACAACTAAAACATCTGAGTTACAGGCTCCAGAGTGGGGACAGGCACATAAATAATGTGGCGGGGTTTAAAATGTTTGTGCGCGCTTTCCCTCCCCTAATATTAAACAGTGGTGTAACAGCACAACATAAAGCAAGCTGTAAATATCATTTGGATATGGTATGAAGCACAAAAACACCTAACTTATGGTAAATCGTATTAAGATCGCGATTAGCGTACCAAAACATATCCCTGGTACTTACATGGAGAATTCGTGAGTACAATACACAACGTAAATAGGGGTAAAAGGAACATCAGGTAAAAAAGGGAACTTTACAATAGGGAACAAAAATAGTCCCTTTATTTTGTACATTTTTGTATATAGTTTCCCGTGTGAAAATGAAATATCCAAATCTAGAAATAAACAAATATGAATGTTTATATGAATTGTATCTAAAGTTAGTCCCCTTGAGTTAATTTCCGCAGTATAATATGAAACCCGTCATTATTTAAAGCAATGTAGTATCCTCAATTGTTATTACTTAGTTTTGATTATCTGTGGAATTATTCTTAAAAACCGTGTTAGGTGAATTGTGCTTTTGGCAATTAAAACCTTTATTTGCAACAGTAACGTAACTCATTAACTGAACACTTAAGTCGAAATATACAAATGAAATTAACATCAAACACAAACACTTAATCTGCTTTAATATATATGACTAAAATACAGGTAAATTGTTTGCAAGATTATTACATTTATTCAGCTATTCAATTTATACTTCTATATCTATAAACGTAATGCTTACCAACTCCAGGTGGTGGTGTCAATTTTACAGAATGACTTGGTGGTACTGTTGAATTATTTATCAAAACTGGTGGAACTGATGAATTACTCGTTGGTTGATTTGGTTGTTGTGTTCCTGTAGATGGTGGACCCTGTCCTTCTATTGTTACTGCCCCTGCTAGAGATGTGGTACCCGATGCACGTGCTACAAAGTCGATCTTCAGGTTTCCCCCGGACAAAACATCTTTATCATAGTCCTTATTTGTAAGTACAAATTCTGTTTTGTCTGAGCTGGTAGATGATATTACAGCTACCCAGGTCTAAATACACAAAATGTAAATGGTCAAAGCTCGTCGCAAGCTGTATGTGTTGGTTCAGTGGGTTTCTTTTTAAAACATTTTGTTTACTTACGTTGTTGAAGTTCTAATGTAACGTAAATAAGATGTTACTAAAATATCATTATACAAATGCCGATAGACATTTAAAACCAATTGTACAATCAAGGTTAAAAGTGAACTATATTTCTTAGCCTTCTAATCTATTACCCTTGATACATGTAAACAGGGATCCTTAGCCTGTTATCTGGACGACTAGGGGAATTGTATACATATACTATTCAGAAAAAAACGTTTACATAAGTTAGAAAACAGATAGCTGATAAAAGTGTATCAATTAACCAAAACTTAAGATAAAAATGTCACTGTCACAATTATATTAACAGTTTTGCGTTTCAGCTATTGAATAGAATCTTTAAGGCTGGTAGTTGAAATGACAAGAAAATGACAAAAAATGGTCCTTGAGACAGAAAATAAGGTGACCTAAATATGTTTAGGAATATGAAGGCTGATTGTTGTACATGTGACCATTTTGTCTCAGATAGTTGATTATAGTCCTACAATGACTTGACATGACAGGTATTAAATACTTGTAAACATGTAACATCGCCAAAGGAATGGAGAGTTTCTTGCTTACTAGCGACATGTTTTCTCGGTCTTTGATCTAATGATACCAGTATTGTCGTCCGATCTGTAATTTTACCAATTGTGTACTGTTCCAGATTGCGACATTTTAACTGATTGTGAATTAGCATGGCGGGTGATGCTATATAACAGGAAGGGCTTATCCTCTTGACTCACAATGCACGTCTCGTTCCTTTTAGTTCATGCGATTCTCTAAGTTCCAGTTTGTTACCTTGATTTGCCTCTTCCTAATTATTCGTACCTAGTAGGTATAACTCTTAGTTTGATGAAATTGATGCTTTATTTGATTCTTTTTTTTTATATTTTGAATAATCAGAATGTGCATGTGCTTTTTATAAAGCTCTGAAGAAAAGTATTTTTCAGGGTGAAAATAAATTAAGAATTTAGAGGAGAATGAAAACGGAACGTTCTATCTAAAGTTCTTATTTGTTGGTTTAGAGAAACATATTTTATGAATATAAATCAGCAAAAGTATTACTTCAAGATACGAAAATGTTCAAAATTGACCAATAGTAACTTCTTATTCAGGATTGCTCTCAAGTAATAAATAAAGTTGGATTCATCAAACAGCTTTAAAAAAATTGAGGTTGATAACGCAATTATATCAGTATTTAGTTATGTATACATGAATGAGGTTTTTGATGGATTACAGAATAGAGAATAATGGGCAAAAAGTTCAGAATAAAGGCGGAAAAGTACAAAGAACAGCGAATAATGGACTAAAAAATAAAGAATAGAGAAAAATGGTCTAACAAAATAAAGAATAGAGAAATGAAGGACCCCTCATCCAGACCCTCATGGATAATGCATAATGAAGACGGATTTAGCAGTTCAAACGACCCAGTATGAGCTCATAACAATAAGTACTCAATAGGGAAAAAATAAATGACATCTTCATAGGATGCCTTTCAAGTCCGATTGATGTATATTGATACATATATTCATATTCTCTGTAACTATTTAATTTGTAGTTAATGAGAAATAAATGGATTCAAATTGGTACTATGATTTCTAGGTTCTGTTTGGTGATTTAGAGCATTACACGACACCTACCATTGATATTATTTGATATTTTGCTTACCTCTAGTTTGTCAACAGGATGATCAAATTTGACATGGATAGTCCAGCCATGGAGGGCTACTGCAGGGTGTAGTAAAATATGACCTTGAAAGCCACCATTCCATTGATTATCAATATAAACACCTTGGTCCTCAGCATTAACTGACAACAAGGCAGTAACTAACAATAGAGCGATCATCCTTCGGGAAGACCAATTGTATGACCAACTATCTAAAACGCTGAACTACCGTCCTATAGTAAAACAAAACCAAGACACTTGTTATTATCAGTTTAGAGGTTTCATGAATAAATGCTTACTTATAGGAACGATTAAGAGCTTGATCTAGCCCAACAGCTTTAGAATAACCTTATATAAAATTGCATATGTGGTATTAATTTGTAGTTATATGAAAAGATCAATAAGAAAATAGGAAATAACGAATCATTACTTAGAGTTCATTCATGTGAAACAACTCGAGGCCACAAAAAATAATTTTACCTTCGTGAGCTATACGTTCATTCAGGTCCTATACCGCACTGTTATTTTGTTCTGTTATTGCCATTATATACTCTCTAATCATCCTAACTCTTATCACGACAACGTACCTTAAGCTAAAGTTCGGGAACTAGGAATATTTTGTTTGAACACATGGTCATATAAAGTTCATAAATCAACTCAATTATCAAGGTAGTTAGACAATATTCTCCAAATTGACGCAACATTGCACTTGTGATGAGAACAAGGTCCTCGTGGTAGATAACTGAAGACAAATTACCTTACAGCAGGAAGTTCAGGAACTTGGTATAAACTGTTTAACTGTACTGGTTAAAGAAATCGACCGGATTTTGCATAAGTTATTTGCCACTGAACGTTACACATTTTTCAACGTTCAACAAATCAATAAAAAATTCAAAACGAGTTACTAGTACGTGTATCAAGTAATTTAAGGCTACTCGCTAGAAGCACGTCATTTTCCATGTGCAACTTTTAAGAAAACATTATATCGGGGCAGATTATTGTAAGCACCTTTACCTCACAGGTTGAAAAGAAATAACAAATGACTACAAGTTTAAAAATTAAGTTGGAATACTGAAGCACTGTTTACCAATTTGCCCTTGATGAACAATTCCACTTGGTTGATCACAGTTCAGACCTTTAGTCAAATATGGTTAAGACATTGAAAACAGGTTAAGAATGGGTTAAGACTATTTCGGAATGGTAGAATACTTGGTCCAATTCAGACTTTTAAGTACGGTATAGATTACGGTCGAGTACAGATCAGAACAGTCGAGTATGGTTAAGATTGGGATCAAATAATTTCCTGTATAATGCAGGCTTATTCAGAATGGTCGAGAATCAGTATAGTGGAGTACAAATACTACCCATTTCAGACATGTAATGGTTTGTAGTGTAGTCTTTTAAAAATGAACAGAGTGTAGTACTTAGAAGACCTAATGTATTGGACTGATACACTCTATCTCTAAATAAGTGCTATTTATGCTTGATATTATCATGTCCTGTCTGCCATTTGGTCAGCGACATCATAACAATCAACCCTGATAGATTTCTAAATATTATGGGATATTATCAAAGAACTTCACTCTTTTAATATTTTTATGTTTGATAATTTTTGTAAATTAAATTATCAATTATAACGATATGATTCGCTCATAATTCGACTTTGTATAAAATCGTTCCATTAAAAAGACATCTGTATTTTAAACCGATTTCGTACTCCTGGATAGCCATGTTTGTTTGTGTCTGATGCGCATGTCTCAACAACCAATCATCAATCAAACAACATCGATTAAGCCTAAAGCTGCTAAAAAAACCAAACACTATCACTATGTGTTCGCCATTACTAAACACCATAACTGTTCGCGTAAAATTTTGACATCACAATGCAAAAGTGGTTGTTGTATGTCGTTAATACATTAAGTGTCGTACAATATCGGATCAAGTGTCGCAGATTACTAAATAGCGATAAGGTCTATATACATTAGCTTCCTATAAAAATTAGAACGTGTTTTAGATCTTTTCCTGTACTGATGTTCATTGGTTTTTTTTCTATCTACTAGAACATTTTTCGTGTATAACTTTTGGAGCAGGATCTGCTTACCCTTCCGGAGCACCTGAGATCACCCCCAGTTTTTGGTGGGGTTTGTGTTGCTTAGTCTTTAGTTTTCTATGTTGTGTCATCTGTACTATTATTTGTCTGTTTGTCTTTTTTATTTTTGGCCATTGCGTTGTCAGTTTGTTTTCGATCTATGAGTTTGATCTCATATACTAATTTAACCTTGACACATGGGCTTCGACACATGTGTTTGACATATTGTATAGACACATGTCTATGATTGACCTCTAGATGTCTGCCAATTATTTGCATTGTTGTGTTGCTTTTTCGTTACTTTTATTGTATATGTGTGTTGATCTTTATCTAATAACCTTACAATTATAGCAGTCTTAAAAGAAAGTTACCAATAGTCTAAACTCATTATAATGCAACAATCATTAAAAATTGTCTCAATCAGTTACTTTAAATCAGGATGTAGCTAGCATATTTGCAGGCTTTTATTGAATGTTTAAATTTATAAAAAAAATTGTCAAACATTTCAGTAAATTTTTTTTCTATTAAATGATTCCCTGGATTAAGATATACATCTACAATGTTTGATAATTATCGATAAAGTGACAACTCAATAAATGCATAGTCATTACATTCCTTTCTTATTAAAAGCTCAGGTTTTTTTTTCATTTCTTCGTAGCACCCTATTTATTGATAACCTTATAGTGAAATTCTTTGAGCACCTGAGATCACCCCGGTTTTTTGTGGGGTTCGTGTTACTCAGTCTTTGGGTTTCTACGTTGTGTGTTTGTGAACTGTTCTGTCTATTTACATATTTAAAAAAAACATTTGTACATATGAACACGGGTTGGTTAAGACTTTGACATTGTATAGGCACCAGTCTATTGGTAAAGACTGTAAGTTGCACTCTTGGTGTCTTTTTGATATTTTGCTATTGGATTGATATCTCATAAACGTATACTCCACATCTTCTTTTATATTGACATCGACCATAAAGCCGTAATATGCAATTTTACGAAGAGCCTAGCCGAGTGATACAGGCACAGATAAAACCGATACATATGCCTACTAATACATATAAACACAGCGTCACTAAACCCGATGCTAAAACTAAAACGGCAAGGGTTCAATTACATTTGAGTGCTTGAAAGAATGACAAGTGTGTACAAGTGAGACAGCAACTACACACCACCAAAAAAAAAAGTCATCGGTTTAGTTTAAACATATTTTGTTTGTTTAATCTAAGCAAAACGGATGAGACACAAGTAAATCATAGTTATGAAGTCTTTTACAATATGATAAGATATATATAATGATAATACCGGTATTATAAGGACAAACGTTAAACGAACAAAAATATTGGATGTTATATTTCTCTGTATATATGTATGTCTCTTCGTATGTTTCTCTGTCCTATATGTTCTCCCATTTATTTGTAGTGTAGTCTTGTCATGTAATGTTGTCATTTTAATGTTATATTTAACATTGCCATAAAAGCGGGAGGTTTGGCTAGCCACAAAACCAGGTTCAACCCACCATTTTTTTTCTTAAAATGTCCTGTACCAAGTCAGGAAAATGGCCATTGTTATATTATAGTTCGTTTCTGTGTGTGTTACAGTCTAATGTTGTGTATCTGTTGTGTCGTAGTTCTCCTCTTATATTTGATGTGTTTCTCTCAGTTTTAGTTTGTAACCCGGATTTGTTTTTTTTCTCAATCGATTTATGAATTTCGAAAGCGGTATACTACTGTTGCCTTTATTTATACGAACTATAAATAAAAAGAAGAAAAGAAAGGAAGAAAAGAAAGGAAGAAGCAAACATTGAGAAATGATATTGTGTGATGATGACTTATGTTTTAATAATGATGTCTAGTATCAATAACACTTTATGAAGGTACATCAAATCTGTTCAACTTTTCGATAAAATCTTGGACATGTTTGAAAGTTAGAAGATTTTGTTCCTAACTTGAGATACGCATTTTAAAGAATGTAGAGGGGTTAAACATTCTAATGAGAGCTAAACCCTCCCCAAACCTGGGACAGTAGTGTAACATCACATCACAACATACGAACTAACTGTAGTTCTAAGATGGAACGTGCTTGACTCATCAGATAGGTACGAATCACAAAAACAGCTAACAAAAAGACAAACGACCCAACGTATCAATCTAGGAGTACTCATAGTTACTGAAAGCCAAGTTCAAAGTCAATTACAATAAGTCTAGCTGTATGTATTGAATTGTTATTTTGTTTGATCTGATTTGAGTTGTATACAAGTAAAACGGAGCTCATCGACAATACTAGTTTTACTGAAGTGATATATATACTACGGGACGATAATTTGATTTATTTGAGAGGGATCAAATGGTCGCCCCCTAGCACAAGTCAACAACTTGATAAGAAAATCGTAAATGCTATTTATTTAAGACACAAGAACAGTCGATTAAAACTAATATACATCTTTATTTTGATCAACTACTTAAATATATTATAACAGTCGTCAGTCTTAAAGGTCGGTATATGAAAATCAACATTTTGCCGGTTCGGCAGGAGGCAGCTGGTTATTGATTGCGAAATGGTAGAGACCTATAAAAAAAGAATGACTATATAACGTGAAGAAACAAGAAATAGAACTGGCTAATGAAGACGTTTCATGTTTACGGTAACAGAAAGAAATCTGAACTTTGTAAGGATTTTTTCTACGAATAAACATAAGCGATTGTGTTTATTACTCAATCTTAGCATTATTTTTATATATCTCTCGGTTTATACATTCAGCACTATTGGTTATTTCAGGGCGGTTAGTTTTTATTGGTGGAGGAAATCGGAGTGTACGGAGAAAACAACCGACATTCGGCAAGAAATTTCAGTGTATACAAAAGTGTATAATGTCTCTTTATTGGTTAAAATTTTCAACTTTTTAATGTCTTAGTCTTTAAACAACATTTCAGTGTTCATCAAATGAAGCAATTGTTTTTGTTTTTCATATCTTAATCAGAGCTCCAAAACGCATCTATTGTCTTGATAATATTTTTCTGCTGGTCGAAGTCTTTATAAAAAACCGTTTTATGATAGATCACAGTTATTTATGAATAACTATACCTGCACATGCAGTTTGGAAACCTGCATTGTAATCACAAGCGACTTCATTTTTGACATAATCATCTCGATTGTCTTGATAGTCGTCATTCTGATCTGGTCCACCCACAAGTCCACCGTACACAATATTTGGACTATCTTGCGATGAGGCCGCACACCGACCTGGCTTACATGCACTGCAAAATGAAAAATAATCATGTAAAGAAGTGCATACATAGATTATTAACCGTCTGATATCCAGTTGAAATTAAACAAAAGAAATGGAACTCTTTATTAGATACGGTAAAAAAAGGCCAAGTTGGTATATTTGAACTGTTTACATCTGTTTCTATAGGCTTTAAAAGTTTAATGTAGATGTATAGTTTAGGATTTTTGCATCTTATATACTTGTTTTTACTTAAGTTATAGAGGTCTATCAAAATATTTGTAAACTTTTAAATTAAAGACAAATTTTCACAAAACAGTCGATTGTGATATGTGCAAATATATGTGGATTTTTGTTTGTGCATAATCATACATTCCGCCCCAAAAAAATCCACATAATGATAAAATAATAACCTTTTTAAAGCATTAATTTGCATCTCTGCCAACGGCGACAGTTATTTGTGAAAAAATCATAAAAATGGGCAATGATCTCATTGAAAAGAGAAAGTCTTTTTATGTTCAGGCGTGTTTGAGTAGACTGTTTTGTTTAGAAAACGTATCACGCAAACATATTTGATACATCATCACGCTTCAGATTATATTACTGTTGTTATATATCTAGGCTACAAGTTGATATAATAACATTAAAAATTCACAGTACTAAAAAATGAAGTATATGGGTTAAGTAAAATACCTTTGTAATGAGTCATAATAAAAGTGTAGGTGTGTTTGAATGACAAATTTCTACTAAAAGCACTTGACGACAGACTTTACATGTGGATCTTAAAAATGTATAACTTAAAAACAAATAATATTTTGTGTGTTGTATTTAGGGTAATAAGTCTTCAACCTCTGAAAATATTAAGTCTGCCCTTTCAAATATTTAATTAGAATAATTTAATTTTGACGGAGTAGAATCCTGACTGTTAAAGGTTTCCTAAAAGAGAAAATATCATATTCACGTGGCTTCAACCCTTAGGTACTGACATGATTTATAACAAACCTTGCGTAAATTGTCCATAAATAAATTAAGAAATTATAAAGAAACTAAGGTTTCAACTTCCTTAGGCAAAGTTGACCTTAGATGGCTAGGGTTTGTTGGTCGTATAGCTCTTCAACGGTTTCGGTTCTTATAAATCCTTGGCTTTCAAATATTTGGATTTGAGCGTTCCTGATGAAGGTAAATCCAGAAAAGCGCTCCAGACGAATGAAATTTATAAAGTGTTGTGTTCATTATTTTCTAAAAGAAAAATATGTTATTCACGTGGCTTCTACCCTTTAAACAATTTAAAATATCTTCAGCTGTTTCCAAACTGTAGGCATGACCAATGCATCATGAAATAATTCTTTATACAGTGACAGTGGGGAGGCTTTTTCGGATAATTATTTCAAAATAACTCAATTAACAAAGTTGTGAAGCATAAAATGTATACTTACGCTCCTCTGTGGTGAGGCCTCTTCGGATAATTATTTCCAAATCCTATTTCATAACTCAAACGTAAATTATTGTCACCTAAGATGTAGTTTATTTGTGACATGGCGTAATTTAGAAATTTATCCCCACCTATTCCGTCAGCAACAGCAATCACGGCAATGGAAGCGGCATTAGCTATAAAGAAAAAAAAACAATTAAAGGTCGATAAAAAAATCAACTAGTGTGAATTTATTTATTTCATGGATTGAAGGAATCTTGTATTATCGTGGATTGAGGAAATCTTGCATTTTGGTTGATGTTTGATTTCGTGTTTTTATCAAAGTGTGCATATATTCTATTAGAAAATTTGTAATTTGTTGAACATTTAAATTCATGGTTCCTGTACCCACGGAATTTTCGAGTGAAAATATAGACTTACCAGCATATCTGTTTGATCCCCATTTTCCCCTGTAAGTCAATCCACATGGTGTCATAGATATCGATCCACCAGGTCCGTATGATGCAATGAAATCTTCCATGTTAGCTTTATATTTAGTTTCTTGAGTTAATTCCCAGAGTAGAAGCTACAATGTATGAAGTTAAAAACAAATGAAAAAAAGAGTGGATTCGTTTTTTTTCTTCATTGGTACCAATTGTTGTGGAATCAGAAAAATTGAATATTCTTCAATTGCTGATTTCCTGGTTTTCTGAGTTGTATTGTGTTCACATAAAAACACGAAATCCCCGAAAATAAGTATTCCGCGAGATATAATGAACCCGATTATTCTTTCAAAGAAAAAGACTTGTGATACGAATTTTAAATTATAATACTATCTTATGAAATGTAGATAGATTGATGCAGTATTATAATTGTAAATGGTATATATGTATTGGAATGACAATTTTGTATGTAAAAAAAGGCATGTTCAGTTTTTTAAGTCTGATTTGGGATATGTTCGTTGTGCAGAATTCATTACTGTCCATTTAAATAGTTTGCATATAGTCAAATTTGTTTAGTCTTCATCATTGTCCAGTAGCTGTTATTTACCTGCTCTATACAATATATACGGTAATTCCTAACAGTGACTAAACATTCCTGGCTTGATTGAAGCTTTTCTGAAAAGTACCGAATATATAGCAAGAAAATATCTGAAATCTTTCAAAGTGTCTCTTAATCCCTTTTTTTAGATCTGTATAATGAAGTTCTGTTTGCAGTTAAAGTTTCAGATAGTTTTACTGAAACCTCTTCATCTATAGTTTGGATAAAACAAGGGTGTGTTTTAAGCCCTTCCTTATTTTCTTATTTAACTTAACCTCCCTTTTTGATAACACATGTGATCCTGTAACTTTACTCGATATCAATTTGTCCTGTATTTTATTTGCGGATGATTGAGTATTGATATCAGAATCCTAAAATGGATTGCAAAAGTGTTTAAACAAATTAAACGGATACTGTGAGGAATGGAACTTAACAGTCAATGTATTTTATTGATAATGAATAAATGTGTTTTACATTTGTCATTTTGGGTCGTTTTATAGCTTGCAATAAGGTTTCCCTCATTGTTGAAGGCGTGACCTATAGTTGTCAACTTCGATATAGTTTGGTCTGTGTTGGAGAGTTGTTTCAATGAAATTCATACCGTGATGTCAGCCTATTCATTTACCGTGGATTCTTTTTCTTTACATCCCAACTCCTTTGTTCTAACAGGGGTCATTTGAGTCGGATCACCCCTACTAGATCACCCTACCTTGAGTTTCCTTGTTCTACGTACTTTCTTTTATTCTGTAACATTTTGGCGGGAATTTTGAACATAAAATAAAACTTAGAAATATTTATTCGGAATAAAGACCCTTCAAAATTTATGTAGGAAAAATCTACTAAATTTCCAGTGTCCATGCAGGAAATCGAACTCAAGACCTTAAGAATATGAAACTACGATTCATACCCTTACACCAGAACGACTGGATACAAACTCAAGACCTTAAGAATATGAAACTACGATTCATACCCCTACACCAGAACGACTGGATACAAACTGACTGTTAATTTAACATATTGTATGGCATTCTGAACTAGATGTTATGAAGCGTAAATGTTTTTTCCATATAGTCTAGAAGAGCTTGGATGTAAAACAGTTATCCCATTCGGACTTGGTGTGTCAGTGTAACCCATCCGGCCTCCGGGCATCAGGGTGATCTTACACTGACACACCGCGTCCTCATGTGATAACTTTTACAGAATCAACGCTTCCTAAATCTGTCGCTAAAATGGACTTGCCAAAGTATAGTCCATTGTTTCCTTTGTGTGCCTAATTTCATTAAGTTTGAGTTGGCTAATTTACTGATTTCTGTTCACTATTGGAATTAATTTAAAAACTTACCTTTTACCTTTGTAGTTTTTATATGCCTTCACTTGGAATCGAACACCTCATTGAAACTTGGTATTTGTGACTAGCATCAACACATCGACGAAACCTCTCGGCTACCAATGCATTGCAATTAAGATGTCCATTTTATATATATAAATGAACATATGATACACATCGGTACAACGGATACACAGGACATGTACCTTTATAAATACATAACAGACAATCCTGTTGGTAGCCGTGAGGTTAAGATCAATTAGTTATGGAGTCAAGTTAGAAGTAGATACTTGTCGGTTTAGGTTCGAATCCATTTTTTTTCAGTTTTTCTGTGTTTTATTATTATGTATGTTATTGTGGATATTTTTTGTAATAATAGCGGGTTTCCCGTTTATTTGTGGGTTACTATTAGCTATTTCAGGTATTTGAAAAGAAAATTATAACATTCAATTTGTCCATTTTTGTTTTATAAATATAGTATGATTTCATCTGTTATACTACATATTTTTACAAATGTTTATTCGCAAATCCCTCTGCGAGTAAATCGTGATGCGCCTAGAATTAGGTTTCGTGCTAGAAATTTCGGTAACATACTTATTATATATACTTAGAAATAAGTTCGAAATATGTCTATTTTGTAAATTATGAATAATTTTCAGATGCATAATAATTCAAAGACAGACGTGTGATGTTATATTAGTATTTCACTAACCAATTATTTGCTAACTTTGATTTATTAATGCATCGTTGAACATGATATCAGGGTTAATCAAACTCACTTTCAATACCTCAACAACTCTCGACACCGACAAATGACACCTACAGTTTACAGGTAAAATGGGGGGGTCGTCTCAAAATTAAATATAATTCATGAAAAGTTAAGTTTACAACTTCGATTTATCGATTTTGCAATAGTTTGACGAAAGAACATATTCCAAACAAATATGAATTTTACCTTTCTCTTTTCTTAATATTGTATTTATACAACATTTTATGTTGAAATGATTAAACTTTCAAGGAAATGGTTTGTAATTACTTCACATTGTTGTCTGCCTTTTTCAGTTTGTTTCTTGTTAAATTTCATGTGAGTATTTAGGGATCAGCCATTTAACTTTAAAGGGGGTGTTATGTTTTTATTTAGTTTTTAGCCGCTATCTATCAAATTACTTTTTTCAAAATTTAACACTATATGGTAGGAGGAAATGCTGGATTTCGAAATTATTTTTTTCATCTGGTTGACCACAGTATTTTTTTTTCATCAAATTGGGGATCAGAATATTTTGTTAGGAAAAAACATACCCCCCCCCCCTTGAAGTTAAATGGTCGGTCCTTTAAATAACAACGCAACGCAGATTGTTCCAATAGCGATAAATTCGTTTTTGTAAAGCTATTTATGAAATTTGAAGGAGGAACATATTTATAGCTGGTTCTTATGTTGTGTTGTTACACCATTGTCCCAGGTTAGGGGAGGGTTGAGCGCTCACAATAATATTCAACTCTGCCACATTCTTTATTTGCTTGTCCCATGTCAGGAGCCTATAGTTCAGTGGTTGTCGTTGGTTCGTATCTGTCATATTTGTTTTTTTCTTGAATTGTTTCATACTTTTATAGCCGACTATACGGTTTGGGGGTTTCTCATTGTTGAAGGCATTACAGTTGCCTATAATTGCTTAGTTTCACATCATTACAACTTTGGTGGATAGTTGTCTCATTAGCAATCATATAACGTCTCCTTATTTTTATATTGTAACAGGACTGTCCGTCCGTCCGCTAGAGTTGTGTTTCTCAACCGATCTTCACGTCACTTGTTGTACACATTCAGTTTTGATAATTTAGAAACGTAGGACTACTCCGCTTCAAGATACCGTGTTAAAGATGATGTGTTTCCTTAATGAATTGGAATCAGCTACGGCACTATTTTTTCAAGTCCGCGCCACGTGAAGTTCTTTAGGGCGAGGCAATTCATCAGATTCCTCCCCTCTCTCTGGTCAGCTACGGCATCTGGTTGCCGGGGACCAGGTCTAGCAACGGCAGAGTAAGCCGAATATTTGAAGAGAAATAGAAGAAATTAAAATTGCATTGTTGCTCATATCGATTACAAGTTGAACATTAAATTTGTGAATTAAAAAGAAACATAAAGTCATTAGTATCATTGAGGCATCCGATGCCAAGATGAACAGACATTGTAAAATCGTGTTACTTTCTACCGCCCTAGTCGACAGACATAAAACAATGATTAATTAAACAATCTACTACAAAATACAGGTCTGTTTTTTTGTTTGTTTTTTGTTTTTGTTTTTGTTTTTTTCGTTTTCCGACTCGACGTCTAACAGAAATGAAACAATGAAGTCCTTCTTATCTTCATAGTCAAGTCACAAATAAGTTTTAATTTTGGTAAGCAAATAATTAATAAACAAAATAAGGTGCGGTATACAACAATTGCTTTTATACACGTTTTGTTGGATAGTTCTCATTGGCAATCAAAATAATCATATGCGATCTATAATAAATATCTTTTTTTAATTTCATTTTTGAGACGACCCTTAATATCTCACCTGTCGTAGTCGTTCTCAACTGTAGGTGTAGACAATTGTTGAAAAGGTCTAAGTAGAGCATTTTCATTATTCACGTATTTGCTAGCGTATCCGTATCGACGTATCGTATAACACGTATACGAGGAAAGGATAAATTAAGTCACGTTGGTCCCGATGAAGATATTTTATAATGCATTTAATTTTAATCTAATTTTAGTTGAGGTCGGGGCCAAATTATTATTTTATACAAATCTGTCCGATACGTATACGTCGATCCGTGCAAGTATATAGATACGTGAATAATGCAAATGCTCTATAACAAAGGGCTTTAATTGTGAAAAGACATCAACACAATAGTTTAAGTTGGAGACACAATGGATAAACGTTTATTCATGAAAAACAAACCAGTTTTCCCCGTATGTCTAGGTTAGTCTATGAAAAGGTATATACTGTGAAATTTAGAGCGAGGGGCTTGCCCCGAGCTCTTAATTTCATAGTATATACCTTTTCATAGACTATCCAATTTAGCACATATTTACAACTCGAGTAATCTTTTAATTGGTCTATTGAAAGTTTATTTTGGCTGACTACTTGTATCACAGGTGTTTGTAAAACGGAGCTGATTAACGAAATTTTGTAAATCTACTCACTAGTACCATTGTAAAATATGTGATTTCAAAAGGCCCTTGACTCCAGAATGAAAAGATGGTAGCTGCTGGCGTTTATTGATATAAAGCGGTGTTTTACTATACATATACTTTTTTACATAATAAGATGACAAAATAAATTGACCAAAAGCAGACAATAGTTAAATTGCAGTGGAAGCTTTACATGTCTTGAAAACAATTTTCAATTTCACAGTAAAACTAAAGCTATAATAAATTTGAAACAAATAGATAGTATGCAGTGGTGGATCCAAGGGGGTGGGGTTCATGGGGTTGCAAAGCCCCCTTTTTTGGACGATCAATGATTTTGAATGGGGACATATGGGGTTGGAAATATACTTTTTCACTTTTTTGGTCTTTTCGAAAATGTTGTTTGTGCTGTATTTAGACCCCTCTACTAAGAAATTTGTTTTGCATGCACATATATCTATACAAGTCTAAATTGAAAACAACGTTCAAACCTATGATTGCGTTTGATAAAAACCGCAATTTTTATACGTGTGCATGCAAAACAAATTTCTTGGTAGAGGGGTCTAAATATAGCACAAACAACATTTTCCAAAAGACCAAAAAAAGTGAAAAAGTATATTTAAACAAAACGCATTTGACTAACAGGTCGAACAACGGATGTTCTTAAACCAAATATACATATATATTTATAATTCGTCTAAATAACAGCCCAACAATGTTAGATCTGTACATTTGCGGAAGCAAATTTTTTGTTCTTCTCTGGCCGGGATTCGAACTCATGCTACTGAGATATCGTGGCACCAAATCCCCTTGCACTATGCCCGACGCGCTAGACCACTCGACCACCTAGGCTCGACAAAAATCAAGCTTTCGGTGGCCGGGTGTTACCTTTCTTCGTCAGTTTTTATCTAGCGTCGTAACACAGTACATGATATATAAGGCATGAAATATTTGCCACTGGACATTAAGCAACCAATAATCAATCAATCAGACAATCAATTCATGACAAAACAGACCAAGTTGCCTTAATTTCCCTTCACAAGGTTTCATAGTACACACTTTTTGATGTACAAAGTAATTGCATGGATGATAAATTATCACAATTTTAAGATGGCGTTTACTCTAATCAAGGTATAAAGAACCATATTTGTTACTCTTTATTTTAATGAAAGAAACTTGCAATCGTCAAAAACATTTTTTTAGATCCAAAGATTTTAATAGCAGGATATTTAAAAATCAATGTGAAAACTAATTACAAACTATTTAATCTAATTTGGAACATTTTATTTCAAAATAGCCAGTGGCAATTTTTGTTTTAATATCTTGAATACGATACAATGAAATCTTACCCTTGTGGTCATTCATGCGCAGTTACTTAATTAGTACACGGAAAAGTATTTACTATGAAAATTAAAAGGCAAATTCAAGCAATTTGATTGGACGAGAAGTTGTAAGTATGTGCTAAGAAACTTTTTAGTTTTTGTGTTAGTCCAAATATGCTTTATTGTAGCGAGGTATGGTCACTTAATATTGTAAAGAACAACAAAATACTTGAATCACAATATTTGTCAATGGAATCAGTAAAACTTTAAATCAAATTTTCAAAAAGTCTACTTGGAGTTAATTCTTAGGTGGTAAAAATAGATGTATTAGTTGAATTAGGAATGTTCCCCAATGTATTCAGGCTCATGATGAAGGCCGTACGGTGATCTATAGATGTTAATTTCTGTGTCATTTGGTCTATTATGGAGAGTTGTCTCTTTGGCAGTTATACCACATCTTCTTTTTATATCTAAAGTCTTTAATATGATTCTGGATGCATATTTTTAACTCAAATGAGTCTTAGCCTACATAATGTTTATAAAGTTAGCCAGTAATTACCTGATGGATTTGCTTCAAATAATTGAAATTTACTATCCAAATTGAACTTTTCTCATGTTTGGGATAATCAAAATACTTTTTCTAAAAAAAATGGTCTGGAAAAATGGTCTTTTTAAAGATGAGAATTCGATTAATGGAAATAAGTTAAGAACTTATAGAAAATTGAAAGTAAAGTATGAACTTGAAAAATATCTTTTATTAAATTTAGATAAAAATATTATAAAAAAAATATATGCCGAAATACGAATAAGTAGCAGAATACCATCTATTGAACGTGGTAGATATAATAAAACTGCTTTAGGAAATAGAGTGTGCCCCCTATGTAAAATAGGGATGGGAGATGAATTCTATTTCGCAATAATGTGTGCACAGCTTAATAACTCTACAATGAAAATGTTTAATGAAATTCATGATATTGTTTCTTGTTTTATTTCAATTAGAAGAAATGGGGAAAAATTATTTTAATTTTTCTTGTGAAGAATATGACATTTTGCTAAATTTATTAATGCCATAAGTGAAATGTACTATAGAAACAGTATTAAGATTTGTGTATGAACTGTTGATTTAACATCTTTTTATATAATATAATAATATAATAATTTTTATGCTAATTTGAGGGGAGGCATGTTGTCAAGCATTTAAGAAAAAAAACTAACGTAGATTTATTTTGTAAATGTTACATGCTTGTCTTGTTTGTTGCTTATTAGTGTTATTTAGTATCAATCCGATTGTTTGGAATTTTACAGTAATAAGTATCTTATTCTTATTCTGAATGTAGCATTTGGTAAAACGCATACCTGACAACCTGGTTGTTTGTTATCCCAAAAATAACCCCAGGCTAGTGTAGGATCGTAGAAAGACTTTGCATCTGTCAAATATTTTTGATCTTTTGTGGCTTTATATAGTTCAGCTGCTGCTTCACACATTTCGTCTGTATATCCGGAGGATCTAATTTAGAATATATGTAAAATAACAACTGTACCATTATTTTTTTAATAATTTTTGGATTTTCAAATAGTTAGGCCTCGATCATTACTAAACAGACATTTATTGTCGAATTGTGCATCTTGTGCAGTAAAATTGTTACTGTTAAATTGTTATTATCTGATGAAAACCCAAATACTCATCAATATCACACAAACTAATACCTGATTTGATACCTGGAATTATATAAACATTGTTTTTGTTTGAAGACCATAATTTTCATGATGCCCTTTATGTCATAACGTTCATGTTTTTGTAAAGTAACATGGCAATCGTCATAACAATGGGGTGTCAGTCGATATATCGAGAAAATTATCGTGAAAGAATAACTAACGGTGGTCAAGCATTGCGATCGGATCGGGAAAGATCTGGTATCGGATTATGAATGCAATTAAGTATAATTCTACTACAAAATCTGTGAAAAATCTGCTGTATTTTCAAAAGATGAAAGAAATCAGTAAAAAGAAATAAGCCGAAAAAAATGATTCAACTTCCTTAATAATATTTTGCACAACGATAAAGAAAAAATGCAGTACTTTTTAAGAAACACAAAAGGCGACACACAATCCTATGCGAATCATTAAGAAAACAAATAACGTTTGTATCTATAATGGTCACATTCCAACATATCATGATATATTTGAAACGTAATCTTTAGTGTGTCAGATAGTCCAGTAAAATAAAAGTATGTTACTTGAAAAAAGTTCTTAATAGTTTTTGAAAAAGTATATTTTTGTTGATTTTTAATCAAAATTGATGGTGAAAGATCAAGCAACGCATTAATTTGACCATGAAAGAATTTTGAAATTATAACTCCCCCCCCCCTTTATTTGTCTTTATTTGTCTTTGTACTATAATGTTCAATTTGGTCGTATGACTCTTGACGTGGATCCAGATTTCAGGTTTTTGGCTTTTGGTGTTCCTTACCAGAGATGCGATTTGGACGCATGAGGTTTCTATAGGGTTGGTTTAATTTTGTATAACCTTGTATTTTTATTTTTTTCATTTTGTGTTATATCGGCAAAGTGTGTAAGTCATTATGCTTTACTATCGGCAAAGAGTGTAAGTCATTATGCTTTACTATCGGCAAAGTGTGTAAGTCATTATGCTTTACTATCGGCAAAGTGTGTAAGTCATTATGCTTTACTATCGGCAAAGAGTGTAAGTCATTATGCTTTACTATCGGCAAAGTGTGTAAGTCATTATGCTTTACTATCGGCAAATAGTGTAAGTCATTATGCTTTACTATCGGCAAAGTGTGTATGTCATTATGCTTTACTATCGGCAAAGTGTGTAAGTCATTATGCTTTACTATCGGCAAAGTGTGTAAGTCATTATGCTTTACTATCGGCAAAGTGTGTAAGTCATTATGCTTTACTATCGGCAAAGTGTGTAAGTCATTATGCTTTACTATCGGCAAAGTGTGTAAGTCATTATGCTTTACTATCGGCAAAGTGTGTAAGTCATTATGCTTTACTACTATACTGACTGCACTATCAAATACCAAACCTTTATTTGACGTCTTTGTTTGATTTAATTGTAATTATGATTGAATGTTTAATTCAGTTGTGTTGTATGTCTGCTATGTATATTTACACAGTTTTGCCTGCTGGATCCCAGTTATGGCCACTTTAACCAATTATGTCTGTTTGGGTTGATCACCCAATTTGGCACTTCGTCTTATGCAGGACGGAAAGACGGACTTATATTGTTTAAGGCAACTAGTCTGTGTGTATTATAAAATCAGTGGCGGATCCAGGAGGGAGACGATCAATGCTTTTAAATGGGGATATACGGTTGAAACCCCCCTTTATCTTGGGTTGGAACCCCCCTTTTAAAAAAAGCTGGATCCGCCCCTGAAAATAATCAGATCCAATGGCATTAAACTATCATAGCCGTATTCGTAAACGAAATCGAAGCAGAATAATTCATGCAAATCCAATCTTTTGCTATAAAAATTACAATTATATAATCAAGTGTTTAAAAAAAGATTTAATCACTTTCGTGGATTCTTGCAATAACGAATAAGTGGTAACAAATCTTTCGCAATCCTTGAAGTTCCACAATCATCAAATAGCCGTACACGATCTTTAACGATCCGAAATATCTAAAATTTACAAATATCCCATTTTTGCAAAGTTTCTCATTAAACTAAAACTATGTTACTTTAACAATCATTTTAAACAGTAATATGGAACGATAGATTTAATAGAAAAGTAGTTTATGCAGACAAAATGTGAAAAAAATTATGTTTGCTTACATTTTTAATTCTTTGAAATTTCTAGGAGCAATTTGCCTTCTGTAGTTTTGTAAAAATGGTGTACTTTTAAACCTTGATTTTGTTTTCTCGGATACTGATCATAATAATGAACAATTTTGACGGACAGTTTTATTTTTCCAGTATTTGTAATTATCATTCATTAAATTAGATGTTTTACTGATATTGCATGTGTCTTCTCGATAATATTTCCTTCACGATCCTAAACCAGATCTTACACGATCCAATAGCAATACTTGACCACCGTTACCTAAAGTTCTTTCACGATCATTTTTCTCGATATACCGAATGACAGCCGTGTTAACTTATGTATACCAAAATTCAACATGATGTTATTCATGTAGACGATTAAAGAATAGCTGACCCAACCTTGAGTTTATCTGCAACATAGAATTGATGGTATGTGTAGTACAAAATAAGACGATTCCTATTTTTCGAATCACACACTTAGATTATATCTAGTTAACATACTTTACATTTTCCAACATTACAAAGAACAATATCCATTTAGCTGTTGCATTACACTACGGATATTGAACAAAACCTATCACGATTCTGGTAAGGGTTGTTGTTGAACTGAAGCAATGCACATGTAGTTCGTAGTCAATTCTACACAAAGCTGTTGACTGCTTCGCTCTATCCTAATTTAAAGTAATAGTGTGCATGTGGTTGTTGATTTTGTATTGGAAATGTGGTATTTTTTAGATATTGATTGATATAAAATGGATTTACTTTAAGAGTGTGCGTTATACACCCATGCTTTTAAAATTTTGTTCACTTTACTTGTTGAAAATTGAAATATTTACAAATAGACACGACTCTGGAGGTGTGCCTAGATTGGCAGAAGTTATAAAATACAGATAATGCATTTTTGTAAACATTGTATAGGAACATTTTATATAATAAAACGAACATGAATTAATGACAGTTGATCGGAACTGAAATACACATAGTTAATTTTCCGGCATTTGATGTCTTATCCTGAGACGAGAAAAGTCTGTAATTCTTTATCTCATTTAAGCCAATAGCTGTTGCTGTATCTCAGCTGCATCATAAAGCAACCAATCAGTATCTATATGTGATAAGTAATTATTTCAAAACGGCGTGTATATCGACTGAAACTAATAGCTACGCACCGTGATGCGAAGCAAAATCAAATGATATTGATTTCATATTTTCGATACAGCTTTCGGTTTATAAACAGTAAGGTCTGCATCGAATGTCAAGAACTTATTGGTGTTAGTAGTATATTACCCATAAAAAGCCTTTGCTTGGGGAACGCTATTTGAATATATACCGGGATTAGCTTTTGCGAACTCATACAAGGATTTAGCAGCTTCCAATAATTTAGCACTGTAACCAGTATCTGAAATATTGAAACAGAAACGCTGAAAGGAAAGGTGAAATATTTCATACTGCCTGATTACGAAAGAAAAAAACGGAGAAGAAAAAGGAAAGTGTAATGAAATGAATTTCATAGTGCTCCTTTCCGTTTTTGCGCCTCTTGCTATCTGATTGAAATATAGATGTTGTTAACGCTTCGCCTACACAGTTACAAGGTAAGAGTTAATGGTAAACTGTATGAAAAAAAATGTAAGGATAACAAGATATTGAAAGAAAAATATTCAGACGCATGTTCGAGATGAATGATTTTGATTTGTGTTTCCTTTGAAATATTGAATTACTGGTAATATATCTCAAAGCATTGCCAAGGAAAATGATATAGAAGTGTTTTAAAAGATATATATATATAAATGCTTTACTCTAAATTAGCAGCGATACAGATTTCTTCCACGATCAGATTTAGTTTCACGATAAAATTTAGAAAATAGGTGAGTAACTCGCGTCAACTAAAATATCATAATAAAATATTAAGAAATTTGTTTGGTGCACCTTTTCAGATTAGACAATATAGCGCGTTTAAATTGATGTAGGATAGCGGAATCGTCCCGTTATAACAAAATATCCAACCATAATGTCTTTAATAGTAACTTCTCTAATAGGAAGTGCTGACACTTTGTTCACTGCAGTATAACTATGGGTTACACTTTTAATTCTTTACATTAAAATCACGTCAACTAAATATAAATATAAATTAAATATGAAATATAAAATTTTACACAAGAAATTTAGTCTTCACACCTCGGCATATTATAGTCTAACGTTTATCAGAGCAATCTGCCGAGATACGAATTTGTGCAACCACAATGACTCTAATCCTCTAACCTTTCTCTTTGAAAACAACTGCTCCGATAGCAAGTGCTGCAACTGTGTTTCCTGCAGCATCACTTCCTGGTGCCCCGGGGTGAATTTTATAAGCTGGTCTACTCATGTGCATGTCCTCTGCTCTTCCCCAGAAAGCGTGGTCTGCTCCACCATCACCTACCTAGATTTTGAAAGAAAATGAAAACACAAATGCATGAGGGTCTGGATGGAGGGTCCTTCATTTCTTTATTCTTTGATTGTTTACACTATTTTTCACTATTATTTATATATGTTGCTCATCATTCTCTATTCTTTTAAAATTCGTCAAATTAAGCAACAGCTAAACTATACAAACTGATAGTATGGTATACGTCATAATAGATATTGTGCCCCATTTTCCTATTTCTATATATGTATCACTAATTTTAAAACCAGTTTAATCTACAAAATGTATGTGTTCCTTGTCAATTTATTAACATAACATGAAGTTTCATTGGTTTAGTTTTACATGATCTCTGCTGCAAATATCTTCTTTTTTCATTTAAAGATGCATATATTCGTATTCTTCCACCTTTCTTCTTTGCCCGTACCTGTCTTATTGCATTGGGTTGTTTTATTTGATGTTAGACCTTTTAGTTTCAATTCTGATTCAAAATCTCTGAATCTTCTAGATACTGGCGTTGTTTATCATCTTAATTCCGTGTTATAGTGTTCTTTTTTAGTCTTTGTAAATTATTACTTTTACTGTTTAGTCTATTTTTGATACTATCCATTTAACGTGGCTCGGTACTAATACATCCCTTTATTATGTTATTGTGTTATGGTAAATTTTTGTATTCTTGTCTTTCGTTTTTGCTAAATGTGCTTTGTCTATATGTCTTTTTGTTTTTCTTTGTTGACATATTTGTTTGTTTTTAAAGTGATTAAGATTATTACACAATGTTGAATGCTGAATCCCTATTTTTGACATTTTTACCTTTTATGTCTGTTTGTTTTGTTTACACATTGTTGTCAATATAATGGAATTTTATGCGACTGTCATACAAGAGAGAGGTTTAGCTAGTTATAAAACCAGGTTTAATCCACAATTTTCTACATAAGAAAATGCAGGTACTAAGTTAGGAATATGACAGTTGTTATCCATTCGTTTTATGTGTTTGAGTTTTTGATTTTGTCATTTGATTAGGGACTTTCCGGATCGTTTTGAATTTTCCTCAGAGTTCGGTATTTTTGTTATTTTACTTTTTTTCTACCAGTACGGGATTCAAATTTCGGTTTTATGAATGAACTTCCCCGTTTGACTCAAGTCGATTCAAGAAACATGCGTCATAGGAGACCATCAAATATTTCTGTGGAAAAGTACCAGTTGGTAGATCATACGCAAAGTCTGAGCAGAAGTCCATGCACCTTGTTTCATTCCAATTGGTATGTATGTTTCTGATTATTTTACCCAAATATGTCTTATTTGTACCTTGGCTTATGATGTTTAGACTCAATATTCGAGGTTATATGAGATTGTTAAATGCGCTTGAACCTATATATAACATATACAAATTTTGGGTAATAAAATCACCTGAACCCAGTAAGTTTGCTGGCTTGGAATCCAACATTTCAGGAAATAGTCCAGTGGTGTTCTTAAACAATCATACATGTCATCCAGTTTTCCAGCATGTTCATAGGCATCTTTGAATTTCTCCAATCCCCACCCTAGAACGTGTGCTGACGTTGCCATCGGAAGGTTGAATTTGACGTGATCTCCAGCTGGGAAGAACAATGTTATTAATAAGTAAACGAACAAATTAAAAACCTAAGCCTTAAATGCTTACCTAAGGTGGATGTATGTTCTTTGAAAATCAATTGACAAAGGGATATTTTAGTTTTGACATTATTAGCTTATGCTTACTCAGCAGCAATTTCTGTGATTTTAAATCTATTTATAGGTTGAAGCAGGAATATATATATATTGACATACTGTTCCCAGGTTGAAGTCAAGGTTTCAATTTTTCACGGGTGCATGCAAATTAAAACCAAGCCAAACTTTATTTAGATAACACAGTTTCTATGCCATTAACCAACTAAATGGATTATCAAAGGATTCAATGTCGATTTTGTAAATTTTAATGTTATGATAATTCTTATATTTACATTTAATATAAATTAAAATATCTCTAATCACTTATTTCTACAAAATCATAGGTGCTAATTGCTGCCATGTACCGACGGTGACATGTGTTTTAAAGTCATATGAAACTTCAAATTTATAAACAAGTTGCTTTCTTTATAAAACAGAAAAGCAACACGTGAACCCAAGACCGCTGACTGGTCACCAAAACAATGTTGCTGATTTTTTGTTTGCTTTTGAATTGAGATAATTGACTGTGAATAAAATAAGATAATGATGATTTAAAACACCTTTATTAAAATATGAAATTGTCTGTAGATTCTTGCACAAGTTAGTTGAATAAAATGTTGGGTAGTTGTGAATAGAAAAGTGTAAACAGCTACTATTTGAATATACATATAAAGGCTCGACTATTTTTATTTATTATTTGGGAGTGTACATAATTTTTTCGTAACCCTTATGCAAATCCAAGTTTCTACAAACCTGATGTCTAATGCAAATTGCACTAAACCAATCGCAATATAAATTTTAAACACTCAGTTTGCTTTATAATCTGAATGCATTATTTTATCTATCATATCTTCATATTGTGTTTCCTGGATGCCGTCAATTATTCTCAACTCGTTATTGAAGCTGTCTGTACTCATAGCAGCTGTTGTATAGGTAAATTTAAAGTCCAATGTCCCTGTATAGTGAAACCCTGTGGCATGCAACTTATAAGAAGGTTTCGTATATTTTTCATGAGAGTAACACACCAGCTTCATTTGTACCTCTTATATAGAGACTTATTTTGGTCTCATAAAACATCTCAAATTTTAAGGATTTCCTGATTTTACTGAAATCAATCCAAATATTTTACAGGAAAACTTGGTTTTGAAGAATATGTTGTTTTCAGAAGTTTTATGAATACCTGAACATACTCTCAAAAGAACCAATTTATATAAAAAGATATGTAGATATAAAAAGATACCAGGATTAAAATGTTGTACGCAAGACGCGAGTTAAGTCTACAAAGAAACATCAGTGATGCTCGAATAAAAAAAAAGTTAAAAAGGCCAAATAAAGTACGAAGTTGAAAGGAATTCAGGACATAAAATTTCGAAACAAAGGTTTTGTCGAATACATCTAAAGTAATCTATTTCTGGGGTAGAAAATCCTTAGAATTTCGAAAATGTCAAAGTTTATAATAGGACAGTGACTCAAAAAAGAAAAGAAAAGAGAAAGAGCTAGAGTCAGAATACCGCAAGTAATGATGACCTTGCTTGAAAGTCAAGCTCTTACTGACGTGTCCTGAATTTAGATAAGAAAAGCGAAAATTTGCATTCACAAGTGAAATTAATATTTATGCATGCACGTGGTTTTTTTGCGCAAGAAATAGTAAATAGAAAGCATACGCACTGATACTCTAAACAAGTATACGCATTTGCGTCATCATATATATTAATCTAATAGTTGAATTCGCATGTCAAACCACATACCTCAAGTGTTTTTACTCCGTATTCATTGCCATTTAATCCGGAATTTTTGTGAACAGGGTGATGTATAATGTGAATGAACCAAGACGTGTAGGATAGCTGATCAACACAATGAATACAATTTTCAAAATTGTACCATAGTGCAAATATTTAGATGCTATAAGGTTGAATTATTAAGACAAACAAAAAAAAAAAGAATTGAAATTTTATAATTAACATACATTCCTGTTAATGATTTATTTCCCGAAAATTTTGAATATTATATCAATAAACACAAACGTCAAGTATTTACGGATGGACATTTTATTTATCAAATCAATCTCTGCTTAAAGTCTAACATTCCACTATATGAATATATTGCTATATAAAATAAAAGCAGAGACTCATCAATCCATACTAAAACAGTATAATTAATTAACATAGTAATTAAATTTTGTTATGATTATTGTAAAATATTAATTACGTTTTTTCGTGATTTAAAATCCTTGTGAATTGAAACCATGCAAGTATTTTTTCATTCACAACCGTTTAGAATTTAGATATTTAGCTAACTTTGAGTACGCATCCCTGCTCAGTGGTGCTCATACGTTGCATATAATTTTCATTATTGTAATGACTGATCAAACCTGTGAGACATAATGCACGTATATATGACAATTTTAATTATATTCTATTAAGAATAAATTCAGTCTCAGTTAAAACTTAATACTGAATATTCTCTTGGTCTGGTAGTATCTATTAAAGAAATTAGATACTTTTTACAGAAAAATCCTTTTGTTTAATTATCTTTCTGCTTTCCAACCACTGTGTTTCCGGCCTTAGATAAATATTTATAACAAAATATATCGTTTTCTAAATTTTCTGCATGCTTTCCGACATTTTCCCATGCTAAGATTGAAATACAAAATATCAAATGATAAACGTTCAGAAATAATCAGTTTATTCTGGGACATTATATATCAATAAACTATTCCCAGGTTTATTGTCACAATGCACAACAGAACGCTGTATTAAATACTACACACACAACGCGTACTGGGATCGTCTCAAAGCATGAATTATATAATTGCTTTTTCATTATACTTGATATTTAATAAACACTCGCATTATTAAAACACATATGTTTTGTCAAAAAGCAAAAAGATTTTTTGACTACAACCTAATCTTTATTGTTTTACTTTCCGATCTACAAATGAACTTTGATTGTTGAAATATAAAATGTCACGTGGTAGCATAGCCATAGAGGGACCGTATCAAAGATATAGATAACAACCTGTAAAAGGGATCGAAAATTTTCGAGACGTTCCGAGAATCTTGATTCCGAGGATATCGAATGGCCCATAGACACTTCCAAAACTCACAAATATATAAGCGTGAACGCAAAAAAAGTTGAATATGTTTTATATACTTGAACGGCTAGGTTTCACTTTAAAAGAAGTGAACGCCACCTTATTCTTAATAGAAAATCTTTTACATTATCAAATTCTTCATAAATTTACGGATATTGAATTATTGAATTCCCAGATACTAATTTGCCGATATTTTCCCGTATGCAGTGACCTTAACTACGAGACTTCTCGTTATGACTTTATCCACCGCACAGCGCAAGTGCAATGGGAAACCCGTGCAGTGGGATATCCAGTGAACGAAAACAAAAGAAAATTCACTCTTCTTATGATAGTGTCGAGAAAGTCAATAATAAAACAATACTGGTGACGATACTGATCAAAAGTTATTTCTGAGTGAACAATAATTGTACATTTTAAAGAAACTATTTGTTAAACTGTGTCATTAGAAATATACATGCAAATACACGATGTTTTATGTTCAATATTAATCGAGATAATTGCTTTAGAAGCTTGTGAAACTGAAATTTAAAAACTGCCTATCTTTGCTGCATATTGATAAAAAAAAATTGGAAAAAATCATGTGCATACAAAATCTAAAGATCTTTCGGGTCACTAATTTTCTGAGTGTTCCAAAAATTCCTTAGCATGTTACAAGTTCCCAAAGTATGCTTATTTGTTCACTCCTAAGTTATCGAGCACACCGGTTTGCTCTTGTCACATGTACATTCAATGGAGAACTGTTGTCTTTTCATGAATATATACATTTAAAAGTCTGTCTGTGCAGGTTAAAAAAATTAAAGATAACTATTTTTATAAAGTAGGTATCTTTCTACTATTTTGTATACAATTTTAAGAAAAGGTCGTCTCGAGTTTTATACAAGTATTTGCGGTCTTCTCGATCTATTCGCATTCAATGTTTACATTGAGATAAGGTCTGTTTGATTTTGCATAGTAACTTCATTTCAAAAGTGCCAATCTTTGCTGCATATCAATCGATTCCTTTGGAATTTTTTCCATGACTTTCTCTGATCTAGCTGTATATATAAACGAATAATTAGCATGTTCCAAAGAGGTATACATACAGTGAAAAATAAATTGAATTGGTACTCCAGGAATTTATTCGTATAGCAACATTTTAAACCAATTTTTCTCCCAAGCATCTATAGCCTGCTGTACTCGTCGTTTGCTACTTAAGGAGGAAAATGATAACATTGAGTGGAAGTTTGTTTTTTAGTTAAATTTATTTTTATTTTTACTATTTACCAGAACGTTTTCCGTGAATCCATAATTGATAGCGTCCTTGCTAAAATGGGATAAACATTGAGAAGATCTAGTTTTCAGTGTTTACAGGAGAGATAATATTTTGTCACTAGATTTCCCACTGCGTGTTGAAAGAATGTAAATAAACGTGCTCTTGAGGTTAAATAGTAATAACAGATTCTTAAAGAACAAATTTAATAAAACAAATCATTTAACAACTGTTATGGAATAGTTTGATTAATAAATGGGAACGCATGGAAAATATAAAAAAAAATGGCTTTTTCAATTCACTTATCTGTCATGTTTTCCACGCGCTCTGTTATTATTGTTTATCAATGTCACAATCTGGTAAACTTCGGCAACAAACTCGAAAATTAATAAGCTTACGATGAACAACCACTAAATGAAATATCATTTGTCGATAATACGAAGTAGATGTGTGATAAATATATTAAAAAAACGTGCATGCAAGACTTAGTTTAGTATATATGACTGCATTGGTTCAATAATTTCGATAACATTAAAATTTCAAGAAACTCGTTTCATATGACTTTAAAACAGTTTATTTAACACGATATGACATTCTGTGAAAAGGCAACGTAGTATATGGTTTATCCAAAAGAAGATAATCATGCATTTCTCAAAAGGGCAAAGCTTCCGTAAATATTAATCAATATACGTCTTATGTAGACTTTTCATTTCATCTACTTGATTTGAACTCTAGTGGATAGTTGTCTCATTGGCAAATATAACACATCTCCTTATTTTTTTCATATTTTCTGTTCAGTGCAAACCATTATATCAAACTTTGAAACAGTGGTAATGTCTTCCCTGCTACGCGAATGACTCTTTCGGAGTTTTTCATTCATGTAAAAAATATATACTTGCCATCATACCAGCCTCCTGTTAGGTCGTGTCCATCCCCATTATCACCCATTGCAGAATCACCTCTCCATAAGATTGGGTTGTTACTAGGAAGTTTACCAGATCTCTGAGCATCATAAAATAGGATGGAAAGTCCCATGGCATTACCATAGTCATATTTCATCTTAGATCGTCCTGGAGAACAAACGAAAATTGATAATATGCTTTAATAATGAAAACAACACTTTAAAAAATTGAAAACAACACATTTAATAATTTCATGCGTCCGAAGCGCTTTTCTGGATTTAGCTTCATCAGGAACGCTCAAAGCCAAACATTTGAAATCCGAGGGATGTATAAGTACCGAAACAGTTGAGGAGCTATATGACAAAAATACCTAAAACAAATAGCCAAATCCATCTAAGGTAAACTTTGCCTGAGGGAGTTGAAACCTTAGTTTCTTTATAATTTCAAAATTTATAAACGGACAGTTTTAGAAAAGTTTGTTATAAATCATGTCAGTACCGAAATACTGACTACTGAGCTGATGATACCCTCGGGGACTGATAGTCCACCAGCAGAGGTATCGACCCAGTGATGTAAAAAATTGAAAACAACACGTTTAATAATTCCATGCGTCCGAAGCGCTTTTCTGGATTTTTCTTTATAATATCAAAATTTATAAACGAACAATTTTAGAAAAGTTTGTTATAAATCATGTCAGTACCGAAATACTGACTACTGAACTGATGATACCCTCGGGGACTGATAGTCCACCAGCAGAGTTATCGATCCAGTGATGTAAAAAATTGAAAACAACACGTTTAATAATTTCATGCGTCCGAAGCGCTTTTCTGGATTTACCTTCATCAGGAACGCTCAAAGCCAAACATTTGAAATCCAAGGGATGTATAAGTACCGAAACAGTTGAAGAGCTATATTACAAAAATACCTAAAACAAATAGCCAAATCCATCTAAGGTCAACTTTGCCTGAGGGAGTTGAAACCTTAGTTTCTTTATAATTTCAAAATTTATAAACGGACAATTTTAAAACTGTCGAGTGTCCAAAGCTCTTTTCTGGATTTACCCTCATCAGGAACGATCGAAAATTTGAATTCTTTAGAATATACAAGACCCGAAACAGTTGGAGATCTTTAAGACCAAAAAGAACCTTAAAATAATAGCCAAAATCCATCTAAAAGCAACTTTGTCTGAGGGAATTGAACCTTAGTTTCTTAATAATTTCTTAATTTATGAACTCATGATTTAAGACGCGATATGGGGTAAACGTTAATAAGATATCAATCCAGATAACCGACGGACATAAACAAGTCTTTGACTTTTAAACATCGTAAACTATTGATAAAACAATGGGCAAATTCCATACCTGTATAAGTAGCTATAAAAGTCCAAAGATGACAAAATGTAGAAACAATTTAAGAAAAAAAAAATCCTGGTTTATACTACATCATTAAACGTAAAAACAGACAGCATCAAACAACAACCATTGGATTACAGGTTCCTAGCTTAGGATAGGCACATTAGGAATACGGTGATTTTTTACTTGAATCTATAATATTATATAAGGTACGTGTTTTTGTATGTCGCTTGCAATTGCCAACTACTAGATTAAGAAATCAGAATGGTTTTGGATCCGGAATCTAGCATGAACAGTGTATATATATATATATATATAGAAATAAGGAGATATCGTATAATTGTCAATGAGACAACTATCCACCAGAGTCCAAATGACGTGAATGTGAGCAAAATGTGTCACCGTAAGGCCTTTAACAATGAGCAAAATGTTAATTAACCATATCGAAAAGTCAGCTTTAAAAGGCCTCGACTTATCAAAAAAGGACAATCCAAAAAATAAAAAAGAAAACCAACAGCCGATTTATAAGAAAACAATTAACGCAAAACATATATGACAGAAATGAAACAACGACTATCTTTGAGTTACAGGCTCCTGACTGGGGACAAGCACATAATACTGTGGTGAGGTTTAACATGTTTGTGAGGTCTTTCCACTCCTCTAACCTTGGATAGTGGTGTAACAGCACAACATAAGAGCAAACTGTAATAATTATTATGATATGGTACGAAGCACATAGACAACTAACTTAAGTTAAGTCTTATTTTTAAAAATTGCAACTGGCACACCAAAACATTATTCTTACAACAGTAACATAATGCATTAACTGAAATCTCAAGTCAAAATATGCAAATAAATTTAGTATCATAAAGAAACGCTTAATCGACATTAACCTAAAGCGCATGCAAATTGCTGGCAAGTTCATTACATTTATTCAATAATTCAATTTATACTTCTTTATCTATATACGTAATGCTTACCAACTCCGGATGGTGGAGTCAAATTTACAAAATGACTTGGTGGTACTGTTGAATTATTTATCGAAACAGGTGGTACTGTTGATTTATTTGTCAGGACAGGTGGTACTGTTGAATTATTTGTCGAAACAGGTGGTACTGTTGAATTATTTGTCAGGACAGGTGGAACTGATGAATTATTTGTCGAAACAGGTGATACTGTCGAATTCTTTGTCGAAACTGGTGGTACTGTTGAATTATCCGTTGGTTGATTTGGTTGTTGTGTTCCTGTTGATGGTGGACCCTGTCCTTCTATTGTAATTTTCCCTACTGGAGCTGTGCTACTGGGTGTACGTGCTTCAAAGTCGATTTTTAGGTTCCCCCCGGACAAAACATCTTTATCATAGTCCTTATTTGAAAGTAAAAGTTCTGTTTTGTCGGTGCTCGTAGACTCTATTTCAGCTACCCAGGTCTAAATACATAAAATGGAAATTGTCAAATCTCGTAGCTAGCTGTATGTATTTGAATGTGGTATGTGTTGACATGAATTACGATCATTAGTATGGTCATAATTATAAATTATCTGTTTACAAAACTTTGATTTCTTTTTAAATACAAAGGATGTTCTACCCCAGTAATAGATTACCTTAGCTGTATTTGGCAAAACCTTTCGGAGTTTTGGATCCTTAATGCTTGAACTGAGTATCTTATTTTGCCTTTTTTTACTTTTTTTTTATTCGAACGTCACCGATGAGTCTTTTGTAGACGACACGCCTGGTATTTATGATGAACTTATTTAAAGGGGCATCATTAGCTACGAGAAAATAAAAAATAAGATATGATTTTTCAATTTTTGTTCAATCATTAATGAAAAAGATATGTGAAATGATAATTCCCAGCCAATTTGGTTCAATTTTGTCAAAATAAGCTAAGAAACATCGCTGATGAGTTATTCCCTTGCATTGAATAATTTCACGTTATTGAATCCGTATGCATGTTACCTTCAATTTAACCCCTTAGCTAGAGATGGGTTACGCATACATTCATCATTTAAAAGGAAAAGAATGTCAACCTTGAAAGGGACAGTAGGATGAATCGTTTGGTTGACTGATTTGATCCACAAAAAAAAATCATTCTTATACAGGTAAAAACGATGATAAACTTACTTTTTAACCTACAATATGAAATGAAGCAGACCTAGAAAAATCCAATTGCACGTGGTCGCTATCTGTTTAAATTTATATTCATGTTTATATCGGGTTTTTTCTTATACCGTCTGCAGTTTTTGGGGGTCATCTCGATGGTTAATTAGATGCTCGATTAGATGACATTTAGACAAAAATACAAACGAAATGTTGATATATTTCATCGAGCCTATGCATTTGAAAGTGTTTAGTTTGGATATACGTTTTTGTATGTTATAAATCAAATAAGATGTTAATAGCATATCATGATGAAAATGTGGATACATTTTTGAAACCCTTCCCACACGAAAAGGAATATTTCTTACTCTATAGCTAGACTGGTATGTCCTTGTGTATTTGATGCGGACCTCAGGAAAATATCAGTTGCCGTTAATAAAAAAAACGGCACAAATCGAGCAAGTGTAATTCCTATCACAGTTACGAGCACAAAAAAAAAAAAAAAAAAACCGGAAAAAGGATAGTGATCTTATAATTATTATTATTATTATTTATTTTTGGTGTTTTAACGCCACTTTTAAGCACCGCTTTTGGGCTATTTCGTGGCGGCCAGTTTTTATTGGTGGAGGAAGCCGGAGTGCCCGGAGAAAACCACCGACCTTCGATAGGAAAACTGACAATCCTAGTCAATTAAGATTAGAGTCGAGTGCACCCGCACGAGCGGGGTTCGAACTCACAACCTCAGTGTTGACTGGCTAGTGATTACAGTAGTAACTACTTAAACCACTCGGCCACCGAGGCCCCTTAGTGATCTTATTACGGTCGAAGCTACTCGCTATATGTCACTACCAAACACTTTCAAAATAATAAAATCAAATCTCCCGATTTTTTTTCAAAGTGACAATATGAAAATATATATACATTTGCACAGTGCACGGTATGTAATGATGATAAATCTTACCATTAACTGTAATAACATCGATATATGGAAACCAAATAGTAGCGTTTCGTAATTCCTGAAAATATTTGTATTCATTTTGGTTTTAATAACCAATCCATGTCATGTCATTATCATGGCAGTCATACATGCGTGTAGATATCACCGAGGTTCACGGTAAATGCATCAAATTTACTTAGTGTTTTACCATCGATTTCTCGTAAGATGAAAGTCATATTCAAATGTGACAGCTGCATTCTTTTGTTTTTACTATTAAGGTTAAAAATTAAAAATTTACATAGGTCAATTGATTGGTGACCTATGTTAGACATATGTGTTGGCTAATTCTCGCATTTTTAATTTTTGTTCAATCATTAATGAAAGTGATATGTTAAATAATAATTCCCAGCCAATTTGGTTCAATTTTGTCAAAATACGCTAAGAAACATCGCTGATGAGATATTCCCTTGCATTGAATAATTTCACCTTATTGAATCCGTATGCATGTTGCCTTCGATTTGACCACTTAGCTAGAGAACGGTTACGCATACATTCATCATTTAAAAGGAAAAGAATGTCAACCTTGAAAGGGAAAGTAGGATGAATCGTTTGGTTGACTGATTTGATCCACAAAAAAAAAAACATTCTTATACAGGTAAAAACGATGATAAACTTACTTTTTAACCTACAACATGTACAATATGAAATGAAACAGACCTAGAAAAATCCAATTGCACGTGGTCGCTATCTGTTTATATTTATATTCATGTTTATATCGGGGTTTTTTTTACCGTCGGCAGTTTTGGGGGGTCATCTCGATGGTTAATTAGATGCTCGATTAGATGACATCTAGACAAATATACGCACGAACTGTTGATACATATCATCGAGCCTATGCATTTGTAATTGTTTAATTTGGATATACGTTTTTGTATGTTATAAATCAAATATGAGAATTTGAATCAAATCGGCGAACATGCATTTGATAGCTTATGCCCCAATACTTACGTTGTTGAAGTTGAAGTGTAAAGTAAGTAGCAAGATGTTAATAGCATATCATGGTGCAAATGTGGATACATTTTTGAAACCCATCCCACACGAAAAGGAATTTTCCTTACTGTATAGTTAGACTGGTATGCACTTGTGTACTTGATGCGGACCTCAGGAAAATATCCGTTGCCGTTAATAAAAAACCGCACAAATCGAGCAAGTGTAATGCCTATCACAGTTACGAGCACCAAAAAAAAAAACAAAAAAAAAAACAAACGGAAAAATTATAATGATCTTATTACGGTCGAAGCTACTGGCTATATGTCACTATCAAACACTTTCAAAATAATAAAATCAAATCTCTAGAATTTTTTTCAAAGTAACAATATGAAAATATATATGTATTTGCACAGTACATTACACATGTAATGATGATAAATCTTACCATTAACTGTAATAACATCGATATATGGAAACCAAATAGTAGTGTTTCGTAATTCCTGAAAATATTTGTATTCATTTTGGTTTTAATAACCAACCCATGTCATGTCATTATCATGGCAGTCATACATGCGTGTACGTATCACCAAGATTCACGGTAAATGCATCAACTTAACTTAGTGTTTTACCATCGATTTCTTGTAAGATAAAAATCATATTCAAATGTGACAGCTGCATTCTTTTGTTTTTACTATTAAGGTTAAAAATTAAAAATTTACATGGGTCAATTGATTGGTGACCTATGTTAGACATATGTGTTGGCTAATTCTCGCATTTTCAATTTTTGTTCAATCATTAATGAAAGTGATATGTGAAATAATAATTCCCAGCCAATATGGTTCAATTTTGTCAAAATAAGCCAAGAAACATCGCTGATGAGTTATTCCCTTGCATTGAATTATTTCACGTTATTGAATCCGTCTCCATGTAACCTTCGATTTGACCCCTTAGCTAGAGATGGGTTACGCATACATTCATCATTTAAAAGGAAAAGAATGTCAACCTTGAAAAGGAAAGTAGGATGAATCGTTTGGTTGACTGATTTGATCCACAAAAAAAAATCATTCTTATACAGGTAAAAACGATGATAAACTTACTTTTTTAACCTACAACATGTACAATATGAAATGAAACAGACCTAGAAAAAAAAATTGCACGTGGTCGCTATCTGTTTATATTTATATTCATGTTTATATCGGGTTTTTTTTTACCGTCTGCAGTTTTTGGGGGTCATCTCGATGGTTAATTAGATGCTCGATTAGATGACATCTAGACAAATATACACACGAACTGTTGATACATATCATCGAGCCTATGCATTTGTAATTGTTTAATTTTGATATATGTTTTTGTATGTTATAAATCAAATATGAGAATTTGAATCAAATCGGTGAACATGCATTTGATAGCTTATGCTCCAATACTTACGTTGTTGAAGTTCAAGTGTAAAGTAAGTAGCAAGATGTTAATAGCATATCATGATGCAAATGTGGATACATTTTTGAAACCCATCCCACACGAAAAGGAATTTTCCTTACTGTATAGTTAGACTGGTATGCACTTGTGTACTTGATGCGGACCTCATGAAAATATCCGTTGCCGTTAATAAAAAACGGCACAAATCGAGCAAGTGTAATTCCTATCACAGTTACGAGCACCAAAAAAAACAAAAACAAAAAAACAAACGGAAAAATTATAATGATCTTATTACGGTCGAAGCTACTCGCTATATGTCACTATCAAACACTTTCAAAATAATAAAATCAAATCTCTCGAATTTTTTTCAAAGTGATAATATGAAAATATATATGTATTTGCACAGTACATTACACATGTAATGATGATAAATCTTACCATTAACTGTAATAACATCGATATATGGAAACCAAATAGTAGTGTTTCGTAATTCCTGAAAATATTTGTATTCATTTTGGTTTTAATAACCAACCCATGTCATGTCATTATCATGGCGGTCATACATGCGTGTACGTATCACCGAGATTCACGGTAAATGCATCAACTTTATTTAGTGTTTTACCATCGATTTCTTGTAAGATGAAAGTCATATTCAAATGTGACAGCTGCATTCTTTTGTTTTTACAATTAAGGTTTAAAATTAAAAATTTACATAGGTCAAATGATTGGTGACCTATGTTAGACATATGTGTTGGCTAATTCTCGCATTTTCAATTTTTGTTCAATCATTAATGAAAGTGATATGTGAAATAATACTTCCCAGCCAATTTGGTTCAATTTTGTCAAAATAAGCCAAGAAACATCGCTGATGAGTTATTCCCTTGCATTGAATAATTTCACGTTATTGAATCCGTATGCATGTGACCTTCGATTTGACCCCTTAGCTAGAGATGGGTTACGCATACATTCATCATTTAAAAGGAAAAGAATGTCAACCTTGAAAGGGAAACAAGGATGAATCATTTGGTTGACTGATTTGATCCACAAAAAAAAATCATTCTTATACAGGTAAAAACGATGATAAACTTACTTTTTAACCTACAATATGAAATGAAGCAGACCTAGAAAAATCCAATTGCACGTGGTCGCTATCAGTTTATATTTATATTCTTTTTTATATCGGGTTTTTTTTACCGTCGGCAGTTTTTGGGGGTCATCTCGATGGTTAATTAGATGCTCGATTAGATGACAACTAGACAAAAATACACACGAACTGTTGATACATATCATCGAGCCTATGCATTTGTAATTGTTTAATTTGGATATACGTTTTTGTATGTTATAAATCAAATATGAGAATTTGAATCAAATCGGTGAACATGCATTTGATAGCTAATGCCCCAATACTTACGTTGTTGAAGTTGAAGTGTAAAGTAAGTAGCAAGATGTTAATAGCATATCATGATGCAAATGTGGATACATTTATGGAACCCACCCCACACGAAAAGGAATTTTCCTTACTGCATAGCTAGACTGGTATGCACTTGTGTACTTAATGCGGACCTCAGGAAAATATCCGTTGCAGTTGATAAAAAAGAGGGACGAAAGATACCAGAGGGACAGTCAAACTCATAGATCGAAAACAAACTGACAACGCCATGGCCAAAAATAAAAAGACAAACAGACAAATAATAGTACAGATGACACAACATAGAAAACTAAAGACTAAGCAACACGAACCCCACCAAAAGCTGGGGTTGATCTCAGGTGCTCCGGAAGGGTAAGCAGATCCTGCTCCACATGTGGCACCCGTCGTGTTGCTTATGTTATTACAAATCCGGTAAATAGTCTAATTCGGTAAGTCACATTCGTGAAAAGGGAGGGTATTGTAGTTACGACATAAGGAACATATCCGATATCTTCTGTGAAACGGTTATTCCATAACGGTCAACCAACTCGTGATGGCGTCCGTAAAATTTACGAAGGGATGACTTCAACTTCACCATTTGGAACTCTTGGTTTAATAGCTTCCTTGTGAGCAGCAATCTTCTATCAAGGAACTCATGATAGGAAACACAAGCCCGGGAATATCGTATCAATTGGGAGACATATATTCCGTGTGCCGGCGCTGCTGGAATGTTGCTACTTAGAAATGGAAGGTTTACAATTGGGAAACTGAAATCATCTCTTTTGTCGTAAAGTTTTGTTTTCAACCGACCCTCATTGTCAATTTCTAGATGTTAGTCAAGATATGAGGCAGACTTAACTGTATCTGTAGTATCCTTTATCTCTAGTTCGATGGGATAGATTCGTTCAACATAGTCACCAAATTTTGTATTATTTAGTGAGAGAACATCATCGGCACAGATCGAGCAAGTTTAGTACCTATCACAGTTACGAGCACCAAAAAAAAAAAACAAAAAAAAAACGGAAAATGATAATGATCTTATTACGGTCGAAGCTACTCGCTATCCGTCACTACCAAACACTTTCAAAATAATAAAATCAAATCTCCCGATTTTTTTTCAACGTGACAATATGAAAATATATATACATTTGCACAGTGCACGGTATGTAATGGTGATAAATCTTACCATAAACTGTAATTACATCGATGTATGGAATCAAATAGTAGCGTTTCGTAATTACAGAAAATATTTGTATTCATTTTGATTTTAGTAACCAATCCATGTCATGTCATTATCATGGCAGTCATACATGCGTGTGCATATCACCGAGGTTCACGGTAAATGCATCAACTTTACTTAGTGTTTTACCATCGATTTCTTGTAAGATGAAAGTCATATTCAAATGTGACAGCTGCATTCTTTTGTTTTTACTATTAAGGTTAAAAATTAAAAATTTGCATAGGTCAATTGATTGGTGACCTACGTTAGACATATATGTTGGCTAATTCTCGCATTATTTAAATGTAAATGTCAATTGAGGTAGTAAACTAAGGTTGCAAGTTTCTCGGTCAGTCTTTGCAAAGGCCTATTCCGTTTTGATGCTATTAGATATGAGTGGGGGATCATTTCAGAATAAGGATGGTTCTATAGTAATAAACTGTATATCCATATACCTTCAATAGGTATACATATACTTTTAACAAGCATCAGGATACTTATAACAAGCATCATGATATCAATTCCAACAATCGGTATACTTTTATTATCCTGATACTATGGCAAGCATTTATATACTTTTAATAGATATACTTTTGTTTAATGAATATCCCGCTGACACTTCCAATATTAACCCGATATATAGGCAGAAAGTGTCGGTATACTTCTAACAAGTGTTTGGATACACCTGAGACTACTGTAACTATATGTGTTATAGTAGTCTCAGGAAACACATAAAACAGATTCCAGCACAAAATCTCGTGCAATACTATATTTCTCCACTCTTGACGAAAGAAGAACACAAATTGAACCTTTGTAGTATTCCAAGGCCGCTATTCACCTGTTTGGACTTTTTTAGGGGGCGAGAAAACGATTGAATCAAAAGACAGATTGATTATTGGTTGTACATTTTACATAATTTTGATGTATAAGAAAAATAGTCAATCATGAGTAATTCAGAGAATGCTTCAAAAACAAATTTATAATAAAACAGTGATCACAATTAGAAAAAATTTTCCAGAATCTGGAAGAGACCTCATATAACCCAAAGAACAACCAATATGGAAAAGACCTCACATAATCCAAAGTACAACCAATCTGGAAGATACCTCATACAACCCAAAGTACAACCAATCTGGATGATACCTCATATAACCCAAAATAGAACCAATCTTGGTAATACCTCATACAACCCGAAGTACAACCAATCTGGGTGATACCTCATATAACCCAAATTACACCCAATCAGGGTGATACCTCATATAACCCAAAGTACAACCAATCTGGGTGATACCTCACATTATCCAAAGAACAACCAATCTGAAATAGACCTCATATAACCCAAAGTACAACCAATCTGGAAGATACCTCATACAACCCAAAGTACAACCAATTTGGAAGATACCTCATACAATCCAAAGTACAACCATTCTGGAATAGACCTCATATAACATAAAATACAACCAATCTGGAAGAGACCTCATAGAACCCAAAGTACAACCAATCGGGAAGATACCTCATATGACACAAGTACAACCAATCTGGTTGATGCCTCATATAACCCAAAGTACAACCAATCTGGAAGATACCTCATACAACCCAAAGTACAACCAATCTGGAAGATACCTCATATAATCCAAAGTACAACCAATCTTGGTGATACCTCATATAACCCAAAGTACAACCAATCTGGGTGATACCTCATATAACCCAAAGTACAACCAATCTGGAATAGACCTCATATAATCCAAAGTACAACCAATCTGGAAGATACCTCATATAACCCAAAGTACAACCAATCTGGAAGATACCTCATATAACCCAAAGTACAACCAATCTGGAAGATACCTCATACTACCCAAAGTACAACCAATCTGGGTGATACCTCATATAACCAAAAGTACAACCAATCTGGAAGATACCTCATATAACCCAAAGTACAACCAATCTGGAATAGACCTCATATAACCCAAAGTACAACCAATCTGGAAGATACCTCATATAACCCAAAGTACAACCAATCTGGAAGATACCTCATATAACACAAAGTACAACCAATCTGGAAGATACCTCATACTACCCAAAGTACAACCAATCTGGGTGATACCTCATATAACCGAAAGTACAACCAATCTGGAAGATACCTCATATAACCTAAATTACAACCAATCTGGAATAGACCTCATATAACCCAAAGTTCAACCAATCTGGGTGATACCTCATATAACCCAAATTACAACCAATCGGGAAGATACCTCATACAACCCAAAGTACAACCAATCTGGGTGATACCTCATACAACCCAAAGTACAACCAATCTGGAAGATACCTCATATAACCCAAAGTACAACCAATCGGGAAGATACCTCATATAACCCAAAGTACAACCAATCTGGAAGATACCTCATATAACCCAAAGTACAACCAATCTGGGTGATACCTCATAAAACCCAAAGTTCAACCAATCTGGGTGATACCTCATATAACCCAAAGTACAACCAATCTGGGTGATACCTCATATAACCAAAAGTACAACCAATCTGGAAGATACCTCATATAACCCAAAGTACAACCAATCTGGGAGATACCTCATACAACCCAAAGTACAACCAATCTGGAAGAGACCTCATATAAACCAAGGAACAAGCAATCTGAAAGAGACATTCATTACTCAAATGTTTGGTAAAAGTCTCAAATAGGACATGACATGTCTTAAAACATGTTAATAATAAAAGTGCGAAATAAAGACTGATTATACTTTAAAATTTATATCTTGAAAACAGAAATAGTTTTATATATTACGGTTTTTAGAAAAAGCAAAAAATGACAAATATTTGTACCATTTCATGTAAACAGCAGAGATAAATGACGGTTCTTAATTGTAAAAAAAAAAACACCGTCAAAATTGTAATTTTAGAAAAATAAAGAGCCGGAAGATACCTATGGGACATTCAAGAAACGTCAAATAGTCTCAATTTCAACATCACCTTAACGCCAGCCAATCATATCTAATTTCCTCTAGAAGTTTGAATTTATACTTTCTTCTATGATCTATTAATTATTTTTTTACATATTTTATATAAAAATTTTAGTTCTGTAGGCTTTTGATGGGTTTTTTTCTGTATTATAATCTAAATGCGACTATATTCCTGAAACAGCAATTCTCGATTATAAGCCATCATTCTTGTTGCTTGTAATTTATTTCTTTATTCGATAAAGCATAATACATTAATAGGGTAAACAGTAATTGCCAAAAATATAAAACAGTACAACACAATTCAATTCAATTCGAATATTTTATTGTTCAAATCAATTATATTCAAACAAAGTGATCAGCCTATATAAATCCTTTCCCATACAAGATGATAGAATAATAATTGGTTTTCACATTTAACAGTAGTTCATATCCCGTTTTGTCTCGCAGTGAGGCATTGGAGGCAATTCTCCCTCGTCTATCAATATTCTTAATAAATAGTTATCGTTTAGTTGACCATCAATCGGTACACTAGTGAGTAGAATGCTCTCAGATAAAGCAAGTGATGGTATCTATTACATACAGAATTACCACCCGACTCAGCTGGAAAAAAACAGCCAAACATACAAAAAAAAAATAAACAGCAAAGAACAGCATATGGTCAGTACAGCCTTCTAGGTACAGGCAAAGACCCCTCTTTTAAAATGTATCATACTCATTGTTTAAGACTGTTTTCTTCTGGTGATATTAGAAGTGTTTGGTTGCTACATTTTCAATGCATGACAATTTGACCATTTTTAAGCAATGTAACTCCTGTATAAACTCTTCTGTGTGTTATTATGAGATTTTACTGCCATTGAAATTTCCGTATAATATAAATTGCTGATATAAATTGGTTTGGGTCATAAAATTATTTTACATTCAAGGGTACCGCAGGATTCAACTAAGACGATTGCTACACGGTGCCCAGGTTTTTCTAATTGAATGGATATATATATGCAAGAAAGAAAAAAAAAACAATGAAAAAGAATATCTCACTCATTAGCATTGATGGAAATTAAAATCTAACCCTATACCAAGTACGATTTAGAAAACAGATATAAAAGGCTCCTGACATTTGTGCATTATTTATACGATCTGTCCTATAAGGCAGGGGGCCTCGGTGGCCGAGTGGTCTAAGTAGTTACTACTGTAATCACTAGCCAGTCAACACTGAGGTTGTGAGTTCGAACCCCGCTCGTGCGGGTGCACTCGACTCCAATCTTAATTGACTAGGATTGTCAGTTTTCCTACCGTAGGTCGGTGGTTTTCTCCGGGCACTCCGGCTTCCTCCACCAATAAAAACTGGCCGCCACGAAATAGCCCAAAAGCGGTGCTTAAAAGTGGCGTTAAAACACAAAAAATCAAAAATCAAATCAAATCCTATAAGGCATTCGCCTTGTCTGTCTGTCCATTCGTCCAAAAATATTTCCGTCATAATTTTCTCGGGTACTACTAACCAGAATGACTTCACATTTGGTTAGCAGCTTGACAGTGATGAGTTGTCGGGCACCTACTTGCTGTTTCCCGATACTTTAAATTTTTCAATATGTTGGATGGACTTAAAAATATTCATCAAACATTTGTCTATATTTTAGTGCTTTAAAACAGGATGATTTCATATTTGGTCACCAGCTTGACAGTGGTGAGTTGTAACGTGTGAGCACTTTCCAGTCTATAGACACCTACTTCCTGTTTGCCGATACTTTGAATCTTCGATGGGGATATGCGTAACACGGCAACGCGTGTATTCTTGTTTGTGTTGATTCAAAACTGTGTGGGCGAAAATCTTGGCTTGCCTGCTGATCATTTTTGCTAATCCAAATACCTTTATTTACATTATACTTTAAGCGGTAATAATCAGATTTTTTAAAAACTTGGTCAAAGTTATGATTTAGAGGCTACAACTCTTGTAATAAGTCAATTTTCATGTACCCCTAATTTTGACATTTATACCTATTGTGTCTGTTTGTTTTGTTCACACATTGTGGTCAATATAATGGAATTTTTATGCGACTGTCATACAAGTGAGAGGTTTAGCTAGCTATAAAACCAGGTTTAATCCACCATTTTCTACATAGAAAATGCCTGTGCCAGGTCTGGAATATGACAGTTGTTAACCATTCGTTTGATGTGTTTGAACTTTTGATTTTGCCATTTGATTAGGGACTTTCCGTTTTGAATTTTCCTCGGGGTTCGGTATTTTTGGTATTTTACTTTTTGTAATAAGTCGATTTTCATCGGGGGGAACACTTCAGTCAAACATCTGAGAAATGTACCAAAAACAGAAATTGTTGGTCATAAGGAAGAGAGGGGGCTGGATCTGCTCCTCCTTTTTAACATTTAAATGATTTGAACTTATAAAATATGATTACATATCAATTGATATTATTTACTGCAGAATAGTAGAATTTTGTCTTTAAGTATTGTCTTTGCCATTGAGTTTTCTAACACTTATTTTCCGAGTAGAAACATACTATTGCTTTATAGCATCTATTTTATTTGAACCTGGCAGTTTTCGTGATATAAGGTAAAGACACTAAAATTGGTCAAAATCATCATTTATATGCAATTACTACTATAACGATTCGAATGACGAATTCGATCACAATTATAATTTCTCTCTGTCTACTCTAGTTTCTGTAAATAAAAGCAACGCAAAAATGATTTCAAATCATAATGCAAGAGCAAAACACTATCAGACGTCGAATGAGCCTGATATTGGCCATGATAATTTATTTGTATATCTTGTCTAGCTGATTATTTTTGCATTTCAAAGCATCTGTCTTTATTTTAGTTTTCATGATTATAGCTAAAAACATAAAATTAGGTAAAATTGCTCATTAAAGGTCAATAACTTATATAAGGAATCAGCTGACGATTGTAACTAATTTGTAGATCTTGTTTCTTAATCTGGTTTTTTTTTTTTTTTTTTTTGTTTGTTATTTACAATTTCCAATCTACTAAAGTTTCCACTAACGGAATGAGTAAAATTTCACCAAGGGCAAAAAACTATAAAGAGTCAATTGACCATTTTTGCCATTATGATATATCATTTGCTGGTTAATTTTTCGAGTATGTGACTTTTTATCGCAGAAGCAGGACATCCTGCATCATCGGCGTCGTCAACATGTAGGTTTAATCTCGGTTGTTAAATCTTTTTTAGACACCAATAACTTTGTTTTATCCTCATGGAATTTTATAAAACTTGGACAGACGCTTTTGGTTGATTTAAAGACAGTATCCAGAGCAAATTCGAAGATATTTGTTTCCATTTTCCAATTTTTTACTAATAACAGGGCCGAGTTTAATTTACGCTTTGACAAAAGCTTTTTTTATGATTAAGAGATAACGTCTGACAATTTATCCATATGTTACTGATACAACTACCTAGTGTTTTATGTTCACCGATTTGACCTAAATTCTCATATTTTATTCATAACGTACTCAAACGTATATCCAAATTACAAAAATTCCAAAAGAAACAATTAACAATATAATGTTATAGCATTCCGTGCTTATTTTAGACAAGATGCTATCTAATTATCCACCGAGATGACCACCGAAGACTGTCTACCCGATATAATCAAAGCATCATGGATGATGTGATTAAATAACAAGAGTGCACACGCTGAAATGTCTCGCCTGCATTACTGACCATTGATTTTATGTTGATAGTCCTAAATATAAAGCTTTACTACAAGTATCACATAAACTTAACATGATCCAAGAAAACGAGGTCAAGGTCAGATAAATCAAACTGGAAATACATGTACACCTTCCAATTATTACATACACCAAATATAGTTGACCTATTGCTTATAATTTCTTAGAAACGAACTTAACCAGGAAACTTAACATTGACCAATGAACCATGAAAATGGGGTCAAGGTCAGATGAATCATGCCAGACAGACATGTACACATTACAATCAATCTATGCATTAAATAAAGTTGACATATTGCTTATAGTATCATAGAAACAAACTTAACCATGAAAACTTAACATTGACCAATGCTGAAAATGAGGTCAAGGTCCGATGGTACCAGCCAGACACATATACACCTTAAAATCATTCAATACAGCAAGTATAAGTGACCTATTGCTTATAGTTTAAGAAAAACAGACCAAAACATAATAAAAACAAGAGTGCACACGCTGAAATGTCTCGCCTTCTTTACTAATCATTGATATTATGTTGATAGTCTTAAATATAAAGCTTTATTACAACTGTCACATAAACTTAACATTAACCAAGTAAACTAAACATTGACCAATGAACCATGAAAATGAGGTCAAGGTCAGATGAACCATGCTAGGCAGGCATGTACAGCTAACAATTCTTCCATACAACAAATATAGTTGACCTATTGCTTATAGTTTAAGAAAAACAGACCAAAACACAAAAATTTAACACTGAGCAATGAACCTTGAAAATGAGGTCAAGGTCAAATAAAACCTGTGTGACTGACAAATAGATCATAAAATATTTCCATACACCAAATATAGTTGAACTATTGCATATAGTATTAGAAAAAAAGACCAAAACTCAAAAACTTAACTTTGACCACTGAACCATGAAATTATGGTCAAGGTCAGATGACACCTGCCCGCCAGACATGTACACCTTACAATCATTCCATACACCAAATATAGTAGACCTATTGCATACAGTATAAGAAAAACAGACCAAAACACAAAAACTTAACTATAACCACTGAACCATGAAAATGAGGTCAAGGTCAGATAACACCTGCCAGTTGGACAGTCCTTCCATACACCGAATATACTAGACGTATTGCTTATAGTATCTGAGATATGGACTTGACCAGCAAAACTTAAACTTGTTCACTGATCCATGAAATGAGGTCGAGGTCAAGTGAAAACTGTCTGACGGGCATGATGACCTTGCAAGGTACGCACATACCAAATATAGTTATCCTATTACTTATAATAAGAGAGAATTTAACATTACAAAAAATCTTAACTTTTTTTTCAAGTAGTCACTGAACCATGAAAATGAGGTCAAGGACATTGGACATGTGACTGACGGAAACTTCATAACATGAGGCATCAATATACAAAGTATGAAGCATCCAGACCTTCCACCTTCTAAAATATAAAGCTTTTAAGAAGTTAGCTAACGCCGCAGCCGGATCACTATCCCTATGTCGAGCTTTCTGCGACAAAAGTCCAGGCTCGACAAAAAGGAGTTCTTAATTAAGAAATAAACTGATTCGCTGAGCGCAGCTGGATACACCTGCAGAGGTCCAACCCTGAACAGTTGGGGCAAAAATGGACACAATATTCAAGCTTGATACAGGTCTGAATTTGGATTGTAATTAAATATTTGACATATTATAGTTTCTGAATAAATGTAGTCAAAGAACTTGAAATCGGTTATATGAATTGAATTTATATTCAATTAAAGATTTCTTGCTGTTGTGCAATACACTGTGCTGTTGCGCAATACTTAATAAATCTGTTGCCAGACTGTAAACAAATAAAGTTCAATTTCTTCTCAATGTCATATTTGAAATTTATGAAAATCAATAGGGAGATTACATCAATAGCTATAAATAATTCACCAAAGTTTCATGCGAACTGCTTAAAGCATTTTTGAGTTGTTGTCCAAAAACTGGAAAATCCCCCCTTTTTTAATGAATAAAACCCCACAACTCAGAAATGTAAAATCTAAAATTTATAAAATTCTAAAGGGAGCTTACGGATTGATAATTTAGTCTTAGATGCAAGATTTTTTTTATCAGTTGTTAGTGGCTTTGAACTAGCTGTCAGTAAATGCGAGTACTCTCAGATCTGTACTTAAGTGTCTTTTTGTTGTTTGGATGTACAACTACCCGGCCACGTCCACTTGTATTTGTATTTATCCATCTGATGAGTTAAGCCTCTTTCAACTGATTTTTATAGTTCGTTCTTATATTGTACTGTTACACCACTGTCCCAGGTTAGGGGGTGGGTTGGGATCCCGCTAACATGTTTAACCCCGCCACATTCTGTATGTACATGTATGTGCCTGTCCCAAGTCAGGAGCCTTGTAATTCAGTGGTTGTCGTTTGTTGATGTGGTGCATATTTGTTATTCGTTCATTTTTTGTACATAAATTAGGACGTTAGTTTTCTTGTTTGAATTGTTTTACATTGTCATTTCGGGGCCTTTTTTAGCTCACTGTGCGGTATGTGCTTTGCTCATTGTTGAAGGCCGTACTGTGACCTATAGCTGATAATTTCTGTGTCATTTGGTCTCTTGTGGAGAGTTGTCTCATTTGCAATCATACCACATCTTCTTTTTTATATTTACATCAACAGATATAAACAATTCACCAAAGTCAAACTTAGTTGTAAGATCTCTGAAATTTTTTACACGGTACAAGTTTTTCTAATTGTTCATGTTGTTGGAGATTGTACGGTGACAGTAACACCTGTAACTGCTTAACCCATTTCTTATGCACTTTGGTTTGATAAACTCACTGAATATCATACCACATCTCCTTATTTTTATATGCATTACAATTTACATGTGCATGTAATTGTAAATAATATTTATATATATATATCAGAACAAACTTCATTGCGTCACTTTTATTTATGCATCCTTTGGCACAATACAAGTTCTAAAATTACACAACATAAAACAACTCAATGTTATTTCAGATGAAAGTTTTGTTTCAGTTCCATTCATAGGATTTATTAGAATTTTGTATGTTTTGCCAAGTCCAATAATTAGCTCTATGTGCACGTGTTAATTGGAGACTTTTCTATCCCGTATAAGAGTTTTGGAACTAATTCTGTTTCTTTTTTTGAAAAAAAGTGAGCAAACAAATCTTGCACATTTAAACCTTTGTCTGCCATCACACTGTCACCTGGATCACATAATTGAACTATTCTACATCTTTCAACTATTTCACAGTCACTGGTACAACCAACATATGCATTAGAGACATAGTTGACTAAACCACCAGGTGTCGAACATACAAGTATTTTCAGTGTTTCTGTTTTTATATGATGAAAAGGTTGCCTGAGCTCTAGGAGCTTTAGGTTTTATCACGGGATATTCTGTGCTGTCAATAATAATCCAAGTTGTAGGAAACTTTAATTTGAAGTTGGATGGCGAAAAATACCTGACTAAACCACTTAATGGCCAAGTGTTAGCCTCACGCCACTGTTTAGACATAAAAACAATCCATGTTTACACAATATTCTTAACACTAGTTTCAATCTAGAATCTAGACAGTTCAAAGTTGGTTGTATAATGCCTCAATTTCATCAAAGTCATAAAAAACTGATTTTCAAATGACACCCTATCAATTTGAAAATATATGTATCTCAAACAATGTGCTGCTGGACCAAGTGTGGTGAAAACAAATAAAAATTTAGTATACAACTCTAATACCGGTATAAAAATGCATGGCTGTGTCACGTGTCTTCATTTCAAAATTCTCTGCTGAAAATATAGGCATTGATGGTGTTTGCGTAATTCCATCTGTGAAGCTCAACATTAGCTCGGCAGTTGGTGGTGGACAGTCATAAATCCTGTCTGCAGTATGAATGACTTCTTCAGGAAAACCAACTTTATAATCAAAACTTTCTTCTAGATTTCTACTACAATATTCATCAGGTTTAGTTCTTTTGTTTTCACAGGAAACTGCCCTGATTTTTCTTTTTGCGGACGATTCAGTCTCTTGCTTGGTCAAGGAAAATAGGCTGGGAATGGCAGTAGATTTAAGTCTCTGTATGGTGGGTTTGCGCCCTGAAAAAGGTTATAAAACATTAGTTTTTTGATAATTAAATGAACTTCCATTAGCAATGCATACTTTGTACTACCTGGCAAAATATTAACTAGATTTATTCATTACAAGCTGGATAAAACTATGTTAGCCTGAATCAATGTACATCAAAATGTATGTTATGTAAATCCAAAGGACAAACAATGAGAGACGTATGCAACAAACATACATTGTTTGTACCTAAATAACTATAATATAGATGAGAGCATGTCATTGTTTTGTTCCTGTTAACATTGTCATTGATATTTTTCAAGAAAGTCTATGAGGCATAGTTTATGCATTCCTGTCGTTACTACATTAGCATAATTACTGCTAAAATAATTCTCAGTATGATATACCTCTTGTAAGAAATCATTATAATTGTAGCAAGCATCAAAAAATCTCAAACAGATCACATTGAATCGTAATCCAAAAAATTATGACGTCTTGAATTAACCACCCCCTTTTATTCTAAAACGATAATTGCGGTTGTAAACAGACTTTGGTTTATTCGCATGGCGATTACATATATCGTCTTGGTACCTGTTTTGACGCGGACCAGAAATGACGCACCGATTTAGTTAACGGTTTAATATTTCTAAACAAAAGCCGTGAGGCCATTAACATTTGCTGTTCATAACATGATGTTGAAGGTCATCTTACTACAACAAAGATGCCTAAAACTCTGCCCAGAAATGTTATTATTGCTTAAAATATTAAAGACAATGCAATTTCCGCCATTTTATTAAGGTCAAAAAAATTCTACCCTTCCCCGAAAGATTATCAGTCCTATCTCCACTTTGGTCAAGAAAAGTATGTAACCGTATGCTTCCCCATTTTGTGTTTTTCAAATCACGTGACTGTCATGTGACATGGTTTCACATTTAAGCGGGAATCACTGTAGAACAAATGATCGTCGCTTATATAATTTTCTATGGTTTTGTCGATTTTTTTAATTCAATGTATGAAATACATTGATAAATGTATTATTGTCAATGTTGTTTTAAGATTGCAATTACTTATATATTTTCAAATATATGGAATATGTATATCACTTTCATAAATTTTGAACAAATATATACCAAAATATAGGTTACATTTAAATTGATTAAAAATTTGGTGTTACAATCATCATGATCATTAAAGTGAATGAAATATCAAAAGTTGTTAATAAAATTGAATCTGTTCAACAGTTTTAATTTTAAAGAATCCGGATTGAAGCAATTTTTCGATTATCAGTTACGTGCAAGTGGTTTTTACTGGTTTGTTTACAGTGCGTCATTACTGGTACCCATCATTAGTTGGCAGTCCGTTTGTAATGTTAGCAAACATGAATTTTATTGCTATTACTGTTTCAAATATCAACTGTTTAATGATTGAAATATAATAACAAGTTACCAATCTTTTATTCCATTCCGTTTTTCTAATTCTTTTAAATGGTAGATTATATGCAGAGACAAAACAACCTAAAGTGCGTCATTACTGGTTCCTCGGGGATATAACTATATATTTTAAAAAGAAAATAGAGTTTTACCATGAATAGTTTCCTGCACGTAGTCTTTTTCAGTAAAATCTGCCTTGCAAACAACAGCTGATTGAGATGGACTCCACGATTTCATCGTGTTCTCGTCCAATCTGCGTATGGGCCATGGCGTTGATCCAACTTTTCCTTCCTTTTTAAGTCATTTGGAAATGCATGTCCTCCTCTTAAATGACATCCAGGTACACAACAACAAGTACTTGGCATCGTTAATTTAGTTGCACAGTGCAGAAACCGGAAGTTGAAGAACAGGATCGGCTACCACGGCGCCACCTATTCAGGATCGATAATTTGCTACTTTATATAACTGCGAAATAACAATAACGTTAGACGGGTTCGCGTGCATAAACAGAAATGCGCTTTAAATTGTATAATATAATTCATGTTCAGTCGACCTTTAATTATTATATCAACGACTGAAATGATTTATAAACAACTAGTTTGCAGATAACACTCGAAATTAACCCGACCTCTTTCCACACGGAATTCAAATAATTCTAGTTTGTCAATCGGTTGACTGCTTATAATGTAAAATTCAAATATATCAAAAGTTTTTAAAACTAACAAAACACAATGATCGTTTCTCTATTTTCCAATGTAAATGAAATGAAACAAAAAACATTTAATATCACAATAAGAAGAGGAGAGAATCAACATTTTCCGGATCTACTTGGAGCCTAATGACCCCCCACGTAGATAAGTTGGATATCGCGGAAAGAAAGATTAACACGGCAACTAGAAAGGCATTAAAGCACTGCCTTTAAAAACAGACCAAAACACAAAAACTTAACTATAACCACTGAACCATGAAAATGAGGTCAAGGTCAAATGACACCTGCCAGTTGGACATGTACACCTTACAGTCCTTCCATACACCGAATATACTAGACCTATTGCTTATAGTATCTGAGATATGGACTTGACCACCAAAACTTAACCTTGTTCACTGATCCATGAAATGATGTCGAGGTCAAGTGAAAACTGTCTGATGGGCATGAGGACCTTGCAAGGTACGCACATACCAAATATAGTTATCCTATTACTTATAATAAGAGAGAATTTAACATTACAAAAAATGTTAACTTTTTTTTCAAGTAGTCACTGAACCATGAAAATTAGGTCAAGGACATTGGACATGTGACTGACGGAAACTTCGTAACATGAGGCATCCATATACAAAGTATGAAGCATCCAGACCTTCCACCTTCTAAAATATAAAGCTTTTAAGAAGTTGGCTAACGCCGCCGCCGCCGGATCACTATCCCTATGTCGAGCTTTCTGATACAAAAGTCGCAGGCTCGACAAAAAATTATATATAGCATTTGGAAAATTAGTTTATACAGAATAACAAACAAACCTGCAACAAAATTCTTCAAACAATTTACCTAAGAAAAGAAAAAAAAATCCAAAATGTCATTTATCCTTTATACAATGTCTTTTAAAAATCTTTTAAAAAATGAATTATTTCCCTTTGAACAGAAATGGAGTAATTAATAAGCATTTCATCAAAAATTGAATTCTTGGGAAAGGGCTAACTCAACGAGAAAAGCAAAAATCGTGAAAATTGAACTTGACCTTCATTTAGTCACAGGAAACAACAGATCTAAATTTGAAAAAATTTCTTCAAAGTGTTTTCATGTTAATGAACAGACAGACTGTTTGGCAAACGCCCGCCCGCCCTCCTGCCATACATCCCCAAATCAATAACCGATTTTTCCTTCGAAAATCCAGTTAAAAATTTAACACTGAGGAATGAACCGTGAAAATGAGGTCAAGTTCAAATAAAACCTACCAGACTGACATGTACATCGTAAAATATTTCCATACACAAAATATAGTTGACCTATTGCATACAGTATAAGAAAAAAAGACCAAAACACAAAAACTTAACTTTAACCACTGAACCATGAAAACGAGGTCAAGGTCAGATGACATCTGCAGTTGGACATGTACACCTTACAATCATTCCATACACCAAATATAGTAGACCTATTGCTTATATAGTATCTGAGATATGGACGACCACGAAAACTTAACCTTGTTTACTGACTGATCCAAAGAATGAGGTTGAGGTCAGACGAAAACTGTCTGACAGGCACAAGGACCTTGCAAGGTATGCACATACTATGTTATGCTATTACTCATAATAAGAGAGAAATAAACATCAAAAAAAATCTTAACTTTTTTTTCAGGTAGTCACTGAACCTAAAAGCTTGAAAATGAAGTCGAGGACAATGGACATATGACATACGGAAACTTCATAACATAAGGCATCTATATACAAAGTATGAAGCATCCAGGTCTTCCACCTTCTAAAATATAAAGCTTTTAAGTAGTTAGTTAACGTTGACGCATGTGTAACCTTTCAATGAATTTAAACAACCAATATAGTTGTCTTTAACCTTTCAATGAATTTAAACAACCAATATAGTTGTCTTTAACCTTTCAAAGAATTTAAAAAACCAATATAGTTGTCTTTAACCTTTCAATGAATTTAAACAACCAATATAGTTGTCTTTAACCTTTCAAAGATTTTAAACAACCAATATAGTTGTCTTTAACTAATACATGAGAAGATAATGTGATGAAAATTAGATGTTTTTTTAAGCAGTTGTTGAACTATGAAGATGAGGTCAAGGACAATAGACATATGCCAGACAGAAACTACATGAAATGAGTCATCTGTGTACAAGATAAGAAGTATCCTTCAACCTACTTAAATTCAAAGCTTAATACAAGTAGCTTTCACTGTTGCTGCTGGATTAGAGTCTCTTCGTCTCCAAACCTGGACACATGAAAGACAAAAATCACATGTTTTCCTTTACAGAAAGAAAATCAATAAGAGTATATTCAAATTTATTATAAATGTAATGCAAATTATAAAGTTATTGTATATGGCACTATGGATATATGTCCCAGAAATGTTAATAGTTTGTTGAATCATTATTATGAAAACAAAAAGTTACATGTAAAGTATAATATTGTGGATTCATTTATTTTCGTCGGTACCGATTTTCGTGGATTGAGGAAAACTTGCATTTTTGTGGATTTTTGATTTCATGCTTTTGCCAAAGTCTGCATATAATTTTAAAGACAATTTGTAATTCCTTGAACACTTAATTTTGTGGTTCACCTGTACCCAGGAGATCCATGAAAATTGGTATCCAACGAATAATAATGAATCCTCAGTACCCCCACTTGTTATTAAATTAACAAACAGTTCTATGCTCAATAAGTAAAATAAAAATTCAAAGTATCATCAAACAGGAAATAACTAAAGAGATAAATGTTGTATAGAGTGTCAGTACAACTCAACATGATAAGGATCCATACAAATATCAAAATTATTCCTGACTACAGACATTGAGTAATATGTGGCATTAAATTCCTGCTTAGTTGGTATAATGAAAATTTTAGAATTACAAAAAAAAAGAAATTGACTGCTTTTCAAATCTGCAATAGCTTACATTGTAATATTCAACATTATAAAGCTCAAGACCAGTTTTCAGACCATTCCTTAAGACAAAAGCTGAGTAATATGTAGAAAGCAGAGTACATACATAGCATAATTCATAAGGAGGTCCTTGTCACATGTATTAGTCAATATCAAAATTAAACCAGGCCATTAAACCTCCAAAATTTGATTTTAATGATTTAGAAGCAAGATTCAGAGAAAGAAGAGGTAAAACTAATTACAAAGAATGTCAGAGACAAAACATGAGTAGTCTTATTTTTTAATATAATCATTTACCTATGAAAGCACTCTTGTTATCTGATAAAAATTTGTTCTTCTATGTAAAATTAAATGGTCAATATTTTTTTTGTTCCTTGTGGTTTCAGACATTGTACAAAATAAATCAAAAATTTGTAAGGGGTTCCAGGGAACCCTGTGTCTCGCCTACGATTGCTGTTGTCAGTGTAAAAGTGTAATGTTGACTTAAAAAGTGAGTCCATTTATCAGTAAAATACAAACTTTAAAAAAAAAATCAAACTTTCTCTTTAGATGCTATTTCTTGGTCTTGAAGATTAGCTTCTGTCCAAGTTTCATAACAATCCATGAAGAAAAACAAACTTATCATGTCTAAAAAATTTAATCCCAGACTGTCTGTAAATGTTAACTGTAAAAAAAGTAAGTTCATCTATCAGAAAAATACTAAAAATGAAAATATATTTTCAAAATTTGATTCAGACATTATCTCTTAATCATTAAAAAGTTTTATAAATTCTATGACGGTTTGACAAAGTATTTGATGTGAAACAATCTTTAACCACAGACTGTATCTACTTGTTAAATGTAACAAAAACTAAGTCCTTTTATCAGTAAAATACAGAGAAAAGAAAATAGATATTTTCTAAATTTTGCTTTAGATACTGTATTTTGGTCATAAACAAGCTTCTGTCCAAATTTCATTAAATTCCATGAAGGTTTGACAAAGTAATTAATGACTGAATAAATTTAACCTCAGATTGAATATGAAAGTAAACTGTAAAAAAAACTAAGTCCATTTATCAAGAAAATATGGAAAAATAAAAATTAATATTTTCAAAATTTTGCCTTGGATACTGTATTTTGGTTATAAACAAGCTTCTGTCCAAATTTCATAAAATTCTATTAAGGTTTGACCATGTTGACAAAGTTATTAATGTCTAAAAAAAATTTAAACACAGACTGAACCTAAATGTTGACGCCGCTTACGCTGACAACATAATCTAGGATCGCTATGTCTTGCTTTCGCAACAGAAAGGTTGCAGACTCGACAAAAATATACATTTCATTGAGAATTAAACATTATGATTTTGTTGTCATATTTTCTTATTATAAAATATTACCTATGACTACGTATGAGCAAACTTGAAAGACTGTATTAGTTATTTTATGTTTATAATATAAGATCTACTTATCAACATAAACATGATTGAAAACTTATTTACTACAACTAACATGCAGCACCACTGTACAATTGTAATAATTGAGCACCTGCATAAAAGTTCATTTTAACTATACAGTTATACAATTATCATTTAAGTAATGTTATACAGACAATTTCTTTCCTTACAAAACTCTCTAATGAAATTCAACTTAACTACTGTTGCACATATGATCAATTCTAAAAGTACCACAAGTCCATAAGGTGAGTTGTTAAGAAACAGATTTTTTATTTTGGTTTTAATTTCATCGGTTAAGGGTATGATACACAAGTCTGCTGACAATTGAAAATGATGGTACTGTGACCTTGACTTTTGACCTACTAATTCAGAGTACTGACCAAAAAATCTACAGGGGTCCATGGCCAGCTCTTTCCAAGAAACATTCTCAAGCCAAGTTTGGTGAATGGTCGACATATGGTTCAAAAGTTATAACCTGGAAAAGTTTGCCCCAATTTCAGTCTATCAATTCATGTGACCTTTACTTTGACCTAGTGACCTCAAAATCAAATGAGATTACCTCATCTCATGGGCCATTACCACACCAAGTTCAATAAAATTTGGACAAAATGTTTTTACAGATAACATCCAGAAAACTGAAATTCAGTCCAAATTTCAGTTGATCAATAGCTGCTGAGAACTTGACCTACGATCCCATAATTAACAGGGCTCTTCCTTAGCCCATGGGACATTATCAAACCAATTTTTATTAAGATTAGATAGTGCTTATAGCTCAATAAATTTTGCTTAGAAACAGAAATGTTGACATCCAGACATGCAGACGGAACGAATCATATCATAAGCCTAGTTTGAGTTTGGTTGTCTAAGTCCCATACTGAAGTAAAGTATCATGTTGCTTCTACAGACTCTGCTACTATGACTGGAAAATATGAATTGAGGCTAAAATCTAGAAAAGATTATATCAAAATTGACTATTATGGTATTAATAATTATGGCACACAAATTGCTTTTTTCTAGCTAAATATATTACAATAAGTATAAAACACACATGTCCTCTACATGGTATAAGAATTTAAATAAGCATAATTATATATATATAAACTCTTAAAATAATCTAGAACTCATCGACTGGTCATGGTGGTCTTCTTCAGCGGAACTTTATTTTTGGTATAGTAACACTTCTATTATATATTACAATGAACAACATCATAAATACAAAAATAAATTCCGGAAAAAGAACGTCATATTTTTGTACTAATTCCATGCAGCTTGCATATTTGTAAGTTTCTCTGAATAGTATCTCTGTAAGTATCCTGTTAATCCATATGCATGATAGGTTGAAAGCTCCGGATTATTTTAAGGAGATTTTATTTACCTTCATTTGAGAGATTTTGATTATATACATGTATATATATACATGTGTGTGTGTGTGTGTGTGTGTTTTTGTATGCATGTTACAAAGCCAATTAGAATGGCAGACATTTAAGGCATCATACTTCAAAATCAATTAACTTTGATGTAAAAAATATATGGCATAATGTAGTACATAAATTAAATATAAAAAAAATCACCAATAGTTTGACTAAATTCCTACTGACTCTTTCTTTTCAGGTGAACAATTATTCAAGTAAGGAGTCACTACCATATGTTTGACTAGAGGCTCTCAAGAGCCTGTGTCGCTCACCTGTATTTACTGATGCTTTGGAAATCACGTAAAATAAGGTTAAAATCATAATTAATAGTATTAGATATTAGATATTATAATGATATCTAAGATAATAACAAAAAACTGCAAAATTTTTGTAAAATTACTAACTATGGGGCAGCAACCCAACAACAGGTTGTCGGATTTATCTGAAAATTTCAGGGCAGATAAATCTAAATCTGATGAACATTTTTGCCACCTGTCAGATTTGCTCTAAATGCTTTAGTTTCAAAGATATAAACCAAAAACTGCATTTTACCCCTATGTTCTATTTTTAACCAAGTCGGCCATGATGGTTGGAAGGCGGGGTCATCGGACAAATTTTTCAAACTAGATACCCTAATAATGATTATGGCCAAGTATGGTTAAATTTGTCTCAGTAGTTTCAGAGAAGAAGATTTTTGTAAAAGATTACAAAAATTTACAAAAAATTGTTAAAAATTGACTATTAAGGGCAATAACTCCTAAAGGGGTCGACTGACAATTTTGGTCATTACAACTTATTTGTAGATCTTACTTTGCTGAACATTATTGCTGTTTACAGTTTATCTCTATCTATAATAATATTCAAGATAATAACCAAAAACTGCAAAATTTCCTTAAAATTACCAATACAGGGGCAGCAACCCAACAACAGGTTGTCAGATTTGTCTGAAAATTTCAGGGCAGATAGATCTTGACCTGATAATCAGTTTTACCCTGTCAGATTTACTCTAAATGCTTTGTTTTCAGAGATATAAGCCAAAATCTACTATTTTTAGCCATGACGGCCATCTTGGTTGGTTGGCAGGGTCATCGGACACATTTTTTAAACTAGATACCCTAATGATGATTGTGGCCAAGTTTGGTTAAATTTGGCCCAGTGGTTTCAGAGGAGAAGATTTTTGTAAAAAGCTAACGACGACGACAACGACGGACGACGGATGACGGACGCCAAGTGATGAGAAAAGCTCACTTGGCCCTTCGGGCCAGGTGAGCTAAAAAGGAACAAAATATAAATATTAAAGGTTATATGACAGAAAATTAAAGTGCTGTTTAATAAACACGATAAATGAGAAAATATAAAATTTCAAAGATCTCCAATTTCAAATTTCAAATGAGTCCTTAATAAAATTTTACTCATATCAAAAGTCTTACAAATACAAAATATAATGATAATTAGATGTGAGCCACCCACAAAAATATCTGTGGCATTTTTTTGGACTTGATCTAAATATGTATAACATTAAACAGTTAAAAGTATTATGATATAAAAATATATTCCTTTTTCTTATCTTAACAACCAGCTTAAACTTTTCACAATATATTATATATATTTAAACTTAACAATATATTTTATTCAACATCAATTTCAAATCATTTTTAAACAAACAAACCAAACAGTAACTTCACATTTATAAAAAATATGATATTAAGAATATCCTATGGCAGACAGTGGTCCTTCAGATATTTTTACCACGGGTAATCTCTCAGGTCCATGAAAAAAGAAAAACTACAATTCACCAAAATGTCTGGGCTTTTTCAGAAAAAAAGTACACAGGAATCTCTAGCCTTTTTTTTAAAGCCCCTGTAATCATGTCATTTTTACCATTTTTACTTACCCTGGTAATGCTTTAAAAATTTGTTCTTTACAAAACCAATGCCAGAATTTTTTATGCAAGTGCCTTCAAAAACTCAAAAGATACTTTTACAATATCATCCCTCAGTCTCAGACCACTCTACTGTATTAAGACATAGGTTATATTCAAAACTCTTTTGATTGTTTTTAAAAAATGTACACAAAGCTATCTGAATTTATGTTGCCTACATTCAGTCATATTAATGATGAGTTTGTGAAAAAAAATTAGTATTGTGACATTGTTAATTTGTGCAAGTCTCACTTTACTGAGTATTTGAACATGAAACGTAAAACTATCAGTTTTGGAAAATTCATGTTTTGTGTTCAAATCCCTGTATTTATATACAAAAGTTTATGACAATCAAACTATAGAAAGACATATTTCATTTTAGGATTCCAACCAATATATATACATTTATATTAATATATTAACATTAAAAAGTTACTATGCAACACCAATAACTATAAATATTAAATAATAAGTACAAAAATCTAACAGATATTTCAGATAACAAATATATTATGTCAGTATCAAATGACTTTATATAATGACCGTTCAATCTTGTCAAGACTTTTGATTTTAACTTCGTCTATGAACTCTGGATAGTTATATCATTGGCAATTATGCCACATATTTCTACATATATTGGTACATTGAATATTGATAAGAATCAACAAGTGTCTTCAAATTTTGTCATGTTATAAATTTTGCATTACAGGACCTATCAAAACTAGAAATGTCTTTCAAGGAGGAGAAATGAAATTTTTCACATCAAAATCTTGTTCAATATTCTGTAAATTCAGAAATTTTTGTGTGCATTCATCATTGCTTATGTATGAAGAATGGACAAAAATGCCAGATTAATTATTGTGATTTCAATAAATGCTGCAAATAAAAATAAACAATGCTATCAAAATTTAAAATGAGAGGTTATTTTTACTATACCCATTTTGTTGCATTTATCACAACAATAAAAATAATAAAATAAAACGATGTGGTATGATTCCCAATGGGAAAACTCTCCACCAGAGACCAGATGAAACAGAAGTTAACAACTATAGGTCACTGTATGGCCTTCAACAATAAGGAAACCCATACCACATAGTAAGCTATAAAAGGCCATGAAAGATTGCAAAAAATTTCTGAATTTACAGTAGATTGATAAAGAACTTTTTACACAGAGATACTGAAAGTCTCTTCTTTTATTTGCATATAGATATAGGAAGATGTGGTATTAGTGCCAATGAGACAACTCGCCATTCAAGTTACAATTTATAAAAGTAAACCATTATAGGTCAAGGTACGGCCTTCAACACGGAGCATTGGCTCACACCGAACAGCAAGCTATAAAGGGCCCCAAAAAATTACTAGTGTAAAATATGGTGGAAATCACTTCTATATCATACCGTATAGCGGGTTATTTTCGCGGGGTGTTTATTTTCGCTTATTTTCGCGGGTAAGGGGAAATCGCGAAAATAAATTCCGCAAAAATTTATGTATACGTTCGGTACTTTCCAATAGCTAAAGCGTTTTGTAAACTATCTATTTTTTCCCAATCGACAGATAACGGTTTATGTTAATTTAAACAACATAAATGCCAAAGGCCATTGTTCAGTGGCTGGCAGGTGTTAATTAGTTTATTGGTTACATAATAAAATTAATAATAATGATTAGTGTCAAATTATATAAGAGATATATGGAAGTTAAAGAATCTTATTAGTACATCAAAGGTCCGGTCAATTTCGTAACTAATCAACCGACAAATATCTAAGTACCGGTATTCTATTGATTACCGTAACTTATCAAAATATAATCAATAAATAAGACGACATGCAGGTAAAACAATCATTTAATCATAGCAATAGACACTTCTTTGTCAATTTTTACAACTATTTAACTGCAACCATTTCAATATCCACCAAAATATTAATTGGGATTAAAGAATCAGCCAAAATAAAAACGGCCAAAATTTTTCGTATACTTTGTTGCCCCTTAATCGCGAAATTTTACACCCGCGAAAATAATCCGCTATACGGTACTATATTGACCTAATCTCAAACTAACCTAATTACAAACTAAACATCTATAACACTAAAGGGTCAGGCCTCATCAAGATTTTGATATATTGAGATATTATCACAAGTATCAAAGTAATAATTCATGTCTCTGGTTCATGAACAATAGGATGTTTTGCCTGCAATTAAGATGCAAATATGCTTAATGCAACAGCATACCAAACACAAGTCATCTGTCATAAATACTGAACTAACATAATCAATAAAAAAATAACATTTAAGTACATGTATTAAACTAACAGGCCTTTAAGTCTTCCTTAATCAGCTTTTTCCAGAGAATAAAGAATATCAATGGTCCAATTAATACATCTGATGAAAAGAAAAACTTCACAGAATGCTGATGATAATACTGCATGGATAGGAGTGAGGGACACATTAGTGGTGAGGTCAAGATACCTGTCTGGACTATAACCATGACTGTAGCTTATATGATCAGGTTATTTTGGGTCATGATGCTTTGACTTGTTTAGAATTTGGACTTTTATAGTCTTAAATAGTAGTTTTTGTTTTGTGGGGGAGGGGAGATTCCTTTGTCAGTGGTCAAAGTAAACTTGAGCAATTTTCTGACATTTAAATAATGTAAATTTTGAGCAATTTTCTGACATTTGAATAATGTAAATTTTATTAAAAAAAATATTTTTTCTTTCTGACAATGTCTGATAACTTCAAAAGCAAATGCTTGAAAATCTGATTATAGAGAGATTTAGGATAGGATTCCATTTTTTTGTTATTATACTTTGGGTCGTTTGGCTATGACATTTTTCTTTACCTTCTTCGCTCTATTTAATTAATTTTTAATTAGTTCTAAAATGAATAAATTTGGACCAGTCACAACCAAGATAAAAACAATTTACATCACATGGCCAAAAGCTTCTTCACATATAAGAAATTTACTACTGATGAAGTATGACACAAGATAAAACATGTAAAAACATAAAGATCATTGAATCATGATTATGTTTAATCTCTTAGTGTTCAGATCTTAGTTACCTATTCCATAATTCCATATGACAACTTTAAAAATTACCTGATAACCCGTATAAAAAAAAACAAAAGAAATTACTGACAATTATCTACTCCATTTCACAACTTTATATATTTATACTCTCATGATTAGAAAACTAAAATGATGACAAATTAAGTTACCTATTCAATGTGACAACTTTAAAACTAGAGGCCACAAGGATTATGTATCAATCAATTGGTATCTATATATAACATAAGAATAATGCTAATGAAAGACTTAATAAATGTGGATAGTGTCCACATGTGGACACAGATGATGCCCCCGCTTGCATATCATATAGTTATAAAGGGACATAACTGAGGAACGGTAAAAGTAACGCTACTCAAATTTGAACTTGATCTGAGTTTTGTGGTAATAAGCATTGTATGTAAGTCTCATAACATTTGGTTGAGGCTAACTTAAGTCGAGAACAGAAACTAAAAATTCAGCAATTTTTCTATTTGTAAACACGCATAACTCTAGAACGGTTGTGTACAAGTTTTATAACATTTGGTTGAGACAAACTAAAGTTAGAGAACGGAAACTAAAAATTCAGCAATTTTTATGTTTATAAAGGGACATAACTCAAGAATGGTAAAAGTGTCGTCACCAGTTTTTCATACTTTATCTGTATTATGTAGTAATAAGCATTGTGAATAAGTTTCATAACATTTGGATGAGGCAAACTAAAGTTAGAAAACGGAAACAAAAAATTTGTACTTGATCTTAGTTTTGTGGTTATGAATATTGTGTATAGGTTTCATAATGTTTGGTTGGGGCAAACTTAAGTTACAGAATGGAAACTAAAAAATTTGCAATCTTTCGATTTATAAAGGGGCATAACTCAATAATTGTTAAAGTGACATTACCCAAATTCAACTTGATCTGTGTTTTATCAGTGGAAGTCAAAATTAAACATTGCATTGTATAAAGCATTGATTGTAGTTGATTCAACTATAATCATGGACAAAGGAAGATAACTCCAATTTTAAAAATTACTTGATATTTAGAAGAAAATAAAAATTTTGCAATTTTTCCATTTATAAAGGAGCATAACTCTAAAACTGTTAAAGTGACGCCACCAAAATTCAAACTTGATCTGTGTTTTGTGGTAATAAGCATTGTGTATAAGTTTCATAACATTTGGTTGAGGCAAACTAAAGTTAGAGAACGGAAACCAGTTTTGGGACGTATGGACGTATGTACAGACGGATAAGGGTAAAACTTAATTCCCCCCCACCGCTACGGCGGGGGCATATAAAAACCAACAGGAATGGAAAAATAATAATGAAAAATAAGAAAAGCAGAAACAGCATCTACAACAGAATAAGGAATGTTTAGTATGGAGTAATATTCGAGGAAAAAAACAATGATGATTATGATATTTCTATTTCAGAATATTTCTTATGGCTGTACTATTCTTTGGTGTTTTCAAAAAACTCTTTTAACTTAAGTTCATATGAACACATAGCTGAGCAGCCTCTTTCATTTAATACCGATATGTGGTATTATTAATACTGAGAGATGCATAAACCTTACAGCCATTGATTTCTAAAATTTAAAATATAATCCATCAAGGAATAATGTTCTTCACATGCATTTAAATCATTTAAGCTTCAGAATCTGTTTCTTCAAGTTAATCTAATTGTCTTCAAAGGTGCTTAGTGACAGATTTGGTTGATTATTTAATTCTGCCATACCAGCTGATGGAAGCTGAGTGCCCAAACCCTGTAAATAAAAAGAATTAAAGAACCTTAGTGAGCTAGCTCACATACCCCACGTCCCCACATTGTCATTGGAGAAATAAAATAAGTGCAAGAAAAAAAAATTGTATAAGAAAAAAAAATTGAATCATAATTTCCTGTCAATATGCAAATCTACATAGTATGTCCTTATTATCTACAAAGTTTCATGAAATTCTGTTGTGTGGTTTCAGAGGAGTTGTGATGACAAACTGTTGCAAAAGTAAATTGAAGCAAATAAGTTCAAAGGGGCGTAACACTAAGAAAAACTAGAGGCTCTCAAGAGCCTGTGTCGCTCACCTGTATTTACTGATGCTTTGGAAATCATGTAAAATCAGGTTAAAATCATAATTAATCGTATTAGATATTAGATATTATAATGATATCTAAGATAATAACAAAAAACTGCAAAATTTTTGTAAAATTACTAACTCAGGGGCAGCAACCCAACAACGGGTTGTCGAATTTGTCTGAAAATTTCAGGGCAGATAAATCTAAATCCGATGAACATTTTTGCCACCTGTCAGATTTGCTCTAAATGCTTTAGTTTCAGAGATATAAACCAAATACTGCATTTTACCCCATTGTTCTATTTTTAACCAAGTCGGCCATGATGGTTGGAAGGCGGTGTCATCGGACAAATTTTTTAAACTAGATACCCTAATAATGATTACGGCCAAGTATGGTAAAATTTGTCTCAGTAGTTTCAGAGAAGAAGATTTTTGTAAAAGATTACAAAAATTTACAAAAAATTGTTAAAAATTGACTATAAAGGGCAATAACTCCTAAAGGGGTCGACTGACAATTTTGGTCATGAAACTTATTTGTAGATCTTACTTTGCTGAACATTATTGCTGTTTACAGTTTATCTCTATCTATAATAATATTCAAGATAATAACCAAAAACTGCAAAATTTCCTTAAAAATACCAATTCAGGGGCAGCAACCCAACAACCGGTTGTCAGATTCGTCTGAAAATTTCAGGGCAGATAGATCTTGACCTGATAATTAGTTTTACCCGATGTCAGATTTACTCTAAATGCTTTGGTTTCAGAGATATAAGATAAGCCAAAATCTACATTTTACCCCTATGTTCTATTTTTAGCCATGGCGGCCATCTTGGTTGGTTGGCAGGGTCATCGGACACATTTTTTAAACTAGATACCCTAATGATGATTGTGGCCAAGTTTGGTTAAATTTGGCCCAGTGGTTTCAGAGGAGAAGATTTTTGTAAAAAGCTAACGACGACGGACGACGGAAGCCAAGTGATGAGAAAAGCTCACTTGGCCCTTCGGGCCAGGTGAGCTAAAAAATGAATCGTAATTTCCTGTCGATATGCACAACTACATAGTATGTCCTTATTATCTAAAAAGGTTTCATGAAATTCTGTTGTGTGGTTTCAGAGGAGTTGCAATGACAAACTGTTGCAGTAGTACATTAAAGCAAATAAGTTCAAAGGGGCGTAACTCCTGGAAAAAAATTGAATCTTAATTTCCTGTCAATATGCATATCTACGTAGTATGTCCTTATTATCTGAAAAGGTTTCATGAAATTCTGTTGTGTGGTTTGAGAGGAGTTGCGATGACAAAAGGTTGCAGTAGTATATTTGGCAAATAAGTTCAAAGGGGCGTAACTCCTGGGAAAAAAAAATTGAATCGTAATTTCCTGTCAATATGCACATCTACGTTGTATGTCCTTATTATCTGAAACGGTTTCATGAAATTCTGTTGTGTGGTTTGAGAGGAGTTGCAATGACAAACTGTTGCAGTAGTACATTAAAGTAAATAAGTTCAAAGGGGCGTAACTCCTAGAAAAAAAATTGAATCGTAATTTCCTGTCAATATGCACAACTACATTTGGTTTGAGAGAAGTTGCGATGACAAGAAATAGGACTGACAGACTGACGGACTGACTGACGGACGGACAGACGGACGGACGGACGGACGGACAGACAGACAGACGGACGGGTCAAAAACATTATACCCTCCGCAACTCGTTGCGGGGGGTATAATAAGAACAACTGAAGTTTGTTTTTGAATTGATGAATTGCTGTCTTATATATTTCCAATATCTTCTTTTGATCATATACAAGATAAGACAATCTTGCACAAGTTAGCACAACTACACATTGTATTGTGAAATCACTTTGTATCATCACCACTGGAAATTTGGGTACCAATGAAGCAGAGAAAGGAAATAAATGTGGATTGTTTCCACATGTGGACACAGATGATGCCCCTGCTTGCATATCATATAGTTATAAAGGTACATAACTGAAGAACGGTAAAAGTGAAGCAACCCAAATTTGAACTTGATCTGAGTTTTGTGGTAATAAGCATTGTGTGTAAGTCTCATAACATTTGGTTGAGGCTAACTTAAGTCGAGAACAGAAACTAAAAATTCTGCAATTTTTCTATTTGTAAACACGCATAACTCTAGAACGTTTGTGTATAAGTTTTATAACATTTGGTTGAGACAAACTAAAGATAGAGAACAGAAACGAAAATTCCGCAATTTTTATGTTTATAAAGGGACATAACTCAAGAATGGTAAAAGTGACGCCACCAAATTTCGTACTTAATCTGTATTATGTAGTAATAAGCATTGTGTATAAGTTTCATAACATTTGGTTGAGGCAAACTTAAGTTAGAGAACGGAAACAAAACTAGAGGCTCTAAAGAGCCTGTGTCGCTCACCTTGGTCTATGTGCATATTAAACAAAGGACACAGATGGATTCATGACAAAATTGTGTTTTGGTGATGGTGATGTGTTTGTAGATCTTACTTTACTGAACATTCTTGCTGCTTACAATTATCTCTATCTATAATGAACTTGGTCCAATAGTTACAGTGGAAAATATTTTGTAAAAATTTACAAAATTTATGAAAATTGTAAAAAATAGACTATAAAGGGCAATAACTCCTTAACGGGTCAATTGACAATTTTGGTCATGTTGACTTATTTGAAGATCTTACTTTGCTGTACATTATTGCTGTTTACAGTTTATCTCTATCTATAATAATATTCAAGATAATAACGAAAAGCTGCAAAATTTTCTAAAAACTACCAATTCAGTCGCAGCAACCCAACAACGTGTTGCCTGATTGGTCTAAAAATTTCAGGGCAGATAGATCTTGACCTAATGAACAATTTTATCCTCATCAGATTTGCTCTAAATGCTTTGGTTTCAGAGATATGAGCCAAAAACATTTTACCCTATGTACTATTTTTAAGCCGTGTCAGCCATCCTGGTTCGCGGGTGGGGTCATCAGACACATTTTTTAAACTAGATACCCTAACGATAATTGTGGACAAGTAGTTTCAGAGGAGAAGATTTTTGTAAAAGATTACAAAAATTTACGAAAAATGGTTAAAAATTTACTATAAAGGGCAATAACTCCTTAAGGGGTCAACTGACCATTTTGGTCAAGTTGACTTATTTGTAGATCTTACTTTGCTGAACATTATTGCTGTTTACAGTTTATCTTTTTCTATAATAATATTCAAGGTAATAACCAAAAACGGCAAAATTTCCTTAAAATTACAATTCAGGGGCAGCAACCCAACAACAGGTTGTCCGATTCATCTGAAAATTTCACGGCAGATAGATCTTGACCTGTTCAACAATTTATCCCATGTCAGATTTGCTCTAAATGCTTTGGTTTCAGAGATATAAGCCAAAATCTACATTTTACCCCTATGTTCTATTTTTAGCCATGGCGGCCATCTTGGTTGGTTGGCCGGGTCACCGGACACATTTTTGAAACTAGATACCCCAATAATGATTGTGGCCAAGTTTGGTTGAATTTGGCCTAGTAGTTTCAGAGGAGAAGATTTTTGTAAAAGTTAACGGACGACGGATGATGGATGCCAAGTGATGAGAAAAGCTCACTTGGCCCAGGTGAGCTAAAAATTGTACCGGTACTTGATCTTAGTTTTGTGGTAATGAATATTGTGTATAGGTTTCATAATGTTTGGTTGGGGCAAACTTAAGTTACAGAATGGAAACTAAAAATTTTGCAATCTTTCGATTTATAAAGGGGCATAACTCAATAATGGTTACAGTGAAGGCAAAATTAAACATTGCATTGTATAAAGCATTGATGGTGTTGATTCAACTATAATCATGGACAAAGGAAGATAATTCCAATTTTAAAAATTACTTGAATAATGACATTGATATTTTTAGAAATTACATTTAGTTAAGACAAACTCAAGTTAGAGAATGGAAACGAAAAATTCAGCAATTTTTTCATTTGTAAAGGGGCATAACCCTAGAACGGTAATCAAACAGCTTGTAAGCACTGAATGGTAAAGATTGCTTTAATTTATTAGTAGGAAGTAAAATTGAATATTGCATTGTATAAAGCATTGGTTGTAGTTGATTCAACTACCATTATGCACAAAGCAAGATAACTCCAATTTTAAAAGAAGACTTTAAAATATTTTTAGGAATGAAGGGTAAAAATTGCTTTAATTTATCAGTGGAAGGCAAAATTAAACATTGCATTGTATAAAGCATTGATTGTAGTTGATTCAACTATAATCATGGACAAAGGAAGATAACTCCAATTTTTAAAATTACTTGATATTAAGAAAAAAAAATGTAAAGGGCATAACTCTAGAACAGTAAAAGTGACGGCACCAAAATTCAAACTTGATCTGTATATTGTGGTAATAAGCATTTTGTATAAGTTTCATAACATTTGGTTGAGGCAAACTTAAGTAAGAGAACGGAAACGAAAAATTTAGCAATTTTTCCATTTGTAAAGGGGCATAACTCTAGAACGGTAAAAGTGACGCCACCAAAATTCAAACTTGATCTGTATTTAGTGGTAATAAGCATTGTGTATAAGTTTCATAACATTTGGTTGAGGCAAACTAAAGTTAGAGAACAGAAACCAACTTTGGGACGTACGTACAGAAGGATATACGAACCTATGTACAGACGGACAAGGGTAAAACTTAATGCCCCCTCAGCTAAGGCGGGGGCATAAAAATAAATAAACAAGATAAAAATTCCATTAATTGAAACCATTTTTACTGTTTTGATCAGGTTACCGCTTTTGATATGATTTTCTGATTTGTAGTGATTTAACTTTTAATGCCAACAAGTTGCAAACAAAGACATGATTTTGTGTTCTACTCCAAAGTTGTGCACCACATTGGCAAGATATTCAACTACTTTTCATTCTTTTTCCAGGCAATTTTTTATATTATGATAGTATGACTTCATATTTACTGAAATACGCTATCAAAAAGATGTTTTCTAAAGAATATGGAACAAAACAGTTATTGTCTTTGTAAGGCGAATTGCATGGCGTTGTAAGGCTAATTGCAAAATAACAACTTGTTTTCTGAATGTGAACGTCATGTCACTTGAAATCAACCACTTACAACACTGTATTGAAGAGATATATAGATTTTAATTTTGAAAATTATAAAACTTTTAGCATTCTTTTGAAAGAAAGCAAGTTTAGATTTTGCTTTGTCTTAAAAAAAAAAAGGAAATTTTTCAAAATCGAGGAAGTCATAAAGGGATGATGTCAAGTCCCCACACGTATATCTTCCCCTGACATGTTTAATTTACAGAATATTCGGCATTTCACTATCTTAATCAGATCAACCAAAACTGAGTTTTTACAAATGAAGTAAAAATATTTCTCGGGAGATATCAGCAGTCTGATGTTTTTTCTCAACGCTTCCGTTACTGAATAAAACAGCAGGTGACAGTAACTGGTCCTTAAGGAAATTAGGAAATAGAAACAATCTTTTATATTTCCGAAGGAGTTACAGGTACAGTGCAAAGGCAGCTTTTACAACCTAGACAAAATAATCATAAGATCTTATTCATTAAGTGAAGGAATACAAAAAAGTCTTTGGAGTTGTTGGTGTTACATCTTACACAAGTCTACCCGAAATATTTGCCCTATTCATACGTTATTTCCTGCCAAGTTATCTAACATATATCTTGATGTGCCAGATTTATTTTATTGCCACTACTCCATGGCTTTGTTCTTCAATTCAGTTATGGCTCATCAGTTTGCAAAGAAGTCCGCTAAAACCAGTGCTCAGTGCGGAATTAAACTTGAAGTGAAGTGAGTGTTTTTTGCTCCTTTTGAAGGCCTCACTGTGAATTTGAGATGAAGACCAGCAATAAAAACACTGTTCCTTTGTTTTGTGTGTTTTTTTGCTGTGCACATACTGATTTTGTGTCATGGATGGATACCTCATATACTTTCTTTTCTATTACTTACACTGTCTGGGTGAACTGTTGAGTTTATCTGGATAAGTGGATGTTGATTGTTCATTATTGGATGGGTTCTCTGTAAACCAATAGACAAAGTGGGCTACAAATATAAAAACATATCAAACAAGGTTAAAACCAAATAAAAGTTGTATTACTGGTACTGTGGATTCATTAATATTCGTTGGATACCAATTTTCATCGATTTCGTGGGTACAGGGGAACCACGAATTTAAATGCTCAACGAATCAAAAATTTTCTAAAGGAATGTATGCAGACTATTCCGAAACCACGAAATTAAATATCCACGTATATGCAAGTTTTCCTCAAACCACGAAAATTGGTACCCACGAAAATAAATGAATCCACAGTATTGGTAATTTGCAAACAATTATTCTATATAACTATATCTTAAATCCTCAAACAGACATTTTGCTGTTCCTGATAGGTTGTTAACAATTCAAAAGAATTTTAATCAAATGCAATGCATTTAATTCACATGCAAAGTGATCAAGTTACAAATGACCTGCATAATACCATTAAATAAATGGAGAATGTGTCCCATGGACACAGATGATGCCCCCGCCTGCATATAACATTATAAAGGGACATAACTAGAAAACTGTAAATGTGACGCCAAATTTGAACTTGACCTGTGTTTTATGGTAATAAGCATTGTGTGTAAGTTTCATAATATTTGGTTGAGGCAAACTAAAGTTAGAGAACGGAAACCAATTTTGGGATGTACATACGTACGGACGGACATACGGATGGACAACAGTAACACTTAATGCCCCCTTTGCATAGCATCTTGCTGCTGATATGTAATTTGACTTCTGTGAACCACTCACTGTTCTCCACTTATAAGTCATTAAATGTTGGCTGATTTTGGAAGGACCAGTTCAACAAGGTTTCAGTTTCAAATGACTGCCTCTGAAATCTGAGTTTAACAAAGGTGAATAGATCCCAAAAGTTTTGAAGAATTTTGCATGGATAGCTAGGAGACATTAATTAATGATTTAACTCCTTCAATTCACGTTAATCATGATAACTTTGGATAAACATGACCATTTTAGTCTAAATTTCATTTGCTTGTGCAACTTATAAAGATCACAATTTGGTATTATGAACATATATATATATAGGCCTGGATCATGTAGTCTTATTTGTCTTTTTCTCCGTTTTTCAAGAAAGCATTGGGAACTTGTTAATCTTGTTATAACAAAGTTAATATTTGAGATAAACTATGGCTAAATTGGATGATGATATCATATGTCACAATAAACAACTTAAGTAGAACAAGGCTTACCGGGTTTGAGCTTTGAGGTGCTGATTCAAGCAAACTTTCTAAATCTAAAAAAAATACCAAATATTATCACAAATAAAATTAACTACATTGTAGAACTATATTTATAATCATTTCATCATATGACTTAAGCTTGTTATGAAAAGAAGAGGTATGATTGACATTCATGCTGTTATGGTTGTGGCATGTTATCTATTTCTTGCTGAGAGTTTGATACGAAAAAGTTATACAAAAGCTGCATCCATTTGATTGGCTTATCCAGCATCATTAGACGATATCACGACATACAATTCGTCCATAGATCTTTGATGTGGAGAATATCTGTATAAATTCCAATCCAATTTAGTTGCTATGACCATGACATTGGACATAATGACCTCAAAATCATTAGGTATCTTCCTTCCATTACATGCAACCATAATCATAGTATGTCTCCAATCCCATATGAAGTATCTGATTTAGCATTACATGTATGATCAAAAAACCATTTTTCTGCACAAATGTAACACTATTTTTAATAAGCAACTATGACCTTAATCTTGGACATATAGTAATTTATACCTCAAATCAATAGTGATCTTCCGCTCAAGATAATTGTGGCCATATTACCTAGTATGGTTTCAATCCTCTATAAAATACTGGAGTAAGCATCTGGAAACAAAAATGATTGACAGATGGGTCAAAAACAATATACAAACCTGCTACTTTGTAGTGTGGGGTATAATAACAAGTTGATGAGCTCTTGCTCACTGATGATAATGATATGTGGATTTTAGAGTCCGACTATTCTTTAGGATATTGCAGACTATCTTCCCTATTGTTACAGAGTTGGTTCTGCTTGTCTTTCAGCTTTCATTTTGCTCTGACTTCTGTGTTGGTGCTGGTATGGAGTGTCTGGCCGTTCGGCTAGTATGGCAGCTTCTATAGCCTCTTTTGATGTTATTTTGAAGGGTGATGTATGCGGTGGTGTGCGTAGTAGTTCAGGGTCGCCAATGTCAAACCCCTTATCGAAATGGATCCTACTATGTTTACCTTTTTCTGTGGTTGAGGACTTGAGGTGTAGTAATAAAGGCGATGGCATGCCTTTTTGGGGTTATACGGACTGGTGACTATATATATCAGTATTGATGATAACTCCCACTGGTTCACCTCTGTATTTAGTTGGTGTGAGTTGTTTGCCAACAACAGTATCCCTGGCTTCCGCCTGACTGGTGTAATCTACGGTGGCCTTGATGCTTTGATGTTGTGGAGTAGCGGGAACAACGGCCGTTTTGGTGTCCATCTACTGGGTGAAACGCTTAGCGTTGCGTTTCCTGGTAGATGGTGGCTTGTTCTTGCTTTTAAGGGTCGGCTTAGGTTTCCTGGAAGATGTGTCCAGTTCCTTGGCCTTGATCCATGTGAGCTGTACTGAGACTTGGTCAGAACTGGCGGTGAATTTCCATTCCAGCTCTTTTCCATCCAATTTCATGGTAACAAGTAAAGTTTTCAATTCATTTGGTAGGTCCATAATGAAAGTCCACAAAGTGATCAGTTCTAAGTTCAACTCACGAATGATACCCCCACTATAAGTATGGGTTTAACAGTTAATGAGCTCTTGCTCACTAATGATACCCCCACTATAAGTATGGGTTTAACAGTTAATGAGCTCTTGCTCACTAATGATACCCCCACTATAAGTATGGGGTTAACAGTTATTGAGCTCTAACTTGCTCACTTGTGATACCCCCACTATAAGTATGGGGTTAACAGTTAATGAGCAATGGATGTGAAATTTGCATCATACTGTAAAGCATGCTCAAATGCAGTCTGATACCAAATTCCAGGGTGCTCTGATCCATAGTTCCTGAGAAAAATGTAACAGAAATTTATATATGGTCATTATGTGTTCGAATATATATATATATTCATAAATATTTGGTTAACAGTAAGTTGATGAGTGATGAATGTGAAAATGCATCAAAGGGTACAGCATGCTCACATGAAGCTTGATACTAAATTGCAGAAAGTTCTGATTCCTGTTATAAAGGTTTTGAAGATAATAGAAATACATGCATTTACCCCCATCTTCTATATTTAGATTTGTTGGTGCTATTTGTTGTATGGTTGGATCATTGAATACATACCCCAAGGATGAATGTGGCAAATTTCTAATTGGTCTATTAGTTTCAGCAGAGAAAATTTTCAAAAGTTCTCAAATGATGAAAACAAACCTAAGTCATGAAAATTATAGAAGCCTCAAAACATAGAATCTATCTCAAAGAGTTGCCAATTGATCATTAGGTCAATCAATGGCTCTTGACCAACCAATGAGTCACTGTTTCACAATATCAGTGTACCCCTTCTGGTAATAAATTGTCAAATTAGTGTTAAATTAATGATGACACAGCAGAATAAGTATACACTGTTAATACACACCATACCTTTTTTGTTAATATATTTAAATTATTTACTACTGTTGCTAAACACAAACCTTTACACATAGGGTTTCCTTCTGCCTTTTTGACCTGAGATTTGTCTTCTTTGCACATTGGAAATGTCTCATGATTAACTTCATCCAGTTTTGTCTCTTTCTTGGTGATTGTTTCTGCCTCTTGACCATCTGGTTCATACCTTTCCCCAAGATGTCTGGAATTGAAGACAGGAGCCTGATTATGCAAGTCTTCCTCAACTGTATCAATAGTCCTATCAGAATCAGAACAGTCTGAATAAGTCCTGCTATCATGATGTCTTACATTATCTGTAGCAGAAAACTCACAAATTTGAGATAGTGGATCATTAATTTCAGCACAATACTGACAACTTCTGTCTTGTTTAGCTGCATTAAATCTTGATTCTTTGTCTCTAAAATTATCAGGACTTGTAACTTTATTTTCACACTTCATTCCAAAATCATGTTTCATTGAGGGTTTGTTCATGTCATCACTTATATTTCTTTCACTATTTCCTAAATATCCAGAGTTCTCCTGATTAAAGGTACAGCTTTTGTCTTTCTGATCTTCTGGATCTACATCATGTAAATAATTATATATCCTCTCTGTAATTAAAGAAAACACTTGAAAACTGACATGTCAGCAAGGGCCAAGCTTGTACATTTGTGTGTGAGGCACAGAAACAAATTATTAATACTGATGAAAGCAACAAAATACATGATCATGGGGCATCATTTTTTTGTAGAATGAAGAATAAATTCAAAATATGTGCTACCTTGATATGTTTAATGGCATTCATTTAGAAAATTGCTATTCATAGATAATTTTTGACACCAGGAATCAATTTGGAACACCAGTAGTATATTATACCGATATATCAATTTTTGTAGAATTTCAAGTCCAAAAAGATGTTTTAATTTTTATTTCCAAATAACTCCATAAAAATTAGTTTTTCAGCAAGAGTAAGAAGAACTGAGCAAAACTAATAAATTTCCAAACATCATTTGGGTTACTTCATTGTTGGCAGAATCACGAAATTTACATTATTTCCAAGAATCTGAGTCCAAAAATTGGTACAGCTTTTTTAGCTCACCTGGCCCGAAGGGCCAAGTGAGCTTTTCTCATCACTTGGCGTCCGTCGTCCGGCGTCGTCCGGCGTCGTCGGCGTTAACTTTTTACATTTTGAACTTCTTCTAGAGAACCACTGAATGGAATGAAACCAAACATGGCATGAATGTTTCTTATGAGGTGCTGACCGAGTGTTGTTACTTTGAAGCCGATCCATAATCCAAGATTGCCGCCAGCGGGGGACTTAGTTTAACATGGGACCCTATGGGAAATACATACAAATGTCTTCTTTTAGAGAACCACTGAATGGAATAAAAGCAAACATGGCATGAATGTTCCTTATGAGGTGCTGACCAAGTGTTGTTACCATGAAGCTGATCCATAATCCAAAATGGCCGCCAGCAGGGGACTTAGTTTAACATTGGACCCTATGGGAAATACATACAAATGTCTTCTTTTAGAGAACCACTGAATGGAATGAAACCAAACATGGCATGAATGTTTCTTATGAGGTGCTGACCGAGTGTTGTTACTTTAAAGCCGATCCATAATCCAAGATGGCCGCCTGCAGGGGACTTAGTTTAACATGGGACCCTATGAGAAATACATACAAATGTCTACTTTTAGAGAACCACTGAATGGAATGAAACCAAACATGGCATGAATGTTCCTTATGAGGTGCTGACCGAGTGTTGTTACTTTGAAGACGATCCATAATCCAAGATGGCTGCCAGTGGGGGACTTAGTTTAACATGGGACCCTATGGGAAATACATACAAACGCTTCTTTTAGAGAACCACTGAATGGAATGGAACCAAACATGGCATGAATGTTTCTTATGAGGTGCTGACCGAGTGTTGTTACTTTGTAGCGGATCCATCATCCAAGATGGCCGCCAGCGGGGGACTTAGTTTAACATAGGACCCTATGGGAAATGCATACAAATGTCTTCTTTTAGAGAACCACTGAAAGGAATGAAACCAAACATGGCATGAATGTTTCTTATGAGGTGCTGACCGAGTGTTGTTACTTTGAAGCCGATCCATAATCCAAGATGGCTGCCAGCGGGGGACTTAGTTTAACATAGGACCCTATGGGAAATACATACAAATATCTTCTTTTAGAGAACCACTGAATGGAATGAAACTAAACATGGTATGAATGTTCCTTATGAGGTGCCGACCGAGTGTTGTTACTTTGAAGCTGATCCGTAATCCAAGATTGCCGCCAGCGGGGGACTTAGTTTAACATGGGACCCTATGGGAAATACATACAAATGTCTTCTTTTAGAGAACCACTGAATGGAATAAAAGCAAACATGGCATGAATGTTCCTTATGAGGTGCTGACCAAGTGTTGTTACTATGAAGCCGATCCATAATCCAAGATGGCTGCCAGCAGGGGACTTAGTTTAACATAGGACCCTATGGGAAATACATACAAATATCTTCTTTTAGAGAACCACTGAATGGAATGAAACCAAACATGGCAAGAATGTTCCTTATGAGGTGCTGACCAAGTGTTGTTACTTTGAAGCTGATCCATCATCCAAGATGGCAGCCAGCGGGGGACTTAGTTTAACATAGGACCCTATGGGAAATACATACAAATGTCTTCTTTTAGAAAACCACTGAATGCAATGAAACCAAACATGGCATGAATGTTCCTTATGAGGTGCTGACCGAGTGTTGTTACTTTAAAGCCGATCCATAATCCAAGATGGCCGCCTGCAGGGGACTTAGTTTAACATGGGACCCTATGAGAAATACATACAAATGTCTTCTTTTAGAGAACCACTGAATGGAATGAAACCAAACATGGCATGAATGTTCCTTATGAGGTGCTGACCGAGTGTTGTTACTTTGAAGCCGATCCATAATCCAAGATGGCTGCCAGCGGGGGACTTAGTTTAACATGGGACCCTATGGGAAATACATACAAACGTCTTCTTTTAGAGAACCACTGAATGGAATGAACCCAAACATGGCATGAATGTTTCTTATGAGGTGCTGACCGAGTGTTGTTACTTTGAAGCCGATCCATAATCCAAGATTGCCGCCAGCGGGGGACTTAGTTTAACATGGGACCCTATGGGAAATACATACAAATGTCTTCTTTTAGAGAACCACTGAATGGAATAAAAGCAAACATGGCATGAATGTTCCTTATGAGGTGCTGACCAAGTGTTGTTACTATGAAGCTGATCCATAATCCAAAATGGCCGCCAGCAGGGGACTTAGTTTAACATTGGACCCTATGGGAAATACATACAAATGTCTTCTTTTAGAGAACCACTGAATGGAATGAAACCAAACATGGCATGAATGTTTCTTATGAGGTGCTGACCGAGTGTTGTTACTTTAAAGCCGATCCATAATCCAAGATGGCCGCCTGCAGGGGACTTAGTTTAACATGGGACCCTATGAGAAATACATACAAATGTCTTCTTTTAGAGAACCACTGAATGGAATGAAACCAAACATGGCATGAATGTTCCTTATGAGGTGCTGACCGAGTGTTGTGACTTTGAAGACGATCCATAATCCAAGATGGCTGCCAGTGGGGGACTTAGTTTAACATGGGACCCTATGTGAAATACATACAAACGTCTTCTTTTAGAGAACCACTGAATGGAATGAAACCAAACATGGCATGAATGTTTCTTATGAGGTGCTGACCGAGTGTTGTTACTTTGTAGCGGATCCATCATCCAAGATGGCCGCCAGCGGGGGACTTAGTTTAACATAGGACCCTATGGGAAATGCATACAAATGTCTTCTTTTAGAGAACCACTGAAAGGAATGAAACCAAACATGGCATGAATGTTTCTTATGAGGTGCTGACCGAGTGTTGTTACTTTGAAGCCGATCCATAATCCAAGATGGCTGCCAGCGGGGGACTTAGTTTAACATAGGACCCTACGGGAAATACATACAAATATCTTCTTTTAGAGAACCACTGAATGGAATGAAACTAAACATGGTATGAATGTTCCTTATGAGGTGCCGACTGAGTGTTGTTACTTTGAAGCCGATCCGTAATCCAAGATTGCCGCCAGCGGGGGACTTAGTTTAACATGGGACCCTATGGGAAATACATACAAATGTCTTCTTTTAGAGAACCACTGAATGGAATAAAAGCAAACATGGCATGAATGTTCCTTATGAGGTGCTGACCAAGTGTTGTTACTATGAAGCCGATCCATAATCCAAGATGGCTGCCAGCAGGGGACTTAGTTTAACATAGGACCCTATGGGAAATACATACAAATATCTTCTTTTAGAGAACCACTGAATGGAATGAAACCAAACATGGCAAGAATGTTCCTTATGAGGTGCTGACCAAGTGTTGTTACTTTGAAGCTGATCCATCATCCAAGATGGCAGCCAGCGGGGGACTTAGTTTAACATAGGACCCTATGGGAAATGCATACAAATGTCTTCTTTTAGAAAACCACTGAATGCAATGAAACCAAACATGGCATGAATGTTCCTTATGAGGTGCTGACCGAGTGTTGTTACTTTGAAGCCGATCCATAATCCAAGATGGCCGCCTGCAGGGGACTTAGTTTAACATGGGACCCTATGAGAAATACATACAAATGTCTTCTTTTAGAGAACCACTGAATGGAATGAAACCAAACATGGCATGAATGTTCCTTATGAGGTGCTGACCGAGTGTTGTTACTTTGAAGCCGATCCATAATCCAAGATGGCTGCCAGCAGGGGACTTAGTTTAACATGGGACCCTATAGGAAATACATACAAACGTCTTCTTTTAGAGAACCACTGAATGGAATGAACCCAAACATGGCATGAATGTTTCTTATGAGGTGCTGACCGAGTGATGTTACTTTGTAGCGGATCCATCATCCAAGATGGCCGCCAGCGGGGGACTTAGTTTAACATAGGACCCTATGGGAAATGCATACAAATGTCTTCTTTTAGAGAACCACTGAAAGGAATGAAACCAAACATGGCATGAATGTTTCTTATGAGGTGCTGACCGAGTGTTGTTACTTTGAAGCCGATCCATAATCCAAGATGACTGCCAGCGGGGGACTTAGTTTAACATAGGACCCTATGGGAAATACATACAAATATCTTCTTTTAGAGAACCACTGAATGGAATGAAACCAAACATGGTATGAATGTTCCTTATGAGGTGCTGACCGAGTGTTGTTACTTTGAAGCCGATCCATCATCCAAGATTGCCGCCAGCGGGGGACTTAGTTTAACATGGGACCCTATGGGAAATACATACAAATGTCTTCTTTTAGAGAACCACTGAATGGAATAAAAGCAAACATGGCATGAATGTTCCTTATGAGGTGCTGACCAAGTGTTGTTACTATGAAGCTGATCCATAATCCAAGATGGCTGCCAGCGGGGGACTTAGTTTAACATAGGACCCTATGGGAAATACATACAAATATCTTCTTTTAGAGAACCACTGAATGGAATGAAACCAAACATGGTATGAATGTTCCTTATGAGGTGCTGACCGAGTGTTGTTACTTTGAAGCCGATCCATAATCCAAGATGACTGCCAGCGGGGGACTTAGTTTAACATAGGACCCTATGGGAAATACATACAAATATCTTCTTTTAGAGAACCACTGAATGGAATGAAACCAAACATGGTATGAATGTTCCTTATGAGGTGCTGACCGAGTGTTGTTACTTTGAAGCCGATCCATCATCCAAGATTGCCGCCAGCGAGGGACTTAGTTTAACATGGGACCCTATGGGAAATACATACAAATGTCTTCTTTTAGAGAACCACTGAATGGAATAAAAGCAAACATGGCATGAATGTTCCTTATGAGGTGCTGACCAAGTGTTGTTACTATGAAGCTGATCCATAATCCAAGATGGCTGCCAGCAGGGGACTTAGTTTAACATAGGACCCTATGGGAAATACATACAAATGTCTTCTTTTAGAAAACCACTGAATGCAATGAAACCAAACATGGCATGAATGTTCCTTATGAGGTGCTGACCAAGTGTTGTTACTATAAAGCTGATCCATAATCTAAGATGGCCGCCAGCGGAGGACGTAGTTTAACATAGGACCCTATGAGAAATGCGTACAAATGTTTTCTTTTAGAGAACCATTGAATGGAATGAAACCAAACATGGCATGCATGTTCCTTTTGAGGTGCTGACCAAGTGTTGTTACTTTGAAGCTGATCCTTCATCCATGATGGCTGCCAGATGGGGACAATGTTTAACAAAGGATCCTATGGACAATACATACAAATGTCTTCTTTTAGAGAACCACATACTGAATGGATTGAAACCAAACATGGCATGAATGTTCCTTATGAGGTGCTGATTAAGTTTTGTTACTTTGAAGCTGATCCTTCATCCATGATGGCCGCCAATGGGGGGGACTTCCTTTAACATAAGAACCTATGGGAAATACATACAAATGCTTCTTCTAGAGGTGCACTGAATGGAATGAAACCAAAACATGGCATAAATGTTTCTTATGAGGTGCTGATTAAGTGTTGCTACTTTGTTGCCGATTTACTGTTCAAGATGGCCACCAGGATTTTTTTATTAAATTACAGGACCAATATTAAACCAAATTTGGCCTCACTCATTATTAGGGTATCTGTTATGATTTTAATCTATTTTTACATGATTTCCAAAACCAAAGTAGAATCAGGTGAGCGACACAGGCTCTTGAGAGCCTCTAGTTTGTAAACCAAGTTACAAATGTCCACATCCAAAGGTTGTTCAATACAAATGTATCACTTTCAAGACGCAAGTTTCCCAGACATTTCTCATTAAGCAGCAGGACCTTTGCTGTATGGGGCATTATTAGCTCTCAGTCATCCTCTCAGTATATTTTTTATTTAAATTCAAGACCCTCTTCAGGGAAGGAGTGTATGTGTCTGTTGCAAATCAAAACATCTGACTTTACCTGGTGACTTTACCTAACATGTCCTTATTTCCAGAAATAGTTGAAACAGATCCCTACTTTGCTCTCAGTTGATCCATTTTTTTAATTTAGTGTTCAGTATGGTGAATGTTCATGAAAATACATTCCACTGAAAATTATGCAAGAAATACCTTCCACTGAAAAATATGCATGAAAATACCTTGCACTAAAAAATATGCAAGACATTAAATGTCATATCTTCCACTGAAAAATATGCATGAAAATACCTTGCACTAAAAAATATGCAAGACATTAAATGTCATATCTTCCACTGAAAAAATATGCACAAAAAACCTTGGACTAAAAAATGAGCAAACATTTTAGGGTGGTACAAAAAGGGATCTTTTTTCAAAGTTTGCAATGAATAATGAGTAATAAAATCATTGCTGACTTATTCATACTTACTTTTAGTCTTTGTCCTTCTGCAGTACCAACAAATTACAACTAATACCAATATCATTACAACCAATGGTAGTACTACTGACAAAATAATAATGTGTTGTTTAGTCAGTAAAGGACTATCTTCTTTTCTAAAAAGCAAACAATAACAAAAATCAATGCTGGTATGAAGTGAAAGCTGAACATTACTGTTAAATAAAATCCCATAACTTAGAAACTTATACTCTAAAATTTACAAAAATCGAAAGATAGCTTACGTCAATAGATAGAAACAACTCACCAAAGTTTAAGGAAAATGGTGAAAGCGTTTTTGAGTTATTGTCCAACATGCAAATGATGTTCCAATGTCCTCCGGGTTGCACATATTTTATCTATCCAAAGTACAAGGGCAGTAACTAAAAAAAGCACTTTTTTTTGTTCTATAAGACTTTTTATTAATATCTTAGAGAAATGAAGGCTTCAGAGCAAATGCAATGTGATTTCCATTATAATTAATATTTCAAAGGGGCATAACTCGTTAAAAATATTTGATCAGATTTATTTTCGAAATTGTCAACAACATTGCTGATATAAACCTATGATATAAGTTTCATAAAATTCTGGCAAGAATAGAACATATGAGAGCGCTAAATATGCAATTTTCAATATAATCAATATTTCCAAGGGGCATAACTCTTTTAAAAATAATTGATCAGCACTGATTTTCAAACTAGTCAAAGAAATTGATGATAGAAACCTAAAATATGAATTTCATAAAAATCAGGCAAGAATTGTAATAAAATGCTCCGCTGGGGCGCAGCTTGATACGACCGCAGAGGTCGAACCCTGAACAGTTGGGGCAAGTATGGACACAACATTCAAGCTTGATACAGCACTGAATTTGGATTGTAATTAAATATTTGACACAGAATGAATGTGGTCTAAGAACTTAAAATTTTTTAATTTACCTATTCAAACCATATCATTATTATTTGCTTTTATATATAAATCAGAAATAACCAATTTAAAATGGAAAATTTTAAAGAAAAAAAAGGGAAAAAAAAATCCCCCCCCAAATATTTTGAACCCCCTTATGATTCATCACCAACAAACTCAATTCCAGCCTTCCCTTTGTGGTATGGTACCTTGCAGTACAATTTCAGAGAGATCCATACACTTGAACACAAATTATTGTCTGAAAACTAGAAAAATGCTTGTTTTTTGGTCCCTTTTTGGCCCCAAATCCCTAAACGTTTAGGGCAATTACCCCCAAACTCAAACCTAGATTTCCCTTTGTGATATGGAACCTTGCAGTACAATTTCATAAAGATCCATACACTTACACACAAGTTATTGTCATGAAACTAGAAAAATGCTTGTTTTTTGCCCCTTTTTTGCCCCTAATTCCTAAAATTTGGAGGCAATTACCCCCAAAATCAATCCCAGCATTCCCTTTGTGATATGGAACCTTGTGGTACAATGTCAGAGAGATCCATACACTAACACACAAGTTATGTATGGAAGTTACAAAAATGCTTATTTTTGGCCCCTAATTCCTTAACTGTTGGTACCATAACCCTCAAAATCAATCCCCACCTTCCTTTTGTGGTATTGAACCTTATGGTAAAATTTCATAGAGATCCATTTACTTAAACTAAAGTTAGAGTGCGAAAACCAATGTGTCTTCGGACGACAACGACGCCAACGTCATACCAATATACGACCGCAAAATTTTTTTGCGGTCGTATAAAAATTCGTAAGGGTTCCACGGAACCCATTGTCTCACCTACTTTTGCTGTTGGTCGCAGGCTCAACACAAATGGGGAAAAAATTATTAAAAATTTTCCTCCAGATTCTATCTTTTGATTGTTAGAAGTTCTGTTCAAGTTTGGTAAAAATCCAAGAATGGTTATGAATCTAATAAATGTTTTAAAAACTTTAACTGCAGACTGTACGTAATGTTAACTGGAATAAAACTGGAGTCCATTTATAAGTAGTATATGGAAAAACAGGAAATAAATTTTTACATATTTCCTTCTAGATACTAGCTTTTGATCATAAACAAGCTTCTGTCCAAGTTTGGTACAAATCCAGGATAGTTTAAGAAAGTTATTAAAATTTGAAAAACTTTAACCACAGAGTGAATGTAATGTTAACTGGCAGAAAAACTAAGTCCATTTATAAGTAAAATACGAATAAACAGGATTTTTTTTAACAAAATTTACTTTTGAATACTATCTTATGATCACAAACAAGCTTCTGTTCAAGTGTGGTACAAATCCAGGATAGTTTAAGAAAGTTATTAAAATTTGAAAAACTTTAACCACAGAGTGAATGTTATGTTAACAGGCAGAAAAACTAAGTCCATATATGAGTAAAATATGGATAAACAGGATTTTTTTTTTACAAAATTTTCTTCTGGATACTATCTTATGATTATAAACAAGCTTCTGTCCAAGTTTGGTACAAATCTAGGATAGTTTAAGAAAGTTATTAAAATTTGAAAAACTTTAACCACAGAGTGAATGTAATGTTAACTGGCAGAAAAACTATTAAAGTCCATTTATAAGTAAAATACGGATAAACAGGATTTTTTTTTTACAAAATTTACTTCTGGATACTATCGTATGATCATAAACAAGCTTCTGTCCAAGTTTGGTTGAAATGCAGGATAGTTTAAGAAAGTTATTAAAATTTGAAAAACTTTAACCACAGAGTGAATATTTGTGGACGCCGCCGATGACGATGACGCTGACGGAATGTAGGATCGCTATGTCTCGCTTTTGCGACAAAAGTCACAGGCTTGACAAAAATGAGAGCGCTAACAATGCAATTTTCCATATAATTAATGTTTCCAAGAGGCATAACTCTTTTAGAAAAAAATGCTTCGCTGAGTGTAGCCTGATATGACCGCAGAGGTCGAACCATGAACAGTTGGGGCAAATTTGGACACGATATTCAAGCTTGATAATGTCTGAATTTGGATTGCGATCAAATTTTTGACATAATATAGGTTTCTGACACAAAATAAATGTGGTCAAAGATCTTAAAAATCTTTTGCGCAATACTGAAATGTGAAAAATTTTGAAAAAAAAAATATGAACCCCTTAAAAAAATGGAAAAAAAATTCACCCCCCCCCCCAAACTTTTGAACCTCCCCCCTGGAGCAATTACCCCAAAACTCAATACCAGCCATCCTTTTGTAGCATGGAACCTTGTAGTACAATTTTAGAGAGATCCATACACTTAAACACAAGTTATTGTTCGGAAAATACAAAAAAGCTTGTTTTTGGCCCTTTTTTAGCCCCTAATTTCTAAACTGTTGTTACCATAAACCCCAAAATCAATCCCAACCTTTCTTTTGTGGTATTGAACCTTCTTGTAAAATTTTATAGAGATATATTCACTTAAACTTAAGTTATTGTCTGGAAACCAAATGAGTCTTCGGACGACGACGAAGACAACATCATAGCATTATACGAACCCAAAAAATTATTAATCGACACAAACTCGTCCAAGACATTGCTGATATGAAGCTATGATATAAGTTTCATAAAAATCTGGTAAGAACTGAACAAATGAGAGTGCTAATGATGCAATTTTCTATTTTAATTAATGTATCCAAGACTCTTTTAAAAAAATTGATCGGCACTGATTTTTGAACTCGTCCAAGACATTGCTGATATAAGTTTCATAAAAATCTGGCAAGAATTGTACACGTGAGAGCACTAACAAGACCAGATGGAAGGACGGACGCCAGGTATTTCTTTGTCCCCTGCAACGCATTGCATGGGGGACAAAAAAATGCCTTAATAAGGGAAAGGGTTAATTTGGTTCAAAAAAAGGCCAGAAGATTTTAAAATTTTTACAATATAAAAATATGGAGATTATAAGAATGTATATAAACTAGAGGATATGAGCATGCATTGATTACACGCCTGACAGCCATGCAAAATATTTTGAGGAATGTCTAAATATATTTAAGTAAACTGCAGGAAAGTCTAACAGAAGCAAAATTTATTTACCGATACTATTCAAAGAAGGATAGGGTTAAGAATTGATATTGAAGAGAACCTACAAAACATATTTGCCTTAAAGTTATCAAAATATTTTCAAAAAGATTTGGCAATGTTTCTGCTCCTCTTCTGGTTGTCACAAATCTATTGTTTATGGGTGCTTAACTCTTAAACGTAAGGCGTCTAGGAACCTGAATCCTTCACCTGGTATTTTTAAATAATGCAATAGTTTTTGTAGCTTTCTGTGACAATCTAATTATTAAAGCTCTCAAGATAATTGCCAAAAATGCTAACATTAAAATCGGTCAAAAATATCATTTAGGGTCAGTAACTCTTGTAAGAAGACAATCCCCAAATTCAGTTTCCGTCTTTCTATTATAGTTTTTCAAGATTATAGACAATAAATGGAGAATGTGTCATTGGGCCACAGATGCCCCCGCTTGTAAATATGCATGAGTCAACTTCCACATACAGATGCAGGTTGTTAAGACCGTTTTGTGATTATAAGCATTGTGTATAAGTTTCATATCATTTGGTTGAGGCAAACTAAACTTAGAGAACAGAAATAACAGATTTAGCAATTTTTACCATTTATAAAGAGGCATGACTCAAGAACTGTAAAAGTAACGTCACCCAATTTCAAACTTAACCTGTGTTTTGTGGTTATACGTATTGTGTATAAGTTTCATAACATTTGGTTGAGGCAAAATAAAGTTAGAGAACAGATACGAAAAATTCAGCAATTTCTATGTTTATAAAGGGCATAACTCTAGAACGGTAAAGGTAACGCCACCCAATTTCGAACTTGATCTGTGTTTTGTGGTAATAAGCATTGTGTATAAGTTTTATAACATTTGGATGAGGCAAACTAAAGTTAGAGAACAGATACGAAAAATTCAACAATTTTTATGTGTATAAAGTGGCATAACTCATGAATGGTAAAAGTGATGCCACCTATCAATTTCGAATTTGATCTGTGTTTTGTGGTAATAAGCATTGTGTATAAGTTTTTTAACATTTAGTTGAGGCAAACTAAAGTTAGATAAGGAAACCAATTGACAGATGGAAAGACGGGACGAACAAGGGTAACACTTAATGCCCCCTCCGCTACGGCGGGGCATAAAAAAATATAAAGAGTAAAAAATATCAGGCCAATAACTCAGTTAAAGAGTCAATCTATAAGTTCAGTTATGTTATACTTATCTGAAGTACTAATATATGTCGCTATCTAAAGTTTCTCTTAATCTATTGTAATTTTCAAAATCAAGGGCAAAAACAAAACTAGAGGCTCTAAAGAGACAGTGTCGCTCACCTTGGTCTATGTGCATATTCAACAAAGGACACTCTCCAACATTGTAGACGAGAATAGATTACATGACAAAAATCTCTGTTTTGTTGATTTTGTATTGCTGATCATTTAATCTGTTTAGTTTCCCTCTATCTTCTTTAGTTTTTGCTCAGAACACAAAAGAGGGTAATCAAAATTCTCATATAAGGGCAATCACTCCTATAAAGAGTGACCGTCTACTAACTATATCCACAAAATTTGACTTGTTAGTAGATCTTGCATTGCTGATCATTTTTGTGATTTAAAGTATCTATTTATCTACTATCATTTTTATCATATATTAGGCAAAACACAAAAAAAATGGTAAAAATCGTCATTAAAGAGCAATAATTACTATAAGGAGTCGTTGGACGATTTCCTCCATATAGTCTTAATTTTAGATCTTGTTATGTTGATAATTTTTGCTTATTTAAGTTTCTATCAATCTATTATATTTTTTAAGATATAAGGCAAAAACTCAAAAAATTGGTAACAAGAGGCTGTCGAGTGACAGCAAACCAGATTTTCCTGCAGAGGTCGAACCCTGAACAATTGAGCAAGTATGGACACAACATTTAAGCTTAAAACAGCTCTGAATTTGGATTGTGATTGAATATTTAAAATAGATTATTATCTAATTAATAATGAAAATGATATTTGCAAATCTGAACCCCAAACAGGATCATGTAAATATTAAACATTAACACACACAACAGAAATCAAATACCACATAACAACTGTGACATCTACCTTCATAACACACATGACTTAAAGAAAATAGTTATAAATTTTGACAACTAATGACTAAAATTAATTGAACAGAATCCATATACATTTTGTACTTAATCTATCATTACTGGTTCATGGAATAAGTTTGAGGTATTTCCCTTTGATCAGAAATATGGTTTAACTAATAAAGCAAACATAGTTCTCTAAAATTAGATATGATTTAACTCTCTAAAATTAGATATGATGTTACACAATGTATATCTATTTTCAAATTATAATCAAATATAATTAATAGTTCCAAATATTTTTTCTTTCATTTGTCACAAACTAATACAGATCTGCAAATCAAATGTTGTTGTTTATTGTTGTCATAAAAATCCATTTATAATTAAACTTTGTTAACTTACTGTTGCTTTGTTGTAGTGGTTTCATTGTATCCTGTTGGCTGAGGTACTGAACTCACTGATAAACAAAAAATAAATGACAATACATATATGGCAAAAAAGTACAGCATTTTTCTGAAAAGGAAAAATTCATTTAAACTTTTTATCCCCTACTGCTGCTACTGCAATGTCAATTGCATACTATTATAACTTAAGTATAAATGATAAACTGTTAACACAGAGATATGTCTTGCCTATTTGTTAATTTGATAATGCAAATGTTGAAATTAAAATAGCAATACTTTAACATGTAAATTATGCAAATATTCAAAGTCAATGAACCATGACTGAAGGTACAGGGCTAAACAATCTCCATGGAAATGAGATGTGCCAATGCTAATACAACTGCATACCTAATACCATTGACTTTTCATGAGTCGTTCCCTTTAAACAAACCTAAACACAAACATTAACTTGTAAACCATGTAAAAGTTTCAAAGTTAATGAACCATAACCATGAGGAACAATAGAGTGGCTACTTGACAGATCTAAAAATTGTTCTCCATAGAAACCATTTCATGCATCCCTTTGTTATCTGTTTGATGGCAATAAAACTATATATACATATACAAATATTTTAGCAGTATTTAATTTCTGCACTTGTTCTTAATACAGTTTGTGAACAAAAAAAAATGTATCTTTCAAAAATACCATTTTGCCCATCCTTGGTTAGACCTTGTGTTGTCATGTTTTGATAGAGTAACTCTGGAGTTGTAACTTTATCAATTGTGGATCTACAAGTTCTTCTTTTGGTTGAATTCCCATTAAAAAGAACAACTTCTGTAGACTTGCACCTGAAATATTTCATTTACAAAACTTTGAATAGCTGTTTCAATTATGGGAACTTTTATGTATTTGTATCCTTCTATTGCATTGTGGGTATCAAAGATTCTGAAAGTTCATGTCTTGTAAAAATATTTAATTGAACAACAAGCTGTAGAGGTTAATATTGTACTGTACTGTATTTCTGAAGTTCAATGTTATACAATGTATTAGCATTTTGCAACATTTTTTAAATATAACCTTCTTTTTCAACATGTGATTTATTGGGGGTTTTTTGTTAAAAAAAATGATGATATAACAAAAACAAACAACATAACTTCATTCGTACAAGCTGTTGTTAAAACATTTTGACTGTTGGTGCATCATTTCAATAATATGCCTAATTTTGGTTAACATGTTATAAGGCAAAGCATACTGTTCATTCAGAAATTATTGCAAGGTTTTTAATAATGTGAATAATGCAACTTGCTGAGTATCGCAATAATAAGAACTCAAATGCTGATATCTGATACAAATATCTGTATGCAGATTTTCTTTAAATCACAATAATTATTCTTGCATTATTTAGATATAAGAAGATGTGGTATGAGTGCCAATGAGACAACTCTCCATCCATTCTTCAAAAAATTGCAATAATAAATGCAAGCAATAATTTATGAATTTACAGTTCTTAAATTCTACGTTTTTTCATATTTTTATGAAATTTTGTATGCATTTAGAACACCTTGAACTGAATCTGACTATAGAAAATTGATACATGTATAGTTTTTAGAATAATTCATGAGTTGGAAATCCAGAACAATCATAAGTCAGTTTTATATTCCGCTTGTCATAATCTTAACTCTGTTATTGTTTTCTCAATTGTAACATTGTAGTACAGCTTGAATTGATCATTTATTTTAATAAATAGTATTTGTATATATTTGTTCATGTATTGACTTATTGACTGACTCTGACATAGTATACAGTATTAAGGTACTTTGATTTTCACTTTGGTAATTATATTCTGTGTTTTCTATTTCTTTATTCCGATTGGTTACTCTGTGAACTCCTTTGATATTGAGGCACTCTTTTCAATTCTTCGCAGAGACATAGCTATAGAACACTGACACTTTATTGTGATATATATATATATATATATATATAAAGTGCCTAGAAAATCAACCTAACAATGTTAGAGTAGATTTGATTCTTTACTTCCTCCCCAAGCGGGGCTGGAACCTGTACTTTTCACTTCATACTTCTACGGCAACACCGCCTAGCATTGCGCAGACGCCTTATCCCCTCCTCTAACTATAGCTGATAAAAATCAGCTTTCGTTTCGGGAGGTGTTACCTTCTCGTAGGAATTAAACAAGGACATCTAGACGCAATACACAAAGTATTTTAAGTGTACAGAAATGATCATCTACTCATCTCTTTAGTATAATTACAGGATGCTGTTCTATTTTTAGAAGCATACAATCACTGTAAATTTATATATATGTATGTCTGCCTATGTGTAGTGACAACTGTAAATTATACCTTGTCCATCGGATTTCTTATGATTAAGAAATGCCAGGCTTTAGAATATTTATAAAGTGCCTAGAAAATCAACCTAACAATGTTAGAGTAGATTTGATTCTTTACTTCCTCCCCAAGCGGGGCTGGAACCTGTACTTTTCACTTCATACTTCTACGGCAACACCGCCTAGCATTGCGCAGTCGCCTTATCCCCTCCTCTAACTATAGCTGATAAAAATCAGCTTTCGTTTCGGGAGGTGTTACCTTCTCGTAGGAATTAAACAAGGACATCTAGACGCAATACACAAAGTATTTTAAGTGTACAGAAATGATCATCTACTCATCTCTTTAGTATAATTACAGGATGCTGTTCTATTTTTAGAAGCATACAATCACTGTAAATTTATATATATGTATGTCTGCCTATGTGTAGCCTACGGGTAACACCTCCCGAAACGAAAGCTGATTTTTATCAGCTATAGTTAGAGGAGGGGATAAGGCGTCTGCGCAATGCTAGGCGGTGTTGCCGTAGAAGTATGAAGTGAAAAGTACAGGTTCCAGCCCCGCTTGGGGAGGAAGTAAAGAATCAAATCTACTCTAACATTGTTAGGTTGATTTTCTAGGCACTTTATAAATATTCTAAAGCCTGGCATTTCTTAATCATAAGAAATCCGATGGACAAGGTATAATTTACAGTTGTCACTACACATAGGCAGACATACATATATATAAATTTACAGTGATTGTATGCTTCTAAAAATAGAACAGCATCCTGTAATTATACTAAAGAGATGAGTAGATGATCATTTCTGTACACTTAAAATACTTTGTGTATTGCGTCTAGATGTCCTTGTTTAATTCCTACGAGAAGGTAACACCTCCCGAAACGAAAGCTGATTTTTATCAGCTATAGTTAGAGGAGGGGATAAGGCGTCTGCGCAATGCTAGGCGGTGTTGCCGTAGTAGTATGAAGTGAAAAGTACAGGTTCCAGCCCCGCTTGGGGAGGAAGTAAAGAATCAAATCTACTCTAACATTGTTAGGTTGATTTTCTAGGCACTTTATAAATATTCTAAAGCCTGGCATTTCTTAATCATAAGAAATCCGATGGACAAGGTATAATTTACAGTTGTCACTACACATAGGCAGACATATATATATATATATATATATATATATATTTATTATTCTTCTGGAAACCATTCTTTATATTCAGGTCAGTAATATTCTCACATAAGTCTTTGGTGCATGCATTTTCTATATTTTTATCTTGGTATGAAAGATATGAAAGTGTTATGAAAACGTGTATTCCTGTTTGAATTGTTTTACACTAGTCATTTTGGGGCCCTTAAAGCTTGCTGTTCAGTGTGAGCCAAGGCTCCACTTTGACCTATAATTATTTACTTCTTTTACTTTTTATACATTGTGACTTGGATGGAGAGTTATCTCATTGGCACTCATACCACATCTTCTTATTTATATGAAAGTCCTGCATGCATTCCCACAAGTATGAAAGAGTTCATATTTTTATTTTAAGTTGGTATTTGCAAGACGGATAGAATATTACAGTTGTTATATTATTTTTCATATTTGGCTGTTGTTAAGATTCCAGCACAGAACATCGAGTTAAACTAGATTTATATATTATTTTTGGCATTAAGACTTATGAAGTCAATATTTCTTTATATTCAGATTCCAGTATGTGAAGCATATAGACGTACAGTAACTTTATAGAGGAACACTGCTCAGCCCGGCCTGTATTATATACACGGTAAGCTGTGTTTACATGTTTATTTATTTACGTGTTGTCTATTTGTACTTATGTGTTTTAATTGATTTGTGTCTTGTCTGTGATTGTAATGTGTTATTGTTTAGTTTACGATTATCTCCAAATAAAATAGTGCATTAGAATTGATTACTTTAAATAATGATTGTTGACACAAGGATATCAGATATAAACTTTGGCACAGAGACTTATGATTTGTAGTAAAATGTATTTTATTAATTATGGTATATTTCAACTGTAGTTAACTACTTGGATAATTTGTATTTGAGTTTATTGATATGGAGATAATTAGAGTTATTGTTCTTAGTATGTGTGAATTGTGTCTTATTGCATGTTTATATATTACAGGGTATTTATTTGAGATTGCCTATAATAAACCATATAGAACCCTACTCAGAGTAAATTAAGTCCAAACTGATGAGTCTACAACATCAACAAACCAGACATAACATCAAATGTTTACTAACAATAAATATCAGGACAGGTGCCACTGGTTGAGCAGGAGCTGGTACTCCTTCTGGAGGATCTCAGTTTTATCCCTTGTTTTTGGTAGGGTTTGCGTTGCTCATTTATCTTTAGTAGTGTTTTGTGCACTGTTTTCTTTCTGTATTTTTTCCTTTGTGGATCACGGTGTTGTATGTCTTTATTTGATTTTAATGATTTTTGATTCCCCCTTTGTATTTTCTCTCACCTTTTATATATATATAACTTTTATCAAGCAAAAATTGACTGAAATTAGCATTCAATAACAGAAAACAATGGGCAAATTTGCATCCAAATTGCCCTCCCCTCAATGCAAGTTCAACAAAAAATGAATTGAACCACTGTTGACTTCAATGTCAAAATATGTAGTGGCATTGACCACTCTGTGGTGGTAAGCAACATTATTTAGGGTATGCCACTATAAAACACAATGACACTTCCACCAACTATTAGTCCTGTCAAATTTATAATTAAATAGTCAGGTTTAGTTGATGAAAAAATATTGACAGCAGAAGCTTAATGCATTAGAACATTGTCTAGTCTTGACTAGTGATAAGAATACTACTATTGACCTTATTCTCTTTCCCTCCAAATAACACTTACTCGGGTTGTGGAATGCATTCTTCAAATCCTATTGTATCTTTGTACATGCTATGACCACATGGTCGGCATACACCTGAAAAAGTTAATAATATTTTATTAACATCTTCAGTAATTTGTTAAGACAAAAAAAAAAACAATTTGATTGATTAAAGGTCATAAAAAATAATTCTATGTACAATGTACTGTGAGGTAATGCTCACTAATCATACTCCTCCCTCAAGACACAAGTTTGTGGCAAACAGGTAGTGGAGAATCAAAGAAACTGAAATGTGTCACAAAGCACATCCAAATGTAGTTTGGTGCCATATATCACAAAGCTATGACTAGAAGTGGCTGAACAATAATGTAATAAAAAAAATCTAATACATACATAACATTTAAAGAATACATGTTTTTGGGAATAGTTATTTCATAACAGAGAAGAAGTTTGGTGCCATATATCAAGAAGCTGTGGCTTTTAATTGCTGAGAAAAAATACAGAAAGACATACGCACATACATGTACACAGGTAAAAAAGTATTCCCCCTTTCTTTGGTGCAAGGGTATAAAAATACACAATGAAAATGAGTTATGAGGACAGACTATATAATTATGAGACATTTTTTTTCCCTATAAATCTTCTTGCTTAGAAATTAAAGAACCTTAAGGAGCAATCTCACAATCAAATATTACCATATACATGTATAATAAAAGAGGTTACACTTCAAAAATAGGGTACCCCTAAATTTAATTGAAAACAACAGGTACTGCAAGCAAGGCTCACAAAAGAGGAGTCAAATATGTACTTTGGTTTGGTAATATGTCATAGTAGAGTTCATGCTTTAATCCTCAAAATCATTCTGATGAAGAAATGAAATAGGTGGCGTAATGCACATCATGTGGGTTATAGATACCAGTGTTTTCCATTCGGCATTTAAGCCGGGTGTGCTGACCACCTTCTTTTGAAAGCTGACCACCTTTCCATTTTAGGGAGGTGGTCGGCTTTTTTTTCAAATTCCGGAATTTTTTGGTTCCGTACCGTAAAAATTTGAATACTAATCGCGCCTCGCTGATTTGTTTTCATTGACAAAAATGGCGGATCATCAAATTTCAATGTTTTCTATTATTATTCGGGGGAAGAGAAAGGCAGATGACGATGGTGATAAGGAAAACTTTAGGCAAAATAAGTCAACTACAACGGATAGTTGTATTGAAATTGTTAAAATTGAAAAAAGTATCAAAACAACGGAAAAGGCACACGAGCGATCGCAAGGGTAAACAGGTTGGGAACAATCCCCTAATGAGGGATATTCCTTAAATGAGTGACAAGAGGTTGTCTTATTGTTGAAGAAAAGAAAAAAGAAAAACTAAGATTTTTTAACTTAAAAGGGGGAAAACTCGTTATAAAATCGAATCAAATCAAATAGTTTATTATTCCAATCAGGGTCCCACAGGGGGCATTTACAATTAACAATAATTTATGATAGTATAACTATAAGCAACAAACATGAGACATTGTACAGTTATGTAATATTTGGAACAACTTTTCTAAAAGAGGGTCCCTTTTTTTTTATGATAAACATGATAAAGTAGATATAAGTCCAGGATTATTACAAAATTCTTGGACATGTTTTGACCATATAATACAAAATAGATGTATAGTTCTTTGGAAAAAGTTTCTGTAAATGAAATAAATATGTGCTCGTTTGTATCTCTTGAAAAGTATCCTTCATAAAAGGGATAGTCATTACATTGAGAGGTTGTTCCCAAGCTGAGAAATATGAACAGGACTTTAAATGGCTAATCGTCACAGAAGAAGGATGTTACTGTTCTGTGTACCAAAAATACAGCACTAAAGCAAGGAATAGGACAAAAACTTGGCAGGAGGAGGAAGTCCTGCAAAAGCCATCTGCTATTCAATTCCATTAAATGTGAATACAATACTAACCATTCTTTTTGTGACAACACCCACAGTAAAAAAAAAACCCTGTTGGAAAAGTATAAAAAAAATAATACGACCGGTTGCAAGTGATTTTTTCAAAAGACCCACCTTACCTTAGTGAAAAATGGAGAACACTGGATACTATAAAATTTCAACAAAATTCTTAACCACTTAAACATTCATCCATATTAAAATTTGAGGGGATGACAAATATGTAGGTGATACATGTGTATTAGTGACATAGATCATTCTGTAATATTTTTAATATCTAAACTCATAAAATACTTTGACCTTCCTTAATACAACAGAATCAGACAATAAATTGAGTCTCTTACATTGTATTTAGGTGACAACAAAGAGTTAACAGATAAATAAATGATAAATACATTGTATATAGAAAACTAAAGACACAGAAACACCAAATAACAGGGTTGATTACAGCTGCTCCAGAGAGTGCAGAAAACAATAAGATTTCAACAGAATGTAAACTCTGTGGAAATATGCATAGCTAAGTATCAATATGGAGGATAAATTGATCACACCTGATACATATAAACTTTTCTATACACAGCTGTCTCTCGTCATTCACCATACAGACAACTTTTGCACTTAAAGCATCAAAAAAGAACCCTATATATATTCAATTTATGTTGATATGAAAAACAGTTTAATTTTATCCATGGATTTGTTAATTTTCTGTTCAAAGGGAAATAACTCTAACTGAATAAATGATATAAAAATAGTTCCCTTACATTAGATATGATGTTTTTGCTTTGTTCAAAGCTAAATACCACTTAGATTCAGCATATCAAAGAACACCAAGAATTCAATTTTTTTTAATTGAAAAAAAAAGTTGTATTTTGGACCCTTTGGACCTAAATGTGGACCAATTTGAAGACAGGCCTCAAATTAAAAAAAAAATCTAACAAGAAACCAAATGACAAAGAAATTAATTATTAATTTCTGTTCAAAGGGAAATTACTCAATCACATTACAAGTACCACTTTTGGCTACTGAAAAGGGCTACAACTCAACAACGAGAAGCTAAAATCGTGAAAATTGAACTTGACCTTCATTTAGTCACAGGAAACAACATATCTAAATTTGGAAAGATTTCATCAAAGTGTTTTCATATTAATGAATGGACACTGTTTGGCAGCCGCCCAACCGCCCACCCGCCGTACATCCCCAAATCAATAACCGATTTTTCTTTTGAAAATCCGCTTAAAAAGTATGCCTGAAGCAGCATCAGCAAATTTTCAATGACTTAATCATATCTACAAATTCCATGCTTTCGAAAATTAAAGAATTTAAAAGAATAGAAATCCAAGATAAACAAAACTTAATTATTACAAAATTCCTACCATTTTTTAAAGACAAATAATACCCTGGAGGACAATTTTCGACTTTTGTTAGCTCACATAAATCTGGATTGGTACCAAAATATCCAGCTTCTGTTTTACACTGACAAATTGGTTTCAATGTTTCATAACACTCTGCTTGATTAATTACTTCTGCCTCTGAAATAAAAGAAGCAAAGCTTAATGAACGCATAGCATACACATACCACATGACACATACATTGATAGGCCATCAGGATGAGTTGACTGGAGTTACCTATTTTGTTACTATTGATTAACATAAGAGTAAAAAATTGAAAATCTAAATTAATTCAAATTAAACAGAGAGCAAAAAGCATGTCAAATCAATTGTTGTAAAGCAAACAAAACACTAACCATCAGATTTGCATGTACATTCTTCTGTTGGATTCTTACACACAAAAAGCACTGGTGGATCAGAAAACTTTGATGAATCAAATGATTCTATGCAGACAGGTCGATCTGACGGACATGGTTCACAGGAATCTCTTAAGCCATCCCCTTCTGTGCATGGTTTAAAAATGTGATCTACAAAATATAAATTTCATTCATACATAAGGAAGAAAGGGGGTTGGCAGGTAAAATAGTTATATATATAGTTCAAAATTTATTACTTGGAAATTATGAATTAACACCAGACAGATCCTTGTGACCAGGATGAAAGCTACAATGAAATATACAAACAATCATTTACACAGATACTGAAGACACTTAAAATACTTATTTTCCAGGAAAGACATTTGTGGAACAAACATGACAAATGGTCACATGATTAATTCATTAAAATATGTTTTACTAACATTAGTAATAAACCTATGAATGTGTTACACAAAACTGGTTGCAGTGCAAGGAGGTTATAATTGCACAAACTGTTGTACATTCTACTATGACAACCTAAATATCATCAACCAGTATAATTACAGTATATCTACTCTTAGCGCAAACGCTATTGCTCAGGATAATATAAATGCCAAACCCATGGTTAAATGAAAACAAATCTCCGGCTGCCATGAACTATTTCTTTTTTTTAAAACAAAAAGCTTAATAGCTCTGAGAAGATGGGTTGTTTTGTTTCTGTGGAACCATGCGGTCGTAAAAATAAGTTTAAATGCACACGAAAGTGTTCACCATGGGTTACTGGAAAATGTTCTTCAAATAATTTTATTTCTTTAAATACTTATAACTAAGTTGTTCAAAGAGAGTCTAAGTTGTGCACATTGAGTAAGATTTTGTTTAGCATATGTCATTTTTGGATAGTACATGACACAGATTGCCTGATAGCTATCCTTTCCCCTAAAACTTGTGAGAAATAATGAAATTTAAATGACTTCTTAAGACTTACTTTTAGGACATTGTATGCCCATGCATTTTGTACTTGTTCCATTAGAATACAATCTGTCTCTTGTCCCTACTGCATTGCACTGAAATGTATAATTTTTCGAACATGAATATCTGAATGTCAAATCCTTATAGAAATTGTCAATGATTCATAACATTGAGCAGGCATACATATTTTTCATACTTTGACATGAAGTAATAAAATATAAGTTGGCATGTTTCTTTATTTTAAAAGATCTTTCTAATCAATCCAGTATAATAAATAGGAGCACTTAATGGATTATTTTCAAAATTTATCATGTTTCTACAGAATTGTTTTGGCAAGATTCTTTATTTTATAATATATGGGGAAAAACTAAAACAAATAGTTTTGAATTCTAGCACACTAATAAATACCAGTGAATGGAAATGGAAGTTCTACATACAGTAATCTTTGAAGGAGTTGTTAAGAACTAACCATTCTGTGTTTATTTTGTAGACCTCTCCTTATTTACATTTGTACTTTATAGTTACACCAATTTAATTTTGAATCTATATTGAATCATAGAAAAATGGGTTTGAACCAACCTATAAACGATCAATGATTATGTGACCAGGAGTACCCAAATTGCATCCATGCTTACACATCCTTAAAAATGGAATAACAGATGTTTTGTCTTATTTCTTCATATATTTAGAACAATTTGACATTAGTTCATGCTTAATATTCATTTTTCACGAATTGGATGCTTGTAAAATATTTTATTTGCTCATTTTTTAAAAGATGACTTTTTGTGAACGTCGCATGGCGACGATTCCTTAGATTTTACTTTTCCAATGAATGTTTCATCTGTTGATACATACTGTAAACGCTTTGTGTATATTTGAATATATTTACCAATGTTGAAGGACGTGTATAATGTCAAATCATAAAAATACAAATTGTTTTGTCTCAAAGAAAACTTGTTATTTCCGCAGCTATTTTAGTTGAAAGGTGCAATTTGGGTACTGTGACGTTATATATTGACAAACAAGTATTTAAAGACATGAAAAAATCACTTACCTGAAGCACACAACATAGAAATATGGCAACTCCACTCAAATGCTGAACGTGTTTTTCAATCATTTGCAGAACTTAAAGCAGGAGGGATACCAAAACTTGAAAAATATGCCACTATTCAGTCTTTGTTGAGATTGAAGGACAAATCCTAAACACAGTATTTAAAGTTAAACATGTAAACAATAAATATTCCTGAAACATAATTTGCATGCTAGAGTAGATATGTTCTCCAATTTTCCATTAAAGTAATTTCCAGTTCCTTTTATTGAATATAATTCTAAGTTTATATTATTATTGTAAATTTCAGATTCCAGAAAGTTAACTGTTCATCCTCTGAATTACTGTTTCTTTTTCACTTTAGTTATATGCATCTTCTTTGGTTTTGTAATCAACAACTACTTTCCACCTGAAAAAAGTGAGCACAATAGTATTTATTTTAAGAATATCAAAATGTTTGGAAACATATTCGTTCATATTTAACTGGATATTACCTAATATTTACAATATACTAGTCAAGTTGAGTCTTATTTCATAGGTCAATTTCTGTCAAACTGAAGAATCAGCAGTAACAGATATAAATTCTAAACTACAGACTGTACTGAACTGCCAACCAGTATCATCTTGGTCTAAATCGATTGTTTTATTACAAAAAGATTAGACTAGATGTGGAAATTGGTGCCTAAAAATAACCACATAAATTTTGGAAAAAAAAATTGAAAAGGGTAAATCCACAAAAACCCTGTGTAACATCCAGCAACTGCTGCTGTACATGTCAGTGTGAAAGTGTATTGTTAACTGTTAAAAAAATAAGTTTATTACCGGTAATCAGTAAAAATACAGAAAAATAATTAATGAAAAAAAATCAAAATTCTTCTCTGAGTGTTATCTCTGAATTATGAAGAAGCTTCAGTCAAAGTTTTAAAATCTTTAACCATAGACTGTACTTAAATGATTTCGGCCAAATAAAGGAGATGTGGTACGTATGATTGCCAATTAGACAACTATTCACCAGAGCTGTTCAAATGACATTTATCAGTAAAAATGGGACAAAGTCTCAAATGGCCTGGTTGCAATATTTGTGACTCATCAATGTAGAATGTTTACAAATTAGTTTTTGCTGGAAAATTTCTAATTCCCAAGTCAGGAAAAATGTGTAACATTCTTCAAACAATTCCATAATTTCAGCAAGTGCACAACTAAAATATGTGTACAATCTTTCTGTGAATCTTAGGGATAATGGTTGAAAACTATAGAAGTTGAAAACTTGTACCCTCTTTCATAAATTTTGCTGAAAAATGACCCAAGTCTGGAAAAATGAGAAAAAAATCCTCAACAATTACATGATAGCAAGTGCACAACTTCAACAAATGTGCAATCTTCCTGTGAAGTTTTGGGATGTGGGTTGAAAATTGTAGGAGAAGTTGATTACACAAATTAGGTCATTGTAACCCACTTTTTCCTGCCTGCCTAACCGACATTATCATACTACATGTATAAGCTAATATTTTAGACTTTGTCCAACCCTGCCAAAAATTGGAAAAAATCTAAATCTGACTTTTGACATGTTAGATGGTATCTCTTGGTATAATGTAAAGTTTCATAAAATCCAATAAAGGTTTGCATGGTTTGAGAAAGGTTATAGGTGTATATAAAACTGTAATCATAGTCTTTTATCTAAATAATAATATTAACTTCGCAAACCAAAGTGCCTTAATTTTAAATATAATATCTTAGAATCAGTATTAATTTACTATTGATGCTCAATGAAAAGTACTTTTTGTAACTAACATTAATAACAAGCTTGCTGTTGGCTGTCTTGAGACTGCATGCTCCTTTGTGGGAAGAAAGTTGTAACACCATGAACACTTGTTGTTGGTTATTTAAAAAGAAATAAGGAAGTAGGAGGCCAATCTTTAATAAAATGCTCCGCTGGGCGCAGCTTGATACGACCGCAGAGGTCGAACCCTAAACAGTTGGGGCAAGTATGGACACAACATTCAAGCTTGATACAGCACTGAATTTGGATTGTGATTAAATATTTGACACAGCATAGGTTTCTGACACAGAATGAATGTGGTCTAAGAACTTAAAAAATTTTAATTTACCTATTCAAACCATATCATTATTATTTGCTTTTATATATAAATCAGAAATAACCAATTTAAAATGGAAAATTTTAAAGAAAAAAAAAAGGAAAAAAAAATCCCCCCCCAATTTTTTGAACCCCCTTATGATTCATCACCCCCAAACTCAATCCCAGCATTCCCTTTGTGGTAAGGTACCTTGCAGTACAATTTCAGAGAGATCCATACACTTGAACACAAGTTATTGTCTGGAAAATAGAAAAATGCTTGTTTTTAGGCCCCTTTTTGGCCCCAAATTCCTAAACATTTAGGGCAATTACCCCCAAACTCAAACCCAGCTGATATGGAACCTTGTAGAACAATTTCATAAAGATCCATACACTTACACACAAGTTATTGTCCTGAAATTAGAAAAATGCTTGTTTTTTGGCCCCAAATTCCTAAACGTTTTGGGCAATTACCCCCAAACTCAATTCCAGCTTTCCCTTTGTGATATGGAACCTTGTAGTACAATTTCAGAAAGATCCATACACTTACACTAAAATTATTGTCTGGAAACTAGAAAAATGCTTGTTTTTTGCCCCTTTTTTGGCCCCTAATTCCTAAAGTTTTGAGGCAATTACCCCCAAAATCAATCCCAGCATTACCTTTGTGATATGGAACCTTGTGGTACAATGTCAGAGAGATCCAAACACTAACACACAAGTTATGTCTGGAAGTTACAAAAATGCTTATTTTTGGCCCCTTTTGGGCCCCTAATTCCTTAACTGTTGGTACCATAACCCCCAAAATCTATCCCAACCTTACTTTTGTGGTATTGAACCTTATGGTAAAATTTCATAGAGATCCATTCACTTAAACTAAAGTTAGAGTGCGAAAACCAATGTGTCTTCGGACTACGACGACGTCGACGATGCCAACGTCATACCAATATACAACCACAAAAATGTTTTTGCAATCGTATAAAAATGTTGAGCATCTTATAAAACAAAACGAACTCAAGTTGACTTTTTCACAAACTTTATCCATATTTATCTGATCCATTTATAACTCGAGCTCTCTACTTTCACTTTTCATTGTTTCTCTCAACCAATGTATATATAAATGCAGTATAATTTCTACATTCACTTACTTGAAATTTTGAGTAATTTCCAAAATTAAAATTATTTTTTCAAAAAAAAATTCTTATATCATGTAATGTACATGATGTATACTAAAAATGTGAAAGCAATTAATTTTGTTACAATCTCAAGCTAAGAAAATAAAATCTAACACACACATTTAAAACAAAATCATAGAAAAATATTGTTTTTTTAATTTTTTATTGAAATTAAAAGAATCTCACTGACATATGACCACTATACACAAGAATTACATTCAAAGAGAAGAGTCACTGCTTTATATATGTAGACCTGTGTAAAAACTGCCATTTTTGTCCATTTAATTGTTATTATGAACCTTAAGATTTTTACCTGAAATTTTACAAAATGTATTTTCTAATCCCAGTGTTGTACTTTACCAGAGACATATATACACAAGTATATATGTCTCTGACTTTACTTAAAATAATAAATATAAGGTTCCCATTTGTTTTTGTCAAGTAATGTCCAAAATGCTGCCAAAATGTCTTGGTGCTGAAGTGACCCCCTGTTACCAATACCATGATGAGCTATTAGGTCCAAGGACACAGTTATCGTCCTTAGATTTTCGTTGTCTACAAATATAGTCCCCAGTGTGGACAGTGTATAACTTGCAATTTTTTTTCATATCTACACAATGTAATGTAAAGAAATATATACATTAATAAAAATAGATTATTATCTAATTAAAGGATTTCTCTTCATAATTTTTTTTATATCTATAGCATTCAGAAAATTAGTTTATACTAAATAACAAACAAACCTGCCAAAAAATTCTTCAAATAATTTAACAAAGAATGTCTTTTAAAAAATGAGTTATCTCCCTTTGTACAGAAATATGGTTTAACATAGTACTCTAACATTAGATATGGTCCAGAGTTATGGTCCATAACTCTGGACTAAATTGTCAGACCGTAACAAAATTTGAACTTGGTCTATAACTTGTTATGATAAAACTATATACCAAATATCAAATCAATATCTTCAAGAACGAAGAAAAAAAGTGTGGAAAGCTGACTTGCCGGACTGACGGATGGACAGACGGACAGATGGACAGACGGACGGAGTGCAAACCGAAAGTCCCTTTCGACTTCGTCGGTTGGGGACTAATAATCAAAACGTTTTGTACAATTTTTTGATAATTTTTTTTTGGTGCCTTCCTACAGCATGTTCAGGAAAACATAACAGCAAAAATAAAAAAAAAATAGCCTTTCTAGACATCATAATTATTTGGACAAGGTATACATGTATGTAAAGCAAAATATTGTCCTATGTAATATTGTCTACAAAGGCAATATTTCGTGACTTTGTATCATGAAATGTTGTTCCCATCTATGAAATAATGTCCAGAAAAGGACAATTTAGACCATACACAGACAATATTTCATAGATGGACAGTATGAAATTTTGTCTCATGAAAGTGAGGTTATAAATATTTAGTATTTGGATAATGGTATCATTAAAGTGTTTTATTTGATTGAAAATTACAAACAAATATGCATAATTTACACACTATTTTTTGAAAAATATTTTGAAAAATTCCTGAAATGCTCACCATTTCATGGCAGAGGTTTTTCTCAGGGAAGATATTATTAGATTAAGAAATATTTTAATAGACTAGAGAAGGGACGACAGCCCAGGTGCAGTGTGCAAAAACTTTTCAGGTTGTGTGGTTTGATTTCAGCTTCCCTTTGGCAATTTTAAGTATTGTAAAAGATCGATTTGTTCATGTTTTAATTTCAAATATATTCTAATGCAATCATAGAAAATATAGCAAGTTTTAACATGGAAAGATTTATTGATGACATAAAAATTTTAATGTAATTTTTACTTCTTCTGTGTAAATTTTATCTATAAAGATTATGTTCTGTAATGGCGGGAACTTTTATTCAAGGTCTGTAAAAATACAAGACACAAATTTTTGTTAATATTTCGTTAGTTTGCAAGTAAAAAACATCGAAATTTTTAACAGTTTAAGAATATTGTTCAAACAGCCTAAAATAATAAAAGGTCTTCTTTCTTAAGTCTCCATTCGTTGCTTCATAGTAAGATGCTAAAAAACATTGATTTTCGAATAAAATGTAAAAATATAGTTGTCAAATCCGTGAGTAAATATGTAAACCTTAGCCATTATCATGAAAACCATCTATTGTGTATTTTTAAATATATTCAAGATAAAATAAAAATATGAAAATAAGGAGATAAGGTATGATTGCCAATGAGACAACTATCCACCATGTTCACTCAAAAAAAATGTAAACATGGTATTTAAAAGTAGCTTTTTATTTTTTAACTGTGTATTTTTTGTGTATTGGTCGGCTTCGTTCTCTATTCATGCTATTGTGTTTTCTCTTCTCTGTTAATTGAAGAAAGAGTCCAATATTTATAATTTTGTATTAAACTAAAGTTTTGACTCAAATAAAAGCTCAAAATCAGTTAAATGACTTTAATAAACAAGTATTCAATTAACGTCCATGTCGTACGAAAAAGGCCCCAGGAAATAGCAGTTAAAAAAGGGATACATACATTTGTATATTCCTGGCAAAAAATGACAAATACTAAATTTGATTATTATGTATACATTGTACATGTATATATGTAACTTGTATAATCATAATAACTGTATATTACTGCTTACATGTATGTTTATAATCTCATTCAACAAATTTCGACTGTTCAGGTGATGTTCACAGCACAAACTGCTTGTAATAAATGACACTTTATCACCGCGACCGATTGATAATATACCGGTAAGTCCAATATGTCTGCTGTGTGCAGTGTCGTCCCTTCTCTGGTCATAGACAGAATTTCACAGTAAAAATAAAAATTATTAATTGTCACAGACACACTAGTGTAAAGCAAAATTCTATCCGGATGAAATATCATCTGAGGGAAAAAATGTTACAGAAGTTGTTGTTATTTTTTTATGAGGAAAATATTTCACAGTGATATATTATCCATTGCCGTGAAATTCTATCTGGGAAGTTAAAATATTGAACAGTTAATAAAAAAAACTTAATCTTTGCAAATACTATGTACTAATAATCATGATAATAGTGTATTTGAATATAAGCTAAATTAGTAAATAAAAAACCAAATAAATGTATTATAATGTGAAATAATTTCACAGATTATAATTGAAAATAATATCCTGAAATATTAAAGTAAATATCATTCTTTTAAAAGACAAATATCATGAAACATATGAAACAAAACCAAAAGTAATTTCACAGAATTTAATTGTGAAATAATATCATGATCAAATTAATATATAAAATAAAGTAAGTGAAATACAGGTAAAAGTGAGTTGTTTTCAGATCTCAGTACAAATAAAAAAGTAAGTAGAAATGTAGTTTTTTTTTAAATCATGTTTTAAGTCATCTTTTTATCTAAATTAATATAAAAAATTAAGAATAAAGGAAAAATTTCACTATGAAAAAGATTCTGGTCTCTGGAATATAATATCTGTAAAATATAAATGGCTCATAATGACCTCCCTTTGATTGATAAATTATGCAAATATGTTCTACCTTGGTGAAACATTTATAATTATGGTCAGGTATATATTGATTGCAAGTACCTTACATAGTAGACAGTGGGACTCTATTTCACAAGGTTCTGTGAAATATGGAACGGAAAATATATACTGGTAAATACTATCTGCATAAGACAGATAGAGTTTCACTCTCCTGGATAAAATCTACCTGTGAAATACCATGTCTGGAAAAAAATTTCTGTGACAAATTATCTCCAGGATAAAATATCACAGAGGAAGAAATAAACCGTTACACTAGTATTTCTTAAGTGAAATACTGTTCAGAAGGAGGTATGTGGCAAAATTTCATGGACAAGAACACTATTTCATAATGAAATAATTATCCTTGACAGTAATAATTCATTATGAAATTGTTTCTGCAGACAATATTTTAAATGAAATTTTGTCCAACAGACAACAGTTCATGGGGACATTATTTTATGTTACATGTACTATAATTTTTAGTATTCAAGATACAAATGTATACGAAAAGGATGGGATACTGGATTTCCCAGCCCTACCATAAAAGGATTTGAATACCAGTTTTTGTGATCCAGTACAGGAGATCATAAGAAGAAACTGTAATATCTTTTTTAGACTTTTCTTAAAATAGAATCTATATAAACCTAATTGATGTTGACAGTTATTTCTCATTTGGCAGTCCACTGCAGTGATATCATGGTTACTACTGTACAAAAAACTTTCTTTAGCTAAAAAATGATAAGGGATGTGGGGTTGCTTTACTTTAGTTTACTACTAAACTAACAGAAATTATGTCATCATGGTATTGGGTCCGCTTGACCTGATTACATGTTCACCCTGTTTTCTTACGCCCTGAGTCCATTTGCACTGGGTTCGTTCGCCCTACTTTTAAAAAAAAATTAATATATTGATACTTAGGTTTATATATTTATATCATGTATATCATGTATATGAAAAATATTAAAGAAAATATATATTCCCGAAATTCATGAAAAAACATGGAATTATTTAGAAATTAATGGCTTGTTTTGGAGCATTCTTTACATTTGTTTTATTTAGAATTAATTTTAATGATTGTTGATTGTTATTTAGAATGCTGATTAGGTATAATTATGATGTCTTTAGGCTCACTTATTTTTGTATAATTTTCTTTGTTGGATCAATAATGAAAGTAACATTTTTAAGAAAAATAAACTAGTCAGCTTGTAATGTGTAAAAACAAGAAGGTAGGAATTGTAATCTTACATAAAAAGGATTTTTTTTTCGCACACAACTTGGCTTCTTTGATCTCAAGTTCGTTTTTGACACATATATTATATATGCTCTTTAAAATAATAGTGTAAAAAATTAAGGAAATAACTGGTGACTGTGATGCAAAGTTCGAATTGGATCTTGTTTATATATAATGATAACTGTTAATGGTTGTTTTGAAATTTTTAAAATGTATCAATAAAGATAAATACATGCAGATAACATGGTCTTCAGTTGTTTTATATTAAATACCTTGTATTCCTGGTACTCTACATTGCAGATTAAAGGAAAATAGTTATTTGGTAGCAGCAATACAACATAAATATTCGGCTAAATTTTCAACAAACTTTAACATACTCTTTTCAAATAATAAGCATTAATGACATTAGGCTCCCCTCTATGATATTCCCTGCTGCGGCCAGTGCTTCTACATGTAGCTACGTTTCTGTATATATATATGTCATAACTCGCTAGGATGCAGGTACAATGTATGTTACAAATATCATCGTTTTGCGCAGCTTACAATGCAGACTGTCATGTGTCGATGATGTGATAGGGTGTGTTGACTGTTGGTTTGAACACCGTCAGGTTCTACCATGTCCATATAATTATGACGTCTTGGAAGGCTATTTTTAATTTTTGCTTTGACGCCTTCCTGCGATGTAAGGCGTCAAAGAAAAAAAAATATAATAGCCTTTCAAGACGTCATAATTATTTGGACTAGTTCTACCAGAGGCAGAGACATAAATACTATTATTAGTATAACTGTGATATGATATATACATGTAATTCAGTATTATATTTCTCTGGTTCTACTGTTATAAAAATGTTTTTGAAACGGATATGATCATGACACAGATGATGCATCATGGTGACGAATCAGGGTCCATTCGCTCTATGATCTAGTCCAAATAATTATGACGTCTTGAAAGGCTATTTTAATTTTTTTCTGTGAGGCCCGTCTTGAAAGGCTATTTTTAATTTTTTTAGCTATTCTAATTTTTTTCTGTGACACCTTCCTAATTATTTGGACTACCTATCTGCCTATGATCACAGGAATCGGAAATTCTATCAATAAAATTCTGTAAATAATAAAGTCGAGAAGCTCTATTGATAGTCGACTTTATTATTTACAGAATTTTATTGATAGAATTTCCAATTCCTGTGCTAGCTATGATCTAGTCCAAATAATTATGACATCTTGAAAGGCTATTATATTTTTTTCTTTGACGCCTTACATCGACGTCATAACGCGGAACTCATATTTTCAGTTGGACTTTGAGAGGGAATTTACTGCTTTATAAAAACGTTTAGCTGATTTATCCCCAAGATGCTTCATTTTGGGAGTATAAAATATATTTTTGAACCAAACTCGGTAAAATTTGACGGACCTGAATTTCCGGATAATATAAAAAAAAAGGTTCTGGAAATTCGGGTCTGTCAAATTTTAACGAGTTTGGTGCAAAAATTATTTTATAATCTCCTAAAAAGAAATCAGATAAACGTTTTAAAACAAGAGGCTCTCAAGAGCCTGAATCGCTCACCTGAATTTCAGAGGAGAAGATTTTTAAATGTAAGCAAACTTGAACAAATTGTGTAAAATTGTCCTTAAAGGGCAATAACTCCTTAAGGGGTCAATTGACAATTTTGGTCATATTAACTTTTTTGTAGATCTTACTTTGCTGAACATTATTGCTGCTTACAGTTTATATATATCTATAATAATATTCAAAATAATAACAAAAAACTGCCAAATTTTGTTAAAACTACCAATTTGGTGGCAGCAACCCAACAATGGTTTGTTCGAATCGTCTGACAATTTCAGGGCCGATAGATCTTGACCAATTAAACAATTTTACCCCATGTCACATTTGCTCTAAAAGATTTAGTTTTTGAGATATAAGCCAAAAACTGCATTTGACCCTTATGTTCTATTTTTAGCCATGGCGGCCATGTTTGTCGATTGATACAAACTTCGGATACAATTTAAAAACAAGATACGCTAAGGAACATTTAGTTAAAGTTTGAAGGTATTTGGCCCAGTAGTTTCAGAGGAGAAGATTTTTAAATGTTAGCAAACTTGATGAACAAATTGTGTAAAATTGTCTTTAAAGAACAATAACTCCTTAAAGGGGTCAATTGACAATTATGGTCATATAAACTTTTTTGTAGATCTTACTTTGCTGAACATTATTGCTGCTTACAGTTTATATATATCTATAATAATATTCAAAATAATAACAAAAAACTGCAAAATTTTGTTAAAACTACCAATTCGGTGGCAGCAACCCAACAATGGGTTGTTTGATTCGTCTGAAAATTTAATAGCTGATAGATCTTGACCAACTGAACAATTTTACCCCAAGTCAGATTTGCTCTAAAAGCTTTAGTTTTTGAGATATAAGCCAAAAACTGCATTTGACCCTTATGTTCTATTTTTAGCCATGGCGGCCATGTTTGTCAAAACTTCGGATACAATTTATAAACTAGATACCCTAAGGAACATTTAGTTAAAGTTTGAAGGTATTTGGCCCAGTAGTTTCAGAGGAGAAGATTTTTGAAATAGTTTACGACGACAAAAAATTTAAATAGCCTTCCAAGACGTCATAATTATTTTAGGGGACGACCATTTGATATTCTGGGGGGGGCCAGGAGGATTTTGAAAATAAATAACTCAGCCTTGATAATCACAAAAATAAATGGTTTGTTCTGTGGTAGTTTGAAAATAAATAACCTGACTTGCAATGTATTAAAAATAAATAACTCGGCAGGTCTATTTGAGAGCATGAGATTGCACCAGATTCTTCATAAAATTCAACTTTTTTTTCAAAAAAAATCGGGAATCACTTCCCAAATCTGTGAATAATAAAAGTATAAATATTATTTAAAATACTTGAAATGTCTGAAAAATGGGTTTCATTTAACTTGAGGTATATTGTCTCAGGAACACTTAACTCACTTTTATTACATATGGCAGTAACTACATTCAGGCAAATGCCTCATGTAGGAAATTTCAAAACCAAAAGCTTGTCTTCATATCAAATTGTTTTCACGGCAAGTGTCTTGCAAGAAGCAAGTTCTGTTCTCCCTCAGACGTAGCTCCTGTTTTTTGGGGATCAATGTTTCTTATTTATTTGTCTTTTGTTCATTGATTGCCCTTCTGTATTCTGTTAGTGTTGCATTCCTTTTGTAATTTAGTAACTTTGTTATCAACTTGATCAAGAGTTTAAAAAAAAAACAGCAGCCACATACTTAACTATGTGAATTAAATTTTTGCTTTATCTTTGTCTTTTGATGTTGTTCCTAAAAACTTAAGTCTTACACTGAATCTATACATGTTGCTTTGAGACCAAAATATTGTCAAAAAATGATTAAAACAGAACTTTCATTTTCAGATTAAGAAAGGGTATGGGAAACACATTTTGCATCATTAGTTCTATAGCAACTTGGGGCCTTCAGCGGTTCCAAAACCCTTCAAATTTTTTTAGCCTCGCTCCGCTCGGCATAAATGATTTGCAATACTTTTAAAAGACACTAATTACAGCCAAAACTTTAATATCTTGTATGTATGCAATACATGTATATGCAGTTGGGAATTCAGAAGATTTATTTCTACAGATGATGATGATTAATTCTGATTAAATGGTACATAATGATTGGTCTATTCATGTATTATTTATAATAAAAAATGAATTTAAAAATTGTATGTTTTCAAATATTAAAAATATAGTTGTGAAAATAAATAATCAGTCCCTTGCTTTAATGAAAATGAAAAATCTTGCTTCAACAGTGCAGAAAATAGATAATCTGTCCTCTTAGTTTACAAAAATAAATAACCGATCAAAAGCAAATCCTCCTGCCCCCCCCCCCCCCCCCCCCCCCCCCCAGAATATCAAATGGTCGTCCCCTTAGCTATGATCATGTCCATGAGGCATGACACAGATGATGGCATCATGGTGACGAATCCAGATCCCTTCGCCCTAGTACCTGTTCGCCCTAATAACTGTTCACCCTGAGTCCGTTTGCCCTTATACCTGTTTGCCCTGTGTCTGTTCGCTCTAATTATCATTTCATTTTGTTCTCTTGTGTATAATGAGTAATAAGGTTACTGTTACTGTTACAGGTATTGTCAAATTTGATGACCGGGTACCAGTCTATTATTATTCCAATCGTAAAGTTCTACTCGGCCAGGCATAGCGAGAATGACCGAGTAGTTACGATTGCTTCGTTACTGCGTCGTTTTATATCTTTTAGCGTATTTGTATTGCTGATTCACATGTATACATGTGTATATAGTGAGTGATGTATCAGTCTCACTTTTAGCACACTATCAGTATGTTACAAGCACAATATCTTTATTAGAAGTAAGTGATTTGTATTCCAAAATTGCATTTGTAAAGTCAAGACGCTGGGTGTGACGGACTGGCGCTTGTCCAGTGATTCAGTTTCAGTTTTAATCTGTTCCACAGGTATTTGAAATTATTTTAACAAAACGTGTAAAGAACAATTATAATGTGTGTTATACAGGCTCCAAATGTCCTCCTTTATACGCCATAGCTCATGGCGGTGCTCCTTGTAAAGGACAATTAAAAATACGGAGACAAGAAGAATGTTACATTGTAAAGTCCAACTCATATTTTCGATTGGTCAAATAAATACCCTTGGTCAAATCTAAATATAGAAACGGTGTTTTCCATTTCGAGGTCAAAATGTCTACCGACATTGCCCGGAATGGGAACGTCGTAGAAATGCAGGCGGCTCAAAAACAGTGCAATGCATTTTCTTTAGACAATAATTTCAAATTAAAAAAAATGGCACTGCTCTATCTCAACAAGATTTTTACAGTGTAGTGTACGAATTTAATATGTGACAAATTATATCAAAATTATAGAAAAGTCTACCAGTACCATGCATCTCTTCTTCTTCTTTCAGTTTCTGGCAATCCTTCAATTATTGAAGATTATTTGCCGGGCGTTGACTTTAAATTTTTTTTATCATTTCTATAAACTCAGATATATATGGATAATTTTATGTTACAGGTTCTATTATTAAGATTGACAGTGTTAGACAGACTAATTTTTTATTTATTTGAATCATGTAATTTCACCCCCTTGTCCCTACTTAATATTCCATGCATAAAAATTGAAGCAATAAATTTGGAAAGTGAATCAAAAAAATTTGTTATAGAGTGGGGTGCTCATTTTCGCCATAATTTTTCCATGTTATCTGCAGTTTATGTTCAGACCTTTAAGTTTATGAAGTATACTGATATTTCTATATGAAGATAACATCAAAAGAAAAATATTCTTAGCTTGAAAACATGTTTCTCTGAAAAAATTCATCTGAAAAGTTAGATTAAAGGCTATTTGAAATTTCCTGATGTTTTGTCATAGGGGGACACATATTCGCCGATTTTACACATCTATTTAAAACCAAATAACTGCAGCTTTAGACAATATTTATCAGATCAATTTCACTATAGATGAATAGCAGACATTTCAAAGGTGTAAAGAACTGAAATTTAGGGCAATCAGTCAAAGAATTACTAAGAAATACTTCTTTGAATTTTTTTTTTCGTTCAGGAAATTGGCCGAAAATTGTTGTGTGTTTTTCGGTCCTTTGCGGTAAGTGCCTAAATCTTTTCTAAGTTTAAAAAATAATCATATTTGTTATAAAAATATAATTTACCGGCATATTTCTTCCATTTCAGCAATCATTTGAAGTTAAATCTACACATCAAAATCATAAAATCACGAAATTGTGTCCCCGGCGAATATGTGCGCCCCACTCTACACTGTGTCACTATCCACACTGGGGACTATATTTGTAGACAATGAAAATTTAAAGAACGATAACTGTGTCCTCGGACCTAATAGGATAGAAAGACTTGACCAATTCTTAGATGTGTCCTATTTTCAGTGCAAAATATAGTTAGCATGTATAATTTTTGTTTCAGAAAATTGTATCTAAATAAAGAAAACAATCATTTGTATTAAATTAAGCCTTTAAACTGAAACATTATATTCAATATTTATAATTTATCATTGTGTCCTTGTGTCCTGCTACAAAATGCATGCCAACTATTTTGTGCACTGAAACCTTGCCACTAATGCCAATTCTTGTAAAACTTGGCATCACCTAAGCTAATGGAAGATAGTTGACAAAGTTTCATGGCCATAGGATATCTATTATGGACACTATGGCCATTTTAATTTAATGAACTTTGGACGTTTATTATTTACGTTGAAAACAGCCTCCTCAAAGAATTGCATGCAGTCAAACCAATCTAGAACAAAAGGCAAATTATTCATACTAAATAATTTTGTTATACACATATGCACTCTTTCGATACCTTTTTTTTGGCATTGCACAAGGTCATGTTTTTCTCTGACTGTTAATGACGTCTTTACACAAAATCCATTGGATGTTGGATGTCTACTGATTGATATTTTAGTCTTAGATACATTAACTTTTTATATGAGTTTTTATTGGCTTTGAAGTAGCTGTCAGTAACTGCAAGTACTCTCAGATCTGTACTTGGTGTCCTATTTGTTGTTAGGGATGAGGGATAGATAAATACCCTGTCACGTCCAATCTGTGTTTATGTTTGATGTTTTCTTCTTTGTATCGATCTGCTAGGCCACTGTCATCAGGATAGAAAACAATACATAAAATCATGCTGATGTACAAAATCGGGTTGAGCAAATTTAAAACGTCACAATGTTGCTATGGTGAATAACTTTATAAATAGCGATTGAAAGAGAAAGTGAAAGTAAGTATATAATAATGGAAGTAAACTATTAAAATAAAATAAGATAAAAATACAATGTTTTTGTTGTTAAAATGTTTGTTAAAATTATTCTGCCATCGTGTGTTAGCACTCTTGCACAGTGGAACGAATCATACAATAAATTATTGTCAGTTGTGTCTGTGTAAACTTTTTGTACATCAGCATGATTTTATGTATTGTTTTCTATCCTGATGACTAGCCACCGAAACATGTCAATCTCAATAAATTACTGGAGCATTCCTTAAAGTGTTGTTGTTATAGGACCTTCTACATTTTATGTTTTTATCGTAACAACCCTGCATACCCGAGGTATCCACTTTATGGAATCTAATGACAGAAGATTTACCAGGCGTTGGTTCACTTGTGTTTAAATTTACTCAATTGAATTGTTTCATAATTTTCATGTCAGTGCCTTTTATAGCCGACTATACAGTATGGGTTTTTCTCATTGTTGAAGGCTGTACATCCACTTAATCTGAACTTTGGTGGATAGTTTTCTCATTGGCAATCATACCTCATCTCCTTATTTTTATATTGTGATAAACTTAAGCTTTAAATGATAATAATACATTTTGTACGTCCTTGCTATAACCATTTAAAAATTGTATACGGGTATATATATACCGGTATTCATTAGTATTTAAAATCTTGTTAAAATCTGTATTATTATATTTTTTGCAGACTTTTCCTTTTTTGTGGAAACTAAGATGCCAAAGAGAACAGAGGCAAATTTACCATGCGAGAGCTTACAGCTTTGACCAACCACAAGTTTTTGGAGATTCAACAAAGAAATTTGCATTCTTCTGAAGTTTTGGACTTACTCATAGTTAAACTTTCACATTTTGACTCAGCACACACTACCAAATCTCTCAGAGCTTTAATGTATCACAAAAACAGTAATTTTTATTCTTTATTTAAACATTTTCATAGATAACAACATTACAAAGTGCTTTCATCATAATTAACAGCTGACCATTGTTATATTTTGTACATACAGGAATTTAAGGAAGTAAAGTCTTATTTCCATGGTTGATTCATTGTCAGTATTAATTCATCTATAGTGAGGTCTGTTGTGCTGTTCTTTTTTTTTGAAATTCGTGTTATGTGTTTTGCCAATGTTGACATGATTTATGCTGTACATGCTTTGGAAGTATTGACCAAATGTATACTAGCTGTAAAGTCAGCAACCATAACTCAGAGCATTCCAAAGACTAATCTGTAGATCAACATTTTAAAGACTTATATGTACTTATACCATAAATATATATGCTCATTTTAATACTTGCTGAAGGATTGTGTTAATGAATTCATGATGAGGAAAACTTGTGTTGTATTTTGTTTATTTTTTTTGGTAAGTACAATTTCAGTTATGTTTTTTTTTTATATTTATAAATGCATTTTCTTTTTCAAGTTCAAAGAAATGATTAACAATTTAAATAAAATGCTTCGCTGGGGCGCAGCTTGATACGACCGCAGAGGCTGAACCCTGAACAGTTGGGGCAAGTATGGACACAACATTCAAGCTTGATACAGCTCTGAATTTGGATTGTTATTAAATATTTGACACAGCATAGGTTTCTGACACAGAAAGAATGTGGTCTAAGAACTTGAATTTTTTTAATTTACCTATTATGGTCCAATGTCCAAAATCAAAATACATGGTTAGATTCAGCATATCAAAGAACCCCATATATTCAATTTTTGTTAAAATCAAACAAAGTTTAATTTTGGACCCCAACTTGGACAAACTTGAAAACTGGGCCCATAATCAAAAATCTAAACACATGTTTAGATTCAGCATATCAAAGAACCCCAAGAATTCAATTTTTGTTAAAATCAAACTAAGTTTAATTTTGGACCCTTTGGACCTCAATGAAGACCAATTTAAAAAACGGGACCCAAATTAAAAATACGGTTAGATTTGGCATATCAAAGAACCCCAATAATTCAATTTTCGATGAAATCAAACAAAGTTTAATTTTGGACCCTTTTGACCTCAATATGAACCAATTTGATAGCGGGGCCTACAAATAAAAAATCTAAATACATGGTTAGATTCAGCATATCAAAGAACCTCATATATTCAATTTTTGTTGAAATCAAACAAAGTTTAATTTTGGACCCCAATTTGGACCAACTTGAAAACTGGGCCCATAATCAAAAATCTAAATACATGTTTAGATTCAGCATATCAAAGAACCCCATATATTCAATTTTTGTTGAAATCAAACAAAGTTTAAATACTGGACCCTATCTTGGACCAACTTGAAAACTGGGCCCATAATCAAAAATCTAAACACATGTTTAGATTCAGCAAATCAAAGAACCCCAAGAATTCAATTTTTGTCAAAATCAAACTAAGTTTAATTTTGGACCCTTTGTACCTCAATGTAGACCAATTTAAAAAACAGGACCCAAAATTAAAAACCTAAATACACGGTTAGATTTGGAATATCAAAGAACCCCAATAATTCAATTTTAGATGAAATCAAACAAAGTTTAATTTTGGACCCTTTTGACCTCAATATGAACCAAGTAGATAACGGGGTCCACAAATAAAAAATCTAAATACATGGTTAGATTCAGCATATCAAAGAACCCCATATATTCAATTTTTGTTGAAATCAAACAAAGTTTAATTTTGGACCCCAATTTGGACCAACTTGAAAACTGGGCCAAAAATCAAAAATCTAAATACATGTTTAGATTCAGCATATCAAAGAACCTCATATATTCAATTTTTGCTAAAATCAAACAAAGTTTAATTTTGGACCCTTTGGACATTAATGTAGACCAATTTGAAAACTGGACCCAAAATTAAAAATCTAAATACACTGTTAGATTCGGCATAACAAATAAATAAATGTGATCAAAGATTTTACAAATCTAATGCGCCATACTGTGCAATTAAAGATTACTTCTTGAAATTTTTCAATATTTGAATTTGAAAAAAAAATAATATTTGAAGAATAATTCTTTTTAATTTCTGAAATCTGAAAATGAGAAAAAATTGGCCCCCCACAATTTCTTTTTATCCCCCCCCCTTTTTCCCCCCAAAAAATTCTTTCCCTCAAGATATGGTCATAATCTCAATTCAAATTTCCAATGGAGTTGGCAACCATAATTACCCATTTAAATTTACCATAGTGCTAACTTAATCTATTTTATAATAGAATTAATAAAAATATAGTGTCAAATCTTTCATATGGATTTTTTTGTAAAAAAAAAAGATGAAAACATTTGCAGATATTTTTACTGGTCTTCCTTTATAAATATGCATTTCTTTAAACATAATTTAAAAGCAGTGTAAGGGAAGTAACCAAAACGTTGTATTTGGATTACCTCCCTTACACTGTTTTAGATTATCTTTATTGTTCATTAACCATTACTTTATACATAATTTAAAAGCAGTGTAAGGGAGATAATTTCAATGATGTATTTGATTTATCTCCCTTACACTGCTTTAAATTATGTTTTGTACTAAAGTATTTGTCCATTAACCAGGACAACCTTGTTTTTCCCCCTTTTTTGCCCCTAATTCCTAAACGGTTTGAGCCATAACCCCCCAAAGCAAATCCTAACCATCCCTTTGTGGTATGGAAACTTGTAGTATAATTTCAGAGAGATCCATACACCGTTCCACAGTTATTGTCTGGAAACTAGAAAATGCTCATTTTTGGCCCCTTTTTGGCCCCTAATTCCTTAACTGTTGGTACCATAACCCCCAAAATCAATCCCAACCTTCCTTTTGTGGTATTTAACCTTATGGTCAAATTTCAAAAAGATCCATTCACTTAAACTAAAGTTAGAGTGCGAAAACCAATATGTATTCGGACGACGACGTTGGACGACGACGACGACGACGCCAACGTCATACCAATATACGACCACAAAATTTTTTTGCGGTCGTATAAAAAGTAATACAAGGTAAGAACCCCCAAAAATTAAAGACTTTAAATTAATCCCATTGAAATTGGTTAAAAGATTTGTATTTATTTTCAATTGAAGATTTCTTGCTATTGCACAAACCGGTGCAATTGAAGATTTCTTCCTATTGCGCAATACTGTGCAATTGAAGATTTCTTGCTATTGCGCAATACTGTGTAATTGAAGATTTCTTGCTATTGCGCAATACTGTGCTATTGTGCAATACTGTGCTATTGAGCAATACTGTGCTATTGCGCAATACTGTGTTGTTGCGCAATACTGTGCAATTAAAGATTTCTTGCTATTGCGCAATACTGTGCAATTGAAGATTTCTTGCTATTGCGCAATATTGTGCAATTGAAGATTACAAAAACTTTGAAGAAAAAAAATATGAACCCCAAAAAATTGGAAGAAAAAAAATCCCCCCCCCAGTACAATTTTAGAGAGATCCATACACTTACATACAAGTTATTGTCTGGAAACTAGAAAAAATGCAATGAAGTTTATTAAACTAAAGTTATTAGCAAATTTCCAATGGAATTTATTAACAATAAAGTTTTTGGCAAATTTCCAATATACATAATTTAAAAGCAGTTTAGGTGAGATAAACAAAAACGCTTCATCAGCAACATTTTATATTGGCAAATTTCCAATGAAGTTCATTAAACTAAAGTTTTTGGCAAATTTCCAATGGAATTTATTAATAATAAAGTTTTTGGCAAATTTCCAATATACATAACTTAAAAGCAGTTTAGGTGAGATATTCAAATGAGTTTCAATTACCAACCTTACACTGCCTTTAAAATTATGTTTTGTACTTAGGTAATTGTCCATTAACCTGGAAACCCTTTTCCCCCCCTTTTTTGCACCTTATTCCTTAACGGTTTGAGCCATAACTCCAAAAGACAATTCTTACCATTCCTTTGTGGTATTCCAATATCCAAAATCTAAATACATGGTTAGATTCAGCATATCAAAGAACCCCAAGAATTCAATTTTTGATGAAATCAAATAAAGTTCAATTTTGGACCCTTTAAACCTCAATGTGGACCAATTTGATAAACGGGCCCAAATATCAAAAATCTAAATAGATGGTTAGATTCAGCATATCGAAGAACCCAATATATTCAATTTTTGTTGAAATCAAACAAAGTTTAATTTTGGACCCTGATTTGGACCAACTTGAATACTGGGCCCATAATCAAAAAACTAAGTTCATGTTTAGATTCAGCATATCAAAGAACCCCAAGAATTCAATTTTTGTTAAAATCAAACTAAATTTAATTTTGGACCCTTTGGACCTTAATGTAAACCAATTTGAAAACGGGACCAAAAATTAAGAATCTAAATACACGGTTAGATTAGGCAATTACCCCCAAAATCAATCCCAGCCTTCCCTTTGTGGTATGGTACCTTGCAGTACAATTTCAGAGAGATCCATACACTTGAACACAAGTTATTGTCTGGAAACTAGAAAAATGCTTATTTTTGCACCCTTTTTGGCCCCTTTTTCCTAAACGTTTAGGGCAATTACCCCCAAACTCAATTCCAGCTTTCCCTTTGTGATATGGAACCTTGTAGTACAATTTCAGAAAGATCCATACACTTACACACAAGTTATTGTCATGAAACTAGAAAAATGCTTGTTTTTTGCCCCTTTTTTGGCCCCTAATTCCTAATATTTTGAGGCAATTACCCCCAAAATCAATCCCAGCATTCCCTGTGTGATATGGAACCTTGTGGTACAATGTCAGAGAGATTCATACACTAACACACAAGTTATGTCTGGAAGTTACAAAAAATGCTTATTTTTGGCCCCTAATTCCTTAACTGTTGGTACCATAACCCCCAAAATCAATCCCCACCTTCCTTTTGTGGTATTGAACCTTATGGTAAAATTTCATAGAGATCCATTTACTTAAACTAAAGTTAGAGTGCGAAAACCAATGTGTCTTCGGACGACGCCGATGACGACGACGACGCCAACGTCATACCAATATACGACCGCAAAAAATTTTTGCGGTCGTATAAAAATTGGTTGACAAAGTAGCTTGACTTCCTGGATTCTCGATTCTATTTATTAAATATTGACTGAGCTTTTTAATGAGTTAACTTTTGGATTATCTTTTCTTCCAGTTACAAAAGGTGAATTAAGAGAATTTTTATACGACCGCAAAAATTAAAAAATTTTTGGTCGTAAATTGGTATGACGTTGGCGTCGTCGTCGTCCGAAGACACATTGGTTTTCGCACTCTAACTTTAGTTTAAGTGAATGGATCTCTATGAAATTTTACCATAAGGTTCAATACCACGAAAGGAAGGTTGGGATTGATTTTGGGGGTTATGGTACCAACAGTTAAGGAATTAGGGGCCAAAAAGGGGCCAAAAATAAGCATTTTTGTAACTTCCAGACAATAACTTGTGTGTAAGTGTATGGATCTCTCTGACATTGTACCACAAGGTTCCATATCACAAAGGGAAGGCTGTAATTGATTTTGGGGGTAATTGCATCAAAATTTTAGGAATTAGGGGCCAAAAAAGGGGCAAAAACAAGCATTTTTCTAGTTTCATGACAATAACTTGTGTGTAAGTGTTTGGATATTTCTGAAATTGTACTACACGGTTCCATATCACAAAGGGAAAGCTGGAATTGAGTTTGGGGGTAATTGCCCGAAACGTTTAGGAATTGGGGGCCAAAAAGGGGCCAAAAATAAGCATTTTTCTAGTTTCCAGACAATAACTTGTGTTCAAGTGTATGGATCTCTCTGAAATTGTACTGCAAGGTACCATACCACAAAGGGAAGGCTGGGATTGAGTTTGGGGGTGATGAATCATAAGGGGGTTCAAAAAATTTGGGGGGGGGGGTTTTCTTTTTTTTTCTTTTTTTCCTTTTTTTTTTTCTTTTAAAATTTTCCATTTTAAGTTGGTTATTTCTGATTTATATTTAAAAGCAAATAATATTGATATGGTAGGAGATACACACCAAACAGGATGTGTAAATTATTATATAATAAGTATTGTGCAATAGCAAGAAATTTTCAATTGCACAGTATTGCACAATAGCAAGAAATCTTCAATTGCACAGTATTGCGCAATAGCAAGAAATCTTCAATTGCACAGTATTGCGCAATAGCAAGAAATATCCAATAGCACAATATTGCGCAATAGCAAGAAATTGTCAATTGTACAGTATTGCGCAATAGCAAGAAATATTCAATTGCACAGTATTGTGCAAAAGAAGATACTTCGTATAAATTGCTTATTTCTTGATCAATTTCAATGGGGTTTTATTCTTGAATTCTTGGGGTTCTTTAATATGCTGAATCTAAAAGTGTATTAAGTTTTTGGATTTTGGGCCCCGTTTTTAAATTGGTCCACATTGAGGTCCAAAGGGTCCAAAATTTAACTTTGTTTGATTTCATCAAAAATTGAATTATTGGGGTTCTTTGATATGCAGAATCTAACCGTGTATTTAGATTCTTAATTTTTGGTTCTGTGTTCAAATTGGTCTACATTAAGGTCCAAAGGGTCCAAAATTAAACTTAGTTTGATTTTAACAAAAATTGAATTTTTAGGGTTCTTTGATATGCTGAATCTAAACATGTATTTAGATTTTTGATTATGGGCCCAGTTTTCAAGTTGGTCCAAATCGGGGTCCAAAAATTAACTTTGTTTGATTTCAACAAAAATTGAATATGTGGGGTTCTTTGATATGCTGAATCTAACCATGTATTTAGATTTTTGATTTTTGGGCCCCGTTATCAACTTTGTCTACATTGAGGTCAAAAGGGTCCAAATTAAACCAAAAGAGAGTGTATGGATCTCTCTGAAATTGTACTGCAAGGTACCATACCACAAAGGGAAGGCTGGGATTGAGTTTGGGGGTGATGAATCATAAGGGGGTTCAAAAAATTTGGGGGGGATTTTTTTTTTTCTTTTTTTTTCTTTTTTTCCTTTTTTTTTCTTTTAAAATTTTCCATTTTAAGTTGGTTATTTCTGATTTATATTTAAAAGCAAATAATAATGATATGGTAGGAGATACACACCAAACAGGATGTGTAAATTATTATATAATAAGTATTGTGCTAAGCATGAAATTTTCAATTGCACAGTATTGCACAATAGCAAGAAATCTTCAATTGCACAGTATTGCGCAATAGCAAGAAATCTTCAATTGCACAGTATTGCGCAATAGCAAGAAATATCCAATAGCACAATATTGCGCATCCAAAATTTAACTTTGTTTGATTTCATCAAAAATTGAATTATTGGGGTTCTTTGATATGCAGAATCTAACCGTGTATTTAGATTCTTAATTTTTGGTTCCGTTTTCAAATTGGTCTACATTAAGGTCCAAAGGGTCCAAAATTAAACTTAGTTTGATTTTAACAAAAATTGAATTTTTAGGGTTCTTTGATATGCTGAATCTAAACATGTATTTAGATTTTTGATTATGGGCCTAGTTTTCAAGTTGGTTCAAATCGGGGTCCAAAATTAAACTTTGTTTGATTTCAACAAAAATTGAATATATGGGGTTCTTTGATATGCTGAATCTAACCATGTATTTAGATTTTTGATTTTTGGGCCCCGTTATCAACTTTGTCCACATTGAGGTCAAAAGGGTCCAAATCAAACTTTTTTGTTTGATTTCATCAAAAATTGAATTCTTGGGGTTCTTTGATATGCTGAATCTAACCATGTATTTAGATTTTGGATATTGGACCATAATAGGTGAATGTCCAATTCAAAAATTTTGAGTTCTTAGACCACATTCATTCTGTGTCAAATTTTTAATCACAATCCAAATTCAGAGCTGTATCGAGCTTGAATGTTGTGTCCATACTTGCCCCAACTGTTCAGGGTTCAACCTCTGCAGTCGTATCAAGCTGCGCCCTGCGGAGCATTTTATTTAATTTTTTTGTAATTTTTCAATATGAATTATGTACATGATGTATGTACATATATTTTGAAATGATCTTCTTAAGATTTGAAATAAGCAGATGTGGTACGATTGCCAATGAGACAACTATCCACCAAAGGAGGAGGATGTGAACCCTATAGGGCATGGCATGACCCTCAACAATGAGCTAAATTCATATGGTATAGTAAGCTACATGTATAAAATGCCCAAGCATATCAAAATGTGAAATAATGGAACAATTCAAAAGAGAAAACCAATGGCCTGCTTTATCCTAAAAAAAGCAAACAAATGAAAAAAAATACATGTTAGGCAGATAGCTACCAACTACAACCACTGAATTATAGGCTTCTGACTTGGGACAGGTATCTAAAGAATGTGCCAGGGTTATTAAACATGTTTGTGACTATAAGAAATCTGAATGTACTACAGCAGCGTTTGATACTTATTGACTCAAGTTATTATAAATTCTTAAAAGTGCTCAACTCTCCCCAACCTTGGACAGTGGTGTAAAAGCACATCCTACAACATAAGAACAAACTTTAAAAACTTGGAAAAGGATTTACTCATCAGATTGGCAACAAGCACACAAAAGCCCCCAAAAATGATAAAAAAAGCCTCAAAGTATTGATCAGATCTTCATGTATGAGAAATCACAGTTAATGAAAGCTAGCTCAAAGTCAATTCTAACTAATAATTAAAAGATGCTTTCCTAGACTAGAATTTCAATCAGTATATTACATCCAATGGATTGAGTGTAAAGCTATATTAAGACATAAACAGCATGGTTTAAAAACTCATCAAAGAGACCAGTCTTCAAATTTTGTATGCCAGATGAGAGTTTATTCTAAACAAGACGCATCAGTGGCGCTCAAATTAAAACAGTTGGAAAGCCAAATCAAATACAAAGTTGTAGAGCTTTAAATACCGAAAAATTAAAGACTAGTTCACTTTCTTCGTCATTGTTCATGTGAGGCATACAGTACATGTATAAGACAACAGTAATTTGTACATTTTTTCGTTTCTGCGGCAATCATAGTCTAAGGGAATTAGATATGTGGTGGTTTTATTTAAAATAAAGTTAAAGAGACTTCTCTTGAACTGAATTTTAATGTGCGTATTGTTATGCGTTTACTTTTCTACATTGGCTAGAGGTATAGGGGGAGGGTTGAGATCTCATAAACATGTTTAACCCCGCCGCATTTTTGCACCTGTCCCAAGTCAGGAGCCTCTAGCCTTTGTTAGTCTTGTATTATTTTTAATTTTAGTTTCTTGTGTACAATTTGAAGTTTAGTATGGCGTTCATTATCACTGAACTAGTATATATATTTGTTTAGGGGCCAGCTGAAGGACGCCTCCGGGTGCGGGAATTTCTGGCTGCATTGAAGACCTGTTGGTGACCTTCTGCTGTTGTCTGTTCTATGGTCGGGTTGTTGTCTCTTTGACACATTCCCCATTTCCATTCTCAATTTTATTATAAAGTTTTAAATCTTAACCGTTTAATCGTGATCATGTTTTGGTAATTAAATTTTACATACATGAACAATATGTTATTTTCAGGTTTTGAGTGTTTCCAGTGAAAAAAGAAGCAGAATAAGGTTCTATCCAGACATGCCAGATGATACAAATACTTCATGTCTTGGAATTGTATGTCCTAGAAGTAAGCATAAATTTCAACACAATACACATATCTTTTAGATAAAATACTTTTCTCAAGCACAACAGAATAGAATGACTTCATATTTGGTCAGCACCTTGACACTGATGAGCTGTAACTAACATAAAAAAACACTCGTTGAATCTGTTGACACCTACTTTGCCAATACTTTGTATTATTCAATATGTTTGATGAAAATATTAACACATATTTCCATTTCACTTTTCTCAAGAACTGCTGAACAGATGGGATGCTTGTAAGTGAGTTTTTTTTTGTCTTGCCAAGAGAGTATCTAAGTTTTCCTTGGGAAGCAACTTTACCCTTAGGGAACACATGATACCTTTGGAAGAATACAACTCCTTACTACAGTCTATGGGAGGCCATTGAGGTCAAAAATGGTAAAAATTCTGAACTTTTGAGTGAACATGGTCTTCAAACTGGAAGAAGCCAATTCATTGCCCACATCTTCCGAAAACACTTACAGAAGACAGTATTTCTGAATGTTTAGAACCTTTCTGGACTTCTCGCTTCCGTGTTCCTTGAATTACGTGTGTGAGTGCAAAAAGTTCAGTCCATATACCCCATTAAAAATGACATTTTTGGAACCCCACATGTCTATTTTTCATTCAGTCATTTAATTATGCTGAATGCAGTAGAAAAATAGCTTAAGTATGCAGAAGTATGTTCTCTGAAATATTTGGTGACAAACCTCCCTTTGAAACTATAAAACACCATGGGAGGCCAAAAACCAAAAATGGCACCTAACCCGTCAAATTGTGGTACCAACATGGTAAGGGTTGATAAATTCCTGAAATATTTTGTTTCCTGTCTGTTTATTAGAAATTTTAGCTTATAAATGTATTTTCAGATTTTATATTTGTACCCTGTACACTTGGTGATGGTAGAAAGGACACATGTGTTGAATGTCCATTAGATAGGCCAATCTCAGTAGAGAAATTTGATTCAGCATTTTTTTCTGAACCACCTGATAATATTTGTAAAGATCCAGATGAAATATGTGTATGTACTGAAGGTATGTATCAAAACATGTAGATGTTATTTAATGAAGAACCAACTGATTTGACTTGGACTTTGTTTAACATTATAGAAGTTTAATATCTTCACAGACAGTGATAAATGTTTTAGACAAAACTTCTTTAAGTAATTCAGTTCTCTAGACTATACATGGATATCCATCATGTCCATGCAGTTTGATTATACCGAAAAATAAGTTAATTTGACAAACCAGGAGTTAGAAATAAAGTAGTGAGTCACAGTGAAGGTTTAATTGCAGAAATTAGAATATCAACTTTGTTTGATAACTTCATCTACATTACTTTCTTACATAATAGCAAATGTAATAATATTGGCCAATCTTAATATGATTATTGGTAGGTTACTGTGGCATATTTTGATGGACCAGTCTAATAGATGAGACCTGGCTATTTTAGTAGAATTATAAAAAAAAATATAAAATCAATATCATCTTAATTTTATCAATATTTAATTTGAACAAATGTAATTTCAGGAAAATTAAAAGTACATATTATACGCATTTAACCCTAATATTTATTTCTGAGTTCTCTCTGCATGTTAAGTCACTAATTGTATTGAGGAAAGAATTTTTTGTGTGTGTAAAAATATACTGTGTCAGTATCAGTGAATCTCATATTCTCTATGGCATAGCAGCTTCAATATATTGAGGAAATTTTAAGTAGAATTTTCAAGCAAGCACTTAATTGGACAATTCAAATTTTGATGGTCACTAACTTGAAGTTTGTCAAAAAAAGATAACTGAAAACCTTGCAACAAAACTCACATGCTAAGAAAAATAAATGTTATAACATTGTTTTATGCTGTACATGTTAAAGTGAATAAATACTTTGAAGGATTTGAAAGCTAAAATATACAATACATTTTTTGTTCCTTTTGTTATATTTTTTATAAGTACCAAAAAAGAGAAGATTTTTCAGAGATGTTTTAATTTGCAACATGATTTGAAATTGCATTTAAGATTTATGAATCTCACATTAGGAACGGTAGTCAGGGATTCATACTATTAAATGCAAACATTTAGTTATGTATACCGGAATATATATTCTTTTAAACCAATTTTCAGAAGCCAAACTTATGAATCCAAAAGAATGTTTAAATAACCTAAATCCAGAATGTCAGTGTGATGTATCGAGAGGTTACATTGGTAGTGATCCAAAGCTGTGTAAATTGTCGGAAAACCCTTGCTCTTCAACTGGATTTGAACTTGTATTGAATGGTAAGATACATAACTCAAAATTCTATTTATCTCTTCTTTCTGATCATACTTAAATGGATGTTAAATGGCTGTTTAATGTCCAGTGGAAAACAAAATGCATATTCATGACGAGAACATATTAATGCGACATGAGCATGAACCCTACTTTGTAGTTGACTGAGACGCTGAGCAAGAGTTTTAACAGGCCAGGTCACAAGGTAAAACACTGCAGGAAAGAATGTCACCCTAAATAGACTCATTATTCTGACTTTGAGCAGACCAGTCATTGCTCTTGCTCCGTAATGCCGCATACTTAGAGGAGAGGCAGAAAATACCAATTTTACAGTCTTTGGGTTAAAACCCACAATCTCCCACATTCGAGGCGAACACACTACTAAGAGACAAAAGAGACTAATATTGATCATATTTAGAAAAAAGCATATATAATTACATAATAATTGCTCTTAAAAAAGCTTTTTAATGGGTTTGATGAACACTTACAAGAACATTTTAAAAAAGGCACAGGTTTGTGCCATTGGAAAATCAGTAAAACGTTAAAATTTCAAATTATTTAAAAAATGTTAAAGGGAGAGAAAAATGATAAATTACAAATATGCTGAAAATTTGATGATCAAACTACAAATTTTGTACAGATTTTTTTTGCTCTAAGTGTTAACAAGTAAACTGACTCAATACTATAAATATCTGGCACAGATCAAAGAGTTATGATTGTTCAGATTAACATAACATGCGGCATGACTAGGCAAACTATAGATGAATTTATTGTTTAAAATAGTCTTCTTCAAACATATTGTAGTACATATTTGTCTGAAATTCACATTGACTTATTATATATACATTTATATATTGCAATTTTATTTTTGGGTCTCCCACAAAGAAATCTGTGTAAAGCAAACTTTGGCCAACTCTAGATCTTTTCCAATGCTGTCTTCATCTTCTGAATGTTAAAATTTCTGATTTAGTTTCAGAATAGGTATTTTTAATGTTATTATGCTGTTGTGTCAGAATGCTTTCATAGTTTTCTTGCAAATATTTTTTTTTTAACAAAACATAGCACTTTTAAGAATTATCTGTATACTAATTGCATTACATCCAGGTGGGTTGCAATGTAGTATATGTATTTCACCTGTTGAAAGTAGTAGGAGATGTTATATATGCATTCATAATTCACAGATTAAGACTTTTGTAAATTTCTGTTTATAGCTAAATCTCATTTTTGTCTCGCCTTGACAGAGTCAAAAAGCGAGACATAGGTATGCTGTTTCCGGCGACGGCGGCGGCGGCGACAGCGGTGTCAACAATGTATTAGTTTGTGATTAGGTCTAGTTCATGAGGAACCACTAGTGGTAGGTCAATGATATTTGGTATGCAGTTGTATTAGCATTGGCACATCTCATTACCATGGAGATTATTTGGCCCCGCCCCCTCAGTCAAGGTCTATTGACTTTGAAACTTTTCATAGGTTACATGTATTAGTTTGTGATTAGGTCAATTTATGGGGAACCACTAGTGGTAGATCAATGATATTTGATATGCAGTTGTATAAGCATTGGCATATCTCATTTCCATGGAGATTATTTGGCTCCACCCCCTTAGTCATGGTCTATAGACTTTGAAAATTTTGCTAAGTTAGCATGTATTAGTTTGTGATTAGGTCAGTTCAAGGGGAACCATTAGTGATAGGCCAATGTTAATTGGTGTTCAGTTGTATAAGCATTAGCACATCTCATTTCCATTGAGAATATTTGGCCCCGCCCCCTCTGTCATGGTCTACTGACTTTGAAACTTTTGCTTAGTTTACATGTATTGGTTTGTGATTAGATCAGTTTAAGATGAACTGCTAATGTTAAGTCAATGATATTTGATATGCAAATGTATTGGCATTTGCAAGTTTTGTTTCCATGGAAATTATATAGCCCCATCCCTGATCATGGTTCATTGACTTAAACTTTTACACGCTTACAAGTTAATGTTTGTGTTTAGGTTTGTTTAAAGGGAACGACTTATGATAAGTCAATGGTATTTGGTATGCAGTTGTATTAGCATTGGCACATATCATTCCATGGAGTTTGTTTAGCCATGTACCTTCAGTCATGGTTCATCGACTTTGAATATTTGCATAACTTACATGTTAAAGTATTGCTATTTTAATTTCAACATTTGCATTATCAAAATTACAAGAAGGCGAGACATATCTCTGTGATAACAGTTTATTTAATCATATGTAATTTGAAGCAAGTTATTAGTCCCCTACCGACGAAGTCGAAGGGGACTTAAGGTTTGCACTCCGTCCGTCTGTCTGTCCATCTGTCAGTCCAGCAAATCAGTTTTCCAGACTTTTTTTCTTCGTGGTTGAAGATATTGATTTGATATTTGGTTTGTTGTTTTATCATGACAAGTTACAGGTCAAGTTCAATTTTCACGATTTTAGCTTTTCACTTTGTTTAGCCCTTTCCCTAGAATTATACTTATTAATTAGAAGATTTATGTTCAAAGGGAAATAACTCATTTTTTAAACAAATTTTAAAAGACAAAATGACATTTTGGATGTTTTTCCATTTCTTTGGTAAATTGTTTGAAGAATTTAGTGGTAGGTTTGTATTTCATTCTTAAAGATATTGATTTGATAATTAGTATATAGTTTTATCATGACAAGTCACAGATCAAGTTGAAATTTTGTTCCGGTCTGATGACTTTGTGCAGAGTTATGGTCGTTGGACATTGAAAATTCACTTAAATAATCAGTTTTCAACAGTTTTTTTCATCATGCTTGAAGATTTTGACTTGATATTTTTATGTAGTTTACACCATGACAAGTTATAGATCAAGTTAGAATTCCATTACAATGATCTGTCCCCTCAGTCATGATCTATTGACTTTGAAACCTTTGCGTGGTAGGCCAATGTTAATTAGGGCCCAGCCTAGTGGCTGGTTGCCCTATAGTGATCAGTCTGTCCGTCTGTAACAAATTGTGTCCGTTCTATATCTAGAGAACTGTTATAATTTCATACTTTATACTTGACATGTATATTAACCAACACCAGAGGGTGTGTCATAATGTCAAGTATAACTTCCTAGGACAAGGTTAAATGTCAGCGGGGCCCACAGAGATGGCTCTCATCTCAATGATGTCTAGTTGGTATGGAGTTGTATAAGCATTGGCACATCTCATTTCCATGGAGAATATGTGGCCTCGCCCCCTCAGTCATGGTCTATTGACTTTGAAACTTTTGCTTAGTTTACATTTATTACTTTGTGATAAGATCAGTTTAAGATGAACTTCTAATGTTAAGTCAATGATATTTGGTAATGTTAAGTCAATGATATTTGGTATGCAAATTTATTGGGATTTGCAAGTCTGGTTTCCATAGAGATTATATAGCCCAACCCCCTCATCATGGTTCAACGACTTTGAAACTTTTACATAGTTTACAGGTTAATAATGTTTATGTTTAGGTTTGTTTAAAGGGAACGACTTATGATTAGTCAATGGTATTTGGTATGCAGTTGTATTAGCATTGGCACATCTCATTTCCATGGAGATTGTTTAGCCATGTACCTTTAGTCATGTTAGTCAAGGTTCATTGACTACGAATATTTGCATACATGTTAAAGTATTGCTATTTTAATTTCAACATTTGCATTATCAAAATTACAAAAAGGCGAGACATATCTCTGTGTTAACAGTTTATTGATGTTATGATCATTTCTCAAAGTCAATTTTATTCTAATCAATTCCTGTGAAGTGTGTTATGTTTTTTTCAAATCAATATCTAATTAAGCATCTAACGAATTTTTGATTCATACCTAAAAATGATCAAACAAGGTTGTTATTTGTAGGAAAAGAAAGTTAGAAAAAATATTATAAAATATCACAGATATTTGTTGTTTATTGAGATGCATTTAATCTTTAATTATGATATTATATGACCAATAGTTTTAGTGGCCATAGACCTATGAAAGCTTTTGAAGCCCAACAACAAAAAAGGCTGAAATATAGCATTTTAAGAATAATAATTTTAAATGTCAAGTGAATATCTTAATATATTAGCATTGAGAATTTCAGCAGAGCAAATTTGCAGACCCTTTACAATCTTTTTCCTTATCCTTAAATGAAATATTTAAATCGTAAAAAACTTATTTTAGGTAGCTGTTTAAAGTGTTCAGATGATAAGTACAAAGACCAGATTGGATATGGGAAATGTGAACAACAGCCCAAGTAAGTAAACATTTGGTTTTCGTATGTCAGAGATGCTTTGTTTGTATGTCATATAAAGAGACTTTGTGAAATATCTAATTACAACCCAAATGGGCCAAAACTAGAGTTTGGTGAAAATTTACAAAATCATCTTGATTTCAACCAAGTATAGGCCTAGGAAACAAAGAGTGCAGGCTTTGACAACCTAAATATTTAAGTCAGTTATGTAAAATGTTATAACAAACATTATATTAAAACATCTTTTTTGTTGACGCATGCTGTGTTTCCACTCCAAAAAATCTGCCTAAATTTACCCATTTTCATTGATTTTTGGTTGAAAATCAAAACATTTGTTTTGTCATAAAAAGAAGGGTAATATGTAAATTTTTTGAACTAGTCATTGTTTTACCTATGTATCATTGTGATATTGGTCAATAAATCCTTATTTGAATTTAAAGCTAGAAATGGGGATCATTTTGAGGCCTAATAGAATTTACTCTTTTTTCAATGACATTTTTGATTTCATTGATTTAAAAAAAATTGTACCATAGGAGAGTTTAACTTTTTAGAATAGAATTTACTCCTTTTTCAATTATATTTTTCGATTTCATTGCAGGGGTTAAAAAATTTTGTTACAAGTAACTAGCCCAGGATTTATTTGCAGCAGGATTTTACTAGCCCTGTTGGAAGAACTGCTAGTCCATCAAAACTGACCTGCTAGCCCGAGAATGCCTTACAAATCAGAGTTTGCTGCATAATTACAAAGTGGGTGTCCCTTGTTCTGAAGGCAGCATTATACACTGTATTTAATAATTTTTGTTGACCTGCTTTTTATTCTGTTGGTAAACAAACATGACAAACAGTGGTGCTTATCCTAACTTAGTTCTTCCCCCATACACAGACTTTTTATTGGCGTGCTCGGGAAAATAATGGCAATATTCTCTTTTTTTTCATCAGCAACACGGCCGACCTTGCCCAGGGGAATCTTTCTTTCCGGGATACTATATATTCCACTTTTTCCGGTCGTATTTGGCATTTTTGGGTGATGAATTGTCAGTCTCATTACCCCTCAGTTTCATCTACAGTTTTTCGTTTTAAAACTGACGAAGTTCCTGAGGTGCCCGTACTAAAATGTTTAGAAATATTTGGTTGCATGGATTACATCAACAGTACGCACTGTATTGCCCCACCCCTTGTACTGTTGTACTGAGAAATCGATACTTAAAGTACGAGAATTGGGATCAATACATGAAACCGGGCCCCCAGAGTTATTTGTTCTATTTTTAAAATATGTATAACAGGATCTGTACAAACCAGTTCAAATTCTTGGAATCTCGGATGACGTAATTGAATCTGATTGGCTAAGATAGAATAGTGATGAAGGGATTTTCCACTTTCTATTTTGGAAACGCCAAGAATTTTTTGTTACTAGTCCGTCTGGCATATTGGGTTAAAACATTTGATTGCCCGAGGCGTAAATGCTCAAGTCCCGGACGTCGGGTTAGTGGATTTTTTAACCCCTGCATTGATTTAAAAAAAAAATAGCACCATAGGAGAATTTTACTTATTATTTTTTTAAGTCCATAACAATTTCACAGTTTGTGTCATTGTCATCTTTATTATTTTTAACAATTTGAAAACTTGATCAGATATATAATCTAATCTCTTAGATTGATCATTCAGATCTGGATTACAAAAATGGTTGGTATGGATTTTTATAATTATTTGCACAATAGATTTAGATTAAATGACCAAAAGTAACATTCAAAATATGTTGAAAATTATAAAATTACTTGAAATCACTAGTTTGACACTTTGAAAGTCAGAAACATGCACATGAGTCACCTTTTATGTACTGTCTAATTGTCTAAACTTTATATCTCAGTAGTGCATTCACTCTGCATGTAAACCCATGTATTTGGTTGTCACAACATGTAATTAATCCCGCCACATTCTTTATATGCCTGTCACAAGTCAGGCTCTGTAGTTTAGTGGCTGTTGTTGGTTCATATCTGTTATATTTGTTTTTATGCCCCCGCCGAAGCGGAGGGGGCATAAAGTTTTACCCTTGTCCGTCTGTCCGTACGTACAAACATACGTCCGTACGTCCCAAAATTGGTTTCTGTTCTCTAACTTTAGTTTGCCTCAACCATGTCAACCAAATGTTATCAAACTTATATACAATGCTTATTACCACAAAACACAGATCAAGTTTGAATATTGGTGGCGTCACTTTAACCGTTCTAGAGTTATGCCCCTTGTCCATGATTATAGTTAAATCAACTACAATCAATGCTTTATACAATGCAATGTTTAATTTTGCCTTCCACTGATAAAACACAGATCAAGTTGAATTTGGGTAGTGTCAGTTTAAACATTATTGAGTTATGCCCCTTTATAAATCGAAAAATTGCAAAATTTTGAGTTTCCGTTCTGTAACTTAAGTTTGCCCCAACCTAAAATGAAACCTATACACAATATTTATTACCACAAAACTAAGATCAAGTACAAATTTTGGTAGCGTCACTTTTATTGTTCTTGAGTTATGTCCCTTTATAATGTTGTATACATGCGCGGGGGCATCATCTGTGTCCATGGGGACACATTCTCCATTTATTTGTAAATTGTTTTGTTATAGATAGGCAGGTAGTTTTCTCGTTTTAATTTTTTCCCATTTTTCATGTTGAGGCCTTTTATAGCCGACTATACGGTATGGTTTTTATAAACCGCAAACAATTTTGCGGTTGTATATTGGTATCACGTCGTCGTCATCGTCGTCCGAAGACATTTGGTTTCCAGACAATAACTTTAGTAAATGTAAAGAAATCTATGAAATTTAAACACAAGGTTTATAACCACAAAAGGAGGATTTGGATTGATTTTGGGGGTTATAGTCCTAACAGTTTAGGAATTAGGGGCCAAAAAGGGGCCCAAATAAGCGTTTTTCTAGTTTCCAGACAATAACTTGTTGAACGGTTTATGGATCTCTCTGAAATTATACCACAAGTTTCCATACCACAAAGGGATGGTTAGGATTGGCTTTGGGGGGGGGGGGTTATGGCTCAAAACTTTTAGGAATTAGGGGCAAAAAGGGGGGAAAACAAGGGTTTCCTGGTTAATGGAAAATTGAAAAAAAGTACAATGTTATGTTTGGATATCCTCCTTTACACTGCTTTTAAATTATGTATAAAGAAATGTATTGTCTTGAGGTGATTAGCTGTCAATTTATTTTTAGAAGTTACTATTTGAAAATGCTGATTAAGGAATATTTATTATATTAATTTTAGCCATGATTATGTATTTCATTTTCTATTTTAAGCCTTTTATGATATATTTAAATGGGTAATTATGGTTGCAAACTCCATTGGAAATTTGAATTGAGATTATGACCATATCTTGAGGCAAAGAATTTTTTTTTTTTGGAAAAGGGGGGGGGGGGGGAATTGGGGGGAGGGGGGAGAAAAAAGAAATTGTGAGGGGGGACTTTTTTTTTCTCATTTCAGATTTCAGAAATTAAAAAAATTGAATATAAATCCAAATCATATAACCAATTCTAAGTTCTTTGACTACAGGTATTATGTTTCAGAAACCTATTATGTGTCAAATATTAAATTACAATCCAAATTCAGACCCGTATCAAACTAATATTGTGTCCATTTTTGCCCCAACTGTTCAGGGTTGGACCTCTGCGGTCGTAACCAGCAGTGCTCGGCGAAGCAATTTATTAATGTTTGGGGTAACACTACGAATTCAACCAATCAGATTTGGACCATATGTAAATATGAGTTTTTATAAGACCGCAAAAATTAAAAATTTTTTGGTCGTATATTGGTATGACGTTGGCGTCGTCGTCGTCGTCGTCGTCGTCTGGCGTCGTCCGGCGTCGTCCGAAGACACATTGGTTTTCGCACTCTAACTTTAGTTTAAGTGAATGGATCTCCATGAAATTTCACCATAAGGTTCAATACCACGAAAGGAAGGTTGGGATTGATTTTGGGGGTTATGGTACCAACAGTTAAGGAATTAGGGGCCAAAATTAAGCATTTTTGTAACTTTCAGACAATAACTTGTGTGTAAGTGTATGGATCTCTCTGACATTGTACCACAAGGTTCCATATCACAAAGGGAAGGCTGTAATTGATTTTGGGGGTAATTTCCTCAAAATTTTAGGAATTAGGGGCCAAAAAAGGGGCAAAAAACAAGCATTTTTCTAGTTTTATGACAATAACTTGTGTGTAAGTGTTTGGATATTTCTGAAATTGTACTACAAGGTTCCATATCACAAAGGGAAAGCTGGAATTGAGTTTGGGGGTAATTGCCTGAAACTTTTAGGAATTGGGGGCCAAAAAGGGGCCAAAAATAAGCATTTTTCTAGTTTCCAGACAATAACTTGTGTTCAAGTGTATGGATCTCTCTGAAATTGTACTGCAAGGTACCATACCACAAAGGGAAGGCTGGGATTGAGTTTGGGGGTGATGAATCATAAGGGGGTTCAAAAAATTTGGGGGGGGGGATTTTTTTTTTTTTCTTTTTCTTTTTTTCCTTTTTTTTTCTTTTAAAATTTTCCATTTTAAGTTGGTTATTTCTGATTTATATTTAAAAGCAAATAATAATGATATGGTAGGAGATACACACCAAACAGGATGTGTAAATTATTATATAATAAGTATTGTGCAATAGCAAGAAATTTTCAATTGCACAGTATTGCACAATAGCAAGAAATCTTCAATTGCACAGTATTGCGCAATAGCAAGAAATCTTCAATTGCACAGTATTGCGCAATAGCAAGAAATATCCAATAGCACAATATTGCGCAATAGCAAGAAATTGTCAATTGTACAGTATTGCGCAATAGCAAGAAATATTCAATTGCACAGTATTGTGCAAAAGAAGATACTTCGTATAAATTGCTTATTTCTTGATCAATTTCAATGGGGTTTTATTCTTGAATTCTTGGGGTTCTTTAATATGCTGAATCTAACCGTGTATTTAGATTTTTAATTTTGGGTCCCGTTTTTTAAATTGGTCTACATTAAGGTCCAAAGGGTCCAAAATTAAACTTAGTTTGATTTTAACAAAAATTGAATTCTTGGGGTTCTTTGATATGCTGAATCTAAACATGTGTTTAGATTTTTGATTATGGGCCCAGTTTTCAAGTTGGTCCAAGTTGGGTCCTAAATTAAACTTTGTTTGATTTCAACAAAAATTGAATATATGGGGTTCTTTGATATGCTGAATCTAAACATGTATTTAGATTTTAGATTTTTGGCCCAGTTTTCAAGTTGGTCCAAATTGGGGTCCAAAATTAAACTTTGTTTGATTTCAACAAAAATTGAATATATGGGGTTCTTTGATATGCTGAATCTTACCATGTATTTAGATTTTTTATTTGTGGGCCCGCTATCAAATTGGTTCATATTGAGGTCAAAAGGGTCCAAAATTAAACTTTGTTTGATTTCATCAAAAATTGAATTATTGGGGTTCTTTGATATGCCAAATCTAACCGTGTATTTAGATTTTTAATTTTGGGTCCTGTTTTTTAAATTGGTCTACATTAAGGTCCAAAGGGTCCAAAATTAAACTTAGTTTGATTTTAACTAAAATTGAATTTTTGGGGTTCTTTGATATGCTGAATCTAAACATGTGTTTAGATTTTTGATTATGGGACCAGTTTTCAAGTTGGTCCAAGTTGGGGTCCAAAATTAAACTTTGTTTGATTTCAACAAAAATTGAATATATGGGGTTCTTTGATATGCTGAATCTAAACATGTATTTAGATTTTAGATTTTTGGCCCCGTTTTCAAGTTGGTCCAAATTGGGGTCCAAAATTAAACTTTGTTTGATTTCAACAAAAATTGAATATATGGGGTTCTTTGATATGCTGAATCTTACCATGTATTTAGATTTTTTATTTGTGGGCCCGCTATCAAATTGGTTCATATTGAGGTCAAAAGGGTCCAAAACTAAACTTTGTTTGATTTCATCAAAAATTTAATTATTGGGGTTCTTTGATATGCCAAATCTAACCGTGATTTTAGATTTTTAATTTTGGGTCCTGTTTTTTAAATTTGTCTACATTAAGGTCCAAAGGGTCCAAAATTAAACTTAGTTTGATTTTAACAAAATTTGAATTCTTCGGATACTTTGATATGCTGAATCTAAACATGTGTTTAGATTTTTGATTATGGGACCAGTTTTCAAGTTTGTCCAAGTTGGGGTCCAAAATTAAACTTTGTTTGATTTCAACAAAAATTGAATATATGGGGTTCTTTGATATGCTGAATCTAACCATGTATTTTGATTTTGGACATTGGACCATAATAGGTAAATTAAAAAAATTGAAGTTCTTAGACCACATTCTTTCTGTGTCAGAAACCTATGCTGTGTCAAATATTTAATCACAATCCAAATTCAGAGCTGTATCAAGCTTGAATGTTGTGTCCATACTTGCCCCAACTGTTCAGGGTTCGACCTCTGCGGTCGTATCAAGCTGCGCCCAGCGAAGCATTTTATTTTATTTATTTTAAAATATAGGTATTTTGTGATTATTCCGAGTCGAGTCTTATAATGAAGGTATGATATTATGCTGGTACATTGCATTGCTAACATGAATTACAAACTGAGATTTTCTTACACTTCAATTTCTGCGTTGTCTGACAGCGTTCAGCTTATGCAATACATGGATTAATTTTGCATCTTGCATCATCGTTTTCTGTATTCTTCTTGTAAATCTGCAAATGTTTGAAAATGGTTTAATGACAGTATTTTTACCAAATTTGAACAAATCCTTCTACTGGACGAGATGTTGTACACCTGCTATTTTAGTTTTTGATCTGAGTGATTTTGAGGGATTTCTCACTTCAAAACATCACCTTAACCATTTCTGTTTATATTATTTGGGGACAGCAGATGGGACTTTCTTGGCTTTAAGACTCACTTGCTTTTTAGATGAAAGTAATTTTTATACGACCGCAAAAAAAATTTTGTGGTCGTATATTGGTATGACGTTGGTGTCGTCGGCGTCGTCCAAAGACACATTGGTTTTCGCACTCTAACTTTAGTTTAAGTCAATGGATCTCTATGAAATTTTACCACAAGGTTCAATACCACAAAAGGAAGGTTGGGATTGATTTTGGGGGTTATGGTACCAACAGTAAAGGAATTAGGGGCCAAAAATAAGCATTTTTGTAACTTCCAGACATAACTTGTGTTTAAGTGTATGGATCTCTCTGACATTGTACCACAATGTTCCATATCACAAAAGGAATGCTGAGATTGAATTTTGGGGTAATTGACTCAAAATTTTAGGAATTAGGGGCAAAAAAAGGGGCAAAAAACAAGCATTTTTCTAGTTTCATGACAATAACTTGTGTGTAAGTGTATGGATCTTTCTGAAATTGTACTACAAGGTTCCATATCACAAAGGGAAAGCTGGAATTGAGTTTGGGGGTAATTGCCGATACGTTTAGGAATTGGGGGCCAAAAATAAGCATTTTTCTAGTTTCCAGACAATAACTTGTGTTCAAGTGTATGGATCTCTCTGAAATTGTACTGTAAGGTACCATACCACAAAGGGAAGGCTGGGATTGATGATGGGGGTAATTGCCTCAATATTTTAGGAATTAGGTGTCAAAAAGGGGCAAAAAACAAGCATTTTTCTAGTTTCAGGACAATAACTTGTGTGTAAGTGTATGGATCTTTCTGAAATTGTACTACAAGGTTCCATATCACAAAGGGAAAGCTGGGTTTGAGTTTGGGGGTAAGTGCCCTAAATGTTTAGGAATTTGGGGCCAAAAAGGGGCCAAAAAACACATTTTTCTAGTTTCCAGACAATAACTTGTGTTCAAGTGTATGGATCTCTCTGAAATTGTACTGCAAGGTACCATACCACAAAGGGAAGGCTGGGATTGAGTTTGGGGGTGATGAATCATAAGGGGGTTCAAAAAATTTGGGGGGGGGATTTTTTTTTTTCCTTTTTTTTTTCTTTTAAAATTTTCCATTTTAAGTTGGTTATTTCTGATTTATATTTAAAAGCAAATAATAATGATATGGTAGGAGATACACACCAAACAGGATGTGTAAATTATTATATAATAAGTATTGTGCAATAGCAAGAAATTTTCAATTGCACAGTAATGCACAATAGCAAGAAATCTTCAATTGCACAGTATTGCGCAATAGCAAGAAATCTTCAATTGCACAGTATTGCCCAATAGCAAGAAATATCCAATAGCACAATATTGCGCAATAGCAAGAAATTGTCAATTGTACAGTATTGCGCAATAGCAAGAAATATTTAATTGCACAGTATTGTGCAAAAGAAGATACTTCGTATAAATTGCTTATTTCTTGACCAATTTCAATGGGGTTTAATCTTGAATTCTTGGGGTTCTTTAATATGCTGAATCTAACCGTGTATTTAGTTTTTGGATTTTGGGCCCCGTTTTTAAATTGGTCCACATTGAGGTCCAAAGGGTCCAAAATTAAACTTTGTTTGATTTCATCAAAAATTAAATTATTGGGGTTCTTTGATATGCCGAATCTAACCGTGTATTTAGATTCTTAATTTTTGGTTCCATTTTCAAATTGGTCTTCATTAAGGTCCAAAGGGTCCAAAATTAAACTTAGTTTGATTTTAACAAAAATTGAATTCTTAGGGTTCTTTGATATGCTGAATCTACACATGTATTTAGATTTTTGATTATGGGCCCAGTTTTCAAGTTGGTCCAAATCGGGGTCCAAAATTAAACTTTGTTTGATTTCAACAAAAATTGAATATATGGGGTTCATGATATGCTGAATCTAACCATGTATTTAGATTTTTGATTTTTGGGCCCCGTTATCAACTTTGTCCACATTGAGGTCAAACGGATCCAAAATTAAACTTTGTTTGATTTCATCAAAAATTGAATTCTTGGGGTTCTTTGATATGCTGAATCTAACCATGTATTTAGATTTTGGATATTGGACCATAATAGGTGAATGTCCAATTTAAAATTTTTAAGTTCTTAGACCACATTCATTCTGTGTCAGAAACCTATGCTGTGTCAAATATTTAATCACAATCCAAATGCAAAGCTGTATCAAGCTTGAATGTTGTGTCCATACTTGCCCCAACTGTTCAGGGTTCGACCTCTGCGGTCGTATCAAGCTGCGCCCTGCAGAGCATTTTATTTTTCTAGATGTAGATGTTTACTAGCTTAAATATGGGATGAAATTTTGTGGGAAGAATAACAAGACATGTACAATTGAATTTCAGTATTATACTATATATGGCATCAGTCACATTAAATTCAAGGTGAAACAGTTATAAAATTTATTAAGTTAAAATTTCATTTAATTATAACATAGGAATTGAATTGATGGGTCTCTCCTTATAGTAATACACTAAATATTTATCATATAAATATTTTTCCAGATGTGAACATCCGTATGTTGTCAACCAGCAAGGAGATTTCAGAACAAAAAGGACTTGCAAACTACAACCAACTGTAAACACACCTTTCCCAGGAAAGACAACTTCTATTCCTAGTTCTGTTCCTACTACTGATAAAGGAGATACAAGTATTCCAACCCCTGCAGTTACTGTTAATGGTAAGGTCAAAATATTTTAAAAAGGAACTTTATTTTTTTGTCATGTTCATACAATTTGAAGGTCCCCGAGAAGAACATGTACTTTGGCACATTTTCTGTCTATAATCAAAGAAAAACAAGTAATTTTCGCTAGGGACCACTTTTAAGAATATTCATGTCAGAATGAAGGTTTAATATAAATTAGATATTAATGTATTCTCCTAAATTTGAAGTTTGATGAGCAAGATATTTTCAACATCACATTCAGACATAAAATCTAATTTAAGGTTCATGCACACTAAATTTAATAAAGAGGAGCAGTAGGAGGGGGTGTCATCCTGAATTCCTAAAAAAAATAAAGTATTTTTTCCCCGGATCAACATGTGGCATCATTAAACTAGTTGTTTTTATACGACCGCAAAAATTGAAAATTTTTTGGTCGTATATTGGTATGACGTTGGCGTCGTCGTCGTCGTCGTCGTCGTCTGGCGTCGTCCGGCGTCGTCCGAAGACACATTGGTTTTCGCACTCTAACTTTAGTTTAAGTGAATGGATCTCCATGAAATTTTACCATAAGGTTCAATACCACGAAAGGAAGGTGGGGATTGATTTTGGGGGTTATGGTACCAACAGTTAAGGAATTAGGGGCCAAAAAGGGGCCAAAAATAAGCATTTTTGTAACTTCCAGACAATAACTTGTGTGTAAGTGTATGGATCTCTCTGACATTGTACCACAAGGTTCCATATCACAAAGGGAAGGCTGTAATTGATTTTGGGGGTAATTGCCTCAAAATTTTAGGAATTAGGGGCCAAAAAAGGGGCAAAAAACAAGCATTTTTCTAGTTTCATGACAATAACTTGTGTGTAAGTGTTTGGATATTTCTGAAATTGTACTACAAGGTTCCATATCACAAAGGGAAAGCTGGAATTGAGTTTGGGGGTAATTGCCCGAAACGTTTAGGAATTGGGGGCCAAAAAGGGGCCAAAAATAAGCATTTTTCTAGTTTCCAGACAATAACTTGTGTTCAAGTGTATGGATCATTCTGAAATTGTACTGCAAGGTACCATACCACAAAGGGAAGGCTGGGATTGAGTTTGGGGGTGATGAATCATAAGGGGGTTCAAAAAATTAGGGGGGGGGATTTTTTTTTTCTTCTTTTTTCTTTTTTTCCTTTTTTTTTTCTTTTAAAATTTTCCATTTTAAGTTGGTTATTTCTGATTAATATTTAAAAGCAAATAGTAATGATATGGTAGGAGATACACACCAAACAGGATGTGTAAATTATTATATAATAAGTATTGTGCAATAGCAAGAAATTTTCAATTGCACAGTATTGCACAATTGCAAGAAATCTTCAATTGCACAGTATTGCGCAATAGCAAGAAATCTTCAATTGCACAGTATTGCGCAATAGCAAGAAATATCCAATAGCACAATATTGCGCAATAGCAAGAAATTGTCAATTGTACAGTATTGCACAATAGCAAGAAATATTCAATTGCACAGTATTGTGCAAAAGAAGATACTTCGTATAAATTGCTTATTTCTTGATCAATTTCAATGGGGTTTTATTCTTGAATTCTTGGGGTTCTTTAATATGCTGAATCTAACCGTGTATTAAGTTTTTGGATTTTGGGCCCCGTTTTTAAATTGGTCCACATTGAGGTCCAAAGGGTCCAAAATTTAACTTTGTTTGATTTCATCAAAAATTGAATTATTGGGGTTCTTTGATATGCCAAATCTAACCGTGTATTTAGATTCTTAATTTTTGGTTCCGTTTTCAAATTGGTCTACATTAAGGTCAAAAGGGTCCAAAATTAAACTTAGTTTGATTTTAACAAAAATTGAATTTTTAGGGTACTTTGATATGCTGAATCTAAACATGTATTTAGATTTTTGATAATGGGCCCAGTTTTCAAGTTGGTCCAAATCGGGGTCCAAAATTAAACTTTGTTTGATTTCAACAAAAATTGAATATATGGGGTTCTTTGATATGCTGAATCTAACCATGTATTTAGATTTTTGATTTTTGGGCCCCGTTATCAACTTTGTCCACATTGAGGTCATAAGGGTCCAAAATTAAACTTTGTTTGATTTCATCAAAAATTGAATTATTGGGGTTCTTTGATATGCTGATCTAACCATGTATTTAGATTTTTTATTTGTGGACCCGCTATCAAATTGGTTCATATTGAGGTCAAAAGGGTCCAAAATTAAACTTTGTTTGATTTCATCAAAAATTGAATTATTGGGGTTCTTTGATATTCCAAATCTAACCGTGTATTTAGATTTTTAATTTTGGGTCCCGTTTTTAAATTGGTCTACATTAAGGTCCAAAGGGTCCAAAATTAAACTTAGTTTGATTTTAACAAAAATTGAATTCTTGGGGTTCTTTGATAAGCTGAATCTAAACATGTGTTTAGATTTTTGATTATGGGCCCAGTTTTCAAGTTGGTCCAAGTTGGGGTCCAAAATTAAACTTTGTTTGATTTCAACAAAAATTGAATATATGGGGTTCTTTGATATGCTGAATCTAAACATGTATTTAGATTTTAGATTTTTGGCCCAGTTTTCAAGTTGGTCCAAATTGGGGTCCAAAATTAAACTTTGTTTGATTTCAACAAAAATTGAATATATGGGGTTCTTTGATATGCTGAATCTTACCATGTATTTAGATTTTTTATTTTGTGGGCCTGCTATCAAATTGGTTCATATTGAGGTCAAAAGGGTCCAAAATTAAACTTTGTTTGATTTCATCAAAAATTGAATTATTGGGGTTCTTTGATATGCCAAATCTAACCATGTTTTTAGATTTTTAATTTTGGGTCCCGTTTTTTAAATTGGTCTACATTAAGGTCCAAAGGGTCCAAAATTAAACTTAGTTTGATTTTAACAAAAATTGAATTCTTGGGGTACTTTGATATGCTGAATCTAAACATGTGTTTAGATTTTTGATTATGGGACCAGTTTTCAAGTTTGTCCAAGTTGGGGTCCAAAATTAAACTTTGTTTGATTTCAACAAAAATTGAATATATGGGGTTCTTTGATATGCTGAATCTAACCATGTATTTTGATTTTGGACATTGGACCATAATAGGTAAATTAAAAAAAAATTGAAGTTCTTAGACCACATTCTTTCTGTGTCAGAAACCTATGCTGTGTCAAATATTTAATCACAATCCAAATTCAGAGCTGTATCAAGCTTGAATGTTGTGTCCATACTTGCCCCAACTGTTCAGGGTTCGACCTCTGCGGTCGTATCAAGCTGCGCCCAGCGAAGCATTTTATTAAAGATCTTAACCCCAGCCCCCTGTTATTTTATATTGATTGATTGATTGATTTTTGGTGTTTTAATGCCACTTTCAGCACTATTGGCTATTTTGTGGCTGACACTTTATATTTGGTGACGGAAGCAGGAGTCTCCGGAGATAACCAAGTCCTTTGACAAGAAAACTGACAATCCTAGTCAATTAAGATTAGAGTCGAAGGTACCTGCCATGTTGACAGGCTAGTGATACAGTAGTTGAACTACTTTGACCACTCTGCCACCTAGACCCCAGTTTTACCTTGACCAGAGAACTAAAAATGGTATATTATAAAAGAAAATCTGAACATGCTATAAGAATCAGTACTTGAAAAGCTCTTATTTTCATTTTAACAGTAAAAAAGAAAACAAAAACATATGTGCCAACCAATCAATTAAACAATTTGCTATGCATGCAGCATGTGCAGCTTCTGAAAAGAAGCAAAAAGTCATGCCATCCTATTCTGTAATAATGGTAGTTGTTCTTCTGAACAGGTATCATAAACAGTTCATGTATTTCAAAAGTATCTTGTTTAGATATGACAGAGTTTTAAGTAATTTTATTTTCAAGATAATATTGCATTCTCCGTTTTTTTTTATAAAGCTCAAATTTAAAAAATGTATTAAACAGTCAGAATAAGGAATCCATTCAAGATGGTAGTTCAAATGGATTTTAACCTGGATGCTCATTTCAACAGTTTCATACTTTTGTTTAATGAATTGGTTTAAATTTTCAGATACATCAACTAACAGTCCTCCAGGGAAGGAAGCCAGTAGGTGAGTTTACTAAAAAGATAAATGTAAGTCATAAGGAATAGGTCACTGAAATTATTCAACTAAAATTAAATCTGGGTGACACAAAACTTGTCATTGGCATTTTTTTTTCAATTAGTAATGAATTCATATACAGTGATGAAGTAATTTTTTTATGAATTTAATTTTCTGATTTCCAAGTTTTATCTGGGTTTTTCTTGTCACCGATTGTGATCTTCTTATTAGATCAAATTTATGTAAGGACATGTTTTCCATATTTTATCTTAATCATGAATTCCTGAAAATTAATCACACTGCATTAAACTCTTTAATTGAATTCATTGGTTGTTATATATATCCATTAAGAGTTTCAAACTTGAGTGAACACACTTTACAACCGACCCTAATAATTTTGTTTAAAATCCGTATGACAGGATCCTGCACCTATATATAGCACCAGGTAGAATTTTTTTTATTTCTACACTTAGTCTAATTGAATGAAATAAGTTTTTATTGTTTCAGTTTAATAAATATTATAAAGAAATTAACATAATTAATGATGAATTTTAAAAATAAAGTGATTTGATATCATTGCCAATGAGACAATAATCAACCAAAGACCAGAGGACAATGACGTAAACAAACAAAGGGCACTGTAGGCCTTTAGGTGTCAGGACCCGTATGCATAAAACCACTTAAGTTAAGATATCTATTCGTAATACTAAGCACTGTAGGCATTTTGGTGTCAGGGCCTGTATGCATCAAACCACTTAAGTTAAGATATCCATTCGTAATACTAAGCACTGTAGGCCTTTAGGTGTCTGGGCCTGTATGCATAAAACCACTTAAGTTAAGATATCCATTTGTAATACTAAGCACTGTAGGCCTTTAGATGTCAGGGCCCTTATGCATAAAACCACTTAAGTTAAGATATCTATTCGTAATACTAAGCACTGTAGGCCTTTTGGTGTCAGGGCCCGTATGCATAAAACCACTTAAGTTAAGATATCTTTTTCGTAATACTAAGCACTGTAGGCCTTTAGGTGTCAGGGCCTGTATGCATAAAACTACTTAAGATAAGATATCTATTCGTAATACTAAGCACTGTAGGCCTTTAGGTGTCATGCAGGGCCCGTATGCATAAAACCACTTAAGTTAAGATATCTATTCGTAATACTAAACACTGTAGGCCTTTAGGTGTCAGGACCTGTATGCATAAAACCACTGAAGTTAAGATATCTATTCGTAATACTAAGCACTGTAGGCATTTTGGTGTCAGGGCCTGTATGCATAAAACCACTTGAGTTAAGATATCTATTCGTAATACTCAGCACTGTAGGCCTTTAGGTGTCAGGACCTGTATGCATAAAACCACTAAAGTTAAGATATCTATTCGTAATACTAAGCACTGTAGTCATTTTGGTGTCAGGGCCTGTATGCATAAAACCATTTAAGTTAAGATATCCATTCATAATACTAAGCACTGTAGGCATTTTGGTGTCAGGGCCTGTATGCATAAAACCACTTAGATTAAGATATCCATTCGTAATACTAAGCACTGTAGGCCTTAAGGTGTCTGGGCCTGTATGCATAAAACCACTTAAGTTAAGATATCCATTTGTAATACTAAGCACTGTAGGCCTTTGGGTGTCAGGGCCCGTATGCATAAAACCACTTAAGTTAAGATATCTATTTGTAATACTAAGCACTGTAGGCCTTTAGGTGTCAGGGCCCGTATGCATAAAACCACTTAAGATAAGATATCTATTCGTAATACTAAGCACTGTAGGCCTTTAGGTGTCATGCAGGGCCCATATGCATAAAACCACTTAAGTTAAGATATCTATTTGTAATACTAAGCACTGTAGGCCTTTAGGTGTCAGGGCCTGTATGCATAAAACCACTTAAGTTAAGATATCTATTCGTAATACTAAGCACTGTAGGCATTTTGGTGTCAGGGCCTGTATGCATAAAACCATTTAAGTTAAGATATCCATTCGTAATACTAAGCACTGTAGACATTTTGGTGTCAGAGCCTGTATGCATAAAACCACTTAGATTAAGATATCCATTCGTAATACTAAGCACTGTAGACCTTAGGTGTCTGGGCCTGTATGCATAAAACCACTTAAGTTAAGATATCCATTTGTAATACTAAGCACTGTAGGCCTTTGGGTGTCATGCAGGGCCGGTATGCATAAAACCACTTAAGTTAAGATATCTATTCGTAATACTTAGCACTGTAGGCCTTTAGGTGTCAGGGCCTGTATGCATAAAACCACTTAATTTAAGATATCTATTCGTAATACTAAGCACTGTAGGCATTTTGGTGTCAGGGCCTGTATGCATAAAACCACTTAAGTTAAGATATCCATTCGTAATACTAAGCACTGTAGGCATTTTGGTGTCAGGGCCTGTATGCATAAAACCACTTAAGTTAAGATATCCATTCGTAATACTAAGCACTGTAGGCATTTTGGTGTCAGAGCCTGTATGCATAAAACCACTTAGATTAAGATATCCATTCGTAATACTAAGCACTGTAGGCCTTTAGGTGTGAGGGCCTGTATGCATAAAACCACTTAAGTTAAGATATCCATTTGTTATACTAAGCACTGTAGGCCTTTAGGTGTCAGGGCCCGTATGCATAAAACCACTTAAGTTAAGATATCTATTCGTAATACTAAGCACTGTAGGCCTTTTGGTGTCAGGGCCCGTATGCATAAAACCACTTAAGTTAAGATATCTATTCGTAATACTAAGCACTGTAGGCCTTTAGGTGTCAGGGCCCGTATGCATAAAACCACTTAAGTTAAGATATCTATTCGTAATACTAAGCACTGTAGGCCTTTTGGTGTCAGGGCCCGTATGCATAAAACTACTTAAGATAAGATATCTATTCGTAATTCTAAGCACTGTAGGCCTTTAGGTGTCATGCAGGGCCCGTATGCATAAAACCACTTAAGTTCAGATATCCATTCGTAATACTAAGCACTGTAGGCCTTAAGGTGTCAGGGCCTGTATGCAGAAAACCACTTAAGTTAAGATATCCATTCGTAATACTAAGCACTGTAGGCCTTTAGGTGTCAGGGCCTGTATGCATAAAACCACTTAAGTTAAGATATCCATTCGTAATACTAAGCACTGTAGGCCTTTAGGTGTCAGGGCCTGTTTGCATAAAACCACTTAAGTTAAGATATCCATTTGTAATACTAATTTATCGTGGGACATGTAGAAAAATCTGTCTGTTTGGAACAAATCTTAATTTAAGTAGCTTTATGCATACGGACCCAGACCACCAATTCAAAATCCCTATCTATTCAACCAAATTTTGCAATTTTCACAGCTTTCTTATTATTTTACCTTGAGATTAACTTCATAGAAACCAGGTATATCCTGAATTGTACATGTATCACCTTTCTACATGCTAATTTCCAACCCATGTTTAAAGACTTCTAAGAAAGAACTGCCTTTCGGAAGACAAGTGCTACTAAAAATAACCACTGGTTTTCTGGAAATCTTAAATTAGTATACTATGGAGCGCATTAATCCTCAATTTTTAATGCAAACTCATAGACAAGTAAATTTTGGCTCAAAATGGTCTAAATATATTTCTCTTTCACCAAAAGTTCATTTCTGCAAATTTGTTGGTTAGTTTAAGTAAACAATGACATCAAAAGCACTATGTTGAGTCAGAGTAGGGCTACTTTTACATAGGTTCTAAATTGGAGGGAGTTAATTGGTGGTCTGACACCTAAAACAATGAGCAGAACCCATAACAAATAGTAAGCTATAAAAGAAACTGCAAAATGTAAAACAAATCAAAAGAGAAAACCAACATGCTGAGTTGTCCTTAAAACAACATACAGAAAACAAATATGGCAAACAGCAACCAACAACAACCATGTAAATGACAAAGTACATTTACCCATGTTTTACAAAGTACATTTACCCATGTGTTACAAAGTACATTTACCCATGTTTTACAAAGTACATTTACCTACATTTACCCATGTTTTACAAAGTACATTTACCCATGTGTTACAAAGTACATTTACCAAGGTTTTACAAAGTACATTTACCCATGTTTTACAAATTACATTTACCAAGGTTTTACAAAGTATATTTACCCATGCTTTATACTGAATACATTGTTGTATATCTGGTTTTGAACAGAATTTGTATTTATTTCTCATTTGCAGTCATCAATGTAGTTTTAATATGACAATTAAACTGATAATACTAAAGTAAAATAGTCCATAGAATTAAGTGATTGTAATTTTTAATTAAAATTTAAGCAGTTTTGTTTTGGGAATGAAACTTTACAAGGTACCCCTTGATAACAATGCTACATCATGGACCATCTATAAAAAAGAGGGTACAGGAAATGTCATGTCTCCTCCCATTTTAAATGAAATGATAAAAAACATTGATGTATTTATGATTTTGGTAATATAAATTAAAATGTTCATTAATCAAGTACTTTTAAGCTTATATCTTAATTGTTTGCTGTAATTAGGACGTTCTTTGCTAAAATTTATTGAAAAAATGCATTCCCTTTTTACAAAATATAATATCTTTTTATGAGATAATAAACATGAAAAATAGTACACTGAATATCTACACCTGCCCATTAAGACTTTATTTTTTTTTAAATCTGGTTTATTCTAGATTTTTGAATTAAGAGAAAATAAAATGAACTACATACTGACCTCCAGACACACTCTTCAAGTATATATACAACCTTGCATGATCTGCTTTGTCAGGATTTGAAATAATGATACAGATAGGTTGTATGATGTGATGTAATTTGTAATTCTTTATTAACCTTTAGTGTCTATGATAATTTATTGCAGTGATGAGGAGTTGATACTCGGCGTTGCAGTGAGTGGATTCATTGTGGCAACAGTCATAACGGGAGTTATCTATAAAGTGTTCAGAAATAGGAGGGAAGGTATAGAATATATTTCATTATAGTAAAGATACTGATGACAAATCCTAAATGTGTTTTGAAATACAATTTACATATTTTTGCATATTTTGAATTTGAAAATCTATACTGATTATAATTTCAGGAATTTTTGTTCTTTTATGTTTTATTGTTATAAAAACATAATTATTAAGAATAAGAACAGATTAAAAATATTTCTTAACATTAGAAAGTCCTATTTTGATTGATTTTTTCATGATCCTGCGAAAAGGCTTTAAGGGTATGAAGATCTACATAATGTTTGTCTGCATGTATGACACAGAATTGGTATTCAACCGATTACTTGGTGTAGCTTTTAACAAAATTAATGGACATATTAGAATATTGTCTAAAGGAAATTCATTATTTTAACATTTGCCTTTCTAAGAGTTATATCCCTTGACTATGTTGACAATTGTGTGTGCATGTCTAAAAACCATTTGATATATCATAACATTTGAAGGATACGGTTTTGATTTTAGAGTTCTGTGCCTTTTTAATTCAGAATAAAGTTGGGTTTAGGCTTCTGGTCAGTATCTTGAGTATTGGTCCCCATTATTGGATATTTTAACATAATGCTGGAAACATCTAAAAACTGGTAAAAAAAAAGTAAGAAGATATCATAGAATTGATTCTATGAACTATTTTACTTTAGTATTATCGGTTTAATTGTCAGATTTTAAACTTCATTGACTATTGCATAAGTGAAATAAATACACGTTCAATTCAAACCTGATATAACCAGGAAAAAAACATGGGTAATAATTATCATAAGTTCAAGAAAGGGTGGACAACACCATGACCAAAAGGTGAAAATTAAAAAAACAACAGAACATGAAATAAAATAATCTGAAAAATAAAGATTGAGCTGCCCCTCCATAGCAGAAATAAACTCAGGTGCCGGAGAAGTGTCAGTAGTTATTGTTTCACTAGTCTATGGTATGTGGCATTCATTAATACTGTGGATTCATTTATTTTCGTGGGTATCAATTTTCGTGGATAGAGAAAAAAAGACGTTTCGTGGTATACGTAAATTCGTGGATCGCTGGTTACAAAAAAAAAAAAAAAAATCAGATACGTAATTCATTGATTTCTTTTTGATTTAGATCATATAACCTCCTTGGTTTGATCAATAATAAAACAAACAAAAAAGAAGGAATTCATTGAAAAAGTTTTGAATTGTCAAAATCCTCGCTTGGTCATTCTAGGTTAAAGTGTTCATTGAAAACTTCTATTACAATAATGGACGGAGACAACTAATTATTTGTTTGTTTTACAATTTATAAATTGTTGTCGGAATTTTATAAGGCGTTCAAAACTCTATGATTGAAAGCTCATTTCCCTAATCACGATATAATAAACAGTCATATAATTAGTAAAAGGTGTGAAAATAAATGTTCCTGTCATAAACAATATTACCTACGGGCAATATCCCCGTACTTAATCCTATTGAGTTTTAATCACCAGTAAACCAAACTATGACACGGTAATTAACAACTTGCAGTTATTTTCCATGAACAGTTTTAATCAATTTTAAAAAGTAAATTATCAGTGATATTCGATATATTTATTATTGATTTAATCAAAGTACTTGTATCTTCTTTCATTAAAAACACGTGTTATGTTACAATGTTTATCGCTAATCAACACTATACTAGAACTGCATAACATAACCGGAAATAAACATCCAACTCCATACACATTTCTCGGGATTATTCTTCGTTGAATTCTTAAATTCGTGGTTCGCTGTGACCCACGAAACCCACGAAAATTGGTATACCACGAATAAAAATGAATCCACAGTAAGTCATTTACAAGGATTCAATAGCAGCTAAGATAAAGTAAACATATCAAAGGTAAAATTAAAATTTGACATATATCCAGTTACATCAAAATATGGAGATGTGGTATGATTGCCAATGAGAAATATCCACCAGAGTTCAAATGATGTGATGGTAGGCAACTATAGGTCATTTTTGTCCATGAAGACCATTATGTTGACTGATTTAGTCCACAAAATATTTTTTATATAGTTAAAACGATGACTTCATAGTTTTTTATTCGCCTTTCAAAGATGGGATATATTATGGTATGCTAATGTCCGTCCGTCCGTCCATTTTTTAATTTTTGGCTGTGTAGTTCCAGAATTACACAACATTGCACCTTAGATTTTTCACAAATCACGCTTTAACTCCAGTATTCCTGATTTGATTTCCTTGTACCATAAGTAGAAGAAACCCATAGTAATAAAGATATTGAAAAAAAATGGGAAGAGGAATGGAGAAATACATGTTTCTTCAGTCATCATAGTAACAAAAGTGCAGGTGTCAGTATTATGTTTAAAAAAGGTCTAGATTTTGAAGTGCATAATTCTATTATTGATATAGATGGTCGTTATATTATTTTAGATTTATCCTTGTTAAGTCAACGTATTACTTTCGATTGTTTGTATGGATTTAAGACTGATGAACCTTCATTTTTTAATGACATATATAAGAAAATGGCAACATTTTCAAATACTAGCTTTTTATTATGTGGGGACTGGAATGTTGTACAAGATATAAACATAGACACTTACAATATTATTCATAATAGAAACCCAAACTCACGAAAAAAGATTGAAGAAATAGTAGAAAGTCTTGAGTTATTGGATCCTTGGCGGACCTGTTATCCAAATGAAAGAAAATATACATGGCGTCAATGCTCACCCATACAACAAAGTCGGCTTGATTTTTTTCTAGTCACAGAGGATCTGTTTTCACTCATGAAAAATACTAACATTATTCCTGGGTATAAGACAGATCATTCTGCTATAATTTTCACCTTTTCTGCCAGTTTAGCACAGCGGGGAAAGGGATATTGGAAATTTAACTCCCAACTGTTACGAGATTTAGACTATATCAAAAAAGATAAAACATGTATAAATGAGAGTATTTTAGAATATTATGAATCAGGCAACATAGATGATCCGTTAAATGTTAAACTCTCATGCAATGATCAAGTATTTTTTGAGTTGTTAAAAATGAAAATTAGATCTTTGTCTATTGGTTATAGTATTCAAAAAGCAAGAGAGGAAAAAGCTACAACACTTTTACTTGAAAATCACATTCAAAATTTGGAAAATCGTATGAACATATCTCCTGATGGTCAAATTCATGCAGCTTTAAACCAGAAAAGTTAGAATTAGAAAACATAAGGGAAAGAAAAATTGAAGGTGTTTTTTTAAGATCCCACGCTAACTGGCAAGAGAACGGGGAAAAGTGTTCAGAGTTCTTTTGTAAATTGGAAAAGAAAAATTTTATTAAAAAAACGATAACTGAGCTCATAGATGAAAAAGGGAAACATATATCAAATCAATCTAGAGTTTTACAAGCAGAAATGAATTTTTTTAAAACATTGTACTCAAGTAAAAATCTGGAATGTGATGATGAATCCTTTTTCAAGCACAATGTTAAACTCACAGAAGACCAGAAGGATTTGTGTGAGGGTAATATTTCTTTTAAAGAATTTGCAGAATCACTAAAATCTATGTCAAATGGAAAGAGTCCAGGCTCAGATGGGTATACTGTAGAATTTTACAAAGTCTTTTGGAGAGATATTGGACCTTTTCTTTTTAGATTGTTATATTTTGGCTATGAAAAGGGGGAATTTTCAAAATTTCAGTATCAAAGTGTCATTACATGTATTCCAAAAGAAGATAAAGATAGACGTCATTTAGCTAATTGGCGCCCAATTAGCCTTATGAATACTGACACGAAGATTGCTTCTGCTGTCATTGCTAATAGAATAAAACCTGTTTTACCATCTATTATCAGTGACTGTCAGAAAGGCTTTATAAAGGATAGATTTATGGGTGAGAATACGCGTCTATTGTATGATTTGATGCACTATTTAGAAAAACATAACAAAACTGGTCTTTTACTATTAGTAGATTTTGAAAAGGCTTTTGACTCTATCGAATGGTCTTTTTTGAAAAAAGCATTGAAGAGTTTCAATTTTGGACCTTCTATATGCAGATGGTTTGAAGTATTTTATTTAAAAGCATCAAGTTGTGTTATAAATAATGGTCATCTTTCAAGCTTCTTTAATTTGGAGAGAGGCTGTAGACAAGGAGACCCCCTCTCCCCTGACCGTTTTATTATAGGTGTTGAGTTACTTTCTATGAAAATAAGGTCAAACCCCAAAATAAAGGGAACTTTTGTTCATGAAAATGAATCCCTTTTGAGTCAATATGCTGATGACACTTTCCTTGTTTTAGATGGAACTGAAACATCATTGAGGGAGACTTTGAATTGTTTTGACTCTTTCCAAAAATTATCTGGGTTAAAAATTAATTCTTCTAAAACTAAGGGGACGACCATTTGATATTCTGGGGGGGGCCAGGAGGATTTGTTTTGGATCGGTTATTTATTTTTGTAAACTAAGAGGACAGATTATCTATTTTCTGCACTATTGAAGCAAGATTTTTCATTTTCATTAAAGCAAGGGACTGATTATTTATTTTCACAACTATATTTATAATATTCGAAAACATACAATTTTAAAATTATTTGTTTATTATAAACAAGTGTGGACACAGATGAATGTGGATAGTATGTTTGGATGTTTGACAGTGTTTTATATGACAAAAGGAGTTCTATATTTTTCCTATATGGTGTTATTAACTGTGTTGCCCGATGACAACCAACCTGAGCATGAGGAGTGTTGTTTATTTAATATTTAGATTTTATGTTCAAGAGGGCATGGAAGAGACACTAATTGCATTAATGACCAAATGATTATGATAGAATATTTTCCACATCTTTGATTTTGGATAAATTTTGTAGCTAGGAGAGCAACACATAATAGGTTCATTTTTTCATGTGATTTTTTTTTAAATGGGAGATGATATCTGAGAACATGATATCAGGAGGCTGTAATTCAGTGGTTGTCGTTTGTCTATGAGTTACATAATATTTGTTTTTCGTTTATTTTGTGTACATAAATAACATAAATGACTATGCGTTATGGGTTTTGCTCATTGTTGAAGGCTGTACGTTGACCCGTAGTTGTTAATTTCTGTGTCATTTTGGTCTGTTGTGGAGAATTGTCTCATTGGCAATCATACCACATCTTTTTTATATGTATTTGCTCACTATTTGTATGGTTCTATTTATATTATTTTGTGGTGGATTGTCAGTATCATTAGTAAAATATTTTGTTAAAATGTCGAAATTGTTTCTCAGATTAGAAGACATTTATTGGTTTTTAGTAATGAAAATGCCTGACATGATGCTTGGGGCTAGATGAGCTAGAAAGTAAACTTCTGTGTTGTTTTTTATCAATTCTTTGATAACATCTCCTCCAAAGCTGGCCGAAGCAAAAAAAAGTTTTGACCAATATGAAAACGATATCAACAAAAAAACCTTTGTGAGCATGCTTCAAAGACTCATAACTGCTCCAAAAGTAATCTGATAGAATTTCAAGCATGTCAAGTGGGTATTATGAAAATCTACTTAATATGTCTAAATATCAAAAAAGTTATAGTATTCAATATGAAAAAGGTATTGCAAAATTATTCTCTTTTCATTTTTTTTTGTTATATGGATACAAATATAAGTGATACCAATACAGTATTTGTTGTGGTATGAAAGTGTAGTAATTAACATTTACTGTAACAATGTTAATTCACACAAATTAAGAAATAAACAAATGAATGAAAAATGTTGAACATGTACAATGAAATATAGTTTTAGAAATCAATTAGGCCAGATAGGCCTTATAAATTTTATTTTATTTTTTTAACATACTGAATGACCATTTACACTCAGGACCGAGTCATCAGTAGGCAGTACAGATGTATTAAAACAACCTAGCATCATATTGCTAGTAGCGAGTGTAGCATTGTCGGGTAAATTTGTTCTTTTTTTTAAATTTGGTTAAAGGACAAAAAATGTTTGGTTCAAATCATAATAAAATGCTTTTATCTCCTTATTACTTACATTGTACATAGAATGGATACTACCCTGACAAATCCTTGTACATGAGAGTTGTCTGTCAAATCTTTATTTCACAAAGAATGAATTGCATAACAATGAACTGAGCTCAAAGCAAAGCACTTTAATAATACACTTAGACAAAGAGCTCAATCCAGTGATATACTTTGTACTACAGGTCCTTCATGAACATCCTATCCACCAAAACCATATCTCACAAACATGCCATACTACATGTACATGGTTCAATCAGAAGTCCTGAAAAAGATATGAATTTTATTATCATATTTTAATTATACATATTCAGGTTAAAAGTTATATACTCCAATGGCAGTCTTTCCTGCTAAAATGTCATGTGTAGAATGTGATATATCATTTTTGGGTCTATATGGGTACTGTCCTTTATATTCATTAGGTCATTTTGACACAACAAAATATATAGAAAATGTTAACTTTGATCTGGAAATTGAGTTCTTTTTCGCAAAATAAACCCACTTAAACTAAACTTTGAATGCAAAGATCCCTAAATGGCTAACAGATATTGCTATAAAGAATAGTCCATGATGATTATTGTTATTAAAGAGTTCATGAAATGTACACTGATTCTGTCAGTTGAATGGACTAGAATGAGATAAGTTATATAAACATGAAGGTTTTTTCAACAGTTGTGGTGTAAATTAAATCAGTTTTATTTTATGGTTGACATATTTAAGTATATATGTAGACCATTGGCTTTTCAACACATTGATATTTTACAATATCGATTATCTATTTATTGTTATATTGTTGGTATTTTTCACCTTCCTAAACAGTTATAACGCAACATGAACGCAAGCTTAATAGATCTTGATAGGGTGTCCTCACATATTTTGACGTTGCTGAAAAATTTTGGTTGACATATGTATCCTCTTCTCATCGTTTTTCGTGCTATTAAGAATGCATACTGTCGTCACAATTTCCATTGAAAAGGCATGCATAGTACAAATTCATATGACCAACGAAAACATATGATCTGACCATATACATGTACATGCATGTGACATGTATGTATAGGTTATCAGCTTTTCTACACATATTAGCCAGTAAGTCGCAATGAACCTATTATGGCGAGTGAGCGCAGCTAATGAGCTAAAATGAATCAAATTGTGTCCTCAGTGGGGGATATTTTAAGGGATCTATATGAAGAAAACCTGATCATCTGTTTATCGTTCTATTACTGGCTTTTTCACCTCCCTAACTTGGCCTAAAACAGTTTTTACAGACGAAAGCAAGCTTGATAACTACTCCTCACACACATGTATAGATTATCGGCTTTTCTACACGAGTCATGAATATCGTAAAATGTTAGCCAGTGAGCAGGCCCGCAATGAACCTTTTTAGCGAGTGAGCCCAGCTAATGAGCTAAAATGAATCAAATTGTGTACTCACAGTTGGTGATATTTTAAGGTATCTACACAAAGAAAACCTGCTTATATAAATCTCAGTGGCGGATCCACAACTTTTCATAAAAGGGGGGGGTGGCCGCTGACTGACCTAAGGGTTGCCCACTCCCGTCATGCTTCCCCAGTGGCGGATCCGGGGGGACGGTTCCGAGGGTTGGAACCCCCCCTTTTTTTGGACGATCAATGCATTTGAATGGGGACACATAGTTGGAACACACACCCCCACACCCCCCACCATTTGTCCCTGAGTTGGGAACCCCCCTTTTATAAACTGGCTGGATCCGCCCCTGCTTCCCTAGAAAATCAACCAAATTTTCCCCACCCCCTGGATCCGTCTATGTAACTGTTTATCGTTCTGCGTAATACTGGCTTTTTCACCTCCCTTACTTGGCCCTAGACAGTTGCTTATCTGTTTATCGTTCTGTCACTGGCTTTTTTTAGACTAGAGACTTCATGTGTACAAACCTGACGTCAAACTCGTGTACTATAAAAGAAGAGACAAATAATTTCAAATTAAATCCTGTAACATTACATCTAAAGATAATTACAATCCAAAGTAAATTATATTACGATGTCAATGGACTAAATTCCCGCGCAAATGTCATCACTGGGATAGACCAAAACGAATTTTAGGTTTATGTATCATTCACATTCCGATCAATTTACTCAGTTAAATAAAATATATGTGTTAACTATTTTTATATTGGTTTTGAATTTAGTTAATCTATCAGAAAAAAGGATTTATTTCTAGCAGATAGCCCTCAATACTATACACCAACTCGACACTAAAGCTAAAAAACCCTAAAACATAATAGTATATGGAATCGTCCAAACGGATTACCTAATATTGATATAGGTGAAATATGTAGATTCAGAATTGTGTACACAGAAATAAGATCAGAAATAAAGTCCTATGTAAAGTGAAAACAATAACACAACTGTATAAAATCATTGTTTATTAAATTTGCTTGCATAAGAACCATGAAGTTAAAATTTATAACGATTACGTTTATCCTGTCAACCCCTTCTCTTCATTGCATCAAGGCTTCCGTTGCTTTACATCGAGCAGCAATTCAACCAATCGGGGAATGTTAAGTTGGGACATACCTCTATTTTTGGAAGCGTGATCTTTACATCGAGGCTTGCGTTGCTTTACACCGAGGCCACAGTAGTTCGACCAATCGGGAAATGTTTATTTGGGGCATGTGACCTATTGAACTGCAGGTTTTATAATATTTTAATCGAAATTGTAGAAAAATGAAATGTTGTTAGTACATACAAAACAGAAAATGATGAATACTTTTAGTAAAAGATAAATTGGATCCGGGTTCTGTGTATTCACATCATTTGTACAACTCTCCTTACTGATGCCATTTTTTGGAATTTCTGTGACCTAAATGGTTCGCGAAAATTAATATTTTATTATATATATAGTAATAATAATTCATGTATAGTCAAGTCATTATGTACCATTTAATCAGAATTAATTATCCTCTGCAGAAATGAATCTTCTATATTCCCCAATGCATATGCATGTATTGCATACATACACAGTATTAAAGTTTAGTTGTAACTAAGGCTCTTTTAAAAGTATTGGCAAAGATGTTTCGCCGAGCGGAGCGAGGCAAAATTTTTTTTAAGGGTTTTTGAACCGCTGAAGGCCCAAGAAGCTATAGAACAAATGATGCAAAATCATGCCTTCTGGGTGTTCCCCAGACCCTTTCTTAAACTGAAAATGCAAGTTCTGTTTTAATAATTTTATGACAATATTTTGGTCTCAAAGCAAAATCACGTTATAGATTCAGTGTAAGACTTAAGTTTCTAGGAACAACATCAAAAGACAAATATACATGATAAAGCAAAAATGTAATTCACATAGTTAAGTCTGTGGCTGCAGTGTTTTTTTAAACTCATGATCAAGTTAATAATAAAATTACAAAATTACAAAATGAATGCAACACTAACAGAATACAGAAGGGCAATCAATGAACAAAAGACAAATAAATAAGAAACATTGATCCCAAAAAATCAGGGGCTACGTCTGAGGGAGAACAGAACTTGCTTCTTGCAAGGCACTCACGGTGAACACAATTTGATATGGAGACAAGCGTTTGGTTTTGAAATTTCCTACATGAGGCATTTGTCTCAATGTAGTTACGGCCCTGATTTAATAAAAGTGAGGTAAGTGTTCCTGAGACAATTAACCTCAAGTTAAATGAAACCAATTTTCTGACATTTCAAGTATATTTAAATAATATTTATACTTTTATTATTAAAAGATATGGGAAGTGTTTCCCGATTTTTTTTTGGAAAGAAGATGAATTTATGAAGAATCTGGTGCCATCTCATACTTTCGATTAGACCTGCTGAGTTATTTATTTTCAATACATTGCAAGTCAGGTAATTTATTTTCAAACTACCACAGAACAAACCATTTATTTTTGTGATAATCAAGGCTGAGTTATTTATTTTCAAAATCCTCCTGGCCCCCCCCCCCCCCCCCAGAATATCAAATGGTCGTCCCCTAAAGATGTGTGGGTTGGAAACAAAAAGTATTCAGATCTGATTCTCTGTCCTGATTTAAAACTTCAGTGGTGCTATTCAAATTTTAAACTTTTGGGAATTGAATTCTCTTTAGATCTTGACAGTATGCCAGAAATTAACTTCTCCAAAAAGATAAAGGAAGTGTCAGGCATTCTTCAGAGTTGGCAATGTAGAAAATTAACCCTAATGGGAAAGATTACTGTTATCAAGACTTTGGCACTTCCAAAATTAATTCACCTGTTGACTGCACTATTCAACTTGCCAGAGTCAAAATTAAATGAATTGAATACTTTATTCTTTCAATTCATATGGAGTGGAAAACCTGATCGAATTAAACGAAGTACTTTAATCGGAGATATTCCACAAGGAGGTTTAAATATGATTAATATACATTATTTTAATATATACCTTAAGATTGGTTGGATAAAGAGGTTTTCATCCAATTTATCTGGTAGTTGGCAATCATTGTTATTGAAAAGCCTTGAACAGTATGGAGGAGAAAGAGTATTGCATTTTCAAAAGGAGAAACTCAGAGAAATCTCTGATAGTCTTAGCAATCCTTTTTGGAAAGATGTATTTTTAAGCTTTCATGTAGCAAGGCCTACTACCAATATTTCTGTTCAAGATATTTTGTCATTAGATATTTTAAATTTCGCATCTCTAGTAGATTTTTCGTACTTTATTCAGTGGCAGAGAAGGGGAGTGCAGTCTTTGTTTGACCTTGTTAACGTAGAGACTAAGAATTTTTGTAATTTTGATCAGATAGGACCAAGACTTCAAACAAATAATTTCTTAAAGTATTATGGTCTCATTGCAAACATTCCAAAGTATATGAGAGAATATATTACAGAAAACATTGCTCATGTAAATTTTGAAACTTTTAACTGTATTGATAATTTTTTGGAAAGATTATTGTGTAACAAAAAGGCAAAGTTTGTATACAAAGATCTTGTTGACAGAAATGTGCAACTGCCAACAGAAAAGTTCTTACAATGGGAGAAATTATTAGGTATTGAAATTGCAGATTGGTCAGAATATTATATTATTTTAAGAAAATCATGTAAAGACACTTATTTAAGAACTTTTCAGTACAAATTTTTACATAGAATAATTGCAACTAATACTTTCTTGTAAATATTCAAAGCTTTGTACTTTTTGTAAGGTTTCTGATGAAACCATGGAGCATTTATTCCATGAATGTCCAATAACACATTTTATATGGCAATCTTTTTCACAAAAATTAAAACAATATTTTGTGAACTTCACATTATCTAAGAAACACATTTTTCTTGGCCTTCAAAATGAGAGTTTACTGTTGAATTTGATGATTATCATTGCAAAGAACTATATATACAAATGTAAATTGTATGAAAAGAAGCCACGTATTATAGGACTTTTAGCAAAAATAAGAAAATATCAGGAAAATGAACATTATATAGCAAAGAAAAATGGTACCACACCTTTTTTTCAAAAATTCTGGGCCCCAGTAGATTACATTTTTACTGATTAGTAACAATTACTTTTGATTCAAATCATATAAAGTAAAAAACGAAACTTACAGTTTATAAAGAGCAGATCTTTACAAAGATAACATTTTTCTTTGCAATACACAAGTTGATGTATGTTATGTTAAAGCAAGTGCAAGAGTGGGTGTATGTGTGTGTGATTGTTTTCTTTTCCCCTTTTTATTATAATGTTGATATTCATATAATATATATTCACAGTAGAAAAAAAATGTAGTCAATTATTAAATTTTTTGTTTCCTATATCAAACCCCTTAACACCATAGTCAGGTGGTGATGTACAGGGATTGTAAAAGCCTGACTACTGAAAAACAAATAAAAAAAAAAATAAGTAGAAGGTTGGGATTCATTTTGTTGGGTAATTGCCGAAAGCGTTCAGGAATTAGGGGCCAAAAAGGGTCTAAAACAAGCATTTTTCTAGTTTTCAGACAATAACTTGTGTTTTAGGGTATGGCTGTCTCTTAAATTGTACCACATTTTACAAAAAGAAAATTTCTTCATATATTATTTATTTTGGAGGTGGGGGGAGGGGGGTAAAAAAAAATAATTTTGGGGGTGCAATTTTTTTCCTCAAGATTTAAGTATTTAAAAAGAAAATTTCTTCAAATATTATTTTTTTTGAAGGGAAGTCAATTTTTTTTTCCTCAAGATTTAAGAAATTGTCAATTTTCCAAAGAAAAATTGAGTGGCACAATTTATTTTGCTAATTCTTTGTAAATAGTCTGAAAACAGATTTACTAAGCATTGCGCAATAGCACAGTGTATTGCACAACAGCAAGAAATCTTCAATTGAATATAAATTCAAATCATATAACCAATTTCAAGTTCTTTGACTATATTTATTCTGTGTCAGAAACCTATAATGTGTCAAATATTTAATTACAATCCAAATTCGGCCCTGTATCAAGCTTGAATATTGTGTCTATTTTTGTCCAAACTGTTCAGGGTTGGACCTCTGCGGTCGTATCCAGCTGCGCTAGGAGAAGCAGTTTATTCACAAATGGTGCACTATAATTCTTGTATTCCTGGAATGATGTCCCCCAAACTTTAAATTATTTTGAGGATTGATGGAAAAAAGCTTCCTTTTGGTATTTTAAATTTTAACCGGTTCTGCAACTTTAATTGTCAGATTTCACAAATTGTACCATAGCTTGAATTTGCATGGATTGATTTAGTAGAAATGTAACAGAAATGTTGGAATTGGTGAACATAACTGTTCGATTTAAAAAGAGGATATCCTCATGCATGTTTTATTACAGAGGCATGTTTTATTAGAGCCTTTTTATTAGCTAATGATTAAATGTCTTCGAAATATGCCATTTTATTCTTGCAACAATTTCAATATGCAAAACAAATGCCTATCAAATGCCCTTTGGCCAGATGTTTTTTAATGTATGTCATAAAATCAAACAGACCTATAGAATAATCCTCATTATACGATTACATCTTCTTGTTTGTGTATTTATATATATGTTTACATCAGGTCATATGACCATTAGCATTCTTTAAATGTCATCTTGATTGTAATAAGATGGTATCTAGTTTCAGATACACACAAAATGCTGATACATAATAAAAAGTCCATGGGATGTTAATTGTTCTTTTGGACTTTTTGTAATAATAATAAATAGAAGTTTGAGTTTGTAAAATATTAAATATGAGAATTAAATCAAATCAGTTAACATGAATTGAACAGCTAATGCCCCTTTATTTATGGTTTCTATAATGAGAAATCTTGGTTTTATTTTTCTGAAAAAGCTTGGCTAATTTGAACCAAATTTGAGATACCATTATGTGTGGAATTTATAAAGATTCTTTGTTATTGTTTAAGGTGGATAAAACATTTCTGTCAAAAAAATTTCTTAAAGGGGCATTAGCTGTCAAATTTATGTTCACTGATTTGACTCAAATTCTCATATTTGGTTCATGTATCAGCATTTCTTGTGTATTCTAGTCTAGACGCCATCTAATTAACCATTGCAGTGACCTCCAAAGACTGCCGATGGTCATATAACCCAATATAAACATAAATATACTATAGATATAAATAGATATAGAATACGTGCAATTAGATTTTTCTAGGTCCGTTTGATTTCATTTAATAGGTTAAACAAATATGTTAATCATCGTTTTCACCTGTATAAGAATGAGTTTTTGTGGATCGAATCAGTCAACCAAATGGTTTTCCTGTGTTTCACTTTCAATGTTCATTCTTTTCATTTTAATAGCAGAACACGCCTAGTTTATGTGTAACCAATTTCCAGCTAAGGGGTTAAATTGAAGGTCACATGAATATGGATTCAATGAGGTGGAATTATTCACATGCAAGTGAATAATTCATCAGCGATGTTTCTTAGCTTATTTTGACAAAATTGAACCAAACTGACTTCTCAAAGCAAATTATTATTATACTATTTCTCTTTCACTAATGATTGAACTAACAAAAAAAATATATTTTATTTTTTTTATATCTTGTAGCTAATGCCCCTTTAAGTTTAGAAAAAGAATTTATTGTAATATCTCTTTTTTCCAGATGATTGTGAAGAAGCAACAATAGTATTGTGTAATAGATGTGGTCGCAAGAACTTGAATCATATTGAGTTAAATGATGTAGAACAATTCAATGATGGTGGTAAAGACACAGACAATAATAACAAAGAAACAGATGGTTTACTTCAAGATTCCATTCTGAACTTAAGTGAAACAGGGGAAAAAGATGATTTGTCTATAGTTGATGCAAAACCATGTAACACTAGAAGAAATGGTGATCAGGGTGTCTTACAAACAGGAAGGACTTCAGAATCTGGCAGCAGTTTGATAGGAGCAAGAAGTAACAGCATTCCAGACATGTTATCTTGTGGTGCAAGACCAATCTTTGATGAAAGTTGTCAACCCAGTGGGTCTGGTGTAAAAAGTGGAAAAACCAAAAATGACTGTAGAGAAACTTTACCGAAAGCCATACATAGACAACCAGAAATCCATTCAGATTCCTCGAAAAATGTAGAATCAGTTGTGAAAAATGCAAATACAAAGCCAGGTGCAATTAAGATTGAAAGTGTTGTATCAGAAAGTACATCTGTTCAGTCAGTTGACTATGTTTTAAATAATGTTGAAGAATGTATTAGTAAAAGTCAGCTACCTCATTCACCTGATAATGTTACATGTTGTGAAAGAAGTCGCTTAGCAGACCGACATTCAGTTCGTAGTGAATTGAATGACACAGAGCTAAAAAAGGAAGTTTCATCAGAAGACACAATTGTAAAAGCAAGTGAACAAATATCTACTTTTTCTCAAACACCAAGTTTACATGTAGATTCTATGTTGTCTGGAGGTAATATACTGCAGTTTATTATTTATATATACAGTTCTAAGGAATTCAATCCATAATCTATAACCGTACACCTGTTTATTTTTATACGACCGCAAAAAAATTTTGTGGTCGTATATTGGTATGACGTTGGCGTCGTCGTCGTCCGAATACACAATGGTTTTCGAACTCTAACTTTAGTTTAAGTGAATGGATCTCTATGAAATTTTACCATAAGGTTCAATACCACAATAGGAAGGTGGGGATTGATTTTGGGGGTTATGGTACCAACAGTTAAATAATTAGGGGCCAAAAAGGGGCCTAAAATAAGCATTTTTGTAACTTCCAGACATAACTTGTGTGTTATTGTATGGATCTCTTTGACATTGTACTACAAGATTCCATATCACAAAGGGTCGATGATGGGATTGATTTTGGGGTTAATTTCCTCGAAATTTTAGGAATAAGGGGCCAAAAGGGGGCAAAAAACAAGCATTTTTCTAGTTTCATGACAATAACTTGTGTGTAAGTGTATGGATCTTTCTGAAATTTTACTACAAGGTTCCATTTCGCAAAGGGAAAGCTGGAATTGAGTTTTGTGGTAATTGCCCAAAACGTTTAGTAATAAGGGGCCTAAAAAGGGGTGAAAAATAAGCATTTTTTAGTTTCTAGACAATAACTTGTGTTCAAGTGTATGGATCTCTCTAAAATTGTATTACAAGGTACCATACCACAAAGGCAAGGCTGTTATTGAGCTTGGTTTGGGGGGGAAGGGGGGGGTCAAAAAAGGGGTAATTATTTTTTTTTCGTTTAAGGAATAAGGGGAAAAAAGGTTAAAAAACTAGGGTTTCCATTTTAATAGACAAATAATTGAGTAAAGAACATTATTTAAAAGCAGTGTAAGGTTGGTAATTCAAACTCATTTAAATATCTCACCTGCACTATGTTTGAATTATGTAAATTGGAAATTTGCCAATTATTTTAGTATAATAAACTTCATTGGAAATTTGCCAATATAAAATTTTGCTGATGAAGGTTTTTTGTTTACCTTTAGTCTGACTATGATGTCATTTTCTATTTTAATAGCCTTATGATGTAGTTAAATTTTTTTTAATACTTTTATGATGTATTTTAATGCGCTTTTATGGTTGCAAATTTATTGTTTTAATATAATAAACTCCATTGGAAATTTACCAATAGTTTGTTTATTTTTAGCTATGACTATGATGTCATTTTCTATTTAATTTTAAGGTTACAAATTAATTTCAGTTTTAAATATTATTGTAAAATGTTTGCCCAAAACATTTATTAATAAAATGCTCCACAGGGCGCAGCTTGATACGACCGCAGAGGTCGAACCCTGAACAGTTGGGGGAAGTATGGACACAACATTCAAGCTTGATACAGCTTTGGATTTGGATTGTGATTAAATATTTGACACAGCATAGGTTTCTAACACAGATTGAATGTGGTCTAAGAACTTAAAAATTTTAAATTGGACATTCACCTATTATGGTCCAATATCCAAAATCTAAATACATGGTTAGATTCAGCATATCAAAGAACCCCAAGAATTCAATTTTTGATGAAATCAAACAAAGTTTAATTTTGGACCCTTTTGACCTCAATGTGGACAAAGTTGATAACGGGGCCCAAAAATCAAAAATCTAAATACATGGTTAGATTCAGCATATCAAAGAACCCCATATATTCAATTTTTGTTGAAATCAAACAAAGTTTAATTTTGGACCCCGATTTGGACCAACTTGAAAACTGGGCCCATAATCAAAAATCTAAATACATGTTTAGATTCAGCATATCAAAGAACCCTAAGAATTCAATTTTTGTTAAAATCAAACTAAGTTTAATTTTGGACCCTTTGGACCTTAATGTAGACCAATTTGAAAACGGAACCAAAAATTAAGAATCTAAATACACGGTTAGATTCGGCATATCAAAGAACCCCAATAATTCAATTTTTGATGAAATCAAACAAAGTTTAATTTTGGACCCTTTTGACCTTAATGTGGACAAAGTTGATAACGGGGCCCAAAAATCAAAAATCTAAATACATGGTTAGATTCAGCATATCAAAGAACCCCATATATTCAATTTTTGTTGAAATCAAACAAAGTTTAATTTTGGACCCCGATTTGGACCAACTTGAAAACTGGGCCCATAATCAAAAATCTAAATACATGTTTAGATTCAGCATATCAAAGAACCCTAAGAATTCAATTTTTGTTAAAATCAAACTAAGTTTAATTTTGGACCCTTTGGACCTTAATGTAGACCAATTTGAAAACGGAACCAAAAATTAAGAATCTAAATAAACGGTTAGATTCGGCATATCAAAGAACCCCAATAATTCAATTTTTGATGAAATCAAACAAAGTTTAATTTTGGACCCTTTTGACCTCAATGTGGACAAAGTTGATAACGGGGCCCAAAAATCAAAAATCTAAATACATGGTTAGATTCAGCATATCAAAGAACCCCATATATTCAATTTTTGTTGAAATCAAACAAAGTTTAATTTTGGACCCCGATTTGGACCAACTTGAAAACTGGGCCCATAATCAAAAATCTAAATACATGTTTAGATTCAGCATATCAAAGAACCTTAAGAATTCAATTTTTGTTAAAATCAAACTAAGTTTAATTTTGGACCCTTTGGACCTTAATGTAGACCAATTTGAAAACGAAACCAAAAATTAAGAATCTAAATACACGGTTAGATTCGGCATATCAAAGAACCCCAATAATTCAATTTTTGATGAAATCAAACAAAGTTTAATTTTGGACCCTTTGGACCTCAATGTGGACAAAGTTGATAACGGGGCCCAAAAATCAAAAATCTAAATACATGGTTAGATTCAGCATATCAAAGAACCCCATATATTCAATTTTTGTTGAAATCAAACAAAGTTTAATTTTGGACCCCGATTTGGACCAACTTGAAAACTGGGCCCATAATCAAAAATCTAAATACATGTTTAGATTCAGCATATCAAAGAACCCTAAGAATTCAATTTTTGTTAAAATCAAACTAAGTTTAATTTTGGACCCTTTGGACCTTAATGTAGACCAATTTGAAAATGGAACCAAAATTTAAGAATCTAAATACACAGTTAGATTCGGCATATCAAAGAACCCCAATAATTCAATTTTTGATGAAATCAAACAAAGTTTAATTTTGGACCCTTTGGACCTCAATGTGGACCAATTTAAAAACGGGGCGCAAAATCCAAAAACTAATTACACGGTTAGATTCAGCATATTAAAGAACCCCATGAAATCAAGAATAAAACCCCATTGAAATTGGTCAAGAAATAAGCAATTTATAGGAAGTATCTTCTTTTGCACAATCCTGTGCTATTAAATATTTCTTGCTATTGCGCAATACTGTACAATTGACAATTTCTTGCTATTGCGCAATATTGTGCTATTGGATATTTCTTGCTATTGCGCAATACTGTGCAATTGAAGATTTCTTGCTATTGCGCAATACTGTGCAATTGAAGATTTCTTGCTATTGTGCAATACTGTGCAATTGAAAATTTCTTGCTATTGCACAATACTTATTATATAATAATTTACACATCCTGTTTGGTGTGTATCTCCTACCATATCATTATTATTTGATTTTAAATATAAATCAGAAATAACCAACTTAAAATGGAAAATTTTAAAAGAAACAAAAAAGGAAAAAAAGAAAAAAAGGGAAAAAAAATAAATCCCCCCCCAAAATTTTTTGAACCCCCATTATGATTCATCACCCCCAAACTCAATCCCAGCCTTCCCTTTGTGGTATGGTACCTTGCAGTACAATTTCAGAGAGATCCATACACTTGAACACAAGTTATTGTCTGGAAACTAGAAAAAAATGTGTTTTTTGGCCCCTTTTTGGCCCCAAATTCCTAAAAGTTTAGGGCAATTACCCCCAAACTCAAACCCAGCTTTCCCTTTGTGATATGGAACCTTGTAGTACAATTTCAGAAAGATCCATACCAATATACGACCACAAAAAATTTTTTGCGGTCGTATAAAAAGGGGGCAAAAATAAGCATTTTTAGCTCACCTGACCTGAAAGGTCAAGTGAGCTTTTCTCATCACTTTGCGTCCGTCGTCCTGCGTCCGTCGTCCGTCGTCCGTAAACTTTTACAAAAATCTTCTCCTCTGAAACTACTGGGCCAAATTTAACCAAACTTGGCCACAATCATCATTGGGGTATCTAGTTTAAAAAATGTGTGGCGTGACCCGGCCAACCAACCAAGATGGCCGCCAGGCTAAAAATAGAACATAGGGGTAAAATGCAGTTTTTAGCTTATAACTCAAAAACCAAAGCATTAAGAGCAAATCTGACATGGGGTAAAATTGTTCATCAGGTCAAGATCTATCTGCCCTGAAATTTTCAGATGAATCGGACAACCCGTTATTGGGTTGCTGCCCCTGAATTGGTAATTTTAAGGAAATTTTGCTGTTTTTGGTTATTATCTTGAATATTATTATAGATAGAGATAAACTGTTAGCAGCAATAATGTTCAGCAAAGTAAGATTTACAAATAAGTCAATATAACCGAAATGGTCAGTTGACCCCTTTAGGAGTAATTGCCCTTTATAGTCAATTTTTATCCATTTTTCGTAAATCTTAGTAATCTTTTACAAAAATCTTCTCCTCTGAAACAACTGGGCCAAATTAAACCAAACTTGGCCACAATCATCATTGGGGTATCTAGTTTAAAAAATGTGTGGCGTGACCCGGCCAACCAACCAAGATGGCCGCCACAGCTAAAAATAAAACATGGGGGTAAAATGCAGTTTTTGGCTTATAACTCAAAAACCAAAGCATTTAGAGCAAATCTGACATGAAGTAAAATTGTTTATCAGGTCAAGATCTATCTGCCCTGAAATTTTCAGATGAATCCAACAACCTGTTGTTGGGTTGCTGCCCCTGAATTGGTAATTTTAAGGAAATTTTGCTGTTTTTGGTTATTATCTTGAATATTATTATAGATAGAGATAAACTGTAAACAGCAATAATGTTCAGCAAAGTAAGATTAACAAATAAGTCAACATGACTGAAATGGTCAGTTGACCCCTTTAGGAGTTATTGCCCTTTATAGTCAATTTTTATCAATTTTTCGTAAATCTTAGTAATCTTTTACAAAAATCTTCTCCTCTGAAACTACGTGGCCAAATTGAACCAAACTTGGCCACAATCATCATTTGGTTATCTAGTTTTAAAAATGTGTGGCGTGAGCTGGTCAACCAACCAAGATGGCCGCCACGGCTAAAAATAGAACATAGGGGTAAAATTCAGTTTTTGGCTTTTAACTCAAAAACCAAAGCATTTAAAGCAAATCTGACATGAAGTAAAATTGTTCATCAGGTCAAGATCTATCTGCCCTGAAATTTTCAGATGAATCGGACAACCAGTTGTTGGGTTGCTGCCCCTGAATTGGTAATTTTAAGGTAATTTTGCTGTTTTTGGTTATTATCTTGAATATTATTATAGATAGAGATAAACTGTAAAAAAACAATAAATGTCGGCAAAGTAAGATCTACAAATAAGTCAACATGACCGAAATTGTCAGTTGACCCCTTTAGGAGTTATTGCCCTTTATAGTCATTTAACCATTTTTTCGTAAATCTTAGTAATCTTTTACAAAAATCTTCTCCTCTGAAACTACTGGGCCAAGTTAATTATAGATAGAGATAATTGTAAGCAGGAAAAATGTTCAGTAAATTAAGATGTACAAACACATCACCATCACCAAAACACAATTTTGTCATGAATCCATCTGCATCCTTTGTTTAATATTCACATAGACCAAGGTGAGCGACACAGGCTCTTTAGAGCCTCTAGTTTTACTTTCCAGACATTAACTTGTGTTCAAGTGTATGGATTTCTCTGAAATTGTACTTAAAGGTACCATACCACAAAGGGAAGTGGGTCAAAAAAATTTTTGGGGGGGGGATTTTTTTTCCTCTTTTTTTTCTTTAAAATTTTCCATTTTAAGTTGGTTAATTCTGATCACAAAGAGAAAGTTGGAATTGAGTTTGGGGGATAATTGCTCAAATGTTTAGGAATAAGGGGCTAAAAAAGGGGTTAAAAATAAGCATTTTTTTTTAGTTTCCAACAATTAATTGTGTTTAAGTAATTGGATCTCTGTGAAATTGTACTGCAAGGTACCATACCACAAACTGAAGGCTGGGATTGAGTTTGGGGGGGCGTGATGTGTGAAAATTTTCCACTTAAAGTTGGTTTATTATTTCTGATTTAGATATAAAAGCAAATAATAATGATGTGGTTTGATTTTATCAAAAACTTAAATTGAAGTTATGTATATTGTAAATTTAGGTTACATTGGAATTTAAGAATTGGCTTTGGGGTAGGGTTATGGCTCAAACCTTTAAATAATAAGGGAAAAAAAGGTGAAAAAACAAGGGTTTCCAGGTTAATAGACAAATAAGTACAAAACATTATTTAAAAGCAGTGTAAGGTTGGTAATTCAAACTCATTTAAATATCTCACACTGCTTTTAAATTATGTAAATTGGAAATTTGCTAATAACTTTATTGTTAATAAATGCATTGGAAATTTGCCAACAATTTTAGTATAATAAACTTCATTGGAAATTTGCCAATATAAAATTTTGCTGATGAAGGTTTTTTGTTTTCCTTTAGCCTTGACTATGAAGTCATTTTCTATTTTTATAGCCTTATGATGTAGTTGAATTATTTAATACTTTTATGATGTGTTTAAATGGGGTTTTATGGTTGCAAATTTATTGTTTTAGTTTAATAAACTCCATTTAAAATTTGGTAATAAAAAAAATTTTTGTTTATTTTTAGCTATGATTATGATGTCATTTTCTATTTTACTTTTATGGTTGCAAAGAAATTTTTATTTTTAGATATTACTGTTAAATGATGCTGATTAAGGTTTTTGCTATGTTTAGCCATGACTATGATGTCATTTTCTATTTTAATATCTGTCATGATGTATTTAAATGGGCTTTTATGGTTACAAAGGAATTTTATTTTTAGATATTACTGTAAAATGTTGCTGATTAAGGATTTTGTTTATTTTTAGCCATGCCTATGATGTCATTTTCTATTTTAATACCTTTATTATGTAATTTCCATTTTTAGATATTACTGTTAAATGATGCTGATTGAGGGTTTGAATGCTGGGATTGATTTTGGGGGTAATTGCCTCTAAATTTTAGGAATTAGGGGGCAAAAAACAAGCATTTTTCTAGTTTCATGACAATAACTTGTGTGTAAGTGTATGGATATTTATGAAATTGTACTACAAGGTTCCATATCACAAAGGGAAAGCTGGAATTGAGTTTGGGGGTACTTGCCCAAAACGTTTAGGAATAAGGGGCCAAAAATAAGCATTTTTCTAGTTTCCAGACAATAACTTGTGTTCAAGTGTATGGATCTCTCTGAAATTGTACTGCAAGGTACCATACCACAAAGGGAAGGCTGGGATTGATGATGGGGGTAATTGCCTCAATATTTTAGGAATTAGGGGCCAAAAAAGGGGCAAAAAAACAAGCATTTTTCTAGTTTCATGACAATAACTTGTGTGTAAGTGTATGGATCTTTATGACATTGTACTGCAAGGTTCCATATCACAAAGGGAAAGCTTGGTTTGAGTTTGGGGGTAATTGCCCTAAACTTTTAGGAATTTGGGGCCAAAAAGGTGCAAAAAACCCAAGCATTTTTCTAGTTTCCAGACAATAATTTGTGTTCAAGTGTTTGGATCTCTCTGAAATTGTACTGCAAGGTACCATACCACAAAGGGAAGGCTGGGATTGAGTTTGGGGGTGATGAATCATAAGGGGGTTTCAAAAAATTTGGGGGGGGGGATTTTTTTTTCTTTAAAATTTTCCATTTTAAATTGGTTATTTCTGATTTATATATAAAAGCAAATAATAATGATATGGTTTGAATAGGTAAGTTAAAAAATTTTTAAGTTCTTAGACTACTTTCATTCTGTGTGAGAAACCTATGCTGTGTCAAATATTTAATTACAATCCAAATTCAGTGCTGTATCAAGCTTGAATGTTGTGTCCATACTTGCCCCAACTGTTCAGGGTTCGACCTCTGCGGTCGTATCAAGCTGCGCCCCAGCGGAGCATTTTATTTAGTCTGGTTTTGTTTGCAGTTTGAGCCTTTGATTGGACAATTAAATCATTGCTATGTTCATTTTTACCGTTTTCACTGCCTTGCACAATACATTTAAATGAACAGTGAAATATTTGCATACAGGTTAAATTCCATGAAATTGAGACACATGGGAAAAATTGAGATAAACAGTATGTGATTGAAAAATAGTTTAATAGGATGTAAGTAAATATATGAAACATGCTGGTTTGGATTACATCATCTAGCTATGGATTTTGGAGGAGTAAATTTTGGTTGAATATCTATGAATTAAAAGATGTGAATTTAAAAGAAAAAAATAAAGTACTCAAATAATCACACATCAGGTGAGCCTGATTCACTTAGAAATAGCAAAAGTATAAACTATTTTGAAGATATAATATTATGAGTACAAGTATTGTAAAGTTGACAGGAATAGCTGTTTGGGAGTTACCTTTGCATTCAGATAACTATTTTTCCTTTGTTTCTTTGATTATTTTCAGCTCATCAGGCGATGGTTTATTTTGTTAACCCTACCTTTTTTTAAATAAACATAAAAAGGATATTCTAGTAGGTAAAAATAAGAGAGGCTTTATAATTAAGTTTTCCATTTTCCATGTGCAAATGTTTATGTCCCACCTACTACTATAGTAGGAGGGCATTATGTTTTCTGGTCTGTGCATCATACATGTATATTATACAAATATTTTCTGAATTTCAGGGAATACCAACTCCTCTGGTCCTTCTTATATGTATCTCCTAAGATGGGAAATATCAGGAGATGACAGGCCAAGAAGAGGTAATATTTTATTTATTGTATTTTATACTATAAATGTGGATTAGATTTTTGTTTGATCTCGATGAAATGGAGAAAACAAGACTTAGGCATGCTGTTTCCAACAGAGGCAGTGTCAACAATGTTTTAGTTTGTGAGTGTATGTCATTTAAAGGGGAACCACCAGTGCAAGGTCAATAATATTTGATATGCATGCAGTTGTATAAGCATCATCACTTTTCATTTCCATGGAGATTTTTATCCAAAAGATACTAAGCTTGCTATGAGATTAGATAGATGTAAGTTGAAAAAACAACTTATTTTTACTTTTAGGTAGAATAGAATACTGGGAAAATCAACATTATGGTCGTAAATCCAAAGTTTTGAGGGATCTTGAAACTGGGAAGGTACTGTTGAAAAGTCCACAGAAGTATATGACACATAATGTTGTTTACCTTGTACCAGACAATCAAAATCATGGTATTGAGCCTTTTATGCAGATCAAACTGGAACAGTTAGAAGATGAAATAGGTTGGTTAATTAAACAAAAAAAAGGATTCGACATATTTCACCTTTACCATTCAAGTATTATACCCCTTAATCACATGAAAATGAGATTCTCAGGTTCCTAGATAATAAGCAATAATTGACAAAATCATTGTATATTTTTACATAATGTGGTGATCCAGAAATAGAGACCAAGTTTTAATTTAGAACTGATATGACATGTGATGTGTCATTCAAGAATTATATCTTAAAGTATTAAACTACTACATGTACTAGTTTGTCTTTGTTTCATGACTAATGAAAGCACTCCTTATCAAATCTTTTGAAAGTTTGATGGACCAGAAGTTGTGAGTTATGTTCTGTTTTATTTGGGTAAGATCGCATAAAATGCAATCAAAACCCTTTTTAGCACACCTAGCCGAAATGCCAAGTGAGCTTTTCTCATCACTTGCCACGTTGTCCGTCGTAGTCGTCCCTTAACTTTTACAAAAATCCTTCTCCTCTGAAACTATTGGGCAAAATTTAACCAAACTTTGCCATATCATTACTGGGGTATTTAGTTTAAATCAAAGTACTGAAGTATTGACATCGGATGACCGCAAGTTCTGGTGGATAGTCTCAGGCACTTGTCTCAGAAAAAATAAAATATCTCTACACCTGAAAGTTAGGTTAAGGTACATAGATTTTTTTTCTGAAACAAGTTCCTGTGTGGATGATGAATAAATGACAGAGAATTCAACCTCAAAATGCGAGTTTAAATTATTGCGATTATAACCCTGTCACATTTTTCGCAATGATAAAAAAATTGCAATAATTTCTGAATTTACAGTATTGTATACTTTTGATAGTTAACACAAAATAGTGCAGTGAGGTGAGCATTCTTTAGATCAAATCTAGTCACTGTCGTGCAATTTATTAATAAGTTATACTCAGATATTCAAGTTACAACATGGTGTGTATATTAATAACCTTACTTGTCAAGAAAACTTTATTTCTATTAAAAAATACCTAAGTTATGCAGAGTATGGATTTGTTAAAAAAAAAAAAAAAATAGGTTCAACCATACATGTACAATGATGAACAAAGGAAGATAACTCCAATTCGAATTTATGATTAGCCTAGTTAATACAATTCAATGTTTTGTTTTAAATTTACATGGCAAAATTGAAGCATTCTTTATCCCTCAGTGCTCACAAGCACTTTGATTTGACATCACATTTTCTATTTCAGACTAATGCCTTTTTCTTATAAAAAATGATTTTGATGGATATGTTTGATTTAATCATTTGGCAAAGGAATTTACACCATTTGACTAAACCTTTTGAAACTTTAACATATGGTTTAATATAGTGGAATATCAATAAAGTTCAGACAAATTTTACACTTACTGTTCAAGATTTTATCCATTTTTGTTGGATGGAAAATTGCTGTGAAAATCAAGGCTAGAGGTCATAAACTCTCAATTATGATTTGCTGATAATGGCCTTTCAAGATTTATATCCCTATAGTTTCTGGTTTTAAACTAAACAATGTACTGTGGAATCATTATTATTCGTTTGATACAAATTTTTGTAGATTTAGTGGGTACAGGTAAACCATGAATTTAAATTCTCTAGGAATTACAAATTTTTTATAAGGGTGTATACAGCAGACTATGGCAAAATCAAACATCAAATATCAACGAAAATGAAAGTTTTTCTCAACCAATGAAAATTGGCACTCATGAAAATAAATGAATCCACAGTATATGATTTTCCTACTGATTACTAAATATGGCTGTCAATATTAAAAAAGATAAATGTAAAGAGAAGTATAAGATGGTCCCCTTTTAATTTAAAATGAGAGGACTCCTTTTTCTTTGTATGTTGACAAAGCTGACTGCAGATTTTTTTTAGGAGACAATTGATCAGGCATATAGTATTTGATTCAGCTTCACTTCGTTCTCTATGTTTATAAACTTTCTGATAGCACTTTAGATTCAGTAAATAAACAGTGTTTGCAATAAAGACATCTAATTCATGTGTATAGAAGATTTTTATATTTTTTTCTTTCAGACATTCAAAGCCTATTGAAATCAGGTGCCACTATTTATGATTTGGACACATTTGAGGTAAATAAATTTCATTATTAGTCCCCTACCGACGAAGTCGAAGGGGACTTTAGGTTTGCACTCTGTCCGTCTGTCTGTCTGTCCGTCCGTCCGTCCGTCCTTCTGTCAGTCCGGCAAATCAGTTTTCCACACTTTTTTTCTTCATGCTTGAAGATATTGATTTGATATTTGGTATATTGTTTTATCATGACAAGTTACAGATTAAGTTCAAATTTTGTTTCGGTCTGATAATTTTGTGCAGAGTTATGGTCCTTGGACTTGGAAAATTCACTCAAATATTCAGTTTGCTTTACTTTTTTTCGTCATTCTTGAAGATATTGATTTAATAATTGGTACATTGTTTTATCATGACAAGTTACAGATCAAGTTCGAATTTTGTTCCGGTCTGATGATTTTTTGCAGAGTTATGGTCCTTGGACTTAGAAAATTCACTTAAGTTATCAGTTTTCAACACTTTTTTTCATCATGCTTGAAGATATTGACTTGATATTTGTTATATAGTTTACACCATGACAAGTTATAGATCAAGTTAGCATTTTGTTCCAGTACAATTAATTTTTAACCGGTAGGGGACTTTGTATTGCCATGCAAAACTCTCAGAATGCTTGTTAAATCTTTATTTGCTTTATTCCAGTATTTTTATGCCCCCTTTGTAGGCAATGGGGGCATTAAGTGTTACCCTTGACCCTTTATCTTTCCGTCAGTCCTTCCTTTCTTCCTTCCATCCCATTTTTGTTTCTACACTCTAACTTTAGTTTTCCTCATCCAAATTTATGAAACTTATACACAATGCTAAGAAACACAACACACAGACAGAGTTTGAGTTTGGGCAGTGAGTCATTTACCTTTCTTTTTAAATTGCAAAGCTTGAGTGAGAGCATAAAAAGACGTGTCTTCAGACACATCTTCTTTTATTTCAATCCAATTTAGCCAATTTTGTGTAAATAAAAAATTTCTGTATCTGATCAGCTAAATTATGATTCCTTATTTATATTCTAGCAGTAAAACTCAGACACACCAACCTCCCCCCTCTTACTTCAAAGTTTATTCTTTGAAAGGAAACTCACAATTAGGTTAAAAGATGTTTTAAGTGATTCCAGGATAAGCTCAAAGTTATGCTTTTTAGCCTACCTTGCTTATGATAATTAGATTTGGATATTACCATGTGGATAATCATTTCCAAATAAAGTCATAGACCTAACTTGCTTACACTTAGTATGTACATGTATCGGTTATCTTTACGAAAAAATGACCTCATTTTGTAAAACTGCAAATGTTTTTAGGCCAATTTTGGCCCTTAACTTCTTTATTATTAATTTGAAAAGGTCATCGTTTATTTAGCAGACCTTAACAAGCTCTAAGATTCTTCTTTGTTTATAAGTGCAGGAGAATTGTTTAAAGTTCACTGCATATATGTAATAAAAAGTAATTGTATTTCTATACCCTGCTATTCTAGTGAACTAACACATTTTTTTTTTAAATTGTTTGTTCTTAGGCTAATCAAAATACATATACTGAAATTCACCATATAAACATTCTATGATGATATGAAACTGATTATTATAGACTATAAATCCACAAAGACCAGAGTTAAATTCAGCATATTCTGGACAGCCTTTATCTGGACAGCCTTTATCTGAACAACCTCATCACATGCCTTTACCACATGAACAAAACCAATCAGATAGTGTAAGTCTTTAATTGTAGAAGGAAAATATATCTAACTTGTAATAATGAATCCTCATTATCTTGCACAGGTGTGTACTTTAATTATAACCCACATTTGAATTTGATTGAATTCGGGAGCTACCATTTGATTTTTATGGGGGGGCTAGGATGAAAAATTTTGTCCTACATTTTTTTTAGTTGTAGTCTCTATCCTGCCTTTTTATTTTTCACTCTATTTAGTCCTGCCTTTTTTTTTTTTTATTAGTTTATCCTGACTTTTTTTACATAAGTTGTCATGTCTTTTTTTTTTGCCAAGTTGCTCATCCTGCCTTTTTTTTTACTCAAAACTCCTGTCCTGCTTTTTTTTCAAATTTCATCCTAGCCCCACCCCCATAAAATCAAATGGTAGCTCCCTTACCTAAATTCTACCAGTATGTAAAATAAGGAGATGTGGTATGATTACAAAATTATCCACCCGAGACCAAAGTATGTGGATATAAGCAACTGTAGGTCACTGTAAAACCTTCAACCATGAGCCATGTCCATTCTGTATAGAAAGCTATAAAAGGCCTCTGCATGATAAAATTCGATACAATTGAAAGAGAAAACCGATGGCCTTATTTATAATTCAAAAAAAAATATGTTAGACAGAAGCCAAAGACAACCACTGAATTAGTGGATCCTGACTTGGGACAGTCATAAAGAATGCCAGGGCTAAACATGTTCCTGAACAGTCAACCCTTCCCTAACCTTGGACAGTGATGTAAGAGCACAACATAAGAACAAACTAAAAATCAGATGGAAAAGGCATGACTCCATTTTTTGACGAGCCTGAGACTTCTGTTGCAGAAAGCTTGACATAGGGATAGTGATCCGGCGGCGGCGGCGTTAACTAACTTATTGAAAGCTTAATATTTCAGAAGGTAGAAGACCTGGATGATTCATACTTTGTATATAGATGCCTTATGATATGAAGTTTCCGTCTGTCATATGTCCATTGTCCTTGACCTCATTTTCATGGTTCAGTGACTACTTGAAAAAAAAGTTAAGATTTTTTGTATTGTTAATTTCTCTATTATTATGAGTAATAGGATAACTATATTTGGTATGTGCCACCTTGCAAGGTCCTCAGGCCTGTTAGACAGTTTTCACTTGACCTCGACCTCATTTCATGGATCAGTGAACAAGGTTAAGTTTTCGTGATCGAGTCCATATCTCAAATACTATAAGCAATAGGTCTACTATATTTGGTGTATGTAATGATTGTAAGGTGTACATGTCTTACTGGCAGGTGTCTTCTAACCTTGACCTCATTTTCATGGTTCAGTGGTAAAAGTTAAGTTTTTGTGTTTTGGTCTGTTTTTCTTATACTGTATGCAATAGGTCAACTATATTTGGTGTATGGAAATATTTTTACGATGTACATGTAAGTCTTGTAGGTTTTATTTGACCTTTACCTCATTTTAATGGTTCATTGCTTTATGTTTAGTTTTTGTGTTTTGGTCTGTTTTTCTTAAACTTTAAGCAATAGGTCAACTATATTTGGTGTATGGAATGATTTGTAAGGTGTATATGTCTGTCTGGTAATTATCAACTGACCTTCAACTTATTTTCATGGTTCATTAGTCAATTATCAGTTTTCCTGGTTAACTTTGTTTCTTAGATTCTATTAGCAATAGGTCAACTATATTTGATGCATGGAATGATTTTAAGGTGTACATGTCTGCCTGAAGGGTTCATCTGACCTTGACCTCATTTTCATGGTTCATTGGTCAATATAAAATTTCAATGGTTTGGTCTTTCTTTTATACTATAAGCAATAGTGTATATAATGATTGTTTTAAAGGTGTACATGTATTTCCGGCTTAGTTTATTTGACCGTGACCTCATTTTCGTGGATCATAAATGTTAATGTTTATTGTCATTATAGTAGGCGAGACATTTCAGCGTGTGCACTCTTTAACAATTGCAATAATAAATGCATGCAAATATTTCTGAATTTAAATTACCTAGGTTTTAAAACCTCCGTCCAATATCAACTTTTTTGATAGGTCCATTTTCTCTGCTCCTAAGTGTGACATTTATACACAAGTTTGCCTGTCATTGGTAAACTACTGTTGCTTCAATTTAGGAGCATGCATGCCAACTCCTTAAATAATTTATTCAAGTATTAACACCATTTTCTTTTTACAGGGAATAGACAATAACACAGGAAACAATGAAGTGCAGAATGAAGACCCATTCAACAGTCTTTGTCTTGGAAGTTTTGAGAATGATAATTGAGTCTGGAACATGATCTGGGGAGTTTTGATTATGCATTCAAGCATTAAAACCAATTCCCCATAAATTGATCTCTACAATTAATGCACATGTATTCTGATATTTTTCCCTTTGAATCTTGCATTATTCAGCATTATTTACAATTTTATTCTGAAGATCTGATTTCAGTAATTCCTGGTTGTATGATCTTTTTTTTTTTTAATAAAAAAAATCATTGAAAAACTCATTAATGAAATGAACTATATTTTCCAAGATGCATATATAATAGGAAAATTATATTTCTTGACATTACTAATTTTTGATTGACTATTGATAATATTTGCTCATTCGTTATTGTACAGTGTATTTTTTAAAAGTTTATCTATTTAAAGTTTCATGTTATTTTTGAAATAATATATTGGTATTAAATATAGATAAATCTACTTATAGTTTGTAAATGGAAATATTTACTGTTGAAAAGAAGAAAAATGGTTTGGTGATAAACTTGAGGTTGTAACATTGAAGTTAGTGCCTCAAAGTGTATTATTTTGTACATAAATATTTTGAAATATAAATTTTCACACATTAATAATCCAAAATATGTATAGAAATGAAAGTTAAAATGTTCATATATTTCTTTTTGTGTGATTTTTACCATATCACTTGGGATGGACACATATACTCATGTCCTGTCACCCGAAAAACATTAAAAATTGGACCAACAGTTTTACTGTGTATCTATAACTCTATGATTTTATTTGATACATACAATTGACTAAATGTCTATAAGCTTAAATGTAATGGTATTTCCCATTGGCCAAGTCTAAACTTGTTTTAGAATATCATTAAGTACCTGGAAATACACAACATTACACATATTAAAGAAAGAAATTTTAAAAGATGTTAAGTGTAATTGAGTTTATAACAAATTAAAATTTTAGTTTGTTGCAAAAAGGAGAAAATATTAAAATAGCATGTTGATTGTGATGAATTAAACAGTGCTAGTTTAATATTAACATGCTATTTTTATCAGTTTAGTATTTCCTCCAGAAATGTAATTAAATCTTTATCTAGTCACTATTTGATATTCCTTGTTTTTTGTAGATGTTTCTAGGCTCCATTTATTACTGAGGTTGATATAAACAACTGTAATACAAGTGGGATGTTTTGCTAGCAATAAAACCAAGTTCAACCCACATTCTTCTTCAGAAAATGTCTGTTCCAGGTCAGGAATATGACAGTTGTTTTCCATTCATTCTGTTTGTTGATATAGTCGAGCATTTGATTATGTCAGGTTTTATGGACTTTCCCCTTTTTGATTTTACCTTGGAGTTCGGTATTTTTATGCCCCACTTACGATGGTAGAAGGGCATTATGTTTTCTGGTCTGTGCGTCCGTTTGTTTGTTCTTCCGTCCTTCTGTCTGTCCCGCTTCAGGTTAAAGTTTTTGGTCAAGGTAGTTTTTGATGAAGTTGAAGTCCAATCAACTTGAAACTTAGTACACATGTTCCCTATGATATGATCTTTCTAATTTTAATGCCAAATTAGAGTTTTTACCCCAATTCACGGTCCACTTAACATAGAAAATGATAGTGCGAGTGGGGCATCCGTGTACTTAATAATGGACACATTCTTGTTGTAGGTGTTTCTTTAGTCCCCTAACGACGAAGTCAAAGGGGACTTTAGGTTTGAACTCAGTCCGTCTGTCTGTCTGTCTGTCTTGTCTGTCTGTCTGTCTGTCTGTCCATCTGTCAGTCCGGCAAATCAGTTTTCCACACTTTTTTTCTTCTTACTTGAAGATATTGATTTGATATTTGGTGTATTGTTTTATCATGACAAGTTACAGATCAAGTTCGAATTTTGTTCCGGTCTGATGATTTTGTGCAGAGTCATGGTCCTTGGACTTAGAAAATTCACTCAAATAATCAGTTTTCTGCACTATTTTTCCTCTTGCTTGAAGATATTGATTTGATAATTGGTATATAGTTTTATCATGACAAGTTACAGATCAAGAACAAATTTTGTTCCGGTCTGATGATTTTGTGCAGAGTTATGGTCCTTGGACTTAGAAAATTCACTTAAATAATCAGTTTTCAACACTTCTTTTCATCATGCTTGAAGATATTGACTTGATATTTGTTATATAGTGTACACCATGACAAGATATAGATCAAATTAGCATTTTGTTCCAATACATTTTGTTCCAATACAATGAATTTTTAACCGGTAGGGTACTATGTATTGCCATGCAATACTCTCAGAATGCTTGTTGATACTTATTTCAACCTCAGCTTAACCTAAAGACTTAAAAGAACAGTAAAATTTGTCAAAGACTAAGATGTGACTATACTATAAACTGTTAACAACTGTTAATTTTTTGCGTTTTGTTGATATTCATATATATTTGTATTCCTTATTATGTAACAACTGAAAAAATTAATTGTTTTTTATTATCATTGCAATTGAATTCAAAATTGTTCCCACACTTACATGATATTACTGAAATTCAACTATAATGAACTGTCAAACAAAAATGTAATGAAAGTAATTTTTAAAAAATAGTATGACCTAGTCAAAATTTTAAGAGTTGATGATTATGATAGCTAGCCGAGTTGTGCAAGCAGTGTTCTCATAAAGTGCTGAAATTTAAATAGAATAAAATTTTGTTTGAATTTAATATATTTATATTAATCTTATTACATATCTTTGTATAAAATATTATTTTTGAACAACTAGATTTCTTGTCAAAATGATTTAAATTCGAAATGTGACAGTCTTTTTTCAGTCTTTTTTTGGTTTTACATTTATTGAAAATCCTAATTAAAATTGATTTTCTTTGGATGTTTATGAATTGACAAACTGTTTTTCAGGTTTTCCTTTTATTTTTAGATGAAAAATAATAACTTCATGTCTGTTTCAGTAAATATTTGATCTGATTTACCATTGAAGCCGAATAAGACATTACCTGCATGTCCTTTAAATTTTAAGATTGTCTTATAAGAAATAGAGATATGTTATTATAGGTATATATACCTCATTTAAAATGAGACTAATGTATAAATATCTATTGTAGTTAGTTTAGACTTAGATATGTGTGTTGTAAAGTAGCTCATTTAAAATGAGGTTAATCAATATTCATGCTTATTTTATAATGTTTGTCAAAAAGAACAAGGATTGTTTAGTACTTTCTTATCCATAGGAAAATTGTTCATTGATAAGGATTGAAGTGTAATGAAAATTGTTTGAGCCAATTATGTTTTACAAAGGTGCTAGGTGTTGCTCTGAGATATGTATTTGAAGTTGTTCTTGTCATGTCACGTAGGCATATTGAATGACTTCTAATTTTACCAAAACAAAGGTAAAACTTGCATATTTTTTAGGCAAACTTTCTATCAGATATTTTTATTTTCACTTCATTAATCTCAAGGTAAAAATATTGTTGACCTGTCTGTCAGTTAAGTTAGGTTTATGGATGATATAACTTGTGATCTATACTGATAGGAATAAACCAGGGATATATATGTAATTGAGACATGATTGTTCAAAGTCAAGGTAACAGATACTAATTTAACAGTAGACCCACTTTATGACAGAAAAAGGCTTCCCAGAAGAATTTGCTCAAAAGCCTTTGGTTAAGTGGTCACATTTAATGAGTGAAAAGTCCCTTTTGATTATGGGGTCAACACGCCCAAGGGAAAGGTAAAAGATACTATATATACAGACCAAAATCATTGAAGAAAATGGGTTTAGTTGTAGTTGATGACTTAAGAAACTTACTTGGGATTTGAAATATCAGGTCACAAATGATATGAAAAAGATCCCTAATGAATTTTGGGTCAACATGTCAAAATCGCAGATACTAAAAAAGACCCAAATTACTGGAAGATGGAGGATTTCTGGAGATGAACCAGATTTAATGATAGGGTTATGTTTAATAAGAGGAATGATCAGATTGATTTTAAGGTTAACACCTCTAATTTCAAGGTCACAGGTGCTGCAAATGGATTGAATTTGTGCAGACAAGGATTTCTGGATGCTTGATAACTTTACTTGGAAGTGGAATAAAACATAAGTATTTATTATCAAATATTGAGATTTGTAATACTTTTTAAGGTCAATACCGCAAAGGTCAGTTCATAATATTTCAATTTAAAAAAAATTATTCCAATAAGGCTAATGTGTCAAAGAGACAACAACCTGACCAAAAGGCAGAAAACAGCCCAAGGCCACCAATGGGTCTTCAACACAGCGAGAAAATCCCATACTCGCAGGCGGGCTTCAGCTGGCCCCTAATCAAAAATGTGTACTAGTTCAGTGAAAATGGACGTCACACTAAACTCCGAAACATATAAATGAACTAAAATTAAAAAAACATACAAGATTAAGAAAGGCCAGAGGCTCCTGACTTGGGACAGGCGCAAAAATGCGGCGGGTTTATTATAAATAAGAAGATGTGGTATGAGTGCCAATGAGACAATTCTCCATCCAATATGTTTTGTGAGATCTCAACCCTCCCCTATAACTCTAGCCAATGTATAATAAACAAACACACAGCAATACGCACAGTAAAACTCAGTTTCAAAGAAGTCATAGTCCGATATCAGAATAGGTAACAGAACTGGTTGAAGTATGATTTTAGATATCATTATTGTAACATTTTGGTTATTTAGAAATAAGTCATGAAAAATAAAAGTGTCTAGATGTTAATATCTACCCATTTAAGAGTCAGATGAAGGTACATAAAAAAAAGGAAGGAATGTGAACAATTTTGCTAGAAAAAGAATGTGTTTAAACTGTTTTGGTATACAATTGTAAATTCAAGAGTTATTTGTTTATAATCTCTTAATAAAAGGGAACGGCCAAAAGAGACTCCTTTAAATCTTCATTGATTTTTTATAAATTGTACTATGCATAAAGATTTTAATAGAGAAGTTAAACATCAAACATGACAGGAGAAGCTTATTTGGCTCTGTGAACCCATGACGTTTTTTTATAAAGTGATTGAATCAGTCAATATAACATGTGTCTGTAGGCAGCTTTTCCCGAAATTGCAATAATTAATCATGCTTTTTTGTCCAATTTTAAAAAATCTTAATAATAAATTCAAGCAATAATTTCTGAATTTACAGTATAATACGTTTCAAATGAATTAAATTTGCGTTTGTTTTTAAAGCATAATAGTTTGCATGCAGAATACAAACAATGCACAAAAAAGTGTGTTGATTAACAAGGTAGGCAGAGCTAATAATTCTATAATCTTGCATTGCTTTCATACAGTGGTTCATAGGAATTTAAAGCATATGACAGAATAAAATGATTCATCTTCCAATGATTAAACATCAACATTTGTATGAATTGAACACTGTTGTAATTTATTATGGTGTGAATTCTTAAAATATATTCCAAATTAGAATTTTGACAGTTCACTGAATATAGAAATATGAAAGTGTAAGCAGGGTATGGTTTTCATGGACACTTATAATTGTAACTATGTTATCATCTACACTGCATGTGGTTTATACATGCAAGTATGTAAGTTAAATTGAATTTATATAAATAAATGTCTGTATTGAAAACCCATATATATATATGGTTCATATATTACAAAACACATGTGTTTTGCTTATTTTGATAAGTGAACTATTGAAGGCAAATATTGAAGTACATGCTTTAAAAAAATGTTTTTGAAAAATTTAAATGTATATAAGAAAAACCAGATGTCAAAATAAAATGTGTGTAAAATTTTTGTTGTTTTTTAACTTTTTGGCACGGCCGATTCTTATATACTGATATCTACTATAGTTTCCCATACTTTTTATTGGGTCCAGTAAAGTAGAAGTTCTCCCAAAAACTAGATGTCAACATGAAATTGAAAAAAGGTATTTAATATTAAATAAAATGCTTCGCTGAGCGCAGCTGGATACGACCGCAGAGGTCCAACCCTGAACAGTTGGGGCAAAAATGGACACAATATTCGTGCTTGATACCGGTCTGAATTTGGATTGTAATTAAATATTTGACACATAATAGGTTTCTGACACCGAATAACCGTAGTCAAAGAACTTAGAATTGGTTATATGATTTGAATTTATATTCATTTTTGGGAAAATGACGCTATCAGCGGCATGTTTCCGATACCATTGACCAGAACTTACGGAAGTCGATTATTGCCTCCGCCTACCGCACTCGGTTTCGTATTTACTATTTAACATACTAACTGGAATCTGCTTGTATTACGCTACACTCGAACAAAGTGTTGCAGTCGGACGGGAACCAATTTACATACTTTATTTTATTTACCAAAAAGATATCTTGACCTGTCCATATGTTTTTTGTTATTAAATGGTATTTGGAGCTATCCCTTTGTTATATTTTTCATATTTATTCGAGCTTTCACTTTTATGCACATGTCTTACAATCGTAAACAATCGGTATGTATACATGATAAATAGATCCGTTTTGTTATGGTGTTGGACTTTTTACCCTCCAATGATCAGCAATCGCTAGACAAAATAGTTCTCCTAAATAATGTCAGCCTTTCATGCCATTTCAACTTTACAATCATTAAAAAAAGTGAAAATCGGAATCATTTTGATATCCATTGGATAGAAACTGGTCTTTATCCAGATTGACGAAGATTTTAAAAATCGGAAATTAGTAATACGGTTATACCCACGCGGTGCGTATGAATCTTTGTTTACAAAACAGGATTTCGGAACATCTCTATAGTTTTTAGATCGTAAGTCACGATAAACTCAAACTGAAAGTAAACAGTTGTTTGTAAAACGCAGGTTTACTCACCATAAACAAGCTGAAACGTTCAGTATGGCATATATTTTAGGTTAACGACGGTCCCATTCATTTAAAAAGCATTTTGAAAGTAGACGATGGGATTATTTCAGGTTTAGGGAACGAGTAAATTATCACAAAGTTCATTTCTTGACGACCTCATAATTTCATCATGTCGATGGTACAAATCGATTTTTACTGTTTATTGTCGTTTCTCATGTTTTGTATTTAAACGGTCGTTTATTTTTAAACCCGAACCAGGCATATGCATTCTGTAATTGTGCAAATCTTCGTTCTTTGTTCAATTGGCTTATGGATAGTTGTATCAACTTCAACTCTTACATTATTTTTTTTTTAAATATATTTGCATTACACATGAAATGGCAGTACCTTTCCAATAACTATTTATGTGTTGTGTCTAAATTAAAGTTGTAACACTTTATAGTGACTGGAAAGGGTAGAAAAATTCATCAGATGAGAAAAGGCTGAAGATACTTCAAACGGCACCGAATCATTAGATATTGGATCTTATAAAAAGAAACTGAGATTTGGATAGTTCCACTTCAAGGTAAAAATGTTTATCTCTTGTGAAATGAAATAAAAAAAATATTGTAACACTGTAGTTAATTAATAAAGATACTATTACGTGTATTTCTGTATTGGCCTTATTATTGGTTCTCGGCCAGCAGTCAAACGGCACCGAATCATTAGATATTGCATCTTATATAAAAGGAAACTGAGATTTGGATAGTTCCACTTCCAGGTAAAAATGTTTATCTCTTGTGAAATGAAATAAAAAAAATATTGTAACACTGTAGTTAATTAATAAAGATACTATTACGTGTATTTCTGTATTGGCCTTATTATTGGTCCTCGGCCAGCAGTATTGGCCTTCCGCTTCGCCTCAGACCAATACACCCAAGACATGGACCAATAACAAGGCCAATACAGAAATACTTACGCAATGATATTATAGAATGACAGTATGGTTCAATAGTGGGTATCAGCCCCTCAACTACTTTTTACATAAATATTAACTTCTGGCTTCAACGCTTTGTTCGTCTTGTCTGGAGATCTTGCTGTAGTTCCAGTTCAGCAAGCAATTTAGAGACGTATCCCGTCCATCCTCTTTTGACTTGTAATCTCTGGTGATAGATTTTGCCGCTTGACATTGTATCCTTTCAAGCTTGTTTTTTTTTGTTACCGTGTAGGAATCGCATACTATGGCTCCATATTAAATTATAAGATCCATTCCTAATCATCTAGGTCATTGTTCTAATCTGACACAAATTTCAATAACTGGAATGCTACCCAAGTTGAATATATGGTGACCCACGAGAACAGCATTATCACTATTGAAATTGTGTTTAATACCATGATTGTTCAATGTCATTAACTTAAATGGAGACAGACATTTGACCTGAAAGACATGAAAGGTGGTGTGGGAGTGCAAAATCAAAAATAACTGACTATGATATATGGTTAAAGAATGAATAGCAATTACATGGGTCAACATGGTCAAGGGCAGAGTTGTTATAAAATAACAATATGGCAGAGAAGTAGTTTCAAGTTTCATATAAAGCGACCTGACTGACATGAAATAAAAAAATCGAAGGAGTATCCCTATTTGTCCAATCTTCAAGGTTAAAGAAAACTAGTAAAACTATATTATACTATTGTCTAAATATACAGAAATATAATTTGCTTAAAGTAACAGAAATAACTAAGTCACTAGTAACTTATTTAATGAGTATGTGGGGTATAAGAGCTTGCAAACAGCAGGCTCTTGATAACCATTTGGTTTGAAAAGGATACTAGCAGTCTATATTCTTGATTTAGAAAAATGTAATTGCAAGAAAAAAATCACATTACTTAGAATACTTTAGATCATTCAGGTAGTCTTTATTTATATGTACAAAAGAACAGCCAGTAGTCATTGGATATTGTAGATCATTCCGGTAGTCTTGACCTATTTATTTATACAAAAAAACAGCCAGTAGTAATTGGAAACTGTAGATCATTCAGATAGTCTTGACCTATTCATTTGTACTGAAAAACAGACACATATACGAATATCAATTATATGCTTACGAGACATGTTGCAATGTTAAACTTATTACGGTATGTGAAAATCAAGACTTGCATAAAAATATCACAATATTAGAGACAGTGGCGTCATTTTTCCTCAGAGCTTTCAGCTCTTTGATTTTTACTTTTGTGCAATACACTATGCTGTTGCAAAATTGACCCCCCCCCCCCCTCGCAAAAAAAAATTTACCCCCTTTTTTTTTGCTTTTGTGAAATACACTATGCTGTTGCGTATTGACCCCCCCCCCCTCAAGATATGGTCATAATCTCAATTCAAATTCTCAATGGAATATGCAACCATAATTACCAATTTAAATACAAATTTTTTTGAACCCCCTTATGATTCATCACCCCCAAACTCAATCCCAGCCTTCCCTATGTGGTATGGTACCTTGCAGTACCATTTCAGAGAGATCCATACACTTGAACACAAGTTATTGTCTGGAAACTAGAAAAATGCTTCTTTTTGGCCCCTTTTTGGCCCCAAATTCCTAAACGTTTAGGGCAATTACCCCCAAACTCAAACCCAGCCTTTCCTTTGTGATATGGAACCTTGTAGTACAATTTCATAAAGATCCATACACTTCCACCTTACACACATGCTATTGTCCTGAAACTAGAAAAATTCTTGTTTTTTGCCCCTTTATGGCCCCTAATTCCTAAAATTTTGAGGCAATTACCCCCAAAATCCATCCCAGCCTTCCCTTTGTGGTATGGTACCTTGCAGTACAATTTCAAAGAGATCCATACACTTGAACACAAGTAATTGTCTGGAAACTAGAAAAATGCTTATTTTGGCCCCTTTTTGGCCCCTAATTCCAAGTAAATAAAAAAAAATTGCGGTCTATAAAAGTCACAATAAAATTCTTGTTAGTAGAGATGTTTGAAATCTAAATTATTATTCAACATTGATTACCCCCAAACTCAATTCCAGCTTTCCCTTTGTGATATGGAACCTTGTAGTACAATTTTAGAAAGATACATACACTTACACACAAGTTATTGTCATGAAACTAGAAAAATACTTGTTTTTTGCCCCTTTTTTGGCCCCTAATTCCTAAAATTTTGAGGCAATTACCCCCAATATCAATCCCAGCATTCCCTTTGTGATATGGGACCTTGTGGTACAATGTCAGAGAGATCCATACACTAACACACAAGTTATTGTCTGGAAGTTACAAAAATGCTTATTTTTGGCCCTTTTTAGGCCCCTAATTCCAAGTAAATAAAAAAAAATTGCGGTCTATAAAAGTCACATTAAAATTCTTGTTAGTAGAGATGTTTGAAATCTAAATTATTATTCAACATTGATGGATGAAAATATAGGGAAAGCTGACCTTGTTTATATTGAAATTGCCATATGGATATAGACCAAAATGGACTTTTCTTTCTTTGGATTTTCTCTCCAATTTTTGAAAGAAAAGCTTATCAATAAAAAAATGCATTAGGCAGGCAAATTTCAAGAATTCTCTCCAATCTTTGCTACTTTAAAAAATCCTTTTCAGAAAAGTGTTTTGCTTGCACCGTAAGGTTAATATGAAGTAATTATTTACATAGGTGATAATGGTAGCCTTTTTGGGTTCTTCGTTTTCACTATAAAAAATCCGTCGAAAAAAATGTCAAATTCTGAATTTTCCATACCTTTGGGTGAATAAATCTGCAAATCAGTGGCACATCCAGGGGGGGGTGGTCCGAAGGTTGGAACCCCCCCCCCTTTTTATGCCCCCGCCGTAGCGGAGGGGGCATTAAGTTTTACCCTTGTCCGTCTGTACGTACGTACGTCCCTAAATTGGTTTCCGTTCTCTAACTTTAGTTTGCCTCAACCAAATGTTATGAAACTTATACACAATGCTTATAACCACAAAACACTGAGATCAACTTTGAATTTTGGTGGCGTCACTTTTACCGTTCTAGAGTTATGCCCCTTTACAAATGGAAAAATTGCTGAATTTTTCGTTTCCGTTCTCTAATTTAGTTTGCCTCAACCAAATGTTATGAAACTTATACACAACGCTTATTACCACAAAACACAGATCAAGTTTGAATTTTGGTGGCGTCACTTTAACCGTTCTAGAGTTATGCACCTTTAGAAATGGAAAAATTGCAAAATTATTTTCTTGGAAATATCACGTAATTTTTAAATTTGGAGTTATCTTCCTTTGTCCATGCTTATTTTATATTTGAATCAACTACAATCAATGCTTTATACAATGCAATGTTTAATTTTGAATTCCACTGATAAAACACAGATCAAGTTGAATTTGGGTAGTGTCACTTTAACCATTATTGAGTTATGCCCCTTTATAAATCGAAAGATTGCAAAATTTTCAGTTTTCATTCTGTTACTTAAGTTTGCCTATAATACAGATTAAGTACGAAATTTGGTGGCAACACTTTTACCATTCTTGAGTTATGTCCCTTTATAAACATAAAAATTGCTGAATTTTTCGTTTCCGTTCTCTAACTTTAGTTTGTCTCAACCAATTGTTATAAAGCTTATACACAACCGTTCTAGAGTTATGCTTGTTTACAAATAGAAAAATTTCTGAATTTTTAGTTCCTGTTCTCTACTTAAGTTAGCCTCAACCAAATGTTATGAGACTTACACATAATGCTTATTACCACAAAACTCAGATCAAGTTCAAATTTGGGTAGCGTCACTTTTACCGTTCTTCAGTTATGTCCCTTTATAACTATATGATATGCAAGCGGGGGCATCATCTGTGTCCACATGTGGACACTATCCACATCAATGCATTTGAATGGGGACATATAGTTGGCACCTTCCTTTATCCTGGGTTGGGAACCCCCTTTTAAAAATGGCTGGATCCGCCCCTGGCAAATCACATAAATTATGGTGCCGCAGCTTTTTTGATAGAAAAAATGGAATTTTTTAAGGGCACTCTATGGTTCCTGAATTTTCAAAATAGTATGAATGAAGGACCCTCCTTGCTTAATTTAGCACAGAAAATTTTGCTCATTACAGAGAGTTTCCTCCAAATTTCTTGTTATTTCTACACCAAAAGCCAACACTCATTTGAATTTTCTCACTATTTCAATTTTATTTTCTATTTAAAAGGGAAATACATTTAATTCTACCTATTAACTAGGTGGCACCAGTCATCTTTAATTACTTTCATTTAACCATAAGAAGTCACAATTTAGAAAATTTTGAATATTAACTATACATGTAATTGTATTTACAAATAATATGAATCCTGTCTTAAACTGAAAACAAAAATTCTTTTATATTATAACAAAAGTCCAAAGAAAGAAACTTCTGCTTGTGGCTTAAGAATGGTATTAAGCCTTCACACATTGTTTTACTGTAACCTATGATTGTTAACATTCTTCATATATTCATAAAATTACATAAAATCTGGTGTTGATTTCTAGATTGTTATATGATTCATTAAAGTCTCATTAAGTCTGGCGTTGCTTTATTTTGCATTATTTTGAATATTGAATTACAGTATAAAATTTCCAGAATTAGGAATTCAAGGTGGTACATTTATTTATTGAAATGGACATCAAGAACGGATGAAATAACAACCAATAGTTTGATTTGTTATTCAATCATTTAGCTTGTGTACATGTACATGTCTGTTTAGGGACATTGTTGTCCTGTCTTTTGTTACAGAATGGGAGACATAGGAATGCCTGTCTGGCAGGATTTATCTGACCTTGACCTCCTTTCTCTGACCTTGACCTCCTTTCATGTTTCATTTCTTGATTAACTTTTTGATGTTATTAATAAATCATCTTTTCTTAGATGTTGTAAGCAATAGGTCGTCTGTATTTTGTGTATGATTTACATGTCTGTATGTCGGGTTTCATCTGAACTTGACTTCATTTCCATGAATCATTGATTATGTTTAGTTTATATGATCACTGTCATTAGTATCTTAAAGACATTCAGCATAAATTTAAACATGTAATATTCTTCTTCTTCTTTTTCTTCTGTAAGTATTGAGACATTTCAGCTGTGAATAGTATACTGACAATATACTATGTCCCAGATTTCAGCGAGTGCAGTCTTTTTAATATTTCAGCGAGTGCAGTCTTTTTAATGTTTAATGAATAATTCACAACTGTTCCGTGGTTGCTTTTCTTCTATGGATTCTTTGCTATTACAACAGAACTGATTTTATAAATTTACATGCAGGGCTAGTGATGTCAAATTTGTTTGTTAAGGTATATGTTATCTAATATAAACATCGAATGTTTTCGGGACTCCTTCAAACCCATTTTTTAATAGCAAGGCTAGTTATATTGCTGGCTCATTTGAGCTATTGCCGTCACTTGATGTCCGTCGTCCAACTGCCCTTAGTTATAAACTTTTTGTTTAAATCTTCTCTCTAACAACTAGGCCTAATGTTACAGAACTTCTCGGAATTTTGTTAGGTAATATAGTTTTTATCAAAGCCAAGGATACCAAATTGTTCCGAAAAAAAAAATTATTTTCAAGTTTGACCGTGTTTCAAAAGTGAGATATCTGTCTCCATAACTACGGCTGTTATTCGGTATATCGAGAAAAATGATCGTGAAAGAATAAGTAACGGTGGTCAAATATTGCGATTGGATCGTGAAAGATCTGGTATAGGATCGTGAATGAAATCTTATCGAGAAGACGCATGCAACGCCAGTAAATAATCTAATTTAATGAATTATAATGAAATATAGTGAAAAAATAACTGTCTGTCAAAATGGTTCAATATTAGGGAGCTACCATTTGATTTTTATGGGGGGGGGGGGGGGGCTAGGATGAAATTTGAAAAAAATAGGCAGGACAGGAGTTTTGAGTAAAAAAAAAAGGCAGGATGAGACACTTGCAAAAAAAAAAGTCAGGATGACAATTTAGGTAAAAAAAAAAAGTCAGGATAAACTTTAAAAAAAAAGGCAGGACCGAACAGAGTGAGAAATAAAAAGGCAGGACAGAGATTACAACTAAAAAGAAATGCAGGACAAAATTTTTCATCCTAGCCCCCTCATAAAAATCAAATGGTAGCTCCCTTATGATCAGTATCCAAGAAATATCAAGGTTTAAAAGTACACTTTTTTTTACAAAACTACAAACGGCAGATTACTCATCGAAATTTGAAAGAAATAGAAATGTAAACAAACGAATTTTTTTTCATATTTTGAATGCATAAACTACTTTTCTCTTAAAACTATCGTTCCATATTACTGTTTAAAATAGTTCTTAAAGTTATTTTGTTTTAGTTTAAACAGAAATTTTGTATAAATTGGAAAATTTGTAAAAAATGATATTTCTGATCGTGAAAGATTGGGTACCGTTATTTGATGATCGTAAGGAGGATCCTGAAAGATATGTTGCCGCTTATTTGTTATTGTATAAACTTACGAAATCGATCAAATCATTCTTTCATTTTGAGGCCTTTTAAAGTTCAATATGCGGTATGGGTTTTGTTCATTGTTGAAGGTCGTACGTTGAACTATATGTGTAAACTTCTATGTCATTTGGTCTCTTGTGGAGAGTTGTCTCATTTGCAATCATACCAAATCTTCTTATCTTTATATTACACACATGACCATTTATATTTGTAATTGGTATAGCTAAAGATTGGATTTGCGCGACTTATAACGCTTCACTTTTGTTATTTGTCATGTGATAGGGCTATGATGGTTCAATGCCATTGGATCGGATTATTTATAGTTGCCCTATAACAATATAAGTCCGTCCGTCCGTCCTGCATAAGTTTTATGTCGTATGAAAAGTTAAGATTGTCTCATCTGATTCCATTATGTTTATGCACAGTCATATCTATAAAACGAAGATCCTTGATGATTTTTGTAAAAATTGGAAAAAAACATTGTTTAAAAAAAAAACACGAGAAAACAACTGTCATATTTCTAGCTTGGCACAGGCATTTTCTAAGAAAAAGGTGGGTTAAACCTGGGTTTCTGACCAGCTAAAACGCCCACTTGTTTTACAGTTGTTTAATGTTCCGTAATTTTGTCAAATTGGCTGAGCAACCCAAACAGACATATTAATTGGTTAACGTGGTCTTAACTGAGATCCAGCAGCCAAAACTGTTTAAACATTGATCACAGACATACAACACATTGCATTAAATTTTCAAACACACAATTAAATCAAACAAAGACGACAACACAGTTTTTGTAGTTGATAATACAATCCGTAAAGTAAAGCATAATGACATATACACTTTCCCTATAAAATACAAAATATGTTAAATATGAATACAAGGGGAACAAATGAAAACAACAGTATAAAAACCTCATGCCTCCGAATCGCATATATGGACACACCCGCACAAGTAACGCCAAAAGACAAAAACCTAAAAGCTGGATGCACATATACCGAACCACGTCAAGAGTCATATAACCAAATGGAACATAATAGTACAAAAAATAAATAAAGGTAAAACTGTACAGTAGATAAAATTCTACACAGAGTTAGGACCTAGAAACTCTTAACTCAAGACCATCCTGTATTAATGAACTTTTTGAGAAAAAGGACGAGAACAAAACCCTAACTCATTATTTTTTTTATCAGACACTGACGACGTTTTACAAATTCTGAGTAGCAGCTGCAAGCTCCTGAATATCGCATGAGTCGAAAAATGTATACTCCATACGCGTATGAGGTTGGTAAATTGCTGACAAGGTGAGGAAAATGTATAATTTCAAAATTGAAATCGTCTCGTTTGTCATAGACTCTGGTATTGAGATGCCCGCAGCTGTGTAATTCGGGGTATATGTCTAAAAATGGGGCTAATGAAGCTGTATGTGTGGTGTCTATAATCTCTAGTTCAGTACTATTAAATGGACACAATCAGAAAAGTATGTATTTGTTATTGGAAAGAACATCTTACTAGCGTTAATGATTTTTTGACATTTTTTTAATTCTGAGGTTATAGACTAGGTGTTAAAATGACAATTAAATACAGATGCTAGCGTTTGTGAATTTGTTATTTAAGGAATGACTGTAATATTTTTTCTGTCTATGAAGAAATAACATCAAAAATGTGGTGCACACTGAATAACCCGCGTAGCATGTTATTTTAAAGTGTGCACCACATTTTTTATGTTATTTCGAATAGACAGAAAAATATTACAGTCATTTCTTATAATTTAATTCTAAATTCCATTTTAAACCGGAGTAAACCATGAAAAAACGTTGATGACGTCACGGTCACATGACAAAATTATGTCTATGAGCTTATAAACAAAACAACGTCAGCCAATCAGAAGACGCGTTACATCCAAAATTAAACTATAACCATTTAAGTGTAAGGCTAGCGTTGCCGATGTTTTATATACCATTTATTATGACTTTATTATGACCATTTAAGTGTGAGGCTAGCGTTGCCGATGTTTTATAACCATTTATTATGACTAGTGTTGGTGAATTTGTTATAACCATTTAAGTGTGAGGCTAGCGTTGCCGATGTTTTATAACCATTTATTATGACTAGCGTTGGTGAATTTGTTATGACCATTTAAGTGTGAGGCTAGCGTTGCCGATGTTTTATAACCATTTATTATGACTAGCGTTTGTGAATTTACTATGGCCATTTAAGTGTGAGGCTAGCGTTGCCGATGTTTTATAACCATTTATAATGACAAGCGTTGGTGAATTTGTTATGACCATTTAAGTGTGAGGCTAGCGTTGCTGATGTTTTATAATTATTTATTCTGACTCTAGCGTTGGTGCATTTGTTATGACCATTTAAGTGTGAGGCTAGCGTTACCGATGTTTTAGAACCATTTATTATGACTAGCGTTGGTGAATTTGTTATGACCATTTAAGTGTGAGGCTAGCGTTGCCGATGTTTTATAACCATTTATTATGACTAGCGTTTGTGAATTTACTATGGCCATTTAAGTGTGAGGCTAGCGTTGCCGATGTTTTATAACCATTTATAATGACAAGCGTTGGTGAATTTGTTATGACCATTTAAGTGTGAGGCTAGCGTTGCTGATGTTTTATAATTATTTATTCTGACTCTAGCGTTGGTGCATTTGTTATGACCATTTAAGTGTGAGGCTAGCGTTACCGATGTTTTAGAACCATTTATTATGACTAGCGTTGGTGAATTTGTTATGACCATTTAAGTGTGAGGCTAGCGTTGCCGATGTTTTATAACCATTTATTATGACTAGCGTTTATGAATTTATTATGACCATTTAAGTGCGAGGCTAGCGTTGTCGATGTTTTATAACCATTTATTATGACTAGCGTTGGTGAATTTATTATGACCATTTAAGTGTGAGGCTAGCATTACCGATGTTTATAACCATTTATAATGACAATCGTTGGTGAATTTGTTATGACCATTTTAGTGTGAGGCTAGCGTTGCTGATTTTTTATTACCATCTATTCTGACTCTAGCGTTGGTGAATTTGTTATGATCATATAAGTGTGAGGCTAGCGTTGCTATTGTTTTATAACCATTTATTCTGACTCTAGCGTTGGTGAATTTGTTGACCTTTTACATCCACTTCATATGAATTTTGATTGAGAGTTGTCTCGTTGAGAGTTGAGTCTTTCGTTTGTGTTTTTATTACCCCTTTTTTATTATCAGAAACATATAATACTAGAGATTGGCAGTACATTTAATTAAAATTAACACATAATCTATTGAAATATCATACGGCGCTCTCATTATTTTTCAAATTTCTTTTACACGTACAGATATATTCCTTCTTTTTCTTTACATTTTTCCGAATATGGTTTAAAGGGTTTGAAAAACGTCTCTTTTAAGAACTTAAAGATAAAGATTTTATGAACAAAGTTCTAAAGTCAATAATTGCCACCTAGATATTAAAAATTGGACGTAGTCCCAGAAAGAGGGGTGGTGCTGGTATGGTTGATACTACTTTTTCCAAGATAGGATGTTATAAAACAAGGAAACCTAAGTGATTTCTTGATTTTGTGGTTTTTGAAAAAATAAAAAAATTCTATTTCGTACTTCATTTATTTCAAAGAAATCACGAGGACCACGTGATATCACGGAATTTCGTCTACTTGCCAACTTGAATTATATGTTTCTTGGTATTCTCAACTTCAACTTTGGTGTGCTAAACTTAAGATGATTTTTTCATACAAAAAAAAATCATATTAATGACATATAAAACCATCTAATATCTTATTTAAAATTCAAGACATTATAAACTAACATTGAATAAGACCTTAATATAATTTTATTTGAAAATATTGAGCTGCCCATTGCACACATTCTGTCCTCCTTAAAGCCCATTTTGGGTCAACTACAGATGCTCCATCTACTTCCGTGAGATCTTTGCGTGAAGCTTGCACAGACATCGGTACAAATAAAGGTCTCAAGTTTATTTATTTAAAAATCAACGCATTCATTGAGATATCTTCGCAGTATCTTTTGCTATTCCAATCAACGAGTTTTTTATTTTGCATATATTTCACTAAATATTTACGGTGAAACAGCATGGTTTTACCGATAGTTAAAGATGGATTCCTGCCCCTAGCAACGTATTCATTCATCGAATTGACATAACGCATATCTCTGCTGATGCCCACCAATCTGTTCGTATTTTCACTCCATCGTAATAACATCAACGACAGCAATGCTTCACTAATTAGGACATCGTCATCAATAACCATGACGGCATCTGTACGAATATACTGAGACACATTAAAACGGTTGTTCATGCTGTTTACATCCGGTTGAATGAAAGTAAGTTTTGGTAAATCAATATTTGGTTTAAATGATGCGTTTTTGTTATTCCATATTAATATAATTTGGTCTATTATCTGAAACTTGGAGTAAGCAGGTAAGATGGCGTCATAGTTGGGTACCTTTTAGTTGAGTACTGTACCCCATAAGAACAACAGAGTCACCACTATTTCCCACACAAAGCGTATCAGCTCCGTCTAGCATAGCAGAAGTCACAAGAGGATAAATAAACATGCATGGCTCAACATAGTAACTAACTTCCTTTCTCCAGTTTTGTAAATGTTGATGAGAGATCATTATTCTGATTTTACTAAATTTCAAAATGTCTGCTTTCGCTTTCGCGCCAAAATTATCGGTTTGTATGATTATTATTGATTTTGTATTGTCAAAATTATTGACCATCATTAGCTGACTTTGTAAAAATGTAGAATTAACATTAGAAACAAAAAATATTACAGTTTGTTTGCCATTACTTCGCTCAAAGCAACCAGGATGTTGTGGGATGGTGGTTTTTGCCACGATTTTACGTCTGCGGCCAATGAAATATACGCCTTGATTCTTCAGTCGACGTAACTCCTCGGTGTCCCAAGAAACATACACTTCCTCAAACATAGACATGATGCGTTTTGCAATCACAGTTTTTATACGAATTGGGTGCAACTGAAATTCACGATCGTTACCCGGTGGGGTTGCTACACCTCGGTAATTATCCCAAAGTCGTTCATGCCAAATAAACAATCCATTTTCTTTAATCAAATTAATGGCTGAATTAAGTATAGATAATGCATCATAAACATGTTCAATCACATTAATCATGACAAGAGAATCAAATTTCCGGGTATTATTAAGTTCTTCGGCCGGTATAGATAACAAAGTAGTCGGTAAATTCTTAAAAGTACCATTTTTGTAAAAGCAATGTTTAACGTGCGTCATATAATGGAATGCCATCGGTTCTACCAACGTTATACTGGTTGCATTCTTGTCTTTAAGTATCGTCTTTGACTGTGTGAAGGGACCTGCACCAAGCTCGATGATATCGCCTAAATTGTGTGGCAAAGATTTGTAGAAATTAAACGAGTTAGCATGAGCCTCGTTCCGATCTGTGTCAGTTTCTCGTTTATCCCAGGTTACCCTTTCGACGATTTGAGCACCACGCCATCGTTCACAAGAGACTAACAAAGTACCAGTTACGTTGCTATAGAAACACTCGTCATTCCATTGCGAACATTGCTTGCTGGCGTAAACTTCACATCTATCTCCATGCCAAGGTGGTGTACAAAATGTTTGGTCTAAGAAAGTTATACTCCTCGGCAAGTAATTTTCAGGAGCGGTATTACTAGTTTGGGCTTTAACTTTATAGCTGCCAATGCACCAACCCTTTTGAGCTCCTCTGTAAATCCAACCTTCTGGAACATGCATTTTAATGTCATGTACTAAATCGTTTTTCTTTAGGTAGTCCACACCTTTCAGCACCGCAGGCCAAGATTTAGAACAATCATCCAACAGCAATAGGTTATTGACAGAGGCAACTCTTGCCATATTTTTCATATCTGTCTCAGGAAAGTGAGCATGGTGGGCACCGTCTATATGTATCAGATCACATTTTCCCTCAAACTGAGGGACGGTTTTTGTAGAATCACCTTTCACAAGTGCAATATGACGGTCAATGAATCTTTTCCTTAACCAGTCAATTGCAGAGTCTTCATACTCAGCTCGATCCCACATATCAAACGCTGTGTAACTGGCAGAATCTGTTGAATGCAGAAAAAGTGTTGCACTATGTCCTCCGGCAAATCCGATTTCACAAATTGTTCGTATTGGGTACTTTTTGCTAAATTCCTTGATAGCAGAAATATAACTTTGAACTTGTAACTTTCCCTTTCCGTTGTATATATTCCCTGTGAAAATATAAATTATGACAATTAAATTTCTCCATATAAATTGGCAGAATTGTTTTATTTTAGACTATATAAACTTTGTAGTTCTTAGTATGATGAACAAAACGTATCACAAAAGAAAAAGGCCAACTTCTATATGTTTTCAAAAGAAGATGCGCTTTCAAAAGATATTTGTTCATTGTGAAAGGCCTTACAGTGTCCAATATTATGTATTGTTCTGTATGTGACGGGATTGCGTCCCTTCATTAGTAGATAGATAGTCAGCCGTAAGCGGTTGAGCTAACGAAATACTTCTTTAGCTTAGTCGGTTAACGCGCTGCCTTGTTACACAAAGGTCCCGGGTTCAAGTCCCGGAGGAGACAAGCGATTTTGTAAAACGAATCATGCTCTCTTTAAACAAACTTATTAGTAAAAGTTATCTAATTTGTAATGCATTTCTGTTATTCAATGTTTACTTATTTTGTGTTATATCTCGTCTCACTATTTTTAATATGTACCACCTTTGATAAGTATTTAGTATGACGATAAATTTCCACTTCTATACTCGTACCGTGAATAACTTATTTTGTAAAACATGTTTCCGCACTCCTAACAACAAAATTTTTATATTTAAATTTACCTGTGTACGTTATTTTATTTAACGCCATTTTGTCCCAGGTTAGAGTTGTCTTTTTGACATTGTTCCTACATCTTTTTTATTAATATTGTATCTATATTGTGTCATAGATCAAACTTATTCGTTCAGTGTATGTTTACTTGTTTTTGATTATGTCTTTTTGATCGAGTTAAGCCATTTCAATTGATATTTTATAGTGTGTCTTTTTATGTTTTAATGTTACACTAATGTTTCAGGTTAGGGTGAAGGTTGGTGCCTGTTAAAACGTTTAAACCCGCTACACTTGTATGCACCTGTCCTAAGTCAGTAGCCTGTTGTTCAGTGGTTGTCGTCTGTTGGTGTGGTTCATAAGTGTTTCTCGTTTCTCGTTTTTTTATATACTAAGTAGATTAGACCGTTGTTTTTCCTGTTTGAATTGTTTTACACTAGTCATTTTGGGGCCCTTTATAGCTTGCTGTTCGGTGTGAGCCAAGGCTCCGTGTTGAAGGCCGTACTTTGACCTATAATTGTTTACTTTTTATACATTGTGACTTGGATGGAGAGTTGTCTCATTGGTACTCATACCACATCTTCTTATTCATATCTCCAGTTACATTTTGCGCCTAACTAAAAGAACCCACGGTAGTTAGAGAGGATATCTAGCTAGGATATGTGTGTGAGAGTCATATTGGTATGATGACTCTTAAGGTGGGGGAAGTGTGACGGGAATGCTTCCCTTCATTAGTAGATACTTAGCAAGCCGTAAGCGGAAGAGCTAAGGAAGTACTTCTTTAGCTCAGTCGGTTGACGCGCTGCCTTGTAACACAAAGGTCCAGGGTTCGAGTCCCGGAGGAGACAAGCGATTTTGTAAAAAGAATCATGCTCTCCGGTTACATGAAATGCTGGCTAACTGGGAGGAGCATTCCAGGCTGTCGGATCATAAACTTGATGACTTTAACCGCATAAAATCCTAGTGATTGAACAGAATATTCACAGGAGTGGTACCCAGCGACAGGTTCGGCAAAGTTTCTGGATTTGTATTTCATCCAAACGGCATCAACAGGAAATACTAGCAGTTTGATAGAGAGGCCTCTACTTTTATTGTATATACTTTTATGCAAACTACTGCATTTTGACAATTTGGGATGTATAGATACGCAGCCACGTTTATAGAGTATTGAGTTTTGATTTATTTGATGAGGTTCAAGATTTGGGATTAAATCAATAGTCCAAAACTTACCTGTATAACTGAGCTATTTTACACAAACAAGTAGACGAAGGCCGAAATATTCGTCAACACGATTTTATAACATCATCTTCGTATATTACCTTCTTATATTAGTACCGGTTGCGCAAATCTTAAGACTTTTATATATATATATATATATATATATATATATAATTTTGACAGTAGGAAAAGGAAATACATGGGAGTTAATATTCAGTCTTTAATTCATTCGAAATGTTTCAAAATGGTCTAGAATTTTGTTTTCAATGTTATTCTGTAATTATACCTTTAAACGTTGGAAGACAGCTGGTGGAAACTGGACTGTAATACTATGATTTTATTTGCTGTTCTAGTATTTAAACATTCCAGGGTATTTGCTGTACTAGTATTTAATCATTCCACAGTAAATTGATTTTATTTGCTGTTCTAGTATTTAAACATTCCAGGGTATTTGCTGTACTAGTATTTAATCATTCCAGAGTAAATTGATTGTATTTGCGCATGCTGTACTAGTATTTAATCATTATTCCAGAGTAAATTGATTTTTACAGAGGATGACCTTGAGGTCACTCCGATGTATTGCTATTGCCTAAATTTCCATTATGCAAATTAGTTTTGGGATTTCAACCGATCTATAAAAATTGTAGATCCGCGGTCATTACAAAGGAAAAAAAGTGCATTTTTATACCTGCGATTCCGTTCTCCGTTCGTACGATGTTTCATCAAAAAATGGAATCATTTCAGTTGTTGATTTAGTACTGAAAATTTGACTGAATTATCTCCTTATTAAATACGGTTTTATATGTTTAATAGGTGTTTAAGAAAGAGGTCAGGTGCTCATGTTCATTCATAAAATTATCGTTCATTCATGAATTTATCGTAAAATCAAAATCACTACACAGGTCACACAGGTTGTATACGTAGTGTCAAAAGATTACCTGTATAGTATCTAAAAATAGACAAACTTAACTGACTCCCCTTACTGTAGTGTGTGATAACATTTTGTGAGGGAATTCGATGTTTGCCATACCACTGTTCATTTCAACGCACTTTATGACGATACCACTTTATCAATATGAATGAAATTTTTTGCAGTGTTTTAAGAAATAATTTTACTTTAAAATCGCGTATCATTTGTGAACTATTAAATGTTTTACAAGGACGAATTTTCTGTATAAAGTCAATAATTGTGTGAACTTTTGAAGCCCAAACTTTTTATAGCCTTAAATACGCTAATGAAAGATCCGAAAACTATACCCATACAGAACGACATGTTTTTATACGACCGCAAAAATTTTTGCGGTCGTATATTGGTATGACGTTGGCGTCGTCGTCGTCGTCGTCTGGCGTCGTCCGGCGTCGTCCGAAGACACATTGGTTTTCGCACTCTAACTTTAGTTTAAGTGAATGGATCTCTATGAAATTTTACCATAAGGTTCAATACCACAAAAGGAAGGTTGGGATTGATTTTGGGGGTTATGGTACCAACAGTTAAGGAATTAGGGGCCAAAAATAAGCATTTGTGTAACTTCCAGACATAACTTGTGTGTTAGTATATGGATCTCTCTGACATTGTACCACAAGGTTCCATATCACAAAGGGAATGCTGGGATTGATTTTGGGGGTAATTGCCTCAAAATATTAGGAATTAGGGGCCAAAAAAGGGGCAAAAAACAAGCATTTTTCTAGTTTCATGACAATAACTTGTGTGTAAGTGTATGGATCTTTCTGAAATTGTACTACAAGGTTCCATATCACAAAGGGAAAGCTGGAATTGAGTTTGGGGGTAATTGCCTGAAAGGTTTAGGAATTAGGGGCCAAAAAGGGGCCAAAAATAAGCATTTTTCTAGTTTCCAGACAATAACTTGTGTTCAAGTGTATGGATCTCTCTGAAATTGTACCACAAGGTTCCATATCACACAGGGAATGCTGGGATTGATTTAAGGGGTTATTGCCTCAAAATTTTAGGAATTAGGGGCCAAAAATAAGCATTTTTCTAGTTTCCAGACAATAACTTGTGTTCAAGTGTATGGATCTCTCTGAAATTGTACCACAAGGTTCCATATCACACAGGGAATGCTGGGATTGATTTTAGGGGTTATTGCCTCAAAATTTTAGGAATTAGGGGCCAAAAAAGGGGCAAAAAACAAGCATTTTTCTAGTTTCATGACAATAACTTGTGTGTAAGTGTTTGGATATTTCTGAAATTGTACTACAAGGTTCCATATCACAAAGGGAAAGCTGGAATTGAGTTTGGGGGTAATTGCCCGAAACGTTTAGGAATTGGGGGCCAAAAAGGGGCCAAAAAACACATTTTTCTAGTTTCCAGACAATAACTTGTGTTCAAGTGTATGGATATCTCTGAAATTGTACTGCAAGGTACCATACCACAAAGGGAAGGCTGGGATTGAGTTTTGGGGTGATGAATCATAAGGGGGTTCAAAAAATTTGGGGGGGGGGGGGTATTTTTTTTTTTTTTTTTTTTTTTTTTTCTTTTAAAATTTTCCATTTTTAGTTGGTGATTTCTGATTTATATTTAAAAGCAAATAATAATGATATGGTAGGAGATACACACCAAACAGGATGTGTAAATTATTATATAATAAGTATTGTGCAATAGCAAGAAATTTTCAATTGCACAGTATTGTACAATAGCAAGAAATCTTCAATTGCACAGTATTGCGCAATAGCAAGAAATCTTCAATTGCACAGTATTGCGCAATAGCAAGAAATATCCAATAGCACAATATTGTGCAATAGCAAGAAATTGTCAATTGTGCAGTATTGCGCAATAGCAAGAAATATTCAATTGCACAGTATTGTGCAAAAGAAGATACTTTGTATAAATTGCTTATTTCTTGACCAATTTCAATGGGGTTTTATTCTTGAATTCTTGGGGTTCTTTAATATGCTGAATCTAACCGTGTATTAAGTTTTTGGATTTTGGGCCCCGTTTTTAAATTGGTCCACATTGAGGTCCAAAGGGTCCAAAATTAAACTTTGTTTGATTTCATCAAAAATTGAATTATTGGGGTTCTTTGATATGCCGAATCTAACCGTGTATTTAGATTCTTAATTTTTGGTTCCGTTTTCAAATTGGTCTACATTAAGGTCCAAAGGGTCCAAAATTAAACTAAGTTTGATTTTAACAAAAAATGAATTCTTAGGGTTCTTTGATATGCTGAATCTAAACATGTATTTAGATTTTTTATTATGGGCCCAGTTTTCAAGTTGGTCCAAATCGGGGTCCAAAATTAAACTTTGTTTGATTTCAACAAAAATTGAATATATGGGGTTCTTTGATTTGCTGAATCTAACCATGTATTTAGATTTTTGATTTTTGGGCCCCGTTATCAACTTTGTCCACATTGAGGTCAAAAGGGTCCAAAATTAAACTTTGTTTGATTTCATCAAAAATTGAATTCTTGGGGTTCTTTGATATGCTGAATCTAACCATGTATTTAGATTTTGGATATTGGACCATAATAGGTGAATGTCCAATTTAAATTTTTTAAGTTCTTAGACCACATTCATTCTGTGTCAGAAACCTATGCTGTGTCAAATATTTAATCACAATCCAAATTCAGAGCTGTATCAAGCTTGAATGTTGTGTCCATACTTGCCCCAACTGTTCAGGGTTCGACCTCTGCGGTCGTATCAAGCTGCGCCCTGCGGAGCATTTTATTGAAATTGTAGCAAAACTTTTGGTTGACAAATTTTAATTCGTTATTGCATAAATATTAACTTGAAATATCTGTCATTTTCTCCCTACCCAGTTTACCTCTATTACTCATTATGATGTGGACTTGACATTGTTATTGAATCTTATGCAATTTGATTGGATTAAGTTATTATTAGATTACCTTCAAACTGTTCATGCTTTTTCGTACGAGTATATTGATTAAATCAGAGCGTGCATGAATGTGTACAGAAAATTAAATGACCTGCAAACTGGACATTGGACCAGTCCATATTACGTTTTATCAATGAATAGATTTTTTTTTTATTTCCCAAATTACAGGGCCCATAAAGGGCATAAAATCAGATACAATTGATTTACATAATTGGTAACAACAACAATAATAGCGGCATATAAATAGATATTTAGTATATAAGCATTGGTCAGAATCAGATGAACGAAACTTAAGGTATGAAAGGTAACAATTGCCACTTTTCATCTTTTCACATAATTTTCCACATACACATTAGATAAATTATTTTTGATAGCCTATTGCGGAGAAAAAAGAGAAAGTTTACTGTATTAACGTTCTATTCCATTAAATACGCCATTTTTCGAAGATAAATGCAGAAAAACATTTATGAACGGCTACGCCAGGTAAAATTGTTGTTTATCCTAAAAAAAAATACAATTTTCAGTTTCATTAGAATATTATAATAATAATAAATCCCAAATTTATGTAGTCATTAGATAAAGTCCGTATATGTCCGATCTGCCTATTTTTGGACATCAAAAGACAATACGATCGTTTTAAGGTCAATTTCGTCTACCTCACACAATCTTGTTAGGCACTATAATGAAATGGACCTGAAATTTATTTCACATGTTTACTGAAAATTGATAAATATCAAAGCAACATAGAGCTGTTTGTTCTAGTTCGTATAATGACAATTTAATGTCATGTTTGTTTGTGATGACCCCCCTTTTCGGGATTGCATCAGAATTATAGTTATCTCGTATCGCATGAGGATGACACATGTCAACTGAGCAATTATGTTTGGGACTTAGTTTTAAGAAATGATGTCAAAGTAACATTATGAAAATATTTTTAGTAAGCTGAAATATATATTTATTTTTTACATGTTTATGTCTTGTAAGATATTTTATTTCTGTCCCGTTTTTCAACATTAGCGTCTGGAAAGTTGAAATGTTTTAACTGAATGGTTAATTTAAATTAATTATGAAAATGGTTAAAATTAAATCAATAAAGGAAATTATTGCCCAGTTACAAACACTACCAGGGGATAATCCATAATGATTTTTTTTTTCAGTTATATGTTTCAGCACATGTATAATTAACCCCAACTTTAGCCTGGTAAACTTGTTGTCTCCTTGTAAAATATAAAACATATTTAAAATGATTTCCTGCTAAAGTCTTATATTGATATAAAGTTAAAACCGTCTTGCTTCTCACTAGTCAACACTCCTGTCCTGTCAGGTTTAATTCTTATATATATGGATGAAAAATAAAAGTCCACAAAACATTAACATGGCAGCAATTGCTTTTACAGCCTTTAAGACTTTGATTTTTTTTTACAGAAGAGTGTCCACCATGCACTTGCATTACACTATAATAATAGTAGAAAAGTATGATATACAAATAGATGAAAATTATATATACATGCAACCGTAATATTAATATAATATATAACAACAAACCAGTGTATTCTCTGGAACTATTATTATATTAGTATAATAGTCTAAGGTATACTGATTTGTATCACTACAATATAATAGTTATTACGGTGAGGTTGAATTTCCTGTCATTTATTCATCATCCAAGCACGAACTTGTATAAGAAAAAAAAATCTCTGTAAATTAACCTCAGTTTCAGGTATAGAGATGTGATCTGTTTCTGTGACATGTGCTTTTGACCATCCACAAGAACCTGCGGTCATCCGATGTTCAGTACTTCAGTACTTTGATTAATTTATTTGCTGTACTAGTATTTATTTTATTTGTTGTTCTAGTATTTAAACAATCCAGGGTAAATATGGAAGTTTGAATTTGATATGTATTCATACTTCTAACAAATACTTGTATTTGTTACGTATTATCCTATGAGTGAAACTAGCACTAAATTGGGTCAATAGGAGCGTATGGTTTTTTTTTTATCTATACGAAAATTTAACTTATCATCCCCTTATTCTTTTGGGTAAGTTGAAAGCTTGTCTTTGTGTTTTTTAGCTGAGAAAAAAAGGAGAGAGAAGTTGAAAAAATCCTTAAAATTTTGCGCAGACCAACCCAAAATATCAATGAAAATTTTGCAGATATAATAGTCTCGAGTTGACACCTGTGATGGTTATTCCGGAAACAAGTGCCCTGCATCCTGAACTATCATATGTTTATAGTAACATTGCTATTTTAAAAGAAAATCATTTAAAAATCTACTGATCCTCTCTCTTATTTCTATTGCAATATACCAAAATTGTGTCGGTCCTTTCCAATTTGTGTAGGTCAAAATCTTTTCTTGAAAACCGATAAATTTATCCACATGACATCATTACGACCCTTACATGACAGTTGTATTTTAAAGACAAATATATTTACTAGCTTTATTAACGCATCATTTAATGTACGGCCTTTTGTCAACTTAAAACTATTAAAAAAAACACTAAATAATTCTATATAAATTTTCGTCGAAAAAAAAATTCAGAGAATTAAGATTAATTACTGTTGGACAACACACACAAAAACAAATTTGTGTTGAAGTTATGCATAAAAAGTTTCACAAGTAAAGTTTTCCCTCAAGGGCTTTCAATAATAGTTTTAAGGGGGTGTGTCAGACTTACGCATGTGTGAACAAAGACGGTTGTTTTTTTTCTGAGCGATAAAGCCTGTTAAATAAGACATTTTGTGGTGATGTTGGAAATTATCAATGCAGTTTATGTGAACATTTTGGATCAACTAATATATGAATTCGAAAAAGAAAGGAAACGATGGAAGGAAAAGGAGGAATTCAAATGTGCAAAATTCAAGTAGTGAGAAACCTGGTAAACAGAACTGTGCTCACAATGTTATCAAAGGTAAAAATGTAAACAAAGTCAAAGATAATTGTACCGAGAAAGACTTGATTATGAACAACAATAATGCAATGAACTCTTTCACACCAAATTTCACACCAAATTTTAGCTCCCCAGTACTGCAAGTCAGTGGGAATCTTCAACAATATCAAAATATCCAAAATCCAAGCTCTCCGATGTCTGGTTTCTATGGCATTCCTTACACCCCACAAGGCCCGATTCCACAACCAGTTTGTAACTCTACTATGAACCAACCAATAGATAGTATGAAAATTGACAACCTGATGAATAAAGTCGACGAAATGTGCAAAAAACTATCATTGTTAGATTCTTTGTCTGAAAAAATCAACAAATTTCAATCTACAGTTAGTACTTTGGTTTCAAACGTAGAAAATGTAACAAAGCGGGTAGGGGAAATGGAACACAGTTAAGAATTCTTGGGCGCTAAATACGAGGCGGGTAGAAAAGAAGATGCTGATATGAAAACTGAAATTGCAGACATTAGATCATATAACGAAGAAATTGGCGGAAACGTTAAACGCTTGACTACAGATTTAAACGATCTCCGCGAACGGCATCTAGAACTCCAAACACGTTCTATGAGAGAAAATCTTATTTTCTCGGGAATTCAAGAATCTAGCGACAACGAAGAGAGCGAAAAGACGGGAGAAATCTTAAAACAATTCATGAAAAAAGAACTTAAATTATCAAACCCGATTGAGTTCGTCCGTGCGCACAGATTCGGTAGAGCAGACAAAAAACCTAGACCAATAGTTTGCAGTTTCAAATCGTTTAACGATAGAGAACTAGTTCGGAAAAATGCAAACGTTCTTAAAGGGACTAACTATGGGATTAGTGAACAATTCCCGAAAGAGGTAAATGACCGTCGCAAGGTACTATGGCCATACTTTAAAGAGGCAAAGGAACAACACAAGAAGGCACACTTTAAACGAGATAGACTGTACATAGATGGCAAAGAATTTATTCCTCACGACAGAAATAACCACAACATGGAAACAGATAACAACCCAGCAAACACAAGATACGAGAGACAAGGAGCCCGATCGAAGAGTTTTCCCCGTAGAGGACCCCAAAAGAAGATCAAAGGTGACGGTGAATAGGTGAACCGTGGAGGATCAACAGACACTTATAGTAAACTTAGAATATAGCAAAGTGCTCTCGACCAATGAAATTGTAGGATTGGATACCTCTTAATTGTGAAAAATGAATGTAAATCATGTTCTTAGTAAGGGATTATCCTATTATTTGGGTATATTTACAGTTCAAAACAAAGAGTTTATATATATGAGTTACAACTGCCCCGAAGCACATTTATCAGTTTGAAAGGATTTATCACACAGTGATTAGAACTGACTAAAAGTTGAATTGTGAAATAAACAAAAATCTCAAAATAAGTTGAAGTTTACTGGTGCAGTAAAATTGGTACCGTGAATGTTGTTATGAAATATTAATAACTTTAAATTACTAAACAATGAAACAATACCAAAGCAATGCAAAAAAAGAAAAAAAAATCTTTCAGATAAAAAAAACCCTAAATCTTTATCTTTCCAACTTTGATTACTTGATTAGCGGTTGGGAAGAATAGTTATTTCTAATATTCCGATAAATAAAAAAAAACAAAAAAAAAACAGGAATTTAATTTTGAACATATTAAAAACCTTTAAAGGCATTATTTTTGAATTTTTCCCTGACATAATGTAATAGTATTTGATGTCAGAAGCCGGACCAAAATATTGGCTGTGAAATAAAATTTAGTTGTAACTCAAATGCATTAAATGATTTAAAATGTAAATAAAAAAATAGGATAATTCCTCACTAAAATATTACATGATTTACATTCATACTCACAATCAGGAACCATATACAATCTCTACTTTTCTTTCTACTGTTGTGTCACCTAATATTTATAACGGATTTTTTTTTTAAATATATCCCAAATGATAAGAAAGTCCTTACATCACTAAAACTAATCCATAAATGACATGCCGAAAAAGGAAGTCATGCATCAATTATAAACATTGCACTGACAATGAAACTAATTCTTGAATAGATCATTTGAGCCTTGAGCACTTTACAATATTCTAAGTTCGTAAGAGAATGATAATCCCTTACTTCATGATTAGTACTCGCTAAAGCTCGTACTTAATCATGAGAAAAGGGATTATCATTCTCTTAGTATATGTAAGAGAATGATAATCCCTTTCTTCATGAATAAGTACGAGCTTTAGCGAGTACTTATCATGAAGTAAGGGATTATCATTCTCTTACAAACTTAGAATATTGTAAAGTACTCAAGGCTCAAATGATCTATTCAAAAATTAGTTTCATTGTCAGTGCAATGTTTATAATTGATGCATGACTTCCTTTTTCGGCATGTCATTTATGGATTAGTTTTAGTGATGTGAGGACTATCTTATCATTTGGGAAATATTTAAAAAAAAAAATGCGTTATAGATACTAGGTGACACAACAGTAGAAAGAAATGGTAGGAATTGTATGTTTCCTGATTGTGAGTATGAATTTAAATCATGTAATATTTTAGTAAGGAATTCTCCTTTTTTTTATTTACAGTTTATATCAATTAATACATTTGAGTAACAACTAAATTTTATTTCACAGCCAATAATTTGGTCCGGCTTTTTACATCAAATACTGTTTCATTATGTCAGGGAAATGTTCAAAATAATGCCCTTAAAAGTTTTTAATATGTTCAAAATTAAATTCCTGTTTTTTTTATCGGAAAACATGTATTGGAAATAACTATTCTCCCCAACCGCTGATCAAGTAAGCAAAGTTTTGGAAAGCTAAAGATTTAGGTTATTTTTTATCTGAAAGATTTTTTTTCTTCTTTTTTTTTTTGCATTGCTTTGGTATTGATTGTTTAATTTTATAGTAATTTGAAGTTATTAATATTTTCATAATAAAATTCACGGTTCCAATTTTACTGCACCAGTAAACTTCAACTTATTTTGAGATTTTTGTTTGTTTCACAATTCAACTTTTAGTCAGTTTCAATCACTTTGTGATAAATCCTTTCAATCTGATAAATGTGCTTCGGGGCAGTTGTAACTCATTTATAGAAACTCTTTGTTTTGAACTGTAAATAGACCCAAATAATAGGACAATCCCTTACTAAGAACATGATTTACATTCATTCTTCACAATTAAGAGGCATCCAATCCTACAATTTCATTGGTCGAGAGTACTTTGCTATATTCTAACATATACTAATTTTTGAAACAGGTATTGTGCCTGAGGCATGGCTTACATGTATAATAATACCAATTTTTAAGAACAAAGGCGACCAGCTAGATCCAAAAAATTACAGGCCTATTACTTTGTTGTCTTGCCTGGGGAAAATATTTACCTCGGTTTAGAATATAGCAAAGTACTTATTCATGAAGAAAGGGATTATCATTCTCTTACATATACATTGAACTCTACATTAAATAATTATCTTGATGAATACTAAGTCTTGTTATTACATAAAAAAAAAATCAAGCTGGTTTTAGAAGTGGTTATTCTACAAATGATCACATTTTTTCTTTATATGCTTTATTTGAGTTATTGCGTTTTAAAAAGAAAAAACTCCATTGTGCATTTGTGGACTTTGAGAAGGCGTTTGACTTTGTTCATAGAAATTCGTTATTTTTTAAACTTTTGCAAAATAATGTAAATGGTAGATTTTTACGTATTATACAAAATATGTATGAAGGGATTAAATTATATATTAGACATAATGATGAATGTTCAGGGTTTTTTAAGTGTGAATTAGGAGTTAGACAGGGAGAAAATCTATCTCCTGTACTTTTTTCATTGTAGCTTAATGATCTTCAATCATATTTAGAAGAAAATAATATAAAAGGGTTAGAATCTATCAGTTGCGATATAGAAAATGAGTTAACGATCTATCTTAAAATTCTATTGTTTTTGTATGCAGACGATACAATTTTGTTATCAGAATCAAGCAAGGATTTACAGTTTATGTTAGATACGTTTTCCAATTATTGTCAAAATTGGAAACTGAAAGTTAATATTGAAAAAACAAAAAATTCTTATATTTTCTAGAGGAAGAATGTCAGAAAAAGAAAAATTTTATTTTTGTCATAAAGAAATAGAAATTGTCAAAGACTACAAGTATCTTGGTGTATTTTTTGCTAGAAGTGGATCATTTTTAACAACAAGAAAATATTTAAGAGACCAGGGAACAAAAGCAATGTATAGTTTATTAAAAAAATCGCGAAGACATAATTTATCAATTGAATGTCAATTAGATATGTTTGATAAAGCCATTTTACCAGTATTACTTTACAGTTCAGAGGTCTGGGTTTTGAAAATTTGGATGTTTTAGAAAAAGTACACCTGCGTTTTTGCAAGATCATATTAAACCTGAAGCAGACAACACCAAATAGCATTATTTATGGAGAACTCGGACGATTTCCGATCTCGCTCACAGTTAAAATGTGAATGATAAAATTTTGGTGTAGATTAGTAAATGGTGAAGAAGACAAAATCTCCTCAATTCTTTACAAATTACTGTTTGTACATTTTGAGAATTATGGCTTTGAAAGCAAATGGTTGAAATTTGTCAAAAGTATTTTTGATAATTGTGGTCTATCAAATGTATGGAGATCCCAGTCTCATTTTTCCACAAATTGGATAGAAAACTGTGTAGAACTTGGACTTAAAGACCAATTTAAGCAAGAATGATCGTCTGACATTTTTAATTCAAAAATTCGGATGTGGCTGTCATCGTTTGCCCATTGAATCGGGCAGATGGCATAAAATTCAAAGAGACAAAAGAACCTGTAATGTATGTGACTCAAATGAAATAGGTGATGAGTACCATTATATACTAGTCTGTAACTTTTTTAGTTTAGAAAGGAAAAAATTGTTACCGCAATATTGTCAAAAAAATGCAAATACTGCAAAATTTAATCAGTTATTCTCATCAACTGATATTATTGTATTAGAAAAACTAGCAAGATTTATTAAACATGTATTATCGATTGTCGTCCCTCCTGGTTAGTTAAATTGTGTTAAACATACACAATAAAATGTACTGTCTTTTTCCATATTTGTTTACGCATGCACTATTATTGTATTATAATTGTATACTAATTTCTCTGTAACATTATGTTTATGAGAATAAAATATTCGTATTCGTATTCGACTTTTAGTACATTTCATTAATAAAATAATTAATATACCTAAATTTTAATTGAAAAATGTGTGAACGAAAATTGACAAAAAAAGTCAGATTTACACCTAAATTGTAACATTTGTAGAAGAACGAAGCTTTTTTTTGTTGTTATTCAAACACACCTACTCTGTTGTTACGACTCATAACAGAAAGGTTTAACTTGACCCATATATTTTTTTTTAGTACTGTGATTTTTAATGTTATTATATCACCATGTAGCTGAAATATTTAAAAATAATAGAATCTGAAGCACGAAGATGTATTAAATATTTGTTTCATACGTTTTCAATACATAACAGTCAACTGTAAAAAGGTGTACTCTGTATTATGTCTCTGGATGAACCTTAATCCACGATAAAATTAAATGAACAGTCTACTTTAAGGTTATGACCCCTTCTGTTAGCCTGTGTATTGCGAAATTGTCTAAGTGCTGCAATTTCAAAACAGTAAAATAATACAGTATTAAGTGACGTGCCATTTTGTACATATACCAAACGGAAACGTTGTTCAAAGCATAAAGCCAATATTTTTGTACAAAACCCACAGACTTAATTGTCTACAAAAAGTCCTAAAACAACTGAGTCACTAAAGTCGAGCGCACCCTAGAAGGTGTACTTGAATAAGTCCATTTTCTATACTTGTTTTAACCAATATCTTTATTGATATACTTGTTTTAGTGCTAGCACTGCATGCAATATTACTCTATTAAGCATCGAATTATCAAATATAGGAAAACAAGGGGGAAGGCTGCGGTTTTTTTTTTATAAAGTTTCCATATTGTTTAGCATTGAAATACCAAAAGGGTACATTACCCTTAAAACAAGGATTTATAGTCAGATACGGATTTTCACATAAAATAAGTTAATGCATACAAGTATTTTGATATGTGTGTATATGATATATTTTTATGATGGCTTTGTTTTTTATAATCAACCATTACTCCCTAGATATCAAATATTGGAGATGCATGTGTTCCGCCGATGTTCACATCACAATTAAGTATCTGGTAATACGTGATGCTTATAAAACGATATAATATCGTAACTAAATGCGAATTGGGCGTGTTTTCGCCTTCATCTGCATTCATGGTCAATTCCGTTTTACTTATAAATATTTTCTTGACAATTCATTAGATGTATGCTCCACATCTAGCAGAAATATTTATTTGGATATAACAGAGACAAGTGTATTATAGAGGGGGTCTGGATGGGTTTTACAGAATAGAGAATAATGGGCAATACCCCCTATTACCGGCTATTATAATGACTGATACAAAAGGACCTGTATAAAAATACAATGGATTTTGTAATCTTGTACAGCAGATTTTGATAGGTGCTACATGTTGCATCTGTATAACCGATATAGGGTGTACTATATGTCTCTGGGTACATAATCATCTTTTTTACTGAGAAATTTCGACTTGTATAAATAAATCCATTCGATAGAAAAGTGAAGGCAAGTTTTCTCGGCTGTAAATTAGTTTTGAATACCAAGTATATGAATATAGATATTTATTATAAGAATTAATCAATGCGAAATGCTTGAGCTCATTTTGTCCGCATATTGGAATGAAAACAACCATTCTTTCTAATCGTGCTGTCATTTGATCTGTTTTTGCAAGTTTTTTTTCTCTACATACAGTTTCAAATATTTTAGAAGAAACAGATCTGAACTTTTACAACTCTCATTTTATTATGGTTATTTTTCTCTTGAATTTAAATTGGCATTCACACGTGATATGAAACCCGTGATTTAAATGAATTGAAAGTAAAGCTGATTTGTTGGTCCATTGAGTCGAGTGTATTTTTTGTGTCGAATTATATTTTGTACATATATATTTATGTTAATTGACACTTGCCACTATAATTACATTACATTTATGTTTCATTAGAATCTGTAATTTTGACTGGGGGACAACAATCGCAAAGCACTCCAACTTTATATTTTATTTCTGTATAAAATGCAACAGCTATATGACTGCACGTGCTACCCGTGACAGTTAGCTTGATATAATTTCAGGGTTGTAACATAAAAATGCAATTATAAGAATTGACTGCGTCTTTTTAAGATTTCATAGGGTGGGGCAGTAAAAGCGATGATGATGCGCACATTCTTAGTATGAAACTAAGCGCTTCCGCGATTCACACACAATATGCATATGCTTTATGTTTCGATCGCTTACATATGTTCATCTACTTTATAAACCTAGAAATACTTGTACATGTCGTATAGTACATAATAAAACTTACCGTAAATTTTACTCTCCGGAGACTTTTTACGTATTGTCACATCTAGTTCGTCCAACAGGTTATACAAACTATCTGGTTTATCACCGTCAAATGTTACTTCCACATCATCAAACCCAGCTAATAAAAACAATAGAACTAGAAAACACACAATGAACAACCAAATACGACATTTCTGGAATCTTTTGAACATTTTACGCATGGTTGTAATCGTATCGATATGAGCACGATGCATCAACTTTTAAACTACACCAGTTTCACAGATAACTGCGCATGTATAACCTAAGTAGCCGAACTATGAAATCACGCGATATTTCCCGAGAATTCATCGACCGGGGGCTTACGGTTGAAAGTCAGGAGTATACTTCGTCAAAATTAGCTCCCCATTACACCACCAATTTTTCGCAAAAATGAAAGCCATTGTAGGGATGACGCTATGTCAATTTAGCTCTTTAGAAAAACGATAAATTTAGCATCACCACGATCCTTATATAATATTCCAGTTGTATTTCAAAAGACAAATGTATCTACTAGCTATTAAGGATCGTTTAATGTAATTTTAGGCCATTAGTCAACTTAAAACTACTGTCTGATCGGTTGTCAGGGGGAAATTTTCGATAGTTCAATAACACAAAAATAAGTGCAATTGAATATTTCGTGAAAGGGCAGACTAAATATTTTCAGAGGTTGGAGACGAATTACCCTAAATAATAAACACAAAAAATGGATTTTTTTTTGAAGTTATGCATTTTTAAGATCCACTTGTAAAGTATGTCGTCAAGGGTTTTTTCAGAAAAAAAATTGTTATTCAAACACACCAACTCTGTGTTTATGACTCATTAGAAAGGTATTTCACTTGATCCATATATTTCATGTTTAGTACTGTGAGTTTTTAATGTAATTATATCAACCTGTAGCCTAAATAAATAAAAATGATCGAATCTGAATCGAGATGATTTATCAAATATTTTTGCCTTATACGTTATCAAGACTAAATAGTCAACTCAAACACGCCTGTACATAAAAAAAAATGTACTCGACTTTCCCTTTTCGATAAAATTATTGCCCATTTTAAGGATTTTTTCCCAAAAAATTAATGCTACCACAATCGACTGTTTTGTGGAAATTTGTCCTTAATGTAAACGTGTATACAAATATCTCGAAGCTCCATACTATATTTCAAAAGTAAAAACGCGTTTATCAGATGCATAAAATCCTGAATTATGCACATACATTAATTTTTAAAGCCCATAGAAACAGATGTAAACAATTCAAATATACCAACTTAGCCTTTTTTACCTTCTTTAATAAAGAGTTCCATTTCTTTTGTTTAATTTCAACTGAATATCAGCCTGTGTAGAACCATTTTCAAATGTTACGTTCATAAAACATCATTTGTAAGAAGGATCGCGTATGCTTCTGTCTGAAGTTAACAACAATTACCAATTTAAAAGTATCTATTAACTGATATAATTCAAAAGCAGAAAAAAATCTGAAAACGGGTATCTTCAAATGACTTATTTTCGATTAATTCTAATGTTCATTTATTCCGGGTCTAAACTGGGACTAAAAGATAGAATGCATTGGTCCATGGTTTAAAGGACAATGTAGAAGGGGGATGGGTTGATGTGGAAATGTGCCGAATTCCTTATCACGCAAATTTCCATCACGATACAGTGACATTATGATGACAAAACTGTCTACTTCTAAGGTCAACTTCCAAAGTGGAAAATAATAAGACTTAATACGAATAATAGAGGTAAGGTAACATTTTAGGGAAGGGGTATTTTACACACATAGGCGTCGGTACAGGTCCGGTTGCTTGTTTTTTTTTCCCGTAAGTTGTTTTGAAAGCAGGTATACATGTATGTAAAATATTCAAAGCGTTCCCATATTTATTTGTGTAAATAAAAAGAGATATAGGGTATCATAAATAATACAGCAACCAAATAAACGCCAAAGCTAAACAAGGTCAACACTCGGGTTTCGTCAATGAATACATGTCTTAACAATATTTTAAGCTCTAAATTTTCAAAGAAAGATAATGGTGGATAATTTTATAAAGACTCTTAAAAATATGCAATCAACGCAAAATCAGGTAAATAGCAAAATTAAATACATAAATTATGAAGACTTTAAGGCAATGAACAGGAACGAACTCCGTTTGCTAATATCTGAGATTACAATAAAATGTATAAAAAAGAAGATGTGGTATTATTGCCAATGAGACGGTGACAGCCTTCAACAATGAGCAAAACCCATACCGCATAGTCAGCTATAAAAGGCCCCGAAATGATAAATGTAAAACAATTCAAACAAGAAAACTAACATGCACATGTTTGTATTATAATCAATCTAATTAAAATATAGTTCTCTGATTTCGTTATACCCATATATACGAGCACGCGAGTTAATATGGATCAGAATTTTAATCAGATTGGTATTATAATGTTCTGACAACAAATGGTGCATAGTTGATCTTTGATCGAGGCATGTTAATAGTGCTAGCAAATGTTAAAAACAAAAGTTTTAGTAAATATGTTTTTAAACGGTCCATAAAATTAGCCAGTCAAATATTTATAACATAAAAATAAGAAGATGTGGTATGATTACCAATGAGGTAAATATCCACCAGAGACAAAATGATGTAGATGTTAGCATATATACGTCACCCTACAGCATTTAATAATGAGACTGAATACTCATACTGCATTGCAAGCTATAAAAGGATCCAACATGACTAATGTAAAAATAAAACCAAACGACAAAACCAACGGCATGTCATTGAATTATGTACAAAACAATAAAAGCAAATATAATTCATAGCAACAAACGACAACCAATTGAAATGACATAAAGGCTCATGATTTCGGTACATGCACACATCGAACTTGGAGATTTGAAACATGTTTGCGGGCGCCCAACATACCTCTAACACGGGACAGTGGTGTTAAAGCACGACGTACATGTAAGAACTAAACATAAAATCCACTTGAAAAGGGATTTCTCATCGGATTGATATTGACAAAGCGAAAAAAAATAACTAAAAAGAAGACTAATACAAAGACAGAATGTAACGATCATCAGAGAATCACACATGTATTTACTTTACTTCATAACATGTCAATTTGGTCGACTTTTTTCAGGACGGACCTTAAATCGATTTACTCCCCACAGGAACTATGTACCCTTATACACTACTGGAACCTGCTCTAGTAGGATAAAGAGAAACAATTAGTTCAGGTATGATAAAGATTCATCGGGATCTAAAACTTTGTGAGTTGGTTTATCGGGACAATAGTGAAAGATATTGATGGCACTTTTCTCAAACACAAACAAACAAACAAACAAAGAGTATATAATTGAAATGCTCGCTGAAAAATTGATTCATTAATACAGTTTACAGAAATTAGTACAGGCAAACATGCAAATTATTTACAAGATTAAGCTCTTTTTCCGGGGTTAAAAATCACCACGCACGAAAATAAAGTTGTAACCCTATAAGTACTATATTGGCGTTTCATCTAGTCCACATTTGTAACCTATTACAATGTATATGTAGAGCAATATTCTGAAACTATTGAGCAAAAAAAAAAAGAAATTCTCAATATAAGCTATAAAACGACAATTTTTTTAGATAAGCTTTTACTTGTCATTTAAATGTTGGCAATTCGATCTTTTACTGTTATAATCATGATAATTGTGTGTTTGTGTGTCATCTTTTTTCTATTTTTAGTAACGGTGGTGACTATTCTTTCAAGGTTAATCAACAAAAATGTGACGGACCTTCTGACCTATATGGATAACTTATCCTAAGGCTTGATGGAATTTAAGTCACTGTTTGATTTTTAGAATGTGTATAAAAGATCATTTGTAAAAGTTCCCATTTTTAGTTAAAGTATAAAATCCATATTGTATCTCGATTTACATTTGTGGGTCATTTATCAAACTTTTATAGAAGTATAAAAATAAGAAGATGTGGTATGATTGCCAATGAGACATCTCTCCACCAAAGACCAAATGACATCATCTTTCAACAATTAACAAAACTTATACCGCATAATAAGCTATATATATATAGCTCCGAAATGACAAATGTAAAACAAATTCACACCAGAAAAATAACGGCCTGATAAATGTACTAAAACAAATATGATATACAGGAACAAACGATAACCACTGAATTACAGGCTCCTGACTTGGGAAAGACACATACAGAATTTGACGGGGTTAAGCATGTTTACTGGCGCCAAACCATCCCCCTTACCTGGGACAGTGGTGTAAAAATACAATATAAGAACAAATAATAAAAATCCTTTTGAAAAGGTCTTGATTAACTCATCAGATCGATACAAAGCACATAAAGACCCTAACAAAACACAAAATAAGCAAAATACAGATCTGAGAGTATTCGCAGTTACAATTCAATCTTCAAAAAAAATTAATGGTTTTTCAGGTGTTATTATATAATTGAATCTTATAAATTGAAGCATTCATTTCATTATTAAAAAACCGAACATACGAAACCTACGCAGTTTGAGGAATATTTTGACCAAATTTGGTTTCAATTGGCCCCGGGACATAGTTAGAGTATTCGCAGATTGACCGGATAGTTTCAGAGTAAAAGTTTTTTTAAAAACTTGAGAACTTGGACTTTAAAAATATGACGGACGCTCAATTGTCTCAAATGGTCCAGTTGACTGAATGATATTGTTGCATATATTACTTTAACGTTTAAGTGTGAGTAAGATGTCGTTTTTACATTTGAAATAAGATGCACCAGAACTAAAGATGTTTTATAGACGTAGAGAATTGTCTTTCCATGCTCTCTTGTATAGTCAATACTTAAAAAAAAAAACAATAGTAATAAAACATTTTCATCGATAAGTTTGAATATTTTGATTTTTTTCTCCTTTTGAGTGGAATTTAAAGGTTACTTATTTTTCTTTTCTTTTTTTCTTTTTCTGTGATTGAATTTGAAACTAGAATTAGAAGATTCATTTTTCCTTATAAGAACATTCTGCTTGATATTAATTGTAAACAAAAAAAGCTTTATAGATTTGCGTTTCCTTACTTATGTATCGGGCTTAGCTAATGAAGGTTACTCCACAAACGAGTTGTGTGCGCACTCAAATCGATGTCATAATTTATATGACCAGCAATTGTTCGATTCTACTGCAATATCTAATGGTCCTATGATAAAAGAGGGTCTGGATGGGGGTGCTTCAATTCTGTATTCTTTATTTTTTTTATGTCATTTTTCTCTATTCTTTTTAATTTTTTTCCGTTATTCTGTATTCTTTATATTTTAACACCCCATTATTCTGTATTCTTTACATTTTTTGCCCATTTTTCTCTATCCTTTATATTTTTTGCCCTTTATTCTGCACATTTGCCCATTATTCCCTATTCTGTAAACCCCATCCACACCCTCATAAAAGGCAATCCTTTGGAATGATATGATTTAGTTGTAAGATTATAATTTTTGTTATTGGGCTTAAAAACCATTGCAGACAAATTCTGGTCTTTTTATGCGCTCTCTAGAGGTATAGTATGAAGCACACTAGTATCGTGCGTATGTCTAAATCGGTATTTGTTCATTGTTGAAGATCACGTACGTTGACCTATAACTGTTTACATCGCCTAATTCTTATATTAGTATACTTGATTTTCAGGATACATGTGTTTAAAGGGGCTTTAATCTATATCAAAGATACATCAGCAAGGGTGAAAGTCTATAATAGATACAAAGACAATTATAAGGTTAATTCGCAAATCTCCTATTCAAACATTTATTTTTGTTTAAATGTCAATTGACAATCATTTGTGAAATTGATGTTAAAAAGGGTTTTCAGAATTTTATATTGAAGTATTCAGAAACCCATTGTACACATTTGGATCGTTTGTGTATCCATCTGTTTGCAGGAATTGAAATTGACAGTCCATCTACTTCTGGTAAATTTGTTCTATAACAATAATCATTCATTTGCACAATAAGAGGCTTCAGTTTTGTAGCGTTAAAAATTAAAGCATTCATTGAAATATCTTCACAAAACCGGGGTTGATTCCACTCAACAAGAACTTTATCGTTCATATATTGTTCCAAGTATTTCCGATGGAATAACATCGTTTTGCCAATTACAAGAGACGAATTATGACCGTGGCCATAACCAGAATATTGGTAACCCGAATGAACAAACCGACCATCCAATCCCAGCAATCTATCGGTATTTTCAATCCATCGATATAACATCAACGATATCAATGCTTCGTTTAATAGAACATCGTCATCGACGATTAATACAGCATCGGTATGTAGGTATTCAGATACATTGAAACGATTGTTCATGGAGTTCTCTTCGGGTGTGATAAAAGTCATCGGTACATCATAATGGAGATTAAAAAAAGGTTCATTTTTATTGTTCCATATAAGTATAATTTGATTTATAGAGTTCATTTTGGCGTAGGCTTGCAAAATGATTTCATAGTTGGGCAAGCGTTTTGTTGAATAACCCATCAGAACCAGTGTCACTGCAGCGTTTGTTCCAACACACACGGTATCAGAACTATTCAATAAAACGCTTGTTAAATGCGGACTTATATGAACACAAGGTGATGTATAATAACTTATTTCGAATTCCCAATTTGGTAAATGATGATGTGAAATTAGTATCTGAACTTTTGTGAATCTGAAAATGTCCGACATATTTTTGTTCATGCTCTCTGTTTGAATGAGTATGATTCTTTGTGTATTCGTTGATTGGTCAGCCATTTTTATCTCCTCAGTCAGAAATGTATAGTTTGAGATTGATATAAAGAATATAATAGTTTGCCTGCCTACATTTCTGTCATAGCAAGAAGTGCGTTCTGGTATATTACTTTTCATTTCTTTGCTAAGTTTTTTGCCAATGAAATACACATCTTTATTTTTCAATCTACGTAATTCGTCCGTATGCCAAGAAAGATACAGCTCATCAAACATTGTCATTACTTGTTTGACAACTACCGACTTAATCCGTATTGGATGAATATGGAACTCGCGGTCTTCTGGAGAATTCGCAACACCTCGGTAGTCATCCCATAACCTTTCATGCCAGATAAACAGACCGTTTTCCTTCAGTAGAGTAACAGCTATACTCAGAGTCGACAATGCGTCGTAAACATTTTCTATCCCATCAATCATAACAACAGTATCATATTTACGTGTGTAATTTAATAATTCGTCTGCAGGCATTGATAATATTGTTGTTGGTAAAGATTCGAAACTACCAGTTTTGTAAACACAGTTGTTCACGTGATTCATATAATGAAAAGCCATTGGTTCCAGTAAAGTGATACTAGTACTTGAAACTGTTTTATTTCTTAATATACTTTGGGATTGGGTAAACGGCCCGGCACCAATTTCTATTACATCACCTAAATCGAATGGTAGTATTTCATGATAGTTGACAGATTTGATATGACCATTTCTATCGATGTTTGTGTCCCTGTAATCCCATGCAAGATGCTTGAACTTCTGAGCTTTGTGCCAACGGTCACATGAAACAGCTAAAACACCACTTTGATCATTATAGAAACATTCATCACTGAACTTCGAACACGGTGTAATTATGTGTTCCTCACATTCTGGGCCCTGCCAAGATGGCATACAAAACACTTTGTTCAAAAATACAAAAGAATTTGTCTGAAAGTTTCCAGAACTTTTTAGTAAGGGTTGTTTATATGAAAAAAAATTAAGTGAATTTTGAACGAACTGATTGATTGACCAAGTCTTTTTATAATGTCCGATACACCAACCTTTTTGAGTACCATGCTGAGACCATTCTGTTGCTATGTATTGCTTCATATTATAAACTAAATCATTTTTGATCAGATATTCAACAGCTTTGGTAACTGAAGGCCATGAGTTTATGCAATCATCTATCAGTAGCAGGTTATTTACTGAAGCAATTCTCATCATATTGATCGTGTCCAACTGTGGAGAGCGAGAATGGTGAGCGCCATCTATATGTATGACGTCACACTCTCCCTTGAATTTTGGAACTGTTTTTGTCGAGTCACCTTTTATTATTGTAATTTTGCGATTTGAAAACTTGTTTTTTATCCAAGTTAATGATGTTTCTTGGTACGAAGAGTTTTCCCATTTGTCAAATGCTGTGTATGTTGCGCCATGAATTGTGTATAATAACACTGCTGCACTATGACCGCCTGCAAATCCAATCTCACAGATATTCCGTATTGGATAGCTTTTGTTAAAATCTTTAATAACAGTTATGTAACTTTGTATTTGTTGTGTTACTTTTCCGCTGTAAGCATTTCCAAATGTTTTACTTTCTGGCACTTTTGTACGAATAAGTGCGCCCAGTTCATTTAGCTCGTTCAACACAGAAGAAAGATTGTCAGAGGTATAAGCACCTGACGTAAAATTCCAATCGCTATGGTATATACTTGTTTCTAGTCTCTTTGTTTTTCTATTGAAACTTGTGAAATGAACGTAATGAAATAATGAGATACTGACACAACTGGTTAAGAGCAACAATAAATATTTCCTTTTACAAATATTTCTGTACATCTTGTTTCGGAAAATATTAGCGAATATTCTTAAACGTTATCATATTGAAGTAAGTGTTTATTTTAGATTTATAATATATAATTATAAGAGAAAACTGTTTTAAATCCGTCATATCCGGAAAAGTCAGGAAAGCTTATTACTGTATCCTTTTTCTAAATACTGGAAATGTTTTTACCTTGTAATTTGTTATTTGTATTCTTAATAGTACATGCAATTTCTTATATTGAACAATTTTTTGTAAATGAAAAATAGTCAGAACTTTGTATTTGAATTTGAAAAAAAAATAGAAGTTGTAGAATCAAACTCATATCTCAAGTTAGTATTTAAGTTTAATAAACATTTTTAGAGGCAAGAAAAGATAGTGAAAAGTTATTTTTAGTAGTACTTGTCTTCCGACGTTAGTATTTCCTTACACGACTTTAAACATAGGTTGAAGATTGGCATGAAGAAAGATGATACATCACCATATACAATCAGGATATACCTGGTTTCTATGCAGTTAAACTTAAGGATGTACTTAGGTGAGGTTTTGGCATTTGTGTCAAATATTCGGACTCCTTGGTGTTTTTCCATACAATACAAGGTAAAATATTTTTCCCCATAACACCCATTTATTTTTTCATACAAGATTTAATAGCTCATAAAAGGTCATTTACCGAAATTATAGCAGATTGTTGATTTTCCTTCTTTTGATTTGAGACCCAAATAATACCAATGCAAATATAAGGTAAAAGTCGGAGTCAGCCTTTTCCCGCCATATTTTAAATATGAAATATCTCGAAAAGGAGGTCCATGAGCTATCAATATTTTTTGCTTATTTTGATTCTTCACCAATGCTCTTTTAACTTATAGTATCAATTTTAAATTCTTGATTTTTTGAATTTCACAAACCCTCACCTAAGTACATCCTTAAGGTAAAATATTTGGAAAGCTGTGAAATTTGCAAAATTTGGTTGAATAGATAGGGATTTTGAATTGGTGGTCTGACACCTGTACAGCATATTTTTGTCTCCTCTCTGTTACCATTGCAATACAATTGATATTGCAATCGTGTACATCAGATTTGTATTTGATTAACATATTGCATCTGTCGTACCGATAACCGGTAATAGGATGTGATGATGGATAAAATAAATGGAACAATTTTTGTTTGGCTGTATACCGGATAAATATACGCCTCGTTAATCCTATGGAGTGCTTTTGAAGAAAAGATAATTTCCATCCGGGTATTTAATTCCCCAAGTACTTTGTATCTATTGTATGGGATATAATCTTATTTTGTTGATTTCCGGATCTGCGGCTGCATTTTCAAATTGGAAACAAATACTTCTTAATTATGTATACTCTTATTGGAAAAGGGGGGGGGGGGGGGGGGGGGGGGGTATTTTTCGAACTTTTAACAATTTTTCCGTAAGGCAAAGGAATGATTCTTGCTAGATATACTATTTCGAGCAGCACAATAAGATCTGCTGGAACGTTTATAGTGTCCGATATATTTAACATCAGCCGCCACATATCACCAGCCAAAAGAAGCTAGTTTGCTTAGTAAAATGTTTGCAAGACTTTACATACAATGTAACAAGTATTTTTAAAGCATTCATTAGTGTGTTACTAGTCTTAGTAAAATTATATCCGAGACTACTGTATTAGAGTAATTTTGATAAGGATATACTAGTACATCTTCACGATTTTGAAGTTCTTCTATGACTATTGAAAAAAGAGTTAACAATCTTAAATCTCTCAGATCGGTTCTTCGTGTCTTCGTCTTTTTGTTAGTTGTTTTGTGTGCTTGGAATCGATATAATGGGTTATTCAACTGATTGTTATACTGAGTTTTGTTTGTTATGTTGTTCTGTTACACCACTGTACCAGATTAAGGGAAGGGTGAACCCCGCTACATTATGTATGTGTCTGTCCAAAGTCAGGAGCCTGTAATGCAGTGGTTGTCGTTTGTTGCTGTATGTCATATGTGTTTTTTGTTTATTGTTTTGTACATAAATCAGACCGTTAGTTTACTAGTTTCAATTGTTTTACAATTGTCGTGTCAGGGCCTTGTATAGCTTGCTATGCGCAGAGACATGTATATATAGTGAACTATGTGTCTCCTGCTATGTGGTTTTGCTTATTGATGAAGACTGTATGATAACCTATAGTTGCTAACTTTTACGTTATTTGGACTCTGGCGAAATTAAAGTGTCTCATTTGCAATCATTCTACATCTTCTTATTTTAACATTAGAAATAAATAACTGTAATGTCGAGACTATAACATCCCTCTAAATCAAAATCTACACGTGATTATTTGCAATTCAAGTATTTATTATAAAGTGAAAAATTTTGCTTAAAATTGTAAAAAAATATTTCCCTGTCTGTACCATTGTGGCCAATAACGCCCCCTTTTTTCTCGGAACCTGGATCCACCATTACTGGTGACAATTGATCTGATTTATATAGTTCTTGTACTAAATACATTCTAATCTAACATTATGTTTTAAAAAAATGTCATGAGTTTTTTTTTATAAATTTGAATTAATACATGACTGATTGTCCTCTAATTATCTTGTAAGTCTTTTACGGATTATTTTGAATTATAAGAAATGAAATTGTAATAACAATATTCAAAGACAAGTTCTCAAATATAAAAAAAAGTTAAAATTCATTATACTTTAAATTGGATTGTTGGTATTCTATTACATATTCTGGGTACACTTGATCGAAAGTGAAAATGACGAATATATTCGGATTCCGCACATTATCTACACATGAGTCGAAAAGTTCGAAGGGATCAGAGGGCTTCCTTGAAGGAGGACGAACAAACGACGTTTCACCAAGGGTATATTCTCCAGCTAAAACTCGAACAACAAACATGCGTTTTTTTCTTCCAAAATCCGTGTAACTGTCGGCAGTTTGAGCCATTTTCGCAAAATAACTGCCTTTGCCGTATTTATGACCTATTTTACTACCACTGAACCGGAAGTCGAAGCCTTGGCGACATATTGCATCAACTAAATCTTCATTGGTACCATGAAATAGTTGTAGTTCCATTACATTACCACCAAATGTTTTCCTCATATTCATTTTTTCTCTTTTACTACAAAAATTCAATTTGTACATTATTACAAAAGAATTTAGGATTTTGACTTCTACTACAGAATCTCTATTTTTAAATATGTTCTACTCAAAACGAATGATTTTCATCTTCACGGTGTCTTTTTTAAATAGCCCGATATCCAAAATTGGATTCTTAAAATGTTACATACGAAACGCAAAAAAAACCAGTAAAAAAACACATTTTTTTTTAATAAGTGAAGTAAGACATATTTTCGTTACAATACTACAATACTATAAAAACGGATGGATATTAATCTTTAAACATTCTAGACACTGTGATCTTACAACAAAAGTATAATGATAACGTTCATCAAAAAGTTTTTTAATCTAGGAAGAGAGATGTAAGGGACAATTCCTAAATTTGGAAATTTTATCAATAACAATTCCTTGAAAATACAGCACTTTGCATTAAATTCCTACAAGTTGAATCAATCTTATAAAATCGTAATATATTGTATATATTACAGTGTCTTCGAAAATTATTGTCATTTGTAATTTTGTATTTAATATTATACTTCTGACAAGACTTTACGACCCGACAACCATTTGACTATATGGGCTAACAGGTATATAACTACGATCTAACAGTCTAATGACAATGCTCTGGAAGTCAGAATGATGATTACATGGACTGATAAACCATATTACAATACGGCCTGCCAGGACGATATCTATACTGTTTGACCACCCGATGACTATACAGACCCAGTTAAAGTCAGAATGAAATGACTATACTGTCTGACAGTCAAATGACTACACGATCCTGACAGCGATGACTATACAGACCCAGTTAAAACCAGAATGAAATGACTATACTGTCTGACAGTCAAATGACTACACGATCCTGACATACAAGAATCAATGGTCTGACAGTCATACACGTATGTCTATACGGCCTGACAGTCAGATGACGAAACGGTCTGGCAGCTACATGACTTTACGACAGTCAAATGGGTATACGGTCTGACAGCCAGATACAATGTAACTATACTATCTGACTGTTAGATAACTATACTATCTGACTGCTAGATAACTATACTATCTGACTGCTATAGATGACTATACGATCTGACAGCCGGATGACTTTATGGTTTGACAGTCAGTTGACTATATGGTCTGATAGTCAAACGACTATACGAACTGACAGCTAGATGAATCAATGGCCTGACAGTCAGATGATAATACGTTTATATGTTTTAAAGTTTTGAAATTGTATTGTTGGGATGCTGTTTTCATTTCATCTTCCTTCTTCTTTGTTTGTTTTCACATGTCAGCGAATTTTTTAATTTTATTTATGAAAATGACATATACTAGGAAAACTTACCTCACATAATTCATCCATAATTCGCCGTTTTCAATCCTTTTTATGGATACAATATTGCATGACTTTGGCATTGTTTCAAAAAACATTTTCCTTATCGTGCAGCCTTCAGGACCGGTCTTTTGACATTCTACCTGAATGACAAAGCGCATTTGTATAGAAGTAGAAATAAACACGTAAAACTCATTCGTAAATGTCTTCAGATTGGTATTTAGGAAAAATTGTTTGGTAAATATCGTTTCTTTTTAACTATTCACCATTTGTTTAAAGTTTCAGATTTCAAATTTTTGTTTCCTTTGGCAAAAACAATTACTCCGTTAGTCCATCCATTACATCCACGAATTTATGAATTCATTCATATTAAGATTTTTCCTTATAAAATGTACATAATTCATTCATCCTTCCTTCCACCCAGCAACCCATCCACCATAAAGAGGGGAGTCGTCATGAAGCCAATTTTACAACATAATTTTGATGGGAAAACAATCTTTTTCTTAACATCTTTTATTTAATTGAAAATAGATAGATACAAAATCTCATTAATGTATAATTCAATAGCAAAGTATTTTGTATATATATTTTTATACCTATTTAACTCTATAAATTTTTTCTAGTTTTAAAAGTGGTACTGAAAAGACTAATTTGAAATCTTGTATCAATTTTATATGCTATTGTAAGAAAATGATGTTACAACATTAACCGGCTTCTAAAATGTTTTTAAATGAATGATCAATATATATATGTAATTTGAAGTTAATATTTGTACTATACGAACTTATTTCACTATCTGGACTACGAACCAAACTATAATGATGGATTAAGTCTTCTGACCGGCGTCTTTTATCGAAAGTCCATGATGACGGTATATGAGATGCTTGATCATAGGACAGTGGTGTTAGAACTAAAGTGGAACATGATGTAGATCTCTTCATAGTACCAGTATCAGATGACCTGCAATGGTACAGGATTGTAGAATTATTATATGAGTATTGAAATTTTATAAAAAAAGATTTCCATGGTGGGAAAAATACCATGGGGCAATCAAAATTCCGAAGTAAATGAAAAAAGACTATATGAAAAGATGAAAATACTATACAAAAAACTATACATAAAGATTTAAGATAGAGTATAATTTATGAAGTATGAAAAGCGTAATGATAATTAATAAAGGTGCAAGAAAATGGTTTCAAAAAACAGAAATTACATTGCTTCCTTGGAACAAATACGAAAATATGAAATAAAATATCAAAATTACAGCACCGGAATTACAGTTCGTCATCTTGAAAGTCTTCAACCAAATGATATTGAGTTTTTCACATGCATATTACAACAAATGATCCTATATAGGAGTTGGGTTTGTACCAGAGGAAGACCTCAAATTCTTTGACGAGCGAAAATGTGTCGTTTCCAATAGTATTAACAATATAGGAACTTTTTAATGCATATTATACAGTTAGTTTACAATTATTGCTGATTTCCTAGTCAATAGGTGGTTGTAATTAAGCTTCAGGTTTCTGGTTACAGATGAGAGAATTGGTAGGAAAATTTTACCCGTTAGTTTTTGATATTATAAAAATTAATGTTGTTTTAGTTCACGCTGCTGACCGTTTTATATTACTGTTAAGATGTCAGCTTATATGTTGTCGAAGGCATTCCATTTATAATCACAGTATAAAGGTCAGATTGTTATCTGATGCATACCCATAACATGGTTAACGTTCTTTCTACCTTATTATAATAATGATGATTTAAAATATCGTTAGATTCCCAAAATTAAAATAACAATCTAGATATGTGTTGTGGTACTAATAAAGTGTTCTGAAAATTAAACTGGTTGAATAAATTGTATCAGTAGGCCACATATCTTCGAGGGTAAACTAAATTATTGGGCGTCCAACTTCATCCTAATGTTTAAATTAAAATATTGAATTATAATCCTGGTACCTTTGATAACTATTTAAAAAGATCCAAACTACCGATTATTTGGACGTTAGGAAAGCTATTTGGACAAAAACTCTCAGAAGATTGTCGTCAAAATCTAATATTGTGATGCAATCAAACTGAAAGTTAAGCACCCATCTACTTAACTTCTCCTACATACTTTCTCCTTTTCAACTCCACATCTTCAGCACAAACAAATACAGGCCGTCTACGAACGCATCTTTCCGTTTTATGGACAACATTTTTCTGAACCATTTTTTGAAAGTCCATAATGTAGTCGTGTCCTCTTGTTTTGAACTTCATTTGACCACATGGGTTCTCGTGATAATTCATTTCCAAGCTCTCACTGTCCAAAATAGCAGCATAACCTGTGACATTCTGAATAGAATACCAGATAGTTTTTGTATTTAACATTTTGTCGAATTTTGATTTTACAAGATACACATTTAGGTGTTTATTTACTTTAGCAATGGCATGGTTTTGTACAACACGACGGGTGCCACATGTGATGGGAGATCTGATTACCCTTCCGGAGCACCTGAGATTACCCCCGGCTTTTGATGGGGTTCGTGTTGATCGGTCTTTAGTTTTCTATGTTGTGTTTTGTGTACTGTTCGCGTTTCGTCGTTTTTTGTTTTTTTTTTGCCATGGCATTGTCAGTTTGTTTTCGATTTATGAGTTTGAATATCCTTTTGGTGTCTTTCGCCTCATCTTCGTCATGTTTAAAGAATATGCACTGTTGACATTTAACTGTGTACACCGAGCCATCATTTAAAAATTTCTGGTGCGCGAAAAGTCAAACAACAGTCTACAAAACACTTCATTGTCCTTTAATTTCACTTTCCGTTATATAAATAATGTCATCTCACTAAATAATTCAAAGTTTGATGACTGTTGAACGCACCTATCCCATCAAACTTCAAATAAAAGATACAACAGACACAGTTAAGTCTACTTCATATCTTGACTTATATCTAAAAATGAACCAACGAGAATTGGTTGAGAACAAAACTTAACAAAAAAAGAGCTTCTGCTTCCCAATTGGGAACTTTCCATTTCTATGTAGCAACATTTCATCAGCGCCTGCAGTATATTTCTGCCAGTTGATACGATATTCCAGGGCTTGCATTTCCTATCATGATTTCCTTGATAGAGTGTTGCTGCTCACAAGGAAGCTTTTTAACCAAGAGTCCCAAGTGGTGCAGTTGAAATCAGGAGATGTGGTATGATTGCCAATGAGACAACTATCCACTAAAGTTCAAATGAGTGGATGTACTAAACTTAAATTTAAAGAAATAGAACAAATGGAATAATAAAAACAGTAAACAGCTCTCTCACAACCAAAAAAAAAAAGGCGAAAGATAATAAAGGGACATTCAAACTCATAAGTCTGAAATGAACTAATAACGGCAACGAGTTGGTTGACCGTTATGGAATATCTGTTTCACAGATGACGACAGATATGTTCCAAATGTTGCAACCACAATCCCGTCCTCTGTCCTCCAATGTGACCTACCGAATTAGACTTATCACCGGGTTTATACTCACATGAGCAACATGAGCAACACAACGGGTGCCACTAGTGGAGCCGGATCTGCTAAACATTCCAGAGAATCTGAGATCACCCTAAGTTTTTTGGTGGCGTTCATGTTTAGCAGCCTTACGTTTTCTTTGATGTGTTTTGTATACTATTGTTTGTCTTTTGGTCTTTTTTCATTGTTTGCCATGGCGTTGTCATTTTATTTTAGACTTGTTATTTAGAATGTCTCTTTGGTATCTTTCGCCTCTCTTTCATATAAAACTAAAAACCGAGCAAGAAAAACACCAGCAAAAGCCGGAAAGGGAAAACAGATCATGCTCCACATGTTGCACCCGTCATTTTGCTCGTGTTATGTACGCATTCGATGATGTCCCAATCGAGGAAATTAGGGTTTGTGGACGACAATTTGAATATACTAGGTCATATGTGACACAGATATTCCAAAACGGCCAACGAACTCGTGATGGCGTCCGTAAAACTTTGGAAGTGATGACTTTAAATTTGTCATTTGGAACCCTTGGTTCAATAGCTTTCTTGCAAGCAGAAACCCTCTATTATACAAATTATGAATGGAAAAGCAACTTCTGGAATGCCGTAGCATATAAGAGATATATGATGCAATCAATTTTAGAAGAGCTAGTCAGTTGATACAGGCACAGGGACGACCAATAAAAACTATATCATTGAAAGAAGAAACTACTTCACGGTAGCGAGAAACTTTGAGCTTATCGACTTTAATATTAAAATACCTGTCCACCGTAAATAATCCACCTTTCTCTTTGATCTTCCCAGTACCATTTGTATTCTGTTGCTAAAGGTTGAAATTTCTGAACCGCTGATGATTCGGTTGATAACCTCCTAATATTGATAATGGTTCCTTTTTTCTTCCCTGTCATTTGTATGAAATCCATATTCATTCGTATTTGCTTGCTGGAAAAGGCAGATTAAGACCAGAATTAAATTTAAAGATGCATATATTTTACGCACTTCAAACAATTTTACCCGATCAAAACAGTCGCTCCTTGTTTATAGGGGAGGGGTCAAAAACACATTTGTTGCCCCTTGTTCCCCGGCTCCTACGTTCCTGTGGGTTCCTTAAAACATGTTAATATTTGTTTTTGATTGGTTTATTTTCAATCCAATTTAACCTAACCGTTAGGAGGTCTTTAGCCAGCCTTATACTATACTTTTTCGAAATTTCATTGCATTTTTCAATTTATGTAATAGAAATTCCTTCCGGGCTTGTGTGATTTCCATTTTTCAGTCAGTCTGAATAAAATATAAGAGATTTTTTATAAGTTATAGTGGTGGCTATTTTTGAAGAGGACTAGAGTAATCAACCAAAAATGTAAAAGGAATTGTATCCAAATTATTATATTTTCAGCAAAGCAGCCATGTCGGTTAGATTATGCAATTATCGAACATTACTTAAAATCTAACCAAGGAAATATTTTTTCTAAACTTGAATTGGTGTCAAATTTCAATTTTATTGACAGTGGCTGTTATGTTTAAAGGCGATTATGGCCATCAAACATAATGTTATTGCCTACAAGTTTGATAGCAGTTGGTCCAATTCAAGATTATTTTTTTAATGAATTATGTTGGTTGATTGGTCAACATTTTATTTTTGGAAATAAATGCCGTAATGGTTTGACATGGGTGTTATCAAGTTTAGTAGTTTTCATTACGGGTGATGCAGGCCTAGCTATGTCACAATTGGTACAGTGGTTTCCGATGGGAAGACTTCTAAAACTGTTTAGGATGGACGTCAAGTGATTTCAATAGTTCACGTTGGACATTTGACCCAGGTAAGTAGAGCAGCTGCCTTAAATGCAACAAGAAAATGAATACGGAGCATAACAAATAACCATGACCTGAAATATCCTAAACAGTGATTAAATATTAAATAAAGTTTGCAATGCGTCACTTTTTCGAAGGCAGAACCATCGAATCATCTCGGTATGAAATATTTAACCTTTTACAGATAATTATATGATAAAATATGCCTACCTACCCATACGACTTAAAGCAATTAACATAATACATATCACAGTAAATACCAAAAACTCTTACCAACAGACAATGTTATACACATCCACAGAACACATATATGAAACTACATACAAAAGTCACCATTATAAACATCACATTAACCATATCATATCTCTAAACATCAGACATTATATATACACATCAACAGAACACGCATATAAAACCGTATAAGCAGTCAAATATACATAACATTACGCAGACCATACCTAACCTCTATACACCAGTCAACATTGTACACATCCACAGACCATACCTAAACTCTATACATCAGTCAACATTGTACACACCCACGGACCATACCTAAACTCTATACACCAGTCAACATTGTACACATCCACATACCATACCTAAACTCTATACATCAGTCAACATTGAACACATTCACATACCACACCTAAACTCTATACATCAGTCAACATTGTACACACCCACGGACCATACCTATAAAACTGTATACAATAAGAAACACTATAAACGACACAGAACATAACCAAACGTTAACGTACTCTATATAACAGTCAACATTATACACATCTACAGAACACGTGTATACAAAACTGTTTATGTCAGTCAACATTATAAACATCCATGCATGCATAGAACACATATATCAAACTATATAACAGACAACATTATACATATCAGTAGAACACACCTATAAAAATGTATATAGTAGTCAACATTATAAATTCACAGAATATCCTTAACTTCTATACACAGTACATACCCATACTGTGTGACAGCAGTTGACAATGCACACATCACAGTACATACCCAAACTGTATACAGCAGTCAACAGTGTACACATCACAGTATTTCTGTTCTATCTCCACGTTTGTCGCTGGTCTGTAATCAGTCCATTTGCCTCTTGTGTCTTTAAACTGCCATTGATACATACTAGCTTTATGCTGCATGTTACATCTAGCTCCGTATCGACAATTTCCTCTCAAATAATAGATGCATATTTCTTCAGATTCTGCCTGTAGTGGTTCGTCTATGTCACAACTACATGCTACTGATAAACTCGACATTCCCGTAAACAGGCTTGGGTTTGATTTTGATCTGTAAAAAAGATGTAAACGTATCTACTAATGTCAATATTGTGCTGCCCCCCAAAAAATGAATACCTTTTTTCTAGCTTTAGCATTGAGTTAGTAGTACTATATTTTATCAGCATTACCAAATAGTTGAAATTCAAATTCTCTGCGGTGTCATAGATGTATTTTATTGAAGAAAGCGGTGTGATAATTGTAGCTTCATATGTACATGCATCAAAATAAATTATAACTAACCTGATCATGCCAGTATTCTGAGTTGTGATTTTGCTATATATGCTTTATCTTCATTACCTGATCATGCCGTGATCCTTTGGTTGTAATCGTTCCGAAGTCACTGGTACCTCATCGTTAGTATCACAGACTACATCTTAATTACCTGATCATGCCATTGCTGGGTTATGATCGTGCCACAGTTACTGTAACTTCATTGTTTGTATCACGTGCACTGACTACACCTTCATTACCTGATCATTCCACGATTCCTGGGTTGCGAACGTGCCACGGTTATTGGTACTTCATCGTCTGTATCACTGACTACACTTTCATTACATGATCATTCCACGATTCCTGGGTTGTGAACTTGCCACGGTTATTGGTACTTCATCGTCTGTATCACTGTTTACACCTTCATTACCTGATCATTCCACGATTCCTGGGTTGTGAACTTGCCTCGGTTATTGGTACTTCATCTTCTGTATCACTGACTAGCCCTTCATCACCTAATCATTCCATGATTCCTGGTTCTTCATCGTCTGTATCACTGACAACTCTTCATTACCTGATCATGCCACGATTCCTGGGTTGTGAACGTGCCACGGTTATTGGTACTTCATCGTCTGTATCACTGACAACTCTTCATTACCTGATCATTCCACGATTCCTGGGTTGTGAACGTGCCACGGTTATTGGTATCTCATCGTCTGTATCACTGACAACTCTTCATTACCTGATCATGCCACGATTCCTGGGTTGTGGTCGTGCCTGAGGTACTAGTACTTCATCGTCTGAATCACTGACGTCATCGTCCGAGTCCTCAGTGAAACACTCTTTCAATTCTTCTACAATGTCTCTTGCACTCTGTTTTATATTGATGCCATATTTTACTAGAAGTTCTAGAAAATGAAAGATGTGAAATTGAATATGAAAATAATAAACAAACGTTATTAAAAATCGCAAATCGTAAACGTACTTCAGGAATGAACTTGTAAAGATTGTTTGCTCGTAACATTTTTTTCTTCATTACTTTCTAATATGTTTTACTCGTCATTCGCCTTAATAAGGAATGCATTTACCTTTTTAACGTCCAATGCCATTTTATGTTAAAAAATGTAAATGCTGATATTCTAGAAACTAAAATATTTACATTTTTTCCCCATTATTTTGTTAAGTTGTATATTATCTGATGAACAATTGCACATGCAACAAAATACATTCATAATTTCTATTCACATAATATTCAATATCTAAATACAAAATATTCCAATTCTTTAATTTGAGGTTATAAAAAAAGGAAACACAAACTATTCGATAATAAGATAAAAATTCTACCTTTCAATTGAGGCTGGAAAATGTTATGATTTTGTCTGCATCTCCTTCCAAAACGACATGATCCGGTAACATAAGGTTTACAAATATGCAGAAATTTACATCCAGCTTCCTTTGAACAGCCTTTTTCTAAGTTGTAAAATTTGCATATTGGTGGTCGTGTCACCTGACATCTATTTCTAGGGCTTTTAAATAGATTTCTTAGCTCCTCAACATCTATTTCAACCAAGTCGTGATATTCTAAAAGTGCCTTGTTATAGTCGGATTTCAAATTGTGACCAAAACGACACCTAGATCCTTTAACGGTGCAAGAATTTGATAACAGATAATATTTACAGATGTGTAATTTATTGCAAGTTTTATCGCATCTTTTCCGTATTCCGCTGTGCGATGGACACAGCTCTAATGTCGTTTTTGCTCTGATCAATTTTGAATTATAACGGTCTTCCACAAAAAAGTTGCTATCGAATTTTTGTAGCAGAGGTAGAAAGGAAAACCGAAACTTTCTTCCAAGACTTTTCTCTACATTTTCTTTTAGTTCTTCAATAGTCAAACTATCATTTTCTTCTTTGCAGAGATGCTGAATAGCAGCGTTGACGATCTGAAGATCATACTTCTTTAAATTTCGTTCTGGCTTGGGTGGTAGTTCTCTTAAGCTTGCCATAACTAATTCGGAATGGCGATTGCTTGCATGAAGAAATGCTATTTGTATGATTTGCACATCATTACACAGGTTTAACCTAAAATAACACACACAAAAAAATCATGCGGCAGTTCAGAAGTCTCATTCCATGAATTTTTTAAAGATTATTTTCTCTAAAACAAAGATCATTTCATGAAAAAATTGGAACGGCGGAATGGATGATGGATAGTGGGATTTGATGTTTTGACGTATTCTCAATCAGATTAAAATTCAGATCTGTCGGAACTCGCGTGATTGTCGAACACCATAATGAAAACAGAGATCTATATCATAATTAGATTGGTGTACGGAAACAAGTATGTATGAACGCGTAAATAAACTCATCATAGATACCAGGATTAGGATTGTGTACGCCAAACGCGCGTTTCGCCTACATAAGACTCAGCAATCACGCTCGAATACGAAAATCATTAAACACTGAAAAATTATTGAATTAATCAAACCCCTTAAATAGTGCATGGAAGTACCATATTGTCAATATAATACTTATCATATTGTCAATATGATACTTCAATAAATATTGCAAGTCCGCCATAAAGAGACTTCGGATATTATATTTATTCTTTACTTTCCAGAACATTTGTAATTATTATGTTACTTCATGAGCGATGGTCCGCTGTCTTGGTCACATGAATTATTGTAGAGAGAATCTAATGGAAAATGATTAAACTGCTTTTTATGAGTCAATATCTTTGATTGTTATCAATTAAACATCAGTCTTTCGTTTAAAAAAAAACACAATTAATATATATACTGGCTTCTCTTGGGGGGAAATCACCCGAGTTCGATCGATCGGCATAGGGTACATCGTCGACTTGGTATAGTACAGACTCGTTTGCATTAAAGTGGTGGGTTAAGGCAGCTGTTTCATCAGAACCATATCCCCACTTGTATGACAAAACAATCGGTTCAAACCAGTAGAACTGTGAGCTATTGCTCACTAATGATACCTCGTGTTAAGTTTTCGGCAACCAGGAAGATGAAGAGAACAGAATCTGAAAACGCATTACATGTTAAAGTATGTTCACATGAAGCCTGGTAACAAATTTCATGAAGCTTTTTTTTTGCAACTTGCAAGAAAAATGCGACTAAATTTCGTACATGGCCTATATGTGTAGAATAATATATAAGTATTCTGTAAACAGGAAGTTGACGAGAAAGGAATCGTGATTTATATCACAAAACGAAAACTGTACATCCGAAATCAAAACTTAACAATTCAATCACAAATAATACATGTTACCAGTAAACCGTTTTATCGGTGTTCCCACTATCTATATCACACTGCAGCTCTTCATACAGTTGCATATCACGGCCTTGTGACGTCAAAGACGTTGACCCGGACCTTAATAACTTTGAACCGGACAAATCACCGACGTCATAATGAATTAACCTGTTCGCTGGTGAAACAAAGAAAAACACTTGTTTCTGTCATGCAAATTATACAAATACAATCCGATGAATCGATTATCAGATTTTCTTCATATTGATATTGTAAAATATCAGCTACTCGACACAATATGATGCTTTTTTTAACTCGTTCGCTGCGCTCACTCGATGAAAGCTTCATATTGTGACTCGCGGCAGATAATTTACAATATCAATATGCAGACAACCTGATAAGCGGTACTTATCAGACAAAACCTCAACGAATTGTAATCTGACCTTAAATCAATTATGGGTGAATAAATGTGATTGCGTAGTTTACATTCAACAGTAAATCTTATGTTTTACCAGTCTTCACGACGCCTATTAGGTATGGAGTTCAAACCTTTTTTGTACAAGCCCGGCCTTTATCACAAAATCCTAACATAAAAGCTTTTTTTATATCAATTGTTCTTCTATCGTTTGCATTTTTCGTTTCAGAGTTCTCAGATTTTCCATTTTTGAGATTTCTGGAACGGCGTTGTATCAGTAATGAACAAATAGAACACTTCAATAAAATTGTATGAAATAAAAAAAATAATAATAAAATTTGAAAGTTAACATGGTTAACATCGAATCAAATTTGAGTATTTGTTTTGTTTAGCTCGATCGGGGATTCCTCAACCACCCAGGTGATTAGTTTTAAATCTATTTGTTAACAGGCTAAGTATAAATTCCAGGATACATGTTTATCATTTGCTTAATATGTAGTTTTGTTTACGTGGCAGACAAGTAGAATGTAAGCGGAAGTAATCATCTATATATGCAGTACACATGTTCAATTTTGAGTATTAACATTAATATAAATATATATAAACAAACTTACCATTTAGAGGTTATAATTACAAAAGATATATAAATTCAAATGCGGAAAAAATGTACTTTTTACTGCAATCGAAATATTAAAACAAAATACTTTTTACTGCAAAAACTGACACGAAAGATAACCCAGGTAAATTAGATGCACCTTGAACTTCGATGACATAGAAATATTAATCACTATATGTACTTGCCATCCCGAACACATTTGAAGGGGCTCCCTAAGCAAGTCTTCGATACTCTGATAGCACGAGATCAACTGTCCGAAACTTCAATACTGAAAAAATAAACAACACATGTTGTTTTATATTATATTTCAACTGGCTTATATAACTATATAAGCCAGTTGAAATATGATAAAAATGATTGATCATAAATTTCCTAGAATTTCCTTCTTCCTTCTTCAAAATAAGAATCAATTCCCTTAAAAGATCATATATATATATATAGCTACTGGTAAGAAAACATAGATAAAACTGTATGAAAATGAAGGATTATTTTTTTATTTCCATCTTACTTTGTTAGTCAGGAATATAAATCTCCGGGAAAATGCATGATGTGTCTCCATTACATGTTTGATGATGTTTTACGAAAAGTCCTGAAAAAAGCTGCATTTAGGATAAAAAGTAAAATCACAAAAATACTGAACTCCGAGGAAAATTCAAAACGGAAAGTCCCTAATCAAATGGCAAAATCAAATGATAAAACACATCAAACGAATGGACAACAACTGTCATATTCCTGACTTGTTACAGGCATTTTCAAATGTAGAAAATGGTGGATTAAACCTGGTTTTATAGCGCTAAACCTCTCACTTGTACGACAGTCGCATCAATTTCCATTATATTGACAATGATGCGTTAACAAAATGTCACAAATAGGGGTACAAAAACAACTGACATGATATGCGGCAGAACCAACAATAAAACATGTGACCGTGATAAATATGTTGGATTTCTTAACTAGACTTCTTTATATATATTTTTTTACTGTATATAATGAGGGCTTTGTCATCGTGCTTTCCAACAGTTAGCTGATAAATTAATATTAGCAACATTTGAAGCAGGCTGAACATTTCAGCGTGTGCACTCTTGGTGTTTTTCTGGTTTTTTTTAAACCTAGATGCATCACCACTAGATAGAAAGTCTGTTTGTCCACAGTTTCTGAACATATTTTATAGGATTTGGCTCTTTTAGGTCCTTTTTTGGTCATAGAGCTCTTCGACTGTTTCGGTTTTTATACATCCTTGGCTTTCAAATATTTGGCTTTGAGCGTTCCTGGTGAAGGTAAATCCAGAAAGCGCTTCGGACACATGACATTTATAACGTGTAGTTTTTCTTTTTTTTAATTGATATACTTCCTCTTAATGAATTCTGAAATTGTACTTAAAACAGGCCTGCTACTCCCTGATACAATTACGCAGATGGTCCAATGTGTTTTGTGGATGTTAGCTTTTCTAACTCTTGATCTCGGGCATAAGATATTTATAAAGTCATTCCAGAAAATCACATATCGGTCGTACCGAAATTGATATCAACATTTATATTCAAACACTAATATAATTATACATGTATTACAATAAATAGTTTAAATAATTGTTTATGTCCGAAGCGCTTTTGTGGATTTACATTCATCAGAACGCTTAAATAAAAACATTTCAATGTCAAGGTTGTATAAGACCTAAACATGTGAACAGCTATATAACCAAAAAGGACTGACAAAATAGCTTAATCCATATAAGGTGGAACCTCAGTTTCTTTATAATATCTGAATGTAACAACGGATTTTTTTTAAATTGTTCGCAAAGCTTGCCAGTATCGACGGAAATTTGATGATGTTCCAGTGACAGTGTGTGCAATGTGAGGATCTGATTCTCGCATGCGTCTTGTTAATGTAAATGTATGACAAACTTGAGACTTTGAGAATGAAGAAGAGATGTTAAGTTTTTATATATGCGGCCAGTCAGTTGCTACTTAAATATCCAAATACAAGATTTCGAGGAAGAGCTTGATTGCTTAACGCCTAGTGGTTAAATATGTCATGCACATGCATTCATATTTCTAAAAAAAAAGAAAGAATACATAAAGCTACTGCATGATGATAAACTCATTTCTTAATATATTCGTTAGATGGTTTAAAAATTTAAAACATTGCATGCCACAAAGTTAATTAATTCTTTTGAAAAACCCGAGATGTTATCCCTCTAACAGTTAAAGGTTGACATTCAAGGAATCCAGTCGACTATCTAACATTAAAGTTTGATGATATTCTTATTTGATAATTTAACTGCAATAAATAGGGATGATCCCTTTTAAAAAAATAAGATTAAGTAATACTTTTTTTTTTATACTTAATAACTATTAAAATTCTTGCAAAGCTAATTTTATTTTTCGTTATCGTGCTGTTTTATGATTTTTTTCCATTTTGTTTATCCTTATATTTTATTTTGCTTAACATTTACTTTATCGAGATAGAGTATACTATAAACGGTGTGTACTATGAACTTTTAAAGTTTTGGTTGTTGACGTCTTTGTCAAAGGACAAGAGGTGATAAGGGCCATGTATTGCTCCACCCCCAAATTTCATTTTGTCATTTTGTAACTCTATACCAAAGACCTTCTGAAAATGGACAGCCAACTACTACACCTTTTTTGTTAGCTTCTTTCTTTGATTTTTTGTATTTGTTTGAACTGTGTTGTCAGTTGTGATGTATATTTACACAATTTTGGCTGCAGGATGGCAATTATCCTTACATTAACCTATTACCTCCTTTTGTGTTGCTCACCCAATTTTGTCAATATAATCAGAGACTACTATAACACGCTATAGTAGTGTAGAGTACGAAGACTAGGGTACATGTATTTTATTGTGACATGTGTGATGTACATGTAAGTTTACATAGACAGGGAGAAGATATTTTTGATGTATGTTTTAATTGGTATTAATAGAGCATATTGTTTAATATTCTGTATTTTTTTATGAAAGTCTTATTATGTAGGAAACAGTAACTGTGTGAAATAACTTGTACTATATTACTTGTAATGATTGTAGTCTGAAACATATTCATAATTGAAGCAAATAAGTTTTAATTAACATTTAATTAAGTAAAGTTAGAACAATTACAATATTATGATTTTCTAGAAATATTGAATTACTGTCATTTGAATATTTGATAAACTATTTGAAGTTCATGTTATAATTTACCAGTTCATAGTAATAATCCACTGAATGTCTTGTATTTTTGTGATGATCCAATTGTAGCAACTGTAGTAGATCGTAGTAAATCTCGTAGTAAATCCACGCACCTTGCTTGAATTTTATGAATGAAATGTACTGACATGCGCAGTGGAACCCATGTGTCACTTGGGACGATTTTTCAATAAAAACACTATTTTTACGTTTCGGCAACTGTTTTCAAATACTCTTTGTAATTCCTTTTAGTATTTGTAGTCAACGTCTTCAATGTTTTGCAGATGTTAATGCTCACTATCCTTGATATTTGTCATTTTGGTTAGCCGGTGACACACATAACTTTTGGCAATGTTGTTTACGTATTGTGACTTCCGGTGAAGTTTTATTGGTGTATTTTTAGCTACTATAGAAATTTGTTTAGTACCATGCAAAATTTGTTTATTATATGACTGTTACTAAAATTGTATATTATTATGATTTTTGTAATTTATTTGAGAATTCAAATATTTCGTTGGACAGCAAGCGCGCGATCCAACAATTTTCCAACTTTGCCAACAATCCAACATTGACGTAATTTCGACGCTTGTTCGTCAGTTCTGCTTAAATCTTTGGTCGTTACAGTTAGTATTTTATTTCGCTCATCAGTAATTTTTGTCAAAATGGTTAATTTTTCTAACAAACTTCATTTTTTTTGGGGTTAAATTGTAAAGGAAAATAGTAAATTTAACGTTTTCTAAGTTAGAAAGGAATATTTCATTTTTAGCGGACTCTTAGGAGCCGGACTCTTACATTTTTGATCTTTTGCTTAAAGTATTTTATTTTTTTAGTAAATTTAGGAAAGTTCTTAAAATTGTTTTAGAATATCTTTTGGGTTAATTATCGTATTATTGCTGGCAAAGCTTTATTTCTAGTTTATCTTTTAAAGTTAGGATTATTGAAATTGTTCATTGTTTTCATGTTACTGTTAACGTTTGTCTTTTTCTAATAAATAAAATTAAATAGGAAAACATTAGGCAATTAAGGGATAATTTCCTATAGGTCTGGAAATTATAATAAACAAAACAGTTTATTTAAGGTATAAATTGTATTTTATTGTTAGTTATTCAGGAAAGGTTCTGAATATAACTAATGATAATAAACATTTTTTTATATAACTGGTGAGGTATCAGTTATTACTATTTACAAAATTGTCAGAAAGAGGTATTCTGACTAAATTCACTTGAAATTAGTATTTTCTGTAAGGGTAATTTATTTTCTTGGTAATATAGCAGGACTCAGCCTTTTAGGTATTTTTCTAACATACCAACATACAATTATATTGGTAATAGCAAGTGTTATTTTTTATTAGAATTGCACGGACAAAGTTATCCGGCAATCATAAAAATTATATTAATCATCTCTTGAGTGTAGAGATAAAATATTACATGTATACTGAATAGATTCTTGTCATATATAATCTAAAAGTCTATAATTTAAGTATCTTACTACTTAAAATTGTTGTTGTTTATCTTGAATATCAATGAAAATATCTGAGTCTTGAAATGAATAAAATATAGAAACTTATTTATGTTACTTTTAACAAATGCCTATATTATACTGACCAGTTCATATCTTGTCATATTAACTTAGCAATTTACAAACTACTCATAATTTGGAGTAAAACTTTTGGGTCAAGCATTTCAAGCCCCTGCCCGCTACATAATTTTGGCATCCACGGTGGGATTCATTAAACTTTATTGGATCCTGTGATACGAACCTTTTGAAGTGTAATAGATTATCAGTGAAATGGGTAAACCAAGGTCTGTTCGATCAAGAAAGACTGACACATATAATAGAGGACATAGTAGCCAATTAGAATCAGAAACAGAGGACAGTGAAATCCATACTCTCCACACCACTGATGACGAAACATGTCATTCTGGAAGTGATCAAGTTTATGAAGCTTCTCATGACTTGTCTGACATAGAGACTGAGGAAGAAGAAGAAACAATAATTTTAAGACCCAGATCCAAATTAAGTAAGAGACCAAGTCCTAGAAAACCTGGCTCTCCAAGAAGGTCCTCCAGATATAGAAAGCAAAATGATCTAGAAAATAAGTCAGAACCTCAAAACCAAGGTGATTCTGGGATATATGATATTATTAAAGTAGCTATACAAGATATGACTGGTCAAGTAGTATCAGCCATTCAAAATGCTTTTACTGGCATTACAAAACAATATAGGCATACTAATGCTTCAAGTGAGCAACAAAAACATGCTAAAAGTATAACAATTGCTAATAATAGTAATTCAATTTCTAAAGTTAGAAAAAGTAAACCAAGTTTTACATCTAATAGTAATTTAGATTTTACATCAGCATCTGAGTATGATGAAACTGATGATGAAATATTTAGTGATGCATGCTCTGATATGGATACTAATAGTATTGACACAGATATCGATGTTATAACCCAAAGTAAACGATCAAAATCGAAAATTGGGTTTTCCAATGCTAAACTCCCATCCTTCACAGGAAAAGAAAAATGGGAAGTCTGGATTAATAGGTTTGAAGCAGTAGCAAATCTACAAAATTGGGATAATAAAACTAAATTGAGTGAATTGTTAACCAGACTTCAAGGGGAAGCTGGTGATTTTGTGTTTGACCAATTAAATAGTAAAACATTAAAGAATTACTCAAAATTAGCAACAGAACTTAAAAATAGATTTGGAGTCTTTGAAAATAAAAGAACATATAAAGTACAATTTAACAGACGTACCCAAAAATCAAATGAAGACACTGCAGACTATGCTGCGGAATTAAAACGCATATATGACAAGGCTTATTCAAACAGACATGCTAAAATTAGGCAGGAAGACCTGCTTCAAAGATTCTTAATGGGATTGTCAGATAATGAAGCAAGAATTCATATTGAACTGACAAAAGACCCCAAAACTATTGAGGAAGCAGTACAGGAGGTTATTATCTATAAGGAGACAACTTCAGAAACACAGGAGGGTAATTCAGAAAAAAATACCAAAGTAAGGCAACTAAAGAAACAGAACACCAATTTCAACAAACAAGGTTCTACAAATACAGAAAAAGATGTCATTCCGATAACCAAAGATGAATTACAGAAAATGTTTGACCAAATGTACCAGGACAAGAAAAGAAATGATGATACACATACATCAGTAACAGGACACAATTATCATGATGAAAGACAGTTTGACAGACAGTCCTTCAATGTCAATGCACCATCCTATGTTCCAAATGGGAATTTTAGAAAGAATAATTCAGACAGAAATGCTAACCCAGAAACTATCCCAAAATGTTATTATTGTGGTCAACCAGGTCATTATGCCAGAAAATGCTATAGTAATCCCAATAGGCAACCAGATTATACATGTTATAGAAATAATAAGGCTACTCCTCCAAGACAGATGAATATGCCTTACACTCCCCCCAACAGTAATACTAGTCCGTCACAAGGTGAATTTAAATCAGATGGATATACATTAAACTAGAACGGGTTAACCCAGCTGACCAGAAGTTAGCCCTTAAGTTTAATGAAAACGGTCATAAATTGGACAATATTGGTGTACATGAACCAATAAGCAGTATAACTTTATGTAATAGTAAAAGTGAGGAAAATATTAGTAATAGTAATAGTATTGAGGAGAATATTAGCAAAAGTAAATACTAATAAGGAAAATATTAGTAATAGTAATGAGGAAAATATTATTATCAGTGGAAATAATAGTAAGAGTAAAGAGGAAAATATTAGTAATAGTGGAAATATTAGTAATAGTAATAGTAAAGAAGAAAATATTAGTAATAGCGGAAATATTACTAATAGTAATGAGGGAAATATTAGTAATAGTAAAAGTAATAAGGAAAATGTTAGTAATAGTGAAAATATAGTAAAACAGGGAGATACCTGTAATAGTAATACATCTTCTGTCACTTTAGAAGATAAAAATTTAGTTTGTTCTACACCAATTTTAGGTAGTGAACCATCAATTGCAAGTAATGTAATTGCAAGACAAGTACTCCGAAGTGATGGAGTTTATGTTGAAGGACATATCCAAGGGTCTGAGGTTAATTTTACTGTAGATACAGGGGCAGTTCGGACAGTGTTATCCGTGTATGCCTTTAATAAATTTCCTCATGTTAATAGACCAATCTTGGAAAAGTCTAATACTTTAGCTTGTGCTGATGGCAAACCCTTAAAGGAGCTAGGGAAAGCTATTTTTGAAATTCAATTAGGAAATTTATGTTTTAGTACAGAAATGATAGTAGCAAATATAGAAGATGAAGCTTTGTTAGGACTGGATGTTTTAATGAAATCTCAGTGGGGTCCTGCTGACATAAAGTTAACAGATGGAATTATACTGCTTGGTGGTCATGCTATCCATTGTACCCAAATTGGCCAAACAAATAAATTTATTCGAAAAATTTATGGAGAAGCTAACTATGAAATTCCCCCAAGGTCAGAAATTTGTGTTGATGTTTTTGTTGACCGACTTGATGATGATTCTCCTGAAACAGTTCAAGATTGTATTTTAGAACCCTCTGAGAATTTTTTAGAAAGATTTTCATTAGTAATGGCACCATGTTTAGTTAACATACATGTAAGCCAAGATGTTACGTGTAAAACTAGCATAATGGACACATATGATTACAAAAACACTTTGTATCAAGATACAGTAATTGGTTCAGCAGAAGTTGTTGAACATGAACCAAAGATGTTAATAGAAAGTGAAGACACACTTGAATTGAATAACCAAAATGCAATGAGAAGACTGAAATTTCATGACTCACATTTAGTGTCTGGAAAGGGGGTATCCAAAGAAGAAATAATTAGACATTTGACTAGTAAAGAAAAAGAACTTGTACCAGAACCACCTCCTACAACAGCTACAGGAACACAAAAGAAACAGAAGAAGTCCCTAGTAGTTAATGACAATTAATTATATATTGAATAAAGATGTAATTTTATATTTTTAATGGAAATTTAAGGTATTGTTTATTAGAGTTGTTAACATCAAAAGTAATTTCAGGTTAAGATTAAAAGTTATTTAAATTTACTTAGATTGAAAATTTATCTTTGAAATTCATGAAAAGTTTATAAGTTATTTATATTAGATATAGTCAAAGCTTTCGAGTGTTAAAAGTTAATTTGGGGTGTATTTTTGAACTTATATTTAAACATTTTGGTACTGTTTACATGGTAACTAAATTTTCCTTCAGAAAACCTCTGGTTCTTAGCCATGTTCCACATTGTTCTTAATGTTCAGTAATTTTTCACATTTGGTATATATAACTAAGTCTGTCTGGTATCTACCGCCCTCGTGCTGATGGTCATAATGGTGAAACTTCTGGTGTATCTGAAAAATATTATATAAAAAGAATATATTTTTGTAGTTTTTTTTACATAATTTAATATATTACCATGTATTTTAGTTATAATCATAGATGGTATTAATAAGAAAACTAATTTCATTCAGTTTTGGAAATAATTCTTAAAATATTAAGTCTATTTTTCTTTTTAAGAAGTACATGTATATGCAATTATTAAAGGCATAGAAAAAAAAAATCAAAACTTTAAATGGAAGCTTTTGCAAAAAGTTAAAAGTATTTGCGGGGACGCAAATAATGGAAAGGGGGTAAAATGTAGAGTACGAAGACTAGGGTACATGTATTTTATTGTGACATGTGTGATGTACATGTAAGTTTACATAGACAGGGAGAAGATATTTTTGATGTATGTTTTAATTGGTATTAATAGAGCATATTGTTTAATATTCTGTATTTTTTTATGAAAGTCTTATTATGTAGGAAACAGTAACTGTGTGAAATAACTTGTACTATATTACTTGTAATGATTGTAGTCTGAAACATATTCATAATTGAAGCAAATAAGTTTTAATTAACATTTAATTAAGTAAAGTTAGAACAATTACAATATTATGATTTTCTAGAAATATTGAATTACTGTCATTTGAATATTTGATAAACTATTTGAAGTTCATGTTATAATTTACCAGTTCATAGTAATAATCCACTGAATGTCTTGTATTTTTGTGATGATCCAATTGTAGCAACTGTAGTAGATCGTAGTAAATCTCGTAGTAAATCCACGCACCTTGCTTGAATTTTATGAATGAAATGTACTGACATGCGCAGTGGAACCCATGTGTCACTTGGGACGATTTTTCAATAAAAACACTATTTTTACGTTTCGGCAACTGTTTTCAAATACTCTTTGTAATTCCTTTTAGTATTTGTAGTCAACGTCTTCAATGTTTTGCAGATGTTAATGCTCACTATCCTTGATATTTGTCATTTTGGTTAGCCGGTGACACACATAACTTTTGGCAATGTTGTTTACGTATTGTGACTTCCGGTGAAGTTTTATTGGTGTATTTTTAGCTACTATAGAAATTTGTTTAGTACCATGCAAAATTTGTTTATTATATGACTGTTACTAAAATTGTATATTATTATGATTTTTGTAATTTATTTGAGAATTCAAATATTTCGTTGGACAGCAAGCGCGCGATCCAACAATTTTCCAACTTTGCCAACAATCCAACATTGACGTAATTTCGACGCTTGTTCGTCAGTTCTGCTTAAATCTTTGGTCGTTACAGTTAGTATTTTATTTCGCTCATCAGTAATTTTTGTCAAAATGGTTAATTTTTCTAACAAACTTCATTTTTTTTGGGGTTAAATTGTAAAGGAAAATAGTAAATTTAACGTTTTCTAAGTTAGAAAGGAATATTTCATTTTTAGCGGACTCCAAGGACGTATACGTCCTTGCGGACTCTTAGGAGCCGGACTCTTACATTTTTGATCTTTTGCTTAAAGTATTTTATTTTTTTAGTAAATTTAGGAAAGTTCTTAAAATTGTTTTAGAATATCTTTTGGGTTAATTATCGTATTATTGCTGGCAAAGCTTTATTTCTAGTTTATCTTTTAAAGTTAGGATTATTGAAATTGTTCATTGTTTTCATGTTACTGTTAACGTTTGTCTTTTTCTAATAAATAAAATTAAATAGGAAAACATTAGGCAATTAAGGGATAATTTCCTATAGGTCTGGAAATTATAATAAACAAAACAGTTTATTTAAGGTATAAATTGTATTTTATTGTTAGTTATTCAGGAAAGGTTCTGAATATAACTAATGATAATAAACATTTTTTTATATAACTGGTGAGGTATCAGTTATTACTATTTACAAAATTGTCAGAAAGAGGTATTCTGACTAAATTCACTTGAAATTAGTATTTTCTGTAAGGGTAATTTATTTTCTTGGTAATATAGCAGGACTCAGCCTTTTAGGTATTTTTCTAACATACCAACATACAATTATATTGGTAATAGCAAGTGTTATTTTTTATTAGAATTGCACGGACAAAGTTATCCGGCAATCATAAAAATTATATTAATCATCTCTTGAGTGTAGAGATAAAATATTACATGTATACTGAATAGATTCTTGTCATATATAATCTAAAAGTCTATAATTTAAGTATCTTACTACTTAAAATTGTTGTTGTTTATCTTGAATATCAATGAAAATATCTGAGTCTTGAAATGAATAAAATATAGAAACTTATTTATGTTACTTTTAACAAATGCCTATATTATACTGACCAGTTCATATCTTGTCATATTAACTTAGCAATTTACAAACTACTCATAATTTGGAGTAAAACTTTTGGGTCAAGCATTTCAAGCCCCTGCCCGCTACAGTAGTTTCAGATATAACGGAACTATAAACAACTGTCATACAAATGGGAGGTTTAACTACCTATAAACCATGTTTAACCCACCATTTTCTTTCGAAAACCACTCTACCAAGTCAGGAATATTATAGTTGTTATTCTTTCGTTCCGTTGATTGATAACGTTTGATTTTGTCAGATTTTAAGTACCTCCCGTTTTTGAACTTACCTTGGAGTTCGGTATTTTTGTTTTATTTTTATGTACATTCTTTACACATCATCGGCCATTTTAATTTGTAAATTGTGTGTATTCACTATTTTGTTTTATGTATAACTAGATGTTCACTTGGCAAAACTATACATCATTAAAACCATTGGCGACAGTACAGCTATTTTTCTCAGTAAGAAAAGTTTGTTGCAGATCCAATCTTGGATTTTTTTAAATGGAAAGAATTTTAGGATTAAGGATCTACTTACCCTTCCGGAGCACCTGAGATCACCCCCAGTTTTTGGTGGGGTTCGTGTTGCTTAGTCTTTTGTTTTCTATGTTGTGTCATCTGTACTATTATTTGTCTGTTTGTCTTTTTATTTTTGGCCATGGCGTTGTCAGTTTGTTTTCGATTTATGAGTTTGACTGTCCCTCTGGTATATTTCGTCCCTCTTTTAAGGACAATACCAGTTCGAAGAGTCAATTGATAAGCGCCATCGCCTTATTTTCTTTTTCAGTTTCACTATCTATCATTGTATTCAAAATAATAAAAAAATCGCTGAATTGGTCAAAAGTGTCATTTAGGACAGTCCCTCCTGTAGGATGTTTATCCACAAATAATTCAGTTATGTTTATATACCTGTAAATTTTATCTGTCTGATCCTTTTTTGTTGTTTTAGTTTCTAAACCTATTAAAGTTTACAAGACAACAGTCACAAGCGCAAAACATGGGTCCCGAAAAAACTGTCATTGAAAGGCAATAACTGCTATAGAGCTGACTGACAATTTGATTTATGTGTAGGTTTGGTCTAGTTGATATGTGTTTTTGCTGTAAAAAGTGCCTAAAGACCGCCAAAAGGGGAATGACTTCCAACTGACGTTTTCAGCAAGTTTGACATGTTTATAAATCTGCTCTTTTTTAATTAGATACTGTTTAAAGTTTCATGTGTTTTTGCTGTAAAAAGTGCCTAAAGACCGCCAAAAGGGGAATGACTTCCAACTGACGTTTTCAGCAAGTTTGACATGTTTATAAATCTGCTCTTTTTTAATTAGATACTGTTTAAAGTTTCTCCCTATCTATTGTAATAAAATGAGTAAAAATGGAGTCGACTGAAATTTCAGCAATATCGTATTATTTTTATATAACCTTATCTTGATGGTCATTTAAAGGACCAGTTGAGGATTAAATAACACACATTTTCATAATCATATGTATGCAGTTTTTGTTCCTTGTGCTTTGCAACATATCATGTATAAAATTCATCTTTTTGCATTTTAAATGTTGGAAACGCTTTTCCCAGTCGTGTTTGGCCTTAATCTGTCCAGTCTCAAGTAGTATCTTGGCACTAAGGTATTGCCTCCTATGCCGCTAATTGTTGGTTTCTCAAGAATGGTGATTTTAGCTACAACACTGTTGTTGCCTCTGTTTAAAAGGTTTATTTTCAAAGTGAGATGAATTCTTGTTTAACGAAATCTATGCAATAAATTGCACTGAAATCTAATGATCAATATTATGTAAAAGGCTGATGAGAAGGGTTTATCAGCAGATATACACAAATATCCAGATCTTGTATAATCCTAGGGGTCATTGAATCACATGAGCTTGGTCATTGTTCTCATTAAATCTATAGTTTTGTTAAAATGAATTTACAAATGTTGACAATACATAAAATGATAAAACAAACTGTTGACATAAAGATGTCTCGCCTGTATGTAATTTGATAGTAAAATAAATGTTAAGATTAAAACAGCAATACTTTAACTTGCAAATATGCAAAATATTCAAAGTCAATGAACTGTTACTGAAGGTACATGAGTGCCAAATAATTTCAGTGGAAATAAGATATGTCTCACAAACTTAAACATGCAAACTATGAAAAAAAAAGTCAATTATTCATGGCTGAGGAGGAAGCAGGGCTTAAAAATCTCAATGGAAATGAAATGTGCCAATGTTTATACAACTGCATACCAAACATCATTGATTTACCATAAGTGGTTCCCCTTTAACTGACCTAATCACAAACTTTAACAAATTGTTGACGACACTGCTGCCGGAAACAGCTTACCTAAGTCTAAGCTGGTTCAAGAACAATCTCAACTTGTTTGAATTGCATATTTGTATTTTATTGTCAGATAAAATTTGCAACAAGCACATATATTCCTAAAATATAAAATAAATGAAGCTTCATTATACCTATCCTAGCCATCAGGATGAATGGAACATAAATTGTAAACTAGAATTGTACATTTATATGTATTTGAACGAAATATTGTGAACAACATCTTTTAAGGATGTTCGCTACTCTTGTTTCAAAATAACAAGGTTTTTAAAAGACTGTATATAAATTAATAGTATATAAATAAAGGAAATAAAAAAGCAGAAAAAAATGAAGGGTCTGTGTGCTTGTTTTCAAGATATATGCCATTGAAAATTTGACAGGAAATAATTCTCTCTTGACTTTTCATACATTTAACATTGACACCCTTTTTCTTTCAAAAAATATGAAAAAATAACCAGGATTTCCAAATATGGCTTTTAAAACTATATGTAATAAAATTATCAAAAGAAAAGTAGGGATTAGTGGGGAAATATTTTTAATGGCACTACATGGATAAAGCATCCTTAAGCACACACTACATGTGGTAGTAAATTGAGAAAACAAATTTTATTAAATTAACCCTTCAAGACCTAATTAAATGTCCATTGCCTCCTTTCAGAACCATATTGCACTTACAAGTATCATGAATATGATTGTCATTAATACATACATAAATATTAACATGATCCAGATTCATGGTGGTTTGTATAGCTATTATGTACCATCTGAGACGAAGTTATTTTTCAATGATACATAACTTTTTATATTTATTAGGGATTATTCCTTTATTCACCACTAACAAGTCTGTGAAAATTTACAGAAAATAAAAGGTTTCTTGTACTTTCAAAATGTTACAATGTTGGATTAAACATCATTGGGCCAATCCTTCAGGCTTTCAAAATTCTGGAACTCAAAAATGGTGTTTAATAACACCTTGTAGATCATTTAATCTAGAAATTAAGGTATGTATTTAACCAAGAAATTCATGAAAATTAGTAAGCAATTCAAACCTAAGCATGGCTTATAAATCCATATCTAATCTCCCCCATTGATTGATTGATTGGTGTCAATCCTAGTCAATTAAGATTAGAGTTGACCACACCTGCTACGTGCGGGGTTCAAAGTCATACCTTAAGTGTTGACAGGTTAGTGGTACAGTAGTTTGACTATTTAGACCACTTGACCACCGAGTCCCCGTCTTTCACAATTGTATAGATATAACAAAGTCTATTTTAGGACTAAAACAAATTTTTAACACCTTGTAGATGATTTAATATAGTAGAATTGAGAATGAAAATAGGGAATGTGTCAAAGTATTTAATGTATGAGGTTGACCATGAAATTTATGAAAATTAGTATGCAGTTAAAAACTCAGCAGAGCTTATAAATTCATATCTACTCTCCCCATTTGTACATATATGACAAAGTCTATTTTAGATATTTGAGAAAAAATAGGTGTTCAATGGTATTAAGTCGACAAAAGTGTGTGATTGAGTATGATTGCTCCTATTTTTATACGTCAAAGTTCATGTTTTTCTATGAGAAACACCCCCCAAAAAACTGGAATGAAAAATTACAAATAAAACAAAGTTCACATTGCCATACTATACTTCAGATTCTGAGAGTTTCATTGAAATAGAATTTAGTATAATTTGCATATAAAGTGTAGATGGTTAAATGAATGATCAGATTAAATGATCACTATCTATCAGCTGTAAAATATAGCAGTGTCATGATGCATAATACATGTATTCATAAATATACTTTTGCATACTGCAATATATTAGTAATAACATGTATATTACAAATTACAAATAATCCCAATAAAACAAAAATAATTAAATGAATTACATTGATAACAGTTGAATAACAATGAAAACAATTGAATCCCAATGAAAACAATTAAATTACAATGAATTTATTAAAATAATTGAATTACAATGAATTTAATTGAATAACAATGAATACAATAGTGAATTACATTGAATACAATAGTGAATTACATTGAAAATAATTTAAGTACATTGATTCTAATTTAATTACAATGGAAATAATCTAACAACATTAAACACAATTGAATTACATGAATAGAATAAAAAGACCTAAACTTAAATGCCTCTATTTCACTTCAAAAGATTAAACCGGTTTGTAAATGAAATATCACTTTATTAATTGTGTCAACTTTGTTGAGGGAGTAATGGAACCAGAGTTTTTCAATAATTTCTTAATCTATCGACTTATAATTTCAGAAAAGTTTGTTAAAAATCATGTCAGCCATGACCACTGTGATACCCTCTGGGACTTACAGTTCACCAGCAGTGGTATAGATCCAGTGCTAGAAAATGAAAAACAAACCCACTTCATAAATTTTGTGCCTCCAACCTCTTTTCCTGTATCTATCCTCATCAGGAATGCTCAAATCCAAACATTTTGAAAGCCAGGGATGTATAAGACCTAAACATGTGAAAAATGTAAAGGATCAATGATGAAGGCATTTGCACACTTCATAAAGACAGGAGGCTAAACAAATATCATTTTAAAATTAAACCCAGAGTTCCAAAGTAGTTTAATACTGCTTGATATGGTACGACTTATGTCAAACTTTTATACTTATGACACTCATTATACTGATCGACAAAAAATAACCCCAAAACCTATAATATAATAGTTGGATTGTTTGGTTGCAATTTGCTCATGTAAAATATTTTCAGAATTTAAGGGGCGTCAATACTGTTTCACATTGTATTGCTCATTTGAAAGACAAAGGATTCAAAATGTCATTGAGATTTGGTAACCACTTGACAATTTTCTAACACTGGTATTTTTGGCAATATAATAGCCAGGTTAGTTTATCTAAAGGCTTTGATACATTTGCAATAGGGAAAAATAAAAATATGTCAGTAATATTGGGTTTTTTTTTAAACTTCATGGAAGTTTTGTTTTACATGAAAGAATATGTTAAAATTACCAACCTTCATAGAGCAGTTTTACATAATTTTTGTATTTTAATTTTTCTAATGTTTGTATTGTGCTAGGCTGGTAAGACTATCTGATAGTTACAATCACTAACCCAGTGGTAGGAAATGAAAAATAAATCATGATTTTTTTTTAATTCTGAATAAACAAAATTTAATTTAATAACAAAATTCTATATGAAGTGTAAACATTTGTGGTGCACTTTAATTTAAAATTCTCTGCCTTCCTTGGGAAGAACTCATATCTTAATGAAATGAATACTTAACTGGCACTAAAAAAAGTAAAATAACAAAAATACTGAACTCCAAGGAAAATTCAAAACAGAAAGTCCCTTATCAAATGGCCAAATCAAAAGCTCAAATACACCAAACGAATGGAAAGCAACCGTCATATTTCTGACTTGGTACAGACATTTCCTTATGTAGAAAATGGTTGATTAAACCAGGTTTTATAGCTAGCTATAACTTAACTCTGCCAACGACACCAAATTCCTTCAATGACAAAAACTATGATCAATAAAATACTGTAAATTCAGAAATTTTTGTGATGTTTTTATTATTGCGAAAAATGCAACAGGGTTATAATCGCAATAATTCAAAATCTCATTTTGAAAATTTTATATATGAATTAAACAGGATTTTTCTCAATATCGCAAAAAATTAAAAACGCATTTTAGTCCAAAATGACAAAATCGCAATAAAAAATGCACGCAATAATTCCTAAATCTACAGTAATAGAACAATAAAAAGGTATTTATATATTTTAAAATAACTAAAATTGAAAACTTGAAAATCACATTGCAACAATTACAATCCATTGCATTCTCTTATAAATTTACTTTGTGTGCATGTCTCTAAACTAAAAATCAAATTTACTTTGTGTGCATGTCTCTAAACTAAAAATCAAATTTACTTTGTGTGCATGATGTCTCTAAACTAAAAATCAAAGGTTTCAACTACATATGTTGTTCTGACTCTTTAGCATTAAAGCTAAATTATTAGTTATGTTAACTGGTAGAGCCCAAATTCCCCTTGGCTCTGTGGTTCAGGAAAAAAAGATTTTGCAATCCACTTTTAAAAATTGTCCAATTGAAAAAAAAATTCCAAAAAAATCTTTAATATTGGAATAAATTTATGCTTCACATATATGTTTGAATTTCTGCAATATATCTATCTTGTAAGAATTATAAAATATTTATCAAATCATTTTCTGTGGAAAAACGTGTGTGTATGTGTGTGTTAACAATATTCAAGCTAAAAGTAACAGCATTATATTGCTTGATTTTAGTGGAAACAAATTACATGAAAACTATGAAGCAATTAGAAAAAGAGGTTTAGGGAAAAGTGTATCAGTGAAATTCTGCATCACCATGAGAAAAACTAAAATTCAAATATATGTGCTGATCAAAAGAATCAATGTCATTAGATGAAATTCAACTCTGTATGAGGGTCTGGATGTGGTTTGCAGAATAGAGAATAATGGAAAAAAAAGTGCAGAATACAGGATAAATAATGTAAAGGATAAACAAATATAGACAAAAATAGACAAAAAAGATCAAGCATAGAGTATAATGGGCAAAAAATAAAGAATAGAGAAAAATGACTTGAAAATTTAAAGAATAGAGATCTGAAAGACCCCCATCCAGACCCTCATTCATGTTACCCTGAGATATTATTTAATTCACCGGTTCATCACTTAGCAAGGTCTGCATGTTCTGTGCACATGGCCTTTCTAATTATAAACAAAACAAATCAATTATTCGAGAGTGCCTTGTCATGTGTTAAACATTTTTATAATGTCCTTTTAGATGCCCATATTTCTGTTACTAAAATAAAATTTTTATTCAAATATAAAAAGTTTTCTCAAACACCCTGAAAGTTGTTTCAAGTCCCTTCCTCTGACGTTTGGCTGAAATAATTTAACAGATAAATATCACTTGCCTGGTGACCTTTAGGTTTTAAAGTAACCATGACAAAATTTCATGATTTTCCTTGTTTTACAGCAACTTTTAAGTATATGTTAGATTTGAAAAGTATTTGCACACCAAACAAACAACTTTATATTTGGTGAAATAATGTCCATAGTTATAATGAAGCTTCTCTTAAATTATTTTGCTGTTTCTTGGCTGAGCACAATATCTCCAGAAAGGAAATAACAACGGAAAACTGCATAAATTCTGCAGCTTTTTATCGTTTTCATGAAATTGGTACATTATGATGTAATTGTGACTACATAAAATATTTCATTTATAATTCTTGATTTTACACATTTCTAAACATTATGTGCAAATTTGAAATAGTTCTCAAAAACTTTATTTTCTTGTCAAAGCAAAACCAACCTTAACGCCACTAGTCTTTTGATATTAAAATAGAATTTTCATAAACATGCTAACACAAAACAAAACAAATTATAATCCATAACATAACAAGCTTTTAAACAAATAAAAATTTAGAAAACAGATCTGGATAAAAACTGAATTTTGGCCAGATTAATATGTTTGTAAAAACAGTAAATCAGATACATAACTATAAAAATTCAACTTTGTGACACAGATCTCTAATCTAACTGTTCCTTGAACACTGAAATTTAACCATAGTTTCATTCCACTTAAACTGTGTTTTGAATTAAATTCCTAATTTTCTATATTCTATAATGTATTCAGGATAAACCTGATCAAAAGTAAATATCACATATATGATTGGATTCTGTAAATTGTCAACACAGGAGTCATATAATTCAAAAGGATCACTGGGGTTTCTTGGTGGAGGTCGAACAAATGACGAACTCCCAGGGGCATAATCACCGGGTAATACACGTACTACAAACATGTGTTTCTTGACACCAAAATCAGTGTAGCTATCGGCTGTCTTAGCATACTTAGCAAAGTAGCTACCTTTACCATATTTATTTCCTGTCTTGCTTCCACTAAATCTGAAATCAAATCCTTGCTTACTAATAGCATTAATGAACTTTTCGTTTGTTCCATGGAATAACTCTAACTCAGCTATGTCTTCTTCTTTCTTCTTTCTTTTCATTTTCTCTCTTTTGCTGCAAGTATAAAATCAGTGATTTCACAATTTTCCTTTAAAGAATATATGTTCGAATTTTCAATTTAAAAAATTCATCCACTCATTGGTTTATATTCAAAGGAACAAGAATGCATGTGTTGTCATGCTAAGCATATCAATACTTGTGATTCAAAATATCAGAAAAACAGGAAATAGATATCGGAGAGATCTGATCTCATCACTGCTAATCTGCTGACCAAATATGAAGTCATTCTGTTTAGTAATGTTGGAGAATTGTGTGAACAAATATTTAAAATTTATTCAACATATTGTAAATTCAGAGTATCAACAAACAGACAGTAGACGTCTGACACATCCCAGAAGAGCCCATACACTACAACTATTCATTGTCAAGCTGTTGATCAAATATGAAGTCATTCTGTTCAGTAGTAGATGAAAAAAAAGTGTTATTCAATATTTGTTTGGAAAAACAGACCAACAGATAGATGAACAAATGGAGGGATTGACAAACAAGGTGAGTGCAATATAGCCTCCGGTTCTAGAGTTAGGTATAATATAATACTAGAGAGTACATTTAAGACACACATATTTGACACAGCCTTAAAATTATATGTCATCTTTTATTTCCTTGAACAAGTTAATAGTGGTTATCATTTTGATTTTAGATTTATAAACATAACTTTTGTCTGATTTTATAGATGGGTAACTAAATAACTGGTATTAAACTGATTCAAAGTCAAAAGAACTTTATATTAAGTTGGTGAACTGCTGGTCAATTTACACTTAAAAAGCTTCAGAAATTTTTATACAATTTTAATAATTAACAAATGTCAGTTTTTATTAAAGGTATCTGAAGTTTTTCCACCAAGTGCATATTATTTGGGAGTTAGATTTGTATGAAATGTTTAGTTTTTCCACCAAGTACATATTATTTGGGAGTTAGATTTGTATGACATGTTTAGTTTTTCCACCAAGTACATATTATTTGGGAGTTAGATTTGTATGGCATGTTTTTCAACAGACCTTGAGAGCTTCCACTTAAAAGATTTGACGCAGCATGTCAATCAAGTATGACTGGAATTAAAAAAACATTGGCAATACAATAGACACTACAAAACACCAACACCAAATAAATCAGAAAAATAGACATAAAACAATGACCATTAACTAGGTATAACATATGGTTCATATGGCCTGTTTTGGTACAGACACAAAATATGTTGGTGTTTATCCAGATTTTTTGTGTGCGCTTACCTACCCTTTTCTTTGATTGATTGGTGGTTGCTTTATACAGTCTCAGCACAAAAAGTCTATATCGCAGCAATCCCTTTCTTAGACCACAATTAATGTAAGAGATGGAGTATTTCATCATTTATTCTTATAAATATTACAAACCTAACAAAGTTAATCCATAGTTCCCCATTTTCTATTCTCTTTATCTGTACTATTTCAGCTGTTGATGGCATGGTGGCATAGAAAAACTTTTTCATCTTCTTATATTCATCACTTTTTTTAGAACATGCTGCCTACAATTATAAAGGAAAATCAACTCACTTTGTTGATTTGGCCCTTTTTAAAAGTAAATAAAGGCATTAAACCTAGATTCATTTTTCTGCTTACCTTAGAAGATGGGATTTCTGCACACTGGCACTAAACTTGTTGGTGATTTACACATACTTTATTAATTTCCTGTTTTAAATGACAAATAACACTTCTGAATTTGTTTTTAATGATTTTTGGAATATTTAAACACTTGTGAAGTGTTTAAGATTCATTTATTATCATATTCAACTTATTTGAGGTAAACTTAAGCAGATTTTTCCAGCAGGCTACAATATACAAATTAAAATTAACGGGAGTATCACCAAGTGACAAATCAGATTTTTCCTAAATCACCATGGGAATAAACTATGAAAAGATTAAAGACAGCTTTTTTAAATTTGTTTTGAATTTTTTCCCATTAACCATCAGTTTTCAGTTCAAGTTGATGGCAAAAGAGTACTAAAACATACCATGTGAAAATGATCGCTGATTTCTGCTGGACTTTTTTGTCTATCAAATGACCAATGGAGTGGTATATAGGATAGTGGATTGTTGTCAAGTGGTGCATGAACAACCAATGAAGTAGCTGTGGTCTTGGTATTCCCAGTATCAGCTGATCTATAATACAAAAATAAGAGATCTGTGAATTGCCTTTTAAAACAGAGTGAATATAAACGTTTGATTTTGTCTTCTTACACTATAAGAAAAAAAAATAGTCCCTGATAAGTTCAACAAAAGTATAGAAAGTAAAGTTAAACAACTACAATCAATCAATCAATATTTTCATGCTCTTCGTCAACTTTTGAATCGTTAAAAGACAGTTAACAATTTTACTATCATAATGTCAAACCTGAATTTTCATACTAGCTTACTAAACTTAAAATGGTGGACATGATGCTTCTAATCTGTTTGTGAATATCAAATAAGTAACAGGTTGGTACATTTAAAATTTTTGAAACCTACAATTTTCTATTGAAATGCCTATTCCCTACCAGAATATGACGGTACATGTACATATAAAACTGTCCGTCATTGCAACTTATTTTCCTTATACTGTGTATTTATTATTATTTGTTGGATACCAATATTCTTGGATTTCGTGAGTACAAAGGAACAACAAATTTTAATGTTCATTGGATAATACATATTAGTATTGGAATACATGCAGACTATGGCAAAACCACAAAATTAAATATGCAAAAAAATGCAAATTTTCCTCAATCCACGAAAATTGGTACCCACGAAAAATAATGCATCCACAGTAATTGTTAAGTTTCTTTCTTTATCATTTTATTTCATTGGACTGTCATACAATAGTAACTTCTTTTATCAGTGTTGAAAGTCTACAAATTATTATTCATTTAAAAATTAAACAATTGTAATATTATCAGACAAAATAAAAGAGGGTCTGGATAGGGTCTACAAAATAGAGAATCATGGGAGTAAAATACACAATACAGGGTGAAAAAATAAAGCATAGAAAAAAATTAACCAAAACTATAAAGAATAGAGATTAATGGGCTGCAAAAATATATAGTATAGAATAGAGAATAATGGACCAAAAAATAAAGCATAGAGAAAAATGGCTTTAACAATTAACAGAATACAGAACTGAAGGACCCAATAAAAAGAATTAAAGCCCACTCCACTGATATTATTGTTCCATAGTAAGTTTGATTAGGTAAGTGTTATTTTAAACACAATATAATCTTTGAACATGGTAAAGACTCAAAACAATTTTACATTTTTTTATTCCAAAGTTTACATATTTGGGCCGTGTTTCAGATTTTTATGAAATTTTGTAAGCATTTAGACCTTGTTGAACTGCATCTGATAATAGAAAAATAATTACCTGTAGCATTCATTCTTCAGAGATACAATCAATTAAAAGATTATTAAAAAGATCTAAAAATGTATAAAATGTAAGTAAAAAGCAGCAAAAATGCAGTGTTATTCCTTCAAAATGTAATTTCTTGCATTTCTCACCACAGAATTTTGTTTAAAAATGATATTTTATTACTGTGTTATTAACCTAGTCCTAGAGATGACTTAGAAATGAGAAAAGAAAGCTCACATTAGCCCTTTGAGCCAAATTATGTAAGCTTAAATGGGAGGACTGTCCTTCCTTCATTTTAAAATAACAACATTACAAAGCTGTTTCATAAGATTCTGTAATTTTGATTGGCAGAAAACAATTGCAAGAAATTCCAAAATTAAGTTTTCTTTCCTAATAAAATGCAACAGCTATGACTGCACGTGCTACCCATGACAATATTATAACAATGCCAATGAAAATTGCATAAGATCAGACTGTGCCAAATAACTTTAACCTTCTATAAATAAGTGAAGTGGCATGAAAACTGCATAAGATCAGACTGTGCCAAAAACTTTGATACCTAACAGCCCGAAAGCTCATATCAAGAAAATAATTAAACCAATATTTTAAACATTTTCCCTAGGCTGAAACCAATTTTTCACTAGTAACTAGGCTTAGGACTAGTGGCTATTGTCTTATGATCATCTGAAGCATTTGGTAGATTTATAACACATTTTGGTTATTTAAATTCAAGGGGCCAAAAAAGTAGCTTTATCATTCCTCCTTCTTTGGGAAATTTGTTATTTTTTAATAATAGGTCTTTAGAATGTAAGATGTCATACTTCTTTTTCCTTTTCTCTATTTCCGCTGCCTGAACCAATGTTGGACGTCTTCTCACTTTTCTCTCTGTCTTATGAACTACATTTTTCTGTACCATTTTTTGGTAGTCCATGATATACTCATGACCCATTGTTGCAAATTTCATTTGTCCTATTGGATTTTCTTGGTAGTGTTGCTCCAAACTTTCACTGTCAATCATGGCTTTGTAACCTGTCTCGTTCTATTAAAAACAAACACAAGTAATTTTTAACAAACTGTAAAATTTAAATGATCATGAAGGATTTTGTAGATTTAGAACACTTTTTGGTTATTTTAAACCAAGTAAGTGGCTTTATAATGCCTCCTCCTTTGGGAAATTTGTTATTTTTTAATTTTAGGTCTTATTAGTTAATGATTCTTTAATTTCATTCCATGTAGACATAAATTATCTCCCCTTAACTGCCAAAATTTCTATTAATATATTTGCTTTAAAAGTGAAATATTTTCTTAACTCATCAGTATCCTACATTTTTTAAGGGTATTAAGGTTATTCTACTAAGCTTTGCTTCAGCTTGTTCATTCAATGAAAAATTTGAGCAAAATCGTACATACATTTTTCTTTATCGTAACTTGAATACGTCAACACCTCGATTTTTTAAAGTATAAAAAAACCCATGCTATTTTTAAGAGGCAATTTGAGATAAGATGAACAATGGCCCCCTGTTTTTTGATCTCCTTACTTAGAAAATTTAAAATATGAAAAAATCAGGTATTTCTCGTATAAAGATTGAATACCCTTGATTCACCTAAAGATGCAATTGATAATGCTAATATTGGTTAACAATTGGTAAGATGCAGCTTTTTACCCCATGACAATGCATGATGTGTTTTTTTGGTTCGCTCTTAATCAATACACAAAATGTTGTCTTTCAAGAGTTAGAAGGTTACATATTTAAAAAGGTTGATAAAATTTATGGAATCTAGTTTTCTCCTTATAACTGATAGCCTGCAATTATTATGAATGTATAGGTACCGCATTTAATGCTAAGCAAAAACTAACCTGCCCTCCATAAATGATCCATTTATTTGTCTGGTCTTTCCAATACCATCTCCACTTTGTAGCTAATGGTTGGAACTTCTGTACTGCTGATGATTCTGTCGTGAGTCGTCTAACATCGAGTGTGGGTGATCCCTTCATCTCACCAATCATCTTCCCAAAGTCAACTTGTAATACATGTTGTTTACTGCAAGACATATTGTTGTAGAATATATTATAAACTTTTGCAAGAATTGAATTCAAAGCGAAATTAGCTGTTAAGGCTTTTGCTTCAATAAAATCAACATTAAACTTTGTAGATAGCAAACCAGACAAATGTTTAATGTAAAGTCCATTTGAGTTCTAGAATACTTTAAAACTCAATAACGAATGTACTAAAGATCAAAATTTCATATCTTGGAACTAATTTTATACAACATACTTTTTCATTGCTTTACAAACTCCCGATACTTTTTGGCAGAATGTTTTATCAATAATTTACTAAAATATATACCGGTAGTTATTTCATAAAGTCTTCCAAAATTAATGTATACTTACTCGCCATATTATTCTTTTATGTAGAATTATGCTTTTTATGCATATTTCATATATTTCTGCATTTTTAAATTGCAGGAGCATTTTTCTAAAGCCAAAATGATTTTTCAGTATTATACAATTATAAATGTATTCCTTTCTTTTAAAACTTAGCATCTAACTCATCATCATTGAAAGAGTCTTATAAATATTTATACCTAAATTGAATATAACATATTTCTTTTTCAACATCACTGAAGTTCAGTTCAAGGTCAAAGCTCGCTGATGGTCTAAAGTCAGTCCAAGATTCATCTGAAGTGCCACCTTGCTGTCTAAATTGCCAATGATACATGGAATCTTTATGGTGTCGACGACAATTTTTACCAAATCCACATTTCCCCCTTAGATGGTAAATACATATTTCCATCGACATTGACTGTGTAGAAGGATCAGCAGTATCTATTTCACCAGCTAATGATAGATTGGTCATACCGCCAAGAAGGTTGGGATTGGAATTGAACCTTCAATGAAAAGAAATAGAAAATATATTCTTGTATAAATTTTCAAAACAAATTTTAAATGTTAGTACTTAAGTTATATTTAACTTTTCATGACTGGTATCATTTTTTCATAAGACTGTGGATTGATCACTGATGATGGCAGCTAAAGCTTACCATACAATATAAGGTCAAATAAAAAACCTTGGTTATCCAAGTAGAACTCAGAAACAGGCATAATTTTTAAAATGGACCTAACTGTAGTAACTCTAAACTAAGTTTGTGACATTGACCTTCAAAGAGGAGATTGAAACCTTTTTTGTTACCCCCTGCTGCCACCTCATATATAATGTTTTTATATCATACCCATTAAGAAATTGAATTCAATCATAAGGTGAGGTACACATGAAGTGAAGAGTGACTAAAAGGCTGGTGGTAATAAATTTTAAAAGTTATGTTATTTAGAGAAAAATAAAGAATTTAAATTCCAAAGGATGGAGGTGTAAACTTTTTAGGAAAAACACTTAAAACCTAAATATCCATTCTGATTATGTTTGGTCTCTGTTTCAATGTCATTTACAACACATCTAGATTTATTTTTACATCTTTACTGCAGAATTGTGAAGAATGTACAAACCTTTTCATGTTCTGAAATCTCGACGTTGTTTGTCTTCCAGTAGCTGACTGCACACTTCCAGAATCACTGTCGTCTTCAAACTGTGATACTCCACACTCTTGTAGGTCAGCTAAAACTTCCTTAGGACTCCTACGTGTACTTATGCCATATTTTTCTAGAAGAACTGTAATAAGGAAACATTTGTTCATTAAATACAGGTATATTTATCTGATGGTACTTCATAAAATTGAGAATGGAAACGGGGAATGTGTCAAAGAGACAACAACTTGACCAAAGAGCAGAAAACAGCCGAAGGCCACCAATCGGTCTTCAACACAGTGAGAAAATACTGCACCCAGAGGCGGGCTTCTGCTGGCCCCTTAAAAAAATGTATACTAGTTCAGCGAAAATGGACGTCACACTAAACTCGAAAACAATTATAAATGAACCAAAACTAAAAAAACATACAAGACTAACAAAGGCCAGAGGTTCCTGACTTGGGACAGGCGCAAAAATGTGATGGGGTTAAACATGTTTTGTGAGATCTCAACCCTCCCCCTATACCTCTAGCCAATGTGGAATAAAAATACAACACAGCAATATGCTCAGTAAAACTCAGTTTAAAAGAAGTCTGAGTCCGATGTTAGAATAGGTAACAGAAGAAATTTAGCAAAATTACAATGATCAACATAAATTAACAAAGCACTATTCACTTTAATTAATACATGTTATATCATCTGTTTATTAAAATAATTCCAAACACAAGTTACATTTTCACATAAAAAAACCTCCAGAATTGTTAAAGCAACACTGAGGTACAAAATGTAAATAATATAAGTCATCTTTAAAAAAACAAAATTTGTAATCTTGTAGAAAGGAATATGCAACTTTACAATGTAGATTTTAAAATAAATCATGTCACTTTACCTTTGACCTGTTGGTTTAGAAGGTCATGACTCCTTCTACATCCTTTTCCAAATTTACAGGTTCCACTGATATAGAATCTACACAGGTGTAAAAATGGACAAGGCTGCCCTCTCATGTCTTTAGAACATCCTTTCCCTACATTATAGAATTTACAAATTTGTGGCGTTGTCATCGGACATCTACTCTTTATACTTCTGAATAGGTTCCGTAAATCTTCTAATCTCAGTTCATCCATAAAATTATCCCTGAGCAATGCCTTGTTATGTGCTGTGGTTAGATCATGTCCAAACGCACAAAGTTTGCCTGCTTTAGCTACATGACAGGAATTTGACAATAAATAAAACTTACAAATGTGGAGTTTGTCACAAATAGGAGATCCTCTACATGTCCCACGACCTGAGCAATGTGTAGGACAAAGTTCTAACTTGGTCAAAGCACTGATAAAACTGTTCCTTCCATCTGTTTCAATTTCAAAATTCTTTGGATAACTTTTTAAGAATGGAATCAATGATGCAGAGAATTTTCTTCCAAGACATTGTTCTATTGCAGCCTGTAAATTTTGTTCAGATTCAGTGTTTCCATTGGACGCTGACAAATATCGAACACATTGTTTAATGATCTGAACATCTGCATTATCTGTTATGGCTGGTCCTCTGTTTAACTGACTGGGGGGTATGTAGTAAGCCATGTTCCCTTCAGCTGTCAAATTATAAATCTATTGGACCCATACACATCTTGACAAGATTTTATAACATTTGGTTTACATTACCAGTTGTTTTATTTTCACTGCAAAGTAAAAAAAAAAGAAAATATATGGTAAAAGTGCGGTTTGCTACTTCAAAACAAATAAAATTATATAAGTAAAAATATAAGTTGTTTCATATCCACATTATAGTGTCCAACAAGGAGATATTTATCTTCTATTGCAAAGCATGCACAATTTCAATGGTTTCCTGAAGGATATGTTTCAACGAATGTTTTCAGTGTCCCTAGGCCTAGGACCAAAATATGAATTATGGGAAAATTTATTACAAATGTTATTAAACATAAAGAAATTTTAATTTAGAAGACATTTAGACTATGTATCTGGATCATGACAAATGAAGAATATTTTTAAACATCATTTAGTGTGTATCTGAGAAAATCAGGAAGAGATAAATGTTATTTTTACAATTAGAGTTATCCCTCTTAGTTCGAGTTGTCTCCTCTATATATTTATCATTCTCAATCATTTATTAATCAGTTTATATATTTGCTTGCATGTAACGTATGCTTGGTTAATGCGTGTCCTTCGTTTATTTTGGTTTGAATTGATCCTAGTGCTCTAGATGGGCCTTGAAATGATAAATAAAGCATTTTGTTTGTTTCATCACCTTTTTCTCTCGTTTTGTTTAGTATAAACATACAGTTTGTCATCCATCGCGAATTTAATGGTATGGAAACTTACTGATAAAAAAATGCATAATGTATTTATCCTCATACCTATTCTATTCTATATAAATTTAGGCCTGGCACATTTTCCCTGAATTGAAAATGAAAGTAGAATATCATTTCTAAATATCAATCAAAGACGGGTTTTTATTTCCGGATTTGTAAATTTTTTGAAAATGTCATAAAAGTACAATTAGTACAGTACTTTTATAATATCTTCAATCCATTTTTTGGCAGGTTTTAGATCAGGCTTTGGATGTCAGTCAACTTTATTAAGAGTGATTGAAGATTGGAAATTAGTCCTAAACCAAAATAAATACCTTGCAGCACAGGCACTTGTCTCAGAAAAAAAATTTCCTACATACCTTAATATAACATTAAGGTATATAGGTGAAAAAATTCTGAGACAAGTGTCTGTGCCTTGCAGCTATCTTGATGGACTTGTCAAAAGCTTTCGACTGTCTTCCCCACGACTTTTAAAGATTATGGTCTTTCAAAATCATCACTTGATATGTTATATTGTTATTTAACAAACAAAAACCGTGTGTGAAAGTAAACCAAAATTTAAGTGGTATGCTTGACATATTTAAAGGGGTATCACAAGGTTCCATTCAGGCGATCTATTTAATGTTTTTATAAGTGACTTGTTCTTTTTTGTAAAAAAATGTTCCGAGTTTATATGATTATGCTGATGACAATACTTTGTAAAAATCTGGAAATTCCTTGCAAGATGTAATTTCTGCTCTTGATGAAGACAGTAATTATTTAATACAGCGGTTTTCTTCAAATAAATGCACCCATATAATAACCCAAATTTATTATTGGTTGATAACTGTCTATTTGATTTTATTGAAACTGATGAAACCTGTGGAGATTCTCACCCAGATCATCAGCATAATGTCAAAATATTCTTTAAATTTACTCATCATGATAAATTGTTTTTCTTGTCACATTTTTGTTGTTTGATTAGCAGTTCATACCGCTTCACTGTGCAGGTTTTTATTAAGCTGTCTACACACAACCTCTAGCTGTCAAGCAATACTTTGATTAAAATCGTTATAGCGTTTATTTATAGTATAATAGAAAGGATTGACTATTATCTGAACTAAGTCTATTTCCTTTTCAAAGCAAGATTTTGCTAAAAGTTCACTACCTCTATCCACTATTATCTCCATCAACCCCAGTAGAAAATGTGATAAAATTTCAGGACTCTTGTTATATACATGTAGCTTACATGTCGGGCTAACTTTATTTTTATTAAATGCAGGTCGGTTCGATTGAAATATATATGTTCCTGTTGCGATTTTGATTCTTGTAGGAATCCTTACAATGTCTCTATTATTTGCTGTCTTTGTGGTAATCAGTGGGTGTATTTTCCCGATAGTATATTCAATTTGACAATTTCAATGCTCTTCAACTTCGTACTTTATTTGGCCTTTTTAACTTTTTTTTATTCCAGCGTCACTGGTGAGTCTTTTGTAGACGAAATGCAAGTTTGGCGCAAATACAAAATTTCAATCCTGGTTTCTGTGATGAGTTCATTCATATATTGGAGAGTTGAGTACATCTTTGAGTCATCAAGAATTTTGTTGGTCCAGTAAATCTGCACCTTATTGTTTATAAAGGGATTTCCATTTTGTTTTCGTTAGTGGATTGCAGATTTCCAACATTCCATCACTAAAAACTCGTAGAATGCTCTCATTTGCCTTGAATACCTTTAAAATAATTAATAAAAAATGTCCTTTATTTATTCAAGATTTAGTTGTTAAAGAAAAAACAGTTCATATAATTTCAGGTATGTTAACACTGCTGAGGTACCTAGACCAAGAACATCAAGTTATGGTAAAATATCTTTTAGATTTGAGGCAGTAGGAAGTATGAAGTTCCTTTCCCAATGAGGCCAGAACTATGACCTCTTTAGACCAATTAAGGAATTATATAAATTCCTGGTGTGGGGGTCAAAAATGCAATTGCAGTTCGTGCCGTTTCCATCCAGTGGTGCCTCATAGCTAAAATTTCTTCCTTTTTATTTCTGGCCTTTTGCTCTGCTATTAAATGCCAGTGCTTAATTTATTTATTTATTTATGCTTTTAGTTTGTTAGTATTTTATGATATTTCAGTGATTGCTGGTTCCCCCATTCAATGCACATAGAGGATTTTGTCGCGTGTGCATTGACCATGGAGGTTCGGAGGTCGAAAATAATTTGCTTTCATTGTATTCGCATGCTTTTTTATTTTTATTCCCCACCTACGATAGTAGAGGGGCATTATGTTTTTCGGTCTGTGTGTCCGTTCGTTCGTCCGTCCGCCCGTTCGTCCGTCTATCCCGCTTCAGGTAAAAGTTTTTGGTCAATTAAGGTATTTTTTGACGAAGTTGAAGTCCAATCAACTGGAAACTTAATACACGTGTTCCTTATGATATGATCTTTCTAATTTTAATGCCAAATTAGAGTTTTGACCACGGTCGACTAAACATAGAAAATGATAGTGCGAGTGGGGCATCCGTGTACTTTTGACACATTCTTGTTATTTGTTAGTATTTGCATGAAGCTGCATGATTTTTATATGATAGTCGGTTAGAGAGCTCATCACTTACTTACTTACGTTAACAGAAGCAAGAGACATCGGCACATGTCAATTCGGCATACTTAAGATTTTCGTTTTTAATGTTTTAATGATTCTCAAAAACAATAATATTCAAGGCTTTAGCCAGAATTTGTACAGGACTACCAGGGGCGAATTCACTGAGTGGGGTAATTTTGGGCTCGATCGTGGCCATGCACTACGTGAGTTCAAGTTCTCAGTAGCGTCGGAGTAGACTGAAAAGACGGGTGGGGTTAGGGTGGCAAACATCTGAAACTGACAAGCAAAAAAAAAACACACACATCTAGCATGAGGCTTATAGTTGGGAGTACCGGCCGCGCATGCCAGTTGTCATGGTTGATAGGTAATCCTTGGCTGAAGTATTATGTATCCCTTGACGCATTATACTGCGCTCCCTGTGTTTTATTTGGCTCACAAAGATCCGACACTAAAGAGAAAACATTCGGGTTTCAGTCCCCGTGTACAGGTTGGATCAATGTTGGTCTATCAGCCGTCACTTGCAACAGGGCTCTAAGCATCACGAATACGTTATGCGTCGGAGGAATTTATTCGTATAAGGAGTGAAAAATCACAAGATATTTTGCAGTCACTTTCTACAAGCTATAAACATATAAGAAATCGAAATATCTTAAAGAGTATCATTGAAGTAATCATGTTATGTGGCAAACAGAATTTAGCGCTCAGGGGTCATTCGGAGAAGGACAGCAGTTTCATTGCCATTCTTCACGACAAGGCAAAGGGTAACGAAGTTCTGGTTAACCATTTAGCATATTGCGATCCAAGAACCAAATATACGTCTCCCGACATACAATACGAACTTATTATGCTGTGTGCGGATCAAATACAATCTGACATTGTTGCCCGATGCAACAGTTCTCGCTACTTCGCATTTCTCGCGGACGAGGCAACCGACTGCTCCACCAAAACACAAATTTCACTTTGTGTTAGATTTTATGATAGGATGGACAAACTCATTCACGAAGATTTCTTAGGTTTTGCGAAAGGTAAGAAAACTACAGGAGAAGCGTTATCAGATAACTTTCTCACTTAACTAGAGAAATATGGCGTTATCATAGCAAACATGAGAGCACAAGGATACGATGGTGCTGCAAATATGTCAGGGGCTCATCGTGGCGTCCAAGCTAGAGTACGTGAAAGAGTACCGCTTGCTTCATATATATGCACTGTAAAGCACACAATCTTAATTTGGCCATAGTGCATGCTTGTAAGGAAGCACTCGTTCGAAATCTTATGGACACCGTGCAGGCGATCGCGTTCGCTTTTGATTATTCAGCGAAGCGTTTGACATCATTCAAAGAAAGTTTAGGTACTGCCCCAAATGAGGTTAAGGCGGAAATGGGTAGACGACAGATGTTGAAGACCTTATGCGAGACAAGGTGGGCTAGTAGGTCTGATTCTTTGTTCACTTTTCTTCATGCATACTCTGTGATATGTGATTTTCTTGAGGATCTCGGGCAAGATGGGGATGCTAAAGCCAGAAGTTACCGATGTTCAATAACTAAATTTGATTTCATTGTTGATCTTGTTGTCGCTCAGGCTATTTTACAACCTTTGGCTTCTAGTATAGATTTTGCGTACTGACGTTGTTTATCATCTTAATAACTTGTTATAGTATTCTTTTATTTATCTTTATTAATATTACTTTTACTGTTAAGTCTGGTTTTTTTTAGATATCCATTTGACGTGACTCTGTGCTTATGTATCCCGTCATACTTTGAACGACAAAATTATTTTATTTATTAATATTACTTTTACTGTTGAGTCTGTTTTTTGTGATATACATTTGACGTGACTCTGTACTTATGTATATCGTCATACTTTGTACCACACAATTAATATTATTTTATTTATTAATATTTACTTTTATTGTTGAGTCTGTTTTTTTGTTATATCCATTTTACGTGACTCTGTATTTATGTATCCTATACTTTGAACGACAAAATTATTTTATGTCTACCTGTGCGAATTTAAAACGCGCGATTTTACGCCAGTACTTAAAACCTTCCATCCTTTATTGGTGGATTTTACATAGATATATAAAATCGTATAATATAAGCAAAATGAGGATGTTTAATTTGATGTATGCCTTTTTGTGCTTCTTCGTTACATTTGTTTGTTTTTATAGTGATTAAGATGATAACACAATGTTGACTGCTGTACCGGCCCTATTTTTGACATTTTGACCTATTGTGTCTGTTTGTTTTGTTCACGCATCGTTGTCAATATAATGGAATATACAAGTGAGAGGTTTAGCAAGCTATAAAACCAGGTTCAATCCACCATTTTCTACATAAGAAAATGCCTGTACCAAGTCAGGAATATGACAGTTGTTATCCATTCGTTTGATGTGTTTGTTTGCTTTTTTTTATTTTGCCATTTATTTTGATTGGGGACTTTCTTTTTTGAATTTTCCTCGGAGTTCAGTATTTTTGTGATTTTACTTTCTCTGTCTGCGATCTTGCAAACTGAAGACTTTGACTTAATTCAGGCTGTCGAGGAAAGCAAAGTCGTTGTTGAAATGCTGCAAAGAAAACGCGAATCCAACGACGATTGGGACCAATTGTTCAATAGTGTCGTAACTCTTGCTTATAGTGTTGATGTAGTTCCGTCGATAACACGAGGGGCAACAAGACAACAGCATCGGGTAAATGTTGCAGCTGCCGGACCGAAGGATTATTGGAAACGAGCGTTATTCATCCCGTTTATTGACCATCTACTTCAGGAACTAAGAGATAGGTTAATAAAAAATGAAGACAGGTTTGTAGCGCAATATTTGATTCCGTCAAAACTAGAGAGTTGCTCTTTACAGGTTGCTGACCGTCTTTTCAATACATTTGCTGATGACCTTCCATCTGACCATGATACTTTTAACATCGAGGTGGAAAGGTGGAAAGCAAGCCATGATGGTCTATAGCAGAGGGACAAATCCCTGGTTCACTTGCGGAAAGTTTGAATTTGTGCAATGTTGACCTGTATCCAAACATTTACACTTGTTTGCTTATTCTTTTGACAATGCCAGTGACCATTGCCACCGCTGAACGCAGTTTCATTGTCATGCGCCGGGTAAAAACATATCTGCGTTTTACGATGACAACAGAACGACTTTCGGGGCTATGTATACTTCATGCATACAAGGAGACGCCCATTGATATTGACAAAGTTATTGACTGCTTTGCAACCAAAAAGGACAAGAGGCTTGCTTTTTTGTTTAAAGTCACTGGTGAGAGAGACTGACTCGTGACTCTATGTATTTTGAAATAAAACAAGACACATTTTTTAGTTTATTCACTGATAAACATGGCAGGAAACTTAGAATCATGCATAATGATGTGTCATAAATATTGCTCAGCTTTTACACGATGTTTGCTTAATACAGCTAAATGCAAGGACGAGCCATCACCTATATATCCATTTGTTAAACTTTTTCCATTTAGTTGACCTCGTAAGTTGTTTTCCGCTGCCTATCCGAGTAGGTATAAAATTAAGATGTGGTAATGAACCAGAACGCCAATGAGACAACTCTTAACAAGAGACCAAATGACACAGAAATTAACAACTATAGTTCACCGTACGGCCTTCGACTATGAGTAAAACCAATACCGCTAAGTCAGCTACAAAAGGCCCCGAAATACCAAATGTAAAACAATTCAAACGGGAAAATTAATGGCTGTAATTTATGTACAAAATAATGAAAGAAAAACAAATTTGATATACAGCAACAAACGACAATCAGTACATTGAATGACATGATCCTGACTTTGGACATGTACATTCAGAATGTGGCATAGATAAACTTATTTGAAGGCGTCAACCCTGCCCTAACCTGGGTACCCACTATAACTGGATACATTGTTTAATTTAATCTCCAAACAATTTATAATGTTGTGATTTTTATCATACTGGTCTCAGTAGATATAACTTTTTATCCCTCTGGAATCTCCTGGTTTTTACAGTTTCTTTGCGGAAAAAAATATATTTTTTCACAAAATTATCCGACTTTTTTTTAAACAAAAATGCGTTTGACTACACCTTAATATTCACAATATTTTCAGTTCATATTTGTGGGTCTAAAACCCTAAAATCCAGGAGCTTACCAGGGCTGTGCCCTGGACCTAATCTAGAAAACCGCTGGATTAAAACCAAACATGGTATGAATGTTTCTTTTGAGGTGCTGACCAAGTGTTGTTACTTTGCCGAACCATCATCCAAGATGGCCGATAGCAGGGGTCTTAGTTTAACATAAGACCCTATGGAAAATACATACAAATGCTTCTTCTAGAGGAGCACTGAATGGAATGAAACCAAACATGGCATAAATGTTCCTTACGGGGTGCTGATAAAGACCTTAATAAATGTATCTCTATAGATTAAGATATACTGTAAACTACAAAAATATCAAGAAAAGAAGTCAACATGAGCAAAATTGTCAATTGACATCTTGTTGGAGTTATTGTCCTTATAAAGTCATTTTCTACAATACCAATGAATTTATTGGTAATTTCTGTTTTTACATGATTTCCAAACCCAAAGAAGGACAAGGTGAGCGACACAGGCTCTAGAGAGCCTCTAGTTTAGGTTCCAGTGCAGTGCTGTTTTTGTAATATCCCTTTTTTTCTGTAGGATATGATCAAAATCCACCTCCAGACGTCTTATCATTATTCCAGTGACTTTATCTTCTTGTTGGCATCTGGTCAGAAGGTTCTAGGATGTTGTTGTCTTTTTATAGAATGGTTTTTGTATATGTAAATATAACATGGGGAGTTGCAGTTCAAATTGCTGAGTTTTGCTTCAGAGTTATCTCTCGTTGATCTAGAAACTAAATGGAATTGTTTCTTTTACATTTTGTTCCATTGTGAGTTTCTTTTTATAAGATGAATTAATAAGTCCTGAATGGCCACAGCCAAATATTTAAACTTTATTTGCAATTTCAATTGTTCACAATGTATAAGACTTTTGCACTAAGGAACATGCATGCAGCTTTCAGTATACTTAATTCTAAGGTAAGTAGAAGAACTGATTATGCAGTATATATCAATTAGGTTTTGAAAATTGGGGTGGGGTAACATTTCAACTTTTCTTTTCAACTTTGGATCCTCTGAAGAGTTGTTGAAGGGTATTCGTGTTGAAAATTCATTTATTTTTGTGGATGGAGGAGAAATTGTGGTTTCGTGGATGTGGTTTAACCAAAGTCTGAAATTAAACCTGTAAAAAATTGTACTTAGTTGAACATTTCAGTTCGTGATTCATGAATACCCACATCACTCATCCATGAAAATTGGTATCGCACCAATAATAATGAATCCACAGTATGTAGTCTAACTGTAATAAAAATATTTGTGTCATATTTTTGCAGTTAGTGTGGTACCTAACACTACAGGGAGATAACTCTGTAAAATCAGCTAAACGTTTTAATTACGTTTTATTGTTAAGGAAATATTAATCTTCTCAATGATTAAAATTAGTGTTTGTCAAACTGCTATATATCCAATGAAATTTTTCCGAGAAAGTGATTGCTTCAAGTTTTTGAAATTTTTATATTTTTTTCAAAGGGTCAAAGTAAATATTTTGTCAAAATTTTATGAAAATTAAACGAGCCAAATCAATTTTAGTCAAGGTGTTGGGTACCACCTTAATGTTACCAAAAGAAAATTTCAAGAGGATTAATCACTTTGATGAAATACTCCTTTTTTTCATTTTCAGGTTTTATTCACATTGCTAGAAATGAATAGATCCCATCACAGAAAACTGAGATATAATGAAGAACTAGACGAAGAGAAAGACTTGGCTAAAATTTATTACTCCAGACCATTAGACGTCTTGGTCGAAAAAGATCGATGTACACTAACAGAAAATTTCATGAGATTAAACAACATATATATAGTGACATTCGTTCTAAGTAACTGACAATGTTGACTATGAAGATCTAAAATGATCACATGTAAACACGAAAAGGGAATCTAGAGCATGTGTATGCTAAAGGTTCATAGAATTAATATATTATATTATATATTAGTTAACTATGACCCCTCCATTGTTAAAGGAATTCATGAAATAGATGTATGCTAAAGGTTCATATAATTATTATAGTATATTATATGTCAGTTAACTATGATCCCTCCATTGTTAAAGGAATTCATGAAATAGATGGAGATGCTTCAATAACTATTGACATTTTGTTAACCTCTTTTTATAGCTGAAAACAGATATATACTTTTCTATACAAATAAATAAACTTTGGCATTTCTTTACATTATAACTGTAAATTGTGAGAGCATTTTGATACATGTATAAACTTTGTTTGATGGTGCAAGGAAGAAATGAGTTGAATAAAAATCTCTTCCAAAAGTTCACATATGAATCCTAAAATTATGATATATATCCTAAAGAATAGATGGATGTGTGGATTGCTGTTAAAAGTCCAGTACCAAATATTACATGCATATTCAGGACGAGAACATGTTAATGTGATATGAATATGAATAAAGGCAACAGTAGTATACCGCTGTTAAATAGTCATAAATCGATTTAACTGAAACAAATCCGGGTCACAAACTAAAACCGAGGGAAACATATCAACTATAAGAGGAAAACAACGGAACAACATAAACACTGAACTGCTACAAAAACAGGCGCCACCATACATAGAAACGGACTATTTAATAACACTGAACTGCTACAAAAACAAGCGCCACCATACATAGAAACGGACTATTTGATAACACTGAACTGCCATATTCCCTGTTTTGTACTAGACAGGCACCCTCAACTTCCCACACTTGAGGCGCCCATGTTACAACAAGATCATTGATTCGGTTATTAAGAATATATATGTGAATTAAAGGATATATCTATCATACTTAAGGGAAACATGCTGATATTTCAGGAAATCATGTGACTCAAACTGAAAGAGATATACAGGGTAGTTATGATTGTGCAGGTTTTTTTCACATTAGCATATCTACTTTTAAATGCAAAACATTTCTTTGCATTTATTTGTAAATGTATTTTGTTTGCACTTTTGAAATTAAATTCACTCAGAATTATATATATATATTAATTCGTACTGGGTACTTAGAAGCAAAGACATATTAATTGTGTATAAGCTTTTTGTAGTCTGCAAATTTCAGCCTTGCAGACTATTTTTTAAGTAGAGGTCAGTTGCTTCATGCGTTACTTATAAAAAAGTTAAATGAAAATTTTCTTTTTAAGATCAGAACAGATAAACATCTACTTGATTTATGAGGCAATATTGCCTATTACCCTTATGCTATATTTTTAACCTAGATAAATACCAAACTGGTTGAGGTAGATTCTTCTTCTGCTAAATTTTCAATGTTTCTATACGCTGGTTTACAGGATGTATTATGGTATACTGTTGTCCGTCTGTCTGTCCGTCCATCATCAACATGTCGAACAATAACTCAAAAATGCTTTAACCAATATTCATGAAACTTTGGTGAATTATTTATATCTATTGACGTAAGCTCCCTTTTGATTTTTACAAATTTAGATTTTTAGTATCTGAGTTATGGGATTTTACTCATACATTGAGGTCCCAAGGGTCCAAAATTATACTTTGTTTGATATCATCAAAAACTGAATTATTGCGGCTCTATGATATGCTGAATCTTATTGTGCATTTAGATTTTTTATTTTGGACCCTGTTTTCACATTAGTCCATATTAAGGTTTGAAGGGTCCAAAATTAAACTGTGTTTGATTTCAACTAAAATTAAATTTTTGGTGGTTTTTTTTATGTGCTGAATATAACCATGTTGTTAGATTTTGGATATCAGACCATACTAGGTAAATTAAATGTCCCATTCCAAATTTTTAAGATCTTTGACCACATTTATTTTGTGTCAGAAACCTATATTATGTCAAAAATTTGATCATAATCCAAATTCAGACAGTATCAAGCTTGAATATTGTGTCCAAACTTGCCCCAACTGTTCACGGTTCGACCTCTGCGGTCGTATCAGACTGCGCACGGCGAAGCATTTTATTTTTACTATAACTCAAAAATGCTTTAAACAATTTTCATGCAACTGTGATGAATTGTTTATAAATATTGACATATGTTCCCTTTTGATTTTTTAAAATTTCTGATTTTACATTTTTGAGTATTGGGACTTTATTCATGAAAATTGGAATTGGGAAGTTTCAAAACATTAATTTATAGATGTATTTTGCATTTTTCATGTTTTCGGATTGACTTAGATGAATTAGATGAATATCTGGGTGATAAGGTGTGTTTTTATCATTATCATTTCGTTCTTTAGATTTTTCATAATATCAAATTATGTCAGTTGTTGATTTGATATTGGAAATTTGAATAAACAATCTCTTATATTGAGAAACATATCTGTTTTCCAAAAGATTTGGAAAACAATTATGATAATCGGCCTTTACAGGTTTTGCAACTGCATACAAAGAACATGCAACATATAAAGCAAAGCAACATAAACATACAAAAAACTCCTTGAAAACATTGGCATTAAAAGCATAAGATATCAATACAGGTAAAGCATGTGCAATATTGTAGCCATATCGTGTATTGATGAGTCCATGTTTGTTGCATTTATAGACTGTTTTTTTTTCTTTCGCTTGCAATGAAACTTGCAGACATTAGCTATTAGGGTTCATCTAACCTTGACTTCATTTTCATAGTGCATTGGTCAATGTTTAGTCTAGTTTTTGTCTCGCCTGCGATGAGTCACAGAATGCGAGACAATGAAATTACAATTCTGCTATGATGGCGTAAACTATTTGTATAAAGTTTTATATTTCAGACGGTAGAAAACCTGCATGCTTCATATCTTGTATGCAGATACCTATGTTACGAAGTTTATGTCTGTCATATGTCCATTGTCCTTGACCTCATTTTCATAGTTCAATCACTGTTTGAAAAAAGTTATAGCTTTTTTGTCATGTGAAATGCTCACTTGTTTTGAGTAACAAGATAACTATATTTGGTATATGACTTTCTTGCAAGGTCTACATGTCTTTCAGACAGCTGAGGGTCAGCTGACCCCAACCTCATTTTATAGATTAGTGATCAAGGTTAAGTTTATGTGGTAAAGTCTGTATCTCAGATACTGTAACCAATAGGTCAAATATATTTGGTCCATGGAATGATTGTAAGATGTACATGTCTGACTGGCAGGTTTCATCTGACATTGGCCTCTTTTTCATGGTTCAGTGGACAATGTTTATTTGTTGTGGTTTTGTGTATTTCTCATATACTATAAGAATAGGGCCTCTATATTTGGTGTATGGAATGATTGTAAGATGTACATGTCGGTCAGGTAGATTTCATCTGACCTTGAACTCATTTTCATGGTTCATTGGTCAATGTCTAGTTTTTGTGGATTGGTCTATTTCTCAGATATATACTATAAGTAATATATGGAATGATTGTAAGGTGTGCATGTTTGTCTGGCAAGTTTTATGGTTCATTGATCAATGTTACTTTTTAATTGTTTTGTCAGTTTGTCAGAATCTATAAGTAATAGGTCTATTATATTTGGTGTATGGAATGATTATAAGGTGCGCATGTCTGTCTGGCATCGTTCATCTGACATTGTCCTCATTTTCATGGGTGATATTAAGTTTATGTGATATTTATTGTAAAAGCTTCATTTTACAGAATTTCTATATAAATCCAATCATAAGTAAAGCAGGCGAGACATTTCAGCATGTGCACTTTTGTTTTCTTTGTGACCTTTTCTCAGATTTCAACTTTATTTTGTGTAAGGATTGTGTGTAAGATGCTAATGACCGTCGTGGCAGGGTGTATTTACCTTGAACTCATTTCATGATTCATTAGTCAATGCTTAGTTTTGGTGAATTACTATAGCTGTATTTGGCAGAACCCTTCGAGATTTTGGGGTTTCAATGCTCTTCCACTTCGTACTATATTTTGCCTTTTTATTGGAGCGTCAATTATTAGTCTTTTGTAGACGAAACGCGTGTCTGGTATTAAAAATGTTAAGCTGGTACATGTATCTATGATGAGTTATTTTGACATCCTCCTGGCAGCTGGACACATTATTTTGACTCAAAACCAACTAATCAATGAATTGCCTCCTAAAGGCTTGAAGCTTTGCTGAGAAGCATCAAATACAAACGTTCAAGTATTTGGTTTGACATATAAAGAGAACATCCCCATGTCAATCCATACTGAACATGAGCATCACAAGTCACTTTTGTTGTTGAAGACCATTTACTACCTTTTTTTCCATTGTTGGATTGTCAAACCCATTGAGGTGAACATAACTCCATTTTTTTCATATATCCCATCCACCAACAAGTGCTGGTCGCCATGATATAGTCGTCTAGGAGTGCTGAAAATAGTGTTTAACACCACCAATCAATTCATCATTCGATCAAAAAATTATTATTTTTAATAAAAACTATCAAATATCTATCGTCCACCAGAGACCTAATATAACATGTTATATCAAACCCATCATCACCAAATGCCGGGGATTTCCTACGTATGAAATCAGAGAACTATACTTTAATTAGATTGCCCCACAAAAGTTCATTACCTTTTTACCAGTAACTTTATAAAGTGGAACAATGGGGAAGACACCAGTGGTATTGCCCCAGATGAAATGTGTATGTCGTCAGTGGTATGGTACCAGATGACATATGTCTATCGTCAGTGGTATTGTCCCAGATGACATGAAAATAGATAGAGTCTGCGCTGTCTTTTAAGAGAACAGCAGATTAAATGTTAGAAACTATAGGCCTGTAACCATTTTGGTTATCGTATCTAAAATTCTCGAGAAATTGTCGGTTTATTATCAGTTTGAAAGGTTTTTAGTTAAAAAAGATTTGTTATATAGCTTTCAGTCTACTCTAGTTTTATGTCCGCGTATTCTACGCAGACATTTTTACTTCATTTACTTGATCATATTAAAACAAAGTCATCTATGAACTCTACACTGGTATGATAATACTACATGTATATTACAAAAAGATTTGATACAGTTGATCATTCTATTTTATGTAACAAACTACAAACAATGGGTGTAAAATCCATAGAATGGTTTAAATCATATTTGACAGAGAGAAAGCAGAAATTAAATGTAAATGGTGTTGATGTAAAATGTCCCTATTCTTAAGTCAGGAGCATGTCGTTCAGTGGTTGTCGTTGGTTCATATCTGTCATATTTGTTTTTCGTAAATCGTTTTGTTATAAATTAGGCTGTTAGTTTTCTCAATTGAATTGTTTCACATATTTCATGCCTGGGGCCTTTTATATCCGACAATACGGTATGGGGTTTTCTTAATGTTGAAGGCCGTACGGTTGCCTATAATTGCTTACACTCACTTCATTTGAACTTGGGAGGATAGTTGTCTCATTGGCAATCATACCACATCTCTTAATTTCTATATTTATCTTATTTTCAAACAGTCACTTGTGGAGTACCTCAATGTAGTATTTTGGGTCCACAAAGGAACCTGGAGGTGATATCTGAAAAACCTTATAGAAATTGTCGATGTCTATCTGATAACTCTAAAAAAAACCTTTATATACTGCTTTAATGCAATGTTATTTTGATTATGCATGTTCAACGTAGAACTCCTGTTTGGGTCAAAAATTCAAATATCGAGTATTTCAACTTGACTTAATATCAAGTATTTCAAAATAAATCTGTTGAATTTGTTACAGATATGGAAAACCAAACTATCAGTGCAAATTTTGATGTATTGGGTTTTTCATGTAGAAAATATGATCAAACAACTAAGACTCAACCATGTATATAAAATATTTTATAACAAAAGCCCTTACTACATACAAGGCAATTTTACTAAGATCAAAAGCTTGTCAATATTATTCAACAAGATCTAGTGAATACATTTTTTTTATACCGGGCAACAGACTAACATTTTATTATACTGCTATAAGGAAAGGATTGGAACTTGTTGCCAAATGATTTAAAGAGCACTAAAGATTTTGAATCTTTTAAGTCTGATGTTAAAGATTTTCTGTCATAAATGGAAATCAACGATTTTAAGGTGGCTGGGGTGTCTTCCTCCATCTTGGATTTTGAAAAGCAGATAACAATCAGTCTAGATCTTTAATGAAATGTGCAAATTTCGAGAGTAGTATGTAATTCATGTGTAAAACTTTTCGTGTTAATATAGAAAATTATGTGTTTTATCATATTTTACGGCTGTATTTTACAAACAGTAGAATATTTTTTTTTGGTCAATTTTTTTCAACTGTGCCACATATAAGGGGAGATAACTCAGATAAAGTAACTTTTATTATGATGTACCAAGAAAACGAGTTCTGTGCCCCCACTTTTTCTTTTTCTTATCTGAAAGCATATTATTAGAGCTATCTTCTCATATTTTATCTATGGTTTAGTTTTCTTTTTATCACAAAAAATTGGGTTTTCCATGCATAATCTATACAAAATATGACAATTTTGCACAACCTGTAGCTCGAAAAAAAGCCCGGTGACCCATACTTTTTATTATATTTTTGAAAAAAGCCTGACATAAACTACTTTTTGACAAATTATAAAAAAAATTCTATGGATTTTAATTTAGACCCCCTATCTACCTTAATAACAAGTTTTTATTTTATTGAATGCTTGAATGTTCTATAGTCAATGTTATCATCGATTAAAATTTTAACAACTAGTATAAAGCCTGCCAAAAGTCATTATCTCTTATAACTATATTTTAATATTTTTAAGAATGTAACATAAATGGACCCCATTGGAAATAAGCCTTATGGCTTTAATGGGAAATCCAGATTAGGTATCAATAATGGTTTTACAATAATTATGTTTACACGTCTGCTATATATCTATACTACTTTTGTAATGTTTTATGTTGATATCTGACCAAATAAATATACCTATCTGTCTAATAACCAAACTTGAATGATCCTTATTGTATTTAGTATAAAGCTTATGTTTTTTATTCCGGTCCGTCAACATGCATGGCCGCCATGGCTAAATATAGCACATGGTGGTTAAACACAGTTTTTGGCTTATATCTCAAAAACTAAAGCACTTAAAGCAAAACTGACATGTGGTAAAAATGACCAGAAGGTGATATTTTGGTGACAGGCTTGTGATTTTTGAAGATGAACTATACTTACATCACTCCGCCATCAAGGCCCCTTTATATACGCATACACTTTCATAAAACTGAAGACTTCATTTTTAACTAGTGTAGCTTTTGCATGCTGTTTTTTTAAAGATCATAATAATATTAAAATCATTTTTTTATTAAGGCTACTCTTCAAACGATTTAATTCATAAATCATGTAATCTGATTGTCAAATTTCCTAAGTTTGTTATTTTGTATTTGGACCTATTTTCAACTGATCTAACTAAAACACAATATGATTTGTAGTAGATTTTTTTTTTTTTTTTTTTTTTAGGGCAAAAAAGGGGATTGAGCTTATTTCGCCCCTTTAACACAAAGTATAACAAATGGGAATTTAACAGGCCTTGGGGCTTATCTCGCCCTTTATTTTAAACTAATCTTAACTTGTATTTGTTTGCAATTGTCACTATTGCTTGCATCCTTTCTTGACTGAATATAAAGTTCTTGCTGTTCCTAACATCAAGCCAAGTGTCAAAACTTCTTTTGATGTATTGGTACGTGTCTTTGTTCTGGTCTTTGTAGTAGAGCTATTTTCCTAATGTTTGTAGTTTAAAGGTTTAGTTGGCTTGCTTGCTTTGTTTGTCTAAATGGCGGGGCTTCGGCTTGTATACGTTATACTCTGCATTATACTTACATGTAACATCCAATGACATTTAAGTATTATGTATACAAGCTGAAGTACCGCCTATCTAATGATTGCAGATGTCAATCTTAATTACAATGCTTGAGCAAACATTTAGACAAAGCAAGCAAGCCAACCAAACCTTTAAACTTCAAGCATTAGGAAAATAGCTCTAATTTAAGAAAGGTCATCGGTGTCAGACGACTTGGCTGAGACTTCATGACGACTGGAAAACAGCTGTATAAAATATTCATGTGGCAATAATAATTATGGATCTTTCAAACCTTTCGACTGTCTATCACATATTATTTTGTTTCCTCGTGTTCATGTGTTTGTTATTATTGTTTTATACCGTTATTTAGAGTTAATTGATTTTACTGTACTGTTTTTTGTTATTGTATGTTGTTTTATATAACTTTTGTGAGTAGACAAATTGAGTTTAGAATGGGGAGGGATGAGATTAGTTTAACCCCGCCATATAGTAATGAATATGCCTGTTTCGTGCCAGGAACATCGTCTGTTGCCGCAAGTTGTATTATATTCAGATTTTGTTATATGTAGAAAATGTGATGTCGATGACTAATTAGATATAAGAAGATGTAGTATGAGTGCCAATGAGACAACTCTCCATCCAAGTCAAAATTTATAAAAGTAAACCAATATAGGTCAAAGTACGGTCTTCAACACGGAGCCTTGGCTCACATCGATCAGCAAGCTATAAGCAAGCTATAAAGGGCCCCCAAAATTACTAGTGTAAAACCATTCAAACGGGAAAACCAACGGTCTAATTTATATAAAAACGAGAAACGAGAAACACTTATGAACCACATCAACAAACGACAACTACTGAACAACAGATTCCTTGATAGATTCTGTTAAACTTAATCACATTTTTTTTTCAAGTTCGGGATGATTAAGAGCTTGGCATGTTGTATAGAACCTGTTTATTGGTGAAGACCTATATATGTTGTCCTCTGGATATGTCTTTTTTTGTGTCGTTGGATTGCTGTCTGAACGACGCTTACCCCCACATCTCATGTTATTCATGTTGAGTTATTTTTTGAATGTTGTGAATTGTCCACAGAATTATGTCACCAGAACAATTATCGGGTGACATATTGCTTTACCTCTGTTTTTTTTTTTCGTATTATTATTATTATACTTCCATCTATTTTTGTCAGACAATGTCACCTATCATAAAGTTTATTCACTTAAATGAGGACCACCATCTGTAGAGTTGTAGTGAAGATTTGGAACTTATAAAATGACCGCTGTTACCATGGAAACTGCATGCAAAATATATGAAAAACTAAAGTTTTTTGTTTTTGGTGAACAATTTGAGTATGCCTGAACTTAAAAGCATATTTTTTAAAAAATTTTATACATCGCGGTTGTCCCACTTTATACAGGTTTTGGGTGATTTTGAGAATCATTGGAGCTACTATATATTGCCATGGAAACTGAGGAAAAGATCTATCTTTTGAATTTTGGAAATTGTCACTGTTTCCATGGAAACAGCAAAACTTCAATATTTCAAAATACTTCAAACCTAATGAAACTTAATATAGATGTTAACTGGCAAGTGTAAATGTGCCATAAAACTTTGAAATTATAAAACTGTAAAAATGTGAAAATTTTGAAATGTTTCGAAATTAATGAAATTTAACAGCGATGTTAACTGGCATACGACTTTGGAATTTTCAAAATGAGTACCGTTTTGTGGCAATTGGCCGGAGGAAAATCCGCTATTGCTTGCAATGGCAAATGTAGATTTTGTTAGAATTGGAGTCATGATACCTTGCGACGGAAGATTTTTTTTCTCGAGAAAAAAATGTTTACCTTCTTTGGCTAAATAAATTTATTGAATAAATTTAAGCACAAAACTATCTATCTAAATGTTTGGAATGGAAAAAAACCGTACTTGCATGATGGGTGCAAAATATTGTGTTTGGAATGAACCTCAATTCCACGCACTTAAATGATCTGAGATTTCAAAATTGACCTTGGGTTCAAACGATTTCTAGAGAAATTAGTGTCACTATTACCTTGAAGCTCTGTTTTGATTGCCAATATGATAGATGTTCATAACGTTGAATATAAAGATTTTGTAGCAATTGACCCAAAAATAAGAAAATGCTGATATTTTGAAATGAATTTATATTTTGTAAGTAAAAAAGCGATACATGGATTCAAGTGATGTAGCCTGTTTTGCATAAAGTGCTACACCGCTACCTCTGAAAGTGCAAATATTATAATTTCCTGTTTATTGAGAATTCCAACTTATGGAAAAAATTTTATGATAAAATGTTTTATCCATGATTTGAAGCTAGTCACAGGAACACATAGAACTGAGATGATTACAACCATATTGACATGCATCCTCACAATACTGGTCCATACCAGGTATTGTCTCATACCCACCAATAGCTTTACACGTGACCATCTGTATACAGCGACACTGACAAAGATTAGGAGAACATGCATCTTGTTGATCGCCACAGTAGGTATTGCACCACCGTTCATAGCCTAGACCAGCATAAACACCAACTCCAATACAATCAATTATTTCGTCTGCTTTACACGAAGTCACATGACCGGTGAAGGAAGTTGTTGTTGTAGACGGCGCTTTAGTTTTCGGTTTGCTTGTAGACGGAGCTGATGTGGTTGTTGGTTTTTTTGTGGTTGTTAGTGGTTTCTTAGTTGTTAATTTTGTGGTAGTCGATGGTGGTGGTTGAGTTGAAGCTTTGGTCGTTGGTGGCCTAGAAGTAACTGGTGTTGGATTAATAGGATTAGCTTCATCGTCAATGGCTATATCAGCACAGTTAATAAACGTTTCCTGTGGTCCATTGTGATTATTTCCTGCAAATAAAATATTGATTTAACACCACCACACGAGTACATTTCCGTGATTACGTTTTAGAGGAAACAATGTCAGTAAAATAAAGCTATGGACACATAAGTATAGTACATTGTGTAATCTGGTATTGTTTTTTGGTTTATCGGTAAGTAATCTCATGATCAAATGTTATCCCCCTGGTTGCAAATCTGACTTGATGGACAATATTTCTTTGACAAAATGCAAAAAGTCATCTGAAATATATCGCTTGTAAAATCGGTTTTAACTCTTAAAAATCATACCGTTCGCATAATTGTATAGGCATGTTATTAGATATAGAACTTTGCTATAAAGAAAATTGAAGATAATACGACCATCAAAACAAAATTGAAGCCTGCAAATCTTCAAACACAATATTGTTGTCTCCATTTTGACAAAACTGAAAGATAAGATCACTAACATTTTTTTTAAACGAGGTTACAATGATAAGTAAGAAAATAATAAAGTTGGTTAGAGAATATCGTAAAGGGTTCAGCGGATAATAAAAAACCTTTTTTCCAGTTTAAGTAAATAAGTGTGATCTCCAAAACCCAAAGCATTATTGACACAGCTTTGAAATTTAGTACGAACTTTTGATAACATGCACACAAGATAAAAAATACTTTAAAAGGACGGATAAACATTAACTACTTTAACTTTTGTCCTTATGTGTAATAGAATAAAGGATTTTGTTGCGCTTCGTTTGTTTTCGTTTCTCGTGGACTACCATGAACACTGTGACGTAAATTAAGAAACCAGGATCATGCTCTTGAAAACCCCATCAAAAGGACATGCATGTATGCTCTTGAAAACACACGAAATGGGCATATATGCTCCCGAAAACCCATTAAAAGGACATGCATGCACTTGAAAACACATACAAAAAACATATGCTGTTAAACACATAAAAAAGACATCAACAGAAATAAAAAGAGTGATAATAATTGATATTTATGTATTTTTACCTGCAGTATAATGCCATTGTAGTACGCACTGTTCACATGTCATATCCGCCGGAAGTGCCAGTTTGACATAATGTGATCCTACAACACTGCCAGGTTCGTACCGAGTTTCACCAGGTTGTCCTGCTAGCTCTAAGACGTTCTGGTCTAAACATTCCTGTGACACTTGAGTGGTTATATCGTTATTCGGACAAATTTTAAACACGAAGGATCCAAGATGGTTGGCTGTCAGCTGAATCTCGACCTCAATGTCTTGACCTTTCTGGTATCTTCTGGCAATAAAACCTGTAGCATATATTCCACCAGCCTCATTTTTACGCTCTCCGTCATATGGATCGCCACATGTGCCACATTTACCGTCGTTTTGATAAAATTGTCTCTGAAAATGTAATTTCAATATAACTCATTACGTCTGACATAAATACATATATACATATAACTATATACAAGTCTAAATAGAAAACAACGTTCAAACCTATGAATGCGTTGGATAAAAACCGCAATTTTTATACGTGTGCATGCAAAACAAATTTCTTCGTAGAGGGGTCTAAATAAAGCACAAACAACTTTTTCCAAAAGACCAAAAAGTGAAAAAGTTTATTTAAACAAAACGCATTTGACTAACAGGTCGAACAACGGATGTTCTCAATCCCTGCTGACTGCCTTTGGCGATTGCCAAATAAACGGGCCACAAGATGTAACAAAATGGATCTTTATTATTAATCTAATACCAAACAGAAACAATAAACTTGCGGAAAAGATGGTATACCGCAAACATGAGGTGCAAAAAATTTGTACACCATATCCGGATTTCGACAATTAATGTCTCTTCAGTGATGTTAAGAATCGAAACGGTATTTGGAAGACCATATAATTTACCTCAATTAAGGATAGACTCTTGAATGTTGAAGAGTCGAAATAGGATGAACGGATCCTATAAACCCGAAGGCAAATATAATACAAGCCCAAACGAAAAAATATAAATGAGTCTAAATTGAAAACAATGTTCAAACCTATGATTGCGTTGGATAAAAACCGCAATTTTTATACGTGTGCATGCAAAACAAATTTCTTCGTAGAGGGGTCTAAATACAGCACAAACAACATTTTCCAAAAGACCAAAAAGTGAAAAAGTATATTTAAACAAAACGCATTTGACTAACAGGTCGAACAACGGATGTTCTTAAACCCTGCTGACTGCCATTGGCGATTGTCAAATAAACGGATCACAAGATGTAACAAACTGGATCTTTATTATTAATTTAATACCAAACAGAAAACAATAAACTTGCGGAAAAGATGGTATACCGCAAACAAAAGGTGCAAAAATTAGTACACATATCCGGATTTCGACAATTAATGTCTCTTCAGTGATGTATGGTCCGACTATACGCGTATGGTCGGACCATATGAGTATATACTCATTTGGTTATTAACGGGCCGGACCATATGAGTATTTTGACCATATAGTAATTTTTTTCCAATATGCAAACTGTATTTGCATCGTATCATAGATCAAATTTATTTGTTCAGTGTATGTTCACTGGTGTTAATATGTCCTTTGATTGAGTTAAGCCATTTCAGTTGATATTGTGTAGTGTGTCTTTCTATGTTGTGATGTTACACTATTGTTTCAGATAAGGGTGAAGGTTTGGTACCATTAAAACGTTTAAACCCGCTGCAATACACCTTATCGCTATTTGTCCGCCATTAATGAACATCACACAGGTTCTCGTAAAATTTTGACGTCACAATACAAAATATCTGACGCCACAATGGAAAAGTGATTGTTGTATGACTTCAAAAGTTCAAGCGGGACAGACTCTCGGGTCAGCCGGGAATAGCGATAAGGTGTATTGTTTGCACCTGTCCTAAGTCAGGAATCTGATGTTCAGTAGTTGTCGTTTGTTAATGTGGTTCATAAGTGTTTCTCGTTTCTCGTTTTTTATATAGATTAGACCGTTGGATTTCCCGTTTGAATGGTTTTACACTAGTAATTTTTGGGGCCCTTTTATAGCTTGCTGTTCGGTGTGAGCCAAGGCTCCGTGTTGAAGACCGTACTTTGACCTATAATGGTTTACTTTTATAAATTTTGACTTGGATGGAGAGTTGTCTCATTGGCACTCATACCACATCTTCTTATATCTATTTAACCAATAATTGATGCCCATTTATCCTACTTGTGTCCATTTGTTTAGCAAGTAAGATACAGTACAAGTATGTTCAGCAAATAAGACATAAAAAAAATTGATGCGACGGTTGCCAGTAAAAAAACAAAACAAAACGAAGACGTTTTGACATATTGTAGTGTAATTTCACAATTGTATAAGAAAATGAATAAGCAAAGATAAACTTTCTATTTTTTTAACCAGGTACGCATAGCTTTGTTCACCAGACCCAAACATTACACGTTACTGACTGATTTGTTTCTGTGACATATTGTCTGAATCTTGGTTAGAGCCGTCGGTAGTCATGATAGTGTCAATCAAAAGCGTCCGTTTATATATAGGGTTTGACTTTTTATTTAATATTGTATTTAAACATTTCTTGAACCTGTCTTCTAAATTCATTCGTCAGGACAAATCGACCATTAATAAATATGTTCAGTATACTTTTAACTTGTAAATTGAATTCAATGGGTTATCCATCGTCACTTTATTCAATTTATCATGAAAATACTTATTCCCGTATCATGTCGCGCATAATCATGATTAAAAAAACTCAAAATTTTTAAATATTCATATTTTTTTATAAATTCTTCTACAATTTGAAATTAATAATTTTTTATAAAGTCTTTTTTTCATATCAAATCGAAGGGTCATACCTTTTGAAGTTTGTATTATAGTATTAAATGTAAAACCAATGATTTATACAGAAAGACTTAGTCTTACTATGTACATGCTTGATTAAACATTTTAACCGTCGTCGTGTTAATCACCCGGACCATATAAGTATATACTCATATGGTCTTGACCATACGCGTATGGTCCAAATACTCATATGGTCCGGAACATATATATATATATATATAGCATGCATAACAAGGGTGGCAGCTTGTGGCACTGTTTTATATGGAAAATCGGCGTTACTGATGTCTACGGGTGTAATCCACTTGTCGTAGCCACCATTCCGTCTTCTTATCCCGCCATTGTGAAATTACCGATTGCTACTTTATCGAATTTTCATTGCATGATTAACACGACGATTAATTGGTGCCATTACTGAAACGGACCTTCCGTGCATCTGATATAAAAATAATAACATGTGACATGATTGCCAATAAGACAACTATCCAACGGAGTTCAAATGATGTGGATTTAAACAAGCTATATGTCATCGTACGGTACGGCCTTCAATAATGAGCAAAACTCATACTTTATAGTTAGCTATCATCAGTTGAAAAGACCTTGTTCATTTTTGGTTTTTGTTGGGATTCCTATTGCTCAATATTCTGTTTTCTGTGTAACATTTTTTGAACCACTGTGTGTCTTTTCTTTTCTTTCTATTTAGCTATAGTACTGTCTGTTGTTTTTTTAATTGTTGGGTTCTTATGCTCACTATTCCGTTTTCTGTGTCACATTTTGTGGAATTCTTTGTGTCTTTTTTCCGTTTTTATACAATTTTTGCGGTCGTATATTGGTATCACGTAGTCGTCGTCGTCGTCGTTGTCGTCGTCGTCGTCAAAAGACACTTGGTTTCCGGACAATAACTTTAGTGTAAGTAAATAGAAATCTATGAAATTTAAACACAAGGTTTATAACCACAAAAGAAAGTTTGGGATTGATTTTGGGGGTGATGGTCCTAACAGTTTAGGAATTAGGGGCCAAAAAGAGGCCCAAATAAGCATCTATTCAGTTTCCAGACAATAACTTGTGTTTAAGTGTATGGATCTCTCTGAAATTATACACAAGTTTCTATATCACAAAGGGATGGTTACGATTGGCTTGGGGGGTTATGACTCAAACCGTTTAGGAATTAGGGGCCAAAAAAGGGGGGAAAACAAGGGTTTCCTGGTTAATGTACAATTAAGACAATTTAAAAGCAGTGTAAAGGAGGTAATCCAAACACAAACAATGTTTTAAATTATGTATAAAGGAATGTTGTATTGTCTTGAGGTGATTAGCTGTCAATTTACTTAAAGAAGTTACTATTAAATTTTAAATTTATGATGATTAAGGAATATTGATTTTAGCCATGGTTATGTATGTCATTTTCTATTTTAAGAATTTTATGATGTATTTAAATGGGTAATTATGGTTGCAAACTCCAATGGAAATTTGAATTGAGATTATGACCATATTTTGAGTGAAAGAATTTTTTGTTTGAAAAAAGGGTGGGGGAGATGAAAAAAGGGGGAGGGGGTAAAAAAGAAATTGTGGGAGGGGGACAACTTTTTCTCATTTCAGATTTTAGAAATTAAAAAGAAAATTTCTTCATATATTTAATTTTTTTGCAAAAAAAAGGGGGATAAAAAAAATTTTAAAAGGGGGGGTAAATTTATTTTTGTTTTTGTGTTGGGGAGTTGTTTGGAAAAGGGTGGGGAGGTGAAAAAAAGGGGTGGGGGATAAAAAAGAAATTGTGGGAGGGGGACAATTTTTTCTCATTTCATATTTCAGAAATTAAAAAGAAAATTTCTTCATATTTTATTTTTTTTGCAAAAAAAATGAGGGGGGGTTAATTTTTTATTTTATTTTTTTTATTTTGGAGGGGGGGTCAATATGCAACAGCATAGTGTATTGCAAAAAATTAAAAAAAAGGGGGGTATTTTTTTTAAATTTTGGGAGGGGGTAATTCGCAAAAGCATAGTGTATTGCACAAAAGCAAAAAATTTAGTACAAATTCAAATCCTATAAGCAATTCTAAGTTCTCAATGGTTTTGTTTTAAAGAAATGTTGTATTCTTTTGAGGTGATTAGCTGTTAATTTATTTTTAGAACTTATATTAAATGCTGATGAAGGAATTTATTTTTAGATATTACTATTAAATTTTGCTGATCAAGGTTTTCTTTTTTTAGCCATAACTTTGATGTCATTTTCTATTTAATACTTTAATGATGTCTTTAAATTTTCTATTTAATACTTTAATGATGTATTCAAATGGGTTTGGTTTATTTTTTGCATTAGAGTTACCTCCCTTACAATGGTTTTGTTATAAAGAAATGTTGAAATCTCTTGAGGTGACTATTAGCTGTACATTTATTTTTTTGAAGTAATATTAAATGTTGACAAAGGAATTTTTATTTTTAGATATTACTATTAAATTTTGCTGATCAAGGTTTTCTAATTTTAGCCATGACTATGATGTCATTTTCTATTTTTATACTTTTATGATGTATTTAAATGGACTTTTATGGTTGCAAAGTCCATTGGAGTTTACATTTCTTTCATGTATCTCAATTTCTATTCTGAAACTGTGGTTACTCAGTCTAAATTTTGTTAAGGTTCTTCTGCTGTTAATTTTTTTTATATATTAAAGATTGAAAGCAAATTTAAATTTAAAATATGCGCTTAATTTTCCATTATCTTTTGAATAGCAATTTACATAAGACTGCAAAATTTAGTATGGGTTCATATAGTGCTATGATGTCGTCATCGTTTGCATCGTCGTCAACTGAAAACACGTTTGGTTTCCGGACAATAACTTTAGTTTAAATGAATGGATCTCTATAAATTTTTTTAAGAAGGTTCAATACCATAAAAGGAAGATTGGGATTTATTTGGCAGATGATTGTCCCAACCGTTTATGAATTAGGAGCCCAAAAGGGACACAAAACAAGCATTTTTCTACTTTCAGGATAATAACTTGAGTATTTCAATTGCTCTGAAATTGTACCACAATGTTCAATACCACAAGTACAAGGTTGGGATTAATTTTGGGGGTTATGGTGCCAATAGATTAGGAATTAATGGCCAAAAAGGGGCCTAAAACAAGCATTTTTGTAGCTTCCAGACAATAGCTTGTGTGTAAGTGTATGGATCTCTCTGACATTGTACATCAAGGTTCCATATCACAAAGGGAAGGCTTGGGTTGAGTTTGGGGTAATTGCCCCAAACATGCAGGAATTAAATGCAAAAAAAAAGAGCCAAAACAAACATTTTAAAAGTTTCTAGACAATAACTTATGTTTAAGTGCATGGATCTCTCTAATATTGTACTACAAGGTTCCATACGTATACTCTAAAGGAAAGACTGGGATTGAGTTTGATGGTTAATGCTCCAAGGGGGATTCAAAAAGTTTAAAAGAGGGGGGTTCCAATATTTTTTAATCGGTTCATATTTTTTTTCATCATTTTTATATTTCAAATTTTTGAAAAATTTCATGAAGAAATCTTCAATTGCACAGTATTGCGCATTAGATTTGTAAAATCTTTGACCACATTTATTTTGTGTCAGAAACCTATATTATGGCAAAAAATTTGATCACAATCCAAATTCAGATAGTATCAAGCTTGAATATTGTGTCCAAATTTGCCCCAACTGTTCAGGGTTTAGACCACTGAGGTCGTATTAGGCTGCGCTCAGCGAAGCATTTTATTCTTTCTAATTATAGTATTGTCTGTTGTTTTTGACTTAAACATGAGTTTTGATTTCAATTTGATTTCAATTACAATGTTTTTTTTATTTTTGGGCCAGGAAAGTGTTTGAATAAAAACGTAAGTGTATATGATACAAGTTACGTCAAGAAACTAATGCAAATTATACTGCAGCTACGCCTTTGTCTTTATATATATTCTGTCAAAAAATATAGTAACAAAGTGATATTTCGTGCAATGTCGATTTCATGTCACAATTTCTTAACTATATGTGTAGCCATTTTAGCTGCATTAAAAAAAGACCAATATGCATATTGGCTCAATGAAGAAACATATAAAAAATAATTGTATTCGGCACGAAACAGTTAAGGAAGGGCTCGGTCGACCTCACCCTCCCCCAGTATTTAAGCCTCATACAAACCAGATGACATAAACCTGATATTGCAAGTATATTTACGTTGCGTGCAGTAATTATGATTTTCTCAACTGCATGGACCACCGTGAAAACTAATAAAAAGTTGTTTATATATCGATATAATTGTTTTTTACCTACAGCTTGTTAAATGTTCGTTTATTGTGTATCTTGTATTTTTAATTCTTAAATTTCCTAAACCTACAATATGCCACGCGTCAAACTATTATATATTACGGCTTTTCATAGAAACAATTACCTATATTCAAAATTAATTTATTTACAACGGTTGGTTTTCAGTAAGCTTAAACAACGCTTTGAATGAAATCCTAACTTTTTTTTAATTATCAGTGTTTGTGGTTGAAAGGGACAAAAGCAATGTAAATGTTAGAGTGAAACGCCACACGAAAATCTGTTGTTTTTTGCTATGAAAACAAAATGGCAGGTGTAAAAAATGCAAATTTTCATTCCGAAAAAAAAAAAGAAACATGATAAAATCTTTCAATTTCTACTTCAAGTTTTACAACGAACGACAATTTGTTAACGACACTAAAATGAAGTACACAAATAAGGCTCCGTCAGATTTGGAATTTATATTTTTTTCTCTATTTCTTATATTTAAAAAAAAATACAGAAGTATCTTAATCTGTTTATCATACTAGTATGATCTTACAAAAATAAGAAAATACAATGATTTCGTGCACGCCGACAAATTTATTATTATATTTATCAATGTTTATGGCCTCTTATTATGAAATTTTAAATGTGCAATAATACCAAAAACAGCAAATATACAGAGATGTGTCATTTTGTACGTGTACCAATGGGAAACGTAGTTCACAGCAATATTATTTTTTATTTCATTGCATTTAATAGAAAATGTGGAGTTTGTGGCATATCAAGCCAAAATTTTACAGATAATCCACAGACTTTATTACAGAGATTTTAGATATAACATTGTAAACGTAGATTACTCACTTGTGTATTTATTTTGTGCTAGCATTTATTGTTTTCAATAAGACTTAGCCAACATCTGCAGTGCCGAGTCACTAAAGTCGAACACACCATAGAAGGTGTACTTGCATAGGTCCATATGTGTGCTTGGTTTTAGTAATATCATTATTTAAAACGAATTTAAGGGAAATGATTGATTAAAAAAAACTTACAGCAAATCCACCACAAAACAGTTCATTGTCATTGTAGTTCGCTTCGAAACCTTGTCCTTTATAAAATCGCCAAAGACTCGATCTCTGTGGTGGGTCTATCATACGACCGTGTCCTGACACACTAATAAGGAGACAACTAACACTAAGTGCGATAGTTATTTCAAAAACCATTTCTAAACTTTGATGATTTCCTTACAACAACGAATTAAATTATGACGGAATGACCAATACCGTCATTTAATTTATATGCTAGATCACCTTGGTGATTAAAGGCGGGTTTGATTAAAAGAAATTAAAAGTAAACATTGATAGTATCTTAAAACACGACAAAAATCACTAACTTACAAGATAATGTTACCTGCCAAAGGGAGGATCCAGGTGTGTTTTATGAATAGCTACAGTACTTTCTTCATTATTCTACGTTTAATATATTTTAATTCACTACTTAAATATTTGCAGATGGCTTTTAATTATATAATAATAACGAGATCAAGTTGTTGATACTCAAGTTCGTGACTATAAAAACAATTAGGGTTTTATATTTGTAGAACTCATATCTAAAGCAAATATCATGACATGCTATCTTTTAAAAAATTTCAATTAGAAATAGGAATTTTATACATTTTTTTCAAAAAATATTTCATTTCGGTTTTATTTTCATTGTGATATACACGTAGATTAAGCTTATCTGGTGTCTATCGTGGAACAAAATCCAATTAGTCCCTTTTTCTTTTTAACCATGTTTCAAAAGTCCGTCGAGATTTCTCTTGTATTCATTAAATGCTATTTCATAGTAGATGATAATCATATAAAATAAACACCAGGATGTTAAGCATGACCAACTTTCTCTCGTCAAAATTAATTTCTTTATATAATATCAATGCTGGGTGGTTTCATGTTCATTTTGGTACATTGCGTACTGCATATTGACTACAAACTGAAAAATATAGACAATATTTATCAATCCGGCGGTGTGGAGGAACAAATGATGTTTTAGAGTTTTATGATGAATTCTTTCCCCCCATTAAATGGACATTTTATCAGTCTGTTGTCCATTTTAATTGATATGACTGAAATTGTATTGGTATAAATTTATCGCATGTAGCAAATGCTTAAGTCGTCTTCCTTGCGAGAGCATTACAATTTTGTATATATTGCACATCAAATGATTTAAGACAAATAGGTTTCGTTTGCTTTGGATGATGCTCTGATAGTTTTAGTTACAGGGGCGGATCTAGCCATTTATAAAAGGGGGGTTCCTAACCCAGGATAAAAAGGGGGCTCCAACTATATGTCCCCATTCAAATGTATTGATGTCAAAAAAAAGGAGGGTTCCAACCCCCGGACCCCCCCCCCCCCCCCCCCCACCCCTAGATCCGCCACTGAGTTATGGTGTGTTTACCCTCGGGCCTGCAGATTAACTTCTCTTGTGTGTATACTTGATCAAGGACCTGTATATCCCCAAGACATACAATTCCTAGGTAAAATTGAGAATGGAAATGGGGAATATGTCAAAGAGACAACAACCCGATCAAAGAGTAAACAACAGCCGAAGGCCACCAATGGGTCTTCAACGCAGCGAGAAAATCCCGCACCCGGAGTTGGTCCTCAGCTGGCCCCTAAATAAAATTGTGTACTAGTTCAGTGAAAATCATGGACGTCACACTAAACTCCAAAACATATAAACATGTACTGCATTTTTTTGCCTTTAGGTTAGTATGTTCATCAAATGTATTTCGAAGTCCATCCTTACTATTTGCCCAATTCGTAATTCATCTCCTGCACCCTTATATAACAGATATCTATCTTATGTGTCACGTGGTTTTCTTAATGTTTGCATTACTTTTGAATCTTAAGATGAGATTGTCGGGGAATTTATGATAGTATTTGTTAGTTGTATTTGCCATTATATTCTGAAATTTGACGATCTTAATCCAAATTTGTTTGCTTTATTGTATATTTGTATAGCGTTATCCCTTATTAGCAAAGAATTCCTGGCCACTAAAATCGGTGTTTGAAGCCCTCTTGATCTCTCAGTGTGGTGTGGTCTATTTTTTCCATGCTGAAGACTTCACTGGATTTTGGAAGGGACTGAATAATGCTTTGTGTTTTGCATAGTGTGCGTATAGGGATCGTGTGTCATGAATTAATTATATATTTACTATTCAAAATATCCAAATTTAAAAAAAAACCGTCTCAACGTATGAAAAGTTCGTACTGATTTTCTGATGTTAAGTATAGTTTGACACTTCCGCTGCTTTGCTTGGTAAAACGACAAGACTTCATACAGACAAAGGTAAATGATCAACGGCTCGGAACAGTAATGAAGTAAAACCAGAAATTAGTTTCACGCTCTTTATATTCTTCAAAAACGCAAGTAAAAGTGGCCTCGTGGGATGTACAATTTTTGGATGACTGTTTAAGGTACAACAAATAAATTGTGTTACTTAGTCAAGAAACCTTTGTTACCCTGACAATTTGGGTGAAAAAGGGCGTGAAAACTTTTGAAACTTATTCTTAATACATTAAGGACAAATTCGTAAAAAACTTAATTGACAAGATAATCTGTGAATATGTTTTTTACACACCAACTTGCTAATTATTGCTTGTGCTATCGTGCCACCTTAGCATTGAGCTATAATCTGTCAACGCTTAATTAGTTAGATTAAAGATTAGTTCGTTTTATGATGAATTGAAAAAAAAAGTTTACAAAAAGAAAGTGCGAAGAGATAAATTCGAATAAAATAACTGGTATATATCCGTGTTCTCAAGTAATATATTTTACAATATTTACAAGTGTGGACACAGATCAGTGTGGATAGTATGATTGGATGTTTGACAGTGTTTTATATGACAAAAGGAGTTCTATGTTTTATGTTTTCTATGTATTAACTGTGTTGCACAATGACAACCAACATGAGCATTAGGGGTGTTGTTTATTCAATATTTAGTTTTTTATGTTCAACACGGGCATGGAAGAGATACTAATTGCATTAATTACCAAATGATTATGATAGAATATGTTCCACATCTTTGATTTTGGATACATTTTGTAGCTAGGTGAGAAACACATAATAGGTTCATTTTTTTCATAATGTGATTTTTTTATATGGGAGATGGTATCTGAGAACATGTATTTGCTTACTATTTGTACGGTTCTATTTATATTACTTTGTGGTGGATCGTCAGTATCATAAGTAAAAGATTTCTGTTAAATGTCGAAATTTTTTCTCAGATTAGAAGACATTTAATGGTTTTTAGTAATGACAATGCCTGACATGATGATTGGGGCTAGAAAGTGAACTTCTAGTGTTATTTTTTATTAATTCTTTGAAAATATCTCCTCCAAAGCTGGTCAAAGCAAAAAAAAGTTTTGACCAGTATGAAAATGATATCAACAAAAGAACCTTTGTGAGCATGCTTCAAAGACTCATAACTAACTACAGAAGTCATATGATAAAATGTCAAGTGGATATTATGAACATCTAATTAATATGTCTAAATATCTAAAAAGTTTTAGTATTCAATATGAAAAAGGTATTGCAAAAGTATTCTCTTTTCATTTTTTTTTGTTATATGGATACAAATATAAGTGATATCAATACAGTAAGGCAGTTTTGTTATGGTATGAAAGTGTAGTAATTAACATTTACTGTTAGATCACACAAATTAAGATATAAACAAATGAATGATAAATGTTGAACATGTACAATGAAATATATTTTAGAAATTAATTAGGCCAGATAGGCCTTATAAATTTTGGTCTTTTTCTTAACATACTGAATGACCATTTACACTCAGGACTGAGTCGCCAGTAGGCTGTACAGATGTAAAAAAATTAAGTGTAACAAACGAACCTAGCATCATATTGCTATAGTAGCGCGAGTAGCATTGTTTGGTGAATTTGTGCTTTTTTTTTTTTTAAATTTGGCTGATGGACAAAAAATATTTGGTTCAAATCTAAATAAAATGCCTTTATCTCCCTATTACTTACATTGTACATAGAATGGATACTACTTTGACAATTCCTTGTACATGAGAGTTGTCTGTCAAATCTTTATTTCACAAAGAATGAATTGCATAACAATGAACTTAGCACAAAGCAAATCACTTTAATAATACACTTAGACAATGAGCTCAATCCAGTGATATACTTTGTACTACAGGTCCTTCATGAACATCCTATTGGCCAAAACCATATCTCACAAACATGCCATACTACATGGTTGGATCAGAAGTCCTGAAAAAGACATGAACTTTATTAAAATATTTTAAGTATATACACCGGTTAAAACTTTCACAAATTTGTGGTAAAATTCTTCAGTATCTAGCAACTATCAATCGCTTCATGCACAAATTGATATAGGTTGAGTACCCCTCTTTCGGAAATAAGAACATACCTCCACCTAATTTTAGTAAACTGATGAAGAAACATTCAAAACTATAAAATGTTATCTAATAGACTAGCTGCAATGAAATCCCAGTTTTCTAAAATGGTAGGTGGAACCTAAAACTCAAGAATTTTAAAGGCTACATTTTAAATATTGCAAATACATACAATAATAATTCTTCTCAAAAATTCGCTATATTTTTCCTTATTTTGTCTTTTGTTCGAGACTGTATATTGACCTCTAGATGTCTTTCAATTACATCCAGTTTGGCGTGGATTGATGTTTGATTGTTGTACATGTTATATATCCGACGTGGGATTTGTTTATTTAAATCAGGCGTGAAATAATTTTGGTTAACTGAAATCCTTTAACTTACTTCCAAACTAATGTTAATACTGAGGGAAAAAAATACATTGCTAAATAACCACTTCAAAACACATGCAAACTTTTTGTGAGGAAGGCATAATTAATGTAACATCTATTAGTTTTTTTTTAAACCATTCTAAACTTCTGATAAGTGATAAAGTTTGTTAAATGTTACTTACCTTCAAAAAGGGGGTTGCATTCACTTTACTACATATACATATAAATTTAATTAACAATACTGCAACACCAAGGATAAATAGAGGACTGTTTTGTAAGAATAGTTGCTGAAATAAGCAGGCAATATTCAAAGTAGAATAAAAAAAATCGTATTTAGGATTCTACGCATCCATATTACAGGACTGTGTTTTAAAGTAATAAGCATTGTGCAGGGCTCACGCTACCATGCGACTGGGGCGACAAAGTCGCTTTCCCGGTCGTCACTTCGCATTGACCGACCTTCAAAAGCGAAATCTAGTCGCCCTGTTGTTTACGATATCCGCTTTTAGTCGCTTTCGTCATCGGCAATATTCAACATTTACCAAGTCGATGAAACAGCAATTTTTCATTTGAAAGTAAAGAAATTCAAAGACATAAACTATTTATTTTCTTAAGAAGGTTAAAGCATTGATTGTAAAGTTGGTTGCATGTTATTTTTGTAAAGACAATTTTTTTTATCACTTCTGGTACTTTTTACTCAAGCGTATATCAAATCATTCTAACTTTCGGCAAAATAAGCTTGTTACTTCATTAGAACGTGATCAAATTAAAGATTTCTTGCTGTTGTGCAATACATTGTGCTGTTGCGCAATACTTAGTAAATCTGTTGTCAGACTATAAACAAATAAAGTTCAATTAATTCCCAGTCATATTAGAAATTTATGAAAATGTAAAGGGAGCTTACATCAATAGATATAAACAATTCACCAAAGTTTCATGTGAATTGCTGACAGCATTTTTGAGCTATTGTCCGAAAACTGGAAAATCACCCCTTTTTTAATAAATAAAACCCCATAACTCAGAAATGTAAAATGTAAAATTTATAAAATTCTAAACGGAGCTTACATCAATATAGATATAAACATTTCACCAAAGTTTCATACGAACTGCTGAAAGCATTTTAGATTTTTTGTCCAAAATTGGAAAATCCCCCCTTTTTCATGAATAAAACCCTGTAACTCGGAAATGTAAAATCTAAAATATATAGAAATCGAAAGGGAGCTCATGTCAATAGATATAAACAATTCACCACAATTTCTTGCTAGTTGGTGAAAGCATTCTTGAGTTATTGTCAGAAAACTGGAAAATCCCCCTTTTTTTAATGAATAATACCCCATAACTCGGAAACGAAAAAATCTAAAATTTATAAAAAACGAAAAGGAGCTCATGTCAATAGATATAAACAATTCACCAAAGTTTTATGCAAATTGGTTAAAGTGGTTTTGAGTTAATGTCCAACATGTTGACGACGGACAGACAGACGGACAACGGTATACCATAGTACGTCCCGTAAACGGGCGTAAAAAAAAATGACAGGGTGTCATACCACACCAAATCCTTCTGAAGGAAACACTAAGTTGGCAAACAAATTGTTTTTTTTTCATTGACAACCCTGTATAACCTTGCAGCAGTATCGAGTCTATTTGCATTACCTTGTATATTTCATGTACATTGAACTTAAATATATGTGGTCATTGTCAAAGTTAGTTATGTCAGTTATAATTTACACATTTACTGAAACATGTCAGAGAAGTGCATGTACAAACTTTTGAATTTGATCCGCAAACTGGGAAAGCCATCCTTTTTAATGAATAAAATCCCACAATTCTGAAACCTAAAACCTTAAATTTATAAAATTGAAAGGGAGCTTGCATCAATAGATATATATAAACCATTAACCAAAGTTTCATGACAAATGACAACTGCTTAAAGCATTTTCGAGTTAATGTCCGAAAACATGGAATTCTAAAATTTCAAAACAATCTAAAGGGAGCTCACATCAATACATGAATACAATCCCATATAACTCTGAAACGGGACATTTAAAATTTATAAAATAATCAATTCACAACTGTTTCATGCAAATTGGTGAAAGCTTTGAAGAGTTAGTGAACAAAGCATTTTTAGAGTTAATGGGCGATAACATGAAAATCCCCCTTTTTTAATGAATAAAACCTCACATTTTGAAAACGTAAATTATAAAATTCCTAATATTCTACAAGGGAGCTCACGTCAGAAGATATAATCAATTCACCAGAGTTTCATGCAAATTGGTGAAAATATTACTGAGTTAGTGAACAACATGCTAGAAACAGACAGATCAGGACAGACAGACGGACAAAGGCATACCATAATATTTCTCATGAACAGGCGTATGAAAACTGCAGGGTACATTTTGTACCATTCCAGGCCAACACCCTCTAAAGGAAACACTATAAGGGAGCTTCCTTTCCATTTTTATTGGGGAAAAAGGGGGGGGGGACTAGGATGAAAAATTTTGTCCTGCTTTTTTTTTTAGTTGAGTTGTAATCTGTCCTGCCTTTTTATTTTTCACCCTTTTTTTGTCCTGCCTTTCTTCTATTAGTTTATCCTGACTTGTTTTTACATAAATTGTCATCCTGCCTTTTTTTCAAATTGTCTCATGACCTGCCTTTTTTTTTACTTAAAAACTCATCTCCTGCCTCTTTTTCATACAATATTTAATAAAATTGTACAAGAATTTGAAAATTTACAAAAAAAAAATAATTGAGAAAACAGAATTATAATAGCTTGAAAAATAGCCTTTCTGAAATAACAAAAAAGCGTTTATCTTCTTTTGCAGAAAACCGAATTATTCACAAAAGTTAAATTGACTGAGGAGATATTTATTCTCTGGCAGTCTGACGGCGAGACTTAAATGGTCTGCTTATAGGTTCTGCTGTTCTCAATCAACCTTCAGACATCTGCTTTTATGTAACTTTGATATTTTAACTAACAATTGCCATTTTACTAATTGTCATGAGAACTGACTAAATACTTAAATCTCTCTTCTGACAATACCAGTCTCCTTACAAATCACCTCGCCGGGTATGCCAGTTGCTGAACGAATCAGTTATTGATTCTAAAAAATCTTATCATACAGTCAAAGTCTCTATCCATGCAATAGCATACATTTGACTTCCGCCCTTTAGGATAGAATAAAGAATGGAAAAGGGGAATGTGTCAAAGAGACAACAACCCGACCAAAGAGCAGAAAAAAGCCCAAGGCCACCAATAGGTCTTCAACGCAGCGAAAAATCCCGCACCCGAATGCGGGCTTTAGCTTGCCCCTTAACTATGATGTATACTAGTTCAGGGAAATAGACGCCACATTAAACTCCGAAAAATACAATTGAACCAAAAAAAAACGCGCAAGACTAACAATGGCTAGAGGTTCCTGACTTAGGACAAGCGCTAAATTGCGACAGAGTTAAACATGTTTTGTGAGATCTTATCCCTATACCTCTAGCCAATATGGAATAAACAAACACACAGAAATACGCACATTAAAACCCAGTTTTAACAACAGATTGAGTAAGATGTTAAAATAGGTAGCTTTCTTCTTACTCTTTACTTGAAAGACCGGTCATAAGTATTAGTTTTACTTTAATAAAAAAGGCAAGAATACACAACATTTCTTATTTCTACATCTTCAAAATGCTTGAATGTTCATTTGACAATTTTTAAGCAGACTATCACCATCTTGTTCCACCTGTTGGCAAGATGCAGACTTCAAGAAGGTACTTCCCATGAAAAATTAAAGGTAATTAGCAATATTCTTAACTTCATGTCCTATCATACAGATAATGTCACTTTACTGAATCAATTAATTTTGATGGACGGTGTTATCATCATTCCCGCGTTATACTTGTTCTACCATACAGATGATGTCCCTTAACTGAATCAATTAATTTTGATGGACGGTGTTATCATCATTCCCGCGTTATACTTGTCCTACCATACAGATGATGTCACTTTACTGAATCAATTAATGTTGATGGACGGTGATATCACCATTCCCGCGTTATACTTGTCCTACCATACAGATGATGTCCCTTTACTGAATCAATCAATGGTGATGGACGGTGATATCATTCCCGCGCTATACTTGTCCTACCATATAGATAATGTCCCTTTACTGAATCAATTAATTTTGATGGACGGTGATATCATCATTCCCGCGTTATACTTGTCCTACCATACAGATGATGTCCCTTTACTGAATCAATCAATTTTGATGGACGGTGATATCATCATTCCCGCGTTATACTTGTCCTACCATACAGATGATGTCCCTTTACTGAATCAATCAATGTTGATGGACGGTGATATCATCATTCCCGCGTTATACTTGTCCTACCACACAGATGATGTCCCTTTACTGAATCAATCAAAGTTGATGGACGGTGATATCATCATTCCCGCGTTATACTTGTCCTACCACACAGATGATGTCCCTTTACTGAATCAATCAATTTTGAATGACGGTGATATCATCATTCCCGCGTTATACTTGTCCTACCATACATGTAGATGATGTCCCTTTACTGAATCAATCAATGTTGATGGACGGTGATATCATCATTCCCGCGTTATACTTGTCCTACCATACAGATGATGTCCCTTTACTGAACCAATCAATGTTGATGGACGGTGATAGCATCATTCCCGCGTTATACTTGTCCTACCATACAGATGATGTCCCTTTACTGAATCAATCAATGTTGATGGACGGTGATATCATCATTCCCGCGTTATACTTGTCCTACCATACAGATGATGTCCCTTTACTGAATCAATCAATTTGATGGACGGTGATATCATCATTCCCGCGTTATACTTGTCCTACCATACAGATGATGTCCCTTAACTGAATCAATTAATTTTGATGGACGGTGATATCATCATTGCCGCGTTATACTTGTCCTACCATACAGATGATGTCCCTTGACTGAATCAATTAATTTTGATGGACGGTGTTATCATCATTCCCGCGTTATACTTGTCCTACCATACAGATGATGTCCCTTTACTGAATCAATTAATTTTGATGGACGGTGATATCATCATTCCCGCGTTATACTTGTCCTACCATACAGATGATGTCCCTTAACTGAATCAATTAATTTTGATGGACGGTGTTATCATCATTCCCGCGTTATACTTGTCCTACCATACAGATGATGTCCCTTTACTGAATCAATTAATTTGATGGACGGTGATATCATCATTCCCGCGTTATACTTGTCCTACCATACAGATTATGTCCCTTAACTGAATCAATTAATTTTGATGGACGGTGTTATCATCATTCGCGCGTTATACTTGTCCTACCATACAGATGATGTCCCTTTACTGAATCAATTAATTTTGATGGACGGTGTTATCATCATTCGCGCGTTATACTTGTCCTACCATACAGATGATGTCCCTTTACTGAATCAATTAATTTTGATGGACGGTGTTATCATCATTCGCGCGTTATACTTGTCCTACCATACAGATGATGTCCCTTAACTGAATCAATTAATTTTGATGGACGGTGTTATCATCATTCCCGCGTTATACTTGTCCTACCATACAGATGATGTCCCTTTACTGAATCAATTAATTTTGATGGACGGTGATATCATCATTCCCGCGTTAAACTTGTCCTACCATACAGATGATGTCCCTTTACTGAATCAATTAATTTTGATGGACGGTGATATCATCATTCGCGCGTTATACTTGTCCTACCATACAGATGATGTCCCTTTACCGAATCAATTAATTTTGATGGACGGTGTTATCATCATTCGCGCGTTATACTTGTCCTACCATACAGATGATGTCCCTTTACCGAATGAATTAATTTTGATGGACGGTGTTATCATCATTCGCGCGTTATACTTGTCCTACCATACAGATGATGTCCCTTTACCGAATCAATTAATTTTGATGGACGGTGTTATCATCATTCGCGCGTTATTCTTGCCCTACCATACAGATGATGTCCCTTAACTGAATCAATTAATTTTGATGGACGGTGATATCATCATTCCCGCGTTATACTTGTCCTACCATACAGATGATGTCCCTTTACTGAATCAATTAATTTTGATGGACGGTGATATCATCATTCCCGCGTTATACTTGTCCTACCATACAGATGATGTCCCTTAACTGAATCAATTAATTTTGATGGACGGTGTAATCATCATTCCCGCGTTATACTTGTCCTACCATACAGATGATGTCCCTTTACTGAATCAATTAATTTGATGGACGGTGATATCATCATTCCCGCGTTATACTTGTCCTACCATACAGATTATGTCCCTTAACTGAATCAATTAATTTTGATGGACGGTGTTATCATCATTCGCGCGTTATACTTGTCCTACCATACAGATGATGTCCCTTTACTGAATCAATTAATTTTGATGGACGGTGTTATCATCATTCGCGCGTTATACTTGTCCTACCATACAGATGATGTCCCTTTACTGAATCAATTAATTTTGATGGACGGTGTTATCATCATTCGCGCGTTATACTTGTCCTACCATACAGATGATGTCCCTTAACTGAATCAATTAATTTTGATGGACGGTGTTATCATCATTCCCGCGTTATACTTGTCCTACCATACAGATGATGTCCCTTTACTGAATCAATTAATTTTGATGGACGGTGATATCATCATTCCCGCGTTAAACTTGTCCTACCATACAGATGATGTCCCTTTACTGAATCAATTAATTTTGATGGACGGTGATATCATCATTCGCGCGTTATACTTGTCCTACCATACAGATGATGTCCCTTTACCGAATCAATTAATTTTGATGGACGGTGTTATCATCATTCGCGCGTTATACTTGTCCTACCATACAGATGATGTCCCTTTACCGAATGAATTAATTTTGATGGACGGTGTTATCATCATTCGCGCGTTATACTTGTCCTACCATACAGATGATGTCCCTTTACCGAATCAATTAATTTTGATGGACGGTGTTATCATCATTCGCGCGTTATTCTTGCCCTACCATACAGATGATGTCCCTTAACTGAATCAATTAATTTTGATGGACGGTGATATCATCATTCCCGCGTTATACTTGTCCTACCATACAGATGATGTCCCTTTACTGAATCAATTAATTTTGATGGACGGTGATATCATCATTCCCGCGTTATACTTGTCCTACCATACAGATGATGTCCCTTAACTGAATCAATTAATTTTGATGGACGGTGTAATCATCATTCCCGCGTTATACTTGTCCTACCATACAGATGATGTCCCTTAACTGAATCAATTAATTTTGATGGACGGTGTTATCATCATTCGCGCGTTATACTTGTCCTACCATACAGATGATGTCCTTTACTGAATCAATTAATTTTGATGGACGGTGATATCATCATTCCCGCGTTATACTTGTCCTACCATACAGATGATGTCCCTTGACTGAATCAATTAATTTTGATGGACGGTGATATCATCATTCCCGCGTTATACTTGTCCTACCATACAGATGATGTCCCTTGACTGAATCAATTAATTTTGATGGACGGTGATATCATCATTCCCGCGTTATACTTGTCCTACCATACAGATGATGTCCCTTAACTGAATCAATTAATATTGATGGACGGTGTTATCATCATTCCCGCGTTATACTTGTCCTACCATACAGATGATGTCCCTTTACTGAATCAATTAATTTTGATGGACGGTGATATCATCATTCCCGCGTTATACTTGTCCTACCATACAGATGATGTCCCTTAACTGAATCAATTAATATTGATGGACGGTGTTATCATCATTCGCGCGTTATACTTGAAAAAGAGGATATCAGATATAAAACTGTATTAATATACGTTATAAAAAAAGAGATCTTCAATTTTCTTATTGTGAACATTTTCAAATTTATGCCGCAAAAATTTAGCAGCACCTGGTAATGAAATATGCTCTAGTATATCTGTAAGTCGGTTAGAAATTTAAGCTCTTGTATTCCCCATTCAAATTTGTTTATATGAAGACTCTTGATCACTTAAAGTTTTGTTGTCAATACAGTCTAAAATATGTTACTACTTCAATACAGTTAACCCAGACCAGTGACACCAGTGATCACCAGTGACAACCACCATTGTTACGCGAATTGTTTAGCTTAGATGCTATCATTAAGAGCTTCAGTTTTTGTAATATATTCTGCTATTATAGAATTATAGAATGGAGGACTTTACATAAACCTTAATAATGGCCGTTATTCTCCCCTTGGGCTTTGATTGTACACTATACGATGTTTGTTTAGTATAGAATACAAACAATCTGATTAAAATTCAGACCTATTACAACTCGCGTGCTCGTACATATAAGGATAACGAAATCAGAGATCTATATTTTAATTAGATTAGAAAACAAAGGGTTTGGTTGGTATACATGTATGGGGTTTGCTCACTGTTGAAGACCGAACGGTATATAATGCCTTTAATTTCACAGCGCAATTATGGAGGGATTGAAACTTTCTCAGGCTTGGGAAATGACATATTTGACATGTTTGTAAAATGTGTTGTTTAAACGTAAAAATACCCAGAAAATTTTCAAAACCATTTCATCCACAGCTTTATATGAATGACAGTCCTCTAAAATCTGAATGAACAAATGTTTATTGGAGTAATACTGTGAAACGATGCCAATTGGCATACACATTCCATATCGATAAGATAGTAAAGAAAGCTTATACCCGATTAAATACACTTATACAAGTTAAGTTAACTTTTAACCGAAAAACTTTAAGAGTAACTCTATGTAAGGGAAATGAATGGATATGCTGATGTAGTCTGTGGTATACGTTAATGTTAATTCATAAAATGAAAAAAATGTCAATAAAGAGGTAGGAAGGATTGACAGTTAACATCAAGTAATTTACTATATGATATATAAGGAACTTCCAGGATGGGAAAAGCTACAGGCTAGACAAGAGACCAAAACTTACATATTTGTAGAAGATGACTAACAATATTACTCCAAATTATCTAAATAATATGTTACCTGAACGGTTCCGTAATATACACGAATATAGTACACACAATACCAGTGTTTTTCAACATATTGATATAAGAACAACATAATACTCCAACTATTTTCTCAGTTAAATCCATGAACACACAGAATGCTGCATTATACAGTCCAGTCAATCCCTTATCACTTTGAAAAAATAATTTCAAAGGTAAACGGACAACTAAGCCTGTATTTCATTGTTGTGGTGCTCCCCGATTTGGTCAAATATTTTATGTAAGATTCAGAATAAACTGCAGTGGTCTTCAGTAACAAACATCTCTAGGACAGAAACTTGATACAATCCCAAAACTGTTATGGGGTGACCATTATTTTATAAAGTGCCAAAGATTGAATGTAATAGTATCTATAAAAAAACATTTTGTAATGTTGGGGCCTGTTCTCGGTTTTGACGATGATCTGTAGTTGCCTAAATCCGCTTCATTTGGACTATGCTGGATAGTTGTCTTATTGGCAATCGTACAACATCTCCTTACTTTATATTTATTTAGTTTATTGTTTAATAATACATTTTCCCGTACATATAAGTCTGCCTATTAGAATGAAAATATAGTTTGTAAACTTATTTTATGACTTATGGAAATGGATTTAGATAAGAGCATTGCTCTTGTTTTTGTTTCCTTATTCCAATTTGGCTTTAATTACTTTTAAATAAGAATATGTGGTCTGTTTGTTAATGTATTTGGCATGTATATTCTATAGGAATTATACTTATGAATTCTTTAATAAAATATGTTTACATCTATATACACTTTAATTTAATATCCTTATATCAATAACTTTTAATAACTGACTAAATGGTATGGGGTTTGCTCATTGTTGAAGGTCGTACACTGACCTATAGTTGTATACATCCTCGTACTTTGGTCTCCGTTGAATAGTTGTCTCACTGTTGAAGGTCGTACACTGACCTATAGTTGTTTACATCCTCGTACTTTGGTCTCCGTTGAATAGTTGTCTCCCTTGCAATCACACTACATCTCCTTATCTTTAAATTAAAATATCTATGGGAGAACATAATGTATACTAGATTGTAAATGCAACATTTGGATTGATACCACTAGAGCCGTGTTAGTGCTAAAATGAGGTACTATAGCCAAGGTTTTCTGTCAACTATGTTAGTTTCGATTTCTTTTTTTTCTGACCATATACGAGGGTGTGGATGGGATTGAAAGAATAGAGAATAATGAGCAAAACATTCAGAATAATTGTGGGGGGAGGGGGTAAAGAATGAGAAAATTATTTAACATAAAGAATGATGAGGTGCTAAAATATAAAAAATAAGGTCTAACAATAAATAATAGAGAATACAGAAATAAACATTCCTCCATCTTGACCTTTATATATTACCTAATATGACCTGATTTTTTTCGGGATGAAATATCTGCAACTCTTTGTATTCATGTCAAGGTTTGTTTAAAGCAGAGTTGAATTATTGGAAAGAACTGTTTAAGATTTTGATGTATTGAGACTATATCTTGAGTATAGTGAATATAAACAAACGTTTCAGCTTAGCTTGCAATTCCTTCTGATTCGTAAATAATAAGGCGAAATTGTTGGACTAGAGAGAGCGAGCGAGTATCGATAATAAAAAACGGGGGTCCTTTTTCTCTTACTTTCCCGTCTTTAACTGTCAGTTAAAAATGTCATCGTATAAAAAATATTCTTACAAGAAACAGAAGCTGATATGTTGAACTCTCTTAGTGTGGAGTCAAAAAGTTTAACAGTACATCTATTAACTGAAGGAACTCAACGTATGCCTAGTAATTCATCAGATTAACAAAAAGTGCAAGTCTTTTGTGTTTTTATTGGTTGTGTTTGTGCTTTGTATCGATCTGATGAGTTATGCACCTTTCAACTGATATTTACAGTTTGTTCTTATGCTGTGATATTACACCACTGTCCCGGGTTAGGGGAGGGTTGGCGCGCCCGCAAACTGGGTAATTTCCGCAACATTTAATTCTTTATGTGTATGTCCCAAGACAGAAGCCTGTGATTCAGTGGTTGTCGTTTGTTGCTGTATATCATATGTGTTTTTCGTTGATGTTTTGTACATAAATCAGCCGTTAGTTTTCTCGTTTGAATTGTTTTACTTTTGTCATTTTGGGTCGTTTATAGCTTACTGTGCGGTATGAGTTTTGCTCCTTGTTTAATGTTCCGCCCTTTAGGATAGAATAAAGAATGGAAAAGGGGAATGTGTCAAAGAGACAACAACCCGACCAAAGAGCAGAAAAAAGCCCAAGGCCACCAATAGGTCTTCAACGCAGCGAAAAATCCCGCACCCGAAAGCGGGCTTCAGCTGGCCCCTTAACTATGATGTATACTAGTTCAGGGAAATAGACGCCACACTAAACTCCGAAAAATACAATTGAACCAAAAAAAAAAACGCACAAGACTAACAATGGCTAGAGGTTCCTGACTTAGGACAAGCGCAAAAATGCGACAGAGTTAAACATGTTTTGTAAGATCTTATCCCTATACCTCTAGCCAATATGGAATAAACAAACACACAGAAATACGCACATTAAAACCCAGTTTTAACAACAGATTGAGTAAGATGTTAAAATAGGTAGTTTCTTCTTACTCTTTACTTGAAAGACCGGTCATAAGTATTAGTTTTACTTTAATAAAAAAGGCAAGAATACACAACATTTCTTATTTTTACATCTTCAAAATGCTTGAATGTTCATTTGACAATTTTTAAGCAGACTATCACCATCTTGTTCCACCTGTTGGCAAGATGCAGACTTCAAGAAGGTACTTCCCATGAAAACTTAAAGGTAATTAGCAATTTCTTAACTTCATGTCCTACCATACAGATGATGTCACTTTACTGAATCAATTAATTTTGATGGACGGTGTTATCATCATTCCCGCGTTATACTTGTCCTACCATACAGATGATGTCCCTTAACTGAATCAATTAATTTTGATGGACGGTGTTATCATCATTCCCGCGTTATACTTGTCCTACCATACAGATGATGTCACTTTACTGAATCAATTAATGTTGATGGACGGTGATATCATCATTCCCGCGTTATACTTGTCCTACCATACAGATGATGTCCCTTTACTGAATCAATCAATGCTGATGGACGGTGATATCATCATTCCCGCGCTATACTTGTCCTACCATACAGATGATGTCCCTTTACTGAATCAATTAAGTTTGATGGACGGTGATATCAACATTCCCGCGTTATACTTGTCCTACCATACAGATGATGTCCCTTTACTGAATCAATCAATTTTGATGGACGGTGATATCATCATTCCCGCGTTATACTTGTCCTACCATACAGATGATGTCCCTTTACTGAATCAATCAATGTTGATGGACGGTGATATCATCATTCCCGCGTTATACTTGTCCTACCATACAGATGATGTCCCTTTACTTAATCAATCAATTTTGATGGACGGTGATATCATCATTCCCGCGTTATACTTGTCCTACCATACAGATGATGTCCCTTTACTGAATCAATCAATGTTGATGGACGGTGATATCATCATTCCCGCGTTATACTTGTCCTACCATACAGATGATGTCCCTTTACTGAACCAATCAATGTTGATGGACGGTGATATCATCATTCCCGCGTTATACTTGTCCTACAATACAGATGATGTCCCTTAATTGAATCAATTAATTTTGATGGACGGTGTTATCATCATTCCCGCGTTATACTTGTCCTACCATACAGATGATGTCCCTTTACTGAATCAATTAATTTTGATGGACGGTGATATCATCATTCCCGCGTTATACTTGTCCTACCATACAGATGATGTCCCTTTACTGAATCAATTAATTTTGATGGACGGTGTTATCATTATTCGCGCGTTATACTTGTCCTACCATACAGATGATGTCCCTTTACTGAATCAATTAATTTTGATGAACGGTGTTATCATCATTCGCGCGTTATACTTGTCCTACCATACAGATGATGTCCCTTTACTGAATCAATTAATTTTGATGGACGGTGATATCATCATTCCCGCGTTATACTTGTCCTACCATACAGATGATGTCCCTTTACTGAATCAATTAATTTTGATGGACGGTGATATCATAATTCCCGCGTTATACTTGTCCTACCATACAGATGATGTCCCTTAACTGAATCAATTAATTTTGATGGACGGTGTTATCATCATTCCCGCGTTATACTTGTCCTACCATACAGATGATGTCCCTTAACTGAATCAATTAATTTTGATAGACGGTGTTATCATCATTCCCGCGTTATACTTGTCCTACCATACAGATGATGTCCCTTAACTGAATCAATTAATTTTGATGGACGGTGTTATCATCATTCCCGCGTTATACTTGTCCTACCATACAGATGATGTCCCTTTACTGAATCAATCAATTTTGATGGACGGTGATATCATCATTCCCGCGTTATACTTGTCCTACCATACAGATGATGTCCCTTTACTGAATCAATCAATGTTGATGGACGGTGATATCATCATTCCCGCGTTATACTTGTCCTACCATACAGATGATGTCCCTTTACTTAATCAATCAATTTTGATGGACGGTGATATCATCATTCCCGCGTTATACTTGTCCTACCATACAGATGATGTCCCTTTACTGAATCAATCAATGTTGATGGACGGTGATATCATCATTCCCGCGTTATACTTGTCCTACCATACAGATGATGTCCCTTTACTGAACCAATCAATGTTGATGGACGGTGATATCATCATTCCCGCGTTATACTTGTCCTACAATACAGATGATGTCCCTTAATTGAATCAATTAATTTTGATGGACGGTGATATCATCATTCGCGCGTTATACTTGTCCTACCATACAGATGATGTCCCTTTACTGAATCAATTAATTTTGATGGACGGTGATATCATCATTCCCGCGTTATACTTGTCCTACCATACAGGTGATGTCCCTTTACTGAATCAATTAATTTTGATGGACGGTGATATCATAATTCCCGCGTTATACTTGTCCTACCATACAGATGATGTCCCTTAACTGAATCAATTAATTTTGATGGACGGTGTTATCATCATTCCCGCGTTATACTTGTCCTACCATACAGATGATGTCCCTTAACTGAATCAATTAATTTTGATAGACGGTGTTATCATCATTCCCGCGTTATACTTGTCCTACCATACAGATGATGTCCCTTAACTGAATCAATTAATTTTGATGGACGGTGTTATCATCATTCCCGCGTTATACTTGTCCTACCATACAGATGATGTCCCTTTACTGAATCAATTAATTTTGATGGACGGTGATATCATCATTCCCGCGTTATACTTGTCCTACCATACAGATGATGTCCCTTAACTGAATCAATTAATATTGATGGACGGTGTTATCATCATTCGCGCGTTATACTTGAAAAAGAGGATATCAGATATAAAACTGTATTAATATACGTTATAAAAAAAGAAATCTTCAATTTTCTTATTGTGAACATTTTCAAATTTATGCCGCAAAATTTTAGCAGCACCTGGTAATGAAATATGCTCTAGTATATCTGTAAGTCGGTTAGAAATTTAAGCTCTTGTATTCCCCATTCAAATTTGTTCATATGCATAGCCAGAAATTAGTAGTACTTTTGCTAATTAATATTCATAATATGTAAATGAGAATTGTACCACGTGATAATAGTTTGAACTGGACTGGCTTGATATCATTAAAATCTTTAAAACACGGATATTATAAGTTGCCCGTCACAGAGTCCTTGTTTATAATCACTCTGATATTTCCGTAAAATTGTCAGGCGGTCAAAATCAAAACAATGAACGCGAATTTAGTGAATTTTTCGTGTTTTCGTGAGTTTATTCTTCTTGAAATAGATGCATTTTAACTTTACGTGGGAACCTAGAGTTCAACGACTACACATACAAGGTTTGGACTTGCTTATTCTTTGGACATTCAAGTTTCAAGTTTCACCCCGGCAACCTGTATTTCTAATGACCTTGTTAGCCAATTTTCAACACGAAGTTTGCAAATTTGACGTTTCAGCCATTTTAGCCTGTATTTTATACTGCAATGTTAAAAGCCTCTCGCTTTGATTTTTAAAATAGCTCAGGAACCTTGATTTTTGCAACGCCAGTCATTATATTTCGTTTAAATGGTGTATATATTGTTGTGTATATTTATTTTCTGCCCCGGCAACCTGTCTATCACTTAAATCAAAGTTAAAACAGACATTTTTTCTTAATTCCCTATCATTTCAATATAATTTCCGTGACCCGTATCCGATTTCTTTAGTATAATATTAAAATAAGCAAATTAAAGTGGCATTGATTTCTGGATATGGAAGACTCTGGATCACTAAAAGTTTTGTTGTCAATACAGTCTAAAATATGTTACTACTTCAATACAGTTAACCCAGACCAGTGACACCAGTGAACACCAGTGACAACCACCATTGTTACGCGAATTGTTTAGCTTAGATGCTATCATTAAGAGCTTCAGTTTTTGTAATATATTCTGCTATTATAGAATTATAGAATGGAGGACTTTACATGAACCTTAATAATGGTCGTTATTCTCCCCTTGGGCTTTGATTGTACACTATACGATGTTTGTTTAGTATAGAATACAAACAATCTGATTAGAATTCAGACCGATTACAACTCGCGTTCTCGTACATATAAGGATAACGAAATCAGAGATCTATATTTTAATTAGATTAGAAAACAAAGGGTTTGGTTGGTATACATGTATGGGGTTTGCTCACTGTTGAAGACCGAACGGTATATAATGCCTTTAATTTCACAGCGCAATTATGGAGGGATTGAAACTTTCTCAGGCTTGGGACATGACATATTTGACATGTTTGTAAAATGTGTTGTTTAAACGTAAAAATACCCAGAAAATTTTCAAAACCATTTCATCCACAGCTTTGTATGAATGACAGTCCTCTAAAATATGAATGAACAAATGTTTATTGGAGTAATACTGTGAAACGATGCCAATTGGCATAAACATTCCATATCGATAAGATAGTAAAGAAAGCTTATACCCGATTAAATACACTTATACAAGTTAAGTTAACTTTTAACCGAAAAACTTTTAAGAGTAACTCTATGTAAGGGAAATGAATGGATATGCTGATGTAGTCTGTGGTATACGTTAATGTTAATTCATAAAATGAAAAAAATGTCAATAAAGAGGTAGGAAGGATTGACAGTTAACATCAAGTAATTTACTATATGATATATAAGGAACTTCCATGATGGGAAAAGCTACAGGCTAGACGAGAGACCAAAACTTACATATTTGTAGAAGATGACTAACAATATTACTCCAAATTATCTAAATGATATGTTACCTTAACGGTTCCGTAATATACACGAATATAGTACACACAATACCAGTGTTTTTCAACATATTGATATAAGAACAACATAATACTCCAACTATTTTCTCAGTTAAATCCATGAACACACAGAATGCTGCATTATACAGTCCAGTCAATCCCTTATCACTTTGAAAAAATAATTTCAAAGGTAAACGGACAACTAAGCCTGTATTTCATTGTTGTGGTGCTCCCCGATTTGGTCAACTTGATATTTTATGTAAGATTCAGAATAAACTGCAGTGGTCTTCAGTAACAAACATCTCTAGGACAGAAACTTGATACAATCCCAAAACTGTTATGGGGTGACCATTATTTTATAAAGTGCCAAAGATTGAATGTAATAGTATCTATAAAAAAAACATTTTGTAATGTCGGGGCCTGTTCTCGGTTTTGACGATGATCTGTAGTTGTCTAAATCCTCTTCATTTGGACTATGTTGGATAGTTGTCTTATTGGCAATCGTACAACATCTCCTTACTTTATATTTATTTAGTTTATTGTTTAATTGTTTAACATTTTCCCGTACATATAAGTCTGCCTATTAGAATGAAAATATAGTTTGTAAACTTATTTTAGGACTTATGGAAATGGATTTCAATAAGAGCATTGCTCTTGTTTCCTTATTCCAATTTGGTTTTAATTACTTTTAAATAAGAATATGTGGTCTGTTTGTTAATGTATTTGGCATGTATATTCTATAGGAATTATACTTATGAATTCTTTAATAAAATATGTTTACATCTATATACACTTTAATTTAATATCCTTATATCAATAACTTTTAATAACTGACTAAATGGTATGGGGTTTGCTCATTGTTGAAGGTCGTACACTGACCTATAGTTGTTTACATCCTCGTACTTTGGTCTCCGTTGAATAGTTGTCTCACTGTTGAAGGTCGTACACTGACCTATAGTTGTTTACATCCTCGTACTTTGGTCTCCGTTGAATAGTTGTCTCCCTTGCAATCACACTACATCTCCTAATCTTTATATTAAAATATCTTTGCCGGGGAGAACATAATGTATCCTAGATTGTAAATGCAACATTTGGATTGATACCACTAGTGTTAGTGCTAAAATGTGGTACTATAGCCAAGGTTTTCTGTCAACTATGTTAGTTTCGATTTCTTATTTTTCTGACCATATACGAGGGTGTGGATGGGATTGAAAGAATAGAGAATAATGAGCAAAACATTCAGAATAATTGTGGGGGGAGGGGGGGGGGGGTGTAAAGAATGAGAAAATTATATAACATAAAGAATGATGAGGTGCTAAAATATAAAAAATAAGGTCTAACAATAAATAATAGAGAATATAGAAATAAACATTCCTCCATCTTGACCTTTATATATTACCTAATATGACCTGATTTTTTTCGGGATGAAATATCTGCAACTCTTTGTATTCATGTCAAGGTTTGTTTAAAGCAGAATTGAATTATTGGAAAGAACTGTTTAAGATTTTGATGTATGGAGACTATATCTTGAGTATAGTGAATATAAACAAACGTTTCAGCTTAGCTTGCAATTCCTTCTGATTCGTAAATAATAAGGCGAAATTGTTGGACTATAGAGAGCGAGCGAGTATCGATAATAAAAAACGGGGGTCCTTTTTCTCTTACTTTCCCGTCTTTAACTGTCAGTTAAAAATGTCATCGTATAAAAAATATTCTTACAAGAAACAGAAGCTGATATGTTGAACTCTCTTAGAGTGGAGTCAAAAAGTTTAACAGTACATCTATTAACTGAAGGAACTCAACGTATGCCTAGTAATTCATCAGATTAACAAAAAGTGCAAGTCTTTTGTGTTTTTATTGGTTGTGTTTGTGCTTTGTATCGATCTGATGAGTTATGCACCTTTCAACTGATATTTACAGTTTGTTCTTATGCTGTGATATTACACCACTGTCCCGGGTTAGGGGAGGGTTGGCGCGCCCGCAAACATGTGTAATTTCCGCAACATTTAATTCTTTATGTGTATGTCCCAAGACAGAAGCCTGTAATTCAGTGGTTGTCGTTTGTTGCTGTATATCATATGTGTTTTTCGTTGATGTTTTGTACATAAATCAGCCGTTAGTTTTCTCGTTTGAATTGTTTTACTTTTGTCATTTTGGGCCGTTTATAGCTTACTGTGCGGTATGAGTTTTGCTCCTTGTTTAATGGCGTACAGTGACCTTTAGTTGTTTATTTCTGCGTCATTTGGTCTCTTGTGGAGAGTTGTCTCATTGGCAATCATACCATATCTTCTTATTTTCATATATAGTTGCTTTAACTTCTACGTCATTTTTGATCTCCGATGGAAAGTTGACTCATTGGCAATCATACCATATCTCCTTATTTTTATATGATATAATTTAATCGTATTCCAATACAATTTTCTGAGCGAATCCAATAGTAGAACAGTGCAGTCGCTGGAGAGGGCATATATATTTCTTTCAATACAAAAATAAAAGTTTCATTAATTTGCTTACGCCTTTTATACCTATAGTTAGTGAATGATTTATGGTCGAAAGTATGTGCCCATATTCCTGTGAAGATCCAGAATAACATATATATGATTATCATTTGTGTTTTACAGTTGATAAGATATTTGGAGCAAATTAATTTTCTCGTAATCAGCCCCAATTTAATTCGAAAAAAAGTATCTTATCTTAAAAAATCTTATTTTATCTGTCCAAGGATTTATATAATGGAATACTATAAAAATCCTTGATCTATAGGCGTTTTCTTGTATTCTTAATCTAGATGTACCCAAACAGAAATTCGTTATTGGGAATTAAAGGCGTGAGAGATCATACTTGCGATGTGTTTCATGTGTTTGTTATGTCTCAAAATGATTGTTATTTTAAAAGTTACTATGATGTGTATTTCAGTGTTAATCCTTTAGTACTGGATTATATCCCGAAAAAGATAGTTAGTTAGCCAGGTAGATAGTTTGTATCAAAAATTTGTATAGTAAGATCTTACTGTAAAAATATTTGACGGTTTGTATGTATCTAGAAAAGAGAAGCGAAAGATACCGAAGGGACATTCAAACTCATAAGTCGAAAACAAACCGACAACGCCATGGCCAAAAAGAAAAGAGACAAACAGACAAACAACAGCACACAAAACACAACGCAGAAAACTAAAGACTGAGCAACACGAACCCCACCAAAAACTCGGGGTGATCTCAGGAGCTCCGGAAGGGTAAGCAGATCCTGCTCCACATGTGGCACCCGTCGTGTTGCTCATGTTAGTACAAACCCGGTTTATCTATTTGTATTATTTCATTATCTGCTGTCCTTTTTCTCCGTTTTGCATTTGTCCTGTTGACTGTGTTTCAGTCTTTTGAAAATAAAGAATTATTAAACGAGGGTCTGGAGGGGGTGTACCGAGAATAGATAATGATGGTCAAAAAGTGCTGAATAAATACAGGGCTGTTAATTAGACTTGTATAATAGGAGGCATTAGAATATGCAGGGGTCTTGGGAACTTACAGACCCCCAGATGATGAGAAATGTTTATGTTTTATCTTGCTTGCCTTGGAGATATTTTGACTTGGTTTAAAAAAAAAAAAAAAAATGTTAAACGTCATGATTGAAACTGCATTCTACATCACTGATAATTTCATTTACTATACCAAATTCACATTCTAATATTTAGCTTTTAAAGTTTAGTGAAGATATTTGAACATTGTTAGTTTATTACCATCATGTGTCAACGTCATAATTTAGTTCTTATTAACTTGCTCTAATTTCACTTTTCTGGAGAAATAATTTACCTAGTGTTCGAACATGGATATAAATCTTCACAAGGTCACAGTTTTCAGATTCAAGTTCTATAGACAGCGGTCTTACCCAAGTAAGAACTTTTTTATATTAAATTTTGAATGTATTTGGAACTCATTGAACTGCGTCTGAATATCTAAAAAGTGAAATGTGTATATTTTTTAGAGATAATATCAAATAAAACAATCTGGAAAGGATCTATAAATGTATAGAATGAATGTAAAAAAGCACTGATAAAATACGTTGTATGCACCTTGAATTTCTCGAAATTCCAGCCACTGATTACACGGATTCGTTTTCAAGTTCAGTCAAAAATCAATTAAGTCTCGGTAAAAAAATTAACAAAAGCGTCGAAAAATAAAATAAGCTTAACGCCATGCTGCAATATCGTAATCTATCATATTTTTTCATACATCTCTCAAACTTTAAAATGATTTTAAAAGATTGCAAAAACGATCTGGTGACCCCTGATATTTTCATATCATTAAACCGAATATGTTCACAGGGATAACATATAGTTTAAAACAAATTATGTTGACGGAATTGATTCACCAAAAACTATGGTAAAATTTACGAAACACCGCAAAATTGGCCAAAAGATATGAAATATCTATAACATGTACCATTTGTTCAATATTCAAATGCAGTTCAACAGGTTTTAATTACATACCACATTTCGTCAAAATCCGAAATATCATCCAATGATGTGTACTTCGCCTTAATAAGTATCTGACTTGTCGATAGTGGTTTGGTTTTGAACTTCATAACATTGCAATCATACCACATCTTCTTATTTTTGTATCAACTTAAATTCAACGGCAACTTGGCATTTATCTTTCATAACAGGTTCCCTAATATTTCTACGCTTACTTGACGCATTGATGACCTGGTAATCGTGATTGTACCTAGAATTGCCACCCGAATTATGCTGACAGTTAAGGGCAAGATTTAGGCAGTACAACCGACAGGGTACAAAAAATGTTTTACTTCGCAATGCCAAACAAAAGTATTGAAAAATTCTCATCTTGACAAGTCCAAGCCAGACGGACATATATGTGTATGTGTGTCCCTGGTCCAGCTTTCCAGTGGCGGATCCAGAAATTTTCATAAGGGGGAGGGGGGCACTGACTGCCTAAGAGGGACCCCGCTCCAGTCATGCTCCAGTAATTCCCTAAATAATCAACCAAATTTTTCCAACAAAAGGGAGGGGACGGCCCCCTGGAAAACCCTTTTAATCCGCCTCTGCTTTCAATCTGTATTAAGTTTTGTTATACTGAAATCGAAATGCCAAGTGATAAGTTTTTTTTTTGTGGATTGTAAAGACGAATGCAAAGACAATTTTTTGGAAGCATGATGAATAAAATGTGTTCCATAGTTTTCATAGTTTATTAAAGAAAACTCAGCCGCAGAAGACTGCGTAACAGGAGCATATTATACACAATATTAATTACAACATAGTTCATAATACAAAAAGTATACATTGTTGAATTATACATCTTCAGAATTAAGTCTTTGTTTATTACAGTATTAAATTAGACAAGCATCTTTTCTATATATCTTTTGATTAAGAATTGACAGCTTAGACAGCACATTACTATTACAATATTTAAGCATGCCTAGCACTTTTTTTACATTTAGATATTTTAAATAATATGGAGGTATGAACTTCCCCCTTAAATCCTTAACTTGACAATTGGTACATTTACATATATAGTGGTATACATCCCCAAAATTCTCTCATTTCGCGGTACATTTCTCCATCTTCCTGTTTCGATGGGAAGCTTTGTATCACATACACTTAATTTACATGTATTTACTCTATGACCCCGTCTTAATTTTAACAGATATGGTTCTAAGCAAAACTCTTCTTTAAAGTGTAAATAACACCCCCCCCCCCCCCCCCCCCCCCTTGATGAGTTGTTTATATCAGAGAACCATTTTTGAATAAACTCGTCTTGGAGACGCTGCCTTACATTACTTTTAATATTATAATTATAATCAACTTGCCCCGGAATATTATTTAGTTCACAAAAGCCACAATCATTAAACACAGATTTTACATAATTAAACCACTTGAAATTATAATCTTCATGCTCATGCATGTACCAAAGTAACTTATACAGTTTACCCGATAGTTTTTTATCATTTGTTGCTAGCTTGTGCCAAAAACATACCATTTTTAACTTGATATGCAGTTCAAGTGGAAATCTTCCAAGTTCCCCATACACCATATTTCCGAGGAATAGGTCAAAATAGGAACCACCAATGCATCAAATAATTTCAACTGTAAATCAATCGGAAGTGAGATATTTTGTATCTTCTTGTAAACTGGAGCATTAAGTGCTTTTTGAGATTGGTCTACCAATTTTTTCCGAGCTTGAAAGAAATTTCCATTGTAATTAAACAGCAGACCAAGATAAACATATGAATCTTTAATTTCAATAATTTCATTACATAGTTTAAAAGTAACATTCTTATTAAACTTTCTCTTTGAAAAAATCACTATCTTTGTTTTTGATACATTAACAGTGAGTTTCCACTCAAAACAATATTGCTCAAACACATCAACAGCCTTTTGTAACCCTTCTGTCGACTCCGCAAAAATAATTGTGTCTTCGGCGTACAGAAGATTAAATAACTTGATATACAAATCAGGATTCTCTGTAAATGTGTGAATGGGGTTTGACGTGCACGCCGTGGCATGTTTAAGAGGTCACGGAGCACGATAGATGTTAAAACGGTGTCATGACAGGCATACAGTGTCAAGATAAGAACTCTCAAATAATATCATTTTTTTTACTATTATTTTTTTGGTCGGCTAGCAATAGGAGGCAATTACCTACATGCCTTCACACAACCGGGCCCTGAATGTAGTACAAAAAGAACAGAGAATAATAGGGTGCTAAAATATAAAGAAAAGAGAATATTGGGCAAAAATATAAAGATAGAGAAAATGATCTAAACATTAAACAATAAAGCAATGAAGACCCTCTTGTATGGCTCATCTGGGACATATTAAAATATAGTTTATAGTATAATAGTTTCAGGGCTCATACATTATTACATCGAAACTCCCGCGTTTTTAGCTATTGTTTTTCTACTTACCTCCCTTAGATGCTTTGTAAAAAAAAAAAATTTCATTTTACGTTTTGTGAAAAGTCATTAGAAATTATGAAAGAAATAATCTTCATGTTCACGATTCATATATGCATTGTCGTACTTCTTTTAATATATATTTGCTTTTATAAAATTACAAATAATAAAAAGTGACCTATTTTTCGTGACAATTTGTGTAATTCGGTCTTACTTCCTCATCCGAAATATAGCATCCTTGTTGACAAATATGTACAGTTAAATGTATTGTCTGGTTGGTTAAATGTAGATGACAGCCTTCATGAATTTCAGGTTTACTTCTTATGAATAAGAACTTTCAGTTTAAAGTATTCAACACATTATAATTCTTTTGTAAATAACTTCAGAAAACGGTTAAAAAGTTAGTAAACTTTATACAGTCTGTTTCTCTGTAGACTACATACATGACATACCATCACGGAAACAAAAGTCAAGCTTCATTGTGTTAATTGTGGTACGTTAGTAGACTTCTTTACTTTCCTTATTAAAACAAACCAAGCAAGAAATTCTGAGGTAATATATGCTTTATGACATGATCTGTTGAAAAATACAGCATCACAGTATATCCATGAATCCTAAAATTCACAAAAGGAGAACACATACTGTCTATCAGAACATTCAAAATATATTTTTGTTTAAACATAGAATTTCAAAAGTGATACATCACTGGAGTCATATATCTCATTGAAGGGATATGTATACTTATTTAGGGCCCCGTGACTTTACATGCATGTGTTGACTAGCCTATGCAATAATTGGGGAAACCTGAGTATAAATTACACAACGAATGTATTCCCAATACTGCAAAAGCAGGTATATATGTCCCACATCATCATTATCACAGTGGAACATATAATGTAGTTTTTTAAATTGATAATGAACTTAAAAGGCATTACAAAATAATATAGAAATTACTACTATAAATTTTATTCTATTGGGAATACACTGTGTAATTTTAACTCTGCATATTAAACGATGCATATTCAGGACAAGAACATAATAATTGTGATTAATATGAACCCTGTTTTGTATAAGGCCAATACGCTGATTAGGATTTTTAACAAGCAGCTATTTGGCTAGGTAACATCCGAAAAGGAAGACATGTTCACCGCCCTCACTGAGGCTACCAGGACACATTATTCTGACTCCTAGCCAACCAGTCTTTGCTCATTCCTAAAAGCAGCAAATACCAATTTTCAAATCTTTGTTTGACTTATCTGGGTCAAACCAACGACCTCCCACATTCCAGGAGGGCATGCTTAACTACAAGACCACTGAGGTGGTATATATGTCCCACTGGGTATGAGTCTATGTAACATGTGTACTGTAACTCTTTTGCTGTATATATATATATATATATAAACATAGAATGATCGATATATTATTGTCTTCATTTGTCACTTAACCAAAGTTTATAATATAAGCTTTAAGATATGAAATACTAAAGCAAGACATAGGCTAAACCAGATTTACAAATAAGTTGGTAGCTAGTTCATCTTGTGTCCTCAGTTCTATGTTTATAAAAATAAAGAAATGTGGTATCATATTACCAATGGGATAACTATCCACCAGAGTTCTACTGATGAAGATACAATCAATTATAGGTCACTGTACAGTCAATTGGATTAAATTGCAACCTTTACAGAATTTTTCTTACAAATAAATTGCCATCATGCACATCTTTTTTGAATTTTTGGGATTTTCCATATTAAATTATTATATACTATAACATACTGTGTCTTACAAAATACCATTGTGCATCTACATTTTTATGCCTTCTGCATGAAATGTCAGGGCAACATCGGGTACATGGTTTTTCCAGCTAACTCCTCCTACAAATTTTAAGCTTAAACCTAAATTGCAGGGTGTTTGTACATATACTAAGCATGCTATTTTTGGGTGTGTTATTATCAGGATATTGTTTTTTTTTTTTTAATTTCCACAAATAACAGGATGTTGACCTTAATAGAATAGAAAAAGAATAGAATTTTATTTTAAGTCGGGTTTACATGAACATTTACAAACATAAACTCTGTATAGCTTTTTGCTGAGCTTTTGACCTTTGTTATTTAGCCTAAGGGGAAATTATGCATGAAGGGAACATGGTTTGTCTTAGGCTCATTCCACATACAGTTTTCAAGCCAGAACTTTTATATTTATAAAAGTGTGAATATTGTCAGGGTTTAGATTTTATTTGAATTTTTCACAAATGGCAAGCAGTTGAACTTAAAGTCATTTTTATGACCACCCCCTTAAATTTGTCAAAACTTGGAGAGTTATGAACAGAGGTTTGAAAAGTGAAACAAACGTGTCTTGCTGTATAATACAGATACAGCAACTTTATTATAAGCGATGCTTTTTATTGTTTTTGCATCCTCTATGCTATTCAACTTCATACACTTTTTCATGTTGGGGTGTGCCTGTGAGAAGGAGGCTTTTTTTACATTTGCAAACTTTTTATAAATTTTGCGGACCTATATTGGTATGACGTTGTCGTCGTTGTCGTTGTCATCAGAAGGCACATTGGTTTTCGCACTCTAACTTTAGTTTAAGTGAATGGATCTCTATGAAATTTTACCATAAGGTTCAATACCACAAAAGGAAGGTTGGGATTGATTTTGGGGGTTATGGTACCAACACTTAAGGAATTAGGGGCCAAAAATAAGCATTTTTGTAACTTCCAGACATAACTTGTGTGATTGTGTATGGATCTCTCTGACATATCACAAGGGGAATGTTGGGATTGATTTTGGGGGTAATTGCCTCAAAATTTTAGCAATAAGGGGCCAAAAAAGGGGCAAAAAACAAGCATTTTTCTAGTTTCATGACAATAACTTGTGTGTAAGTGTATGGATCTTTCTGAAATTGTACTACAACGTTCCATATCACAAAGGGAAAGCTGGAATGAGTTTGAGGGTATTATTGCCCATAACGTTTAGGAATAAGGGGCCAAAAATAAGCATTTTATTAGTTTCCAGACAATAACTTGTGTTCAAGTATATGGATCTCTCTGAAATTGTACTGCAAGGTACCATACCACAAAGGAAAGGCTGGGATTGATTTTGGGGGTAATTGCCATAAAATTTTAGGAATTAGGGGACAAAAAGGGGCAAAAAACAAGCATTTTTCAAGTTACAGGACAATAACTTGTGTGTAAGTGTATGGATCTTTATGAAATTGTACTACAAGGTTCCATATCACAAAGGGAAAGCTTGGTTTGAGTTTTGGGGTAATTGCCCTAAAGGTTGAGGAATTTGGGGCCAAAAAGGGGTCTAAAAACAAGCATTTTTCTAGTTTCCAGACAATAACTTGTGTTCAAGTGTATGGATCTCTCTGAAATTGTACTGCAAGGTACCATACCACAAAGTAAAGGCTGGGATTGAGTTTGGGGGTAATGAATCATAAGGGGGTTCAAAAAATTTGGGGGAGGGATTTTTTTTCTCCTTTTTTTCCTTTTTTTTTTCTTTAAAATTTTCCATTTTAAATTGGTTATTTCTGATTTATATATAAAAGCAAATAATAATGATATGGTTTGAAAAGGGAAAATTAAAAAATTTTAAATTCTTAGACCACATTCATTCTGTGTCAGAAACCTATGCTGTGTCAAATATTTAATCACAATCCAAATTCAGTGCTGTATCAAGCTTGAATGTTGTGTCCATACTTGCCCCAACTGTTCAGGCTTCGACCTCTGCGGTCGTATCAAGCTGCGCCCAGCGAAGCATTTTATTAATTCTGGTATCTATGATGAGTATATTTTCAGACTGATGAAATGGCCATGCCTCCTGTGATACTACCCTGAGTCATGTAAGCAATGTCTTTTATCAACCTTCTTTATTTTCAGACTGCTGTAAGTGGCCATCAGCCTCCTGTGATAGTACCCTATGTTAGTCATAGTGATGTCTTTTATCAATCTTCTTTATTTTCAGATTGCTGTAAGTGGCCATGCCTCCTGTGATAGTGTCCCCAGATCTGGATGTCACATCCTTCCAGAATGATCTTGGACAGCTGGATATTGACTTCCTCTTACCTAATGGTATATGTGTACCATTACAGGTAGACATAGATAGACCACTTGATCAAATAAAACAGGTACTGTTTAATAGGAAATTATATCACTTTATATGATTTTAAAGGTAATACTGTAAACCAACTAATTTTCTTGAGTTTCGCTAGTAGAAAAATAACACCAATATAATTTATGGCGAATATGTTACATTCGGGTCTTCCCTTATATAAAAACATCAAGGAAATTAGAAAACTGTGAAAAAATAAATCACTGAGAAGTCGGCTAAAAAGGGCTAAACTTGAAATAAAGTATCCGTGAAAATAAGTTTGTTTACAGTACTTTTGTCAGATTTTACCTTAAAAAGTATGTAGGAATCTGAAGACGTTAACATTTAAGATTTGATGCACCTTTTTAGCTCACCTGACCTGAAAGGTCAAGTGAGCTTTTCTCATCACTTTGCGTCCGTCGTCCGTCGTCCGTAAACTTTTACAAAAATCTTCTCCTCTGAAACTACTGGGTCAAATTTAACCAAACTTGGTCACAATCATCATTGGGGTATCTAGTTTAAAAAATGTGTCCGGAGATCCAGTCAACCAACCAAGATGGCCGCCATGGCTAAAAATAGAACATAGGGGTAAAATGTAGATTTTGGCTTATATCTCTGAAACCAAAGCATTTAGAGCAAATCTAACATGGGGTAAAATTGTTTATCAGGTCAAGATCTATCTGCCCTGAAATTTTCAGATGAATCTGACAACCCGTTGTTGGGTTGCTGCCCCTGAATTGGTAATTTTAAGGAAATTTTGCCGTTTTTGGTTATTATCTTGAATATTATTATAGATAGAGATAAACTGTAAACAGCAATAATGTTCAGCAGAGTAAGATCTACAATTAAGTCAACATGACCAAAATGGTCAGTTGACCCCTTAAGGAGTTATTGCCCTTTATCATCAATTTTTAACCATTTTTCGTAAATTTTTGTAATCTTTTACAAAAATCTTCTCCTCTGAAACTACTGAGACAAATTTAACCAAACTTGTCCACAATCATCATTAGGGTGTATAGTTTAAAAAATGTGTCCGATGACCCCGCCCACGAACTAAGATGGCCGACATGGCTAAAAAATAGTACATAGGGTAAAATGCAGTTTTTGGCTCATATCTCTGAAACCAAAGCATTTAGAGCAAATCTGACATGGGGGTAAAATTGTTTATCAGGTCAAGATCTATCTGCCCTGAAATTTTCAGACCAATCAGGCAAATCGTTGTTTGGTTGCTGCCCCTGAATTGGTAATTTTAATGAAATTTTGTCGTTTTTGGTTATTATCTTGCATATTATTATAGATAGAGATAAACTGTAACAGCAATAATGTACAGCAAAGTAAGATCTACAAATAAGTCAACATGACCAAAATTGTCAATTGACCCCTTAAGGAGTTATTGCCCTTTATAGTCAATTTTTTACAATTTTTTCATAAATTTTGTAAATTTTTGTAACTTTTTACAAAATATTTTCCACTATAACTACTGGGCCAAGTTCATTATAGATAGAGATAATTGTAAGCAGCAAGAATGTTCAGTAAAGTAAGATCTACAAACACATCACCATCACCAAAACACAATTTTGTCATGAATCCATCTTTGTCCTTTGTTTAATATGCACATATACCAAGGTGAGCGACACAGGCTCTTTAGAGCCTCTAGTTTCTATCTCATTTTGGAAACTTAACTTTCAAAACACCCCAGTCTTTGATGCCCATTGTGGTGCTCTTTTACCTAAAGAACCAAAGCAAAAATACAGAGATGACTGTATATTGAATGTGTTTAATTAATTGCAAACTATTTGAAAAAATATTAGAAAATAAAGCAGGCCTGAAGAGTTCTTGTACATGAAAAACTCCCTCCCAAGGTAAAAAAGCTACAACTGTAATTTGTTTGTTTATCATAGTCACTAGTAAACACATATATATGTACCACTGATATTGTTTAGCAAATACAAATTATCACATGCACTTTGATATAACAATCTAGTTGAATTGATGTGTGCATTTATTATTCCTAATCACTGATTACTGGTAAAAAATGTGAGATCTATTTAATGCGATGCCAAAAATTTTGTGAAAAAAAATTCACTGCTGAATTTATGAATACAAGTTTTTATTATTGCCAACATGAACCTGTCGCATTTTTTGTCTTGATAAAAACACCACAAATAATTTCTGAACTAACAGTAAGTAAAATTTAATGAACAGGAAAATATATCACTCTCCAAACAACTTTCATTTGAAATAAGAAAATAAAAATATGTTAAAAAGACAGAGAAGGAGCCAACGGTGTTCGTATCAATAGTCCAATAAATATAACACTGGGGAAAAAGAGAAAGGACGAAAAGACAAACAACAAGAACAAAGCATTACCGTACACAGAAAACTTAAGATTGAGCAGCACAAACCCCACCAAAAACTGGGTGCGAACTCAGGTGCTCTGGAAGGGTAAGCAGTTCCTGCTCCACATGTGGCACACATCATAACATATCCATACAAGATAGTGATGTCAACTTGGAGTTAATCAATCTCTGGTAATACATATTTTCAGGAACTATGGAAACAAGCTGCAAATTACCCACTGTTCCAGCAGCTGGCAACATTTGACAAATATGGCTTTCTTTACATTAGCAGTGAAGGACTAAAGGTAATATATATGAACTGTTGATCCTGTATTATTTGATAGATCACTCTCAATCTAATGATTCATCCTAAAAAATTTTACATGATTTTCATTTACTGTATACCTTTTCAATTAATTGATATAAAACTTATCTCTAGCTTTTGTGGCTTTGGAAAAGGATGGGAGTTCATAAAGGGTGTCCATTTTTAAAGTGTCAATTTTTTTGAAAGGAGTCCTGGTTCAATAAGGTTCAAATATGGCCCCTTATTTTAGTTAAAATTTCAAATTAGTATTTAATTACTATTACCACAAGGTATCAACAATCAAAGCTCAAATGGTCATTTAAAAAAATTACAAATCACTGGCTTTTTAATACTATCATGTAATAATCTCATGTGTACAATTCTTGTCAGATTTTTATGAAAAACTATGTTATAGGTTTATATCATCAATTTCTCGGACAAATTCGAAAATCAATGCCAACCAATTATTTTTAAAAGTGTTAATATGCCACTTGGAAAAATTAATTTTAATGGAAATTGCATTGCGTTTGCTCTGAAGCCTTCATTTCTCTAAGATATTTATAAAAAGTTTAAAAAAAAGAAAAAAAAAAGTGTTTTTTTTAGTTATTGCCCTTACACCTTGGATAGATAAAGTATGTGCAACGCGGGGGAAATTGGAACTCTATTCTTTTATTAAATATGAGAGTGAAGGTTATAAAAAATAAAGCTTCAATTTTGACTACAAAAAGGGAGACAACCACTAGCAAGCCATCTAACTTGGAACAAATACATAACCATATACAGTACAATGTATATACTGTTTTGTAAATTACTCAGCTCGACACAACATTTACTGTGTACAAATCTGTTAGATATTTTGTTTATTCTAGTAATTTAAGGTGGTACCAAACACCTTGACTAATATTAATTTGGCTCGTTTAATTTTCATAAAATTTTGACAAAATGTTTACTTCAACCCTTTGACAAAAATATAAAAATTTCAAAAAATTTGAACCAACCACTTTATCAGAAAAATTTCATTGGTTATATAGCAGTTTGACAAACACTAATTTTGATCAATGAGAAGCTTAATATTTCCTTAACAATACAACGTGATTAAAACGTTTAGCTGATTTTTACAGAGTTATCTCCCTGTAGTGTTAGGTACCACCTTAATTCGTCCAGTAAGTCTTTGCATTTGATTGAATTATTGTGAAATAAAAAGACAAATGAGACCAATAGAATTACTGGTCACTATCATAGATATATCCTCAGTAAGAATTGTCTTTAATAAAACAGTATTTAATTCTATAATGTATTTTCACAGGAGGATGTTATGGATGAAAGTGTTGGGATAGTGGAGTTACGCTTGGCTGCATCTTTCCTTAAAGTAGTGGAGAAACCTGCTGACGACAAACGTAAAACAATTGACAGACAGATTAACAGTTTGATTGGCATGAAAGGTATATCATTGTTCTATATACTGTAAATTCAGAAATTATTGCATGCATTTATTATTGCAATTTTTTAAGAATGAATAAAAATGTGAGTTTGATTATTGCGAATTTAGGAAAAACTACATATAGATATATGGATCAGATACAAGAATGTGAATTCTTATTATTGCAATACTCAAGGAGTTGCATTATTCGCATTAATAAAAACCTTGCAATAATTCTGAATTTACAGTAAGCTGTTGTAATATTCCATATGCACAGGTGTTTTTAGCTGGTGTTGTCTTTTTTGTTTTATTTGTGTTATTGCTCTTCAACATTCATAGCTTATATAATTGGTTTGAGCATCACTGATAAGAACAGCTCTTTTGAGAAGTTCTGTTTCAAAAAATAAAATGTCTGGTGAGTTCTGAAAAAAATTAGTGAAATATTATCTACCTTTTTTAAATGTTCAGGGAAAAGAAGCATCCTTTCATTCTTGTTTTTAAGAATAAGATTAATGTTCACATCAATTAGAATTTTGACACAAGATGGAATTGAGTTACTGGCGTTATGGATTTTTAGTATGAAAGCTGATTAGTTAAGGTTAAGTACTTGGTATAAAAATGTAAAATAGAATATTTAGAGCAAAGTATGACAAATAAATAATTGATATCCTGTAGCAAGGCTTTAAGCATTGAATGCTGCTGGATTTTTTTGTGGTTTAATCTTAGATGAATTTGATTAAAACACAGATCGTGTGTCTAAGCTTTGCATTCAAGGATCTGACAAAGGTCACGCCTACTTTCTGTTTTGATGATCCCTCAACTAATGAAATTTCCGTCAAACAGTTTTTAAGGTATGAAACATTTATACAGCAAAACCAGAAAATCCCCCCCCCCCCTTTTTGTATGCCAAAAAAAAATTATGTTTTTCACGATTTATAAAGTTTTTTTGTATAAAATCATTGAAAAATTTTGAGGCAACGCTCCGCCCCACAGTATATATTTAAAAAGAAATTGTCTGAAATTACGCCCCCTTTCAAAAATCCTTGACCCGCCTTGCTGTATTCTATAGTTAGTGTAAGACAAGGTTGTAAAGTCAGGAGTGTTATCACTTCACTGCATCACATCTGCAGCAATCACAGCATCTCATTACCATTAAAATAATTTGGTTATTTTAGCTTGCAAGACATTGTAGGTTATCATCTACCTAAATGTTTTATTAATGTATGTGTAAAGAAAAGCAGAATTCCTCTTTAATGGATTTTGATAAGTATGTTAAAAATAAATTAATACCTAGCTACAGAGTTCATTACTTGTTTTGAACCACTGACCATATCTAATTTGTTAACAGGTTCTAACTACATTCAAGCTCAGCATTCAGTGAGTAAGGCAGAAATATCTGAGTTTAGACAGAAAATGACCACTTATTGTAACAACGATATACTGAAGCAAGCCAATCAGGATCCAACTGTAAGTCTGTTAAATCACATTTGAAACTTTTTACTGTGGATTCTTTATTTTTGTGGATATTAATTTTAGTTGATTGAAGAAAAATTGTATTTTCTTGGATATTTGATTTCGTGGTTTTGCAAAAAGTTGTATACAAGCCTGTAGTCAATAATTACTTTGTTGAACATTTAAATTTGTGGTTTCCCTGCACCCACGAAATCAACGAAAATTGGTATCTCATGAATATTAGTGAATCCACAGTAGTTGTGAAAAAAAATCAAGTTTTAATCAGGACTGCCATCTGGAGAGTGAAAACTTGTACATCTTTTTTAGTATGTTAAGGGAGATGACATACTAAAAAAGATGTACAAGTTTTCACTCTCCAGATGGCAGTCCTGATTAAAACTTGATTTTTTTTCACAACTACTGTGGATTCACTAATATTCATGAGATACCAATTTTCGTTGATTTCGTGGGTGCAGGGAAACCACAAATTTAAATGTTCAACAAAGTAATTATTGACAACAGGCTTGTATACAACTTTTTGCAAAACCACGAAATCAAATATCCAAGAAAATACAATTTTTCTTCAATCAACTAAAATTAATATCCACAAAAATAAAGAATCCACAAGAATGTAACAAAAATGCATCTTAACCCATTATAGATCATTTGTTATGTTTTTAAGGCACACAGATCTTCTTTGAATTTGACCAAGGCAATAGACGATTTAAATTTATTTAAAGGACAGCACTTGTATCATGATTTTATAAAACAACAGCAGAACAGAAATTTGTCAGCCAGAAGTACTTGCTAGTTTAACTTATTAGTCCCCTAACGACGAAGTCGAAGGGGACTTAAGGTTTGCACTCCATCCGTCTGTCTGTCTGTCTGTCTGTCCATCTGTCAGTCTGGCAAATTAGTTTTCCAGACTTTTTTTCTTCGTGCTTGAAGATATTGATTTGATATTTGGTGTATTGATTTATCATGACAATTTACAGGTCAAGATCAATTTTCACGATTTTAGCTTTTCTCTTTGTTCAGTTAAAGCCCTTTCCCTAGAATTAGATTTTTGATGAAATACTTTATATTATTAGTAGATTTCTGTTCAAAAGGAAATAACTCATTTTTTAAAAGATTTTTAAAAGACAAAAAGACATTTTGGATTTTCTTCCTTTTCTTTGGTCAATTGTTTGAAGAATTTAGTGGTAGGTTTGTTTGTCATTCTTGAAAATATTGATTTGATAATTAGTATATAGTTTTATCATGACAAGTTACAGATCAAGTTGGAATTTTGTTCCAGTCTGATAATTTTGTACAGAGTTGTGGACTTTGGACATAGAAAATTCACTTAAATAATCAGTTTTCAACAGTTTTTTTCGTCATGCTTGAAGATTTTGACTTGATATTTTTATGTAGTTTCCACCATGACAAGTTATAGATCAAGTTAGAATTACAGAGTCATCTCCCTTTAATAACATACTAAAAAAGATGTACAAGTTTTGACTCTCCAGATGGCAGTCCTCATAAAATTTTTAACAAATACTGTGGATGCCAATACAATGAATTTTTACCCGGTAGGGGACTATGTATTGCCATGCAATACTCACAGAATGCTTTTTTCCAAATAAAGCAATGACTGAGAAAGAATAATCTATGTAGATTAGAAGTCTTTGTCTCAGTTCAGCTTTAAATGGATTTTTTTGAAAGCAACTAAAATATCAACTTGAAATTTTTTAACAGAAGGGATGTCAACTCAGTGCGGAATTACCAATCGGGTACTTGTTGGTTTTAACAAACGATATTCCAGTACTCGCTAGGAAAATTTTTACAAAGTGGTAAAACAATAATATGCATTTGACTCTTTGTTGGTCATTGCCTTATTCTCGTTAAACCCACCACCTCATTATCTTTGTCTTGTTAATTATATTCCCATACTCGTTGACATCCCTACTTAACAATATTGTTCTAAAAATCAGTTCACTATCAATTAAACTGTAGTTCTGTATTTAGCAAAATTTGAGCAGAAAACAGTGTAACTGATTTCTTTTTTTTTTATATACCAGGGGTTGGTTTATTTTGAATACAAGCATCCATGTCGACTAAGAAGTACCCGAGACCTGCCACCAGATGTAGAGAACATTGTTATCAATCATATTGTATTGACTGTGATTGTAGAGGAAACTGGGGTAAGTCAATGTTGCCATTTAAAGAGGGCGCTTCTATTCACCATAATAAAAATGGTAACACTTTCACATTATCCACTCTCTTGAAATTGAACTTTAAACAAACTTTTAGAAAATTGATAGTATCTTATGGCATTGGGAATTTCCTATCATTTTAAATTGCCTAGGTGGTCTTACGGTAGACAGCTGAGTACTAATTTAGCCTTCAAAGGTGGTTTATAAGAACATCAAGATTATTTCTTACATGTTTTATGGGCTATTTTCTGTTTGACTCATATTTTCACAGCTAGACCGGTCATCGGTCCAGAAATTAATGTAATGTTTACAAACACTTTTTTTTCTACACGAAGTTTTTGACGCAATTTTACAAAAAGATGAGACGAAAGACATATGATTTTCATTGGATTAATTGAAAGATATATGTAAACAGTTTCAGAAAAGGTATTACTTGAAGTGATTGAAATTCTACTTTTGGCCAAATTTTGGGGAAATATGTGATATCTTTTCCCCCCTTTTTGCTATATTTTATAACAAAAAATTGCAGATTGTTGCCATGGATACAACAAAAAGAAATTATATTTTACCATTTTATATACTGGATATGAAATCTATGGAAGATTCTGATTACATACATATGCACATATATGACACAAACAGTAAGCTTAATATTGCAAGAAGGCAATGAAAAGGGGATGGTAAAATTTATGAGGGGAAATTTTAATATTTTTTCCTAACTGTTTATTGCTACCTAACATGCAGACATGTGACAGAGTTGTCAAGCCACAACTGGAGATTTAGAAATTTTCAGCTGGAGTTTGGGCCTCATAACTGGAGATTTTTTATCGACATTTTTATCGACGAACGCAATGTTTTTTTGTTGTTTAAACTGCATATTTTCCTTTTTTGTTAATGATTGTATAACTCCATAGCCATTTTTACTTAATAGAAAAAGAAGATAAGGGATTTTCAAATATCTATTTATTATATATATAATTCGAGATAAAGTGATAAGCCATCATATATAGTTGGTAAAAAGTATCTCTGCTTAAGCTACATTGTCAATTTTGGTACCACTACTGAACAGTGGTGTTGAATTGATAGAGTTGTGAGCTTTCTGGTAGGTAGCTGTCTCCATATGTTTGGTTAAGTCATTAGGGTCACCATAGTCAGCTTTGCAACAAGTGTGGTAGGCATAAATACCATATTTGAGTTTATTAAGACATTTGTCTTTGAGGTTCAGTAATATAACTGTTCAATGTTTTCAACAGCATCAAATTAAAGTCGTTGTTTATACAACTTAATCCATTGTCAGTATTTCACTTTTAATCATCCAGGCGTGTGTCTTAAACTTGCTAGTTGATCACCAGGTAATTGCCAATAATCTTTTATTGCTGTATATACAGTCTAATCCTTAACACCTTCATTGATTACTCGAGGCTATTGTCAAAAACAATAACAGGAAATGGTGACTTCCGTTTTCTCTGACTTTTCTTATATCAATTTCGAGTTTCTCAGACTTTTTCTCTGTCAGTAACAAATTTGTAAACAAAAATGACAACTGAAAATTTTTCGAGGTTGACATTTTCAAAAAGCCGAAGATTTCAAATTTTAACGGGAGGGACGGAAGAGGGTCTAAAAAGCGGGAGATTTTGACTCCCGACGGAAGAATCACATATATGAACATGGAATGTGGAAAGGTATATGGGTTCATATTAAATCAGGATCAATCATGTATTTTACCACATATTTTGTCATATAAGTCAATGTGCTACATTGGTTTGGTTAGTTTAGAATAATGCAATAGCATATAAAGTGAATAATACAGTTGTTCATCATCCAAGGAAATTGGCATCTTTAAGATCTTTATGAAAAGAATGAACACAAGTTAATATTGAATATTACATATTATAGAACACTGAAAAATTGTCAATAGATAAAAACACAATGTAATTTTATTTTTCAGACTTCATACAAATTGAGAGTCAATAAATTGTCCACACCAGATGAGTTAGTGAAAATGACAGTAGATAAATGGTCAAGCAAATCAGGACTGAAAACTAAAGACTGCAATAATTATATTCTTCAAGTTCTCGGAATGAATGATTTTCTTTATGGTGATAATCCACTGGTAATGTTTAAGGTGAGAAGTTATTCATACATAATTACATTACATGTATGTTTCATAAGAATCCTTCATCTAGAATATGCATATAATTTGCCGCTGGACGTTAATCAGCCATTCATGATAATCATCATAAGAATCCATACTTTTGTTTGGCTGAAAGCGAGGCTAGATAACTTCACAACAATGCATAGGGAAACAAACGAAAAATTTCCTATACTCGTAATTTCATGGTTGTAGCATAAAAATGTAAATAAATGAATTGAATGCTTCTTTTTGTAATTCTTTTGGGTTATGTAAGTGAGAATCGTGCACACATTTTTAATAAGTGTTTCATATAAAATTTGCTTCAATCAATGCTTTTACACCCAAATAAAATTACAAAAAGAAACATTTAATTTTTAAATATATAATTTGCTAAATCATCGACCTAGCATATCAGAAATGACATTAAATATCTGGTTATCAATACCATTAGAACTGCATTACTTGGAGTATTGTGTGCAAGCTCTGTCACAGGAAATAACACTTTCCCCTCCTACGAGGGTTTGGATGGGGGTCCTTCATTTCTGTATTCTTTAAATTTTTATACCATTTTTATCTATTCTTTATTTATTTTGACCATTATTCTCTATTTTTTATATTTGAACACCCCATTATTCTCTATTCTTTATTTTTTTAGTCCATTTTTCTCTATTCTTTATTTTTGTTGGCCTTGTTTCTACACATTTTGCCCATTATTCTCTATTCTGTAAACCCATAGATGCCAACCATTACGATTTTCCGGTAATTGTTACGAATTTTGGACCAAAATTACGGTGTTACGATTAACTGTCTATTTGTTATGGATTTACGTTTATTACCTGTCCAGATCAGTTCTCCGTTTATAAATCATTTTTGTACAACCGCAAAAAATTTTGCGGTCGTTTATCGGTATCACGTCGTCGTCAGTGTCGTCCGAAGACATTTGGTTTCCGGACAATAACTTTAGTAAATGTAAATAGAAATCTATGAAATTTAAACACAAGGTTTATTACCACAAAAGGAAGGTTGGGTATAGTCCTATCAGGTTAGGAATTAGGGGCCAAAAAGGGGCCCAAATAAGCATTTTTCTAGTTTCCAGAAATAACTTGTGGAACAGTGTATGGATCTCTCTGAAATTATACCACAAGTTTCCATACCACAAAGGGATGGTTAAGATTGGCTTTGGCGGTTATGGCTCAAACCGTTTAGGAATTAGGGGCAAAAAGGGGGATAAACAAGGGTTTCCTGGTTAATGGACAATTAAAAAAAAGTACAATGTTATGTTTGGATTACCTCCCTTACACTGCTTCTAACCCTTTCAACGCTATACACGGCATATGCCGCGATGACGTACACCGCCCGCCACTGCTGTTTGCGTCATATGTTGCGGTTTTCATTCGGATCCTCTCTAATTTTTCCCCGTATGAATCGAGGATATACAAGGTCCTGTTTGCGCTTGAAATCGCAGGAATTTTAATGGTAAAAGCATGCAGTAGAAGAAAAATAAAGAAAAATATTTTGACAAATGCAAATGGCGGAAATCGAAAAAGACGCTGTAAATATGGAAATATTTCAGCATTTCTATGGCGAAAATGACAACGAGGAATAGTTGAAAGATTTCCTGTTATCTCAATGTGTTAATTACATTCAATTCGTGTGGAAAATATATATTGGTCGATCTTTACGAGACATAGAAAAAGGGGAGGAAACGGAGGTTGACTGAAAATTTGCGGACGGAGCCACTTATTTGCGCCACGTTTACATTATATGTTGTGCATGGTGCAAATACGCTACGGAATCAAGCAGCAGGTGTCTTCTTTATTATATTGCAGATAAAACAACAAAATAAATGAAGATTTTTTTTTTCAAAATTCAATACAAATACAATAATTTACACCTTTTAGGCTTTTACCTGTTAATTACCTGAAAATGTAGGTAGCGCGATGAAAATTTTACTAAAACAATTGCATAACATTACAGTTCATGCTCTCCTGAGCATTTTTCATGCATTAACTTTGTATCTCTAAAAATAAAAAAGATACAACAGTCTGAAAAGGAATATACTGTTCTAATAAATGAGCACAAAAAAAATGCAGCAACAGCAGCCATTTTTCTATTTTTTTGTGTAGCATTGAAAGGGTTAAATTATGTATAAAGAAATGTTGTATTGTCTTGAGGTGATTAACTGTCAATTTATTTTTAGAAATTACTATTATGCTGTATATTAATTTTAGCCATGATTATGTATGTCATTTTCTATTTTAAGACTTTTATGATGTATTTAAATGGGTAACTATGGTTGCAAACTCCATTGGAAATTTGAATTGAGATTATGACCATATCTTGAGGGAAAGAATTTTTTTTTGGAAAAAAGGGGGGAGGTGAAAAAAATAATTGGGGAGGGGGGGGGGGGGGGGGGGGGGTGTGTTAAATAGAAATTGCAAAAAAAGGGGGGGGGGGGGTAAATTTCTTTTTGTTTTTTTGGGAGAGGGTCAATTCGCAACAGCATAGTGTATTGCACAAAAACAAAAAATTGAATATAAATTCAAATCATATAACCAATTCTAAGTTCTTTGACTACAGATATTCTGTGTCAGAAACCTATTATGTGTCAAATATTTAATTACAATCCAAATTCAGACCTGTATCAAGTGCGAATATTGTGTCCATTTTTGCCCCAACTGTTCAGGGTTGGACCTCTGCGGTCATATCCAGCTGTGCTCGGCAAAGCAATTTATTGATAATTGTGAAGCTTCATTTTTTATTAGAATTGTGTAACATTAAGCGCTTGAATGGTTCGGACTGTTATTTTTCTTTGGGTTTCACTGGACTACCCCCCCCCACACACACCTACCAAGGGTGACTGGGGAATAGAAATATGGTCACCACTGGTCTTCCTCCAACCAGCAGTAGAACCCTCACCAAAGTGGGGTGTCCGTTTGGCTGTGCAGGATGTATCAAGTACGCAGCCACATCCAGTCAGAATGATGACGTTAAATCCAATGCCTCGTGTAGAGAGGGTTGCCACACTCTTTGCACGTTAAGAACCCTTGCAACAACTCTTTGAGGGGTCTGTAGGTGGCCTGTTGCAAGGCTAAATTTCTGTCTCTATCCAATATACTCTCATTTTCCTGTGGTAGTGATAGTCTGAATTTTTCCCGACCTTCATCCCAGACATCCTTTATTGTAAGACCTCCTTATTGAATTTATTGTTTACTTGTTCTGGTTCTGAACATGCATGAAATATATGCCACTCAACGTTAAGCAACCAACAATCAATCAGGACTGCCAGTATAAAACGATCTCTCTATTTCTTGTACAATTCTGAATAATTAATGAACGAAACAAGTCTTTGTTTTCAATTTTCAATGTCTGGAGGAACAATTTAAATTTCTGAAGCAAAGAAGGAAACTTAAAATCTGGACCATTATGCCTTTTGCATATATAATGAAAAATATTTCCATTTAGCGTGATGGTCAGTGTTCCTCATTTGCTCATCAACTTTGAATTGTAGTTCTGATAAATAAAGGAAATCATTTTGTCACCGAGTGCCACCCAAAAGGGTGACTGAAGAATAGAAATATGGTCACTACAGGTTTTCTTCCAATAGGCAGTAATACTTTTGCCAAAGTGGGGCATCCGTTTGGCTGTGGAGGATGTACAAGTACGCAGCCACGTCTGGTTGGAATGGGGACATTAATTCATATGCCTCTTGAAGAAAGAGCGCTACACACTCTGTACGTTAAGAATCCTTGAAACAACTCTTTGATAGGTCCGTAGGTGGCCTGTTGTAATGCTAAATTTCTGTCCCATATCCCATATACTCTCATTTACCAGTGACAGTGTAAATTTTCCCGACCCTCATCCTGGACGAACTCTATTAAAGGATCTACCTTTTGTATTTATTGTTCATTTGTTCTCTTCCTGAACATGCATGAAATATTTGCCTCTGGACATTAAGCAACCAATATTCAATCAATCATATCACTGTGTGCCCAGTTGTTCATATGATTATTATAAGATTTTACGTAAATATAACTGGAAAAAGACACAAATTATGGATATTTTTATGCCTTTTTACTGATTGCACCCAAAGGGGGTTGGCATCTATGTAAACCCCATCCAGACCCTCTGCTAAGGAAGAGCTTATGTTGTACCCCAGTTAGGGCTTTGAATCCATAAGTAAAATTAAACATGAAATCATGGTTAGAAAGTGAACTTTTCTAGCTAGTTATATCAAAGTTGTCTTGCAGAGTTTAACTGCAAATTTACATTCTACTTCCAACCTTCATCTCATAACATTTTGGTCACATTTTCCCCAGGAACTACAAATCAAGGCTTTCTAAAATTTGAAATCAATCTTATTGTGAGCATGCTCTACTGTTTTATTTACCATCCATCACTCATCAGCTTCCTACCTGGGTCATTATATTCTAATTTTGTCCAAAGCATCAGTGAGGGATAAAAATAAGGAATATAAATGCCCGCCTATGTGAAAATGATAACAAATATATGGCTTGCATGAATTATTTCATTCTAATAAGACAAATACAGTAATTTAAAAACCAAAGGGAAGATAAGTGTGCCCTTTGTGTGGATGTTCTCTTTTACCCCTTAAGATAAAGCTAAAAATTAATAACAAAAAATTTGCTTATTAGTCCCCTACCGACGAAGTCGAAGGGGACTTTAGGTTTGCACTCCGTCCATCTGTTTGTCTGTCTGACAATCTGTCAGTCCAGCAAATCAGTTTTCCAGACTTTTTTTCTTCATGCTTGAAGATATTTATTTGATATTTGGTGTATAGTTTTATCATGACAAGTTACAGGTCAAGTTCAATTTTCACAATTTTAGCTTTTCTCCTTGTTCAGTTAAAGCCCTTTCCCTAGAATTAAATTTTTGACAAAGTACTTAAAAGATTTTTAAAAGATACTTTTATTAATGATAAATGACATTTTGGATTTGTTCCCTTTTCTTTGGGAAATTGTTTGAAGAATTTAGTGGTAGGTTTGTTTGTTATTGATTCTGTATAAACTAATTTTCTGAATGCTATATATTAAAAATTTGTTTGGATGAAGTGAACTCTTTTATTTAGATAATAATCTATTTTTGATAAAGGATATATTTCCTTTAAGAAATAATTCATGGAAGCCATAGATTTGTTGGAAATTTTCACATGGCCTCGACCATGATATCCAAATTGATCCTGAGTGTTAGCGAGGGATATAATTAACGAATATCATCGCCCAGGCCATGTGTAAATTCACTAAAATAATCAGTTTTCCACACTTTTGTTTGTCATTCTTGAAGATACTGATTTGATAATTAGTATGTAGTTTAATCATGACAAGTTACAGATCAAGTTCGAATTTTGTTCCGGTCTGATGATTTTGTGCAGAGTTATGGTCTTTGGACATAAAAAATTCACTTAAATAATCAGTTTTCAACAGTTTTATTCGTCATGATTGAAGATATTGACTTGATATTTTTATGTAGTTAAATTCACCATGACAAGATATAGATCAAGTTGGAATTTCTTTCCATTACAATGAATTTTTAACCGGTAGGGGACTATGTATTGCCATGCAATACTCTCAGAATGCTTGTTCCTCATAATTCTTAACCCAAACATTTTAATATTTAATTTACAATTTTTTTGGTTACAAAATGTACCATCAGTAAGTTAAGCCTTTTTCAACTGATTTTAATACGACCGCAAAAATTGGCGTCATTGACACATTGGTTTTCGCACTCTAACTTTAGTTTAAGTAAATGTATCTCTATGAAATTTTACCATAAGGTTCAATACCACAAAAGAAAGGTTGGGATTGATTTTGGGGGTTATGGTACCAACAGTTAAGGAATTTGGGGCCAAAAAGGGGCCAAAAGTAAGCATTTTTGTAACTTCCAGACATAACTTGTGTGTTAATGTATGGATCTCTCTGACATTGTACTACAAGGTTTCATATCACACAGGGGATGCTGGGATTGATTTTGGGGGTAATTGCCTCAAAATTTTAGGAATTAGGGGCCAAAAAAGGGTAAAAAAACCAAGCATTTTTCTAGTTTCATGACAATAACTTGTGTGTAAGTGTATGGATCTTTCTGAAATTGTACTACAAGGTTCCGTATTGCAGAGGGAAACCTGGAATTGAGTTTGGGGGTAATTGCCCAAAACGTTTAGGAATAAGGGGCCAAAAATAAACATTTTTCTAGTTTCCAGACAATAACTTGTGTTTAAGTGTATGGATATCTCTGAAATTGTACTGCAAGGTACCATACCACAAAGGGAAGGCTGGGATTGATTTTGGGGGTAATTCCCTCAAAATTTAAGGAATAAGGGGCCATAAAGGGGCAAAAAAACAAGCATTTTTCTAGTTTCAGGACAATAACTTGTGTGTAAGTGTATGGATCTTTATGAAATTGTACTACAAGGATCCATATCACAAGGGGAAAGCTGAGTTTGAGTTTGGGGGTAATTGCCCTAAACGTTTAGGAATTTGGGGCCAAAAAGGGCCGGGCCAAAAAAAACAAGCATTTTTCTAGTTTCCAGACAATAACTTGTGTTCAAGTGTATGGATCTCTCTGAAATTGTACTGCAATGTACCATACCACAAAGGGAAGGCTGGGATTGAGTTTTGGGGTGATGAATCATAAGGGGGTTCAAAAAATTGGGGGGGGGGGATTTTTTTTTCCTTTTTTTTTCTTTAAAATTTTCCATTTTAAATTGGTTATTTCTGATTTATATATAAAAGCAAATAATAATGATATGGTGCGAATAGGTAAATTAAGAATTTTTAAGTTCTTAGACCACATTCATTCTGTGTCAGAAACCTATGCTGTGTCAAATATTTAATTACAATTCAAATTCAGTGCTGTATCAAGCTTGAATGTTGTGTCCATACTTGCCCCAACTGTTCAGGGTTTGACCTCTGCGGTCGTATTAAGCTGAGCCCCAGCGGAGCATTTTATTATACATCAAATTCACATGTTGACATGTGGTAACTATAATGAGTGAGCCGTCTTATTGACTTGCTAAAATCCATTAATGTGCAAATAATGCAAAAATATAGGAATTTAATGGGATAATATCTGTATTTGGAGCTTTGAGAGTTTTAACACAGTAAAATGGACCTAATATTTGCACATAGGTTACGATACATGTGGATTTACATGGGAGGTAAACTGAAACAACCATTATTATGTATATCTGTGAGTCTACACTAAATATAGATGTATGGAAATTTCAGCAAGTCATATTAGAATGTCATATTTCACATCAGTTCTCTAGGTTATTGTTGTAACCTCACAAAAAAAAAAGCCAATTAAAATACTTTTAAATAAAGAGTGATTTTAATAGACATATGTTGTGATTTGTTGTAATATATATGTTGTATTTTTTTTTTAAACTTTTAAAAATACATTCTATAATTGATATGTTAATTACATAATAGATTTTTAGTAAAGGATACCTTAATATTTTCTTTGGTGTTTAAAGGTTTTATTTTGAAATTAACTTGTGTCTCTTCTTTTCAGTATGTTTATTCCTGTATTGTGAAAAACACAGCACCAGAATTTTGGCTGAAGACTAAATCATCTGTCTTAGGCAAGTTTTAAAAATATGATTTTACTAAAATATGAAGTCTATGACTCATTTATCTTTATGCTTTTCACACTTTAAAGTATGGATGAAAATATTCAGAAGTTATGGCCCTTCATTGCTATAAAAATGACACTTTGAAAATGTAATAAGAACCCAGTATTCTGTCATTTCGACAACCACTTGTTTTACCTTGTTTTAATAGTGTTTATAAATTAATACAATATTTATAACATAAGTTGCTCAAAAATACTTTTTTGTTATTATAGAAAAACAAGAGGTGTCACAACCACACAAATCTTCCAGAACCTCTTTCCAGGAAGAAAGAAGAAATACTGTGCGATCAGAGAAGAGAAGTGGACATTGTGTGTGGGACATACACAATAACTTTTATATAACCTTACACACAGCATGCAATGTTCAAGTTCCTGAAAACTGCAGAAATTTAGTGAGTTGGTTGTTAAGTGTTCAATACATTAAATTTTGATGGGATTTATTCATTCTCAAGTTGTAACACCACCATCTGTCAGTCCGTCCGTCCCATAAATATTTTCGTCGCATTTTTCTCAGGAACTACTTGACAAGGATTTCTGAAATTTGGTTTCAGGTTTTATATAAGTAAGTTACACCATGTGATGCGTTTTCAGATTCATCACTCAACAACTTCCTGTTTACCGAACACTTGTATTATTTTACACATGATAGCCAAGTTGAAAATTTTTGTCACATTTTTCTCAGGAACTACTTGACAAGGATTTCTGAAATTTGGTTTCAGGGTTTATATAAGTCAGCTATACCGTGTGATGCGTTTTCAGATTAATCACTCAACAACTTCCTGTTTACCGTCAAATATTTGGGCTGGGGGTATCATCAGTGAGCAGTAGCTCACAGTTTCACTTGTTTTTGTATCAAATGAAAGCTGAATGACTGGTGATCATTGTAGAAACCTTTTTGACTTATAATTTTGATAGCAAAATAATACATGTAGTATGAAGTTTAAAAAGGAGGGTATATTTTCCCTGTTTCTCAGATCTGAAGTACCTGTTTTGGTACTTCCCAAGTTCTGGGAACCTATACTCTCTTATATGCAATTAAAGGTATGTTGATTTTTTCAGTACAAGACATCATAAAGTGTTACTTTGACGTGTAATGATTGTCACTTAAGACAAAAGAGCTGTGTCTGCTTAAATTTGAGAGATTTAACATAGAAAGTAATGGGACAATGAATTAGTTGTGTTTCTCCTCAAGGTTAATTCTAAAATTCTAAAATGGCCTGCTGTAAATAGTAGTACAGCTACAGAAATGAACCAAACAGACTAAATTCTTTCCATAACATATTGGATCATATGGATGACATTGTTTTGTCTTTCAGGTATAGTGCCATCTGTTGAAAGGGATCTCAAATATTTTTTGGGCACATTTCAGTGTTAATATTATGATAAGACATGTAAAAAAATCCTGTGTGTTGTTTAAAAAAAAAAATGATTACCAAATAGGCATGCATCAATAAACATTATTATCCTGCAATCAGCCAACTATTGTACAAATAACATGTACACAAATAATTTTTTGCTTTATTTGTACTTTTACAAATATAAAGTCTCCTGTTATTACACTTCAATATTGAGCAAATAATAATGTGAATATTTTTTTTTGTGTGACAGTTCATTTTGCAGTCCTCTTTGCGTTTAAGTATGTCGATTTCTTGGAATAATCAGAGACAACTATTTGGATTTAAACAATTTAACCTTTAAGTGCAAGGTGTAAATTGCTGGATAAAAAACAATAAATGTCCATTGTTTGAAATAAAACTTGATACAGAAATATGACTTTCTACGAAACAGGAGAAAAGCTTGGCGAGCTTCTCTTTTCGTCCTGTTTCTAAAGCTCATACAAGTAAATTTTTATATTTATATTTTAAATTATATTTTCCCGCAATGTACATATATTGTATATTGATATGTTACACTCTCAGTTTGCACAATATAATACCTACTTTTAAACACTCTTTAAAAACCTCCAACAATAATTTCTAATATCCCGGAAAATATTGGACTATATCGTCATCCTATTTGTTATCAGTGAATAATAAACATTAAAGGCGTTAGCCTAAACTCAAATAACTTAGAACAAACATTTAAAATTATCTATGTTTATAAGAAATTATTCATTGTAAAAGTTTTAGTGAAAAAGAAAAATGTAATATTGTCGATATTATATTGACAGGTACGTCTGTGTGTAGGAGTGTTCCATGGACCTGATCCTTTGTGTAGTATACAAGAAACCAAAGAAGTCTCAGTTTCACAAGATGGATTGTGTAGCTTTAATGACTGTATAAACTTTGACATTAAAGTACAGGATCTTCCTCAAATGAGCCGATTATGTTTTGGACTCCATTCCAAGAAAGGAAAGGTAAGGGTTTTGATAGTTTGTTAGTTTGTTTATTTGTTTGTGTTTTAAATAGATATAAGAAGATGTGGTATGAGTGCCAATGAGACAACTCTCCATCCAAGTCAAAATTTATAAAAGTAAACCATTATAAGTCAAAATACAGTCTTCAACACGGAGCCATGGCTCACACCGAACAGCAAGCTATAAAGGGCCCCAACAATTACTATTGTAAAACCATTCAAACGGGAAAACCAACGGTCTAATCTATATGAAAAATGAGAAACGAGAAACATTTATGAAACACATCAACAAACGACAACTACTGAACATCAGATTCCTGACTTAGGACAGGTGCAAACAAATGCAGCGGGTTTAAACGTTTTAATAGTACCAAACCTTTACCCTTTTTCTGAAACAATAGTGTAACATCACAACATAGAAAGACACACTATAAAATATCAACTGAAATAGCTTAACTCAATCAAAGGACATATAAATGCCTTTTCAGCAAACTTGGCTATATCATTAAAGTCTGAATGGGGTTTACTGAATAGAGAATAATGGACCAAACTATAGAAAAATGAACCAAATATACAAAGAATAGAGAAAAATAGGCCAAAAAATTAAACAATAGGAAATGATGGGGTGTTAAAGGTGTCATACCAGCAAATCATAGTATGTCACATCCGGTTTCATACGAAAAAAGGGTAGAAAAAAAATATTCCCTTGAATTTGACAGTTGTAGGAAATTAACCCTGCATTTCATTGCAGAAAAATATGTCTGAGTCATAAACATGTATCTTTGGTGTTTCAAAGCACCATTCTTTTTTATTTGCTGTTTCTATAAAACTAGAAAATACCTGTGAAATATACTTTGGTTCATAATTTGAAGATATATAGTTTTGGTGTAAGGCGATATTAAGATCTTAAATCTTTTTGAAGCGTGTCACAGACGAAATACTACCACTCAATATGACACCCAAAAGAATAGTCTTCCAGACAGAAACTATTGGCCTTTTTGATCTAATCATAGGATATGTCATTGTTATACCCTGGATGCATTGCACTGATCAAAATAATATGTGTTTATAAATACCTTTAATTGGTGACATATAGAGTGAAAACTGACTGGGATTTGTTACAAAAAATATCCTGACCCTGATTTGGTAAAAAAAAATAATCTGTCTAGCACTTCTAGCAGTTTTGCCAATCCCCCAAAAAATTTTGGAAATAAATTTTGTGTACTAGACACATAGGGAAAACATTGAATAATAAAAAATCCAGGTGCGCATGACAGTCAATCCGCATCTGATTTCAGGTGTTTTCGTGCTCAGAACCACCCCCATATATGAGTGGGCTGAAAATTTTATGTATTAATATATGAATGGGGGGTCACATTCCAGTCGCACTTCTGTACCCATTTTAACCGAAAACCGAAGTAATCCCCCCACCCTTTAGGATATACTTTTTGCTCAGCAGACCATAATACTTGCAGACAAAGTGGAAATGATGACGGCACGTAAATTTTTGCTAATTTACCCAAAAATATTTCGCAACATGCTCCGTTCCGCAGAACAATATTTTTTGCACCCCCCCTAACATTAGATCCTGGATCCGCACCTGATTTCTGGTGTTTCCGTGCTCAGAACCACCCCCATATATGAGTGGGCTGAAAATTTTATGCATTAATAAATGAATGGGGGTTGTTCACATTCCAGCCGCACTTTGGTTCCCATTTTTAACCAAAAACTGAAGTAATCCCCCCCACCCTTTTCATGTTGAATTGATGCGGTTCCCCGGAAGGAAAAGCTCTTGACGTGTAAAAATCTGTTGTTAAATTGCTGAGAGCGTCAAGGGAATGTGTATCACAAAGTGTTTCAGTGTAAGGTCAATATTTACCGTATCTGCTACGAAATAAAATTTAATTTTGCTGGGCAGATGTGCATTGACAGAAATGATGACGGCACGTAAATTTCAGAGCCGAACGTCGTGAAGGATGGTCGATCCGAACTGGATTTTTTCCAATTTTAACCCCCAAATACACCCCCCACCCCCCAAAAGATCTTGAAATTAACACATAATTAACTACGATGGTCATAACCCCTTTGTGGTATAAAACAATATTCATGGATTTTGTGTGAAAGAAGAAATGGCGACACCCAATTTCAAATCTCTTCATGTAGTAATAAAGATATTTTGGAAACTTTAGGTGACATGGTTACTAAAGCTTGTTAACAGGGATAAAAAGGGTGGAAATTTGATTGGTTTACTTCCGGTGATGGTTATTATCTTATATGCAATGAAATGTTATGTGAAATTTTCACTTTAGTACTGGACAGGATAAAACTTTACTCATGCCAATTATTTCTTTATTTAAAACATAGATAAATTCTGCACAATTGTTTGAAAATTGCCAATTTAACAAAGACTAATGGGGGAAAATCAATAGTGGTATTATTCCTAAAAAATAGAGAATAGAGAAAATTGACCCAAAAATAAAAGAATTCAGAAATGTATAACGCCCCTTTCAGACGCTCATATTATGTCAGCCAGATCTTATTGTTGGAGGAATCTGGGGTACCCAGAGAGAACCAGTGACCTTTGACAGGTCAATTAAGATAGAAGTGAAACACACCTTGCTAGAAGCAGGGTATAAACTTACAACTTCTGAATTGACGGCTAGTGATCCCTGTAGATTGACTACTAAGACCACTTGGCCGTTGAGTGTCATAAAGTTTAAGAAAAATTGAATTGAAAGTTAATATTACATTCAAGCTGTAATGCCAATAGGTTTTGTTTAATTAGCATAAGAAATACTAGGTGTATTAGTGATAGGCTAACAAAATTTACATGCCTGCTGCCACAAAAACTGTTTTAAGACTGTTATATATTTTAACAATCTTTTAAAAGGGCTTAAAGGAAAACAATCAATAGTTTAGTAAGAAGTGTAGGTGTGCATACCTGTTAACTGACCCTTAATTATTCTGCGGGTTACACCCGTGAATTTCCCCTTTCACACAGGATTTTTTAAATACCCGCTGGGTATTCAAATAACCCAGGATTTCAGAAAATGACCTGTTTTCATCTGTATTTCTGACTGGTATTGTTTCCAGTATTTAAGTCAAATATACATTCGGTTTTATCGGCTTTTTTCCCTTGAAGAGGTAAACAATTGAAAAGTCAAAACTTACGATTTGCTTATTTACCCTACCGAAGACAGCTATCAAAACATTACATTTGATTGAAAAGTAACAATTTGAGAATTGTCTCGTTAATTGTACCCCAGAAAGTTGAAGCCAGTCAAGCTTTACATACAATTCTATGTCCTGTTTAAAAGATTTGCCGTTTGCAAATATCAATTATCCTATAAAAATCATTATAAAACAGATTGAACCTTTTAATACATTTCTGTTGGAGAGAATAATTTTATTATTGCTTAAATGTAAAAGCTTTTAATCATATCCATATGCTCTAGATATTGCACTGAAAGGAAACACACTTTCTTCTTTCTATTTATCTTCCTCCTGTATATAGGAGCACATTAGCTATAATTGATTTCTACTTACATGTACATGTATAGTTGGGGTTTATGACATTCATTAATAAAAAGTAGTGTGAAAAAATTAATAAGAGGGCATTGCTATAGAAAGATAATTAATTAATGATAAATATTAAGATAATTAACAAATACAAAATTGAATATTTGTAGGAATCTCAGTGGTACATGTATATGTTGTAGTATATAAAAAAAACTCTAAAATTGAACCGAAAAAAAAGTGTGTATGCGTTATGACCTGACATTTTCTTCTTCAATGCAGCTCATGACCTGCGTTTTCAGTTTCAGATGTTGACGGGTATGGGTATGAGAGTATGTCCCTATTTGGAAAATGGTACAGTCCATGATTTTCTATGGGAAACCAACTAATAGGTGTTATTATGCTCTGAATAGTTTGTAGAGCTTAAGGTGGTACCAAACACCTTGACTCAAATTAATTATACCCCCGCTTTAAAAAAGTGGGGGTATACTGTTTTACCTCTGTCTGTCCGTCCGTCCGTCCGTTCGTCAGTCTGTCCCGCTTTAGGTTAAAGTTTTTGGTCAAGGTAGTTTTTAATGAAGTTGAAGTCCAAGTAACTTGAAACTTAGTACACATGTTCCCTATGATATGATCTTTCTAATTTTAATGCCAAATTAGAGTTTTGACCCCAATTTCACAGTCCACCGAACATAGAAAATGATAGTGCAAGCGGGGCATCCATGTACTATGGACACATTCTTATTCTTATTAAACAGTGGCAGATATTTCAAATATGATTAGAATGGTATTCTAAAATAAACATAATCAGACAATTAACGTCGAGGAACTAACTATGAAAGTTTTAGTAAGGAGAATGAAAATAGCTAAAGTGTTAATGCACACACTCTAAAAATAGCATTTTTTTAATGAATATTACTTGTTCAAAAACTGACAAGCTGATGTTTAGAACAAAAGAGAAGGGTGTTACAGCAGGATTAACAGAAAAAGTCTAAACCTAAATTGTCTACAAAATATTTTAAATGATTTCCTTTCTGTACTTTTGATTTATATGAGCTTAGCATATCACATATATGGCAAAATAAACTATCTGTTATTGAACGTCCAGTAAACTCATTCAAGGAAAAGGCAAAGGAAGAAATTTTGATAAATCTATACAATAAATTCATACTTTGCATTGTTGATTATATTAAAAAATTTAAATGTTATTTATTTGTACAAAGCTTATTTCAGTGAAATATATTAGGCTTACCAAGAATTTCTATTCTGTTTACAAATTTCTTTTTTTCCTTTATTTTGCTTTATACAGAGTCACTTTAAAGAAATACTTATCTAAAAAGATTTATTTAAGTTTTTGGTTATAATGTTGATGACTTTAATTTTTGTGGACCATTATTCCTTTATGTTAACATTGTTAACAAATTTTCACCAAATTATTTTATAAAAATTACACAAACTATGACTGATTATCACAAATATTTATATTAAGGTGGATTATCGGTATATATTTCCTCAGATAGAATTTTCTTATACTTTGCCAAAATGAAGATTTTACTATGCTTTTTTCAAAAATAAAATAAAAAGTATGGGTCACCGTGCTATTTTTCAAGCTACAAGTCGTGCAAAATTGCACACATTTGCATAGATTATTCGTGAAAAAACACATTTTTGTGAATAAAAAGAAATCTATGAGATAGAATTTTTAAATAAAATATGAGAAGATAGGTTTTATAATATGCTTTAAGAAAATAAAAAGAAAAAATTGTGTCACCGAACTTGTTTTCTTGCTACAAGTAAAAAATGAAAATTTCACTATCATTCCAGTATAAAACTTTTACTATAAGAGTTATCTCCCCTTAAATGGCCAAGTTGAAAAATTGATTCTAAAAACACAAATATTTGATATTTGTTTTAATATTTTAGATAATGCAATTATTCATTTATTTTTATACGACCGCAAAAAAATTTTGTGGTCGTATATTGGTATGACGTTGGCGTCGTCGTCGTCCGGCGTCGTCGTCCGAATACTCATTGGTTTTCGCACTCTAACTTTAGTTTAAGTGAATGGATCTTTTTGAAATTTGACCATAAGGTTAAATACCACAAAAGGAAGGTTGGGATTGATTTTGGGGGTTATGGTACCAACAGTTAAGGAATTAGGGGCCAAAAAGGGGCCAAAAATAAGCATTTTCTAGTTTCCAGACAATAACTGTGGAACGGTGTATGGATCTCTCTGAAATTATACTACAAGTTTCCATACCACAAAGGGATGGTTAGGATTTGCTTTGGGGGTTATGGCTCAAACCGTTTAGGAATTAGGGGCAAAAAAGGGGGAAAAACAAGGTTGTCCTGGTTAATGGACAAATACTTTAGTACAAAACATAATTTAAAGCAGTGTAAGGGAGATAAATCAAATACATCATTGAAATTATCTCCCTTACACTGCTTTTAAATTATGTATAAAGTAATGGTTAATGAACAATAAAGATAATTTAAAACAGTGTAAGGGAGGTAATCCAAATACAACGTTTTGGTTACTTCCCTTACACTGCTTTTAAATTATGTTTAAAGAAATGCATATTTATAAAGGAAGACCAGTAAAAATATCTGCAAATGTTGCATCTTTTTTTTTTACAAAAAAATCAATATGAAAGATTTGACATTATATTTTTAATTCTATTATAAAATAGATTAAGTTAGCACTATGGTAAATTTAAATGGGTAATTATGGTTGCCAACTCCATTGGAAATTTGAATTGAGATTATGACCATATCTGAGGAAAAGAATTTTTTGGGGGAAAAAGGGGGGGGGGGGGGTAAAAAGAAATTGTGGGGGGTCAATTTTTTCTCATTTCAGATTTCAGAAATTAAAAAGAATTATTCTTCAAATATTATTTTTTTTTCAAATTTCAAATATTGAAAAATTTCAAGAAGTAATCTTTAATTGCACAGTATGGCGCATTAGATTTGTAAAATCTTTGATCACATTTATTTATTTGTTATGCCGAATCTAACAGTGTATTTAGATTTTTAATTTTGGGTCCAGTTTTCAAATTGGTCTACATTAAGGTCCAAAGGGTCCAAAATTAAACTTTGTTTGATTTTAGCAAAAATTGAATTCTTGGGGTTCTTTGATATGCTGAATCTAAACATGTATTAAGATTTTTGATTTTTGGCCCAGTTTTCAAGTTGGTCCAAATTGGGGTCCAAAATTAAACTTTGTTTGATTTCAACAAAAATTGAATATATGGGGTTCTTTGATATGCTGAATCTAACCATGTATTTAGATTTTTTATTTGTGGACCCCGTTATCAAATTGGTTCATATTGAGGTCAAAAGGGTCCAAAATTAAACTTTGTTTGATTTCATCAAAAATTGAATTATTGGGGTTCTTTGATATTCCAAATCTAACCGTGTATTTAGATTTTTAATTTGGGTCCCGTTTTTTAAATTGGTCTACATTAAGGTCCAAAGGGTCCAAAATTAAACTAAGTTTGATTTTAGCAAAAATTGAATTCTTGGGGTTCTTTGATATGCTGAATCTAAACATGTGTTTAGATTTTTGATTATGGGCCCAGTTTTCAAGTTGGTCCAAGTTGGGGTCCAAAATTAAACTTTGTTTGATTTCAACAAAAATTGAATATATGAGGTTCTTTGATATGCTGAATCTAACCATGTATTTAGATTTTTTATTTGTGTGCCCCGCAATCAAATTGGTTCATATTGAGGTCAAAAGGGTCCAAAATTAAACTTTGTTTGATTTCATCAAAAATTGAATAATTGGGGTTCTTTGATATTCCAAATCTAACTGTGTATTTAGATTTTTAATTTTAAGTCCCGTTTTTTAAATTGGTCTACATTAAGGTCCAAAGGGTCCAAAATTAAACTTTGTTTGATTTCAACAAAAATTGAATATATGGGGTTCTTTGATATGCTGAATCTAACCATGTATTTAGATTTTTTATTTGTGGACCCCGTTATCAAATTGGTTCATATTGAGGTCAAAAGGGTCCAAAATTAAACTTTGTTTGATTCATCAAAAATTGAATTATTGGGGTTCTTTGATATTCCAAATCTAACCATGTATTTAGATTTTTAATTTGGGTCCCGTTTTTTTAAATTGGTCTACATTAAGGTCCAAAGGGTCCAAAATTAGACTTAGTTTGATTTTAGCAAAAATTGAATTCTTGGGGTTCTTTGATATGCTGAATCTAAACATGTGTTTAGATTTTTGATTATGGGCCCAGTTTTCAAGTTGGTCCAAGTTGGGGTCCAAAATTAAACTTTGTTTGATTTCAACAAAAATTGAATATATGAGGTTCTTTGATATGCTGAATCTAACCATGTATTTAGATTTTTTATTTGTGGGCCCCGCTATCAAATTGGTTCATATTGAGGTCAAAAGGGTCCAAAATTAAACTTTGTTTGATTTCATCAAAAATTGAATTATTGGGGTTCTTTGATATTCCAAATCTAACTGTGTATTTAGATTTTTAATTTTAAGTCCCGTTTTTTAAATTGGTCTACATTAAGGTCCAAAGGGTCCAAAATTAAACTTAGTTTGATTTTAGCAAAAATTGAATTCTTGGGGTTCTTTGATATGCTGAATCTAAACATGTGTTTCGATTTTTGATTATGGGCCCAGTTTTCAAGTTTGTCCAAGTTGGGGTCCAAAATTAAACTTTGTTTGATTTTAACAAAAATTGAATATATGGGGTTCTTTGATATGCTGAATCTAACCATGTATTTTGATTTTGGACATTGGACCATAATAGGTAAATTAAAAAAATTCAAGTTCTTAGACCACATTCTTTCTGTGTCAGAAACCTATGCTGTGTCAAATATTTAATAACTATCCAAATTCAGAGCTGTATCAAGCTTGAATGTTGTGTCCATACTTGCCCCAACTGTTCAGGGTTCGACCTCTGCGGTCGTATCAAGCTGCGCCCCAGCGAAGCATTTTATTTTTTCATTTTTCTGTATTTTCCTGATATATTAACAGGTTTCTTTTTTGTGTCTTGCCTGAGACATAAGTCGCAGTATGCACAACATAGGTATTACAATCCAGCAGAGGCAGCGCTGTAAACTATTTGTATATCAAATCCTGAAAGCTTTATAACCATTGTCCTTGATCTCATTTTTCGTGGTTCAGCGACTGCTTAAAAATTTTGTATAGAATTTCTCACTTTTTATGAGTAATAAGATAATTATTTTTGATATGTGTGTTCCTAGGAAGGTCTTCATATATGTCAGAAAGGGTTCACCTGACCTTGACCTCTTTTCATGGATCAGTGATCAAGGTTACATTTATGTGAATAGGTTCATTTATCAAAGACTATAAGCAATAGGTCAACTTCATTTGATGTATAGAATGATTTTAAGGTGTACATGTCTATCTGGCAGATATCATTTGTCCTTTACCTCATTTTCATGGTTCATTGGACAATGTTAAGTTTCTATAGTTTTGTCCTCTTTTCAGATTCTATAAGTAATAGGTCAACTATATTTGATGTATAGAATAATTGTTAGGTATACATGTTTGTCTGGCAGGGTTAACCATTATATTTTGTACAAGGAATGATTGTAAGGTGTGCATGACTGTCTGGCATGTATCATCTGACCATGACCTCATTTTTATGTCTATATTAGCAAAAGGTCAACTATATTTGGTGTATCAATTGTTTTTAAGCTGTACATAGATATAAGAAGATGTGGTATGTGTGCCAATGAGACAACTCTCCATCCAAGTCACAATTTGACAAACGTAAACCATTATAGGTCAAAGTACAGCCTTCAACACTGAGTCTTGGCTCACACCACACAGCAAGCTATAAAGGGCCCCTAAAATGACTAGTGAAAACCATTCAAACAGAAAAACCAACAGTCTAATCTATATAAAAAATGTGCAAACGACAACCACTGAACAACAGGTTCCTGACTTAGGACAGGAGATAACAAATGCAGCGGGTTTGAACATTTTAACAGGCGCCAACCTTCACCCTAACCTGAAACAGCAGTATAACATTACAACAAAGAAAGACACACTATAAAATATCAATTAAAATAGCTTAACTCAATTACAAAACAAGTAAACATACACTGAACGAATAAATTAGATCCATTACACATTGAATATAAATACAATATGTAAAACAATGTCAAAAAGACAACTATAACCTGGGACAAAATGGTGTTAGATAAAACAAGCATTCTGTGAGTATTGCTTGGCAATTCATAGTCCCCTACCGGTTAAAAATTCATTGTATTGGAACAAAATTCTAACTTGATCTATAACTTGTAATGGTGTAAACTATATAAATATCAAGTCAATATCTTCAAGCATGACAAAGAAAGTGTTGAAAACTGATTATTTAAGTGAACTTTCTAAGTCCAAGTACCATAACTCTGCACAAAATCATCAGACCAGAAAAAATTTCGAACTTGATCTGTTACTTGTCATGATAAAACTATATATATATATCAATTTTCAAAATCAATATCTTCACACATCACGAAAAAAAGTGTGGAAAACTGATTATTTGAGTGAATTTTTTAAGTCCAAGGACCATAACTCTGCACAAAATCATTAGATCGGAACAAAATTCAAACTTGAACTGTAACTTGTCATGATAAAACTATAAACCAATTATCAAAACCAATTTCTTCAAGAATGACAAAAAAAGTGTGGAAAACTGATTATCTTAGTGAATTTTCAAAGTCAAGAGGACCATAACTCAGCACAAAATCATCAGACTGAAACAAAATTGGAACTTGATCTGTAACTTGTCATGATAAAACAATACACCAAATATCAAATCAATATCTTCAAGCATGAAGAAAAAAAGTGCGGAAAACTGCTTTGCTGGACTGACGGATGGACAGACAGACGGAGTGCAAACCTAAAGTCCCCTTCGACTTAGTCGGTAGGGGACTTATAACTTACATAGGTAACTACAAATAAAATAATTTTGTTGTTAGTACAGAAATATTTTTTATGCCCCTGCCGTAGAGGAGGGGGCATTAAGTTTTACCCTTGTTCGTCCGTCCGTCCGTACAACCCAAAGTTGGTTTCCGTTCTATAACTTTAGTTTGCCTCAACTAAATTTTATGAAACTTATACACAATGCTTATTACCACAAAACACAGATCAAGTTTGAATTTTGGTGGCGTCACTATAACCGTTCTAGAGTTATGCCCATTTACAAATGGAAAAATTGCTGAATTTTTCGTTTCCATTCTCTAACTTTAGTTTGCCTCAACCAAATGTTATGAAACTTATACACAATGCTTATTACCACAAAACACAGATCAAGTTCAAAATTGGGTGGCGTCACTTTTACCGTTCTTCAGTTATGTCCCTTTATAACTTTATATGATATGCAAGCGGGGGCATCATCTGTGTCCCATGCACACAATTTTGTTGTTCATAGTAAGAGATTAGAATTGAAAATGTATGGTAATACTAAACATTTATCAAAGGTGGTACATATAAAAAGTAGTGAGACGAGATATAACACAAAACAAGCAAACATTGAATAACAAAAATGCATTACAAATTGTGTCAACAGGTCAAATCAACACGAAAGTACAATTTGAGAGTTCTCGCAGTTACTGAAAGCTAGTTAAAAGCCAAAAACAATCAAAAAGAAGCATTCTGAGAGTATTGCATTGGCAATACATAGTCCCCTACCGGTAAAAAAATTCATTGTACTGGAACAAAATGCTAACTTGCTCTATAACTTGTCATGGTATAAACTATATAACAAGTATCAAGTCATATCTTCAAGTAAATATGATGAAAAAAAGTGTGGAAAACTGATTATCTTAGTGAATTTTCAAAGTCAAGAGGACCATAACTCAGCACAAAATCATCAGACTGAAACAAAATTGGAACTTGATCTGTAACTTGTCATGATAAAACAATACACCAAATATCAAATCAATATCTTCAAGCATGAAGAAAAAAAGTGCGGAAAACTGCTTTGCTGGACTGACGGATGGACAGACAGACGGAGTGCAAACCTAAAGTCCCCTTCGACTTAGTCGGTAGGGGACTTATAACTTACATAGGTAACTACAAATAAAATAATTTTGTTGTTAGTACAGAAATATTTTTTATGCCCCTGCCGTAGAGGAGGGGGCATTAAGTTTTACCCTTGTTCGTCCGTCCGTCCGTACAACCCAAAGTTGGTTTCCGTTCTATAACTTTAGTTTGCCTCAACTAAATTTTATGAAACTTATACACAATGCTTATTACCACAAAACACAGATCAAGTTTGAATTTTGGTGGCGTCACTATAACCGTTCTAGAGTTATGCCCATTTACAAATGGAAAAATTGCTGAATTTTTCGTTTCCATTCTCTAACTTTAGTTTGCCTCAACCAAATGTTATGAAACTTATACACAATGCTTATTACCACAAAACACAGATCAAGTTCAAAATTGGGTGGCGTCACTTTTACCGTTCTTCAGTTATGTCCCTTTATAACTTTATATGATATGCAAGCGGGGGCATCATCTGTGTCCCATGCACACAATTTTGTTGTTCATAGTAAGAGATTAGAATTGAAAATGTATGGTAATACTAAACATTTATCAAAGGTGGTACATATAAAAAGTAGTGAGACGAGATATAACACAAAACAAGCAAACATTGAATAACAAAAATGCATTACAAATTGTGTCAACAGGTCAAATCAACACGAAAGTACAATTTGAGAGTTCTCGCAGTTACTGAAAGCTAGTTAAAAGCCAAAAACAATCAAAAAGAAGCATTCTGAGAGTATTGCATTGGCAATACATAGTCCCCTACCGGTAAAAAAATTCATTGTACTGGAACAAAATGCTAACTTGCTCTATAACTTGTCATGGTATAAACTATATAACAAGTATCAAGTCATATCTTCAAGTAAATATGATGAAAAAAAGTGTGGAAAACTGATTATTTAAGTGAATTTTCTAAGTCCAAGGATCAAAACTCTGCACAAAATCATCAGGCCGGAAATTTTTTTTAACTTGATCTGTAACTTGTCATGATTATTAAAAACTATATACCAATTATCAAATCAATATTTTCAAGCATGACGGAAAAAAGTGTGGAAAACTGATTATTTGAGTGAATTTTCTAAGTCAGAGGACCATAACTCTGCACAAAATCATAAGACTGCAACAAATTCGTACTTTATCTGTAACTTGTCATGATAAAACAATATACCAAATATCAAGTCAATATCTTCAAGCACGAAGAAATAAAGTGTGGAAAACTGATTTGCCGGACTGACAAATCAGACAGACAGACAGACAGACAGACAGAGAGCAAACCTAAAGTCCACTTCGGGTAGGGGACTAATGAAAAATCATGTATCAGAGACTAATGTCTGTTTGACACAAGTTTATATAATCTTTGTGTCATGGATCATTGATAATGTTTAGTTTATATGTTACTTTTAGTAAAACTCTTATCTTTAATTCTGTCAACATTAAATCCATTACAATCAGTAAAGCAGGCATGAAATTTCAGCATGTACACTCTTGTCTACAGTTATTTAGAAACAATCTAAAGTTAAAAGTTTTTAGACATCTATAATTTTGTCAAAACTTGGACAGAAGCCTTTGATTAGCAAATGAAAGTATCCAGATCAAACTTTGTAAATATTTTCTCCATTTTGCCATATTTAACTGATAAATGGACTTTGGTTTTTATACGACCGCAAAAAAATTTTGCGGTCGTATATTGGTATGACGTTGGTGTCGTCGTCCTCGTCCGGCGTCGTCCGAAGACACATTGGTTTTCGCACTCTAACTTTAGTTTAAGTGAATGGATCTCTATGAAATTTTACCATAAGGTTCAATACCACAAAAGGAAGGTTGGGATTGATTTTGGGGGTTATGGTACCAAAAGTTAAGGAATTAAGGGCCAAAAAGGGGCCAAAAATAAGCATTTTTGTAACTTCCAGACATAACTTGTGTGTTAGTGTATGGATCTCTCTGACATTGTACCACAAGGTTCCGTATCACATAGGGAATGCTGGGATTGATTTTGGGTGTAATTGCCTCAAAATATTAGGAATTAGGGGCCAAAAAAGTGGCAAAAAACAAGCATTTTTCTAGTTTCATGACAATAACTTGTGTGTAAGTGTATGGATCTTTCTGAAATTGTACTACAAGGTTCCATATCACAAAGGGAAAGCTGGGATTGAGTTTGGGGGTAATTGCCCGAAACGTTTAGGAATAAGGGGCCAAAAAGGGGCCAAAAATAAGCATTTTTCTAGTTTCCAGACAATAACTTGTGTTCAAGTGTATGGATCTCTCTGAAATTGTACCACAAGGTTCCATATCACACAGGGAATGCTGGGATTGATTTTGGGGGTAATTGCCTCAAAATATTAGGAATTAGGGGCCAAAAAAGGGGCAAAAAACAAGCATTTTACTAGTTTCATGATAATAACTTGTGTGTAAGTGTATGGATCTTTCTGAAATTGTACTACAAGGTTCCATATCACAAAGGGAAAGCTGGGATTGAGTTTGGGGGTAATTGCCCAAAAAGTTTAGGAATAAGGGGCCAAAAAGGGGCCAAAAATAAGCATTTTTCTAGTTTCCAGACAATAACTTGTGTTCAAGTGTATGGATCTCTCTGAAATTGTACTGCAAAGTACCATACCACAAAGGGAAGGCTGGGATTGAGCTTGGGGGTGATGAATCATGAGGGGGTTCAAAAAATTTGGGGGGGGGGGATTTTTTTTTTTTCCTTTTTTTTCTTTTTTTCCTTTTTTTTTTTTTTAAATTTTCCATTTTAAGTTGGTTATTTCTGTTTTATATTTAAAAGCAAATAATAATGATATGGTAGGAGATACACACCAAACAGGATGTTTGAATTATTATATAATAAGTATTGTGCAATAGCAAGACATTTTCAATTGCACAGTATTGCACAATAGCAAGAAATCTTCAATTGCACAGTATTGCGCAATAGCAAGAAATCTTCAATTGCACAGTATTGTGCAATAGCAAGAAATATCCAATAGCACAATATTGCGCAATAGCAAGAAATTGTCAATTGTACAGTATTGTGCAATGGCAAGAAATATTCAATTGCACTGTATTGTGCAAAAGAAGATACTTCGTATAAATTACTTATTTCTTGACCAATTTCAATGGGGTTTTATTCTTGAATTCTTGGGGTTCTTTAATATGCTGATTCTAACCGTGTATTAAGTTTTTGGATTTTGGGCCCCGTTTTTAAATTGGTCCACATTGAGGTCCAAAGGGTCCAAAATTAAACTTTGTTTGATTTCATCAAAAATTGAATTATTGGGGTTCTTTGATATGCCGAATCTAACCGTGTATTTAGATTCTTAATTTTTGGTTCCGTTTTCAAATTGGTCTACATTAAGGTCCAAAGGGTCCAAAATTAAACTTAGTTTGATTTTAACAAAAATTGAATTCTTAGGGTTCTTTGATATGCTGAATCTAAACATGTATTTAGATTTTTGATTATGGGCCCAGTTTTCAAGTTGGTCCAAATTGGGGTCCAAAATTAAACTTTGTTTGATTTCAACAAAAATTGAATATATGGGGTTCTTTGATATGCTGAATCTAACCATGTATTTAGATTTTTGATTTTTGGGCCCCATTATCAACTTTGTCCACATTGAGGTCTAAAGGGTCCAAAATTAAACTTTGTTTGATTTCATCAAAAATTGAATTCTTGGGGTTCTCTGATATGCTGAATCTAACCATGTATTTAGATTTTGGATATTGGACCATAATAGGTGAATGTCCAATTTAAAATTTTTAAGTTCTTAGACCACATTCATTCTGTGTCAGAAACCTATGCTGTGTCAAATATTTAATCACAATCCAAATTCAGAGCTGTATCAAGCTTGAATGTTGTGTCCATACTTGCCCCAACTGTTCAGGGTTCGACCTCTGCGGTCGTATCAAGCTGCGCCCCAGCGGAGCATTTTATTCTTTATATAATTAAATAGTCTTACACATAAATTGCAAATCTGGCTCAAAATTTGCAGATTTAGGCAAAGAACTAGACCGATTATGTACTAGTTGCTCTTGTACAATCCAAGATGGCAGTATACAGTGAATCTACCTTAAGACAAAAAAAAAAACCAAGGTTGAAGGACAAAATATAATATTACATATAATTTAAGTAATATCTATTTTCAGGAACCATTATTATTAGCTTGGGCTAATATTCCAATTTTTGACTACAAATCAAATCTACAAAAAGGGAAACTGAAGTTACCATTGTGGCCAAGATCAGAACTTATACAACAGGAAGAGTCAAACTGTTACCCTATTGGTAAGTTGGCTAGGTGAAAAATAAAATCAAACTGTTACCCTGTTGGTCAGTTGGCTTGGTGAAAAATTAAGTCAAAATATGTTACCCTGTTGATAAGTTGGCTAGGGGAATAATAAAGTTTAATGCCTTTTTTGCTAAATTTGGTTGTGTGACTGAAAACACTGATAACTAATTTGTGTGCTTAAGGTGGTACCTTACACTACAGGGAGATAACTCTGTAAAAATCAGCTAAACGTTTTAATTACGTTTGTATTGTTAAGGAAATATTAAGCTTCTCAATGATCAAAATATGGGTTTGTCAAACTGCTATATAACCAACGAAATTTTTCTGATAAAGTGGTTGGTTCAAATTTTTTGAAATTTTTATATTTTTGTCAAAGGGTCAAAGTAAACATTTTGCCAAAATTTTATGAAAATTAAACGAGCCAAATTAATATTAGTCAAGGTGTTGGGTACCACCTTAACTTGCATTTGAAAATAAATGTGTGGTTTGGTCACTGGTTAAATATATCTGCACTGGCCTCTTCCATGTTGAAATATCTACAAACAAAAAATAGAAACAGTCAGTATATAATGTTGTTTGTGCTGTATTTAGAACCCTCTACCAAGAAATTTGTTTTGCATGCACACGTATAAAAATTGCGGTTTTTATCCTACGCAATCATAGGTTTGAACGTTGTTTTCAATTTAGACTTGAATATATGAAAAAATATATACATTCTCCATATAAATAGTTATGGGTGGGGGTTAGCTGTACTGAAAACTGAGTTTTGACTGATTATAAACTTACATAAGTTAAAGGTCCAATTCGGACCAATGGTAATGTTCATACCACATCTTCTTATTTCTATTTGTATTAGATAACAGGAATAAATACATACATTTTGAAATTCCTGGATGAATTATTCTATAATTTTATTTGATACCAGAAATCCTATTGATAAAATTCCAAAATATGTAATTTACTACTATTAGCATGGTTAGCATGGAACTAATATTCATGTAAAGCAGTTGATTGAAATTCATCTTTTGTATATTACAGGAACATTAGCAATAAATCATCAGGGAGATTGTTCCATGATAGAGTTTATAGTGTTTAATTGACAGTTTTGTGTCTTTATTACAGGAACAGTAGCCACAAATCCTATGGGAGATTATGTTCCATGATAGAGTTTATAGTGTTTTGTTGACAGTTTGTATCTTTATTACAGGAACAGTAGCCACAAATCCTCAGGGAGATTGTTCTATGATAGAATTTAGTGTTCCAGATTTTAATAAGAAGGGATCTATATATTACCCTCCTATTGAAAAGGTAAGAGAAATAAATTCCAAATAGAAAATTTAGGATATTGGTGTATTTCTTTGTTTTTACATTTATAATATGAAAAATGCATAAAGCAATGTTCAATATTGATGCAAAATCATAATATAAAATGTGAACTGAAGTCTGTGTGTAGTCTTCAAAACTGAGTAAATGGAACTGAAATTTACTAACCAAAATGGTTAGATAATGTATGATAACTCAAGATAAAACTACACAAAATAATTTCAAACTCCAAATGAAAAAAAACTTACATAAAACATTACATAAAATTTATGGGGGCACAGGTTTCATTATAGATAAAAAAAACAACAAAATATTGCCCTTCAAAATGAGTAGCTAATACAGATTAGATTAAAAGGGCCTTAAATATAGGTTGTAAAGCACTACATCTACTGCCAAAATAAAAGAATAAAGTAAAACTGTTACAGATAGTGAACAAAGAAAGACAAATACCAAAAGATAGAAACAATTATACATTGCTTAGTTTAAAAAAACAACTGTTATATTTATTACTTGTGAGATCAAGGGCTGATTCCAGTAGAGATGTATTGCTTGTATATTACATTTTGGTGACAGCGTTAAAATATCATGTTGTGTTATGATATTGATCTGTAGTCTACAGTTGAAATGAAGGCACTATGTAAAATGTGAGGTCATGTTTGAAATAACAGAACATTATAAAATATTTTAACAGAAGTAAACTTAGCATTCCAATATAGAAAACACTGTTTCCATGATGGATATATGCACAAGAAGGTGTTGTAATGAATGGTATATATAAGCATTGTGTTAATGATAAATACACATAAATCAACAATCCACAAGAGGGTGTTGTAATGAATGGTATATATACAAGTTGTGTTAATGATAAATACACATAGTGTTAATGATAAATACACATTGTGTTGTTAATATATTATACACAAAGTGTTGTTAATACAATACACAATGTGTTATTAATTGTTATATACATTGTGTTAAAATTATATTCATGTTGTGTTGTTAATATTATACACATGTTGTGTTGTTAATATTATATACACATTGTGTTTTTAATTTTAGATACATGTTGTGTTAATATTATATACACATTGTGTTTTTAATATTATTTACATGTTGTGTTGTTAATATTATATACATGTTGTTTTATTAATATTATATACATGTTGTTTTATTAATATTATATACATGTTGTTTTATTAATATTATATACATGTTGTTTTATTAATATTATATACATGTTGTTTTATTAATATTATATACATGTTGTGTTTTTTAATATTAAACACATGTGTTGTTAATAGTATATACACATTGTGTTGTTAATAGTATATACACATTGTGTTGTTAATAGTATATACACATTGTGTTGTTAATAGTATATACACATTGTGTTGTTAATAGCTTACACACATTGTGTTGTTAATAGTTTACACACATTGTGTTGTCAATGACTTGTAAATACATTATCTCTTTGATCTGAAAATTACAACACAGGTTTTACAATGTGCCAGTGACCATATGGAGGAGCCAGGGAAATGTGGGTCACCAGTAAGTTAGGGTTGTCTGTCATGGCATGAATCCTCACTGCACATTCAAGACTTGTTGTTTTATATATTTTAAATATGAATATTCATTAGATGTAAATTGGTGATCTTTGTTTTAGTTAAAAGTGAAGCAAAATTCATTTTTTAATTTATGAAGATGATAGATTTATAGTCAGTTCATCCTAAACTTAATACTATTTTGTCTTTGTGGCACCTTCTACTCTGAGAGGGGAATTTTTTATAATAAAGAAAATTTTGACTAGATGTCATTCAAATATTGAATTAATTTTGATTGGCTGAAAAACATGTAAAAAATAATGTGAAATGAATATTCATATTTGAATTACTTAATGATATTTATAGAATGAAAGGTGGATGGTGTATCATATATGTTTCTGCACGATGTTATATATAAGGTGGCTTGTGGCTCCAAACTAAAATCAATAGATATTTTTCAAACTTTGCAAAAATGTACCTTTTATTTTTTTTCTAAATTTTCAGTAAAATTATCTCAGAAGAGGTTTAGATTGAATCTGTATCAATAAATTATAAAACTTTCATGTATTCTGTAAATTCATGCAATGTGCATTTGCCAAACTGCAAGGATTTGTCGTTTTGTCTTTTGCTTTTTTATTTTTCATATCAAATTCAAAGAACAGTACACTATTGGTTGTGTAAAAAAATTAGTTTAATGTAAAGAGTCTTAATTTTAGAAGTACATGTAGTACCAAAAAAATGTATATAATTACTTATTAGTTCATGCAAATTCTCTGATTAAATTTTTGATAAGATTAAATTTTCTCCAATGAAAATAATTAAAATAAGAAAACTATCAATCTTGAAATTCCCCTGTACAGATGTCTGTATGTGCAGACTTATGGAAAAAATCTGTTGATAGTTTGTGGAATTTGGTTCAATAATTATAAATGGGGGAAAACACTATAATCCATCTTTACTGTTTAATACATCTTCAATAAGTATATATTTCCACTAATAAGAAAATGTATTTTGATCTAAAATCTTTCAATTTCAATACTTGACCTTCCTAGTGTAATGACTTACTCAGATACACGCTATACTTATATAATTAGGTTATATTTACAAGTAGTTATTGCATGTCTTTCACTACCTCATCATTACAAGTATTTCATTTGTATTAATATGAACTATGTTACATAGAATGTTGTACTAATTTTCATCCTTTTGAGACATGTATAAATTCAGGTCATCTTTGTCTGTTTACTTTTTTGGTTCATATTTTACCATTTTAAATTTAAGTTATTATTTCATGAACAAAAACCAAATTTGTTGTTACCTCTACCAGAAAATCAATATACTTAGGATGAAAATTTGTTAACAAATTTCTTTTCAGACTTTCATCTGTTCTCTTCACCATATTAACCCTGCATGTTCTGTGTTTTTGTCAGGTGTTAGAACTGGCCAGTACTCATATAGAAGTTCCAGGAATGCCAGGCTCTACTGTATGTAGTATCATATATACCTAGTTTATATGTAGTCAGCTTTTACAGCAATGTTTGCTTGAATTACATACATTTATATGCAATGAATAAACTATGTTCCCAGAGAGAGTACCAATTTGTTGAATCTCTAGGATCCAGTTATTTATATGATTATGGTTAACCTCTGGTTTACTGTAAAAAATTAAAGAGACATTAAAGATTTTTAAGACATTCTTACTCATGCTGGAAATAAAATATGGCACTTGCTTTTATTGAATAACTAATTTCATATATGTGAAATCTCTAGAAATTTTTTTTAAGATTAAGTCGATTAAGTCATAATCCAAATCTAAAAAAAAGGTATTTGGTAACATATTTACAGTTCTGAAAAAAAGTATTTGGTAATATATTTACAGTTCTGAAAAAAAGTATTTGGTAACATATTTACAATTCTGAAAAAAAGTATTTGATAATATATTTACAGTTCTGAAAAAAAAAGTATTTGGTAACATATTTACAGTACTGAAAAAAAAAATTTGGTAACATATTTACAGTTCTGAAAAAAAGTATTTGGTAACATATTTACAGTTCTGAAAAAATAAATTTTGGTAACATATTTACAGTTCTGAAAAAAAAAATTTTGGTAACATATTTACAGTTCTGAAAAAAAAAATTTGGTAACATATTTACAGTTCTGAAAAAAAGGATTTGGTAACATATTTACAGTTCTGAAAAAAAGGATTTGGTAACATATTTACAGTGCTGAAAAAAAGTATTTGGTAATATATTTACAGTTCTGAAAAAAAGTATTTGGTAATATATTTACAGTTCTGAAAAAAAGTATTTGGTAACATATTTACAGTTCTGAAAAAAATTTTGTAACATATTTACAGTTCTGAAAAAAAGTGTTTGGTAATATATTACCATGTTCTGAAAAAAATATTTGGTAACATATTTACAGTTCTGAAAAAAAAGTATTTGGTAACATATTTACAGTTCTGAAAAAAAGTATATGGTAACATATTTACAGTTCTGAAAAAATATTTGGTAACATATTTACAGTTCTGAAAAAAAATTTTTGTAACATATTTACAGTTCTGAAAAAAAGTATTTGGTCAAATATTTACATTTTGGAAAAAGCATGTGGGGAAATATTTCCACTTATTACACTAATTATAGTTGCTGACAGAGATGTAAAAAAGGTAGTGTTGAAAGCTCATTAAACCAGTTTAACCCTGCTATATTTGTATATTCTTGTCCCAAGTCTGAAACCTTATCAATATATTTTTCGTATGTTAATTATTTTTATAATTTGTAGAGATGGGTATTGATGGCAAATATTTTATTGTTTCGATTGAAAATATTCACAACTTTAATAGACTCTTATTTAGAGTTTGAATATTGTATTGTTGCAGACTGCTGCCCTTCAGATGTCTTTTGGTTTTCTTTTGTTGTTGGTTTGCTGTCTCATTGAATAATACCCCCACATCTCCTTTTATTCATCTTGATTTTCATGTATCTGTTGACTTTATATTTTATAGTTCTGATCTTAATACAATTTTAAAGAAAAACTTTTTATAAATGTTTAGTTTTTACCTTAATTGTGATGGTTTATTTTTTTTTTATTTTTGTGTGAAATTGAGTATTAAAGAGATTTATGTGTATTATGAGGACAGAAACTGGTTTAGAAGCAGGTTTTGAAAATAAACAAATTTCATGACTTTAATCCAATGTTAATAAATGTCCCTCCAGATCTAAACTTCTATGTTTTGTTAGAAGTATTTCTATTTGTATCCATCTGATGAATTAAGCCTTTTGTCAACTTATTTTTATAGTTTGTTCTTATGTTGAACTGTAACACCACTGTCCCAGGTTAGGAGGAGGGTTGGCGCCTTCAAGCTAGTTTAACCCCGCCACATTCTGTATGTGCCTGTCCCTGAAATTTGTCATTTCGGGACCTTTATAGCTGACTATGCAGTATGGGTTTTGCTCATTGTTGAAGGCCGTATGGTGACCTGTAGTTGTTAATTTCTTTGTCATTTGGTCTCATGTGGAGAGTTGTCTCATTGGCAATCACACCACATCTTCTTATTTTTATATTATTTAAATTTCACAGGATCTCTGTTATATTTTTTATATGTTCCAACTAATTTATTTCTTGAATCAAATCATTTTGGGAGAATCCTTTAGCAAAATATTGGACTGAATTATCATATCTAGTATACAAATGGGCAGGAAGGTATCCATATGTGAATTCTGCTCAAAGTTTTTAAAGTTTATGATGTAAACCGGGAAATCTTAAGGTATAATATCAGAGATAAATATGATGAATTTTTTTTTTTACATTGATGAACTGTTCAAATTTTAGCATTTACAGAACAGTTATGTTATGTTTATTATTCAATTACTTTGAAGTGTTGTTTATACACAAATTATGTACTCATACATATATATATATATAGTAATCAAGTGATCATGAAAAAATAACTCCTCTCCAGAACTTTCTGTATTTATGGAAACTTAAGTTAAATGTTTTACTTCATATTTTATGATATTTTAGACATGGAGACCAAATAAGAATATTGTTCAGCAGTTGGACAGCATTTTGAAAGCTAACCAGTACATAGTAATTCAGACGTTGGACGAACAGCAGAAACAACTTATTTGGTGGATGCGTTATGACATACGCGACAAATTCCATGAGTTCCCACACGCTCTGTTGTATGTGTTATATTCAGTCAGCTGGGACAACCATATTGAAGTTTCCAAGGTAAAAAACTCTGTGGTTTTGTTGTTTACTGATGGCAACTACTTTTGAATTTTGTAATTACTGTTTCTTTGGGCTTTATATTGGTGACAAAAGAGAAAGTAGGATAAAAGAGGGTCTGGATTAGGGTCCTCAATTTCTTTATTCTTTACTTTTTTATGCCATCTTTCTCTATTCTTTATTTTTTTGCCCATATCTCTATTCTTTATATTTCAGCACCCATTATTCTCTATTCTTTAATTTTTTTTGGGCCTTTATTCTGCACTTTTTGCCCAATATTCTATACTCTGTTAACCCCATCCACACCTTACAAACCCCTCATTTTCAAAGGAATTACTTCGTTTTATATCCTTTCTTCAGATGATCATTCAGTATATGTCAATCAGATGTTTTCCAATTTTGTCTTTGATATATGCTTTAATTTTTTTATTTGTCAAAAGTCTGCAAATGTTGCTCAATATGTCCATTTGCACATTTTTATCATATTAACAGATTCTGTAAATTCCGAAAATTACTGTGTGCATTTATTTTTTACAATTTTTGAAGATTGGACTAAAATGTGAACTTAATTATTGCGATTTCAGTAAATGCTTCATACTAATAATGCTTTCAGATTCAAAATGCGAGTTTTTATTTTTGCAATTTTTATCTTGTCGAAATTTTCCCAATGATAAAAAAATAGCAAAAATTTCTGAATTTACAGTATGCATAACAATGTATGGCAGATACAACATTGTACAAGTTTTATTTTTATCAATTTCATTTTAAGTATAATCTGTTATTTGGTTTGCTTTTCATGTTTACTTTTATCAAAAGTCATGCTTAAAACAGCCATCTATGGTAAGTTAGTCAATTATAGCAATTTTGCAAAAACAAAGTGTATGAAGTCACAATAAATTCATTGTTGTACTGAAGTTGCCAATTATAATATTTTATTAACTTGCCAATACTATTTTCTCAATTTTTATATGATATTTGTGTTTTTATTGGATGCTCTTGATATCTGATGATATATTTAGTCTTTTAAGAATATGTATATATGTTCAAGCTTTAGCACTGCTAGATTTTACCTGTATATATGTTTATTCAACAGATGCAGGCTCTATTACAGACATGGCCTACACTAGAGGCAGATCAAGCATTAACATTGCTAGATTTTACATTCCCAGATAAATATGTAAGAAAGAAAGCTACTGAATGGTTAGATGAACTGACGTAAGTATATTGTCTTTTCATTGCCAAAATTGACCTTTAAAAAAGTTTACTGTAGAAATTCCAAAAAAATATACTTTACATATAAACTATATTACTAGTATAACAACTACCTTTTGTGGGATATTAGCAAATTGGGAAATTTAACCACCTATCATTTGAGATTTGGCTTTAAGTGCATACAATACAGTAGCAAGGGTAGATAATAATGTATCCAAATTTAATGCCTTGTTTTCGCAGCGTTGATAATGATAAGCATACATAACTGGTGGAAAAATCACTGATGTCATCAAATCAGTTATTTCTAGCTAAAAAATGAGCACATGAACCCCTGTTTTTAAAGCAATTGCTTTGATGATGTTGTGTATAGCCATTTTTGTGAACAAGATCAAGCCAAAAATTTTAAGCAGATTTCTCGTCTGTTATTCTAAAACCCTATGTATGTTCTCTAGTGACATACATTCAAAAAAACAGTTGAAAAACAACAGTGGGTTTGTGAAGTTTTGAAATATTCTTTTGTAGATGTATTTGAATATCAAAGATCGTAGAAGTCTGAGTGAAAAGGGGCATTTTTCATACCTGAGATTCTGTTCTTGAGATTTTTCAACAAAAAATCGAATCATGTCAGTTGTTGATTTAATATTGAATATTTGACTGAATTATCCCTTTTAGGATTTTGTTGTTTGATTTGTCTTTCTTTTTGAAGAAGTCAATTTGCTCTTGTTCATTCATAAAATTATTGTAAAATCACTACACATGTTATAGTAGTGATGTAATCCCATATCACATTAATTGTTTAAAAAGTACTGGTAGCACAATTTCACGCTTTCTGATTACACTTGCTTCCATGAAATTACTGACCCTGTTATTTATAAAGGACTTCCTTAATTTCTAATGGCACTGAAAGACTCCGTTCTGTAAACTTATTATATAATAATTAACTGCTGATCATCAACTGATCAAGGATAATTCTGGAGACAGTGTCAAATATCATAATGACCCTTTAGGTAATGAAAATGATTACCTGTAAATCTCTGGAATTAAAAAGTTTTGTGTTTTATATTCTGAAGTTTTAAAAATCATAACATTTAACTGAAAGAATGTTTCTGATTGTTGTCATTTGTATAATACGAACTAAATAAATATAATATTTTCATTTACTTTAATAATGTTTTGTCATGTCTTTGGTTTTGTGTAATACGTGATCAGCATGTTATCATTTGATGGTGTGAAATATTTCTTAGTCTTGACCATGCAGAAAGTCATCAAGTGTATTTACTATGACTTCTTGAAACTTTTAACTGAAAATTTCTTTATTCAAAAGTAAGTTGTGTTATATTATTTACGGGACAAGTGAATAGTAACAAAAAGGGTAAAGCGTGAGCCAGCTCACAGGTTAATCGACAGTTAATGTGCATTTCATGAATATTTCAGCAAACGGTCAAATCCTCAAATCTTTAATCGGTTTGTACGGTATGTATGAATGAATGATTTTTATTCTAAAACAAATTATAGTTCTGTGATAGAACACTCAAACCATAAAAGCTGAAATCATAAACTGAATGGTCAAATTTAAATTAATTATGATAATTCAGGGGTTAAAAAATTTTGTTACAGCTCACTAGCCCAGGACCTATTGGTAGCAGGATTTACTTGTCCTGTTGATAGAACTGCTAGCCCAGCAAATCAAACCTGATAGCCCGGACTTCCAACAAATGTTTGAGTCAGCTGGATATTTTTTTCTGATTCAAATTTCAATCCTGTCAGCCTTAGTCACAAAGGCAATCATTGTTAAAATGTTGGCATCATCACAATGCCTGAATAATTGACATTAAAACGATACTAAACTTCAGAAGACTTTTGATATAATTTTAATGTTCTGACGTAAATTGTTAAATTGACAGTCCACATACGAAATGTTAGAAATTAGTGAACTAAAATCTGTCTTAAACTCTTTATTAATGCAATATCACGCTGTCAGAACTGTACTTTCTTTTTTTCAAAAAGCATTTTTCCTATTACCGGATGTTGACTAGTCAATGGTTAAAGATGGACACAAAACTCCATGTACGCTGTCAAAGTTGTCTATTCAGTTTATGTAGTTCTTTCCACATTATTTCTTCTTGAAAATACTTGAAATGAACGTTTAGATAAAGGTATCTATGATAATGTTTGCATTTTTAAAGAATTCAGATGCAAAATTAAATCTCACACCTGCGTACATGCCCACACGTGTATCAGTTTCAACAACGTGGTTCTGTCGAATTTTCATTTCACTTTTTTTTCAAATTTTTTTGATTGATCATTAATTTTGAATTTTATGTTAACATGTAATTTCTGAAAGGCTAAATCATTCTTACAAGTAACAGTTCACATCAATCAATGCATCATACGGTATTACCCCCAGTACCATTAATTGAAAGTCTCGGCTTGAGCAATGTACATTACGATAAGTAAGCCAGTAACGGAGAAATCGATAATGATAGTACAGACATGATATGATACCGGTCCACCCAGAGTCATTTGTTTTATTTTTAAAACATACAAAATCAGTTCAAATTCTTGGAATCCCAGATGACGTAATTGAATTTGATAGGCTAAGATAGAATAGAGATGAAGGGATTTTCCACTTTTTATTTTGGAAACGCCAATAATATTTTGTTACTAATCCGTCAGTCATATTTGGTTACATGTTTAGATTGCCCTAGATGTAAATGCTCTAGTCCTGGGTGTCGGGCTAGTGGATTTCTTAACCCCTGGATAATTGCAATATATGAGCAATAAAGATAATGATGTCAGGTAAATTATTACCCAGCTTATCTATTAAAATTGATTAAAATGACATGATCTTTTTGGGAGTTTTTCTTTTCTGCAACTATATTTGCCTTCACCATAAGCTGGGTAAACATGTCGTCCCCCTTGGAGATGAAAATAGGACTTTCTGCTGGTTTTTAAGTCTTTTATTGATATAAAGTTAAAACCTATACCAAGTTTATTCCCTATTTACAACAAAGGTAAGTTACACCGAAATGTAATACCCCTGAATTTAACATTGCTATATATTAGAACGGAGTATATCAACTTACTGATGGTAAAGCGATCACGAAAAGGGCACTTAAATTCAAAAACAATTCGGGTCATTTTAGATTAAAGGTGGTAAGCACAGAAGGGTGCGGAACTCAAGGCCAGGGTTCTTTTTTGGGATTTTTGAATGTAAACTAGGTACATTTGTCAGTATATTGGGATTAGTAGCATCAACAACTAGTGGTTAACTCAGTAGGAATACCACACTGGCAGTAACAATGTATTAGTTATTACTTAGGTCAGGTTACAGGGAACCACTAGTGTTAGGTCAATGATATGGTATGCAGTTGTATAGGCATTGGCAAATCTTATTGCCATGAAGATTATTTGGCCCCACCCCCTCAGTCATGGTCTATTGACTTTGAAACTTTTGATCAGTTTACATGTATTAGTTTGTGTGATTAGGAGATTATTTGGTGCCATCCCCTCAGTCATGGTCTATTGACTTTGAAACTTTTGCTTAATTTACATGTATTAGTTTGTGATTAGGTCAGTTTAAGAGGAACCATTTAGTGGTAGGTCAATTATATTTGGTATGCAGTTGTTTAAGTATTGGCACATCTCATTTCCATGGAGATTTTTGGTTCCACCCCCTCAGTCATGGACTATTGACTTTGAAACTTTTGCTTAATTTACATGTATTAGTTTGTGATTAGGTCAGTTCTAGGGGAACCATTAGTGGTATGTCAAAAGTATTTGGTATGCAGATGTATTAGCATTAGTGCATCTCATTTCCATGGAGATTATTTGCCCCCTTCCCCTTCAGTCATGGTAGATGGACTTTGAATGGTTTGCATAGTTTTCATGTTTAAATGTTGCCATTTTAGTTTCAACATTTGCATTTTACTATCAAAATTGCAAATGCGAGTGTCAATAGTTTATTATTGGTACAAACAGATTTTTTCATTTTTGTTTTGAAAAGCAAACTATTTTTTCAATAACACAGAAACAAGATACACAATGTCATATTATGTTTTCCATATTTTCAGTAGAAACAAACAATTATTTCACATCCATTCAGAAGCAAATTTTTTTTTTTTTGGAAGAAATTTAGAATCAGCAAAAAATGTAGAAAAGGACCCATGCCCCCCTTTCATAATCAATGTAACTTTAACCTTGACCTTTTACTCCTTTGGTAGTGAAATTTTATCTGATTCATGTCTAGTGCATTACTTTTGCACTGTTAATCTGCAGCTAACCAAACTTGGTATGTGGATGCATCATGGGATTGGGGGTTATCACATACCAAAATCAGGTCTTTGTGACCTTGACTTTTTCATTTTCACCCTTATGAAAAATTTTGTTAGGACCATACCTCTTGTACCAAAGAACTTAGGTTGATCACAGTTGGTATTATCAGTATTCTGTGAGCTTGACTGTTTTTCTACCCCAATGCTATTAATGATGCCAAAACTTTTGTATATAAGAAATTAGAACTTAGGTTTACCAAAATTAGGTCATTGTAACCTTGAATTTGACCTCTATGATAGTTAATGTGTCCAGACAATAACTTTTGAACCGAAGAACGTAGGTTCACCAAACTTGGTATATGGATGTATCATTGAATGAGGGTGTGTCACTTGCCAAAATCAGTTACCTTGACCCCTATGATATAAGAACCTTGTCCAGGGCATAACTGATTACTGTTGTACTGTAGAACTTAATTTGACCAAAATTGATATACAGATGCATCATAGGAAGGCAGTAATTTAACATATCAAAATCAGGTCACTGTGACTTTTACTTTGACCACTGTTGATTTTAAGCTTGCATTTAATTTTTTTTTCAAGTATATACTTTAATTAAAACTCTCATTTTGGACAGTCATCAGGGATTTGTAGAAATAAATGCAAGAATTAATTACAGTTTTTAAAACCTTAACCTTTGTTCCAGATCTAGAGTCAGTGTAATTCTTTCAGATAAACGACTTACATGCATGTGCGGGGTTATTAGTCCTGCTATGTATTTAGCTCTAGTTTATTGTACATAATCTAAATTTCTTAAGCTTATCATATGTAATGAAGCTTCAAATAGTGACTTTTTCCACTGGAAAATCCTTTCTTCTCACTACATAAACTCCTGTCAGGTTTAATCTTTTACATGTGGATGAAAGATAAAAGTCACAAAAACATGAACTAGGCAGCAATTGCTTTAACTGCCTTTCAGGCTTTGATTTTCTTTTGCAATCTGTACTACTTCAAGAATATTGTATCAAAATTACAAACAATAATAGAAAAAACAAAGGATATTGGGTATCCATCCATGACACAAAATCAGTACATGCACAGTAAAAAAACACACAAAAAGCAAAGGAACAGCCATCTGCATTTATAATAGTAAGAAAAGTATCATCTGCTTTTTATTTCCGATAATTTTATGATTTCACAAAAGTTCCAACACATAAGACTTTAATTTTAGTAACTTGATAATGGAGTTCAACGCAATTTTTGTCCCCCGCGTAACGTGTGGGACCTGGAAATACCGGGCATCCGTGTGTCTGTCTGTCCTCCATCCAGTCTTGTTAGTGCTCTCACAGGTACAATTCTTTCCATATTTTTATAAAACTTATACTATAGGTTAATATCAGCAATATCTCGGACAAGATATATAATGGTGGCCGATTGACTTTTTTTAACAGAGTTATGCCACTTGGAAATATTCAATTTATGGAAAATGGCCTCGTTAGCGCTCTCATGGGTACAATTCTTGCAAAATTTTTATAAAACTTATACTATAGGTTAATATCAGCAATATCTCGGACAAGTTCTATAATAGTGGACGATCGACTTTTTTAAAAAGTTATGACCCTTGGAAATATTAAATTTATGGAAAATGCCCTTGTTTGCGCTCTCACGAGTAAAATTTTTGCCAGATTTTTATTAAACTTATACTATAGGTTAATATCAGCAATATCTCGGACAAGTTTTATAATGGTGGACGATCGACTTTTTTTAAAAGAGTTATGACCCTTGTCATATTAAATTTATGGAAAATGGCATTGTTAGTGCTCTCACAGGTACTATTTTTTATAAAACTTATAGTATACTATAAGTAATGCCCTTGAAGGTCTGTTTGAAATATTTAGTATACAATAAAAAAATGTTTGTCCCCCGCGCACGCTTTTTTATTTATAAATTGTTTTAAAGAACAACCAAAAAAAAAGTTTTTTTTTTTTTAATTATTGCCCCTGGATAGATAAAATATGTGCAACGCGGGGGACATTGGAATTCTGTTCTTTTATTAACATGACAAAGGCAAAATTGAGATCTTTATTCATCTTGTTGAGAGATTACATTAATAGTAATACTTCATTAAATAAAAAAAGGAAATATGTTACTAAACTTTAATTAATTAATTATCATCAAAATAAACACTGAAAACGTTGATAAAAATGACGATTAAAAATCTCCAGTTATGAAGCCAAAACTCCAGCTGAAAATTTTCAAATCTCCAGTTGTGACTTGACAACTCTGCAAATATCTCTTTCCGTTTAAAAGTTATTTTTTTCAGAAAAGTTTTGAAAAATGAAATTTTGTGTTTTTACAATTTTTTTGATTTCTTAAAAAATGTTTTAAGGCTCCGACCAATTTATAGAGATATAACATGTACATGACTGCTAACTAAGAAAATAGGACTCTTAAAGAAATAGTTGGGCTTGACAATTCTAAACATTCAGTCAATATTCTTTTCTTTTTGTTTGTTGATGCTTAAAATAATCTTCTTGTTTTTGTATCTTTCAGTGACGAAGAATTGGCTCAGTATTTGCTTCAGTTGGTACAGGCTTTGAAGTATGAGAACTATTTAAATTGTGATCTAGTCAAATTCCTGTTACGGAGAGCACTTCAGAATCGTAATATAGGACATAAATTATTTTGGTTGCTCAAGTGAGTTTACACAATTTACACTACAAATGTTATCAAATTGTGCATGAAATATACTGGGCATATACAGTACATGGCCAAAAGTATTTGTCACATAAATCTTTTTGCTAATATTTTCATATAAAACACATTTTTTCAAAAAAATATTTAGGATATTTACATACCATGTTGAAAGACACAGAATTGTGTAAATAAAATTTGTTTATTTGGTCATAGTTTTGTCCTCAGTTGTTTTTGTTTTCTCCTGATGTGAACACGTATAATTTTTTGTACAATTTAATTTGGTTGAAATATATAGCAAATGTCCTAACCAAAAATAATACTTGTGTTTATAACATCAAAACATGGAAATGCTCCACAACAAAAACACAATCAAATAAGCAAATAAACGTGACAATTCTGCTTCTATTGGTACCAAGATGCCTAAATTCAAACCAGAGATGACTTCATAATAAACAAAAATTTAAAATTTAGTTTTATATGAAATATATAGTGAAAAATCGTAAGTGATGAATATTTATGGCAGCACACAGTAATTGATGAAGGACACTGTTGTACAGTGTTATAACTAACTTCATTTTCTTGATTGATAGGGGTCACAGCTTTATTTAAAAATGTTTACAAATATCAACCCTTTGTATCGGACATGTTGTAGCAAACTCTCTTTTTGGATAGGGCTTTAATATTAATGACAAGATCTAAAAATGATATTTTTTTGGCAGTTTTTAAAGTTTGAAATAGATGCAAGCCCTAAACTAAAAATGAAAGACAAATTTAAAAAAAATGAATGCTGATTTTTCCTGTGAATACCCTTCATGTTACCTGATAGATTTATAATACTTTTTATGCCCCTGCCGTAGCGGAGGGGGCATTAAGTTTTACCCTTGTCCGTCTGTACGTATGTCCGTCCATACGTCGATACGTCCCAAAATTGGTTTCCATTCTCTAACTTGAGTTTGCCACAACCAAATGGTATGAAACTTATACACAATGCTTATTACCACAAAACACAGATCCAGTTTGAATTTTGGTGGTGTCACTTTAATTTAAATTTTGAACTCAAATTGCAAAAAAAAGAAGACTTGTCATATATATATATTCTCCACAATTTCACAGTGGCCAGTTTTACTGATTGAGAAACCAAAATACTTTGAATAAACCACCAACTTTGACTAAATCTTGTGTTCTCTTTTTCAGGTCAGACATGCATGACCCATCTGTTACCGTCCAGTATGGTTTAATCATTGAAATATATCTCAAGGCAAACCCCAGTCATATGTCCATCTTAGATAGGCAGCAGATCATCTTACAAAAACTCAAATCTATCACAGATATACATACTAAAGCAGCAGTAAGTATCACATGATTTAGTCACATGACAGTCATATGTCCATCTTAGATAGGCAACAAGTCATCTTACAAAAACTCAAATCTATCACAGATATACATACCAAAGCAGCAGTAAGTATCACATGATTTAGTCACATGACAGTCATGTGTCCATCTTAGATAGGCAGCAGATCATCTTACAAAAACTCAAATCTATCACAGATATACATACCAAAGCAGCAGTAAGTATCACATGATTTAGTCACATGACAAACTCAAATCTATCACAGATATACATACCAAAGCAGCAGTAGGTATCACATGATTTAGTCACATGACAGTCATATGTTCATCTTAGAAAGGCAACAAGACATCTTACAAAAACTCAAATCTATCACAGATATACATACCAAAGCAGCAGTAAGTATCACAAACAAATCATGATTTAGTCACATGTAACTAATGTTAACATAAAAAATGGGGCAACTTTGTCAAGTATTGTTTAAAACATTACAGTTGAGTTTATATTCTAAGCTTTTACCCAAAAGTGTACATTTATAAGTGCTTAACTGGTAGAATTGATATACCTGATGGGTTTATCCACTATAGTTTATTAGAATATGCAATACGAGATGAGGACTCCTATGTTTTCAGTTAGTGCTTTACGTTATTTATTTTTCCCTGCTCAAAATGTTTACTTCTGGATTTTTTTTTATAAATATCAGAGACAGGTCAAGTTCATTTACTACTATGGATTATATAATAATGCTACCAATACTTAGAGAAAGCAGACATCAGAACTGATGGTCATAGTTACTTATTCCATGTTGTTTAAATTTTTATGAGTATTATTTGTATTTCTTTGCATTTTGACTAGACATTTGCTAAGAAGCAGAAATTACAACAGAGTACATGGCTTGTAGGTAGACAGTTTTGATTTTGCAAAATGTTTCACACATACACACAGTGTGCTAAGAGTTTTAATATTATGTTTTTCATAAAATTATTGTTACTGGGATAGTTGAATATGCCATGCACTGTACAGTTTGTATGCTTATCTTGATTGCGGTTTTAAGTACATGTGAAAGGAATTACATTTTATCAGGATCAGATTTTCATGATCTATACAGAAAATGATGGGTAGTTAGATTTAATCAGTTTAGACAATATTTTATTTAAAATTTAATGATAATGTTGTCTAGTTTTTGTGTCTGCGCTGCAGAGGAGGGGGCATTTTGTGGTACCCTTTTCCATCAGTAGGTACGTCCCAAAATGAGTTTCCATTCTCTAACTTAAGTTATACACTATGCATATTACCACAACACTCATATCAAGTTTGAATTTGGGTTGCGTCACTTTTACTGTTCTTGAGTTATGTCCCTTTATAACTTTATAGGGGTAAATTCAGTAAAAATTCTCCCATTGACTTTAATGCAAATCTATGTCAATGTATGTCTTGAATTAAATTTATACCTGATTTACCTTTAGAAATCAGAAGCTTTCATATATCATTCATTAAAGTACAAATGTAGCCTCATCTTTTGCAACAATCAAAACATAGGGTCATGCGGCATTTTTGGGCATTCACATGGCCTTGTTTACAAACACTGTAGATTCGCACTTAATTCCTATATTGACCCCATTACTTTTCAACCCTGTAGTAAAAAAATTAAGTGCATTTGAAGCATTCATTTTTTTATTTAGAGTCTAGTTTTGGTCCATCTATCAAAAAATATTTATTACAAACATTGTCTACCAATCAGAAGAGCACAGGACTTCAGTATTATACAGAAAGCTCTCCCCCAAATGGGCGGTCCCTGATGACATATATTTATTTACTGACTTTACCCCTATATGCAAGTATCATCTGTGTCCCATGGACACATTCTCCCTTTATTTTTAATATATGGTACACTGTTTTTCTGCTCATCTTCTCTTGTAATGTTTTGACTAGATTGTTTATATTTTGCAAAATGGAAATGCACTTTCTGAAGGTATGTTTTTTCAAGATCTAGATTTTAGCAAATTGTAACTAAATGATGGTTGTGGAACTAAGTCACTTTTAAAAATATTGCATAAACAGTGCACTGTTAAATGGACTGGCAGCTCATCTTACAGCTTAGAAAATAAAAAAAAAAACAGTTTTTACCTTCAAATATACTAGCATTTCAACCCTTAAGGTGGTACCTAACACTACAGGGAGATAACTCTGTAAAAATCAGCTAAACGTTTTAATCACATTGTATTGTTAAGGAAATATTAAGCTTCTCAATGATCAAAATTAGTGTTTGTCAAACTGCTATATAACCAGTGAAATTTTTCTGATAAAGTGGTTGGTTCAAATTATTCGAAATTTTTATATTTTTGTCAAAGGGTCAAAGTAAACATTTTGTCAAAATTTTAGGAAAATTAAACGAGCCAAATTAATATTAGTCAAGGTGTTGGGTACCACCTTAAGGTAGATAAACTGTATACTGCCATCTTGGATTGTAAAATGGAAGTTCACAATAGGTCTAGTTCTTTTCTTGAACCTGCAAATTTTTTAGACGGATTGGCGTTTAATGGATTAGACTGTTCATTGCAATAAACAAAAATAAGTGATTTATTGCATTATACAGACTGATTTATCAAATACCACATATTTTTGTTTGTTAGAATCAAGTTGTCAACTTAGCCATTTAAGGATAGATAACCCAAAGAGTAAAATTTTTATAAAGATATGATAGAGGGGTAAATTCAGTAAAAAATCTCCCATTGACTTTAATGCAAATCTATGTCTTGAATTAATTTATACCTGATTTACCTTTAGAAATCAGAAGCTTTCATATATCATTCATTAAAGTACAAATGTAGCCTCGATTCGCTCGTGTATGTAACAATGTTTTAGATTTTAACGAGAGACATTTATGTATTACTGAAAAATTATTACACCAGGGTTTTCGATATCACAAACTAGTCAAAACATTTACTAAATTTTATCATCGGTATAAGGACATCATTCGTAAAAATAGCTCAACATGCAGACTTCTTATACGTTCAGGTATTTCACATCCAATTTTTTATGGAAATATTCTTTATAAAGCACAAAAATGTCAGTATTCACCTCTGAAGCTAACAAAACCTTTAAATAGACTTATTAAGAAGGGATATAGTTACGATACTGTTGTCAGGTCATTAAAGATTGCATATTTTGGCGTTAATATTGATTCACTTATAGGGTCTTTGCATCGGCACTAAACACATTTATTTAAAAACCAGTTGTTGGCATGACACGGGTTATGTTCTTCTCATATATGTTATGATGGTATGATACTTAACCCCTAACGGGAAGGATTTTGCCTGATATTCATATGATGAAGACATAATCTTTCAATCAGTTTAATTGAAGTCTGGAGCTGGCATGTCAGTTAACTGCTAGTAGTCTGTTGTTATTTATGTATTATTGTCATTTTGTTTATTTTCTTTGGTTACATCTTCTGACATCAGACTCGGACTTCTCTTGAACTGAATTTTAATGTGCGTATTGTTATGCGTTTACTTTTCTACATTGGCTAGAGGTATTGGGGGAGGGTTGAGATCTCATAAACATGTTTAACCCCGCCGCATTTTTGCGCCTGTCCCAAGTCAGGAGCCTCTAGCCTTTGTTAGTCTTGTATTATTTTTAATTTTAGTTTCTTGTGTACAATTTGGAGTTTAGTATGGCGTTCATTATCACTGAACTAGTATATATATTTGTTTAGGGGCCAGCTGAAGGACGCCTCCGGGTGCGGGAATTTCTCGCTGCATTGAAGACCTGTTAGTGACCTTCTGCTGTTGTCTGTTCTATGGTCGGGTTGTTGTCTCTTTGACACATTCCCCATTTCCATTCTCAATTTTATTTCATCTTTTGCAACAATAAGCTCTCCCCAAATGGGCGGTCCCTGATAACGTATATTTATTTACTGAATGTACCCCTATAGAAATTATCAATTTTATACTTGTAGCAAGAAAACAAGGTCGGTGACATCATTTTTCCTTTTTATTTTCTTAAAGCATATTTTAAAACCTATCTTCTCATATTTTATTTCAAAGTTCTATCTCATAGATGTCTTTTTATTCACAATAAAGTGTCTTTTCATGAATAAAGTGTCTTAATGAATAATCTATGCAAATTTGGGCAATTTTGCACGACTTATAGCTTGAAAAATAGCACGGTGACTCACACTTTTTATTATATTTTTAAAAAAAATCTACATTCTGGCAAAGTATAAGAAAATTCTATCTGAGGAAATATATTGCAGTGATCCACCTTAAGCTTGAAATCAAACAATTTTCTCTCAGCACAGTGCTGTTTGGGATGTATCAGTTGACAGTGCCAGCTTTTATTTATTGTGCATGCTGCAGATAGAGCAAAATACCATTCACTTATTAAAATTCAGTGCAAAGGCTTTGTGGAGGATGTACTTTTGTCTAGTTTGTAATAAAAGAAATCAAGATTGTTTCTGCTGGAAAGAGGTTGTGTATATTGTCTGGTTACCCCTGCCAAAGGTTCAAAATTTTGTTACTTCTTACAGTCTTTCCTCTTAATATACAGTTATTATTTCCTGTTTTTGTGTTGCCTCAACAAATTAAAAAAAAAATGAGACCAATCTGAGCTGTTTCTTGTGGTGGCGGCGTCAATAATGTATTAGTTTATACAGAACCACTGGTGTTAGGCCAGTGATATTTGGTATGTAGTTGTATTGTCAATGGAACATCTCATTTATATGTAGATTATATGACTTGCCCCCTCATCATAGTTCATTGACTTTGAAACTTTTGAATACCCTAAAGTAGTTTGTGTTTAGTTTAGTTTAAAGGGAACCACTTATAATTAGTCAATAGTATATTGGTATGCAGTTTTAAATGCATTGGCATTTCTCATTTCCATTGAGGTTATTTGGCGCTGCACATTCAGTTATGGTTCATTGACTTTGAATGTTTTGCATAGTTCACATGTTTAAATATTGCTATTTTAATTTCATTATTTGCATTATACTATCAATTTACAAAAAGGCGAGACATATCTCTGTGTCAAAAAAATGAAAACAAAACTTTATAAATTTCTTGCGTCCCAAATGCCTTTCTGGATTAACCTTCATAATTAACTCTCAATGCCAACTATTTGAAAGCCAAGGATGTCAACAGTAATATTTTTATGGGTAAGAGTTCCATATGGCACCCCCACCATACTAAAAGAACACAATAATGTATTACAGTTTATTCCGTGGGGGTGCCATATGGAACTCTTTCCGCTCCAACTGCTGCATGCATAATAAATAAGAGCTGGCACTGTCAACTGATACATCACATGATCTCTATGTGAGCGGAATAAAATAAACCTTTATTCATAGTGTTGTTTTGTTTTTTAGAATTTGAAGAAAAAGGGTAAAGAAAAAGATGACTCTCCATTACAGAAAGTTATGCAGATGGGAGCATACAAAGAGGCGTTCTGTAATATATATAGTCCTATCACCTTAATGTATAAATTAGACAAAATTGTGTAAGTACATACATACATACAAAGAGGCATTCTGTAATATATATAGTCATATCACCTCAATGTATAAATTAGACAAAATTGTGTTAGTACATACATACAAAGAGGCATTCTGTAATATATATAGTCCTATCACCTTAATGTATAAATTAGACAAAATTGTGTAAGTACATACATACAAAGAGGCATTCTGTAATATATATAGTCATATCACCTCAATGTATAAATTAGACAAAATTGTGTAAGTACATATAAACAAAGAGGCATTCTGTAAAATATATAGTCCTATCACCTCAATGTATAAATTAGACAAAATTGTGTAAGTACATATAAACAAAGAGGAGTTATGTAAAATATGTAGTCCTATCACCTTAATGTATAAATTAGACAAAATTGTGTAAGTACATACATACAAAGAGGCATTCTGTAATATATATAGTCCTATCACCTTAATGTATAAATTAGACAAAATTGTTTAAGCATGTACATGCAAAGATGTTCTTATATGAATGGAAAATGAAAAATTGATTTCTCTTTTTGTATTAGACAAGATGAAGTTGTGATTTGTCAAACATTATTTAAGGTTCATTTTAAACAGGTTTTACTGAAGTGCCAAATTTATTTCAAAGAAAATTGGAATTGTTTGATGTTCCAATGTGTAACAATGATGATAATTAAACAGGATTGTTGGTTTAAAAAGAATATATAATCAGTCTTGTACAATTTCTCTTTGTTCTCAATAAGAAAAATCATTGTTTACTCAAAACAGAGAGTACTAATGATGATGGGCAATTGATACAGGACTAGGGCAATTTCATACTGCTTTTGACAGCTCAGAGAAAAGCAGTCCAAAGTCCATTGTTATTAATGTTGTAAGCTTATTAAATGGAAATTAATATTTGAAATAGAGTAAGTCAGTATACAAGATTTTATTTATTTATTTATAGCGAGAAATCCTGTAAAGTAATGGACTCTAAAAAGAAGCCATTTTGGCTGGAATGGACAAATGCTGATGAAAAAGGACAAAACATACAGTTGATTTATAAATGTGGAGATGGTGAGAATGTTAACTGTTACACTATGTAGTATAGATTAAAGCAATAGCAGATTCAGTAGGTGAGGTGGGAGGGGGAGTGGAGGGTAATATAATTTTTTAGCATAAATTCACTATTTTTACAATTACGCCCCTTTCCCAGAACCCTGGAACTGAACCTGATAAGGTCTATTTTTTATGACATTCATGTAATCAAATAGGATTTGTTTAGGGGAAGGGGGCAAAACAAATATTATTGTAGAATAGACATTGAATGTCTTTGCAAAGTTTAGTTTTGACAGGTGTGTAATTTACATTTTTATGCCCCACCTACGATAGTAGAAAGGGCATTATGTTTTCTGGTCTGTGAGTCCGTTCGTTCGTCTGTCCGTCTGTCCGTCTGTCTGTCCCGCTTCAGGTTAAAGTTTTTGGTCAAGGTAGTTTTTGATGAAGTTGAAGTCCAATCAACTTGAAACTTAGAACACATGTTCCCTATGATATGATATTTCTAATTTTAATGCCAAATTAGAGTTCTGACCCCAATTTCACTGTCCACTGAACATAGAAAATGATAGTGCAAGTGGGGCATCCGTGTACTATGGACACATTCTTGTTTATTGTATTATGTGTATATGACTACAGTCAAACCTGTATTAAGCAGTCACTCATGGGAAGTATCAAAAGTGACTGCTCAAGAAAGGTGGCCTTTTTAATAAGGTTCTGAAAAAATATGATTCAGACATTAAACATGGTCAGGATCAGGGCAAATTGTTTTAGTGTTTTCAATTGGTAGAGTTATCGTTTGTGTGAGCAGAAAAATAAAAAATGGCTGATTCTGACGCTCTAAATTTTAAGAAAATATTTGAAATAGTTAATATTGGTAGAGAAAATCGATGATATGGTTTTCAATCTAAACTGAATGAAGTGAAACAGGAGAAATTCACAAATTCACCTCTTATTGATAGATCTCTGTTGCAAACATGCTACCATTCTCATTTTGACCTTGATACTGAACATATATATTTTTCATCATGATTATATTTTGGTTGTTAAAAAGATGAAAATGGCTGTTGTTAAAGGTTGAAATGACGATTTCATGAGAAATTTAGGTGAACGCTGAAAGGAGTTAAATTATATAGAGAAAACGTTTGGAAGGGTCTGAAAGTGACCATTAGAGACATGTGACAGCTGTAATGAGGTGTCTGCTAAGGCAGGTTTGACTGTATCTTATAAAGAAAAGGTGGGTGATTATACAATGTATTAACTGTAGAGCCTCAAAACCTTACATTTATGCAATAATTATTCTAATCTAACTTAATAGATTTTTATTTTTTTTAAAGATTTACGGCAAGATATGCTGACATTACAGATTTTAGAAGTCATGGATACTATATGGCAATCAGAAGGCTATGATCTCAGGTATGATGAAACCTCTCATTACACTAATAATTCATATCATACACAGTGGTGTGGAAATATCAAAATTCTTCACTTGTACAAGGCCAAGTTCTATACAAAAATCTACTTGTCCAGGAAATGTTTTGACGTCCCTACTGGTTAAATTGGGCTCATACAGAAATTTCTTGTCAGGGACAAATAGTTTGTTCACTATTCTCTTGTCTGGACAAGCTGATCAAGTGGGGCCCAAGTTGGGCATAGTATTTCCACACCCCTGGATGCTATTCAAAACTTATAATTGGATATTTTATCTCACTTAGCATGTTTTTAAGGGGAGTCAATACAGTTTCAACTTTTATCTTGATAACAAATGTCCAAAAAGCTAAAAGGTGTGCAAGAATTATATCAGGAAAATCAGAACTGTGTAAAGAAAAAGAAAATGACAATGAATTTTGAAACACAATTTTAGACATAATGCATTCTTTGGAAACTTTAAAAAAATTAAAGAGAGAAAGACATTAGTTCTGACTTCTTGTTTTCTTGCTTCATACAAAATATTTAATTTGACAGTACAATATTTGCTAAAAATAAAAATCTAAGTCTTGGCGCCAGATTTTCTTATGCTATTTAACAAGTTATTAATCTTTAGGAAAACTTATCACCCTAAGTGGGCACATTAAACATTGTCTGACCTGACAAGTCAACAATGAGCAAAATCCATACCACATAGTAAGCTATAAAAGGCCCCAAAATGACAAATGTAAAACAATTCTAACGAGAAAATTAATGGCCTAATTTATTACTACTGACCTTTAGTTTTATCCTCATTGATTTTCTAACACATTAAAACATTTCATACTGACAATTAAATCAAATATTTCTTCTTGTGATGGGGAAAATAAACCCAACATTTTACAGGAAACAGGAAATTTTTTGTGACGGGTGACAAACTTTAAGATAAAATAACTTTTTCTTCTTGTGATTGATAAAAAAACTATTATTATTTTAATGGGCAACATTCAAGTACCATATTCTATTTCAGATTAAACCCATATGGATGTGTTGCCACTGGATGTGAAGAGGGTATGATTGAAGTTGTACAGAAATCTTTAACACTTGCCGGAATACAAAAATGGAGAAAACAAGGACTGGATAAGAATTCACTTTATGATTGGTTAAAACATAAAAATCCAAGTGAACACAGGTACAAATGTTGTTTAAAGTTTGGCAGTAGTATTGGCTAAAAATTATAATGTCAAATGGACAAAGGCAGAAATGTCTAGAAATATGCTGGTAGACCCCTCTTCCAAAAACAAAGGCATGAATCATAAAATAATTGATTGATTCATGGTTGTTTAAAAAAGGACATCAGCTACAATTAAGATAAAAATAAGATTTTTTTTTTGGTTTCAAACATTTATAAAAGCAGAATATTATAATAATAATTGGTTATTAGCAGCCAGTATTGTTCCATTTTGTTGTGCAAAAACATTACTGATATACTATTGTCTTGCATAGACAATAATTCACCTACCTCATTTTGGTCTGAATTGATGCATGCAACCTTTTATTTGACCCTTATTAGGAGATGGGGTGTGCATGTGCTCAGAATGTTCAGTCATTAAATAGAAAAAGATGTCAAAATCGAAAAGTGAAACAAGGGAGCCACCAGAAAGAACTAATTCTTGTCTGATTTCTTCTACAAATAAATCATTCTTATAATTGTAAATTGATGACATATATATTTATTTAATCTATGAATCAAACAGACCTTGAAAATAATCTTAATTACAAAAAAAATCCTATAAACTATTATTTATTTTATATAAGGAAAATATGGCATTATGAATGCTATTCAAAACAAAATATGGCAAAATGATGTTAAAACACAAGTAGATAATTAATTCCTGGTTATTTCAAATTTTGTACATGGTATCTATTTTAGCAAGTTAAGCAAAACATCTGATGATGATTTGACTTATTTTCAGTTTACAAAGAGCAGTTGAAGAATTTAAGCTGTCCTGTGCTGGATATGCTGTGGCTACCTACATCTTAGGAGTAGGTGACAGACATAATGACAACATAATGATGAAAGAGACTGGACAGGTAGTCAGAAAATCTTTTTTATAAAATTTTGCAAGCTTGTTAATATAAAAATAATAAGACATGGTATGATTGCTAATGAGACAACTATCCACCAAAGTTTAAACAAAGAGGATTAAAGCAATTATAGGTCATCAACAATGGAAAAAAACCATACCGTATAGTCGGCTATAAAAGCCCCCAACAAGAAAAATTTAAAACAGTTCAAATAAGAAAACTAACAGTCAGGGCTTCCATAAAATATTTTAGCCAGCCGGACACTTTTTTTTTTTTATTTTATGCCGATTTTAATCCCTTAAGACTAAATGATTAAAGGCAACCATAGTTATCAGTTGGGCATCATATAAATTATGATTGACACAAAAACGATATTTAACTTTATCTTTTATATAAATTCGATGTTTTGGCATTCACTGTTAAATTGACAGTGCACCATTCGAAGTGTGCAACATCATCATACTAATATCTGCCTTAGACCTTTTATTTGTGCAAAATTATGCTGTCAATAACTTCACTTTCGTTTTTAAAAAGTGCATTTTCCTAATACCAGATGTTGACTTGACAATGGTAAAACACGGACCAGAGACGGATACGTAAAATCCATGTACAATTACAAAGCACAATTGAGTTTAAAGTAGCTCTTTCCGTGTTATTTCTTCTGGAAAATACTCGAAATGAACGTTAGATAAAGGTATCAATGATATTTTTAGCTTTTTTTGAAAATTCAGATGCATAGTTAAATCTCACACATGCGCACACGAGTACTAGTTCAAACAACGTGGTTCTGACGATTTTACCTTAAAGACTTTATTACTACCTTGTTAAATTTTCATCAAATCATATTTATTTACGTTTTCTGATAATCTAAATCTTGATGACTAATTTAATTAGATGCAAACCCCTGAAATTTAAGAAAATAACTTTGATTAGACTGATCAATGTCCGGTACAAAATAGTTTACATGTCGGCTGAACAGGTAAATTTTAGCTGTCAGAGAACTAATTTACCTTGATTGTAATGAGAGGGTATTACAGTAGGGTTTGTTTTGATAGTAATTATTCATCATGTCACTTATATGACCGGAAATGTGTGGCTGTTTAAGGCAAAAGGTCAGGTCAAAAAGATCGCATAAACTTCAATTTTTTTTTCTGAACTATGTTAAAATGTCCGTTTCAGCATCGGCACAACAAGTCATTTATATAATTTACCAGACAAGTCTGGGAAATACGACCGTTGTGGAAGCCCTGCTAACAGTCTAATTTATTACAAAACAATTTACAAAAACTTAATGACAGATAACAACTTTAAGAAAAGGTATTATCAGAAAGATTCAATTGGCAATCTACAGTAGAATTTTAATTTTCCCAAATCTTGTCTGTAGTACCCAAGAGAGTATCCCAGTGGAATAGTTAACAGTATATCAAGAGACCGTTAAGGGGTGTTCCTTATAATAGGAAGCTGAATAGTGGCATAGTTAACAGTAAATGAAGTGTACTCATATATTTGAATAGACTAACAGGGTTGCAAAGTAACCCTGTCCACTTTCCAAAAATGGTTTAATGAAGCAGGTATGGGGTTTACTGAAGGCCCTTGGAAGCTGTATGATAAATGATGTAAAGTTCTGTATTTTGACCATTTCCTGACATTTAAACTTATCCCAGGACAACTTACTTGAACAGCAACATCTGAACTTCTGAACTTCTGAAGTCAAGCCTACATGTGTTCTGTATCACCAATCAGTGAAGGATCAGTGAAGGACCTATAAACACAATGCACAATGGAACTGTACAAATATATAAGAAAGTCTGACCTCTAAAAAGTCGTCAAAGATGCCAATGTTAAAATAGCAGAGGAGACATCTGCTTTGACTTCCCTGTCTCAAGTCTCATCAGAAATTCAGAGATGCTCAAACCTCATTCAACTCAGAAGTTCAATGAATAAAGAATTTCTGATCTTTCATTTTTATTGTCTCGCCTTGATGGAGTCAAAAAGTGAGACATAGGTATGCTGTTTCCAGCATCGGCGGCAGCGTCAACAATGTATTAGTTTGTGATAAGGTCTAGTTTATGGTAAACCGCTAGTGGTAGGTCAATGATATTTGGTATGCAGTTGTATTAGCATTAGCACATCTTATTTCCATGGAGATTATTTGGCCCTGCCCCCTCAGTCATGGTCTATTGACTTTAAACTTTTGCTTAGTTTACATGTATTAGTTTGTGATTAGGTCAGTTTAAGAGGAACCATTAGTGGTAGGCCAATGTTAATTGGTATGCAGTTGTATAAACATTAGCACATCTCATTTCCATGGAGAATATTTGGCCCCGCCCCCTCAGTCATGGTCTTTTGACTTTAAAACTTGCTTAGTTTACATGTAGATTAGATCAGTTTAAGATAAACCACTAATGTTAAGTCCATGATATTTGGTATGCAAATGTATTGGCATTTGGAAGTCTCGTTTCCATGGAGATTATATAGCCCCACCCCCTCATCCCTGGTTCATTGATTTTGTAACTTTTACATAGTTTACAAGTTAATGTTTGTTAAAAGGGAACAACTTATGATATGTCAATGGTATTTGGTATGCAGTTGTATTAGCATTGGCACATCTCATTTCCATGGAAATTATTTAGCCATGTACCTTCAGTCATGGTTCATTGACTTTGAATATTTGCATAACTTACATTTTAAAGTATTGCTATTTTAATTTCAACATTTGCATTATCAAAATTACAAAAAGGCGAGACATCTCTGTGTTAACAGTTTAATTCATAAACAATTTAAAAGGAATATGCCAAGAACAATAATTGACATGAAATCGTTGTAAATTATTTGCCGTTTATTATGCCCTGGCAACAACAGTAGAGTGGCATTATGTTTTCTGGCCTGATATTCTGTCTGTTCCTTTGTCCATCTTATTTCAGGGTTCAAGTTTTTTGGTCAAGGTAGTTTATTGTGAAGTTCTAGCCATATCAACTTAAAACTAAGGACACCTGTTCATTATGATGTGAACTTTTAAAATTATATACCAAATTTTGGTTTTGGCCCTGATTTCATAGTTCACTGAACATGGGAATGTGATATTGTGAATGAAGTACATTCTGTGGTTAAAGATTTTAGTCAAGGTAGTTTACTATGATGTTGTGGTCACACCACTTGAAACATAGTACACATGTTCATCATGATTTTAAGTTTTAAAATTTCATGCCACATTATGATTTTGACCCTTATTGCATGGCTTGCTGAACATGGCAATGTGATAGTGCAGGCTGAGCATGGTGTCCTATGGACAAATATTCTTTGTTTATTTATTTTATACAAATCTTAAGGATACCAATTTTCGTGGATATTTGATTTCATGGTTTTGCAAATGTCTCCATACAAGAATATAGAAAATTTTTATTTCTTGAACATTTAAATTCATGGTTTACATTGTACCACAAAATCCACTAAAATTGATATCCAACATATACGTGATGAATCCACAGTAAGCAAAATATGTTCCTGTTATAGGAATGTTACAATAATTGTTGTTTCTATGGTATAGATTAAGGTACTAAATGTTATAAAACTCATAGTGTTCTAATTATTAGTGTTTTAGATATTAAAGTTTGAATTTTATCATTTTCTGCATTCACAGATCCTTTTCTCAAATTACCTAATAAGAATTGTGTTTTAAAAAGCAACCCTAAGTTAGACAATATTGCTTATAATCCTGTCTTCTATAAGTGATTACAGGCATTTTGATTGGTGTATTCTTTTAAAAAAAAATTTTTGAAAACAAGATATTCTGAAATAGGTAATTGTTCCAAATTTATACTGTGTCAAAATGTTATAATTAGATGAACTAATGAATAATTGATAAAAATCTAACCTGATTTAAGGATGTACTCAGATCAGGTTTATGAATTTTGTCAGATGTTCAGACTCCTTGGGTTTTTTCCAATGATACAGGGTAAAATATTTTGCCCCATATTACCCACTTTTCTTTTCATAGAAGACTTCAGTATAGCTCATAAAAAGGTCATTACCAAAATTTTAAGCAGATTCAAGATTTGTTTTCTTATGATTTGAGACCCAAATAATGCAAATGCTAAATATAAGGTAAAAGTCTGAGTCAGCCTTTTCCCGCCTTATTCAGAATATCAAATATCTCAACATTTTTAGCTTATTTTATTCCTTAACTAATGTTCTTCTGACTTATAGTATCAATTTTAAATTCTAGAGTTTTTAAATTTTATCTAAGTACATTCTTAATGTTAGTTTCACTTGCTATACAAAAATTATAAGATTTATCTTCATTAATATTTGATATTTCAGTTGTTCCATATAGACTTTGGACATTTTCTTGGAAATAAGAAAACAAAGTTTAACATTCGCAGAGAACGAGTACCATTTATTCTAACTAGCCATTTTGAATATGTCATAAAGGATGGTGAAAAAAAGCCACAAAATTTCCATGAGTAAGTTTATAAATATTAAATTCTATTGTATGTTTGTAAATGGAAGATTTTATTGTATGTATGTATGTTGCAGTTTAGTTAAACAAAATGTGACTTGAAACCGAATTACAGGACTTTCACCTCCTAATTTTCCGTGGTGTAAAAGGGTATGGGTGTTATACATAAATACGGATTATACATAACTTTTTACAGTACTCAATTATTCAATTTATAAAATTATGTATTTAGGTATTACCATTTTATCAAAATATGCACTTTATTTTCACTAAAAAAGGGAGATAACTTCATTCAGAATATAGTCTAGTCATGTTTCTAATTGCTTGGCATAATGCAATGTTTAGTTTAAAATTCACAATGCATAGAAGAGAAAAACACACATGCAACATAATTAATATTCAACTAAAAGAGTATATTCTGGTGTATCTCACATAAATATAATAAATTTGTAATGTTACTTTTTAATTGATATTTATGCAGATAAAAGGGAGATAATCCAATTTGAACCATGTTTCATGGCGTGTTACAAACTTTTTTTACCATGTTGTTCTCATGTAAATATGTTCACACTTTTATTTTTTTGTTAAAATGTTTTACTAAAAAGTAAGATAACTATATGCGAAACTCCAAGGAAAATTCAAAACGGAAAGTCCCTTATCAAATGGCAAAATCAAAAGCTCAAACACATCAAACGAATGGGAAACAACTGTCATATTCCTGACTTGGTACAGGCATTCCCTTATGTAGAAAATGGTGGAATAAACTTGGTTTTAGAGCTAGCTAAACCTCTCACTTGTAATGTATGACAGTCGCATACAATTCCATTATATTGACAACAATGTGTGAACAAAACAAACAGACATAATAGGTAAAAATGTCAAAAATAGGGATACAGCAGTCAACATTGTGTTATAATCGATATCTTATTTCCAAACCTGGCTATTGATGACATTAAATGAATTTCCAAACCTGGCAGTTGACATTTTGTTTACAACAGCCAGTGATGTTATTATGATGGGAGGTAAATTGTGTATCAATCAAGAAGCTCACAAGGTTAATCATTGGTGTAGAATAGAGTAAGTCCTCATTTATTGCATTCAAATGAAAATTATCAAAATTATTTCCTGTCATGTGATAATGTATTACTCAATAGAATTGTTTATTATATATGTAAATTATAATAATATTCGGTTTAAATTATTATTCTTACTAAGTAAAGTTATCATGTTCTATAGATATTTGTAATTAGTAATACTTTTTATACTTTCAGTTTTAAAGAAATTTGTGAGAGGGCTTACTTAATCATTCGTAGCAGAGCACCACTACTGATTCAGTTGTTTATGATGATGCTTTCCTCAGGAATACCTCAGCTAAATAATGTCTCAGATATTGATTACATTAAAGAAGTTCTTGCTTTGAACTCTACACAGGATGAGGCTTTAGAGAAGTTCAGGAAAAAATTCAAAGAAGCTCAAGATAACAGTTGGTCAACTACAGTAAATTGGTGGTTCCACATGAGAGCCCACTGAAAACAAGTGCCACACAAATCATGTGATTGAATTGCAATTTTATATTCCAGCCTCAGTTTGAAGTTTATTGTTGATTTGCAAACCAAATATGTGTTCACGCAAAATCTGGTGATTATTTATATGAAGACATTCCATTGTTATTGTTTTATTACAAAAATAATTTTATTATTGTTATTTATGATGAAAATGTAATTTTTTCTGTTGATCTTGTGACATAGTTTTATAGAATATGGTATATTTCTTCTACAGCATACATGTATATTTACATAGTGCAAGAAATCTAGGTTTATGATAGGGGGATAATGCAGCCTCCTATTTTGCTTGAAGTCAAATCTGTAGACCTGTTTATGAAAAATCACATGTAAGGGCTATTCTATTCAAATGTTATTTGAGGATAGGGGAGCACCTGTTTTTTTAAGACTCTCAAATAGAATAAAATACAAAATGTCTAATGTAGAAAATGGTGTGTACTACTACTAAAAAATGAACGTGTAAAGAAGTATTTAAATTTATTGGGTGGTTGTGTTTTTTGACAACTGTTTTATGAATCATAATTTTAGATAAAAAATTATTTTATGGGAGACTGGGGTTTTAAAAAAAAAGTACCTCATGACCCCTTCCCCTCACACATTGGATTCCAGATCAGGCCTAAGTAAAATAGCCCCAATGCCATACCATTCCGGATTTTTTTTTTTTTTTTATTATTTCCACTTTATATATTGTGTTGCTATATTTTTGTAGTGATTTATTAGATTTGTTTCATCACATAGAGTGATAACTTATTTATTATATATTTCTGATATATGAATAAAATGATAGTTTTTAACATATATGAAAGTTTATAAATATTGGCTACGGTGCTGGTTCACCTAGTATATAATACTTTAAGGCCAAAATAAATAAAATAATGTGTGTTTAGGGTTTCTGTGCATACCCATTATCATGATAGATGGAAGCTCCTTTACAAATAATCTGCAGTTGGTTCAGATTGTATAAAAAACTTGACCTCAAAAGGCAATTTTGATTCTAATTGACAATTTTTTGAAAATCTTCTCATCTGTAATTACATGAGGAAATGTTTCAAGCTTGACCTAGTATTTTTAATTCATACTTAGGATATTCAGTTGTTAAAATCACAACAAAAGTCCTAAATTCATATATTCTAGGTAAATAAACCATTTAATAAAAGCTATAAATTTTTCATCTAGCTTCTCTGTTCTTTAAAAGTCTGAAACCCTAATGACACTTTTTTGTTTGGCCTAAGATATTTATTTATACCATACAAGTGTTTTTATACATTGATGCCAGTTGTTTGTGGTTTGTTTAATGGGACTAATTTGCTGTTTTTAGAGTCATTGTTTTACAGTTGCACATATGAAATCATGAGTAATTATCTTGTATTTCTTAAAAAATTAAATCACGATCAAGATCATGTTTTATCTAGAGTTTTGCGGACACCAAAACCGAAAAAATTGGCTCCTTGTAGTAATATTTCCTGATATAAGAAATTTACTTTTAATTTACAAGATTTTTATCAAAATTATTAAGTCTTATTTATTTATATAAAGTATTAAGTACTTTTGTAACAAAGGTATTGAATTGAATGGATACTATATTTCAAATTTATCATTTAACACAAAAAATCAAGTACATATATGAATATTTTAAACATAAAATATCTTGTGAAAAAAAAATAATATGAAATCCAATCTTTCACCATTGCTTTCATTTGCTAAAAAAGATCTCAATATTTTGAACAAAGATATGGACACAAATGAATAATTTGCATTTTTTTCTAAAAAAAAATGTTTTGTAACTTAAACATTCCTACATGCCATCAAACTGGAGTTGTCTCCCATTCTGTTATTTTTTTTTTAATTGCAAATTTTTCAATTTTCAAAATTTTATTGAACAGATATATTTTTAAGTAAAAAATACAGCAAAAATTAATCACTTATTGAGTTACAAAAATGTTAAAGACATTACAGGCTAGCATAACTAGAGTTACATATTTTCATTCACTCTATTAAAAAATGTTATTTACAAGATTTGAAAAAAAAATAGAAAAACAAAAATATATTGTAGAAGTATTGAGTGTCAAGTACTTTGTGTTAAGTAAAATTTTGAAAAACAAGTATCAGATATAAAAAAAAATAAATTGTTTGAAAACCTACTTAAATGGGAGACAACTCTTACTTTCCAGATTAACATGAAATGATATGATGAGAATATAAATCAAATTCACACTTTTTAGTTTGAAAAGAGGGAGTTTGACTGATTATTCCACGTCGTCATTTACATTGCCAGATATTTACAAAATGCTTTTGCCATAATAAATTTTACATAGATTTTGTAGTAAATGCTAGTTTTATTTTTGTGTACAATTTGTCTCATAGAAAGTGCCATTTATTATTGTTTGTATTACTGATGATTCATGTCACACAGAAATTTTTTTATTCTAATTAAATTTGTATTTGTAAATACCCAAATTTAAAATCCTGATGAAAAAAACCTGAATTTACAGTTGAAGAATTGATTGATTGTTTTTGTTTTACTTTAGCTACTACATGTCAGATTTATAAAATTGGTCAGTTTTAAGTGGCTCAGGAAGTCAAAGTTTACTTCTGTCTTGGGCTGGTAGTTGACAAACCTTATCATGTACAGTTTCAAATTGTTGTGATCGTCAATTTTGAAATCTTGTTTTAGAAATTAAACGTAATCATCATGCATTAGAATACAGTACACATTGATTATCACGACTAATTCAATGTATAATCTTTTTTGTGCTGGGAGTTAAATTCACTCAGCAATGCTTAGTTGGCACTCCTCATCAATACTTTTACATTCTTTAAACGATTTGCACTTGGGATATTTTTGTCCATTTTAGGTGATCATGAAATAAGTTAGAAAATTTTCCTATTTACAGTTTTAAGAAATAATTAGTACATGAGACATTTTAAAGAAAATTCAGATAAAACAAGTATGTAATTTTTAAGATACCATTTAGGACAACCAAGATGAAATGTGAGTTAGAAAATAGATAAACTCTAACAACATGTTTAAATTTGCAAAAAGTAAAAGCTGATATTGAAAGATGATTGAACTATAAATTTAATTGTAATTAGTTAGTTTTGCAAAGAGTTTTTATCACAAATAGTTTATGGTTTTGGGTAACCATACAAGTTTTTAAAAAAAAGAATCTTAAAACAAATATTTTGTATGTCAAATCACAGACTTTTCTAATATTTAAGAGCATTTTGTGTGATAGACAAAGTGTATTGAAAAAAGAAAGAAAATCTGTATTATTTAAAATAAGATAAAGATCTGGTATATGCTAACTTATTTTACCAGTTTCTGTTTTGTTTGAATAGGAATATTGATAGATAATCTATGGTTTCGAAAATGAAAGTTTCTTGGCTGCGATCTCTCTCATGAAAGGGCAATAGCCCTTAGATGAGATTTTGCTGAGAAATTTTTTGTGTTTGATAGATCATATATAACCTGTTTATCACTATTTTCCTAGGCAATGTCAATGACCTTAACTTCTGACATCATTGCATTCTCACTTTACTCGACTAAGAAAAAACCCATCTCAGTCAAGTTGCTTGAGGTAGAAAATTATCACACAGAAAGATCAAAGAAAAATTTCAGAAAATGTCAACAATTATCATTCACAAGAATATTTGCCATAAAGATTTATTACCCTGATGTTATGAAAAAGACAATTATATGATTATCTAAAGTCAATCTAATCTTTAAATTTGATATTCTAATTTTGACCAATAATATGCACACACAAAACTGTGTACAGTAGTTGTAGAATTTAATATTTTCAGAAAAACATAATCCTTGAAATGACAAAACTTATGTCTGATCTATGGAGGAGTGTAGATAGATGTTTTAAGATAAGCTTGAAATTTATATATATATACATGTATTATAAATACTGTGGATTCATTATTATTCGTTGGATACTAATTTTTGTGGATTTTGTGGTTATAGGTGAACCACGAATTTAAATGTTCAGCAAATTACAAATTTTCAATAGGCTTGTATGCAAACCACGAAATAAGATATCTAATTAGAAAATGCAAGTTTTCCGCAATCCACGAAAAATTGATTCCCACGAAAATAAATGACTTCACAGTAGAATACAATACAAGGTGATCTTAGCATAATGATCTCTAGTATGTGCAATATGATAAACTAATTGAATGTGATTTATATCAACAAGGTAATACCCAGTAGATATTGATAATTTAAATCTTTGATCGTAAACAGAATAAAGTTGTAATATATTTTGTAGATAATTTTTAATATGCATAATAGTCATATTTTTAGTGTTAATATATTTTTACATGTGAAAGTTTTTTAACAGAATATGAAAGTGCTTCTTTATTAGACATTCTTCTTAATTAGCCAACTTTATTTTTATAAACTTTTCACCCCAAATTTACACTGCTATAAAAGTACCAGGTTAAAAAAAAAAAAAAAATTCCCTTTAAATTTTTAAATTACCAATGTTTTCAAGATTTAAAAAAAAATTTATTTTATTTTCCTACTTTTATTTAGCACACTGCTTCCACCACATAATGACTTTTATTACATTCATGACAAAGGCTTAGAGGATGATATTAAATCTAATGAGGATGCACTGTTCATATCAGTTATTTTGATATTTTGATTAAAGGTATGAAACAACGAATTTTTCCTATCCTAAAGCTTGTTTTTTCACACACTAATAACATCATCCAGCAATTTTCTAGTGGCTTGAAAGTTTTGTTTTGAAGATTAAAATTTAATTAGTTAGCTCTAACCTATATTAAATGCACAAATGAAATTTACTCCTGCCGACTCAAAGAGAGCATACAAAAGATTTAGTTCAAATGTTAATCCTCACTCACGTTTGCTAATTCTGTTTTATAAATGATTCAAGGTTCTGTATATACATTCCTCTTTAAATTAATGTTCTTCATCATTCCCTGTTGCTTTATCATCCATTAAACCATTATACCAATTTGTATGACTCGTTTAATTATATATAATATATTGTATGGTAGTAATTTTACATCAAACATCAGCAACTCAAGAAGGATTATTTTTTTTTTGGAAATATTTATTCCAATTTGAACGCAAATTACCATGAACCAAAATAAAAATTAATAGAAATTTATTAACAACTTTTCTGGATTATTTAAAGCTTGAAATATTGCATACACATTTTGTTTGTTATTGAAGACCACTTCTAGACAACCTTTAGGTTTTATGGTTAGCTGCTGTTCCTGAACATATTTTGTACTTCATCAATTTAAACCTTTTGCTGTAAAACTGGATATTGTTACTTAAAGTGCCTTGGTTTCGATAACGTTTAACTAATTATAGAGTCTATTTCTATGATTTTTTTACAGAAGATAATTGTTACTGATAAAATATTTAAAATAAAATTAACTAAAATAACAAAAATTAGTTTTATGTTATATTTATATCCAAGTTAAGTAAAAAAGCAACTGATGGTAGGATATTGATCCCTTTGTAAAAGGAAACAATGCAAGACTCTTTACCATTATATTTATAAATATGATATATCATGCTGTAAATTTAGAAGTAATTGTGTGTATCTCCCCACTCCAATATAAGTGTGCTATATTGCAATCACCTTGTCTGTCCTTCCATTCCTCCCGGGGCCTCGTGGTCTTAGTAGTCATACTGATGTATCACAAGTCTGTCAACACTGAGGTTGTGAGTTCCAATCCAGCACGTGGTAGATGCACTTTACTCCAATCTTAATTGACTAGGATTGTCAGTTTTCCTACTGAAGGTCAGTGGTTCTTTCCGGGCACTCTGGCTTCCCCCACCAATAAAAACTGACCGCCACGAAATACAATAGTGCCGAAAGTGGCATTAAACACCAATCAATCAATTCAAATCAAATCCATTCCTCCCTGTTTGTCCAACAAATATTTATCTCACACTTTTTTCTGAAAATACTGCACAGAAGGCCTTTATATATGGTAAGCAGCTTGTCAGTGATGAGTTGTAACATGTGAACAATTTTCCGTTCAGTCAGTTACATTCTTACTGTTTGCTTTTACCTTGAATTTTAAATTTGTTTAAAGAACTTTAAATTTTTAGTCACACATTTCTATAAAACAGCTGAACAGAATGACTTCATATTTAATCTGTATTTAGCTTGTCAGTGATGAGTTGTTTACCTGTGTACCCTTTTTGGATCTATCAGATACTTAATTCCTGTTTTCCCATATTTTGAATTGCATGTGGGGTATGACAATGTGTGTACTCTTGCTCTTATATTGTATTATACCACTGTACCTGGTTAGGTGAGGGTTGAGTATTTTTCACCCCTTCTGTACGTGCCTGTAGAAAGTCCATAGCCTGTAACAATAAACTGTAATGGCTTAGTGTCATACCAAAATTAATATAGGAAAATCTCACCTGAAGTGAGAAGAAATTGCTTGTATTGGCAAGTTCAAACAAAAGGATGGCATTGCTTTAATCACTTAACAGCTCTTTAGTGTGTGTTCATCGACAAAGTTAAACAAAACATTTTAGGCAGCAATAATTTCAGAAGTTAAAAGTTCAGATTTTTGAAGAAAATAGAAACTACATGAGAGAATAGAGAAAACTGCACTTCCATTAGACCAGTACAACAAGCCCTTTCAAAGAAATGAACATTCTGCCACTCTTTCACGCCCTCCAAAACATACTTCTTTCAATCTACTCTCAATATTACCCAGATCAGATCTTCCTTTTTCTCTCTCAGGAACATACATCTTTACACACCACTTACATTATTTACCCTCATCCTCTCAGATCTTCCTTTTTCTCCCTCAAGAACATACATCTTTACATACCACTTTCATTATTTACCCTCATCCTCTCAATTCTTCCTTTTTCTCCCTCAAGAACATACATCTTTACATACCACTTTCATTATTTACCCTCATCCTCTCAGATCTTCCTTTTTCTCCCTCAAGAACATACATCTTTACACACCACTCTCATTATTACCCTCATCCTCTAAGATCTTCCTTTTTCTCCCTCAAGAACATACATCTTTACACACCACTCTCAATATTACCCTCATCCTCTCAGATCTTTCTTTTTCTCCCTCAAGAACATACATCTTTACACACCACTCTCATTATTACCCTCATCCTCTCAGATCTTCCTTTTTCTCCCTCAAGAACATACATCTTTACACACCACTCTCAATATTACCCTCATCCTCTCAGATCTTTCTTTTTCTCCCTCAAGAACATACATCTTTACACACCACTCTCATTATTACCCTCATCCTCTAAGATCTTCCTTTTTCTCCCTCAAGAACATACATCTTTACACACCACTCTCAATATTTACCCTCATCCTCTCAATTCTTCTTTTTTCTCCCTAAGGGAGCTACCATTTGATTTTTATGGGGGGGGGGGGGGGGGGGGGCAAGGATGAAATTTGAAAAAAAGGCAGGACAGGAGTTTTGAGTAAAAAAAAAAGGCAGGATGAGCAACTTTGCAAACAAAAAAGGCAGGATGACAATTTATGGGGAAAAAGTCAGGATAAACTAATAAAAAAAAGGCAGGACAGAATAGAGTGAAAAATAAAAAGGCAGGACAGAGATTACAACTAAAAAAAAAAAGCAGGACAAAATTTTTCATCCTAGTCTCCCCCCCCCCCCCCCCCATAAAAATATAATAGTAGCTCCCTAAAGAACATACATCCTTACATACCACTATCATAATTACCCTAATCTCGCAGACCTTCCTTTTTCTCACTCAAGAACATACATCTTTACACACCACTCTCATTATTTACCCTCACCCTCTCAATTCTTCCTATTTCTCCCTCCCTCCATTTCTCTCTAATCCATACAATCCTTAGCCACTTATATTTGACTACCATGGTTGTTAGCTACCCCTATAAAAAGTTTGTTGATGAAAAGATGTTTAATCATGAAGTACCTGGCTCGGAAGAATAAAATTTCAACATTGAAACGAAGATCAAAACTTTTAGACATAAAACATTGATTTTTTTTAGTATACAGCCAATTTTGAAGTTTTAGTTTTTATTTTCAATTTTGAATGCCAAAGTTACAATAAGCCAAAATGTGTGATGTAAATTTTACAAAAAGAAATTTGTTTTTAACTGAATTGAAAGATGTTAAAAATATTTTAAAACAGTTTTAAAAAAATAAAAAAATGGAAAAAGGTAAAAGTCCTAAAGAAAAAAATTGCCAAAAGTTTTTAAAATGCCAAATGGTACATAAGTACCTGTCTGCATGTACTAGCCAGCTGGCCTGTCGGTTAACTGGACTTTAAGGTGCTAGTTCACCAAGACAAATGCCCACAGTAAGACACCTGCCTCTTCCTTTTGGAGTACCAGTTTTAAAGTCTCAGACTGATTTTACTTTAAAATTTGGAAAAAACACCAAACTGATAAACATTGTGTTTGCCACAACAACAAAACATCATAACAAGTATATTTCAGGCTAACAAATAGACTTTCAAAAAGCACCTTGTGTGGTATTTCTCTAATCACATCTATTAAGAATTAGTATAAAAGAATTAATTCTCTCATGAAAAAAGAAAGAAATTTGTCTATCTTTTATGTTGTTTTAATAAATTCAAGGAAGAACTCATTTTTTTATAAATCCTTTAATAAGCGCCCTCTTCATTTCATACACAGAGTTTACTATCTAAAACATATTCTCCTGAAATCTGCAGAAGACAGTACAAGTTCTTCATGCCTTAAAATGCATATAAATTTTTGTCACATCCAATTCTTTGCCTTGTTAGTCTTCATATGAAAAATGACACATTTAAGTCATACAAACTCTTTGAAATAACAATTAACTATTGATAATTGTATCATGGTTGTTAAGTGCTTAACTTCTAATACAATGCACTTTATTAAAACATGAAGTCTTGACCACTCTTCAAACAAAATAGCTTGTTCTGAACTTCTCTCAACATACTGAAAAGTAAAACAACATTTATCATCCTAAAGGATGCTGCTTACTTTTCCTCGAATGTGACCTACCGAAGTAGACTTATTACCAGGTTTATACTTACATGAGAAACATCACAGGTGCCACATGTGTAGCAGGATTTGCTTGCCAATCTGGAGCACCTTAGATCACTCCCATTTATTGGAGGGGTTCGCTCAGTCTTTAGTTTTCTATGTTGTGTTTTGTGTACTGTTGGTCGGTATCTTTCGCCTCTCTTTTAATTATTTTATTCTGTTTTGTTTGCTCAATTTCGTCCTGAAAATGCATGAAATATTTGCCCCTGTACGTTAAGAAAAAAACAATCAATCATTGTTTCCTAGATATGATAAATGTATTGCATGTAATTCATTGTGTAATTATTTGCTCTTGAAGCACTTTGGGGTGCCTGAGTTAGTAATTCAAGTTATCGTATTGGATCAATTCATGATAGTTAAGGATCGGGAGGTCCTCTTCAATCATTTACAGCTGAGACAACATCCAGTACTCCGCCTTTTCATATATTTTGAATAACAGAAAATCATACCCTATCATATATTTTTGACAACAAATACACCTTTTTTTATTGATCGATCAGAAATGGTAGAATTTTGCATTGTCAACTTTAAAAGTAATATCAGAAATTGATACATCAATGAATTATGCCATGAGTGAACTCGATGCGGTTCTTATTCATAACCACGTGCTAAACATGCTAAATACAGTGCAGTATTATTGAATGTTGTCTGTTTACTAAATCATGAGGTAAACGAATTTAGCAGTTTTCTACTATAAGAGTTTTCCATTTTTCTTAAGATACCATAAAAGGTACGAACTATTGCATTTCCTATATTCAACATTTTAATCATTTTACCTCACTTGATAACTTTACAAAGTAACCCTATATATGTTTAGCTGGAATATCTTTCAACATATTATAACAGAAAATATAATGAAATTTGTTTAAAGACTTGGCAAACCAGCCAAACGTTAGTAGTAGTAGAATAGGGATAAGAAAACACTAGAGCCCTAGAGCAGGGTAGAGCAAATATTTGCTAGTGACCCTGGAATGTTTGTGTCCGCGTTGCAGACTTTTTTCCAGGGTAGAGCAACATTGGTTGGTGACCAGGCTATGTTTGGTGTCCATTTTGTTTCCACGTTGCAGACTTTTTCAGGGTAGAGCAATATTGGTTGGTGACCAGGGTATGTTTGAGATGACGTCCATTTTGTCCACGTTGCAGAATTTTAGGTTGTTACCCCCTTTTGTCTTGCTTGGCTAAATTGTTATTTGGCTCGAGTTAGTAAATACGAGAGAGAGTTGGTTGTTGGCAAGGGTATGAGGGTGGCATCCATTTTGTCTCCACAACACAAACTACAGAAACTTGAGAAGAGATAAAACAAAGATTGAAGAAAATAAATTATTTTTAATATCAAAAACTTGTATACATTATGTATACATCACATTTAAAGTAGATCACCATTATATTGCAAAAGCTGATTGAGTTTTTAACATGTATTACAAACCTGCTCGTGCATTTTTCATCGTTATTCAACGCAAAATAATTATCCAAGATACCTGGGACGATCTCATTTCACAAAGGATATCTATTGTCTACTTATTGTACCTCCAACTTAAATACCGTTGTAGGTCTTTAAGTTGAGGTTCAATTTACTAAAAGTTAATCGGGCATGACTAATTAGATACGCCCTCTTAAAATTAAGGGGTCCGAAATAGGATCGGGAAATAACACCCAGCAAAATACCATAATTTACAATTTTAGAAAATTTTTTGATTCAAAGTGCTTTTGGTTGCTTTAATATCTCCATTCAATAATCAATCGGTGGAAATACTAATCTGTCCCGAACCGAGAGATGTTGACTGCAATAGGAATTTATTTAATAATAAAGTCCATATCTCATTTACGTATAGTGGCCGTTATTGTTTGTAAATTCATGACGTTTTGTTTTTTGGCATTCGTCTACCGTTGAGAAAAAAGAGGGAAGGAGGGCTTATAGCTTAGCTTATGACTTCGATCAGGATTCAACTGTATTCTATTACGGCATACGTTTTACTTCTAGCGAACGCTCTACCTTATTGTAAAAAGTGCCACTTTAAAATTGTAATCATTTGCCTCAGGTTGATCCACTTTGCATCTCGTCGTAAATATGCATGACATATTTGCCACTGGACATAAAAGGAGCAATTAATTAATCAGCTTCATTTAGTGACGTATAATCATTTGGTTTCAGTAAATAATCGTCACCCAAGGGTGACTGGGGAATAGAAATATGGTCACTTGGTCTTTTTCCGACCGGCAGTAAAACTCTTGCCAAAGTGGGGCGTCCGTTTGGCTGTGCGGGATGTATCAAGTTTGCAGCCACGTCCGGTTAGATTGGGGACGTTAAATCCGATGCCTCGTGTACAGAAAGTGCCACGCTATTTGCACGTTTAGAACCCTTGCAACAACTCTTTGACGGGTCCGTAGGTGGCCTGTTGCAAGGCAAAATTTCTGTCCCTATCCTCATTGTCCAGTGGCAGTCCAAATTTCCCCGACTATCATCCCAGATGGCCTCTATTATTACAAAACCTACCTATTGTATTTATTGTTAACTTGTTTTTGTCCTGAACATTCATGAAATATTTGCCACTGGACGTTAAGCAACCAACAATCAATAAATCAATAAATAATCGTCTCAAACAGTTTTCCAATTTTTATACTAGTATTTCATTTTTATTTAAGTATGAATTTTTAAGAGTAAATCTTTCTTCCATCATTTTTCTCTTTGCATTTAATCTTTTTTTTTAAACATAACAAAAACGTTGTCGTGGTACATATCAAGGGATACATTGTATCCTTTAGCAAAACTAATAGGAGAGGGGATAAGAACAGAAAAACGATCTTCATTTAGTGCCAATAACTCATATATTGAAGCGAACAATGACGGCTGTCTCGTCTACGTGTCAACAATTGCTGTTTCAAGTTTATTTATATCTCAGACTGGTATAATAGTTGCCATAAAAGCAAAAATGGATAAATAAAATGTTTACAACAATTTATTGAAGGATTCAACTTATTTTGGGCGTTTCATTTATTCATTTTTTAGATATTGTTTTGCTAATCGGTTTCGTTATATTTTTTTTCATCTACAATTGTCCTAGCAAAAGTCGCAAAAAATGTGTTAAAATCAGCCATGCGACTTATTTGAAAGATTTAGCTGACCTTTCTTGTTGATTACACATTTCGATCATTCAACTCGTGCATAGATCGTTTCCCCCCCTAATGTTTTTTTAACGTATAGATAGCGTGAAATTCTCACTACACCAGGAATCGGATATACATTCCTATTTCGATGGGACAAAACTGCGTATTTATATATCCGATAAGCCAAACGAACGCACCCATTTAGCAAGGGTATACTGTGGGACGGGAGAGGTCTCGAGATGTCAATATTTCTATACCCAAGTGAATCATTTGATTTTGAATAAAAGGTGATAAAGATATACTGTACATTAATGCGAGAGCAACACAAATACACAGACATATCAAAACATTTATAGTCAACTTTCAGTCTTTTTGTATAGAAAGATCCGTATACAGAAAAATAATAAGTGAAAACCGCCTAATGACTTAATAATAGTTATACGGAGTTAACTCAATAATAATTACCGTCAAATATTATATATCCCAAAAGTCACATTTGATTTAATACTATTTACCGTCAAAGATATCCCAACAATCACTAGTCTCTGATTGAAAATTTTCACCTGCCCTATTTTAATTCTGATCGGTGAAAATTTAAGAAGTTGTAATATAAACCAGTAGAAGAAAAACACTTCACTGTATAATAAAACGGTAAAATAAATGATGATAATGGATGACGACCAGCGGCAAATAAAAAGAATATTCAGGACGATAACATGTAAATACAATACGAGTATTAACCCCGCTTTTTACTAGACTGACACGCTGAGTCGGTGTTTTTACACGTAAGTTCCCAAGATATTAGTTCGCAGGAAGAAAGTCACCCGACCCGGACACATTTCCGACTCTGAGCCGACCAGTCTGTGCTCCTACTCTATGATGTCACGTGTTAAGCGTTGAAATAGCAAATACTAATTTAACGTCTTTGTTTGGCCCGGTCGGGATTCGAACAAACGACCTCCCGCTCTCGAGGGGAACACCTTTACATGAGACCAACCAGTAGAGCGGTAGTACATAATATACCAAAACCTCAAGTACAATAAACAATACAGTTTCACAGACTTCTCACAGTTACTAAAGCGAGCTAAAAGTATCTAACCTAAATTAAATGCGTGAAATGATATTGTAAACTACACGTAAACATCGATGATCGACTTTAGTGTAGATTTCATGGATCAATGCTCTCGGCAAATTAAAAACTTTTGCACAAATTATTTGAGTGGTCCGAATGTGGCCAGCTGTTGCAAGTCTAAATTTCTGTCCTAATTCAATATACCCTCATTTTCCAGTGGTATTTTGAAGTTTAACGTCCAACCTCACTGTCGACCTCCTATTCCACGACCTACCTATTGAGTATTGTATTTAAAGACTTTATGTGTTATAGTCATGAACATGCATGAAACATTTGCCACTGGACGTAAAGCAAACAACAATCAATCAACTTCATAAATTGTTCCATGTACTTAGCACTCAAAGACAAGATCTTGTAAATTGCTAACATGTACTATTTCCATTTAAATTTTTATGTTTTTTTTGTGTTTTTTTTTCCTTCAATTTATTACATAACTGACTGCTTATAAAAAAAAATTTAAAAATTTTTTTACTATGGTTCTTATCTACTGTTTTAATACGATTTATAACATAATGTTTTGTCAGGCAAGGATAAAACTAAGAAAGGTAAAAGTTTTTGTTCAGGTGTTTTGCTTCAGTTGGACATAAAATGAGAATAACGGACGACTAAAATAAAAGGATTTGTTTTCATATAATACATCGAACCTACGAATATATGTCACCTGAACACGTTTTGATCGGGTCAGTGAAACCTAGTTGATGCTATAGATGTCACATTTATGCTTTTTAATACGATTTTATTCATTGAAGTTTGCATGCATAGTTTTTATTTTAAAAAAACCAAAGCAAGATCTATTAATTAACTGGACTGAACAGACAACACTAATTATTTTGCATTCGCATGTAATGTAGTGTTGGAAAATTACAGAATCAAAAAGGAATGAACATTTACCGAATGAATATTGTGAAGGACCTTATGCATCTAGGTCAGTTCGATTAAAAGTTCTGAAACAAGCTGATTAAAAAGATAATTGATGGAAGAATTTACTTACTGTTTTCTTAGGTCTGGTCTGTTTCATGATTACTGACAGATTAAAATCATCAAATATAATATAAGAAGTTGTTGTGCAGAATATTCATTGGTCAGTTATAAATGAGGTATGTATAGGGTTTTGAATACCTCATTTATTAAATAAGAAATCGTTATTTTGAAAAGTTGGATTCAAAAATATAAATTTACCCCCTAATTTTGTAAAACTATCATTTGGTGTTATTTTAATGCTAAACAAAATATAATAAATGATTAATTGAATGGTGTACTGCCATTTAATCGGTCCGTTTCCGTTGCAATTTGGTAACTGTTAATTGTATATATCAGTCTGAGTACTGTTTAACTATCATTTAAGGTATACGTATTTAGACTCGTCCAATTCATGGGAATTAAGTTTCTGTGAATGCTTTTTGTGTTTTTTCTTATGTTTTTGACGGTTTGTAAGTCAGTAAAAGTTCAATGATTAAGTTAATATTGACATTAAAAGACCTCCTAACAAAAAGGGCTGTTCGGAGGTCTTTTAATATCAATATTAATTTATCATTGAACTTTTACTATTACGTAAAAAAAATATTACAATATATGTATAGAATATAAAAAGTTATATTAACACCGGTATTTGAGCATACAACCCTGAGTTTGTTTCTAATATATAAAATTTTATAAAGCTTCTAAAACAAATGTTTTTTTAACAAGAATGGATTTCTAAAAAGAAACATGTAAAAGATTGCATATAGTAATATGATTAACTAGATGATTCTAGTTTTTAAAATGACTACAAAATAAAAAAGGAACTTGATGGAATGTGATAGAAGATAAATTATGTTATAAAATAAAAATATAACCCACATGGTTTCGATGTTTAAATTGAAAACATGTATGAAGCAAAAATTAAGTGAATGGAATGTTGAACCAGATAAAGTAACAAAATATAAATAAAATATATGAGGGTAACATGGTTTGATTAACAACCGCAAATGCTTATTTTATCAATGGAAGAATACATAGCACCAAAACTATAGACTAAGTTTAAATGTAGTGCACTACTTTCTTTATAAAATTTGTCTCTTATAGAGGGAACCTGTTGAAATGCATAGCACCATACAACTGTTAGCACCAAAAATATAGTATAAATGTAGTGCACTACTTTCTTTATAAAATTTGTCTCTATAGGGGAAGCTGTTGGAATGCATAGCACATAACTGTTAGCACCAAAACTATAGTATAAGCACTACTTTCTTTATTAAATTTGTCTTTATAGAGGGAACCTGTTGGAAGTATATACAAGATAAAACAATAGTCTTTTCCTCTCTCAAACTATCATTGTAAATGAATAGAAAAGTTGAAGAAATATATAACAACATATCATCATGAGTAGAAGTATCATGATTTGAAATATCTGAGACTACTATAACATGTGTTATAGTAGTCTCAGGAAATATGAACTTTAATGATTATCACAATTGTTTAGCACCTTCTTTAAAACAATTAACATTTAATAAATTATCACAACTATATTGCTTAATAACAGGAAAACAAAGACTATACACATGTCATATATTACAGTATAAACATTTAATATACTAAAGTATACTACTGAGGTCTGTCTAATGTTCCCCATTAACCTCCATAACATTTTTGATATTTTTACATTATATTATTAGTAAGACCAAGTAAATTTTATCTTTTAATCTGATAGATCATATCAGATATATAATTCCTTAGATGTAAAATAAAGCTTCATAAATATTTTATTTTCTTCCTTTAGAAGTTATTATACTGTGTAATTACTAAATATTTTTAATTACAATCAAGCCTCAAGCTAAATAACTATTGATAGATAAACATGTATAACAATCTTTAGATGTAGAGTATAAGAAATCGTCTTAATTGCAATCAAGTTTCAAAAAACTGATTAACCATTAATGGAGAACATCAGACAGATAAACATATATTACTTCTAATTTGAGTTAAACTTCTTATTAACACAACAAAACAGAATTGTGTAAACATATACAAAACTCCTAGATATGTTTGATATAAACAACACCCTTTGAAGTAGCATTTCAAAATCTGACATGTTCAATATTTTCATCATCAAAAATTAAAAAAAAAAAAATTAAAAGAAAAATGTATTAATTTAACCATAATTTATAATCATGCCAAACACAGGATGTTGGTTTTTCTTATTTATAGAAAATTATCACTCTACTTAAAACCTTCAACAATAAAAAAAAGCCCCCCTCAATAAACTTCTTAAGATAATATAACATAGAAATGCTAATATTTCCTTTGTCATCACAATGAATGCTTAGACATATATAAATTAATCCTAAAATGACATCTCAGTTAAGTCTAAATATGAATTAAATTTATCAACCCAACTTTATTTAATGAATCTTATCATAACCAAGAGAGAAAAAAAAAAGTGAAATAAATCCTTTAATATTTATGAAAAATTATTATACTTTCATTCTATCCAGAAAACTTCATGATGGAACGTGCTTCAATAAGTAACTTTATTACTGAATTAACTAATTTTGTATCTCGACATATACCAGAAGTGGGAATTCATTTTTTTCCATGTTATAAGTGCTCAATACAACCTGAATTGTTCGAGGAAATGAAGATGTGGTATTGCTATCAGCCCATCAACATATTTAGCAGAACTCAGTTTAATGTTTCTGGACTGTACCAAAGTTTGCTTCATGAAAGCAGAGAAACCAAAATAGGGTGCTTATTGAATATGAGTGAGACATTTCTAGGCGAACTCCTTCAACAGTGTAACGCAGCAAATAGTGTTTACAGCAGAGATATGTTACAGATAGTGCTGAATATTTTAAAGGACAGGTAAGAAATACTTTAAACATTTTTTATAAAGTTACTTAATGAAGCAATATGATTCATGAAGATTGTCTTATATACCTTTTAAGGTGTTTTTTTTTCTGTTTGTATGCGCTTACCGTAAACAACAGGAAGGTTTTAAGTTTTGTCTATTACCGTTCATCTTTCTGTTTATCTATCTACACCGCTTTTGTTAGTAGAGATATCTGTGTTCACATTTGTCTTTTATTTTAAATGATTTAATGTAACAATTGACTAACATAAAACGAAGATGTGGTATGATTGTCAATAAGATAACTCTTCACAAGAGACCAAATGATACAGAAATTGTCAACTTTAGGTCACCTTACGACCATCAACAATAAGCAAAACCCATACCACATAGTGAGCTATAAATAGCTTCGAAATGATAAATGTAAAACAATGCAAACGAGAAAAATAACAACCTAATTTATGTACAAAATAATGAACGAAAAACAATATGTAACACACCACCAACACCTCTCGCAAGTATAAATCTTTCTTCATAACATTAGAGTTTGAATTTTATTTTTTATGTTTTAGCCGCACTCCCACCAACAAGAGCAGGTTGCGTCTAAAGAAAATGTGGTACCAGTTTCCGCACCACCACCAACACCTTCCGTAAGTATACATTTATTGATGTAGAGTTTAAATATTTTCAAGAATCACCATTTATTCTTAACTTGATACACTTAATTGCGAACAAAGCAATACTTATTTTTCGTATATTGCAAACAGCCTTTTGTTCTTAAAAAAAATGATAAGCGACACTGAAAATATTTCATTTCTCTCTGTTTTTTTTTAATTTAAATATTTCATTTTTATTATTGCAGGCACCTCCAGCAATCATATATGGGAATGAGGGTCAACTTCCCAGGCTCCACTTAGATCCATTCAAGACCCTATGTGGAGCAAAGGCAATCAGTTTCCGGTGAGGGTGGCCACAAAGAGACCGGTACGTGAAGATTTACACCCACAGTTGTCTGGAAAGAGTTTCAAATACGAACCGATTTCCCCGGTGAAAAATGAACTGTGTGAACTCTCTGAGGAGGAAATGGGTGCCTTTTTTCACCCAATGTGATTTGACTTTTCGGAGGAAGAAGTGGGTACCTTTTCACCCAATGTGATGTAGGATTATATTCAATGAACTTTTTAAGGAACTGTGACATTTGTAAATATTATTATGGATATATATGTTAAACAGACACGGTTAGTTGTTTTAAATATTTAATAAATACTATCACTAATATTTGTCTATCTTATAGTGTCCATAGGCATAGCTTTCAATTGGGTTCTTCCAGTAACGTTTATCATCAAAACTGCACAGTCCTTTTTTCACAATGGTATCCATGAAAAGTTCATGATTTTTACTTCTAATGCATGTCATTGAATTGATGTTCGTAGTTTCTTCATTCAAACATTTCTTATACATTTCATGTCGGAGAGTCTGTTTTATTTCAGTTTTTGAAATGCCTTTCGCAACTTTTTTTTCCTTTTCACATGTGATGCCTTCTTTAGAGGTCTGATTGTACAAAAGACTGTACATTTTAGGTCTCAGGCCAACGAATTCTTTCAAAGGAACACCTGAAAAGATTTTTTGAAGAACATAAGAAAGACAATATTTAATAATAATTAAAAAGAAAATTTCTGTTATACTTTAGAGAGAGAAAAAAAAAATGTCACAAAAGAAAATTAAAAAGAAAATTAAAAAGAAAAATTTAAAAGAAAATTAAAAAGAAAAAGAAAAAGAAAATTAAAAATAAAATTTGTTACAAAAGAAAATTAAAAAGAAAATTAAAAAGAAAAATTAAAAAGAAAATTAAAAAGAAAATTTGTTACAAAAGAAAATTAAAATGAAAAAGAAAATTAAAATTAAAAAGAAAAAGAAAATTAAAATTAAAAAGAAAATTAAAATTAAAATTAAAAAGAAAAAGAAAAAGAAAAAGAGATTTAAAAAGAAAAAGAAAAAGAAAATTAAAAAGAAAAAGAAAATTTAAATTATAATTTCTTATACCACGTGACGATATAAATAGTCAGAAAATGTTTTCCAATGATCAGAGGTAGAGAAAGTTAAGTACTGGTTGAGACCAAGATTATTGATTTAGCCACAAGTTGATAAATTGTCCTTTAAACCTTTCTTTATGACTCATCTATGAAGATAAGAGATATATACTGTTGTTTAATTATACATATGTGCGTTCAATATCTGCGTCTGTCTTTTTTATGAATATCAATTTTCTTATTGATTTGTAATTTGAACCCAGACTAAAATATAAATTTTACTTGCTCTGCACGCATTGAAAATTCTGTAAAAATTTATTTATGGTATAATTGTATAATATCGTGTCATCCTGTACTGTCTATTACTATGCTAAGCAAGAAATATACTCTGAGGTACAGCCACCGATATCAGGATAAAGGATTGTATGCTTTCATATCATTAGGTTCAATACTTAGAGCTTGCATTTAGTAACTGTGAGCATTTCACATCCTGTCCAGACTCGGGGCTGAAATGTCTACCTGTGAACAGTTTCCTTGTGAAAAGGCACGTTAAGAATCAGACCCAGTTTGTCGGTCTAGTACAAAGTAATGTTTATATTCTGATCATATCACATTATCATGTTCTCGTCCTAGTTATATGCATTTGATTTGCCATTAGACCTTAAACTGCCATTTGCCATCATCATCACTATTTTTCTTTGATGTCTGCGAGCAAAAGTGTAAACTATCATATCAAGGTCTAAGTGTAAATATGTAGTACACGTATCTCAGTGCTAATCTATTTAGTCATTTCTCGCCTATTGTTGCAACATTTTCAGGAACAAGAGCTCACTATTTAAACGCTCGCATTCTGAAATGGTTACCGTTGTCCAGACAATTTAAGAATGACAAAGATACATTTGGATTTTCAAACTAAATGCATTTCTTAATGCTTTCAGGATATGGCAAGCCGTTTTACTATTTATTCTAACTTCAAGATATCTAATAAACTTAAAGTATATAAGATATCTTATAAAAACTAGATTATATAAGATATTTTATATATTATACAAGTGTGGACACAGATCAGTGTGGATAGTATGATTGGATGTTTGACAGTGTTTTATATGACAAAAGGAGTTCTATGTTTTATGTTTTCTATGTATTAACTGTGTTGCACAATGACAACCAACATGAGCATTAGGGGTGTTGTTTATGTAATATTTAGTTTTTTATGTTCAACACAGGCATGGAAGGGATACTAATTGCATTAATTACTAAATGATTATGATAGAATATATATGTTCCACATCTTTGATTTTGGATACATTTTGTAGCTAGGAGAGGAACACATAATAGGTTCATTTTTTTCTTAATGTGATTTTTTATATGGGAGATGGTATCTGAGAACATGTATTTGCTTACTATTTGTATGGTTCTATTTATATTACTTTGTGGGGGATTGTCAGTATCATAAGTAAAAGATTTCGGTTAAATGTGGAAATTGTTTCTCAGTTAAGAAGACATTTAATGTTTTTTAGTAATGACAATGCCTGACATGATGATTGGGGCTAGATGAGCTAGAAAGTGAATTTCTGTGTTATATATTTTTTATTAATTCTTTGAAAATATCTCCTCCAAAGCTGGTCAAAGCAAAAAAAAGTTTTGACCAGTATGAAAATGATATCAACAAAAGAACCTTTGTGAGCATGCTTCAAAGACTCATAACCAACTACAGAAGTCATATGATAAAATGTCAAGTGGATATTATGAACATCTACTTAATATGTCTAAATATCTAAAAAGTTTTAGTATTCAATATGAAAAATCTATTGCAAAAGTATTCTCTTTTCAGTTTTTTTTGTTATATGGATACAAATATAAGTTATACCAATACAGTAAGGCAGTTTTGTTATGGTATGAAAGTGTAGTAATTAACATTTACTGTTAATTCACACAAATTAAGAAATAAACAAATGAATAATTGTTGAACATGTAAAATGAACTATATATTTTAGAAATCAATTTGGCCAGATAGGCCTTATAAATTTTGGTCTTTTTCTTAACATACTGAATGACCATTTACACTCATGACTGAGTCACCAGTAGGCAGTACAGATGTAAAAAAATAAAGTGTAACAAAAGAACCTAGCATCATATTGCTAGTAGCGCCAGTAGCATTGTTTGGTGAATTTGTGCTTTTTTTTTTTAGTTTGGCTAATGGAAAAAAAATGTTTGGTTCAAATCTAAATAAAATGCTTTTATCTCCCTATTACTTACATTGTACATAGAATGGATACTTCTTGGACAATTCCTTGTACATGAGAGTTGTCTGTCAAATCTTTATTTCACAAAGAATGAATTGCATAACAATGAACTGAGCTCAAAGCAAAGGACTTTAATAATACACTTTGACAATGAGCTCAATCCAGTGATATACTTTGTACTACAGGTCCTTCATGAACGTCCTACTGGCCAAAACCATATATCACAAACATGCCATACTACATGGTTGGATCAGAAGTCCTGAAAAAGACATGAACTTTATTAACATATTTTAAGTATATACACCGGTTAAAACTTTAACAAATTTGTGGTAAAATCATTCAGTATCTAGCAACTAATCAATCGCTTCATGCACAAATTGATATAGGTTGAGTACCCCTGTGTCAGAAATAAGAACATACCTCCACCTAATTTTAGTTAACTGATGAAGAAACATTCAAAACTGTAAAATGTTATCTAATAGACTAGCTGCAATGAAATCCCAGTTTTCTAAAATGGTAGGTGGAACCTAAAACTCAAAAGATTTTAAACTATGCATTTTAAATATTGCAAATATACATGCAATAATAATTCTTCTCAAAAATTCGCTATATTTTTCCTTTTGTCTTTTGTTCGAGACTGTATATTGACCTCTAGATGTCTTTCAATTACATCCAGTTTGGCGTGGGTTGATGTTTGATTGTTGTACATGTTATATATCGATGTGGGATTTGTTTATATAAATTAGGTGTGAAATAATTTTGGTTAACTGAAATCCTTTAACTTACTTCCAAATTAATGTCAATACTGAGGGAAAAAATTAAATTGCTAAATAACCACTTTAAAACACATCAAACTTTTTGAGAGTAAGTCATAATGCATGTAACATCTATTAGATCTTTTTTTAAACATTCTAAACTACTGATAAGTGATAAAGTTTGTTAACTGTTACTTACCTTCAAAAAGGGGGTTGCATTCACTTTACTACATATACATATAAATATAATCAACAATACTGAATGCAACACCTAGGATAAATAGAGGATTGTTTTGTAAGAATAGTTGCTGAAATAAGCAGGCAATATTCAAAGTAGAATAAAAAATATTACAGGACTGTGTTTTAAAGTAATAAGCATTGTGCAGGGCTCATGTTACCATGCTACTGGGGCGACAAAGTTGCTTTCCCGGTCGCCACTTTGCTTTGAACGACCTTCAAAAGCGAAATCTAGTCGCCCTGTTGTTTACGATACTCAAATTCAGACGCTTTCGTCATCAGCAATATTCAACATTTACCAAGTCGATGAAACAGCAATTTTTCATCTGAAAGTAAAGAAATTCATAGACATAAACGATTTATTTTCTTTAGGAGGTTAAAGCATTGATTTTTAAATTGGTTGCATGTCATTTTCATAAAGACAATTTTTTTATCACTTCTGGTACTTGTTACTCAAGCGTAGATCAAATCATTCTAACTTTCGGAAAAATAAGCTTGTTACTTCATTAGAACGTGATGAAATTAAAGATTTCTTGCTGTTGTGCAATACACTGTGCTGTTGCGCAATACTTAGTAAATCTGTCGTCAGACTATAAAAAAATAAAGTTCAATTAATTCCCAGTCATACATTGTATTAGAAATTTATGAAAATGTAAAGGGAGCTTGCATCAATAGATATAAACAATTCACTTAAGTTTCATGAGAATTGCTGACAGCATTTTTGAGCTATTGTCCGAAAACTGGAAAATCACCCCTTTTTTAATGAATAAAACCCCATCACTCAGAAATGTAAAATGTAAAATTTATAAAATTCTAAACGGAGCTTACATCAATATAGATATAAACAATTCACTTAAGTTTCATGAGAATTGCTGACAGCATTTTTGATTTTTGTCCGAATCTGGAAAATCCCCCCTTTTTTCATGAACAAAACCCTGTAACTCAGAAATGTAAAATCTAAAATATATAAAAATCGAAAGGGAACTCATGTCAATGGATATAAACAATTCACCACAATTTCTTGAAAGTTGGTGAAAGCTTTTATTGTCAGAAAACTGGAAAATCCCCCTTTTTTTAATGAATAAAACCCTATAACTCAGAAACGTAAAATCCAAAATTTATAAAAAACAAAAGGGAGCTCCTGTCAATAGATATAAACAATTCACCAAAGTTTTATGCAAATTGGTTAAAGCGGTTTTGAGTTAATGTCTGACATGTTGACAACGGACAGACAGACGGACAACGGTATACCATAGTATGTCCCACCAAAACCTTCTGAAGGAAACACTAAGTTGGCAAACAAATTTTTTTTTTTCATTGACAACCCTGTATAACCTTGCAGCAGTATCGATTCTACATGCATTACCTTGTATATTTCATGTACATTGAACTTAAAAATATGTGATCATTGTCAAAGTTAGTTATGTCAGTTAAAATTTACACATTTACTGAAACATGCCAGAGAAGTGCATGTACAAACTTTTGAATTTGATCTGCAAACTGGGAAAGCCATCCTTTTTTATGAATAAAATTCCACAATTTATTAAATTGAAAGGGAGCTTGCATCAATTGATATATATAAACAATTAACCAACGTTTCATGACAAATAACTGCTTAAAGCATTTTTGAGTTAATGTCCGAAAACATGGAAATCCCCCTTTTTGAATGAATAAAACCCCTTACATTGTGACTGGATAATGTAAAATCTAAAATTCCAAAACAATCTAAAGGGAGCTCACATCAATACATGAATACAATCCCATATAACTCTGAAACGGGAAACCTAAAATGTATAAAATAATCAATTCACAACAGTTTCATGCAAATTGGCGAAAGCTTTGAACAGTTAGTGAACAAAGCATTTTTAGAGTTAATGGGCGTTAACATGAAAATCCCCCTTTTTTAATGAATAAAACCTCACATTTTAAAATTCCTAAAATCTAAAAGGGAGCTCAGGCCAGTAGATATAATCAATTCACCAGAGTTTCATGCAAATTGGTAAAAATATTACCGAGTTAGTGAACAGCATGCTAAAAACAGACAGATCAGGGCAGACAAACGGACAAAGGCATACCATAATATTTCTCATGAACAGGCGTATGAAAACTGCAGGGTACCATTCCAGGCCAACACCCTCTGAAGGAAACACTATAAGGGAGCTTCCTTTCCATTTTTATGGGGGAAAAGGGGGGGGGGGGGGGGGAGGGGGAGGCTAGGATAAAAAATTTTGTCCTACATTTTTTTTCAGTTGAGTTGTAATCTGTCCTGCCTTTTTATTTTTCACTGTTTTTGGTCCTCCCTTTTTTTCTATTAGTTTATCCCGACTTGTTTTTACATAACTTGTCATCCTGCCTTTTTTTTTTTCAAATATTGTCTCATCCTGCCTTTTTTTTTACTAAAGAATTCACCTTCTGCCTTTTTTCAAATTTCATCCCAGGAACCCCCCCCCCAACCCCCCTAAAAACCAAATGGTAGCTCCCTAAGTTAGCATGTCAACATTATAATTTACAGTTTACTTTTCCATTGCTTTCAATTTAAGATTAGGGCATTTTTGTCATTGGAATTGAGTTTTGTAGTCAGAGATTACTCTGACCTCCAACGACTGTTTTGCCACACCAACTGTGGCAGTGATTCTTCAGCTCGTCCCATATCAGATAGATGATATTTGCCAGTCCAAAGTGGATGTGCTGCTTGATTGTTTCTGGAGGTGACTGATCCATATTAATCAAGCCTCAATTTGTTCATTTTTCTCTTCATTTAAGTAAATTTAATCGACCTGCCACTAGTTATTTTCTCATATTTGGACAGTTTTCACATTGACACATCAATACTGGCATTTTAACTTTCACTTAACAGATTGTGACATGACCAACAAAAAAAGTAATTTACAATGCATTATGGGAGCTGATTTATGCAAATGACACATATTCAATAGGAAAACATAATCTAACACCTCATTCATTTATGATGCAAATAAGCTGAATGGCCGAGTGTGTTCAATTACGGTCAAAATACGAGTTAAAATGCCAGAAATGCAAAACAGACGTTCGACGTCAGAGTAATCTCAGACTGAGTATGAGTTTTGGGCAATACACCTTATCGCTAATCCCGCTTGACCCGAGAATCAGTCCCGCTCGAACTTTTGACGTCATACAACAATCACTTTTCCATTGTGGCGTCAGATATTTTCTATTATGACGTCAAAATTTTACGGGAACTTGTGTGATGTCCAGTAATGGCGGACAAATAGTGATAAGGTGTATTTGAAGGGGGTGGGGGGTTCAACTTCAAGGGAAGCAAATGCTTTTTATATTATGCTTGTTTCAAAAATTGAGGAAAAATTACACAGAGAGTTGAGTAATTCTTTTCAGAATGACTAATGTAGACTTACCTTCTAATTCTATAAAAATAAAATCACAACTACTGCAACTACTGAACAGGAACAATGCCATGGTACTTTGTCTATGACTATGAAACTACATTATGAGTATGACATCTGATCTGCAAAACCTACAAACAGACATAGAAATATCATCAAATAGTGAAATATAAGATTGATTGCACCTCGTATGGATAGTTCCGACACGTGTTACATGGGGAGCCCGTTTGTTTACAAATAATAATGTCACGTGATCACGCACTGATGTCACAAATTTTAATCGTCCGCCATTATTCTCATTACATAATTAATGTTATTAAACAATTCACAAATGCATAACCCATTTATCTTGCGGACATGCAATGGGAATGTGCACGGTTATCAAAAACTACAAAAATATTGCATGTACAGTTAATAAAGAAGTTATTTCATCAAATAGATAAGATTTTCACTCATGACACAAATCGACTGGGTTGCCATAATTTCTGTCATCGGAGATAATTGATAAATGGGATTAAATTGACCGTCAAGAAGGTCTAAAGAACCACCTCTGGAGAACCTTAACATTAATAAGTAATACTCACCAAAATTTCTCTACACTAAACGCTATTTTCTATTGGAAAATTTCAGAAAGATGCTGACAACTTATTTTGTGATACAGGTGATTTTCTTGTTTTGGCGCGAAATATTCTTACTCTTAATGCTTGACGTAACAAAATTTGTGTAGAATTATATTTAACTAAAGCTCAGCGTAAATATGCAGAAGCATGACAATACATTAATGATAAAATGTCTTAATATTTCTGTAAAAGAATATAATTTTACTTTCCCAGTATACTTCACTTAGAATTACATTTGAGCGCAAGAAAGTCTCCTTGTGAATCGGCCCGGGGTCGAAGTTCAACATATCAACGGAAATTTTTGCGTGTGCTTGCGTTGCTTTAGATCAAGGCCACAGCTTTTCAACCAATCGGGGAATGTTTACTTGGGGCATACATCTATTTTTACTGCAGGTTTTGACATGTTTAAATCGCGATTATAGAAAAATGGAATGTTGTTGGTAGATACAAAACAGAAAATGATGAACACTTTTAGCAAAAGATAAATTGGATCGGGGGTCTGTGTATTCACATTATTTGTACAACTCTCCTTACTCTTGGGAAGCGTGTGCTTTACATCGAGGCTTGCGTTGCTTTACATCGAGGCTTACATCGACGCAAAAGTAGTTCAACCAATCGGGGAATGTTTATTTGGGGCATACATCTATTTTTACTGCAGATTTTGGCAAGTTTTAATCGAAATTAGAGAAAAATGGAATGATGTTAAGAGATATAAAACAGAAAATGATAAATATTTTAAGCAAAAGATGAATTGGATCGGGGTTCTGTGTAATCACATTATTTGTACAACTCTCCTTACTGATGGCAAAAAATGGAATTTCCGTGACCTAAATGGTTCGCGAAAATTAATATTTTTATATATATATAGTAATGAGATATCTTGAAGTTAAAATAAATAGTAAAACGACTAGCCATATCAGTGTCTTACCTTTTTTAATCAATATTTCTTATGCACTTAGCCAGAAATACAATCTCATGTTTACTTCGGAAGAAAGCTAACTTGTCTTAACAAGTCAAAGTTATAAAAATCAAAAACAGTTTTAGGTTTTCGAGCCATAGCATGTTAGGTTTATACTCGGGGGAGGGGCACTTACTTTATAATGTGTGGTAGGGATCGCTGGAATAACTAACTTTTTTCAGCTTTTTAGCTTTATGATTTTGTATATATGTGTGTGTGTGGAAAAGGTGGGGATAAAAAAAGACAAAAAAGAGTTTTTATAACGTCATTTAGTGTCTAATAGTCTAGAAGTTAGTCAGTTTTGCCCCTTGCTCCTACACTCCTGAATTTTAGCTGGCACTTTATTCCAATTTCTAAATTCAAGTAATCCAAATAATATTCCCTATAGAATTCGAATTTTCGATATCGTAAAAAGTCAATAGATTTCTATGCATGTTAATCTTTTGTGTTAGGCTGCTGAATCGGCGAATTTTACTGATTATCTCCTTATTCAAGTCTTAAATATGAGTATGTTATAAGGTTTGGTTCCTTCCTCTTCCCCTTATTAACATATTACCACTCCCCTTTTTGATAGCTCCCTGATCCACTACTGATTAAGCAAAGCGAACCAAAACAGACTTCTGTGATTTACCTCTTCCGTTTGAACAATTCTTCAAGACAAATAAAACAACTGATATTGTAAACATTGTATATATTACATGAATTTAATATTGGTGGGACAATGACATGATTAAGGAAATAGATGAGGTCTTGCCTTTAAAATTAAAACCATCTAAAACTATTCAAAGAACAAAAAAAGGTATACGCTGTAATGTTTTGAGGATTAGGGCAACCACCGCATACGGTTTACACAAACAAGGATAAAATTAGTATGAACTATAGTATGAACTATAGTCGCTTAAACTTCTCCAGTCTCGTATTGGGGAAGGGTGATTGTTTTATATACGATCACGTCTGATCGACATTCGACCATACATTAAATGCATAAAGTCTTCAGACAGTGCAAAACACATTTAATTTTTTTCTGTTGTCCCTTTCGACCCACAGTCCCCTCAGAACATAACCAATTGATTAAATGTTAAACAATAGTATGTAAACGTCTTAAATGTGGCTGAATTTTTTTTACACTCGACATGAGAAAGCAACTGCTAGTAGACTACATGGAGATGGAAATCTGTATGATCTATTCGCCAGCCATCAGATATTGGGGTAATCCGAGTAAACAGTACGTATGATTTTATTGCGCCGTTGGGTTGTTGTCACATTGACGTATATCTTACATCGCTCATTATCATCATACAAATACTATGCAACTACAAGAAAACGATATTCCAAGATAATGCTAATTAAAAGATCACACTCGAGAGTCACCATTTTTTATTCACTATGAAGTTAAAAACGATTTTATTCATTTTGACCATTAGGCTAAGAGTTCATGATGAACGTATTTATAAAAAAATACAATTTGTTTCCCCAATTTTCATTTTCAGTTATTAACAGACCAGAACATTCAATTCTAAAATCCTGCGTCCCAGAATATCAAAAGGTCGTCCTCTTACATGTTTTGAATGTACTCGTTGAAGCTATTAAATTCACGAATCTATGTATCTTTATAGTACCCCTAACCTCGGGTCAAACCCTGCTCTGGACATTGTTCCAACGGTATCCCAGTTCGGAGGCTCTGTCATATTGTTTAAATGTATATCTCCGACAACAAGAGTCTCAACTATTATATCATGCTTTCTGTCAGACACAGTATAGGTAAATATACGACCCCACTTAAATCCAAGAAAAAGATTGTCTCGAATATTAATTTCTTTGAGAGTTTCACGACACCAATCAACCAGATCGGCATCTTGTCAAATCAAAATAAGTCGGACATATTGCGTCGAACCATAGAAATGCGCACATTCGAAAAATAGAAATGGTGTTTCAAATTTTTGCTTTTCCGGTTGTCTGTGTTGTAAATAGCAGTCTTTCTGGTTTTTCTTAACTGGTTTTCTTGTCCTTTTCTTATCTTTCTTCTTGCCTTTGCCTTTCTTCTTTCCAACATCTTCATCGTCACTTTGTGCGTCATATCGGTCGTCACTTTCTACTTCATCGGTCTGTCGTGGTGTCGACAATTGTGTCATTAACGATCTTACCTTAATGACAACCCTCTGTGTTCCGTAAGGGGATCTACTAGGAAGTTCTTTTGGCGACATTGCTACCCAGACTCCTTTGACGTCTACATTACTAGCAAGTGGCGCACGAGCTGGGAGAACAGTATATCCGCCATTTAGTTTTTCTTCTTTTTGTATACTGTCCATGCCCCTAAGCGTTGTACAGTGATAGAAATATTTCACTTCTTCTTCTTCTAGATAATCGCATTTTCCCATGAGCTTATCCCACCATAGTTCCAACGTTTCTTGATCAGTTTTCGATTTCCCCCAATTACAACCAGCCATTGCAAACTTTAGCTGATATTTGTCCTTTATTTTATCAATGCACTTGAACTCATTGTATCAACATTATTCTTTGATAAACTTAGTTAAATTTCTACTTTCGGTTTCGTTAAGGTTCATACCAGTAATAAATCCAGGCGTATGATATCGAAATATATAGAATCATGTGCAAAACAGTGTAGCCGAGACCATTGATTGGCGCGCTAAAATATCCCATTGAATGGGTCAGATTAGGTGAACGTTCGTCTGTAACGCCCACAACTCACGACGTATTTATTATAGACATTTAAACTGTGGGGTCACCAAAGGGTCTCAACGCCTAAATAAAATAATTCGAAAAACTAATCAGGAATAACCTTTGTGTTTTGATTTATATTGAATACTTAAACGTTCTTTACTTGTGTTTTTGTTATGTTTTGATAATGAATTTTTATGATATCAGACGTTCTTTCGGCAAAAAAGGATTTAACTGGCTTTAAAAGTTACAATGGATGTGTTGATTATTATCTTTTTTTCGGACGTCAAAGCGATTTAACAATTGCGGTTGTCCAATTATGTCATCTTTTAACTTTTATCTGGTCAAAATTTTATTTTAGAACGAATGCATGATCAACTTTAAAAAGTGTGCAAACACAAAACATATAGACAAAATATACTTCTTTCCTGTCTTTTTGGTACTTGCAAGTTATTAGACAGTAAAAAGGCTATTTGGATCAAGCCTTGTGAAATTTGCATTTACGTTTTTGAATAGGTACACTGAAATGCAGTCAAGTTTAGCGATTGATAATTCATTGATAACATTCTGGCGTATCACAAACAAACAACTTGTAACGTCTCATTTCATTGGCCGAAAGATTTAAATACAACAACAATTGTAGTGTGCACGTGAATTGACACAGGTGACCGACAATGGAATGTACTACGTTACTACGAACGTAAAAAACAATGATTTTTGGTCGAAATAATTAAATAAGTATTTTGTGAATTTCAAATAGTGGGGTCGAAATATTATACTAATAATTTGTGTTAAGTAATATTCTTTATGCATGCAGCACTTGTACCGCACTATGAAAAATATAAGGATAAAATAAAATACATGTGCCGCTTTTATACGGATGAATGTATGAACCACTTTAATTTCTTTCATATTGACGCTAGGTTATTATCCTGACAATGTCGTAGTAACTTATAATAAGGATCTCATAATACTGATCCATTTCAAATTTATGATGGGTTGCACATTCCTCTTTTATTGTTTTCATGCTATAAAACGAAAATAAAGTAGCTAAGCGTTTGGTCATTAAGAATTGACGTGTCATAAACGAGCAAATTGTCTCCGAAAGATCGTATCATGTGTGCACGTGAATATAGATGTACTATGCAATGTTCCATCATGGTCACCACGAAATTCAAATGAATTCAGTGAAGGCATGTTGGTGTAAAAAGGTTTGAAATGTTTCATCGGCGAAGATTTTATTTTTGCATGTGTGGAACTAAAAAATAAATAAATACTTGTGAGAAATGTCGTAGTTTATAAGGAACTATATAAATGTACTGTTTTCGATTTTAATTGGTTGAAAATTTATCCTTTAATTTCATACCGTAAGAATAGAGCTTTGCATAACATTGTTGAACTATCCGCCAAAGTAACGTGTGGCATGCGTGCGTATTAAAATGAAATACATGTATGATAAACTTATAAACGAAATATTAAGAAATTAAGGATGACTACTGTAAAAGTATGTACAAAAATGGAGCCACCTTTTATCAATACATTTAGTGAATAACCACACTGTTTAAAACTGATTGTTTTCTATGCAACTATTTAAATATTTACAATATATAATTTTCAACCGAGGGTAGCAAAACAGTTAATTATAAATTAAGAAATTATATCGCTGGAGTTTATAAAATACATTTCCTTCCACTGTGCCATGGTTTGCCATCTCCATTTTTTCTCTAAACAAAGCATGGCTGGTTACATGTTCTGAATTTACTTAGAATTTCGGGATTTTTTTTTCAAAATCAAGTAAACTAAATCAGAAAAAAAATCACACTATCCTAAAACTTATGAAAGAATATGAATAATGAACATGACAGTTTATAACACAAACCCATTTACTATAAAAATCGAGCAATATCTTTAGTATGTAATTTGGTTATTTTTGTAGTTAAGTACGGTTTCATTTCAAGTACAACGTTAATTCATCAAGTCTATTGAATAAAAGATAAGGCAGGGTGAGCAACTTGACAAAAAAAAGGCAGGATGACGATTTATGTAAAAAAATCAGGATAAACTAATAAATATAGTCAGGACCTAACAGACTGAAAAATAGAAAGACAGGACAGAGATAACAACTAAAAAAAATGCAGGACAAAATGTTTCATCCAAGTCCCCCACCCCCAATCAAAATAAAATGGTAGCTCCCTTAATCCAGAACCAATTGAGAGTAGACAGTTGAATTAAATATTTCGACGTGACTGTTAAGATTAAAGTTTAAAATTTTACATGCACATGTATAAAAGCTAGAATTGCCATGGGATAATCAAGAACACAATCATGTACGTGAATATGACGATGGAAGTTTTAAACGACCTTGACCGGCTACGTGAATACTGATCAGTCCATTCAGCTTTATAGTACGCGTGTTCTATTTTCGCAGGTGTTAGGTCGAAGGTTTGAATTGACCAATGAAAACGATCGTTCCTTAACGAGTTAATCTAATAAGGTTTGTTTGACTGATTATGTTGCACGACCTTTCGCTAAGCTTGGCCGCAGTTCAGTATAAAATGTATAGTTTGATGATCTTTTCTGCTAACTACTATACTTGTGAAAAACCCTTGGCAACAGAAACATATTCAGCTTTTTTTTTAATCGACCCAATTTACATAGTAATGGACGACTTCGTACATTTTATGATCGCAAATAAAATATGTATATAATATAATGTGCACTGTAGTTCGTATATATACTGAGACCCTTTGGCAACCCCACAGTTTAAATGTTTATAATAAATACGTCGGGAGTTGTGGGCGTTACAGACGAACGTTCACCTAATCTGACCCAGTCAATGGGATATTTCAGCGCGCCAATCAATGGTCTCGGCTACACTGTTTTGCACATGATTCTAATATAAAAGAGTTATTTAAATATGTTTTGTCGTGAAGAAATATTCAATAGTTGATATATAAAACTTAAAATACACATATCTATCCGACTTATTAGGTTGAATAGAACTATAGATTTTCAAAGTTTACATATATGAATGAACAGAGAAAATAAGTAGGAGTCACAGGAAAGCCGCATGGCAAAATTATTGTTTTATGGAAGGCCTCAATTTATAAAAAATAATTTTTAACCTTCAAATTGTATTTCAGGAGGTAATGAAATGCTCTTGCACCTCGAAGGTGATATTATACACTTATAGCCTTTGTATGAGGTCGATACGAGGTTATATCGACCTTAGAGAAGCATATTGACTGAGGACGAAGTCCGAGGTCGATATAACATCGTATGGACCTAAACCAAAGGCTACAGTTGATATATTATTCATCAACAACTATTGCATGATTGGGATTTCTAGAATGTATTTTAGTAACATGCTGTATGCCCTGTGCAGTATGCTGTTTTGACCTACGACAAGCTAATCACAACAGTATTGGCGTGCATCCTGTTTATATACAAATGTACATGTGATCAAGTTTTAACGAATCACAAATCCTTAAAAATATTCGATTAATAATATTGAGAGATGTCGTCTCATACAATATTATACTGTATAATATATCATGTTTGTTGATTATTATTGTTACATGTAAATACCCCTAACCCCTGTGGAACCTCGATTGGAATACTAAATATGGATTTGATTGGTAATTATAAACCATCAAAGTTAACAAAAAAAATAAATAAAAGAGTGAAAAACTTTACTGTGACTTTCTGTTTTAGCCTTTCTGATACAAAATGGAAAATCTTGATCTCTTGATTGGTTACGGTGTAACGTACTTGGACATTACTACATCGCGAGTGTATCAAGGTTAATAACTAACTTACTAACAACTTGGGACCCCATTACAATTTATGTGAACACAGAGCTTGCTCTTCCGCGAATTGCATCTTGGGGATGACATCTGGAGGTAGAAGGTTGCACTTTTTAATTGTATTTGGCAGGAATCTGAATTTCATAGTGACCTTCTAGGCTGGAATTCTGACTGTAAAAATAAGAAGATGTGATATGATAGCAAATAAAGCTCTCCACAAGAGACCGAATGACACATAAATTAACAACTATAGGTCACTGTACGGCCTTCAACAATGAGCAAAACCCACACCGCATAGTCAGCTCTAAAAGGCCTCGAAATGACAAATGTAAAACAATTCAAACGTTACACAAAAACAAACGACAACCACTGAATCACAGGCTCCTGACTTTGGGACAGGCACATACAGAATGTGGCCGCGGGGTTAAACATGTTAGCGGGCGCCCAACCCTGGGACAGTGGTGTAACAATACAACATAAGAACAAACTATAAAAATCAGTTGAAAAAGGCTTAACTCATCAGATGGATACAAATAGAAATACATATAACAAAAACACAGAGTGGACGTGGCAGGGTACTTATACATCCCCACAACAAAAAGACACCAAGTACAGATCTGAGAGTACTCGCAGTTACTGACAGCTAGTTCAAAGCCAATAACAACTAATAAAAAAAATCATGCATCTAAGACTAAAATATCAATCAGTACACAATCCAACATCCAACTGATTTAGTGTAAAGACGTCATAAACAGTAAGAGAAAAACATGACCTTGTGCAATGCCAAGATACAGGTATCGACATATTTTAGAGCCATGAATGTGCATATGTATATAAAAATAATATTTAGTTTGATTTTGATTTACTGAAAACAAAATCAATATTAATACCAATAAAAACAATATTTATAGATCTAATTACAGTGTTGAATTGGTAACCTTTTAGAATAAGTTCATTTAAAGGATCGATAAGTTTACCCGGATCGTTTCTAAATTTCCAGGCTCGGTAAACAACATCTCCATAAAAATTAGGATGTGCTATCCCATTTGAAAGTAGTTTTCTACAACCAATCTTCAAAACCAAATCTTTATATCTATGGAAGAATTAGGTAAAGTTTTAAGTAATTTGTGGTAATGAAATCCCTGACTTAATAATTTACCAGTAATACATAGATTACGTTCATTGAAATCCAAAACGTTACAACAGACACGGGCATATCGAACGATATATAAACACCGTAAGATGGTGCCAAAGAAACATCACCGTCCAAAAAAAGGAAAATCAACAATAGGGAACGAAAAATCGTCCCTATTGTCGTAAATTTTAGTGTAGAGTTTCCCGTGTAAAACTGTAATATCTAAACCTAGGAAAGAACAGTTATTACCGTTTATATTTGATTTATTTAAAGTAAACTTCCTTTGGGTAAATTTCGCCAGTATATTAAGAAAATTCTTGATTATTTTACGAATACCTACAACCTGTCGATAAACTTTATTGCCGAAACGTACATAACTATTATCAAGGTGAAAATTAACAACTTCAATCATCTCATCACACCTCCAGTAAGTATATCTAGCATATTTACCTTTCTCATTAGATAAGAAGGCTTTAAATGAGTAGTATTTACAGCATACTACCGCCACATTGTTGGCTTCTTTGTCGGCCAGTACAAACACAAACCGCTTTTGATAGTACTAGAAGTTTGTTTCTTATTCTAGAAATATGCGTATTATGTACTTTTTTTTTTATTTATTTCTGAATTATGCATGTTCTATGTTGTTCTTTGTGGTCGTTAAATATTTTCTGTTGGTAGTTCGGCAAGATGGAGTATGATTTTGAAAAATAAAATCAGTCTGTTTTGTCTTCATCTATCTTTCAGCGGTTCTAGTTTAGTTTGGATTAAGATTGAAGTCATACTACCTGGTTCGTTACTGTAGTTAGATGTTATGAATCTCGCTGCTCTATTCTGGGAGTTTTCTAGTCTGTCTTGTAAGTATATTTAATGTGGGTCCCATACTGTGCTCGCATATTCAAGGACAGGTCTAATTAGTCCCTTGTACGCCTACAGCTTTACCTCCATAATGACTATAATCTTTATTCTCATAAACAATAAGTTACAACGGTACAGAGATATACATACATATAGCGATGAAAACAAACTTATTTATAATAAGACCATACACACAAACATACACCAATTATCAGTAAATATCCACATACACATATATCATTATGTACAATATATACAAAATGGGGGTTATGTTATTGCCTAGAGAACAAATGATTTTTTAATTTTGCGTATAAATCTACATAGTTTTTCTAATCTAAATTTGTTTGTACAACTTATAATTTCTTTGAATTTCAAAATATTTGGTCTTTGCCACACATTTCCATCTATTAGGGTTTTCCTGTCAATTTCAATTGTTTTACATTCTAGAATATAATGATATTCATCACCAGTACAGTTATTATTACATTTCAATACCATTACCACTGATAAAATTTACGTAAACATGATGTTTGTTTATATTTCCTGTTTATATTATAAGGTCGGTCGAGACATCGGATTGTGTGTGAATTTACCACGGCTTTCATACTGTTGTTATTTTAATAAAAATAAAGTTAGGAATATAGCTGCTATATATAGATTTGAATTGTACAAAAAAATCAACAACGTTTCAATAAATAAAATAAAAAACACAGGTGGAAACAGAGATGAACAGCAGAAGAATAATTGTATAGAATGTCTTACTATACAAATCTGTGAATATCCTAAAACTATTTGTACAGTTATGAGCCACTTTAGCTTTGATTGGTATAAACATGCGAGATCCAAAAGGTATTTGGCACTTCTTTTGTGCATCTAAAAAGCAAAGCATTGGCCATTGCATATGCTCTTGGTAATGCAAAGTCCACTTTCACACATCCTTCAACAATCTGGATCACTTTTAACTGGAGTTATTGATTGAAATGAGGCAGTTGCACAATGAACATGATCAAGATTCTATTAGCCGATTCTAGAAGTGATAATTTTATTACAAAAAAGGAATTAAATTAACACCCTAATATACATATCTTTATTTCTTACCAATAAATTTGAAACAATGGTATATTCAATTAAATCCCTATCCATTACAGTACCTTTATATCAATGTAAAAGTGCCCTAAAGTGTAGTCCTCTGTGCGAAGGGTGCCCTTAAAGTGTATTCAATCGCGCCAAGTGTTCCCTTTGAGAAAAAAAAATACCCTGTCCTTTTGAAAAGCTGCAGGAAACACTATACCACAACAAAACTAGCTCACTGTACGGGTATCGCTTACATTTGTATCCGTATAACAAAATAATCTTGAAACAAGAATATTTTGGCAGTACCTTTTTCATTTTGAATACTAGAACTTTTTAGATAATTAGAACATTTTAAGTAGATGTTCATATCCACTAGAAATCTCCATCAGTTGACTTTTGCAGCAATTATGAGTCTTTGAAGCATGTCACAAAGGGTCTTTTGTTGATATCATTTGCATACTGATCAAAACTTTTTTTTATTTTGACCAGGCTTTGGAGAAGGCATTTTCGAAGAACTAATAAAAAATAACAGAGAAGTTTACTTTCTAGCTCATCTAGACCCAAACATTATTTAAGGCATTGTCATTACTTAAAACCATTAATTATTTCTAATCTGAGAAACAATTTCGACATTTAAATGAAATATATTTTACTATAATGATACTGGGAAGATCAACAACAAAGTAACATAAATAGAACCATGCAAATAGTACATGCATGTTTATGCATGTTATCAGATACCATCCCCATACAAAAAATCACATCATGCAGAAAGAAACCTAATGTATTCATCTTCTAGCTACAAATGTATCCAAAATCAAAGATGTGGTACATATTTTATCATGATTATTTGGAAATCAATGCAATTAGTTTCTCCTACATGACAGTCTTGAACATTAAAACTAGATATTAAATTAAAAACACTGCTAATGTTTAGTATTTGGCTCAGATTGGCTGTCATCGTGCAACACAGTTTAATGTAGAACCCTGCGGAAAATATACCAGAGAAGTCTCTTTGTCAGAAAACGCTGTCAAACATTCAAACATACTATCCAAACTGATCTGTGTCCACACTTGTTACATTTCAAATATATATATATTCTATTTTCTCTTTCTATACCGTTCCACCGTCCTGTTTCTATAGGTATAGTCTATGATTTGTGGTTCTGAACTTAAAAAGCGTACGGATATCTTTACCTTCCAATATATTTAAAAAGTTTTTAACTCAAATGTTTCTTTAAATAATCTATAATTTATAGAAATTGGTGAATTTAACATAAGTGAATGCCATTCCTGTCTAAATTGAGTATGTAGGCGCATCTTTATCGAAGAAGTAATCCAATCTGAGCTAGGAAAAAGCTGATCTGTCCAAATATAGGAATAGCCAGTATCATCAAACACTTTCGGCTTATGAACTTTAACCATGGCGATTCAAAATTATTGTCGACCGGCAATTTGTATAATAATTGATACGCTAAATAAGGTTGTTTTGAATCCTTTCCTTTTCCGTGTCCAATATGCAATCATTTTTAGTTTGATATCTAGTTGAACCGGAAAAAAGCCAAGTTCACCATAAATCATATAATAGTTTGGGGTGGATGATTTCAACTTATAATAAGTAACAATTTACAAAATCGTAATTGCACTCTTTCGATGCAATGCATATTTTTTCAAAATCCCCATACATCTTAGCCACACAAAAGAATTGGCTTTACCATTTCACCAAACAGTTCTACTTGACATTCGATTTATAAATTATGAATGCGATCTCTCTTAAAAAAACTCAAATATTGCTTGTGTTGCCTTCTCTGTTTGCTTTTTATTGCTTTACTGAAATTTCCGGTCCTGCTAAATAGTATTCCAAGATAGTTAAATTCATGAACTATCTCTATATCTGCCCCATTTAAAGAAACCTTTATCACTAGGCCTTCCCCTTGAAATTCCATGACTTTGGGTTTTATTAACATTTACATTCAGTCTCCATATATTGCAGTACTCTCCAAATTTGTTCAATATGTTTTGTAAGTCTTCTTTTGATTCAGACATAAGGACCGTGTCGTCTGCACATAGGAGGACAAAAACGTTTCAGGTAAATACTCAACTTATCTTCTAGAAAATCTGAAATCTCGTTTAGGCCCTCAAGATTTTCCGTTTCTAAAAAATCTTGCAAATCATTCAAAAAGAGAGCAAACAGAAAAGGCGACAAATTCTAACCTTGCCTTATCCCAATATCACATGAGAATTAGTCTGATTTGAGATTATTATATGTAATACAAGATTTAATATCTTTGTACATATTGAGAATGACATGATATATTTTTCCTTTAATACCATCTAAAAGTAGTTTATACCAGAGAGCCTCTCTCCAAACCGTGTCGAACGCCTTTTCAAAGTCAACGAATGCGCAGAACAGTTTCTTATTTCTATGTTTCAAAATTTCAAAAAATGATTATAAAGCAAATAGATTATCAGTTGTCGAGTACGATTTTCGGAATCCAAATTGATTTTCATTCAACAAGAGTGTTTCTTCAGAGGACATGATGACATATTTCGTGTACGTTAACAACCAAAGTGTTCTCATGATAAGATGTGTTGCATATATCCTCGATGCGTTTTCCCTTATGTAAATCGATACTGATGCTCACTCCCAGGTATTTTATTGATTTTCAAAATTCCAATTCTTTACCTTTCAAGGTGTACTTTGTAATTGTGTGGTCTTCTTTTTGCGACTGAGGGTTTATATTACATTTCACAGGTTGGAAAAAAGTTAAATAACAAAAATACCGAACTCCAAGGAAAATTCTAAGACGGAAAGTCCCTTAAAGATGGCAAATTCAAAAGCTCAAACATATCAACCGAACGGAAAACACCTGTCATATTCCGGAAACGCATTCCCCAAGTTTCAATCCAGGTGTCAATGTCTTTCTTGTAGCTCTAATCAGTCTTGGTTGTTGTTTATTTATTTCTCTATACTCTCTATATTCTTCTTATGTCGGTAGCTATATATAGGTTGAATCTCCATGATTTACTGTAAACCTGTGATTATTTTGGTTAAATAAGAGAATGTCTTACCATAGATAATTTATATAAAAAGAAGATGTGGTATTATTGCCAATGAGACAACTCTCCACAAGAGACCAAAATGACAAAGAAAGTAATAATTATGGTCACCGTACGGCCTTCAACAATGAGCAAAGCCCTTACCACATAGTCAGCTATAAAAGGCCCCGAAATGACAAATGTAAAACAATTCAAACGAGAAAACTAACGGCATGTTCTTCCTCTCCTTGATGTGCAATTTCTGAAATTAAAGTCACAATCACTTTTCTTCGACATACAAGCACGATAACTTCGTTTTCCCCTTTAGGATGATTTCCCCTTTAGGGTGATATGCCTCGGATAATTACCTATAGCAATCAAGTGTTTCATTGTGTTGTTATTCTTATTTGTTCACTGCTACTACGTTAGAAATTTGCAAAAAATATTGGATTGAAGGTTAATGCAGTAAACTCGAAGTTTCAAAACGGTTGAAATATGAAAGGAATAGTTGAGCAATTTTCTGTCACAATAATAGTGTTTGCTTAATGTAGAGATAACAGTCTATTTGGTCAAAGGGGGGAACTATCAGAGTTCACATCAGCCCTGACTATCGATTGATTTTCTCATCGCATTCTTTAATATATAAACCAGTACATTCTATGAACAACATGACGGGTGCAACTAGTGGAGAAGGATCTGTTTACCCTTCCAAAGATCCCACAGGTTTTAGTGGACTTCTTATTGCTCAGTCTTTATTTTTCTATGTAGGTTTTTGTGGACATACTTCTCTTTTCCTAGTCTTTCTTTTTGTCATGAAGTTGTCAGTTTATTTTCGACTTATGAGTTGTGAATGTCCCAAGGGTATCTGCCACTTTTTATGATTTCTTGGTCAAACAATATTTTGAGAAACAATATTATAGAGATATAAAGGAATCTTTCATTCCTTATTTCGAGGAAAATTTATCAACAGACAAGAATAATTTTCTATTTTACCTCTTGACACACACAAAAATTCCTTTTCATTATTGCGAAATTTCAAGTTGTTCTCATTGGAGCATACTGGCAAAATATTGAAATCTTTAATATTTGCCCCTTTCATATTTTAGCGTAGAATTTGTTCTACCATTGCATTGAACGATAAGCATATACCTACATTACATGTATATAAGAAAAGCGTCTGAGACCGTTAGACCATGAGAACTATACCGTCTACGATATAAAAATATAAAGATAGGGCAAAATCAACGAATGCGCAGAACAGTTTCTTATTTCTATGTTTCAAAATTTCAAAAAATGAGTTTAAAGTAAATAGACTATCAGTTGTCGAGTACGATTTTCGGAATCCAAATTGATTTTCATTCAACAAAAGTGTTTCTTTAGAGGACATGATGACAGATTTCGTGGTTAACAACCAAAGTGTTCTCATGATAAGATGTGTTGCATATATCCTCGATGTGTTTCCCCTATGTAAATCGATACTGATGCTCGCTCCCAGGTATGACACACAAAAAAAAAATCCTTTTCATTATTGTGAAATTTCAAGTTGTTCTCATTGGAGCATACTGGAAAAATATTGAAATCTTTAATATTTGCCCCTTTCATATTTTAGCGTAGAATTTGTTTTACCATTGCATTGAACGATAAGCATATACGTACATTACATGTTAGACCATGAGAACTATACCGTCTACGATATAAAAATATAAAGATAGGGCATTAATCCCAATGAGACAACTATGCACCAGAGACCATATGCAGTGGAAGTAACTTTAGATCACCGTATGGCCTCCAACAATGAGCAAAATCCATACCGTATAGTATGCTATTAATTTAGGTCCCGACATGCCTAAATGTAAAACAATAACAACGAGAAAATCTCGGACTGATTTATGACATAACAATAAACGAAAAACAAATATGCCAGACTATGATAGACAGCAACCAACAACTACCACTCAATTACAGACACTTTACTTAATGTGGTGGAGCTTAGAAATTTTTGTGAGTAATCAACTCTCCCACTAACATGGGGCAGTGGTGTAACGGGACAACGTTAGAACAAACTGATCATTTGAAACCTTTAATGGTATTACTACCATGCGCTGGGTCGATACCTTATCCGGTAGACTGTTAGTCCCTGATGGAATCACCATCAAGTACTTCCATACTTATCTTTATTGAACAAACAATACAATCATAAGGGTCAAGCAATAACAAATAAGATACATACATACAAGAATACAACAAATAAACAATGAAATTTGATGCACAATGTAAGATAATGACATGAAAATACTGGTTAGGCTGTATGTCCTCTATTCAATGATTTTAGTCTCGAGCATCACTGGAGAGACTTTTCTTTATTTAAATATTCAATATCTATGTATATCAAATATAATACAATTGTATACACTGTCACATTACAATAAACAGATTCATTTATGTCATACAACATCAAACCGTGACGGTAAAGTAATCAAACCGTGACGGTAAATTAATCAACGTTTAAATGCTATTGCACCTTTAGTCTGTTATACATGTATATTGTCTCATACATCCTACCCGTACATAAAAGTAGTTTATTAGTTTTCCCAAATCCTACTCCCTCCCCTATATCCCACATCTCAAATGTTTTAAACACCCTATATACATCATCTCCACTTTTGTTTACCCTAGTATATCTCACTTCCCTAAACTTGTCATTCCCTTTAAAACCTATATGCTGAATTTAGTAACGTTAACTTATTTTTGACAAAATTCATGCCAAAAATGTTGTGACGAAATGCGCATCTGATGCAGTTATTTTAACAGTGTGAAAGTTATACAACTAATATCTTATTAGTAGGCTTTATAAAGGGAAACTCATCCTGAAAATTTGCATAAAAAAGTTAAAACACTATTGGAAGACGGATTGTCTTCAAGAACGTATATGACACTAGTATCTGTATGATATACAAATCAAAACACGGACGAAATTAGCATTGTAGGGAAAAAGTTTGAAACTTACGAAAATTTGTGAAATATCAAAGGGAGATAATTATTAAACTTTTTATCGTGAAATTAGTTTCATTCTAAAAATGTATGCAATGTTACTAACCTGCAAAAAGCAAAGGATTTAGCTGATTTTAAGTCGTGTCATGTGAATATAAAAACTTGTAATTTATTTACATCACTGGTAAGATTAAAATAATTGCAACAACATAAAGAAATGGCAGAACATGTTTAGTCAATGTAATGCTATTCGTAATAAAATAATGCACAGTGAGTAAGGTTGTTCAGTGATTGAATGTTCTGTTCTGGTGGTTTTGTCCTGATCTGTTCTGGTGATTTTGTCCTGATCTGTGCTGGTGGTTTTGTCCTGATCTGTGCTGGTGATTTTGTCCTGATCTAAACTGGTGATTGTCTTGATCTGTGCTGGTGGTTTTGTCCTGCTCTGTGCTGATGGTTTTGCCCTGATCTGTGCTGGTGGTTTTGTCCTGATCTGTGCTGGTGATTTTGGCCTGATTTGTACTGGTGATTTTGTCCTGATCTGTGCTGGTGATTTTTGAATATATGTAAAGAAAGACAAAATGATGATTTTTGGCGTTTTCTCGAATAACAGAACGTATGTCTTTCCACCCAGACAAATGTCACATAATGAATTAACAATTAACCAAGAGAAATCCTATCCACTTCTTCTACAACATGGCCATATATGGTAGCATTGCATTTGTGCAAACTTTTTCAAAATCCAATCTTTCATTTGCGCCACAAGGTTATATTTCATTTGCGCCAAAAAATAAAAACTACATTAACGTCATTTTACAGGTAACAAATAACGGAAAAGTTTAAATAGTCATTGCTATTTCGCGAATAAGATTTTTTTTATAGTATTCCCCCTGGATAAACAATTGAGTTAATACTCATTTCTAATACAAAATTGAGAGTCACTTTGATTTAAAATCATATAGTGTTCCTATGTTTGAGGTGTTAAGATGGACATTGTCAATTCGGGACAAACAGAGAAAATTAGTCTGTAATTTATATTGACCACACATATAGTTTATCTTATGTTCTAAACAAGAGGCTCTCAAGAGCCTGAATCGCTCATATGTAGTTTTTATTTAAATTTTTCATCAAAATTTTTCTTTTGCTTTTAAGTTTTTAATGTATAATTAATAAGTGTGGACACAAACCAGTGTGTATAGTATCCAGCATTCTGAGAGTATTGCATGGCAATTAGGAAAGGTGAGCTAAAAACAATAAACGAAAAGCAAATATGAAACACAGCAACAAATAACAACCACTAAAATTATTGGATTTGGGTTGTGCAAGGAGGGATAAAATTTATGTACTGTATCCAAACCATGTCTTTAACATGGGACTGTGGTGTTACAGCACAACATAAGAACAAACATTTTTTTTCAAATAGACTTCCTGTATGTATCAGTGTGTTTATTTATTCCACATTAGCTAGAGGTACAAAATTTATTGGTGATAGGTTTATATCTCACAAAACATGTATAACTTGCTGAATGTTTGTGCTGTCCTAATTCAGGAACATCTAGGTAGCTTTTGTTAGTCGTGTATGTTTTTTTATATCTTGGTTCATATATGTTTTGAAGTGTAGTGACGTCCATTTTTTTTGTACTAGTATACATTAATGAATAAGGCCCTGATCAATCCTGCTTCTGTGTGTTGGATTATGGATTGAGGAGAAGATTTTTAAAGTTAACAATCATGATGAACAGTTAAAGGACAACAACTCCTTAATGGGTCAATTGACAATTTTGGACATTTGACTTATTTGTAGATCTTACTTTGCTGAACATTTTTACTGTTTATAGTTTATCTTTATCTGTGATAATATTCAAGATAATAACCAAAAACTGGAAAATTTCATTAAAATTGTCAATTTAGGGTCAATAACCCAAAAATCGGTTGCCCGATTCGCCTGAAAATTTCAGGGCAGGTAGTTGTTAACCTAATGAACATTTACCACCGTGTCAGATTTGCTCTAAATGCTTTAGTTTTTGAGATATAAGCCAAAAACTGCATTTTACCCATATGTTCTATTTCCAGCCACGGCAGCCATGTTTTTTGACGAAACTCTTAATAAAAAATAAACTTTATACTAGCTACCATAAGGGTCATTCTATTTAAGTTTGGTTGAAATTGGTTCAGCAGTTTCAGAGAAGATATTTTAAAGATAACAAACATGATGAACAAATTGTGTAAAATTGTCTTTAAAGGCAAATAACCCCTTAAGGAGTCAATAAACAATTTTAATCATTTTGACTTATTTGAAGATCTATAATAATATTCAAGATAATAACTAAAAACTGCAAAATTATCAATTCAGGGGTAATAACCCAAAAATTGGTTGTCCGACTTGTCTGAAAATTTAGCCCAGTCAGATTTGCTCTTAATGCTTTAGTTTTTAAGATATAAGCCAAAAACTGCATTTACCCATATATAGATATAAGAAGATGTGGTATGAGTGCCAATGAGACAACTCACCATCCAATGTTCTATTCTTAGCTATGGCGGCCATGTTTTTTTACGAAACTGTTTATAAAACACAAACTTTATACTAGATACCCGAATCCTTACCCTGAATAAAACTCTAACCCTAACCCTAGCCCTGACAATAACCATATCCCTTACCCTGAATATACCCGAACCCTAAACCCGTAATAGATCCCTTACCCTTACTATTACCCTTACTATACTCTAACCCTTACTCTGATTATAACCCAAATCCTTTCCCTGAATACACCCTAACCCTTACCCCGAATATAACCTCAACCCTAAAGCCTTAATAGAACCATAACCTTAATGCTTACCAATAGTAGATAAAGAAAATCTTTAAAAAGTAAAAAAGTTTAGCAAAATAGCTAGGTTTTTAAATTAGTCAAATGACCAACTTAAAAATGAGGGACGAAAGATACCAATGGGACAGTCAAACTCATTGATCGAAAACAAATTGACAACGCCAAGGACAAAAATAAAAAGACAAACAGACAAATAAAAGTACAAATGACACAACATAGAAAACTAAAGACTAAGCAACACGAACCCCTTCAAAAACTGGGGGTGATCTCAGGTGCTCCGGAAGGGTAAGCAGATGCTGCTCCACATGTGGTACCCGTCGTGTTGCTTATGTTATTACAAATCCGGTAAATAGTCTAATTCGGTGGGTCACATTCGTGAAAAGGGAAGGGTATTGTAGTTACGACATAAGGAACATATCCGATATCATCTGTGAAACGGTTATTCCATAACGGTCAACCAACTCGTGATGGCGTCCGTAAAATTTACGAAGGGATGAGTTCAACTTCACCATTTGGAACTCTTGGTTTAATAGCTTCCTTGTGAGTAGCAATCCTCTATCAAGGAAATCATGATAGGAAATACAAGCCCGGGAATATCGTATGAATTGGGAGATATATACTCCGTATGCAGGCGCTGCTGGAATGTTGCTACATAGAAATGGAAAGTTCACAATTGGGAAGCTGAAATCATCTTTTTTGTCGTAAAGTTTTGTTTTCAACCTTGTCAATTTCTAGATGTAAGTCAAGATATGAGGCAGACTTGACTGTATCTGTAGTATCCTTTATCTCTAGTTCGATGGGATAGATTCGTTCAACATAGTCACCAAATTTTGTATTATTTAGTGAGAGAACATCATCTATATAGCGGAACGTAAAGTTAAAGGATATTTCTAACTTTTTATCTTTCTTCCTAAGAAGTTCCTGTATGAAGTCAGTCTCATAATAATAAAGAAACAAGTCGGCAGATCGACAATTAACCCCTTGTAATATCTTGTACATTGGAAGATGATTTTTACCCATTCTTTGCTTATTTTTCAACGAACAGGTAGAGATGTTCTTTTTAAAGTAGTGAAATGATCAGCAAAATAAGAAATAAAAATGAGTCAACATGGCCGAAGTTGTCAATAGGCCTCTTATAGGCGGTATTACCCATGAATGATTTTTCAATTTTTAACGTTTGTTACAGAAACTATAACAGAAAGAGAAAAATAATTACAACCAAAATGTTCAAAAAAACAATATCTACAAATATAACTACATTAACGAAATCGTCAATTGGTCCATTAAGAAGAATAACGGCTTTTGTCTATTATCACGAAGACTAAAATGAATATTCGAAAATGTAAAAAACAAAAATGATCAACAAAATAGAATCTACAAAAATGCCAACGAGGAAGAACACAATAAGATGACTCCTAAGCAAAATGGGGATGTTAAATTTGATGTATGCCTTTTTGTGCTTCTTCGTTACATTTGTTTGTTTTTATAGTGATTAAGATGATAACACAATGTTGACTGCTGTACCCCTGTTTTTGACATTTTACCTATTGTGTCTGTTTGTTTTGTTCACACATCGTTGTCAATATAATGAAATTTGATGCGACTGTCATACAAGTGAGAGGTTTAGCTAGCTATAAAACCAGGTTCAATCCACCATTTTCTACATAAGAAAATGCCTGTACCAAGTCAGGAATATGACAGTTGTTATCCATTCGTTTGATGTGTTTGAACTTTTGATTTTATCATTTGATTGGGGACTTTCCTTTTTGAATTTTCCTCGGAGTTCAGTATTTTTTGTGATTTTACTTTTTCCTAACAGACATTATTGGCCTTTAAGATGGCGATTCTTTACTTATTACTTGTTTTGTCTAGTACATTTGCATCTCCAAAAACTATAATAGACAATTAGAAACTATAAGCAGTAAAAGTTTGACATGTGAGCGAATCAGACTCTTAGTGAAGCCTCTTGTTTTTCATCCGTCCTCTCATTCATATGTGCATGTATATGTTTTTTTTCGATAAAAATCTGACTCTCAAATAATTATGGCGATAAATGCACATGCAAATGGAATGATCTGTGGTAGTATAACATTGAAACGGTTCTATTTTGATTTAATTTTACTTGAGTATATAGGTTCCTTAAACAAATGTCATTTTCTACTCAGAAAACTTTGATAAACACATTAAAATAAATATTCTGGCTCCAAAACATTTCAGTATTTTTTTAGGCTTGATCCGCTCTCCAAATTTTCAAAGGTAGGTATACAGTAAAAACTGCATTATAAAATAGTAAAATGTGTGTTGATAGTTATCAAAGGTACCATAAATGTAGCACACTTTATATCATCCATCAGTAAAAACATATGCAGTTTGATATATAAGTTGAATGAAATGACATTGTTTATAACAAGTTACATTGAATTTGATGACTTTTAATGAATCATGTTTTCCAGATCTTATTATTTTTATATTGTAAATGCCTTTGCATTTGTTTTTTAATTTGTGAGACAAATATCATTTGTTTTATCATCTATGAAAAATGGAGATATCTACAGATGGTATTACGCTTATAAGAGAGCTCAATAACAACACAATATAATCGAATGCAAAACATTGCCTTTGAAGCTTTTTTTACACAGATTATAGAACGCATAAGAGAAAAATTCCTGAGGGCTTAAATAAAATTCCCAAATATTTATATTCATTGGTCAAACCAACTTTCTGTTCATTGAATTTAATGTTGTATTTTTTTAGAACTTTACCTGATTTATTAAAAATCATTAAGATATATGCATACTTAAATGTATCTGTTGTATATCAACTTCGATTGTATAGATGCGTTCAACATAGTCACCAAAGTTTGAACTATTTAGTGAGAGGACATTATCTTTATAGCTGAACCTGAATTAAAGAAAAATGCTAGCATCTTTTCATTCTTCATAAGAAGATCCTTTATAAAGGCAGCTTTATATGAATAAAGAAACAAGTCGACAAGAAGAGGAAAACATTGGTTCCCATAGGAAGGCCAATTGTTTTTTGAAATCACGTCTTCCAAACGTAACAAATATGTTGTCAATCAAAAAATCAAGCATCTTTATAATGTCAGTTTCAGAGAAATTTCTGTTTGAATCAGAGTGAATTTTTACAAAGTAATATCTATGTACGCTGCTCATGTTTTATTCAAAAAAACGAAACACTGTCAGTTCCCAGAATCCATACCTAAAGTAAGAAGTCACATATTCTGAATCCCCAATGTAGAAATGTATATGACAATCTTTTGACATGTAAAAGAGGGAAATATTTAGGAATCAATTGATCAAATTTACCAAAAGTTGATCACGTTTCTTATTGATCAGGAAGTCATAAACAACGATTTAAAGATTCTTCAGGTTGCATTTTAAAAAGTTAAATTTATACGGCTTCGATAAATCATGATTGTGCAAGCACTTTCAAAAAGTTTTTATTATTGTTAGTAAAGATATATTGGCATTAATTGGACATTTCAACAAGTGTTTTGTTATATGTATATCAACCTCTGGTAACCAATTTCATCAATCAATGTTTTGTAAATACTTTAATAGCTAATCTTATATGAATCCACAAATAAATCAGTACAACAATACTCTGTAAGTCCACTCTGTCTCTATTGTAAATATGTCAACGTTAACATGATACCACTTCGTTTTTAATTGAAGCAATATATCTGTAATATTTAGATTAACGAAAGGAAATAATCTGATATTTGAGTAATTATATATTACACAAACGCTTCCTTGTCTGAGCTATTTAAACTTATATTTTCCTGTTTCATTGTTCAAAAATCCAAATGAGGTAGCACAGACATGAGCATATCCTTGACGATTTTGCTTCTTGGCAGTGGTGTTATTTGGAGGTAAAATACTTACATGTAAATGCATTTGTTCGTTTAACCGCAAATATTGAATTCTGTTTTTAATTCCTTTTTTATCCGAAATTTACATAATGATTAGAAAAAGAAATAGAATAACAATAATAAAAAAAAAATAGAATCGGCATGTAAGCATTGTTTTCTTAATAGATTATTGTTTCAATATCTACGTCAACACAATATGGAACAATGAGTTGTAGAGTAAAGTATAAATTTAGCGCGATTAGATAATTACATAGACGGTTGCTTCTCACAAGGAAACTATTAAACTAAGAGTTCCAATTGGTGACGTTGAAATCATCTCTCCGTAAATTTTACGGAGGCCATCACGAGTTGGTTGACCGTAATAGAATATCAGTTTCACAGATGACGACGGATATGTCCCAATTGTCGTAAAGACAATCCCGTCCTCCTTTCTCCGAATGTGACCTACCGAATTTGACTTATCACAGGGTTTGTACTTACATAAGGAACACGACGGGTGCCATATGTAGAGCAGGATCTGCTTACCCTTGCGGAGCAACTGAGATCACCCCAATATGTTGTGGAGTTGGTATTGCTAAGTCGTAAGTTTTCCAAGTTGTGTATTGTGTACTGTTGTTTGTCTTTTGAACTTTTTTTCTTTTTTTTGCCATGGATTTGTCAGTTTATTTTCGACTTACGAGTTTGAATGTCCTTTTGGTATCTTTCGCCTCTTAAACACATGCTATGTAATAATACCGAGATATGGTATGATTGTTAGGGAGACAATGATCATCCAGCGACAAGACAACAATGATGTGAATAACTACTTGCCACAAGCAGCTTTCAACAACGAGTAACCGTATATGTCTTTGTATCATTAATAAAAATGGATAAATAAAATTCACTAGTTATACAGAGACAGATAACGTAATTGATAATAATCATAAATTATGCAAGTCATAATCCTAATGGTAATATCTAAAAAATGAAAATTATATTTTGCAGTTTTTCAGAAGCAGGTTACTGTGATTTCTATAAATCATGCTCAAAAGTAGCATATACTTCTCAATCATACACGGAATCGTGCAACTTTTGGTATTGGGGACGATGTACAAAATATAGGTACTGTTTCTTATTGTGTTATAGATATGATAAATGATATGGTAATTAAACAAATAACAACTATTTTTCTTTGTATTTTTTGTATTGTATATTTTTGTAAGTCTTAAATCTCAACAATCCAAATACATTGACTAATAGGTTATACTAAGAAATGACATGAATTAGTACATACATGAAGTAAGATTTTCATAAAAACATATTTCATTCGACAGATACTCAATTTTTTCTCACAATAATCCTTTAACAATTATGATATTAAAATATTTTCTCGTATGATAAATCATATGAGAATCCTTTTTCGTAAGTCGATACAGTAAAGAACCGGAATTTTGTGTTGGATCCTGAAACCGTACCCAAAAGTTTAAAATCGGTGCAATTTCAAAATATAAAGGTGTAACCACATTTGTTGTTGACGTCTCAAGCTTTTACGTTTAGTGATGTTTAAAAATGACACGAGAAATATCGATTCAAAAGGTGCGTTCACACGATATTACATTCTACTTTAATTTGATTTGACGACATCAGCTTAGATACATTGATTGCCTTCGTATTCACACCATTCTATTTTATTCGATATTATATTCGATTTTTTATTTTGATATATGTTCTTTGAAAATTGCCTTTACAAATAAAAGCAAAGTGATAGTATAAATCTGTTGAATTTTTCTTGTCAAAAAGTTGCTCTTAAGAATCACTCTGTTGCTTAAATTTGGCCAAGACAGTTGACTGCGCAAAAATAACTATGATTATCAGATGTCCTGTCAAAAAGAGCCAAATAGACGTTTTAAAATGGAGTAATTATTTCTTGAATAAGGTGCAATATACTGGACCGGCAAAGAATAAAAAATGTACAGCAAATGAAAAATTGGCAGTTCATACACTTATGTGGCATCCTAAACCTGCGAAAGCTTTCAGTATAAAAAAGATAGCTATAAATGACAATATTTTCATGACGAATTTTGTCAGATGTCCGAGGACTTTTATGTCAAGTTTGAGAGTCAGCTACCCAGTTTACACATCAATAACCTCTAGAAACAATGTGATTATTCCAATAATAGATATAAGATATGCGCAAAGATCATTAAAAGAATTTCGCGGAATTTTATTTTATCATAAAGGCATACATTTCACCAAGCTCTAATACGTTATTTCTTTTTTGTCATGCATAAGAACAGGAATAACAGTTCTGTATTGTTTTTGCTTCAATGTTTCAATTTTCTTAGAACCCCAGAATCCGATGCATGTTTATCGCGCATGAATGGGTTACCGGAAAAAGTTCTAACGAACCTATCCCATTTAAGTCTTTGAAGATATGCAAATCATATAATAATTATAGAAAGTTATTGCCATTTTATTTAGAAACAACAGTAAGTTCCCGATGTTTAAAACTCGTAAGATCACATTGAATGTACACATTAACACAAAAAGAAAACCTAAAGGAAATGCATAAACTATAAACGGAGCGATGCCGGGTACGTCAACAGGATTTTGATTAAGTAAGTATTCATTTTCAAGCAATTCACACTGACGAATTAGATACTTCTTGATATCTAAGTTAGGGGAAAGGGACATTTGTGTTATGACCAGCAAACCACATCGCTTGGGTCCAAAAGAACAAATTATGTGCATAGTGCTAACAAACACTAAAGAAAATACTTCTAACGTCTCAAAAAAAATGTGCGGAAGATTGAGAATTAACTCGATTGCTGCTATGGCGAAAGGGAATTTTAACCAATTTTTAATAATGCAAACGGAGTTAACTTATTAGCCTTAATGCGATAGCTATTGTGATAAAAACACATCGTATATCAATCAGGACAATTAGAAAAATGAAAGACATAAAAAGAAGTGGACCAAACATAAGTAGGACAATAACAGGCGACATACTATACTATACTGTTATTCCTTTCAGTAGCAATATGAGCAATGCCAGTGCCCAGCAATGATTTCATGAATACCATTTTGAAAAGTTAACATATCTTTGTAGAAATCGTAAAATATGTTCGTAAAGTGTGGTTTCATTGTTTTTATTAAAAATCTTAGAACAGAGTATAACATAATTTTGAAATAAAGTAAACATTACTATTATAGACACAGAACATATACAGGGTATTACAGATGTATAGACGTTCGATGTTGCAATGGATATACTGGAGAAAACTGTACACAAGGTAACTATTTGGCCAAGCTTTATGTTGGGTTTGAGATGTAAAAGATGTAAGTTTGCGTACACACTGTGTTATATTTAGTATCAAGGGGAACTGCTATTCCGTATTTCAAATGATTGGTGTTAATTTTTTCCAGAATAAGAGTTTTTTCTTTAGATATGCATTCTATTTACAAGGATTTTCATTTACAAGAACATTTTTTGATCTCGAATATTCTCAAGAACATGTGTAAAGATTATGACGCGATACTGATAGAAAACATATACGAATGATATGAAATAATAATACCGTATTATTAGACAAAATTGCCGAAAAATATGTCGCTTCACCATGCTGCAAAACAAGGACTAGCAAGAACAATACATTAAAATACATTAACTAGTATTTTTTGAAAACGAGAAGAAAAAACCTTAAAAGTATTCATCTTTTCCACGGAAATATATTTCTTTGATGTCTAATTCATTGAAACTGATCCCTCATAAAATGTTGTAACCATAATAAAGCGAAGGAACAGTTACACTTTCACAATGCAGATAAGTTATTTACAACAGTTCTCTATCTTCAAAACCTGAATAACAGTAGAGTACACATATAGTTTTATTAAAGAAGACTGAACCATTGCTATAGTTTAAGAAAAGGTAATGATAATGTTGAAATAAGAGTATGTTAAATAAGTATGAGGCGCGGATTTAGTCACACCTATTGTATTAAAGGAGCTCCTGAAATAAATCAGGACCCTCATAATTTGAAAATTTGAATTCAGGACACCTAAGGATATCATGAAATTGAAATATGAAGTTCCTTAAAGAAATAATCATGGAGCTCTATAAATATTAAGAATTTTTTGAAATATTTAAGGATTTCCTGAAATAAATAAATAAACTCATCATAGATACCATGATTGACATTTTATACGCCAGACGCGCATTTCGTGTACAAATAAAATCATCATAGATACCAGAATTGAAATTTTATACGCCAGAAGCGTGTTTCGTCTACAAAAGATTCATCAGTGAAGCTCAAAGACTCATAAGTGACGCTTGAATAAAAAAAGTTAAAAAGGTGAAATCAATCACAAAATTGATGAACCAAAAGTTCCAAAATGTTTTGCCAAAGAGAGGCGAAGATAAAAAGTGACATTCAAACTCGCAAATCAAAAACAAACTCACAATGCCATAGCAAAAATCAATAAACGACGAATAGTAAAACAACTGTTACAGTAGACACAACACAACATAGAAAACTAAAGACTGAACAACACGAACCCCAACAAAACCAGGGATGATCTCAGGTGCTCCAGAAGATAATCAGGACAATATTGAGTTTACGACAATTGGAACATATACTTTGTCATTTGTAAAACACATATCTCATAACGGTCAACCAACTCGTGATGGTGTCAGTTGAAAAATGAAGGGATGATTTCAACTTCACCACTTGGAAATCATAGTTCAATAGCTTCCTTGTAAGCAGAAACACTCTATCAAGGAAATCGTGATAGGAAACGCAAGCTCTGGAATATCGTATCAACTGGGAGATATATACTCCATATACAGGTGCATCTATAGTGTTGGAAAGTCTGCATTCATCTCTTCTATCGTAAAGTATTGTTCTCAACCGACCCTCATTGTCAATGTCTAGCTGTAGGTCAAGATATGATGCAGATTTAACTGTATATGTTGTATACTTTATTTGAAGTTCCATGAAATAGTTCCGTTCAACATGATAACCAAACTTTGAATTATTGAGTAGTTATCTATATATCGGAACACGAAGTTCAAACATAAGATGATATATTCCGGGGGTAGAAAAACCTTAGAATTTTGAAAAATACAAAGTAAATATAAAAAATGAATACAGACCGATAATTTAGGAAGGTTCTGAAATATTTCAGAATATCCTGTAATCAAATTATGAAGGATATGACATATTTCATGATATCCTGAAATCGAAATACAGTGGTCCTGAAATATTCAAAGAGGTCTTGGTCCTGGAATATTTCAATAAAATCCTTAAATACAATACTTTTGACTAAATCCGAGCCTTATAAATAATAAATGTCAGTAATTAAGTCCTGCTCTTGGTATTTTAGATAATCACTGCTACTTCTTCTTCTGTCCACCTCATGATCTTTTCAAAATCTCATGGATTCTCATTTCACAACTAAGTTTTAAAAAAGAAAATGGAAATGAAATTCTAAAGTTTATTGATTAAAACTAAGTGTTAAAATGTTTGTCTTTAAGCTATCTGTAACGGATCAACAACATGCCAGAATGGTGGAACTTGTACAACGCCTAACAATTGTACATGTATTTCAGGATTTGCTAGTCCAGATTGTAAAGGTAAGTATATTTTGATGATCGTTTATGTGATATTTAAATTGTACATGCAGAAATATATTTAAATACTAGTATATTTATCAAACAATAATAGTAAGTGAGTTAAAAGAGAGGCAAAAGATACCAAAGGGACATTCAAACTCATAAGTCGAAAATAAACTTACAACGTCATGGCTAAAAAAGAAAAAGACAAACAGACAAACAACAGTACACAAAACACAACATAGAAAACGAAAGTCTGCGAAACACAAACCCCACCAAAAACTTGGGGTGATCCCAGGTGCTCCGGAAGGGTAAGTAGATCCTGCTCCACATGTGGCACCCGTCGTGATACTTATGTGAGTACAAACCCGGTAATAAGCCTAATTCGGTAGGTCACATTCCGGGAAAAGGGGGTACAGGATTGTAGTTACGACAATTGGAACATAACCGCTATCATCTGTGAAACGGATATTCTATAACGGTCAACCAACTCGTGATGGCGTCCGTAAAATTTACGCAGGAATGATTTCAACTTCACCACTTGGAACTCTTGGTCTAATAGCTTTTTTGTGAGCAGCAACCCTCTATAAAGGACATAAATCTTGATAGGAAATACAAGCTCTGAATATCGTATCAACTGGGAGATAAATACTTCGTATGCAGGCGCTGCTGGAATGTTGCTACATAGAAAGGGTTTTCAACCGAAAAAAGTTCCGGAATGAAGTCGGCCTCATATTGTACATAAAGAACAGGTCGGCAAGAATAGGAGCACAGTTGTTTCACATGGGAATGCCGATTTTTTGTCCTCCAAACGTAACAAATATGTTGTCAATCAAGAAATCAAGCGTCTTGATAATATCGGTTTCAGAGACTTTTTGATCGAATCAGAGTGATTTTTTACAAAGTACGATTTATCCCTCCCTAAGACAAGATACTTGTATCTCCGTTGGCCATTCTTTTTTTTTAAACAAAGCAGGACTCTTTCAGTTTTTCTTTTAGTTTGTAATGGGGAAGACTTGTGTAAAGTGTAGAAAAGTCAAATGTTTTAATACTATTGCAAGTTGAAAGAGTCTTAGATGGTATGTACTCTAAAAGATCTTTGAAATTTTAAGTATCCACATCTGATTCACGCTACCTCTAGAATAGGAAGTTTCACTATAACTTAGGAGCCCGGCCTTGATTGCTGATAAAATTGATGTGAATGATTTAGAAAGAGGTTTCGTGGAGCAAATGAAAGTCTCAGCAATATAACGTTGTTTGTAAGGACACTTATGTACTTGATGAATCCAATACAGTGATAGAAGATACAGTTCTACAACAGACCTATGGTTATCCAGGATTTCCTCCTTGGTAAGTGTCGTGGGGGTATATGTTGAGTTTCCAGGTGAAATGTAAATACCTGATTCATTCATCAAGCAGTTTATGTAATGTGATTTACAAAAAAAAAAACGATGTTGTTTGGGGCTTTATCTGGGGGGACAACAAAAAATTCATGGAGGTAGGACAGGTGTTTTGCAAAATTTAGGTCTTTAAAAATTGATGTAGCATGGGTTTTTATAGACCCATTCAGTTTTTTAATTCTGATTTGTATCAACGACCTCACAGCCTTTATCCATTCAAAGAGTATCTGCGTCTTCTTTCTCGCGTTTAACCTATTAGCATTGCTTTGATATAGGTATAAGAAATGAAAGGTACAGACTTATCTTTAAAATAGGAAGGTATTTTCGAGTGAGCTGATTTATGATGAAGGATATTGCCTAAGTTGATGGCATTGAGACCTTTGTTGGCAAAGGAAAGTTTCAGAAACGATCTTTTAAAATGACTCCAAGTTTGTAGCAATTTCACCCATTCTTTTTACGTTTTTAATATCTCTTTTTTGCAAAATATTATGATTTTAAATTATTCTTCAAAAGAAGTTTGTTTCCTTTCATCTTAACAATACCACGTTTGTTGAAAGTTTACTATTTTCTTCTAAATGATAAAAATAAACTTTACATTGTTTTCAAATGAAGTTGTGAATGTTATAGCAATATATTTATTAATTTATTTATACCAATCGGGTTGATAACTCTTGATCAAAGACATCGCACCGAATTCTATGAAATAGCATTTTAAAGTCATTTTGTTTTCATCATATGAACTCCGCATTCCATTTCTTTCTTTCCTTCTATTTCTCTTTTATGTTAGAACAAGAAAAAAACTACCAACCAAGGTATTTGCTGTTAAAAAGACACATTTTGAAGTCTGTGAATACTCAAGTTTTGTTCAATATTCTTACTTAACATTATCACAACATTTGTTGCATGAAAATAATTGCGTCGTATTTGTACAAAAACTATAGGCCATATCATTCCTCATATTTGGTACCAAGGTTTTTTGCGCATACTCTGTCGTGTGAATCGTTTTTATATCCTTCCTTTATCAATAGGCCACTTTTGAGTTCGTTACATTTCCGTCAAAAACTTTAGTTTTAGTGAACATCATTCGTGCGTTAAGGGGCATCGTCACTTCCTTTCCTTGTTGAGCGAGCGGTTGAAAAAATATGATGCTATATTGCACGAATTATTCGGCAATTAAATTCTTATAATTGATTAATCAGCACTGCTGTCATTAGTGAATTGTGATTAAGTACCTACGGAACAACAGTTATTTCTAGTTTATACTACATAATGACGATCACGAAGACGATTGATGAACTTTAATAGTGCAGGGATACAGGCGGTCCCCTCTATCTGGTAAATGACGTCATAAAGGCGCGCATAATTGACCAACTTTTCCGGTGAAAGACATAGCTCAAAAGTGGTCTATTGTCTGTCAATTGAATACAAATAGATTTCTAAAATAAATGTTCGTCGCATTTTTTGAGAAACTGATCTTTCTGAAATTTTATATTAAACTTCATACGAGCCTGCGATACAATGTAACTCATTTTCACTACCATCGCTTATCAACTTTCTGTTTACTCAAAATTTATATCGAAGTTTTCATTATGGAGCGAAACCTCTAAGAATGTCTTGCCTACGTTTTTTTTTATATCAACAATGCAAGTGTAGTAGTTTCTATGTTTATGAACTATTTGTACAAGAAGTCAGAAGTGAGCTTTGTGTGTTTGTGTTCTTGTGATATTACGTATTATACAAAAATATCCGGACCAACTCGTTAATGAACGTCTTAATTTTTTTTTCATCAGATCATAAGGTAACTCTTTTTTAATATTATTGTTGTCTCAGAAATAAGCATAGCAGTAAAACACAAACTCTTTATATGTGTATTTCATATTTCCCAAAATGTTAACTCATATTATTAGAAATTATCTTGACCTTAAAAAATTGCTAAGAAAAAACCTGAAACTTTATTTTGTTTATTGATTTGTGGTGTGGAATTTTGTTCAAACTTTGTAACATATACTAATGGTATTTAGTTTCAATTTCTCCAAATTTTACATTAAACGAGCTTTAGACCAAGAACAGATCTATAATTATTTAGACCAAATATATCATAACAAAGTCAATGTAGGACCTTTTTTGAGATATTATTGTGTCTGGGAGACACAAATGATGCCCTGCAGATGGAAAGAGTATTTCAAAATACAATCTCCCAAAAGAGCAAATGTAAACAAAAATCAAAACCCTGACCACATGCACACCTTCAATATATGTACAAATAGCCAGCAAAGTGAAAACTTCCTAGCTTTTAAACTGTAGGAGGAGTGATGTGAAATAACTATATACTCATAATGGGACGGACGGACGGACAGGGGAAAACAATATGCCCCCCCCCCCAACTTTTAGTTGCAGGGGCATAACAAGAAGCAGTATTTATATACTTACAGAGTGTGATCTTTAACGTCAGAAATTACTATACACGTAGTACATTATTTCGTTTGAAATTAAGTTTTTGAATGATTGAGGCCTGAGATTAGGAATTGAGTAATTTGAAATATAGTGTTAGAAATATTTAGTTTCTGGAGGAAAAATTATTTCCAACTGTTCTTTTAATGATTAAAGATATTAAGAATTTTGTTGAAAATAACACAACCAAATTTAAATAAATATGTAATAACAACAATACCGATCTCCTAGGTTAATTAAAAACGTGTAGAAAAATGCTCCTTTCTAACTTTAAATTCCGTTTTACAATATGGTTCAGCTATGTATGCACCACAATTTGTCAGAATAAGTGGTATGCAAAATCACTCAATTGAAAGCAAATACAGAAATAAAGTATTAGAAAATAAAACACAACAGAAAAAGCAATTCAAACCTGTAATACATGTTAACCCCGCTTTTGTAGTAATAAATCGTATTTAGTGATGTCAAGATTTTGAACGTCAGTAATCTAGTTTTAAATTTTTTATTAAAAAAATTTGGGAAGGAAGTCGGAATTGTGGCGATGATAAATGTTACATATCCCTGGGAATGTACGACGCAGAAATTTTAGGAATTATCAGACCTATAGCTTTCTTGCAAACAGCAATCCCTTATTTTTTAGTTATTTGTGTTTTAAGTCTGTGATTTATGTTTACACTGTTTTGGTTGCTCGATCCCAATCTTTGTAACATAAATTAATCATGTCTGTTTGGGTTGCTTACCTAATTTTGTCAATATAACGGAACTATTAACAACTGTCATACAAGTGGAATGTTTAGCTAGCTATAAAACTAGCTTGAACCCACGATCTTTTCTGGAAAATGCCTGAACCAAGTCAGGAATATGACAGATGTTTTCCCTCGTTTCGTTGGTTGATAACGTTTGATTTTGGTCAGAAATTATGGACTTCACCTTTTTGAATTTACCTTGGAGTTAAGTATTTTTGTTATACTTTTTCATCAAAGAAATACTGAGGAATTTCTTAATTAAGATCTATACTCGATATACAAGATATACAAGATCTGTTGGGATGTTTACAGTTGGAAATAGATGACATTTAATTTGGCTAGTTCTTAACCGACCTTAGTGTAAATTTCTAGATGTACCACAACTGTTTTCATATCCAGTATGCTTACATAAAGAAATAATTTTAGATGTAAACGAGTGCTCCTTTCAAAATGGAGGATGCGACCAAAATTGTGCAAATACCAATGGTTCATTTGAGTGTTCATGTGACAGAGGTTATCTGCTTCAAAACGACAACAAAACGTGTATTGGTATGTATCATTACAGAGATCCTACTACATTATAAAAACTGACAGATTGATGCAGATTCTGTAACCTATCGATTATAAACATTTCTATACATTTTTTTAAACAGAACTGCATATAATTATGCATATGATAACGCCAAACACACACATATAAGTAACACTCAATGCCTTACTCAATTGATAGCCATTAAGCAGTAAATGTTAATATAAAATATAAAGTTTCATTCTACTGAGGGGACTACTGAGATGCATGTTTTCATGAATTAATGCTTTGTAAAGATTTTTCTCTGAGGGTAACATAATGCATATGTTTATTTACAGACATCAACGAATGTCTAGATAAAAATGGCGAATGCGAGCAAATTTGTAGAAATACCAATGGTTCGTTTCATTGTAGATGTAAGGATGGTTTCGTACTACTATACGATGGCAAAACATGCACAGGTATTCTTTCAAGCTTTTCTGCAAATGTTTTTACTTTTTTCCTGATATATGACACCGCATTTCATATTGATATAACATGTCAAACTGTCAATTAATCAACAAACATTTATACTGTGGATTCATTTATTTTCGTGGGTATCATTTTTCGTGGATGAAGGAAAACGTAAGTATCACCATTATGTACTCATTGTATCGTAACTCAAAATGTCAAAAGAGTTGTGAATAAACACATGAAAGAAGTTGTGTTGATAAAATCACAATGAGTAATCAAAGTTTACTTTTTTGTACAAGTTAATAGTCATATGATATTAAGACAAAAGAAATACGTACAAGCCTAGAATTGACCTCCAAATTATACATTTGTTTCTCTCTTTTACGTCGTGTTCTCTTGTTATTAGATAGTCTTTATCCGACCGCTAAGTTGTATATGATTGCCAGTTTTCTTCTTCCAAGCCAGGAGCTTCCCTCCTGGTACCCCGGCTGCATCCACCAATGAAAACTGGTCGTCATGAAAAGGCCAAGGATACTGATAGTGGTGTTACAAACCAACAATAAATCAATCAATTCAAGACGTCTATATGTTCTCTCATTTATTTGTATTGTAGTCATGTCATGTAATGTTGTCATTTTAATGTTATATTTAACATTGCCATAAAAGCGGGAGGTTTGGCATGCCACAAAACCAGGTTCAACCCTCCATTTTTTTCTTAAAATGTCCTGTACCAAGTCAGGAAAATGGCGATGTTATATTATAGTTTGTTTCTGTGTGTGTTACATTTTAATGTTGTGTCGTTGTTCTCCTCTTATATTTGATGTGTTTCCCTCAGTTTTAGTTTGTAACCCGGATTTGTTTTTATCTCTATCGATTTATGAGTTTCGAATAGCGGTATACTACTGTTGCCTTTATTTAGCCTCCGGATGGTCGGCCATATTACCAATATCTGTCAATCGGATGTTGGACGACTTCCATTTTGGTTTGGTTGGATGTCCAGCTTACTCGATGTGAGATTTTTTTATGGAAATGCACTTAAAAATGTAAACTGTCAAAGCAATGTGCACATACGTCAAGTCCTACTGACAAACAAGAATACAGACTATTTGATTTGTTTTGCATGATTTGTTCTTGTGTTGTGCCGTTACACCACTGTACAAGGTTAGTGGTAGGATTAGCGCCTTCAAACATGTTAAACACCGCCACATTATATATGTACCTATCCCAAGTCATCAGCCTGTAGTTCAGTGGTTCTCGGTGTTTTATGTCAGTCATATTTGTTTTTCGAATCGAATTGTTTCAAATTAGTCATGTCTTTGCCATTAATAGCCGACTTTGCGTTATAGGTTTTTTTGTCTGTCCAATTTTTGTATCAGCCGTGCATTCACCACCATTTCGTCGATAGTTTGTAATTTAACAACACTTATTGTACTAGGAAAATTGTTGTCAAACTTTTCTTGGCTTCTATTGAAGAGAATGATTTAATATTTGGTATGCAGCTTCATAATGATGAGTTGTATAGTTTGAAATTTTTCAACACTCATTGTATAAGAAACATTCTAGTCAAACTATTCTTGGCTCCTATTTAATGGAATTATTTAATATTTGGTCAGCAGCTTTATCATGTTGAGTTGTATAGTCTGAAAATTTTCAACACTCATTGTGCTAAAAAAATATTCATCAAACTTTTGTTGGCTCCTATTAAAAGGATTGATATAATATTTATACAGCCAACTTCAAGCCACTTCCTTGTTTGGCGATATTTTGAAATTTTACAGCACTCATTGTACAAAGAAATGTTTTTGTACAATATTTGTCTTTAATGAAAGGAAATGAGTATTTGTGCTTCATAAAATTGAGAATGGAAGTGGGGATTGTGTCAAAGAGACAACAACCCGACCAAAGATCAGAAAACAGCCGAAGGCCACCAATATATACATGTTACCTCCACCAATTGCATGCAGCGACACAGGTCAAGACGCGGTATTGGTCTTGTTAATATTCTTACTCTTCTCCTTCCTTAGATTTTTTTTTTATTTCAGATAAAAATGAATGCATTTTTAGTAATGGAGGTTGCAGTCAAATTTGTGTGAACGATTACGAATCTCATCATTGTGAATGCGCTCCTGGCTTTAAGCTACAAGGTGATGGAAAATCCTGCTCAGGTAACAGTTTATCAATATTCTAGTTAATATAGAAGAATTTGAACTTGTATAGTCAAAATAGTACCAATAAAGACAACGCGACATACCAAAAGAGAACAAACTGTGATTTGATTACAGAACAATAAACGTTTTATATCAACTATGACATTACCTTACCAGTGTGATCTTGAATTGTATGATATGATAATATATATTTTATACATTTACTATCCATTAATTCTGGTGAAACACACACACTTAAAATTGAATGATATAATACACTTATATCGCAATCTAATATTCCAGTTCACTTATATTAGATATGTACACATACATTATTTTCTTTCTGGTTATATATGGAGTGTTTGGTGAAAACAGTGCTGTAATTTAATTGTTTACCGCTAAAGTGTGCAATCCGATGTGTATTTAATCCTTACTATGCCGTAAAGCCTATAATTTAGGCTTTTTGTACTCCTTTCAAATGCCAACGGTCTTTTTTAGGCTTAGCAACGGTTGCCTATTTCGTCTGTTTTGTAACAATACACATTACGTCACAGATGGTAGGGAAAATACATTGAGGCTCGACACGGGGTTTCAATGCGGGAAAATACGGTTTATTGGAAAGGACAGACTTGCCATTGCTGTCGTCATATGACTTTGACGTAATGCTTAAATATGACGTCTTAACTGTAGACAGCATCGTAAGATAATGGTCGTCTCAAGAAAAATTTTAGAATAACAGGACAGCTACACAGTCTTCAATACATATATCTATTCAAGTAAAGTAGAGGAGGGGTCTAAATTTGATAAAAAAAACCGATAGAATTAGTTCATACTTTGATTAAATGAAGCTCGTGTTGTTTTCAAAACTACATGTATATTAAAAAGTGAGGTCACGGAGATTTTTTCTAAGCTGCAGGTTTTGTTTTTTTAATAAAACTGTCGGAATAATACAATAAAATACTAAATCCCTGGGATGTGTTTTAGTTGATTTTAATCTCTGATGCATGATTTTTTATTATTAATTGTTTTGCGTTTTAACTAGCTGTCAGTAACTGCGAGTACTCTCAAATCGTACTTTTTTTTTACCTGTTGATACTAATTGTAATGCTTTTTTGTTATTTAATGTTATTCAGGGTTATATATCTGGTTTATCTACCAGCTTTGTTAAGTGTTTGGTATTACTATAAATTTTCACTTCGTACTATGAACATCAAAATTATTTATTTTGTAAAAATATTTCCTTTCTCTATTTGAACTGTACACGTATACCTAACAACAAAATTATTTTCATTTACCTGTGTTTTTAGTAATTGCAAATGGCTGATATTTTTGTTTTTCTTAAATTGTTTAACATTTCATACCGGTATAACATGTTACTTTTATTATTCTTCCCTTAGTTTATTTATTTGGTATTTACATTGTATCATAGGTCAAATTTATTTGTTCAGTGTATGTTCACTGGTGTTAATATGTCTTTTGATTGAGTTAAGCTATTTCAGTTGATATTTTGTAGTGTGTCTTTCTATGTTATTATGTTACACTATTGTTTCAGAAAAAGAGTGAAGGTTTGGTACCATTAAAATGTTTAAACCCGCTGCATTTGTTATCACCTGTCCTAAGTCAGGAATCTGATGTTCAGTAGTTGTCGTTTGTTGATGTGGTTCATAAGTGTTTCTCGTTTCTCGTTTTTTATATAGATTAGACCGTTGGTTTTTCCGTTTGAATGGTTTTACACTAGTATTTTTGGGGCCCTTTATAGCTTACTGTTCGGTGTGAGCCAAGAATCCGTGTTGAAGACCGTACTTTGACCTATAATGGTTTACTTTTATAAATTTTGACTTGGATGGAGAGTTGTCTCATTGGCACTCATACCACATCTTCTTATATCTATATATTTCATTAAAGTTCTAGACCGATTGTTTTCTAGTATTTTATAATAAATGTTCGATTTTCAATCTTCAAGTTTAACTGATATACTTTTATAAGTTAAATTTGAAAACAATTCAAAACATAAATGTATCGCTTGCAATTTACTACGGAACCCCTCAAATACGTATGACTCGTTTCTTCTGCCGCGTTTCGGATCAAAACATTAAAACCCCAAAGATGGTTTACTTGTTGTTCTGTGCACGCCTCCATCTTGGCCCCTCTCCGTGACGTTCTCTCATTCTGGACATCATAAGCGGTGCAGTTGTTTTTTTGAATAACCAAAATCTTTCCTGGCAAAGTATTGAATCGGTGTGGCAGTGAAAGGGTTAAGTCAAATGTGAAAAGAAAGGACATTTCAACAATTGATACGTCAAATTAAACGAACGAATATAATTAAAATTCAATATTGATTTTGTTTTAGATATTGATGAATGCCAGTCGAATTCAAGATGTGCTCACGAATGCCAAAACATTATTGGGTCGTATACATGTAGCTGCAGAAGCGGGTTTCAACTCGGCAGTGATGGATTTTCATGCCACGGTATAACAATAATAATTTCGTTTATCCACGTACATCCGATTTGTATTAATGTATGTCCATATTACAGTTTATGATATTATTTACAAATATTAATGAGTGCTGAAAACTCATAGACACGTCATAACCTGAAATAGATAAGTAAATGATGAAAAAAACTATATTCTTATTACCCAATTCAAATTTAACCAAAGAAAACTGATGATCTGCCCAACATTTTTTACAGAAATTTGAAACAAAACTGGGTATGATATGATGTACTAACAGACCAACAAGATTAACTTTAAAGAGGGACGATAGATACCAGAGGGACAGTCAAACTCATAGATCGAAAACAAACTGACAACGCCATGGCCAAAAATAAAAAGACAAACAGACAAATAATAGTACAGATGACACAACATAGAAAACTAAAGACTAAGCAACACGAACCCCACCAAAAACTGGGGGTGATCTTTGTCAATGAACATACTCTAATAGATATGCTTTAATCGTTTGTTTTCATTTGAATTTGGATATATTCTACTGAATAGTCTTTTTGCCAATTCCCTACTTGCCCCTGAAATTAGAAATCAATTTTGTGATTTGGTTCCCTTAGGAAGGACATACATTTTCTTTGACAACGAAGAGCTAGCGGAAAGAGCAAATGTATCAGTGTGTAATATGTGTTATCTGTAAGTCTTTCAAATCTTTTCAGTTGGAAAGCAGATCACGGTTTGAACCATAGTCTATCAGCAACAATAGAGTCACGTGACCGTGAAAATGTAGTAAAACTACGGATGAGACAAACCTCAGTTTTACTCACTAAAATACCACTGTCATGATAAAAACTTATTGATCAAAGTAACCTTCAATATTCATAGTTTTAACTCGTCAAAACTTACACATCAACTCACAGTCCTTTATTTTTCATTTATCTTCAAAATTGAAGTTTGTGTGAAAATTGACAATTCTCCCGATCGAAAAATCTAAATATTTTCGAGAAAACTAAAAATGATGGGCTGAATTTAAATTTAATAAAGCATCTCATTAAGACAAACACTCGATATGAATTTCTAGGCAATAGAGATTTGGATACGCAAACGTCAAGTTATTTTCAACACGAAGCGGTAGTTTTTTGCCGATTTGTGCAAGTGGTTATATCCCCTTGCTAACAACAGTCAAAAATAAAAACCCAGCAAAATGAAAGAAAAGGAGTTTACTTTACAAAAATCCGGAAGAAAATAAATGAAATTCGATTTACAACTATGTTATTATAATATTAAGAAGATATACTTCCCTACTTTTCAGAGAAGGATTAGAGGTAAAAATTAAAAGACAAAAAATAGGTAAAAATTAAGAAATATCACCTAGAAATCTAGCTGAATTGATATAAATTAGCTCTGGCTGTGATGAAATTTACTTTGTAATTTTTAATGGGATATGGGATCGCTCCTAGTAGAATTTGTTTTAAATATTTCTAATGTTTAATGCAATAAAACACATTTCATATAATTTTTAAAAATAATCTTTCTGAAATAAGAATAATGAATAGTACTGATCATTTATATTTATTTTGTATTCTAAAAAGTGGGACCAAGAGTCACAATAAGTTTCTTCAAAGTAAAAAAGCTTTTTAACTCAAACATATGTTTCTTAGTTGAACAGTACAGTACTGCCTAGAAAATATCCTACAGAAAAAGGATAAGTTTACAAAAAATATTGACAGAAATTATGTAAAAAATAATACTTAAAATTTGAAGTGGTATAATTCAATTTAATTTTGAATTTCAAAATCATTATTATTGTAAAATTCAATTATTAGATTAGCTAGCACAGCTAGTAGCCCTTGCCAAATGTCTCAGGGTATTTTATAGATTTTGAAAGTAAACTTTTTGAAAAAAACAAAATAGGGCTTCTACTCTTCAGGTTGCTGTATCAGCTTGTATACATATTTATAAACAAAGTATTGTATATTTTACCTTAATAATTGGATATGTCTATCACAAATGAAAGTTGGTGGGACAAATCTTGTGCCTTTTACTTAATGATCACTGGATTGTTAAATTTGACAAGAATTTGCCATTTGAATAATACAATTTTGTAAGAAAACATCTCTATGAATTAAATTTCTTGTTTGACTTGATAAGCTAGTTTTTTGCTCATATTACTGTAGCTTACTGAGTAAAGAGATAATCAAATAAGCAAGGTTTTTAACTTATAAGTATAATCAACTGACCTTCATTTCCTTTTTCATATGTTTTTTCCTCCAGAAATTTTCTTTACAAGGCATTTTTTATTGCTATTTTTTGTGCTTTTGTCAATCCATAAATGCTTTCATTAATTTGTCAGATTTGTTTCCAGTATGAATGAAATTGTCTAAGCCGTACAGTTTCAAACGCAATAAAGATGAACTTTGTTTCACTTTTCCAATGCAATGTGTAAATTTTCACTATGTACATGACCCTGACACATATTTTGTTAACGTTCTATGACGTATGTTGAAAAAAGAAAACAATGTCACCGTCAATTTGTGTAGGGGATCAAGAAGTGTCTTAGTTACTTTGAAATGGAGGTATCGTATGGAATTGTGAAAAAAAACCAACAATTTTTTATCACAATTTCATTCAAATCTCTAATAAAATCAGTATTTTAGAGTACTTTGGAAACAGAAACAATGAAAAGAATGTGAAAATTTTCTGTTTTAAACTAGAAACGCAGCCAAAAACCACCTGCAAATTGACATGACTGGTGGTCACTAAAATTGATGTATTACAGTATAAAACGATGGCTGCATAATTGTGTAGAAATTTTAAATAGGTTTACAGGTTTCATTTAAGATTTTTACCGTTCTTTTCCGTATTTGGATACGCAAACGTCAAGTTATTTAAATTCGATGTTTTTGGCGAACAAAAAAGATGGCTGATAATTTTTAGAACGGACAGGATAAAGAAATAACAAATAAAAGTTATTTTGGACAATTTTTCTATGTCGTATTGACGCTATATTGCTCACAAAACCTACAAACTTTAAAAATCAATTATAATAAAAGCATGACAAATTGAAAAAAATAGTTTAAACGTCGATTTTCTAGCCGATTGATTTGGCGGACTTTTTGACGTCACCGACGACTGTAGCGCCACCTAATTTATTCCCCCTGCTATTGTTGCTGATAGAGCTTGACGACAACGGATGTTTCCAAGGACTTGTTTCCAACTGTTTTAATTATTTTTAATGTTTTGTTATAGACTAAACAACTTATTGTTTATGCACATTAGATAACGAAATTTGACTGTGACATGAAAGTTCTATGACGTTGTGTCCAGCTCGGCAAAATGCGGCAGATAAGTACGTCACATTTTGCGGATTCCAATATGATGTACGCGTCAAAATACGTCAGGAGCTGATACAGAACCTCGATGTCTGGAGGGGCACCATAAAATCAAAATTAATAATTGTCTAGATGTATATAGATCTATATGTATATGCGAGTATGGGATGTAGTAGTGGTTTTTGTGTGTGTGTGTGTGGGGGGGGGGGGGGGGGGGAGGGGTGTCGAATCTTCATTTCTGTATTTCTATATCATTTCTATATTTTTTAACAATTAAACTTCACACCCCTTAAATTTTGTTTTCTACATATTTCCGTCTTGGTTTTTCTTCTAATCTTTACTTGTTTGCCCATTTTTTTGACAATACACATCTTGTTGTAACTATTCTTTAAAGAGCGATTTTAGTTGGTAATTTCTTTCCTGATCAATATATTTTTACATGTTAAACTGACGATGTTATCCTGCAATATTGTATTAGAAACAAATAAAAATATTCGTATTCCAATCAGCATGTACATGTAGTTTATATATTAGGCATTACACATAGATGTGAATATTTACACACCCATCGTTGTCATAAATCACGCATGTTGAAGCTGGGGTAATTAACGGCTAGTTTTAGAAGTCAGATCAAGCTGGGACAAAATTCCCGCTCAATATAATCAGATTCAGTAGCAATAAAATTATGGTAAGACAGAATTTTGTGATCCCAACTTGTGGTTGTGATGGTGGTGGTGGGGGAGGGGGGAAGACGTTCCAGTAAATCCACCACTGGGCATTGCCAATGAGACAACTCTCCACCAGAGACCAAATAACGCAGAAGTTAACCGTACGGCCTTCAACAAGAAGCAAAACTATAATACTAATAAAACTGCTAGTCTAGATTTAGTCAGTGTCATTTTTCATTTTCAATTTTTTATTGCCAATAATTCTGTCATAGAGAGGGAGGAGACAACACTAACATTCTTTTTTAACACGGAGTAGAAGGAGTTTCCGAATAATATTACATTCCACGGGCGTTGTTTCTGAAAGCTTATTTAAAGGTGAGATTCTCGGTTTTGTGAGGCAACAGAATGAGATATGACAAATACTGATGCATACATGTGATCTCTTGTATTATAGATAATAAAGCAGGTGTATATTGTTGCTATAATTGGAAATTTTAATGTGTGTTTGAAACGTCCAATTTGCAATATTTGCGACAATTACAAGAAACTTGTACTATGACGTCAGATTCAGTGTTCTATAGAAAGACAAACCTTTTCTTAAAAACAATGAGTAAAAAAACATGAAAATTACTCATAACTTTTTTGAAAGGTCGGTGATATATAGTTTTTTGGCTTTATTTGAAAGAGAACAAAAAGCACTTCCTTTCTTGAAATTTTTAAGAAGAAATCAATGGTAGATATTTTTTAATACTGGAAAAGTTTTTCATTCTATTCTGTTATTTGAAGCGGGAATTGAATAAATCATACTTTTTAAGATAAAAAAAAACAAGAATCTTTAACTCTAGAATCTTAAATTGATAGATACAAATCTACTGTATTATAAGAAATAAGAACTATGCTCCTAGGTTCGGTAATTTTTGGATTATTTGAAATTTTAAATAACAACCAAATAATGTTCATATTGCGGAAAAACACGAAACCGAGGTTGCTATAGTGACGAAACGAAGTCGGTGAACCCCAATTTTTTTCATCATATTTTATTTCCAAAATCATGAAATACTCTCACAAAATTTTATGAAAAAATCAATGTTAGAAATTAATAAGCTGTTTGGTCCTTAAGCTAACAGCTTTTTATATCAATAGCAATTTATCATTTAAATTTGGTAAAGACGCCTATATATCACTGCATAGGCAGCAGCTCATTTTGTCAGGTATTGAACCAGACAATCTTTACCCTTTTATTTTACAATTATGGGTTGTTTGCCTGTGAGAGAGCTTTCACATGTTTATTGTTAACTTTTTATACATTGTGACTTGGATGGAGAGTTGTCTCATTGGCACTCATACTACATCTTCTTATTTCTAAAGTCTGCAATTAGCAAGGGGGAAAAATCAGTCATTGGACAAACAGACTATATTTCGAGCATAGTCAATATGTTTGTTCCTGTTTATCGAATATCATTCATTATATGTGTACATTAATGAACACTTTTCCTCTCTTCGTAAAATTTTGAATTTCAATAGTTCAATTACACGAAAAAGATAAGCAAACGAAACAAAACTTAGATAAGACAATGTCAAATTTAAACTTTTCTTTTTCTCAAACGATCTCTATTTTTTATTAGAGGCATGACATTTATTGGTCATTTTTGTATATATATATATATATACAAATAAGAAGATGTGGTATGATTGCCAATGAGACAACTCTCAACAAGAGAACAAATGACACAGAAATTAACAATTATAGGTCACCGTATGGCCTTCAACAATGACTAAAACCCATGCCGCATAGTCAGCTATAAAAAGCCCCGAAATGACAAATGTTAAACAATTCAAAGGAGAAAACTAACGGCCTGATTTATGTACAAAATAATGAACGAAAAACAAATACGACAACCACTGAATTACAGGCTCCTGACTTGGGACAGGCACATACAGAATGTGGCGGGGCTATGTAGTTAGAAGGCGCGCCAACCCTCCCCTAACCATAGACAGTAGTGTATTAGTATAACATAAGAATAAAATATAAAATCAGTTGAAAAGGCTTAACTCATCAGATCGATACAAAACAGAAATACATAACAAAAACACAAGGTGGACGTGACAGGGTACATTATGTAAAATGTACATTATAAAAAGAAATGCATGGAAACAGTACGAAAATGTAACACAGATTTAAGCTATTATATGTTTAAAGCAATATGATTTTTTATAGACGAAGACAATTGTATTGGTGTCAACTGCTTAAATGGCGGAAGCTGCATTGATAATACCGGTTCATACAATTGTAAATGTGCTGCAGGTTTTGAAGGCCACCACTGTGAAAACGGTAATGATTTAGCTATAAGCGTCCGTTATTCTTTATAAAAATAAGGAGATGTGGTATGATTGCCAATGAGACAAAGATATATTTTGAAGTAATCAACACATAAAGTACAAAAATGTTTTACCTTCTATATTATAACGTTACCCTATGAAAAATAAATATATATATACACATCCGTCTGAAAAATACTAGAAGGGGTAGGTCCTAGACCATAACCTATTCTATATTTAGTCGACCCTGCGAAAAGTGTCATGTTTTTTTTTTACAGATGTCATAAATAGGTGTAAAGTAAACATGTTTGAAGCGCACAACAGTAATTAGTATGAAAAATTTTGATTTAAAAAAATTGAAATCAACACGTTAAATTTCTTGCGTCCGATGCGCTTTTCTGGATTTACATTTATCAGGAACCCTCAAAGCCGAATATTTATAAACCAATGTTGCATAAGAACCAAAACAAACAAGTGATATCTTTAGCCTGACGTTTGGCCGAAGTCCGACAATGTGGGCGCATTACATTTGCGCGCATTTGGGGATAAACATTTTTTACGTTTGAGCGCAGCTTTTGATTACATTTGCGCGCATTCATTTTACAAGTAACACAGGAAAAAAAAAGTTCATCATAACTATGACTATCATTAATGTGAATTTTCAACATGTTCTATTTGTAAATTAAAATTATATATTTTTCATATCGAATTCTTAAAAATTACGTAGTGATCATGAGAGATCCCGTTATAGCTTGAGACATACATGTAAGTTAATTGCAATTATTGTAAATATCATTCTGTTTCATAATTTTACCGAATAGCGTTTTAACAAATAATTTAAATAAGTTTGTAAAGTTGCGTCAGGGCACACACATGGAGTTTCGTTTGACAGAAACAAATCGGGGTGAAATCATTTGTGTACTATGAATTGACTATTCGTATCGACAGAACAATTAAGTCCGGGATATTTCGATGCACTGTAAATAATTCCAAAGGTTTTTAACAGTTTCCCTATTTCCTCAACATCTTTGGATGTCACTATACCGTCAGCAGAATCCAGGCGTACTACAAACGGCCCGAAATCATTCCATGCTCACTACAATGAGCAATTTTATTCAGCAGATCCATGTATTTTTGTGCACGTTACGACATGTAAAATCAGTACTTTTAATCTTTAGATTTACTATGTTTGTTTAATTTTTATCTGTTTATATTTCCAGGACTTGTGCTTGTGCACAATAAAATGGACTTATCCTGCTCAAAAATAATAGTTAAATAAATAAATAGACAATAGTAGTGCATTGACTTGACATATCAACGATATAAGGATGAGGCTTAGAAACGGGGAAATGCGAGGCTCTGCCGAGCTTTTTCCCCGTTTCGGGCCGAATCCTTATATCGTTGATATGTCAAGTCAATGCACTATTATTGTCTTTATACTGCAATCTAAAAAAAAACCATTTTCAATTGTTGCTTAATGTGTTAATGTTATTATTTGATTTTAATATTGGGAAACTTCCCCCTTTTATAAAAAGGCCTCATATTATGCAGGCGGAGAAATATACAACACAATGAAATGTACATTACCTGTTGAAACCCGTAATCGATGGTGAACGAATTTGTTTGAGAATGAACTAAAATATCAACAATAAGCATAAAACATAATGATTTATAGTTTGCAAACCAAAAATATTAACAAGTGAAATATGTTTTTTTTTCTAAAAATTGCAAAAGAAATAAGTTTGAGTCGTTGTATACATTGGATACAAGAACAGGTTGAATAGGTCGTATGAATAATTAATTATAATTTCGGCAATTTCTATTTAAATATTTATGAGGAAAAGTGATATCAGGTCAGTGACTGTATATGACATAGAAATATACGGTCAACGCATTTTGACTGCTCAAATAGAACGAGTGCAGTATAAATAAGTATAATCTACCTGTATTTACCTGAGTTTACCTAGTAAAAGAATGCGCGCAAATGTAATGCACCGGACAATGCATGGTTATTAGATGAATACGCTTATGTAAGATTTTAATTGAATTTTAAACAAAAACAAAAAGCGTCCTCCTCCCCAGTAAATAAATCAATCAGGTAAGGAAAACGCTATTTGGACAGCAATTATATATAAGATTCGGGAAAGAGCATGCATATATGAGTAAGTTAAACTGAAAGAAAAAATTAGCGCATAAACATATTGTCAGTTTTTTTTTGTTGTTGTTGATGACCACATTATGATATGAAGTAATGAATTAGCAAAGAATTAATGATGGATTACTTCATAGAATGCAGTAAGATCAACATTATAAACTAAAATTTAAATATTTACATTCAAAATGCATTTAACAGCAATGTGAATGTCATTTGTAGATGTTAACGAATGCTTGTTTGTAAATGGTGGATGTGATGAAATTTGTGTAAATGATATAGGCTCTTATCATTGCAACTGCAGTGGGGATACAACGTTAGCGGAAAACGGTTTTGCATGTGAAGGTAACGATTAAACAGATTCTACCTTGACATTGTAATTTATGTTGTTATGGATGCAACGTTTTCTTTTAAGGGCGTACAATTTTGTTCTGCTTTCTTATTTTTACGTTCATATGATTCAGTGTATGGAGAAATTCTTTTAAAAGTTCAATCTCTTGTATACATGGATAATGAATTCAACTCCTTTACCATTAATAATATATTACACTAACAATATTTACAGTAAGCCAGATACAGCATATTAGGTGACATAAATGTATTCAACTCATGCTCATTCGAAGCCCCATCACATAATTTGATTTCAGCACATGTTTTCAAACAGTTAACAACCAAATGGCGCGACAGGTGACGAACTCGATTTTTTTTCAAATTCATTTTCTAAATCAGTACGTAACATTGCAACAAATTTTAAAGGGATACATCTACAAAATATGCACAAATGGCCTGTTTTATCGTACATGATGCTTTTTACTACTTCTACTACAATATTTATGAAGTTTATACAATAAAAAAAACCCAATTAAAACCCTTGTTTAAGTCCATTTTTAAATCATTAAAAGAGACCACATCTGCGTCGGGGTTTTTAAAACTTTTTGGTTCAACTATTATAAAGAAACCTGCATACATTTGGAACAATAAATGTATGTACATATGTGATTATGTGATCAAACCTGAATCGATCAGTTTCCTCATTGTAAAGAAATTATGCCTTTTTTATTGAAGCAGGAAATGGGACGAACGATGAAAATAATGGACAAACAGTTTTTGAAATTCATAAAATAGCTAGACGCCTCCTTCCGAAGGGATGTGCCATCTTAGAAATTGCCTCATGTGACGGCCACGGATCCACAAAAAACTTAATCTTGTCTTCTACATCTGTTTGGTACAAACTTTATTCCAATTCAAGTATTTTCTTTACTTTTGGTGTGGTTTTTCTTGAATCAGGCGATCTTGCATTGCCAGTTTCGGTATCCGGTGTAGAAGTGATTTCCATGAATTCAAATTTCGAACTGAAATATGGCTTATTGAAGTATAAGGAAAACCACGGCATACCGTTAACAAACAATCGGACCAACAACTGTTTTTATTTCGAAACTTCTCCAAAAGATGTACACCACCTTCTTGGCGCATTTTTACCAACGGTATTTGATAGCATGGCTAGCATACTCCCAAACTGGCTTCGATTTACTAACAACGGAACAGGTGTGTTTTCTGTGACCGATCTGAAAACTGACTTGTTCACTGGAAATGAAATGGATACACTGACGGAATGTAAAGGTGCTCCACTAATTAAAAACAACAAGTACAGTTTATTTAGATTTGGCACAAACATGGCAATAAGCATTTTTGAAAATGAAATAACAATTCCAGATTCGATCTCTGGTCAGAAATTTTGCTTGATCATAGACATTTGTCAGGATAATGGAGGAACTGCATTTTTTATCGTACCACCAGAATCTGCAGATATACTACAAAAGTTTGACTTTTTTGGGTTATTGCACAAGGAGTATGGTTTAAAATTCCGACCAGTTGGAATCGGACTTTCTTTATCAAAACAAATCAACGTGCAAGACAGACGAACTCATGTGGAGGTTTGGAATGGGGATAACTTAATTCAATACCCGTAAGTATCATCTTTCTTTATAAGTATTGGCTTCTAAACAATAAACAGTATCAACAGATGAAAACATGGAATCAGACAGCTGGTTTTTTTTAGTTATCGTACAAGTCTCTAATCTTAGCTAAAGAAATAAACAGCTCCTAAGAATAAATTAAGCTAAACTAATAAGAGCTATAGCGTTGCCTAAAGATTCGTTTGGCCAACGAGTGCATAAATAAGACACACTCTTGCAGTTTACATATCCTTTTACATCTCAACTGGGCCAAAAGGCTTAGTGATCTTTTCTCATCACTTAGTGTCCGTCGTCGTTGTCGTCGTCTGTTAACATTTACAAAAATCGTCTCCTCAGAACTACTTTGTCAAATTTAAGCAAACTTGACCCAATTTTCACTGGGGTATCTAGTTTTAAAAATGTGTCCGTTGATCTCACGTTGAACCAATATGACCAACATGGCTAAAAATAGAACAAAGGATAGAGTGTAAAAATGCAATGTCTATGATCTTAAACCGTTGTCAATATGGAAAATTTGACACTTGCAAAAATGTTTAGAAGGTTTAGATCTACCTATTGTCAATTTACAACGCAACTGCCTGATGACTTCTTTTAGGAGTTATTACCATTTAATGACGAATTTTACCAATTGTTTTTCATGTTTGCCTATTATCTGGAAAACTATGATAGATAGAGAGAAACTTTAAATAGCAAAAATGATCAGGAAGACAAGATGTACAAAAAAATCAAACATGGCAGAAACCAAATAACGAGGAGAGGCAAAATATACCAGAGGGACTTTCAAACTGATAAGTCGAAAATAAACTGACATCGCCATGCCTAAAAAAAAGAAAAAGACCAACAGACAAACAATAGTACACAAAACACAATATAGAAAACTAAAGACTGAGCAACACGAACCCCACCAAAAACTTGGAGCGATCTGATGTGCTCAGGAGGTGTGGCCCTGTTATTGACAATTTTAGCATCTTTTTGGGGGTAATATCTTAAAAATTTATTAAATGAAGATCTTTTTACCCTTTTATGTTTTGCATAAAAACTATAGAGAGATATAGACAGAAATTGTAAATAGACAAAATGATCAGCAATACAAGATCAACAAAAAAAGAGATTTTTGTCATGAATTCTATTCTAGTCCAAATTTTGGAGAGTGTCTATTATTGAAGATTCACATAGATCTAAGTTAGCGACCAAGGTTCTTTAGAGACTTGAGTTATCATAAGGATGAAAATATACTCTGCATTAGTGCGTCAGACAATCAGAATGATGCGTACCTGGACATTTTACCAAAACCTTTCATTTTATATCTGTATAGCAAAACGAAATAAAATATTGTTTACCAAAAAACTATTTAAGTAAGAATTCAACATATAATAGGACTAAAACTACTTAAAACAGTTGTGTTAGGCCAATTCCAATCCCAATTGTGGCTTCTACTTTGAAATATTTAATATATAACACGTTTTCGAGTAGCCAACACTCCACTCTCTTTACAAAGTTTTGACTTATCACCAGATGTTTGTGTCATGATCAATACGAAGGTTGTTATTAGAGGGAAAGAAACATCTTATTTTACACAAATGACAACAAACTGAAATATTGCATATGTTTGAATGTAAATACTTTAATTTGTTTTATGGTATGAAGTTCAACAGATGTATGATATCGTCAATAACATATCAGATTTGGTCATGAACAACAATTTGACTAGTATGATTTTAATAAAAGTAACACGACGGGTGTGCAGCAGAAATGGATAATCCTTCTAGAGTTGTTATCGTCATTCCTAGTCTTGGTAGAGTTCGAACTGCTTGATCTTAAGTTTTCTGTTTAGTATATTATGTAAACTGTTATTTTTCTTTTCGTAATTTGTGTTGTTGTCAGTGCTGTTTTTTTTTATTCACATTCGGTTAATGATTGTTAATTGATCCATTGTAATTTTCCATCTTTTTTTACAGTGTTTTCAAATTTGCAAATGTCTGGCTACAGAGTTATGTCGACTACAAATTTGAAGAAGGTATATTTAGCATTGATGTTACTGGCACTACACAAATATTACTATCAACGCCAAGTTTGCAGACGGTAAGTTATGAAAAAAGCACTATTTAAAATAATATCCCAACTAGCAAAGAGGTGATTATACCAATCATGGTGTTAATTCGTACGTCCGTAATTTTAATCAAAACTCATTTTTTACAACTGGCAGGACGTTTTTTTAATATGTTCAGAGAATCCCCACTACCTAATGGTTTTGTGTACTCCTGTTATATTTGTTTAATGAATTTCTATCGTTAAACATCTACTACCAATATCTCAAAACATGATAAATGCTGATGAAATGCGAATATCAGCAACACTACATACTAACTCATTGAATGCCAATGTAATATTGAAAGAATCTTAATTACATAACGAGATTTGCATTTTCTTTTTCATTTGTGCCATCATATTTATTTTTGAGGAACTATGTAGCAGAGCAAGGACTAAGCAGTATCTATTACCAATTTGTTTTTTTTTTTCTACTGATCGGACAGAGCTTGCATTTTAATTTGCATAAGGACAGTCAATTTGAAGATATGTGTGATAAGGATTAATGCCGTTATAATTATTATTACTGATTTCTAATCACATATAAGTGTCACCAAACGGATATACAAAAGAACTGAGTGTATGATATGGGACGAATAGATTAGTTAAAAATTCATAGCATTAATTTAGTTATACCTGTCAAATATAAGCATACACGTACAAAGGATGTGATTTTTTTTTTAATAAAATTTCCATATGTTAAGCATTGAATCAACAAAAGGGTACATAATCCTTAAATTTGACCATAATATACAGCTTTCAAAAATGAAATTTACGTGTGTATGTTTTACTGCTTCGTAGATTTACTATTTCACTGCATTTAAGCACATCTGCTAGTTCGGGTAAATCATACAGTATTACTAATCATGGAAGAACGTAAGAGGATTCTTTCCTCTCAGTCAAAAGAAATGGTTTACAACGTGTCAAAGTTTAATTTCCCTTTGTTACATTTAATATACATCTAAAAAATTCTTTAAGGAAAATCTCTAAAGAAAATTATACTTGCTGTTCAAAAAAGGAAATCAATGAGGTCGAAGTATCATTTGCAACTTATCCCCTTACCTTCCCCCTCCAACAAAAAAAATTGCTATCGGAATAAAAGGAAGAAAAAAGTATATTAAAACGTTAAAGAATATCAACATATCCATATTTTGCAACTGCCGTCGTCATAGTTATTCTTTCATATCCACAATTTTCACATAGTGGCATTTTTTACATGTTTTTACAATCAGTTTTACAAGAAAATCAACGGCTGTGTTTCACTATTTATTTGGCAAACAGACATGTAGTGTTAACATATTTTAACCGGATCAATGACCATAACTGGACACTTCGTTGATGAGGTTATCCAAAAACACCTGTCTAAAGATGAACTGGTCTATGATCTGCGAACTTGTTACACCCCGCCAAGTCAAGTGAAATACACCAAGTAATACAGATATGTCAATTTTGCTTTTGTATTTGATCCACAATCATTTACTTGATAGACTAATATTTGATGCAAAGGTAATAGTTTTCTCAGCTTTTAAAAGGTGTTGAATTGTGTAACAGTCAATCAGATGAAGAACAGCAATAAAGGCGATTTCTTTGCTTTTCTTTTTTTTTTTGGCTGTGCACATACTGATTTTGTGTCATGAATGGATTACTATCATTTCCTTTCTTTTCTATTACTTGAATTCAGGCAGAAAAAAACAAGCTTTTATCATGAAATAAATGTTCCAAATGTCGTAACCACAATCCCGTCCTCTTTTCCTCAAATGTGACCTACCGAATTAGACTTATCAGCAGGTGGGTACTTACATCAGAAACACGACGGGTGTCACATGTGGAGCAGGATCTTCTTACCTTTCTGGAGCACCTGAAATTACACCCGGACTTTCGCCTCTCTTTTACCACAGTTCTATCTCAATAGATAAATGCCAATAAGACGTTGCAGTATAAAAAATGATGTTAATAACTTCCGTCAACCATAAAACCTCCTTCTATGTTACCACCGTCTCTTTGAGTGTCCGAAGAAATACAATAATGACACATTGTGTAGAAAGTGGTCTGTATTGGAGGCCGTATGTTAGCCCTATGAGGTATTTTGTGTCGTTTGATTACCCACATTCCTTTGATGTCTATAAGTGTGCTATGTTTATTTTGTTATATGAAAAACAGCCATTAAACGAGGAAATGTATTTACGATTTTATATGTACAACTAACATTGTGAAAGCGCGCGGTTATCGAAACGGCGATCGTGTAGATACTTATAAATACACGATTGTTTTCCATTTAATGAAAATGATTGTTTGCCGGTCAACCAAATATCGCTTTAAATGACAGCATTTGGGTCGGTGTTAGGGGAATATGGTAGCCATACAGTTAGGCAAAATACTTAAAATAGATACTTATAATTTTGAACCACCGTCTTTCCCTTGCTTTCTAACAAATAAGGCTTACTGTTTGTGTCAGGTTTGTGTATGAAAACATCATCTTCCACAGATTAGATTTTCAATAGTTAAAGCGGTGCAATATAATCTCTTGTTAATGTAACCATTGCAACAATCTACATTTATTTGATACAAAATATTGTAAAAGGGGAGGAGTAAAAATGTCACAAGTGTCCCCAAAATTCGGTTCAAAGTAGAATCTCAATCTATTTCCGAAACCATTGACATTTATCTATCAAGAGAACAAATGAAATCCTATGCATTTCACCTCATTTTTCTGTAAAGTTGTATCGAAAAGTTCGAGCGATAAAAAATAATGTTACCTACCCGTATGAAATTATAAGGCGTATTACGCCTGGAAATAAGGCGTAAACCAGGCGTAAGTGGTACTTACGTGTCTAGATCCAGGCGTAAGGGAGCAGGAAACGTAAATTTGTAGTCCTTACGGGCGTAGAAAAAAGTGGTAAACCTGGCGTAAATTGAAATAAGCAAGGAGTAAATTTTCTTACGGGCGTAAAACTGTTGGTATGGCGTAAATCATAATACCCATAATGCTTTGTTTAAAGGATCATGGGAATTTTTTTCAAAATTTGTCTCTTTGGTTTTAGTTTGCAAGAGTTGGACTTATGGCAGCTTCATATGTTCAGGGATAATTAGCTTGTTTTGTGCTTTTTTAAAAGAATTTGAAATTGGAAATATGGAATCAAATTGATTAATAAAAATTGTGAAAAAATGGAAAGTAAAACATGGTAAATAATAATTATGTGAGTATAACCTAAGTTATTAAGTTTTAAGTTATAACAGTAATTTTGAAATCCCAATACCTTTAACCTTGGATAATAACATTAAAATCTTTTACATGAAGTTAAATTGCAGTATTATCATTATATTTTAAAGGACATTAATTTATAAAAAACTTAGTTAATTTTAATACTGGTTCTCTGTAACAATTTAAACTCTTATATAGGGAGCGTGGCACGCATGGTCATGGATTTTCTTCAAACTTCACACACTTACTAGTCTTGATGTCACAAACACAAAATGGCAAAATTTTGGTTGCTAAGCATATCGGTTGCCATAGCAACCGATAACCAGTTTTACCTCTTCTGAATATCTATGATTTTAAGCTGAAAAAGGCTATTTTCAACATAATTTTTCATAATAAATAATTAAGAGAGTGAATATTGTTTTATGATTTTATTAAATATATGCATTTTATTAATGTAATTTAATAACTGATATTTTCATATTCCATTTCAATCATAATCACATATACCCCCCTTTTTATGTGGTTTGCATTAGGTAAAAAATACCCTTTTGAGGTCATTTTTGAATGCTCACCATAATTGTTTGCGGACACCTGAGTTTAAGTCAACCATGAATTCATAAATATCATAGTCTTATCTTATCAATGATGCGAAAAAGTAATGGGGAAGTATGTCTCAATATTTTGTTACCATGGATACAAAATGCTTAGTTTTCATTTTTTCAGAAATTTTTTTTTTGAAAATTTTGAAAAAAAAATGTTTTAAAACCTAATTCTGCAGTCAGAAAAAAATAAATAAATATACAATATGTAGAAATTATCGTAATCATCAAAATTTTAAACATATTCATATATAACGGTATGATAGTTTCAACTGTGTTGCTATGGAAACAATTTCATTTTGATACACAAGTTTAAAACAATTTTGAAAAAAGTTTCAGTTAGTTTCTTAAATGTGCACAAAAGTAGGAAAACTAAAACACGTATTAAGTTTCACTTTATACACGCATGTGTATATATAAATGATTTTGCTAGTATAGTATTTCGATAATGGTGTTACCACTTGAAGGAAACAAACACAATTTCTCTATTCTGGATAAAAGTGCTGATTATAAAGAAATTTCAGTCTGTTTTCATGATCATGAAAAATATACAAGAAAAACAATTACTCAATCTAGAAAAAACAAATAAAATAATTTAAAAATTTACATATTCAATTGTACAATATTTGCCATTGAATGTGTTGCCATGGAAACAAGTAGTTCATTTGCAAAAATACGGATAAGTACTAATTTTTACAAATGCGTTTTAATGAACTTCGATACATATAACAATGAATGTATACAGTTTTGCTTACATAAGCAGGTTTTCTTGTATTTGAGAAATATTAATAATATTCCAGGCATTATTAGTGATAGTGTGGCCATAGAAACAACAAATTACATGTATATGCATAAACTTGGAAAACGCTTGAAAATAGACTAAATCTCTCATACAAAAACTCTCTTCTGTAAGTTTTCAATTTAATGCAGTGTCAAAGAATGATGGCTTTTAATAGTCAGTCCATCAACTAGGATTCAAATGCTGTAGTGAAGATTAAAGATCAAAGTGCCACTTGGTGTTGACAGTTTGGAATTTTAGCTACTAGCTACTAGCTCCTAACTATTTATACATAATATTAAGAAGATACAATCAGAACATTGACAGTTCAAGAAAGGCCAAGCTTAAAATTGTTTGTGTGTGAGGCACAGAAATAAATACAAATGAAAATAATCAATATCGTTTGGGGGGGGGGGGGGGAGGGTAAGATTTTGTAAAAATAAAATGATCGATTAGTTATGGTTTGCTTTGTGTCCAGTGTCAAATATCTCTTGCATATTTCAGAAGAGAACAAAATCAATAAATTTAATAGGAACATTGGTCCAGTGCTAGTCTACTGACCCAAAATTAATTAATTTGACACACTTCAACACAATACAAAATAGAACAAAAAGAGTCAGACGTTGGTCTTCTAAGTAAATGATAATTGACCATCGAACCTTTCTTTCTATAAAGGAAAAAATACCTACATTATGAGCTGTTTATTTTACTTATTCATTATTAAACTCAATGTTGAAATGGCAAAGCATGTATAGCTATACGTTTTGAATATTATTGTATTATTCGATGATGAGTATCTACATGAAGATCATTTTTAGGTGAAGTTGAAAAAAATAGACAATTTAAAAAAAGTCCGGCAATATAGGTAGGCAGGGATGAAGGCGGACAATTTGAAATATCACTGGAAATCGGGATCAATTGGACAAGGACAGAAATTTCAATAGGTCAACTTGGGTGCCCCTAAAAGAATTGACACAAGGGTTCTTTAGCAAACAAAGGGCGTAACCAACAAGGGCGGGTACTGTCGGCCGTTGACCCGATGGTCCCTGGTATCCATCCGACACATTTTTTGTGTGCCGTTCTGGCCGGGGAGGATCTGTCAGATGGTGGCTGGTGGTCTTAATACGAGCAGTGGGTGGAAATGTACCATCTGGACAATTTTCATATAAGGGGTCGCACTGACTGCCTAAAGTGATGGCCCGCTACATTTATGCTTCAGTGATTCCATATGTAATCAACCAAATATTTCTAATAAAAAAGGAGGGGACGGGCCCTCAGGGCCCCTGGATCCGCCTATGGTAGCACTATCTTAACATTAGTATTAGGCATTGGATTATTGAAATTTGAGAAAATATCAATTATCTTTAAGGATTTTTAGCAGCAAATTGAAAAATATTGACCATAAATTATGATAACTCTTTACCGTGAGAGGGTAATTTTAAAAGAATTATATACATGTACATATAATTTGATTTTCACTGAACATGCTCAAAGCCCATTACAGAAAGATGTTTCTCAAAATAAGTATATTGTCTTTCTTTTAACAAAAAAAAAAATAGATTTTACTTTGAAACAGGACTCAATGTTTATAACATATATACATGTGACTTCTTTTTCCTTGACTTTTTGTCGGTGACTTTCTGTCTGTGACTTTTTGTCCTATATTCTGACTGTTATCATGACCAGGAAAAATTACTTTATACCTATTTATATGTAATAGGCTTTGCATCAAATTTATAGAAACACTTAGATTGAACCATTAATTTTATCAAATAAGAAAATATAAAATGCTTTTCAAACATATTAGCAAACGATAAATGTATTGACTTTCGAGAACATTTGGCATACTTCAAGTTAAGTCGTTGAATATGTTTACTTATATTTTATTAAAATATTTTAAACTACCAAGATATCGTGCATGCAGGGGCTCGGGCATACCTCAAGTAGTCCGCGAAATGTTTATTTTTTTATGAAAATATTTAAAACTACCAGGATATCCGACACAAGGCTCGGGCATGCCTTAAGTTGTGCGTGGAAATAATTATTTACTGTTATGAAAATATTAAAAAACAATTATATTAGATTTATCAACTTACATGTATTTTTGGCCTACTTCACACCTTTTTTGTGTTACTTTATATTTGTGATCAAACATGTCAAATTATAACCGGTAATATACAACATAATTTACAACACAGTAAAATACAATATACTTCTCAATACCATAAAAAGTTTAAATAACCTGGTGCCCGTCACAGTACCCTAAACTGTTTTTCCCATTTTTTTTTTATTATTTGATAAAGACTTTATCATTCAATCTTAATGTTTTTTTTTATATAAATTAAGCAAATCCTATCAGATATAAATAAGTATTAGGTAGTACAACGATCTGGACACCGTCAACGTTGGTCAGGTCAAGTTTTTTTTAACCCATAAACATATATTTTCCCCCTTTTTTTTAATGGTATAAAACAACACAGAAATTTTCATCGGTTAGGTCATTGCTGTTGTTGGTCAGGTCATTGTCAACGTTAGAAGGGTCACGTTTACGTAATTTTTCGGAATTTTTCAATATTTTTTTCTAAATTTTTTCATATAGTTATATATTAAATGATAAAATTTTATCATATTTCAAATTTAACATAAATCCTTTAAGAAATAATAAAGTAATGAGCTTTTTCATTTGGTCCTGTCATTGTCAGCGTTGGTCAGGTCACGTTTTATGAAGATTTAAAAGTTTTCTATATTTTTTCTTATATTTATGTATTAAATGGACTAAATTTATAGCAATTCAAATTTGACAAAAATTTTAAGAAATAAAAAAGTTATTAGCATTTTCGTTTTGGTCCAGTCATTAGTGTAACCCGTCAAAGGGAGATAATTCGTATTGTGAGGAATATTGCACAATGACCATTTTTTAGAAATTAATTTCAGATGTTTCTAGGTAGATTCCCCATAACTTTTTTTGATTTTTGATATAAACAAGGCTGAAATTAATTGTTTTTGTGCTTCTTTTTAAAAAATGTAGCCGCATAATTTCACAACACTACACCAAATATTGTATTTTTCTCAAAATTCCCAACTTTCTCCGCTGTTACCATGGTAACCAACCAATATATATATCGGTTGGCATTATTTTTCTGACTAGGCTAATAGGATATACATATCAGCCAATTTTCAGAAAGATCGGTGACTATGTGTGCCGAAAAAGTTTAAGTGGTTAAAGAGAATGAGTATTAAAATGCTTATTAAGTTTTATTTCAAGAAAAATTAATTGTCATAATTCTTATTTAAACTTTAAACTTATTTGAGCCAGTGGCAGTGTCTGTCTAAAATGTATTTATTTATATATTAGCTTCTTCAATGGTTAATATTTCCAGTTTTATGTCAAACAATGAGAAATTAAAGCAACAGTACAAAAGTTTGTATTAAATACACAAAAGAACACAGCTAGGGTAATACACTAATTTGAAATAAGTGTAGTATTATGTAAGGATATTACGCCTGGTTTATTTATTGACCAGGCGTACTCATTTGCATATTACGCCTGGTTTCCTCCTAAGTTACGCTTGGTTTCCGCCTGGTTGACGCCTGGACATGCATTCCTTAAACACTGCAATGAAGCCCGGATAAAGTATGATTTTTACGCCTGGTTTCCGTGTCATATACGGGCGTCACAGTTCGTACAGGTATTACCATAATTGGCTAACCTATTACTGATACGGATGTGAAAATACGGACTGTCAAACAGAAAATGGCATATAAAACATGCAAATAAAAATATTGATGTTCATATAAACCAAATTTGAAGGCTAGTTTATTCTTCAGCTATATAAAAATTAATTTCATTGCATAATGACGTTCATATTTCCAAAATTTACCAAAGCCAAAATGAGAAACCACACTTCTAACCTTGTATTGCTACCTTAATATCATATTGACTGGGTCGCTGGTACATTTTATTAAAATTCCGGATTTGTTCATACCAGTTCTCCATTCATTCTTCATTTGAGCGTCTGAAAAAGAAACTCGACAAGTTACCTGATATGTCTTGGCGTGTTTAAACGGTATCAAGAAAATGCAATGTAAATCAAACAATAGGCTGTCAAATTGACAGCAAATCGGATTTTCATGCATGAAAATGATATTTGCAAATCTAGACCCCCAAACAGGATCAAGTTAAAAAAAATGATTTTTTGTAGGGTTCAGAACTGGAAATGCCAAAATTAATCTAAGTATCACATTTTGCGACATAAAGTCTACAACTCAACAACGATAAAAGCTAAAATTGTGAAAATCAAATTTGACCTTCAATAATCACAGGAAACAACATATCTTAATTTGAAAAGATTTCGACAAAGCGTTTTCAAGTTATTGCACGGACACTGTTTGGAAGCCGCCCGCCCAGCCGCTCCGCCAAGCCGCCGGCTGTACATCACTAAATTAATAACCGATATTTTCCTTAGTAAATCCAGTTAAAAATAAATCTTGTGATCTACCTCGTTCCTGATAAAAAAATAAAATAGATATCGACGGATTTTAAATGTCTGCATAGTACCAATCAGTTGGATACAAATGGAAATTTAAATTGTTTAAACATGAACTTCAATTTGTATTTTGAAGTTCGCTATCTATTAAGAAGCTTGTTATCCCTGATTTTTTAAAATTAAATGTATATCTTTTATAAGCTTTTTACTGGAATTTTTATCGATGAATGGGCTGGTTTGGTAGAGTTCAAAGATTTTTCTGCATCACCAGCTTTGAAATTCCAATTATTCAACCAAGAAATTGTGATACAGTTAAAGGACATAGTTACAGCTAGTCTTGACGTGTACTTATCAATAGGAGGTAACAATTACAGCTATCTTTATACATCTGTTTTTTTATTTAACTTTTCTTAGATTAAGACAAAAAAGTTGGAAAAACATTATGTTAATTAGACATCTTGTCCGTGAAAAGTTCAAATTACAAATAATTGTATTACCTATGTACAGAAGTAAAAACAAATCTGCTACAGACAATAGATATGAGAAGATGTGGTATGAGTGCCAATGAGACAACTCTCCATCCAAGTTACAATTTGTAAAAGTAAACCATTATAGGTCAAAGTACGGCCGTCAGCACGGAGCCTTGGCTCACACCGAACAGCAAGCTATAAAGGGCCCCACAAATGACTAGTGTAAAATGACTAGTGTAAAACCATTCAAACAGGAAAACTAACGGTCTAATCTATATAAAAAACGAGAAACGAGAAACACTTATTAACCACAACAACAACCACTGAACATCAGGTTCCTGACTTAGGACAGGCGCAAACAAATGCAGCGGATTTAAACGTTTTAATAGGCGCCAACCTTCATCCTACCTACAACAATAGTGTAACATCACAACATAGAAAGACACACTTTAAAATATCACTTGAAATGGCTTAACTCAATCAAAAAACATATTAACAAAAACAAGTGAACATACACTGAACGAATAAATTTGATCTATGACAAAATGTAAATACAAAATTAATAGTATAAGGGGGTTAGATGTTAAACAATATCAGAAAGACAACCATAACCTTGGACAAAATGCCGCCAAATAAAATAACGTACACAGGTAAATAAAAATAATTTTGTTGTAAGATATACATGGAATACGGAAATAGTTTTTACAAAATAAATAATTTTGTTGTTCCTAGTACGAGAAAAAAAGTGAAAATTTATCGTAATACTAGAAATGGCATATAGATCAGATTAAACTGCTTTGTAAAATATGTTTAAAAAATTTAAAAACATTGTGCTTTAATTTAATGGATGCAACAGCATTAGTTACGTTTAACATGCTATTAGTTCTCATCGTATTTTGGCGCTTTCCTTCTTTTGAACCACTGTGAAATCATAGCTTTAGATATATTGTGTCTTGCTTTAAAATTGCGTAATACATTAACTCACTCACTTTTGACATAATGGCCCGTTCTTATTTATATTTGGATAAATCACCAGACACAAACAATTTTCATTACAAACTCTACAAAGAAGGACAGAAATTGTATCCTTATACACAATATAAATGAATTAATTCAATGCTCATTAAAAAGCAAAACAGTAATTTTTTTTTATAAATATATAGCAAAATATATATATTTATAATCATTGTATAGAAAAAATACATAAAATGTTATTTTGAAATCTAAAATCGTTTTACATAATTGCTGTGTTCGTATTATAAATGTACACTAGTACAATAAAAGTGCTAAACATCTTCAACTAGTTTTAAGCTTATATTTGAGACCAGAATGTCTATAATTTATAAAAAAAAATCTTATAGGGCAGAACGAAAGACAGTGGTGTGGAACAACAGCAAATCCCGAGGGTATATTCGTATCTTTTATGATCAATGCAAATCCGTTCAAAGATGTTCCTCTACTGAAATCTTGGGGTTTCAATGCAAATGTCCGAATGCATGCATTTGTTGTTACAGATACAGACAATAATTCAACTGTTAACAACAATATTAACATTTTTAATGACATTGTTGATCTAGCTGCGCTCTTGGAAAGATTTAGAAATGCAATAACCGATATTATAATTGAAGTGGGGCAAGATATGACAGACACTGTATTGGTATCTCTTGAAGAATTAAATGTACTGTTGTTATCTTTTAATCAAATGTTGACAAATGTAGAACAATCCAGCAATATGAAGTACACTGTGGAAACAATTGGAAAAATTTGGAAATCATTTAGAGAAGATCTAAAGAAAAACGGACAAGACATTTTAGACCAGTTAGAATATAACCAATCGTTATTTGCAAGAAAAATATCGCGGTTAATTAAGAACGAACAATCCGTAATTGGTCATAACATTGACTCTATTATTTCAAAAGCCAGAAACCAGATATTTACCCTTATAAGCAAGCATTCAGGTTTTGGAATGAAATTTTCTGTTGACTTCAACCTGATGAAGTTAGGATTTGGGCAATTAGATATAGAGATGGTATATTCTCTTGATAGGCTAAGTCAATGCAGTAAGTTTAAGAAAGCGTATGAGCTGCTTAAAGGAGAACCATCTGTAAAATTTCTTGGAAGAATAACTACAAGACAAAAGCTTGGTTTTTTTGTTACCAAGGAAGTAGGTGGCTACGTTAGTTTAGCTTGCAGTATTACTAGTAATAAGTTTATTGTTCAATACGGTGCCCATGTCGCTGTTCTTGGCATGAAAGCATCTGGAGAAATAATTATAAATGAAAACACAATGACAATCCAATTTGAAGGTAGCATGTGGGACGCCTTTTATGCAAGAATTGCGATGGTTACCCCATTAGGTAAAGGCTGGTACGATTTAACATATGCAGTTACCGGTGAACTTCTTGCTAAACAGGGGGAAACGGATTTTGGAGGAAGTTATTCAGATGGATTACGACGAATGTCTAAAAACATAGGAGAAGAGGCAAATAAAAGGCTCAATTTTGCAAAAGAAAAATTAACTGCGGCTCAACATTCGTTATCAAGTGCACAAGACAAACTTTCAGATGCACAGAGTGCAGTGCGGAAATTGAATGTCGCATTTGATTCCGCATTAAAATCTATGGATAAAGCAAAAGATAAATTAGAAGCAGCCAAGGGTCCATTTGAAAAGGCACTTGAGGAACTGAGAAAAGCTCAGAAAAATGTAGACGATTTGTGCAAAATCCGGTCTTGTCCCGACATATGTATTGCCGGACCTTATTGGGCAAGCTGTAAAGGTTGGTGGGGAATAAGGTATCCGTGTTTGAAATGGTCAAATTGCGTGGTAAAGATTCCAAATGGCTTATGTCATCTAGCTAATATTGCATGTTATGCTGTTAGAGCAATAGCGTATGTAGCGTTAGAAGCTGCAAAAATATTTGTTCGAATTCCTATGCTCGCTCTTGATACAGCAAAAGCTTTAGTGTCAGGGGCTCAGTTTGTAGTAGATAAATCCAGAGTTGCTTTGTCATTAGCTGAAGGTGTTCTTGAAGTAGCTAAAATAGGACTTGAAGTTGTGAAAGGTGCGCTCGAAGTTGCAAAGGCTGGGCTGGACACTATTAAATTTATACTAGGAGCGGCTTTGCATGTGTTTGATTTGATCATTCGTTATGGACTTCAAAGTCTGATAGACGTACGAAAATGTAAATTTGATTTAGAGCTTTCAACATCAGACAGAGCAATTTTTGATGTTTCCTGCGAAGTTAAAGCATTTAATCTTAACAGGCACACCTTTAAATTTGAATACGATTTCAGACATCCCTTAGTAAGTATGTTAAGGATTGCCAAATCTACAGTAACTTCATTATTAGACATTATTGGAGATTCATTTGGTAAACGTAAAAAAAGGGATATCTCTTTTCATGCCATGGCTAATCTCCACCATATTTTGCAACTTTATAAAAGAGACACTACAAATAAATCGGATAACCTTGATTTCGAAACAGAATATGCGAATAGTACAAGCCACATATTTGCTGGAGATATGAACTTATATAGCAATCCAAAATCTCAAAATCGCATCGAATATTTTCGATTCAGCTGTCTTTCATTCACTCGGTTTCACTCTTTCTTAATGAAAGCTTTAGATACATTGGTTTCCCTTACCAACGAGTCGGCATCAGCTTTAGATAACGTTGATCATATTCAAATTTCGCTTGAGAATTCTAAAATGATGGACATTTCACGACAAAATATTACATTGGAATCGCTTGGTATAAATCCGGAATATGCGTTTCGTGAATTTAATCTAACAGTAGAAGAGCTGCAAGAAGCTGTCAACAATACCATGAACAATACTGAAGAAGATAGTTACATGACTGAAATGAAGGAATCATCACAATTTGCAGCTGACGTTCTTAAGCAACAAGTGGCAGACGCGGAATCGATATCTGTAATAACACACTGGACTTTTGGAATGGAAAACTATTCACAAGACTACTTTAAGGAGTCGGAATGTATTGGCCTAGAAGATTGCATGTTGTTTACTTTATCACAGCTGTATGACATCTTTACAGATGTTTCTGTCCAAGAAGTAATAGAAAGTAGAGAAATAATATCATCACTGGAAGAACAAATTTTAGTTATTATTCAAAATACGACCAGATCAATACGAGACTCGTACAGATTGTCAGGCCAAATTATTGCGAATTTGTATAAACTAAATGAATCTAACATGTATTGTTCTCAAGCTCCGAACATAACAGCTCAAATGAAAGAACAGAGAGTGCTAACTGGGTCCTCTTTGTATATGGTGTGTAATGTCACGGGAAATCCAAATCCTTTAATTCGATGGTACCATAATGACGTCTTACTACCAGAACATAATAAAGAAAAGATAACATTATATAATGTCATGGCAAAACATGAAGGATTGTATAAATGTGAAGCTGAAAATGTAGTGACGTCAGTCTTATCAAAATCGGCTGCTGTCTTTGTAACAGGTAAATTGAAACTAATACTTCTCAAAAGAATGAATGCTTGTATGTGGTTTTTCTAATAATATATCTCCAACTATTTGTTGAATTAATGTCGTAAAGCCTTCAAGCAAATGTAACTAAAACGATAGAAATAAAATGTTTCTTCAAAAGCAAAGCGACATTTTTGTTCCAAACAAATCCAGTGTTATTTTTAAAGCAAGAAAATAATCAATTTTGACACAGTGAAATACTACATAAAATAATGTATTCAAAGAAAAAAATGTAAATAGTTCCCGAAACCCTGTCTCTCTTGTTTCCGACGGAAAAGATAAAATTCAGAATTATGATCAGTGTGATATCTTTTGATGATGAAGACGCTTTTGTCCACGGTTTGTTAAATTACATGAAACCATAACAATTTTTTCAAGTTAAAAATATATAATATTGACCAAACAATCTATATGTCCATTTAATAGTAAAATTACAATACAGTAGGAAACAAGTTAAAAAAATCTCTATATGGTATCTCTTTGGAAATAATTCATGCAAGTTTGTTGGAAATTTTCACATGGCCTGGGCCGTTATTTCAAATTTTATCTCGAACGTTAGCGGGGAATAAAAGTAACGAATATAACGACCCAGACCATGTGAAAATGATAGCAAATCTATGGGTAGCATGAATTATTTCTATTCTAATTGGACAAATGCGGTGATTTGAAAAACTGAAGCGAAGATAAGATTGCCATGTGTATGACTGTTCTATTTTACCCCCTGTAAAGCAAAAGCTACAAATTTCAAATGAATATAAGGCTTGCATGAATTATTTCTTAAATAAATAATAAAAAAATGTATTCAATCCTTATAATTCTTAGCCAAAACATTTTTTTTTTCGTTGGCTACTATTTACTGTCAAACTGTGCAACTGTGATAAAATACAAACCTGCAATAAATCCGCTTATAAGTAACATGCAAGAAACTGATTTTTTTTCTAAATTCTACTTCAAATGCTTTTCTTTTAATTACCAAAAGGCGTCTGTCTATAAAAAACTTCGAACTATTCCGTGGATGTTTGACAGAGACCACAGACAGCTTGTATAAAATAATGACGACGCTAACGACGACGGAATGTAGGATAACTTTATCTCGCTTTCTAAAATTTCTTCGCAGGCAAGAAAAATTGGGATAATTAAACAGTAACTCCAAAATAAAGAGTGAAACATTGTTTAAATGTTCAAATAGCGCAAATATAAATTCAAAGTTCTGCAGAGGACATACATTAATTGTGTATTTTTGTTTATTTGTATCCTTGCTAGGATGACTGTCGAATTTAAGTATATTTTACACTTCTTTATATCCATACGGCATATTATCATGCTCCAAACATATAAAATAATATATACGGAACTATTTATGTCTGTTCTATATAAGTAGAATACTACACGATGAACCATGATGGTCAAAAAGCCTTAACCAAGTCACAAATGTAGTGGTACTTTTAGTAGTGTATCGAATTCTTTATAAAATAAGAATATGTGGTATGATTGCCAGTCAAACTACTCCCAACCAGAGACCAAATGACGTTTGTCCTCAATGTTCTCCCGTTTTGTCAATATTAAGACTTTTAAAAGAATACTATAGTTTCATATGTAGATATATTTTTATATAAATATATTTTACTGTGACTGTTACAGTAATTTTATAAAGGTTAAAAAAATCCTAGCTCTCTAATCCATGTTCAAGTTTTCTTCCGTAGAATGCCATCCTGGAACATTTTATAATGAACCTACCAAAAAATGTCTACCATGCGATTACGGGTTTTATCAACCACATAACAATCGAAGGAGTTGTTTACAGTGCAGCAGTGGATATTTTACTCTTGAGAAGGGATCAAAACTGCAGTCAGATTGTACAGGTAATGTAAACCTCATCAGATACCTGGCTTATAATTGTGTACGCCAGACGCCCGTTTCGTCTTCAAAAGACTCTTCAGTTGTGCTCATATACAAAAATGCCAATCCCTAACGGAGTGTCTGGATGGGGTCCTTCAATTCTGCATTCTTTTAGTTTTAAAGCCATTTTTTCTGTATTCTATATAACTTTTTCCCATCATTCTCTATTCTTTATATTTTAGTTCCACTGGGCTGGTGATACACCCTGCAGTGGCATCGTAACTGCAGTAATGATGTATTTATTTTGAATTTACAGCAAAAGATAAAATGAAAATGGGCAATGCAAAAAGATATTTCGAAGAAATGCATAAATGATAAAAGAAAATAAGAACAGTTAAAAAACACTACACACAAAAGAAACAATTCAGCAAGATGAACACTTTCGAAAATCAGGAGTGCTCTTGAAGGGTTAGAAGATCCTATCTCTTTAGTAAAAAACCGAAGTGTCACTTTGATAAAATCGAATAATTAATAATCAATAACAGAAAGGGAACTTTAATTTCATTTCATTTCAACCCATCGAAAAAAAATGTTTTACATCGACATACACTTGCTAGAAGTTAAGATAAAAGCAACCACATTAGAAATGCATTATTTGTATTAGTTGATTTTATACTTGTGAAGCTAAGCAAACCAAATACATTTGTAAACCAAACTTGCGTGAACTTAGGTATTTATCTTCTTATTTATGCCAATTGCTATTGATCCGTTGATCTAATTGTTCTCCATTCTAGATGTTGACGAATGCCAGACCAAGCAATCTGTATGTGAACACAGATGTATTAATACTAATGGTACATACGTCTGTAGTTGCTCGAGTGGCCTTTCCTTGAATACAGATGGCAAAACATGTACAGGTAATGTATTTAACCTGATAAAAGATATCATATGTAAGATATAAAAAGAGAGGCGAATGATACCAAACTCATAAGTTGAAAATAAAATGACAACGCCATGGCTAAAAAGAAAAAACCAAAGAGACAAACAACAGTAGACAAAAAAAACAACATAGAAAATCAAAGACTGAGCATAATCTTTGCAATTTCGATAAAATACGTGGAAAGAATTCGAGACTTAGCTTATCCTTTAATTTTCTTATGCCGGAAAAATAAAACTTATTCCTTCCTATTGACTAGGATTGTCAGTTTTCCTATCGAAGGTCGGTGGTTTTCTCCGGGCACTCCGGCTTCCTCCACCAATAAAAACTGGCCGCCACGAAATAGCCCAAAAGCGGTGCTTAAAAGTGGCGTTAAAAGACCAAAAAATCAAGATCAAATCATAAGCACCTAATATGTACCACATTCAATGGTGCACCATACATACTTTGTCATCAAAGTACGGTTGACAGTATCTTCACAAATGAACAATGAAAAGTTTCCAGTTCCTTAACCATAACAAAGAAGCTGGAGCCTAATACTCTTTTGATTCTTTTTAAACTGAGGTGCATAGATAGAAATGCTCAAATAGACCTTACTAATAATAAAAGCTAAAACAAATTGCTGGTGTGGATTCAGAAAGCTGCATCTGTATACTAACATTTGGTAAGAATGCATATGACCTTTTGGAATTTATAAATATCTCAATGAAAAATTGAAGAAAAAAAAACAGTTTAAAGGACAATACATTTTTAAAATTGGTCAAAAGTAACCGATTTTAAACTTAAAAACACCCTTTTAAAGATTTATGATGTTATGATATGATAAATTCGTAATTTGGAAGATTTTATTCTTTTCTCAATCGACTGTTTAATAGATATTAATGGTTCATTAGCTGTCAAAGTTGTTGCTGGTGTCAGTGGATTGGCTATCATCATTGCTATTCTGATTGTTATTGTGAAATTTAAGTTATACTTAAAATTAAGGTAAGAAAAGATACTTAAAATTAAGGTAAGAAAAGATGGAGTTAAATTCAACTAATGACACAAATGTGTGTTATGTTGCATAAATAAAAAAAGAAGATTTGGTAATATTGCCAATAAAACAACTATCCATCAAAGTTCAAATGAAGTAGATGTAAGCAATTATAGGCAACCGTACGGCCTTCAACGATGAGAAAACCCCATACCGTATAGTCGGCTATAAAAGGCCCGACATGAAAAATATGAAACATTTCAATTAGGAAAACTAACTGTCTAGTTTGTAACAAAACAATTTATGAAAAAAGTGTTGACAGGCATGAATCAACGACAACAGGCGTCCGACTTGGGACAGGCACATTAAGAATGTGGTGGGGTTAAACATGTTTGTGAGCGCTCAACCCTTCAACTAACATTGGACAGTGGTGTTATAGCACAACATAAGAACAAACTATATAAATCAGTTCAAAAGAGCTTAACCCATCAAATCGATACAAAGCAGAAAATCTGACAAACACAAAGACCAGACGTGGCAGGATATTCATACATACCTCACAACAAAAAAGCGTCTATTTTCGCTGAACAAGTATACATTTTTGTTTAGGGGCCAGCTGAAGCCCGCCTCCGGGTGCGGGATTTTCTCGCTGTGTTGAAGACCCATTGGTGGCCTTATGCTGTTTTCTGCTCTTTGGTCAGGTTGTTGTCTCTTTGACACATTCCCCGTTTCCATTATCAATTTAATTTGTAATAAGTCATGCAACTATTTGAATGTGTCTTCATTTACATAAAAGTGCGATACGAAATAAAAACGTGGCGCCAAAACAGGCGACACGATAGCAATGCAATAGATTCTAACTTATTCATTTCAGAGACATGTAATGCAAGATATTGTATGTATCTGGTCATTTCTGAAATACACAAAGACTTCAATAACTATTCGATGGATTCAAACGGAATTTTTGATATTTTTCAGCACTTATTGACCCAATGCGTCTTAAACATTATATTCAAACTTTATATTTGGGTTTCAATTAGTAAAGTAGAAATTGAGATATAAATTTGATGTCTGGTTGTTCTCTTAATTAATTTGTTTGACGTCACCTTTTTTTGCGTTGATCACTTTGACTAACTCGGCTGTGATTTTTTATGTGCTGGTTTATGTTGTTTTATGTATCTGTTTTTATTCTGTAGTTAGTCACCACTTCGGTGTTGTCATGTATATCTATTATATAGTCATTTTTACAATTTTACTGTTTGCAAAAGTATGAATTATTCTAAATACTAAGAATTTTCTTATCCCAGACATATAACCTTAGCCGTATTTGGCACAACTTTGTGGAACTTTTGGTCCTCGTTGCTCTTCAACTTTGTACTTGTTTTGGCTTTCGTACTTTTTTGACCTGAGCGTCACTGGCTAGTCCTGTGTGGCTGAAACGCGCGTCTTGCGTATTAAATTTTAAACCTGGTACCTTTTGTTAGCTATTATTCGTATGTTTCTCTGTCCTCTATGTTCTCCCATTTATTTGTATTGTAGTCCTGTCATGTAATGTTGTCATTTTAATGTTATATTTAACATTGCCATAAAAGTGGGAGGTTTGGCTAGCCACAAAACCAGGTTCAACCGACCATTTTTTTCTTAAAATGTCCTGTACCAAGTCAGGAAAATGGACATTGTTATATTATAGTTTATTTCTGTGTGTGTTACATTTTAATGTTGTGTTTCTGTTGTGTCGTAGTTCTCTTATATTTGATGTGTTTCCCTCAGTTTTAGTTTGTTACCCGGATTTGTTTTTTTTTCAATCGATTAATGAATTTTGAACAGCGGTATACTACTGTTGCCTTTATTAACCCTAACCAACAATTCTTTATTTGTAAATGTGCATTTTCAAGAAAGAGACATTAGTCATTTACTGTTGCTCTCTTTGTTTTTTTTTTGTTTGTTTTGGTTGTTTTTGTTGAATTCATTAACAAATTATCTATATGAATAAGAAGATGTGGTATGAGTTCCAAAGAGACAACTATCCATCCAAGTCACAATGTGTAAAAAGTAAACAATTATAGGTCAAAGTACGGCATTCAACACAGAGCCTTGGCTCACACCGAACAGCAAGCTATAAAGGGCCCCCAAAATACTAGTGTAAAACGATTCAAACAGGAAAACCAACGGTCTAATTTATATAAAAAACGAGAAACGAGAAACACTTATGAACCACACGAACAAACGACAACCACTGAACAATCTAGTCTTGATTCGATTAAGAGTATAACATATGATATGCAAATTTATCCAATATTAAAAACCGTAACCTATGTTGACTGTAGATAAATATTTATGGTTTGTATAAGTATGGATAGTTTGTTGCGTTATTAATTCATTAACGCTCACCCTTGTTTTTAATGTTGTCTATTGGCATCACGTTGCGTCCATCTCTCTTTAAAAAAAATATTTCCTATAATACCATTTCTTCAATTGAAGCAAAAAATAGGTAGAAAATCACAACTCTGTTTTCGTTTTCAAAGAAACATAACCATCGACTTCCAGTATTATAGTATAATATAAGGCACATGTTATTGCTCGTTGCTAGAGCGAGGATGTAACTTCTTAAAATCCCTACAAAAACAAAGTAACTGTGTGTCCAACTTACCGCTGGAAATAATGTTTAATGAAATGTAAAATACATTTTGCAATTAAGATCAGACATTATTTAGACAAGCTTGGCATTCTGGTCCAATCTCTTCTTCGAGTCTGTCTATTATCAAACAATAAGACAGGATCCCAGATTAGGTTCCAATAATATATATCATTGTGTAAAATCAGATGATTTTAGCAGATAATTATCATTTTTAATATATAAATGAATTATCGATTTCGTTCCCATTTCTTTTATTTCGTTTCGTTTCGTTACATTTTAATTTTATTTCGCACTTTACAGGCACCTGAAAAAATATATTGTGTTTTTTAAGACACTTGTCAAATTAACCTGTCATAATTTGACATAAGTCTTTCGTTAGCTTGAGTTTGCTTGGCTTACACAGCATTTGATAGAACTATATTAATTTAGTTACCAATAAATCGAATTGAGAGAGAAAAAAAAAACATGTTAATAATAATCATAAAGATGAAAAAGAAAAAAAAATATGAGTGATAATGGTTGAATAATAAGTTTTTGTTAAAGTACACAATTCATAATATTCATAATAAGTATTTATCATTCTATATTGTATTTCTAGAACATCGAAATCAAAGAAACAGATCTTGAGAAATATGCATCATTCTGAGCACAATTATGCAGTCAGTTCAGCCGCAAGGAATGCAAAACAGTAGCTTGTGTGGATATCTTTCTCTTTGTGGATAATTATATTCTGAACAAGTAATAGCTCTTCTAAAAAGCTTGCCGTATTTAAGCTGCTTATATTGAGATCGGTGATTTGTGGGTATAGGTTTTTTTTATTGGAATCTTGCACTCCAAGCACTATGAATATATAGTGTCTTTTTTCTCCTGGTTTTTGATTTTAGTTGTAGTATTGGTGGATCAGGGCTATCATGGAAGGAGGCTTTATAGTCACATATGATAATATATTATATATGGTATGTAATAGCTAGAGTAACGATACAAACACTTTTTTCTTTGTTTTGTGGAATATGATTGTTTACTCTTTATGACAATATTAGTAGTTTTAACATGCATACTATGTCTTGACCGTTATGTAATAGTTTGCAAGGTTATAATCAAGTTGATCAGAAAAAAGTGTTATTTACTTTTGAGGATTATGTATATGTATATGATCAACCAAAGTTTTCCGACAAAAAGGGGGGTCCCCTGAAAAACCCTCTAAATCCGGCTCTGACTACTATAGTTGGCCATTCAAATATTTTTGCCGGTCGACTGATATGTATATTGAGACCCCCCCCCCCTCATTACTAATTTCCAGATACAGTATTACTGTAAGAAGATGTTTTGTGGTAATGGATTTGGAATGAAATATTAATTGCAAATAATTTTCTAGAACATGTACATGTTCTCAGCTGGCTTCTTATATTTTTTAATATTTTGTTGTGGTTTGTAATCTTGACATTTTTTTTGTAAGTTCTATAGATGAGAGCTTCATATTGGTATTAGCATTTAGTGCTTTATATTTGGTTGCATGTGTAAGCATATGCTTTTGTTAGTTGGAATATTTATATTTTCATTTCTGATGGCAACCAGTTCATGTAATATATATAGTCAGGATTATTAGTAAGCGATAGTTGTTAGTTTATTTGTTTATGTTTATTGTCATGATTGATATGGACTATATAGCTTGCTGTTTGGTGTGAACCAAGGCTTCGTGTTGAAGACCGTACTTCAACCTATAATGGTTTACTTTTACAAATTGTGACTTGGATGGAGAGTTGTCTTTGGTACTGATATGACATTCTGTTATATCTATCGACAAGATTGAGAACACATTTTTTTGTAATAAAACATATATAATTCTATAATATCATATATAACAATTTATCGGTAATTTGTGCATTTTTCCTTTAATGTGTTCTCTCTGATAATGTCAGTATCAGTTGACTGGTCATGATATATAAATTATTGGGTCAGTTCGCAATTGACATGCACGGGTGCGCTGTGTCAGGATCTTCTTTCCCCTTTCATTCACAAAATCATGCATGATTTTTTTTTTGCAGAATTGCAAGAGTGTTTTGGTAAATGAAACACTTCTCATATTGTTTGAAAGTTTCAGTAAAGTTAGTTTTGCCTTTTCGACAGTTTGTGTGAAAATTCGAACAGAATATAAATGAAAAACCCAATAAACTTTTAAAAAATGCACTATTATTAATAGCTTTCCTTGCTTATTCACAAGGATGTATAAATTTATCATCCATGCTATTCCGATCTGAGTTTATTCATACATAGTCTGGTGCTGTTCCAAGTAGTCTTCTTTTTCTGTTTTTTGAGAAGTATTTGTTTTACCTGTTCAGTCACTATAAAGTGTTACAATTAATATTTAGACGCAACACAGAATAGTGACCAAAAAGGTACTGCTATCAAATGAAAGGAGCTAGAAAAAAAATTAAATGTACACATTTTCAACATTTTTGTGGGACCATGATGATGTGGTTTCATTGTCAATATATAGACAGATATTCATAGACCACAGAACCAATATGCAACACATTCAAAAGTAGATGTAGGATGAGTTATGGAAAGAAGGGGTGCCCGGGGCCCCAGCCTTGACAAGGTTTGGTGTGGAACAAGTAAAATGTCTGCATTAACATTAAATGTAGGTTTTAAAAGGGGGAACCAGGTCGCCTTTCCCTAAATCCGTTTCTGAAATTAAAGGTAACCGCATATTTCTGGGCGCGGTTGAAAAATAAATAAAAATGACTTTGAAAAAGCAAGAATATTAAGCTGATAGAAATAGTCCAAATTTGGGTGACATCTATTAAAATGTTTGAAATAATTATGAAGTTGACAAGAAATGAACTTGTTCAAATAATAAACAGTCAGCCTACAGACAATGACACACTCGTTGCCTCCTGAAATGTCTGCTTACAGTGCTTTCCTGAAATGATTTATAATGTGATCGTTTTCATGATGAACGCTGAGCAAACATAGGTTAAGCCGTTGGTTTTCTCGTTTGAATTGTTTTACATTGTTATTTCGGGGCCTTTTATAGCTGACTATTCGGTATGGGCTTTGCTCATTGTTAAAGGCCGTAAGGTGACCTATAGTTGTTTATTTCTGTGTCATTTTGGTCTTGTTTGAATAATTGTCTCATTGGCAATCATACCACATCTTTTTTTTATATGTATAATGACAAGATACATTTGTAAATGTTATGTTATCCACCCAACTAAGTAAAATATATAAATGCTTGTTGAACTTCTAAAACAACGATAAATCTGCTGATTCATATCGTATCATTCAATGCTGTCAGATGCTATGTGAAAAATAAAGAAATTTAACTTAATGTGTGCTTCCATTATATTCGGCATTGTTATTCAGTTATGTCCAAAGCAGAACTTATGACACGCATGCAATAATTGATTTTCAATAGATGCATTTGAAAAATTTATTTTCTGCACTAGTTAAGGGACGTCTATGTTCATGATGTCATGTGATCATCTATATATATAAGAATATTTCATTAGAGTTGATTTATGAAAGAGTGCTTTGAATCCTACTTGTTGCTATTTGTCTGCCATTACTGGCCATCACAAAGGTTCACGTAAAATGTTGACGTCATAATACAAAATATCTGAGGCCACAAATGAAAAGTGATTGTTGTATGATGTCAATGGTTGAAGCGGGAGATACTCAGGTCAGCTGGGACAGAATTCCATAAAGCGATTAGGTGTATTGTAATTATATATGGGTACTATGTTCAGGAGGATGAATTCTAATATATATACGTAAAATACCTGTTCGGTTTTGGAATAACATCCTGGATCTGGATTTCCTTATCAATCACCATCATTGTTAACGTATCCAAGTCATAAACTAGAGCCTTTACATAGTCAGTTCCATCTGCCAATATCACATATTACAAATACTTATACAAATACAGCTGATAGATTAAACTCATCACCATTGTATATTGATGATAATACATATAGTATCAGCTCATTCAGATTTGAAAATGTTAACAAAATAGCAGCACCATCTGAAAATGGGAATCCTTGATTATCTCGAGCATGTGAATCAAACAAATAGTAGTTATCATCACGACGAAATATACTTATTGTAAGACCTGATACATTGTAATGTGAACAAATTAGAATTGGAGTTCTATATATCAAATGCAGTTCTCAGTGCTGTTGACATATCAATTAACAATGACTGCTGAGCGCCACTGTGTACAGTGGCGCATCCAAAACTTTTCATAAAAGGGGGTGGGACTATATATTCAACCAATGGGAGAAGTGGCCCCCAGCCCCCTTAGCCTTGGTGTACAACGACTCCAAAGAATAAATCATCATGTACGAGTACATTAAAAACTGTCTACCCCACATGCAAACATCATTTGGGACCTCGCTGTGTTGCAAGTATCTTGTCGTAGACGTCCCGCTAGAGGGGTCATTTAACAAACTATAGTGCACTGAAACCCTTGCCCATAACTAAATCGTGATGCTTGGTGTTTGCTTCCTTGCACACACGCAACCATATTACTCACCTTGTTTGTTTTTCTATTCTTCTAATCAGCTATTTATCGGCAAATTGTCTGTTTTGTTTACATCAGGAATCAATGAAGCGGGAAACGAAAGGATATCATCGTATCAATACGGTAAATTCCGTGATTTGAATATTTTCTAATCAATATGTTCAAGCAATGAAAAATATGAGGATAATATTTTTATTCATAGAGCACACGTTTGGTGTATTTACTATTTAAAATTATAGTTTATGAAGGAATATAGCAAAATATGTTTCAATACGCACTATAAAGTGAAGATTAGATGTAATATTGTTTTGTTTTTGAAAGAATATTAATAATCCATAAATATACACCTGTGTACCCAAATTGCAACAAAATTTCATGATGACATAAATTTCATCCTCACAGAATGATATTATTTGCTCAAATTGACAGGGCTTCGTGAACTAAATTTGGCTTAAATTATGATAGCAATTGAACACTTCATTATAGTTTCTACCGATGACCTACTATCATGACTATCCGACTCCACGTACGGACGCGTTGACATATAATGCATACAACTCAATAATAGCCAATCAGACGATAAGATATCCTTCACTTCCCTCAGAAGCAGCCCGGAAGCAGCTGAGATGCAGCCATTTAATGTTATTTATAACCAATGAGATACCGTTAACAGATTTACCACATTCCAGACGTCCAGCCTTTGACTAATCAGACCGTATCACCATGGTGATACGGTAATGATTATTATAATGAATTCAATTAAGTAATAAAAACTAAGACACCAGGCTTTTTATTTGGTTCGCCATATGCGTGTTTCGTCTACATAAAAATCATCAATGGTGCTGGGATCATCATCAAATATCAAGTGCAGAGCAGCGAAAAACTAAAAATTCTCTAAATTTGTTCAAAATATGGCTAGAGTTATCTATGACTTGCGGAAGAAAACATCAATATTTCGAAATTTCAACCGAACTTTTACTGAAAAATGCAATTGGAAACTCATTTTATGTACAGCACAAATAAAAATACACGTACTTACTATTCTACTCTTAGAAACATGTTACACTCCTAAGCAACCGTTGCTATGTTCAAGCTCCCATCGTCTGGTAAAGTTAATTATTAAGTCAGGGTTTTCGCTACCACAAATTAGTTAAAACCTTTACTAAATTCTTCCATAGATATAAAGATTTGGTTTGCAAGTTTGGCTGTACCTTTAAAAAAATCTTATTTCAGAAGGAATAGCACATCCTAAATTATACGGTGATGTTGTTTACCGAGCCCGGATATTTATATGCGATCCGGGTAAACTTATCAATCCAGATCCACCAGTAAAGATCTGGATGGATCTGTCGAAGAGTTGACTTTTGTTTAGACGTACTTATATATAATATATATATATATATATACAAGTCTAAATTGAAAACAACGTTCAAACCTATCATTGCGTTGGATAAAAACCGCAATTTTTATAAGTGTGCATGCAAAACAAATTTCTTGGTAGAGGGGTCTAAATACAGCACAAACAACATTTTCCAAAAGACCAAATGAGTGAAAAAGTATATTTTAACAAAACGCATTTGACTAGCAGGTCGAACAACTGATGTTCTTAAACCGTGCTGACTGCCATTGGCGATTGCCAAATAAACGGATCACAAGATGTAACAAAATAGATTTTATTATTAATTTATTACCAAACAAAAAACAATAAACTTGCGGAAAAGATGGTATACCGCAAACATGAGGTGCAAAAATTTGTACACCATATCCGGATTTCGACTATTAATGTCTCTTCAGTGATGTTAGAAATCGAAACGGTATTTGGAAGGCCATATAATTTACCTCAATTCAGGATAGACTCTTGAATTTCGAAAGAGTCAAAATAAGATGAACGGATCATATAAACCCGAAGGCAAATATAATACAAACCCAAACGAAAAAGTATAAACTAGTCTAAATTGAAAACAACGTTCAAACCTATGATTGCGTTGGATAAAAACCGCAATTTTCATACGTGTGCATGCAAAACAAATTTCTTGGTAGAGGGGTCTAAATACAGCACAAACAACATTTTCCAAAAGACCAAATGAGTGAAAAAGTATATTTTAACAAAACGCTTTTGACTATTAGGTCGAACAACTGATGTTCTTAAACCCTGCTGACTGCCATTGGCGATTGCCAAATAAACGAATAACAAGATGTAACAAAAAAGATCTTATTATTAATTTATTTCCAGACAGAAAACAATAAACTTGCGGAAAAGATGATATTCCGCAAACAAAAGGTGCAAAGCTTTTTGTACACCATACCCAGATTTCGACAATTAATGTCTCTTCAGTGATGTTAGGAATCGAAACGGTATTTGGAAGGCCATATAATTTACCTCAATTTAGGATAGACTCTTGAATTTTGAAAGTGTCAAAATAGGATGAACGGATCATATAAACCCGAAGGCAAATATAATACAAGCCCAAACGAAAAAGTATAAACAAGTCTAAATTAAAAACAATGTTCAAATCAATGATTGTGTTGGATAAAAACCGCAATTTTCATACGAGTGCATGCAAAACAAATTTCTTGGTAGAGGGGTCTAAATACATCACAAACAACATTTTCCAAAAGACCAAATGAGTGAAAAAGTATATTTTAACAAAACACATTTGACTAGCAGGTCGAACAACTGATGTTCTTAAACCCTGCTGACTGCCATTGGCGATTGTCAAATCAACGGATCACAAGATGTAACAAAATAGATCTTATTATTAATTTATTACCAAACAAAAAACAGTAAACTTGCGGAAAAGATGGTATACCGCAAACATGAGGTGCAAAAATTTGTACGCCATATCCGGATTTCGACAATTAATGTCTCTTCAGTGATGTTAGGAATCGAAACGGTATTTGGAAGGCCATATAATTTACCTCAATTTAGGATAGACTCTTGAATTTTGAAGAGTCGAAATAGGATGAACGGATCATATAAACCCGAAGGCAAATATAATAAAGCCCAAACGAAAAAACATAACCAAGTCTAAGTTGAAAACAACGTTCAAACCTATGATTGCGATGGATAAAAACCGCAATTTTTATACGTGTGCATGCAAAACAAATTTCTTGGTAGAGCGGTCTAAATACAGCACAAACAACATTTTCCAAAAGACCAAAGAAGTGAAAAAGTATATTTTAACAAAACGCATTTGACTAGCAGGTCGAACAACGGATGTTCTTAAACCCAGCTGACTGCTATTGGCGATTGCCAAATAAACAGATCACCAGATGTAACAGAATGGATCTTAACTATTAATTTAATACCAAACAGAAAACAATAAACTTGCGGAAAAGATGGTATACCACAAACAAAAGGTGCAAAAATCAGTACACCATATCCGGATTTCGACAAATAATGTCTCTTCAGTGATGTTAGGAATCGAAACGGTTAAGGAAGATCATATAATTTACCTCAATATAGGATAGACTCTTGAATTTTGAAAGAGTCAACATAGGATGAACGGATCATATAAACCCGAAGGAAAATATAATACAAGCCCAAAGGAAAAAGTTTAAACAAGTCTAAGTTGAAAACAACGTTCAAACCTATGATTGCGTTGGATAAAAAACACAATTTTTATACGTGTGCATGCAAACCAAATTTCTTGGTAGAGGGGTCTAAATACAGCACAAACAACATTTTCCAAAAGACCAAAGAAGTGAAAAAGTATATTTTAACAAAACGCATTTAACTAGCAGGTCGAACAACGGATGTTCTTTAACATATACATATAATATGAATCTTAACACATTTATACATTTTTAAACTTTGTTTGTTCTGGGAGGAAATTTTTGTTCATTTAAAAATATAAGACAACGGAGTATGTGTCAGTGGGTTCGATTCCTACACAAGGCATTTATTTATATATATATCGGCTGGTGCAAAGTGGGCAGTTTAGCTTAATGGCCCCACACTGACTCTTTTGTTCCTATGTCAAAACATTCAGGCGACCACGGCCAAGTCTTGGTATCTTTCGTTTTTCTTTTCAAAGACCATATACAACAGAACCATGGTATAATTGTGAAATTTCCAATAACATATTTAGATAGGTTTGGATGAATCTAAATGATAATTTTACTTATATGTCTTATATATGTAGGACTCGGAGGTGCGATGGGGACGCTGAAGTGCGATGGTCACGCTGAAGTGCGATGGTCTAAGCCGAAGTGCGATGGTCCGTACGCTGATGTGCGATGATCTATTTAACGCATGATTGCTAGTTTTAAATCTACAGACGTGCAATTATCATGAGAAGTAGATTTTTTAATAGTTAGTATATACATTAACATTCATTATTGTTTATGGCGATAGTTGCATACTAATTGATTGACCATTTAACTTCAAAAGGGGGAGTATGTTTATTTTCCTAAAAAAATATTCTGATCCCCAATTTGATGAAACAAAATATTGTGGTCAAGCAGATAACAAAAACCAATATTCTGTTACCAGATTTTTCCCCATACCTTAAAGTGTTAAATTTGGAAAAAAAATAATTTGATTGATAGAATCGAAAAATCTAACCCTTGAAGTTAAATAGCTGCTCCCTAAATGAGAGATCGTCCTGTTTGATTTTCTACATGTGGACATAATTCTGCATTAACTTTTTATCTATACGTTGTTTTTCTCATGAATTCCTCGTTTACCGTAATATAATAATGAAGAGAGTCTATCTACGGATCTTTATGTATCAAGTGAATTTCACGCTCCAACGTACGTAAAACAGAACCTTTTATAGATATCGAAAAAAAATCGCTACAGAAGGTTAACTTTCCACTATCTACCAATTCTCTCCGTTTCCCGTAGTAGTAAAAGTTTATAAGCCACCTTTTAAACTGCTTAAACATACACATTGACTTCTACATCGACATGAAAAGCATTGCAAATGTAGTTTGTGTAGACCATCGCACTTCAGCGTAACCACCATCGCACCTCGGCGTAGCTATCAAAAAGATAGCGTCACAATGCCACCATCACTCTTCAGCGTCAAACCATCGCACTTCAGCGTGACCATCGCTGTTCGAAGTACCATCGCGGTTCAGAGTCCTACATATGTATACCGAAAATGGCTTATACATGTATAACACATTTTAGCATCGTTTGTTTACGTTTCCTTGTTGTGATGATTTTCGGTTTCACAAGCGTGTATTTTCCCGTAAAATGTTTATATTCTTACGTCATCGTTCTATGACGTCGGGTAGCTCATTCATAAAAAACATATGACGCGGGAGTACGATTGGAACAGCCCAAACAATATATTCATATTTTACCACGGGTGTGTACACAAAGCGTTTGAAGAACGTCATGTTAGAATGTTGCTTCATTCTAAGTAAACTAGTATACGTGGATTTATTTCCTTTATACCTTTCATTAATGTAGCCAAGGGATTGACGAATCGAATCTTGCTTTTGATTTTTTTTTAATTTTCTGATTCGTTAATTGATATCTGTCATATTGTTTTTTTGTAAATTGTTTTGTTATATACTCATAAGTCAAAAAGAAACTAATAGTGTCATGCCAAAAAAAAAAACTGAAAACGGTCAAAAGTCAAATAACAGTATACACATTACAATATGTAAACCTACTGTAACAAACTGAACAACACGAACCCCACTTAAACCAGGGTTGATCTCAGATGCTACGGAAGAGTAAGCAAATGCTGCTCTACATGTGGCACCCTTCGTGTTGCTCATGTAAGTACAAACCCTGTGATTAATCTAATTATATAAGCCACATTCATGGAGAAGAGGACGAGTTTGTGGTTATGACAAATGCAACATTATTGGTCGTCATCTGTGAAATAGTTATTTTATAACGGTCAACCAACTCGTGATGGTGTCCGTAATTTTTTTCGAAGGAATGATTCCAACTTCACCACTTGGAACTTTTGATTGAATAGCTTCGTTGTAATCAGCAACCCTCTATCAAGAAAATCATGATAGGAAGTGCAAGCTCTGGAACATCGTGTTAACTGGAAGACATATACTCCATATGCAGGAGGTGCTGGAATGGTGCTACATAGAAATGAAAAGCAAAAATCATCTCTTTTGTCGCACAATTTTGTTTTTAACCGACCTACACTTCGGGACAAATAAACTTTGGAAAAAAATTTATTTTACGAAAGAAGGCTAATTGATAGAAATAAAGCTTCATTTGTATAAATTGATGAAAACGACTTGACATTACCTAACAAACTAAATTATAATTAAAGTCATTATGATATTCTCACTCAAATTATCATTAATTTTACAATATATTAGTTTAGTTTAAAAGAATAATCATTTCATTGCTGTCGAATTATTGCAAACTTTTCATGTTTCTTTAAAATTTTGATTCGAACGACATCTCTTACCATCAGTTCGTTTTCTAAAGTCAATATAAAGCTCTATTTCAAATAAAATTTTTGGTCATGGTAAAAGATGTATCTCTATTAGATTTTCAAAAAATACCACGAATCTGTCCAAACTTATAGAACTTGAAGAAAGAAAACAAATCATTTTATAGATCTGAACTATCTTTGATAAATTAAAAAGTTGTTTTATAACACATAATAAACTGTTATCACAGAGATATGTCTCGCCTTTTTGTAATTTTGATAATGTAAATGTTGAAATTATAAAATAGCAACACTTTAACATGTAAGTTATGTAAATATTCAAAGTCGATGAACCATGACTGAAGGTACATGGCTAAACAATCTCCATGGAATGAGATGTGCCAATGCTAATACAACTGCATACCAAATACCATTGACTTATTATAAGTCTTTCCCTTTAAACAAACCTAAACACAAACATTAACTTGTAAACCATGTAAAAGTTTCAAAGTCAATGAACCATGATCAGGGGTGGCCAATTAATCTCCATGGTAATGAGATATGCCAATGCTTATACAACTGAACACCAATTAACATTGACCTACCACTAATGGTTCCCCATAAATTGACCTAATCACAAACTAATACATGTAAACTATGAAAAGTTTCAAAGTCAATAGACCTTGACTGAGGGGGCGGGGCCAAATAATCTCCATGGTAATAAGATATGCCAATGCTTATACAACTGCATACCAAATATCATTGACCTACCACTAGGTGTTCCCCATAAATTGACCTAATCACAAACTAATACATGTAACCTATGAAAAGTTTCAAAGTCAATAGACCTTGACTGAGGGGGCGGGGCCAAATAATCTCTATGGTAATGAGATGTGCCAATGCTAATGCAACTGCATACCAAATATCATTGACCTACCACTAGTGGTTCACCATGAACTAGACCTAATCACAAACTAATACATTGTTGACGCCGCCGCCGCCGCCGCCGACGCCGGAAACAGCATACCTATGTCTCGCTTTTTGACTCCGTCAAGGCGAGACAAAAACTAGTCTCTAAAGAGCCTGTATCGTTCACCTACATGTAATCTATGGCTATCTTCCACAATAGACACTCTCCAACATTATGGACTAGAAAATAATTCATGGCAAAAAAATCTTCGTTTTTGTTGATCTTGTCTTTTATTTTACACTGTCTTACTGTCTTCTTTAGTCCCCCCCCCCCCCCCCCCCCCCCCAAGGTGAAACAAAAGCGTCGTCTAAGGGCAATCACTCCTATAAAGAGTTCACAAACGATTCCAAAAAAAATTACTAATTAGTAGATCTTGTCAGGTTGACAATATTTTCTTTTAAAGTGTCTACCTATCTTCAATAGTTTTCAAGATAATAAGCAAACAAAAAGAAAAGAAAAATGTTTTCACTAGAAATCAAGTTCTCTAATAAGGAGTCAACTGACGATATTGGCTATGTTTACTTATTTGTAGATCTTGTCTTGCCGATTATTTTTGCAATTTTAAGTTTCTCTTGATCTTAATAGTTTTCAAGATAACAAACAAAACTGAAAGAATGGGTAAAATTCGACAGTGAAGGACACCTACTCCTCTAAAAAGTCGTCTGACAGTTTTGATTTGAATGTCAATAGTTAGATGTCAATAGTTAGATCTCAAAATTTTGAATATTGTTTTGTGTTATATGGGGTCGTCGGACAGATTTTTAAAAGAACAATGATGCTTCTGTCCAAGTTTGTTTAAATTTGGCCCTGTTTTTTCAGAGTAGAAGATTTTTGTAAAAGATAATGGACGACGACTGGCGAGGATAACTCACTTGGCAGCTAAAAATTGTGAAAACTTTATAATGCACATTTGAATTTTTTTATCTTTATCTATTTAAAAGCATTTGAAGCAGGATATGCACATGCTCACGGAGCACATGAGGTCACGCCTGGTTTTTGGTTTGGTTCATGTTACTAAGTCTTTAATTTGATATGTTGTGTTTTATGGACTGTTGTTTGTCTTTTGGTCGTATTCCGTTTTTTTGTTATGCCATAACGACATGACGATATAACGTAAGTGTTTCTAATAACTCGTCGATTTTTTCTCTAAATCCTGTTCTTCATATGATTTCCTCAAAAGTCTTGTAACATTACTGTTATGTCCTGCTCCTATTGCTTTTATTTCTCTTTCCATGGCGTCACGACATCAACATGTGTTCAAATAAACGAAGAAGTTACTAATACTTTGAGTTGTGTTACTTCATGTTCATAACTATATTGAGTTGAAAAAGGAAGTTAACTGCATTCTTAGGTAATATGGGAGTATACACCAAAATAACAGATTTGTTTCAGACTATGCGAAACATTGCGATATTTCCCTAAATACAGGAGTAAGTCAAAAAGCTTTTTTGCATTCATCATATTTTATTAGAATTAAACAAGGATACAGCACACAATTAGAGCAAATACAGGAGTAAGTCAAAAAGCTTTTTTGCATTCATCATATTTTATTAGAATTAAACAAGGATACAGCACACAATTAGAGCAAATGACAACAAATGATTCCAAATGATCACCTTAATTTTTTTTGAATTACGAGAAGCTAGTTCTTATATATGAAATAAATATAGAAATATAAAGAAAAAATAGAGACTCGTTTTCTTTCTTGTAAAATTGAATTATATTAGTCATATCCCTTCACCATGTTCACAACCCAAATTCTATAACTGATTTAACAGATGAAAATATTTTCTGAAACAATATTACCATCAGAAAAATCATAATACAAATGTGCCATAAATTTAATTTCTGTCAAAAACTTATTTGAGTGAAATAATCTCAATTGATCATTTGTGATACAAGATAGTTAATACTCAATTATACTACCTTAGAGGACATACAAGTACTTTTTATCTTTATTTATGAACACTTGATATTTTCATGAAACTTGATAATGTTACTATATCTGTTAACCAATCTAAAGAAGGAAAATCTGAAACGAAGTCAGTTAAACTGTTCATTAGTAGCTTCTCCCAAAAAGTGTATAATGTTTTCCGATTTCTGAACAATTCGGATGAATACACTTTGCATCTGGCTCAAGTTGTTGTGGTTGTTTAAAGGGGATACACAATCCTTTGGCGCCCATAGCTGGTTGACCTTCTTCTGCAACATTGTCTCTGTAAAAAATTAACTTAAGATTGCTTGGGAAATTCCAATGTACAATTCACGAACTACAACTTTTTTGTCTAACGATAGTTCTTTTTTGTTGACATGACCTTTGTTTGAATATTTTGATGAAATGAGCATCTTTTATTTGCATCTCAAATAAAAAAGGAAGTTATTGGAAGAATATAAATATCTGGTTGCCTTACATCGAATGTAGGTACCCATTCAACACTGTAATTAAATCTTTGAATATTATTTTTACTGGTATAAATATTGAATTTGTTATCAGTTAATTGAAACCATACTAAATATTACACATATGTACTTTCACGCTACTACAATCTGTCGATACTTATAGTTTAACATTGCACAAAGGTCATGGTTTTCTCTGACTGTTAATGATATGTCTTTACACTAAATCCATTGGATGTTGGATGTGTACTGATTGATATTTTAGTCTTAGATACATGATTTTTTTAGTTTAGTTTTTTTTAGTTGTGATTGACTTTGAAATAGCTGTCAGTAACTGCGAGTACTCTCGGATCTGTACTAATTAATGTTTTTTTTGTTTGTTTTGGGATGTATAAGTACACGTCAACGTCCACTCTGTGTCTTTATTAGATGTATTTCTAATTGTATCTATCTGATGAGTTAAGCCTTTTTCGACTGATTTTTATAGTTTGTTCTTATGCTGTACTGTTACACCACTGTTCCAGGTTAGGGGAGGGTTGAACGCTCACAAACATGTTTAACCCCGCTACATTCTTTATGTTCCTGTCCCAAGTCAGGAGACTGTAGAACAGTGGTTGTCGTTGGTTCATGTCAGTCATATTTGTTTTTCGTAAACTGTTTTGTTATAAATCAGGCTGTTATTTTTTCTCAATTGAATTGTTTTATATTTTTTATGTCGGGAAATATTTATAGCCGACCATACAGTATTGGATTTTCTCATTGTTGAAGGCCGTACGATTGCCTATAATTGCCTACATCCACTGCATTTGACCTTGGGGTGGATAGTTGTCTCATTGGCAATCATACCAAATCTCCTTATTTTCATATATCTGTCAACAAGTATGTTTGATAATTTATATAAATGAAGAAATTGTTGTTTTAATGAAAACAGTTGGATAAATTAAAAAACAAAAACAGATACTATTTTCTTAATAGGGAGAATAAACTCAAGCTATTTAAAAAAAATGACTTAATTTACCTTGCACTATCTTTCTTAATACTTTCTTCACACTCAACGCGTCCACAGAATGGAGCATGTATTATTTTTCGCTGGTCTAACTGACTGCAAAAGTCTCCCCAATCGTGTGACACTACCGTGTGATTGTCCATTTCAGATTTGGCCCTGCAAATCATAATCAAGTGTTTAGATATAAACTGCTATAAGATTAACGTAGCTTTTAAACGTTTGGTAGATAGGACCATCATTTATCACTACCTCACTCAAAATTTAATAGTTCCTCTTTTCAATATTTCAAGTTTTCATTTTCTAATAAAGCAAATTAAAAAGAACTTTAAATAAATAGTAACTCTTTATGAAGGATGTGCATTCGAAGACACGCTCTTTTTTCTACTTTTTTATGGAAATTACCTCTGGAATAGGTGGTTTTGTATCTGCTTTAATAAATCCCCTGTTTTCGAAGATACTTGATCTTTTGGAATGGTGATTTTATCACCGGTATCTCGTCTAACTGCTACAACTTGGTCATTCTTCACATCACGTGGTCCAAGTTCAATACGAATTGGAACTCCCTATTTGTAAATAATAAAGAATTACCAAAAAGATGACATTACGAAAAAATCCTGATGCTTAACATAATTATAAATGTGTCCATTAAAGATATTATAACAGAAGAATCAGAAGAGCGTTAATTGCTCATTGAAAAAAAGACAATTATAAAACTACTGTACTTTAATATTCTAAGCCTCCTATCGAGCAAACTGTTTGGTATATATAAAGCAGAACACTTTATTTACCTTCAGTTCCCAATGGTTAAACTTCCATCCTGGGGAATAGTTGTCTCTCAAGTCGGCTTTAGTTTTAATTCCAATGTCATTAAGTTGCGACTTTAACATTTCACATTTGCTGATCAATTCGTCATTATCTCCCTTTGTTAAGTTAGCTGTTATTCCACAGGGTATTATTATAACCTAAAAATAGTATGATATAATCAGAACTTAGAATATTATATTTGTAAGAATTTAAAAACACCAGGGAGGAATAGGGTACTTCAAGAAACAACACAGAAAACAAAAGATTCAGCAAAACGAACACCAGTCCTAAAGGGGATAACTTAGGTGCTCTGTAACTTTTATATGGCTTTAAACAAATCCGATCAATGAAGCCTTAACAGTTACTATTATTTTGGCAACTTCGTTCTTTTCTTTCATTTACTACAAAACTATTAATTTTAACATTCGTTATGTTTGAACTTTATTGAATTAAAATTGAGAATGGAAACTGTGAATGTGTCAAAGAGACATCTTCACAGCCCGAACAAAGAGCAGAAAACAGCCCAAGGCTACCAATTGGTCTTACCAGCAGTCGTGTTTAAAATACCGGTAGTAGGAAAGAACGAGAATGTGCAGAGAATATTAGTCACTATGTCTTAAAAATCGATACTTTTTCAAATGGTTATTACTCTTAATAAATTCGTTCATATGTCTGCTTTTGCCATAATAAGACTTTTTTTTCAAATGAGAAAAAATCCAATAAAACGCATGATGGTTCGAGATCGAGAAAATTAGCATTAATTTTATAAGTGTGAAACGGAGATCTTTTAAAGTGGATGGTGCTAAAATTGTCGACATTTAAAATAAAAAATCTATCTATACTATTAAAGGAAGAGACCGATTTCATTCAGCCGCAACTCCTCTGAAACCATACAAAATCGGAAATATTTGTGATATGACGTATAAATGTAGTGTTTTGTACTCCCTAAATTTTTCTTTGTCTCGCACCACTCGAAAAAAAATACTTCAAACTCGCACCACTGAAGAAATGTTTTAAATCATCAGAGAGTTTTAGATTGTCTTCTTCTTCTCGGAGTTATTTCCTCCGTTCTTGGAGCACACGTATCACACAGAGACAGAACTTGAATCGCACCTTTCGAAAAAAAATATACTACAAACTAGCACCACTGAGAAATGTTTTAATCATCAGTGTTCTAGGTTGTCTGCTTCTTCTCTGAGTTATTTCCTCCGTTTTAGGAGCACCTGTGTAACACCTAGACAGAAGCTACTTATTGGACATTCAAACTCCTATGGAAGAAGAACTGACAAACTTATAAAAACATAATGCATCATAGCATAAAAACAGTTCGAGAAACACCAACCCAAGCTGTCAGTGTATCACCATAAACATTTCAAGTAGTCTTCAAGCCGCGTTCGCCCGGTTTTTTCATAACTTTAGTCTACACCTAACAAATTTACACATTGCAAGGTAAGGTATTTTCCCTCACAAAAAAAAAAAAAAAAACAATTCAAAAAGATATTGTGAATTTAATTAACATACCTGAACACTAGCAACATTAGGTGGTAGTACTAATCCTTTATTGTCGCCATGAACCATACACATAACGCCAATGGTACGAGTAGTTAAACCCCAAGAGTTCTGATAGACGAATTCTTTTTCCTGAGTATCAGGGTTTTCATATACAATCTCAAACATTTTTGAAAAGTTCTGACCAAGGTGATGTGAGGTTGCACCCTGCAGGCAGATATATAATATTACAAAAACACATTAAGATGTATGTTTAGTTTTTTTCATAACAATAATGAAGAACATTTGTTAATGCGTGCATTTATAATTTTTACTTATTTCCATTTTCTAATGCAAATAAAATTAAAAGATTTGCATATGATAATAACAATAAACAAATAAATGACAGTGGTTAAGTATTTCGTCAAAAGACGATGAAAAAAAAGAAAGAAAGAAATGAAAAAATAATAGGAAAACCTGGATTCCTCTTCCACTAGCTGAAATATACGACTCGACCGTTGTAGTGAAGTCTGCTCCGGCAAATGTTTCTTTAGCAGTTTTTCTACCACGAACAACTGGTATTGCTAAAAGATCCTCATATACTCTGGCATATAGCTCCAAGATGGTATATACCTTAAAAAGATCATGATATTAATAATTTCATAAAATTAAAATATTTGTAAATTGCACAAGTAACTTATAGTAAGACAAAGAAGAGTACAGCTTATGATAAATTAAACAATATAGCCAAAAAAAATAGGAAGTTGAAACTGAAGGGATTATAAAAACTAAACACTTACAAAAGGGAACTACATACGGTTGAACAGCTTCAAAACAAAATACCAATTAAGATTATGTAAGTTAAAATAAGTCTTCTTTAAAGTTAAAAAAGCATTAATGTCTGTTAGCTATAATAGATGTCAAATCATATTAAACATTACTTCTTCTTCAGCATCCTTTTTATTTGCCCAGGCAGTATGTCCTTCTTGCCACAAAAATTCTCTCGTACGAAGAAATGGCTGGGGGTGTTTGAATTCCCATCTCTACAAAATTGTAATTTTATTTTAGCAAAAATATTCTACGAAAAAGACTATTGACTAAAATTTTACAATCATACTCAACCATTATAGTATCTTTAAGAATAAACCAAGAGATCTGACAGAAACATAGTCTTATTCTTGAATAATAATTTTATATTTCTAAAATTGTTTAGTGTGCCTTAAATGAATTTCAAACGGAAAAATTCCATTGACTTGTAAAGGTATTCACGCAATTGTGTATTCAGCTTTAAAATCAACATAATTTTGTTATTATTCAGTGACCTGAACATAAAAGAGCCAATATGAAACAATCATGTTTATTCTTAAATTCCGTACTATCCCTTTCACCATATCACGTAAAGTCTAATCAAGAAGAGTTTCAAATCTGATATTTTTTCTACGTTTATACCATGTTCACTACAACGCTTACATTTCTCAAGCTTAAATCTCGCTTTGATGACTCATTTGTGGTATTATAAATACTAGTATGCAATATAGTTTGTACTCACAACGACGTTACACCATTGGTTTAGCTTTAATGGAAGATCTCTATGGGATTTTATCCATCTAGAATAAGCTGGGTATATGACGGTTTCACTTGTTGGTCGAATTGCTATAGGTTCTGCTATGTCCGTTTTTCCGCATTTTGTTACCCATGCAACCTATTGGTAAGAAAAATAGTCCGTATGATGTCGAAGCGAACACACAAAGTCAATGAAATTGCAGCATGTTTAATTCAATTAATTTGAGGTACTATAAACAAAGGGTCTTCAGCTACACCCTTTAAGTTGAAATTCGCCTCTGCTATTTTGTTTACGATTGGCTCTTGAGTATCCATTTTGTTTAGAAAATGATATGTTTCTATTGAAATTTAAAGTATATATTTACATAAGAAAGGTTAAACATAACAGATATTCAAAGCTCTCTCCTGGATTTACTTCTGACAGGATCAATTTGTTGCAAATATGTTAAAAGGCAAAGAAAAATACGTGGAAAGCAGTATGAATAAAATGAAAAACTTTGAACGATGAAGTTAAAATTCATTTCATGATAAAATAAAAATGTATTACATCTGAGAAAAACTACAACAATCAACTTTTACCTCCGGCGCAAAATCTGCAATATGCGTCTTCTCTTTTTCCAAGGCAGCACGGGAAACAAACATGGGAAAATACGTATTTTCTACGCCCAGCTTCTTTATTTCACCATTAAAGAAAGATTTGATAGCTTCCCAGATGGAATACGACCACGGACGTAATATATAACACCCACTCACATCATAATACTCTATCATCTCAGATTTCTGGATGACCTTTTCCAATATATGATGTCACTTGAATATTTTGTACTTCTAATAACATCTTACAATATATTTCGATTTCTTGATTTTTTTTCTTTTAACAACAAATATTATGATTTTAATTTACAAAACAACTTCAATTACAAGGTACTTAATAGTGAAAATATATAATGTTTAAAAAGATATAAAATAATAAAGATTCCTGACATCGTATTCTCTTGGTTATCTTCTCATTTGTTTTATGCAGTAGTTTTCTGTAATCTTTAATGGTCAAAATGTAAATGATGAATTGAAATGAAAGATAGAGATTTATGTATAGGCATATTAATAATGTAAAAACACCAATTAGTTAGCTTCAGTTTGTGCAATAACGTTTGCACACTCTTCATAACGTCAATCGACTAAAATATTGAGACGTTGAAGAGCAATTGACAAACTGACCATCTTCACTAGAGCATATTGGAGAAATAGAGTGCACGAATTAATGTGGCTATGTTTAGTGATTTAGTATCAATGAATAGAATAAAAATAATTCAGAAGAAGTGAGGCTTAAACTTTTTCAGGTTAAATAGCTTTTCTTCTTTCATTATCATGACGAGTGATTAATGCATAGTAATGGTCGTTAACTTTGTTGACACACATTTGTATCTCTGTGACTGAATAATTTCATTTTTTATCAACCTGAGATTTTTTCTCTTCCACATCTAATACTTTCTCTTTTGCAATATTCAGGTTCGAACACCACCGATGAGAACAAAATGTATGCATGTGCATTTGGTGCAGAAATTTAGCCAAAGTGGGGTTGTATTTTTTTTTATCACTATAGAGATTTTACCGGGTGTAGACCGTATGTGCAGATTTTTTTATTCTTTTGCATGCGCAATTCAGGTTTAAATTCTACTAGTTTTTAGTGTGATGACTATTGCTCATTCTGTAGTATTCTCCAATTGTTCTGAGAGGTACTTTGATTGTGATATCCGCAGTTTGTACAGAGATTCAATAGCTATTGTCAAATATGCATCTCTCTATTGGTCTATAGATACTTCAAAATATATCAAGAATATATTTATCATTAAAGGTTGGTTGTTAAGGAGGATAAGCTATCACAACATTACGTATGAAACATGCATTGTCGACGGTTGGGTATCGTTATCTTTTGGTTTTTGGGGAAAACAAATATACAGTATGAGCAACCAATAGGAGAAAATGTCATTAAATGAGCTGTCAAACGAAATTCATAGTCAATACTGAATCAATTTAATTCAAAACTTTTTTACTTACCTGTGAATACCATTCAGATAAATTGTCTTCTTTTTTCGCTTCCAAACCTAATCTAATTTAAAAAAAAGAGATAAGTCGGATGTAGCACACATTTTAATTGTTTTTTTTTCTAGGTAGAAATCATTCAATACCCCGAACTTACACGAACTACTTGTATATCTAATTTTCTCATTAACGTCACAGCAAAGCAGGGTTTCTATATTCTATAAGTTTTGGGGTTTTGTTTCAAACAGGGAATATGACATAGATGAACCACCGACAACCACTGAATAGCAGGGACATAAAGATTGAGGCGAGGTTATTCATTGTTTGTCCTTGGTTCATTTATGTCGTATTTGTTTTTTGTATATTGTATTGTTAGACACTATACCGTACGTGTTCTCGTTTGAAATGTTTTATATATTTCATTTCGAGAGGCTTTTATAGCTTACTAAACGGTATGGGTTTTTCTCATTTTTGATGTTCCGCATGGTGGCTTAAATTGCTTACATTCACATCATTTGAACTCTGGTAGTAAGTTGTCTCATCGAAAATTATACTACATCTTCCTATTTTTATAGGAATAACACTTAAAATTCATTTATAAAAATAGCATAAGGTTCTCTTCCAGCACCATATTTTCAATATTTGATACTTAAAATAGGTCAGCCATATTATTTAAATGATATTAAACTACATATGTTGTCTATTGTATATGAATATCGGTGATTTTACATTTTACAATATCAATATGCAGACAACATGATAATCGGTACATATCAACCGCGAGCCACAATGTGAACCTTTTCTTGAAGCTTCACATTGTGTCGAGCAGCTAATATTTTACAATATCTATTGGTAGAAAACACGATAATCTGTTTATCGTCCTATACCTGTTCATCTCCACCTCCTTGAGCCATGATACTATAACATTACGGAGCAACTAGGCAGGGTGGAGTCGAAGGAAAAGACGATAAAGTTTAAAACATCACTATATTACCATGGAATAAAACAGACAGCTACTTACAACAACCACTGCGTTACAGACTTCCTACTTGGAACAGGCACATAAAGAATGTGGCGAAGTTTAACATGTCTGTAAGCACTGAACCCTCGAAAATATAGTTGATGCTAGTTAAAAGCCAATAACTGCTACCAAATAAAACAATGTTCCTTTATTTCTCTAATCTTTATCTATTTATATATTTTTTCTCTATTCTTTATATTATTTGCCCATAATTTATTATTCTTTACATTTTAGCACCCCATTATTTTCTATTCTGTTACTAACACCAACCAGATCCACCGTATATATCATGAGTAATTTCCAAACAATTTTCCAAAATGTAATAAAATTAGGATTTTTGAAAGACTCCTTTCTGAAGTTTTATCACTATTTTAAGTATTTTAATCAAAGGCAATTATATTTAATTTCAAAATAAGATCAAAATCAGCCGTGAGACATGTCGGTCCATTAAATGTTTTAATTTACGCTTTTTGTCACCGTACAATTATATTAAGGTTAAAAGTAAGAGCACTTTAAATAGATCTTTGTGCGAATACAAAATGGCGGTTACCTGGTTACCTTCTTCTTTCTGTTATCTTTAGAACTGTCCTCACCCGTTAGCTTTTGGTAAATTCTTTTCATAGTCAGGACATTACCACTTGCTTTTGCTTTTTCGATTTCCTCCTATAAGTAAGAAAGATCTTTTAAAGTTTTGCAGCCGATTAAAATTACCAAATTTGGGAAATCATTTTAAACTAACGAATACATATTCCCCATGCAAACCATTGATTCCTTGCCCAGCTTTGGTTATACTGTTTGTCCTTTTTGGTTTATCAGCTATTCCCATTGTTTTGAAAAGAAATTTCGACTTTCAAATATTCTGGCATCGAGCATCACTTAAGAGACATAGATTGTCGACATGCGGATCTGATGAAGCAAAATTGGTACCGTTAATGTTATCAAAACAATGAAAATGATATATCAGGTACATTATCGTCTTTTGCACTTCTATCTAAATATAACTTTAACACAATTCAAATTCCTTTTTTTCGAAAATTGAATGAAATTCACATATGTTTAAATAATGTTATTTAACTTCTTATCTTTTCATATCTGGTTGAGTGTCAATCGGTAAAATTTTTAATATCGGATGGAAAGGGATTCAGGTGAAGGGTATATGTGCTGTGTAATCATCTCCATTCATTTTTTTTTCAAAACAGAGCCTTCAAAACTCTAGAAAGCTTTCTAAAACAAAGGTTTAAAATGGTCAAGGTGAAATAATTCTTTCCCTTTGTGTCACAGATTACCACGCATATAAGCCACTTTTCGTAGTTACAATCTCGTACTCCTGTCATTTGATTATCACTTCACCAACTGATCACCAAATCTGTGCTGGACTTTTTGTGTTTTTGGAAAATGACGCTTTCAGCGGCATGTTTCCTATACTATTGACCTGAACTTACAAAAGTCCATTACATTTCTCCGCCTACCGCGCTTGGTTTCGTATTTACTACATACAAACTGGTATCTGCTTGTATTATTGTGTAGTAATCAGCTGGGAACAAGTTTACATACTTTATTTACAGAATAAAAAATTTTGACCTGTTCATATGTTTATTGTTATTAAATGGTATCTTGAGCTTTCCCTTTGTTATACTTTTCATATTTATTCAAGCTTTCGCTTTTATCGATGTAATAAACAAATAGATCCGTTTTGACATGTTTCTGGACTTTTCACACACCAATGATCAGCAATCGCTAGACAAAATAGTTCTAAATAATGTCAAACTTTCATGCCATATGAACTTTAAAATCATTAAAAAATTAATAATCGGAATCATCTTTACATTTTTTGGATATTTAATGGTCTTTATTAAGATTTATGAAATCTTTAAGAATCGGAAATTAGTAATACGGTTATACCCACGCGGTGCGGTTTTGGACTTTTCACACTCCAACGATCAGCCATCGCTAGACAACATAGTTCTCCTAAATAATGTCAACCTTCTTGTCATTTGAACTTTGCAATCATTTAAAAAGTAATAATCGGAATCATCTTTACATCTATTGGATAGAAAATGGTCTTTATCAAGATTTAAGAAGTTTTTAAGAATTAGAAATTAGTAATACGGTTATACCCACGCGGTACGTATGAATCTTTGTTTACAAAGTTACAGCAGCAGAGAAGAGCGTGACAGTATTGACAAGGAAGATAATTAGAAATAACATCGTAAGTTTATCTTTAATTGATTATATGTCCTCCGCATGATTAATTTTAGTTGTATTGCTTTATTTAAGATACTTGATTAGTAAGAATATAATGAATTATGGTGTTTTGTGATTGATTTCTATTATTTTTACCCGATCCGCCATTATTAGAATTAACCTGCTCTGCATCTCAATAATACTTGAAACTTTTCTAATTAAAATATTAAGATGTAGCAAACAGCAGCGTTAATGCAATCTAGTGCTTTTCTGTTTAGATAATGTTTTGGTGACATTTCGTGACCTGGAAGTTTTGACATGTGTAAATGTTACGGTTTTGACTTTAGTAAATAAAGGTGTTGCGCATGCGCATTAGATATTTAGCTAATTATGCGCATATTCAGCTATTTTTTGTATTGACAAAACGTAAATTTCTACATATTCACAAATTTTGGGTTGTCACTTATAAATCTGAATATATTCTGTATTCTTTAAAGGCTATTTTACATAAAAAAAATACTATTACTTTATGAAAGGATTGAATTGAGTCAGTTAAGTGATTTATTTCTTTAGTTTAGCTTTACAGTATGTTATCTTTCAGATGATGCTTTGATTATACATAGCCCACGCATGAAATTAAACTAATTATACTGCTCAAATTATTAAGTGTCATATTTGACAACAAAAGACTTTGTATTTGTATATATATGAATACATAGAAGAAACTTGGTTAAATACTATTGATAAAACAAGGGCTCAAAATATAACTTTGACCAGAAATCAGTTACTGAGACATGATTTATTGCATTGATCTTAAGATAAATTGAATTGAAATTCAATGATCATTTCTAGAATAATTTATAATCAAGATGAATACTTAGAAATTAGCTTGGATTGAATATTATGTTCATGTCTAGAATAATTTATAATCAAAATGAATACTAAGAAATTAGCTTGGATTGAATATTATTGATACAACAAGCACTCAACTTCTAGAAATAAATCTTGGACTAGATATCATTAACAGATTCACGATTCATTTTATCAGGTCTAGAATAATTTAATTATATTCAAGATTAATACTTATAATATACATACTTTACCTCTGAATGAATATCATTGAAACTACAAAGCCACGGCAAACTTCAAGAAAAATCTATCTAGACATAAGTACATGAAAACTTTAAACAAACTATTTTGTAAATAATTAAATGTACTGCTCTTTCAAGATTTTCTAAGCCATTTGGGTCTCTCTGCATCAATATTTTGCAAATGCACTTCTAGTTCTACATAGTGTACAATGTACAAGTACATGTATATGTATAATAAATTTTAGACAAGGCTGTAAATTTTTCCCAACATAGCATGTGCATTCTGTAATTTTATTATTACTTTGTTGTACAAAGATTACTTAATTTGTTTTAAGAAAAAGAAATAATATTTCTGTGTTGAGCTAAGAGTACTCATTTTATCTGAGAGGGATATTTTTTGATGAAACAGTGTTGTCTCAACTGTTAGGATAAGTCTTATCTAATTGAAAATGTTGTTTATATACGGTGAATACCACCAAGGTGATCAGGTTTTCGGAGATGAATCAAGGGGACGACAGTGTATGACTAATTGTGTCGTGTTTTCTGCACTTTCTCAAACAAAACCTCTACACCTGTGGACATCAGAACACCTGAAATTAATTCTGCATATAGGTGATGAAATGTACAAATACATTCGCCAAGTTTGTGGTGTCCCACATAGTTTTTTGTTGTATAATGATATTCCTAGGAATTTTAGTTTCCAGAGACAGAAATATGTGTTGGGAAGAGAAGTTTCATATGGGGGTACATTAACACGAAAGATTTATTATCAAAATGACTTTTCTATGGCCCTTGAATTTGCTTTCAATCTTATCCTAAGTTCTAGTAATTCCAAATTCAGTGCAATTCTTATTTTCTGTGCTTCTGCAATATCAGTAAGAAAGACAAACAATGAATATTACTTATTTGACTCCCATAGTCGTTGCAAAAATGGTCTTCTTGATCCAGACGGAGCTTGTCATATTTCAAAATACGAAAATCTGTCGGTATTGTGCAGTTTCTTGCGTGATCTTGCCTGTTCTTTGAGCAGCTCAAGTCTAGAACAGATTGAATATGAAATGATAAGAGTGGAGGTTAAGACTTCAGTTAATGCACGAAATGAAAACTTCATCGTTTTCAACATTAATGTAGGTAATCAAGACAGTGGGAGATCTTCTGAGAATAAATCTTCAAAAGAACTATCAACACTTCAAGTTACCTCTAATTCAGAAGTACTTAATCAAAGAAAACATGTTCCGAGTTCTTGCATTACTAAGCATAAAGATCAAGTGACAACCAAAAAAGATAGGCTTAACAAGAAAAGAAAACAAACATTGAGTTGTCATACAGTGGCCTCAAAGTGTAGAAAACTTGATGATGTAGCTTTAACAAATAATCTTGTAAAAAAATTCAGCCTGTCAGTTCTAGAGGGTCCTCTATATGTTTGTAGCTCTTGTAGTCAGACATGGTTTAAAGAAGGTGTTGTGCGTATGAGTACTGTCAAAAGTAGGTTTGAATTGCTTGAAAAGTGTACATCTGGTATAAAATCAGTTAACAATATTGAATGGGTGTGTTTAACATGTAAACGATATTTAGAATCACAAAAAATTCCAGAATGTTCTATTGGTAACAACATGAAATTTCCACCTATACCAGCTGAACTTCTAGGTTTAACCAACATAGAGCAAAGACTTATATCTCCAAGATTAACATTCATGACAATTAGACAACAGCCTAGAGGAGGTCAGCTCTGCATGAAAGGCAACATTGTTAATGTTCCTGCAGATGTTAACAAGACTATCAGAATTTTGCCACGCACATTAGATAATGCTGAAACTATATATGTAAAACTAAAACGCAAGATATCATTTAAACATAGTATTGCACAGGAAATGATAAGACCTAATCGGGTGATAGATGCAGTGAAGTTACTCACCAGTAAGACTTTGTTTAAATCTGAAGGTATTAATATTGATACAAATTGGTCTTTACCTAATCAATCAGAAGGTTGTTTAAATGAAACGTCTACTTCTGAGAGTGGGGTCAATGATTTATCAAATTTAGACTCTGATAGTTGGAATGAAGAACAAAATCATGAAAATCAACCAAGTGGAAATTTGGATACTATGTTGAATCCAGTAGGATTTAGAGAGTATAAACAGGTTGTGAGCATTGCACCTGGTGAAGGTAATACTCCCCTTGGCATATTCCAAGATTATAACAGTGAATTCTTGGCCTTCCCGTCAATATATTGTGGTGAAACTCGTATGTCAAACAATTTGAGGGCTGTGCCTTTACATTACAGTACAATAAGTAAGTGGGAGTTGCGTAATCTTGATAGGAGAGTTGCCATGTCTATCCCTAATATTTTCTTTAAAATGAAAAAGCTTCAAATTAAATACATACAAGATCGCATTCAATTAGCCATCAGAAAATGCAAGTTGCTGGGGAAGAAAATAACCGTTCATGATGTTTTAGCCCCTGGAGCTGTTGAAAATTTGATTAAACACAATGAAGGTTACCAAGTCCTCAGACAAATAAGGGGTTCAACTGCTTACTGGGAGGTTGCAAAAAAAGACTTGTTTGGTATGATAAGGCAATTGGGAATCCCACATTTCTTTGTTTCTCTATCTGCTGCAGACACCAAATGGAAGAATTTGTTGATAACCCTGGGAAAATTAGTGAATAAAAAAGAATATTCAGCGACTGATATTGATCAATTGTCTTGGCAAGAAAAGTGTCATCTCATTAATTCAGACCCTGTAACATGTGTTAGGTATTTTGATTACAGAGTTCAAAAATTCCTGCACACTGTATTAAAGAGTCCATTAGAACCAATCGGGAAAATTCAGGATTATTTTTACAGGGTTGAATTTCAGCAAAGGGGTTCACCTCATATTCATATGGTTGTATGGGTTGTTGATGGGCCTGATATAGGAAATGCAACACCTGAAGAAATAACATCCTTTGTAGACAAGCATGTTACTTGTGCAAAAGATGAAGCCATACCAGATCTAATAAATTACCAAACCCATCGCCATGCACGTACATGTAGAAAGAAAGGGAAGTCAGTGTGTAGATTCAATTTTCCTATTCCTCCGATGAGGAAGACAACTCTTTTGCAACCTTTAAATTCAGAAACTGGTCATGACCTTGAATTCATATCTGTATGCCAAAAAAACTGTGTTAAGATATTTGATACACTTGAAGAGATGAAATATGGCAATGAAATATCATTTGAAGAGTTTCTTAAAGAATTGAATTTAACTGATCTTGAATACTGTAATGCAATAAGGTCTTCGTTGAAAAGGGCTAAATTATTCCTGAAAAGACGCCTATCAGAAATAAGAATTAATTCCTACAATTCAATTATGTTGAAATGCTGGCAAGCTAATATAGATGTTCAGTTTGTACTTGATCCATACTCTTGTGCTTCATACATAGTTTCTTATATCAGTAAAGGTCAGAGGGGAATGTCAAATTTAATGTATTAGGCATCCCTAGAAGCTAAGGAAAATAATATGGACCTGACACGTCAATTGCGTCATATATCAAACAAGTTTTTAACACATGTTGAAGTTAGTGCCCAAGAAGCAGCATACTTTGTCTTACAATTACCCATGCGAAGATCAACACGCAGTTTTCTGTTTCTAAACACGGGTCCTCCTAGCGAGCGTATAACATTATTGAAATCTGTCACCAAGCTTGAGGAAATGGCCAGTACCTCCACTAATGTTGAAGCAGACAACGTTATAAAGCGATACCAAAGACGACCAAAGGAACTACTATGCTTATGTCTGGCAGATTATGCGTCATGGTATGATGTAACATATCCGAAAAAGAAAAAGAGTTGTTCTGCTGATAAAATTAATTCCATAAAAGAATTACCAGAAGAACATGACAATGACTGTTTAGATGATGACCCACAATCTGAAGATGTCGAACATGAAGATCAACAGGAGGATGTGTCTTCAATCCTACAGGACTCTTCTAATTACATGCTTAATTGTAATGTTAAGGAAATTTGTATGTCAGATGGGGGTATACTGAAAAGACGCAAAACCCAAAAAATACTTAAGTATGTTAGATTTAATAAAGATCATGACACTGAAAAATATTACCGCGAATTGATAATGTTATTCCATCCGTGGGTAAATGAAGATAGAGACATCCCTGATTCTTACAGTTTACTCAAGCAAATGTATACCCAGAATTCTGTCAGTATTGAAAAACTGAAAGATGAGTATGAGAGAAAAAGAGGCTTAATTGAGCAGGTTGAAAGTTATAATGGAAATCAGGATACTTTTAATGACAATATGGATACTGAGTTTATGCCTGAAAATTTGCATGTAGAGAACAATGACAGAACTGAAGGTCTAACTTTGTCAGAAAAGTATGGCTGTTTTGATCCTGGTAAACCTGAACAATATGATGTTGGCTTAGATATAGGTTTAACTAGAAAACAAATTGGGGATGATGACTGTTTAATTAAAATGTCTGATAACGATTACAGGGAATTAGTAAGGAAGTTAAACGTTGAACAAAAAAGGTATTTCTATCATGTTATGCACTGGTTTAAAATTAAGGATGATCCTTTGTACAACTTCTTGTCAGGAGGTGCAGGTGTTGGTAAATCAGTTTTGATAAGTGCAATTTATCAGAGTCTAATAAGAATCTTGAATATGACACCAGGTTCAAATCCAGATGAGTTGAAAGTTCTTCTATGTGCCCCAACTGGCAAAGCTGCTCATAACATTGGTGGGAACACTCTCCATTCAACCTTTTGTATACCTGTCAGCAGAGGGTTTTCATACAAACCTTTAGCTATGGAACAGCTAAATACCTATAGATTGAAATACAAATATCTCAAAGTTGTCATTATAGATGAAATATCTATGGTGGGATGCAGGATGTTCAATTTTGTTAATTGTAGACTTCAGGAAATAATGGGGAACAATCAGCAATTTGGTGGTATAAGTATAATTGCTGTTGGTGATCTATATCAGTTGAAACCTGTGATGGATAGTTGGATATTTCAAAACACTGCAACAGAATATGGGTATTTGGCTGCCAATTTATGGCAAGATAACTTCACTTTGTATGAATTAAAAACAATTATGCGTCAGAAAGAAGATAGCCAGTTTGCTACACTTCTTAATAGGTTAAGAGAAGGTCATCATACTTGTTCAGATATAGAAACCCTTAAAACTAGGGTAGTTGAAACAGATATAGGTTTATCTTCTCTGCCACATCTATATACCACATGTGCTGAAGTTAATTCATTCAATGAATATGTGTTCTCACAAGCTAATTCTAAATGTGACACGGTTGAATGTATAGATTCAGTAACAGGTGACTTATCAGAAAGATTACATGGAGACGCTCTGAACAGAGTACCAGATGATCCAAGTAAAACAATGGGGTTATACAAAAACTTGAAAATTGCTGAAGGCTTACAGGTTGAAATTAATTTAAATATCAACATTGAAGACGGTCTAACAAATGGAGCTGCAGGGAAATTCATGTTATTGGACTATAGGGTTGCAAATTCAAGTAGATGTAGTATCATATGGGTCTTGTTTGAAGACATGAACATTGGGAAAGATCAGAGAAGCCAGTTTCAACACTTGAGAAACAATCAGATTGATAAGACATGGACACCAATTTTCGAAGTAACAAGGAAATTTGCAATAAACAACAATCAGTCATATCAAATAGTTCGTCGTCAGTTTCCTATACGTTTGGCTGCAGCTAAAACCATTCATAAGTCACAAGGATCAACTGTTAACAATTTAGTTGTCCATTTAGGAAAGAGAAAAAATAATCACATACACTATGTAGCTCTCAGCAGAGTTAGAAGTCTTGAAGGATTGCACATACTGCATCTTGCAGAAGATAAGATTTCTGTAAGCATTGATGTGGCAGTTGAAATGGACAGAATGCGTACAACATCACAGGTGAAAAGTTCTGTGAGTGAACTTCCTGATGCTAACAGCAGGTTAAATATAGTTTGTCATAATGTACGCTCTTTGCACTTGCATATTGAAGATGTTCAAAAAGACTGCTACATAACTCTTGCAGACTTGATCGGTATCACTGAATCCCGTTTAAAGCCACAAGATAGTGATTCATTTGCTGCCTTACCAGGGTTCAACACATCATACCGTCATGATTCTGTTAGCAACTCTTTGGGGAGACCATATCATGGCAGTGTCATCTTTTCAAAGCAACAGATAACAAGCACATATGAAGGAAGACCTGAAGGCATTGAGATCACCTCTGCTATAATCAATAAAAATGATACCAGGGTGAGGGTGATATTCTTGTACTGTCCCCCCAAAGCATCAACTCTGCACAATTTCAGAATTATGCTGCAGACCATCTCTCCCTTGATCGAAGAAAAAACAATATTAATGGGAGACTTCAATGTTGACATTCAAAACAACTGCTCCTTAATTGATTTATTGCACACCTACACATTTCATCAGCTCATCAAAGAAGAGACAACAGATTACAATACATCATTGGACTTGGTCTTTGTAAATTTCATGAATGATGATATCATGTCTAGTGTTTTAGAGTCTTATTATTCAGACCATAAACCTATATATATTAGTCTTCCATTGTAGAAATGTAAATCAAGTCATTCAAGTGTAGTTATCATGGCTTTTGTGTTTCCATATTACTATCAAATTTGAAAAACAAAGATGAATGATAATTATAACATCATGTGTACAAGTTTCAATCAAAAATATATGGAAGATAAGGCCAAAAATAATATATGTCTGTTTACGGTTACCCGACCTACCCTACTTTTGAGCGCCGACCCTAAGTCATTTTATTTCCGTCGTAAAGTAAAAAAAAACTGAACTCGTGTCAAAAGCGAAGTTAGTGTTGCAAATGATATAAATAAATTGCCTGATACATCCCAATGTTCCATTCGTGAATATGACAGCTGTTTTAAGGAAATTCGCAATTCGTGTGATGAAAAAAACACTTTGCCGCCATTTTTTTCCAAGGGAAATAATCCAATCATCAAAAATACGGGTAAACTCAGCCCATGATCATCTCGGACCACTACAAGTTGAAACAGCATGACTCAAAATCATGTCACAAAAAATAAAATGAAAATACCGACCTACCTACCCTATTTTTTTAAAGTATGTAACCTTAAACAGACACATATTTTTTTTGTTGGCCTAAATAGAAAAGTAACTTCACCGTCTAATTCAATAATCTTGAAGTAGAGTCTATGATTGAATATATCTATCAACCAGTATCAGCTTACTTCCCATATAGAATTATACATACTCAATGAAAGAAATTGGTTATAGAATTGAAAAAGATACTTTATCAAATTTACTGATTACTGAATGTCAAATATCTATCACAGTTTACCTGTTCATATAATTTGGCTGCTATTAAATTTTAGTGTTAGTGAATGGCTAGTATTTCTTAAAAGTCTGTTCAACTTGTTATATATGTTTATATTGTACTTATTATTAGGTAATAAGTATCTGTATTATCAATTGTTATTCCTAACAAACAAAATTTTACATTTTCAGAAGATGTTCACAATTGCAAAGTTAAAGGAACAGTCTTCAAATACCCCCTACAGAGTACCAATTAAGGTACAAACAGTTAGTGTTGGTACAACCAACACATACATCAGAGATGGCCAGAAGAAGTCTGCCACAACCATTGGTTTTGCAGACCAGACTGGTGTAATAAAGGGGCAGTGCTACGACAGTAGCAAATTGACTACAATCAAAGAAAACAGCTCTGTAATGATAAGGAACTACATCTTCCGGGATAGTACAATCATCATAACATCAGCCACTAAGGTTAACGTTACTAGTGGAGTTGGAGACATTGACCCAATCCACAGGAGCCAAGCAGCAGAGCTCTCCAGACCACCACCTCCACCAGCAGTTGTTTCAATTGAAAAAGCCAAGAAAACAACAGCAGATACAAGTGTATCTGTCAGAGGGAAAGTCATCAGAGTGAGTACGATTAGAGAGACATGTAATTTAATAGTTCCCAAGATTAGAACATATAAAATTCCTGTATATCAAAACTGTCCAGTTAGAATCCTATTGAACTTGATAAACAGATAAAATGCCGAATGATTTCAAATCCACATAGAGGAAGTTAACACAAAACATTAATAAAGTAACATAAATTTAGACAAGCATGCGATGACACCATTATTTGCAGTACACACTTCCTGTCAATTCACTTACCAAACGAAAACTGTCAGTTTCATCTCATTACTTCACACTGCAGAAGTGGTTTTAGAAGTATAGACCCTCAATGATAATGATATTGCAAGAACACATTGGTGTTTCGATCTTAAAGTTCTCTCAATTCTAATAGATAAATAAAATAAGACATATACATTAACCATTATTATTGAATATAGGATACTGATTTTGTAGGTCCAGATAAAGTATGTAATCTATGATTATTTTTTTAAGGTGGATGCTGTCTTAGAAAGAGTTACCCAAAGAACACAGGAAACAATCAAGCTTAAGCAGATATATATACAGGACAGTACTGGGGAAGTTAAAGTCAGTATGTGGAGACAGCTTGCAGAAACATCAATAGAAGTTGGAAAAACTGTCGAAATAACTTTCCTAAAGCTAAATATACACAAAGGAGAGATAAGCTTACAGACCATTCCTCAAAGTACACTTGAGGTATGTCTTTGATAAATTTACATGTAAATCTTTAACTCCACAGACCATTAATAATTCATCTTTTCCATTACAAACCAGTCGATTTGGAACAAGACTATATAAAAAAAACAAGACTATAATTTAATTACAAAGACAGCTATCCAAAATTCAATGAATTTCACAGGTCCACAACACAATCAAGTGTATGAAATTGAAACATAACTAGCTAGTACACTATTTTTATGCCCCTGCCGTAGCAGAGGGGGCATTAAGTTTTACCCTTGTCCGTCTGTACGTACGTACGAACGTACGTCCCAAAATTGGTTTCCGTTCTCTAACTTTAGTTTGTCTCAACCAAATGTTATGAAACTTATACACAATGCTTATTACCACAAAACACAGATTAATTTTGAATTTTGGTGGCGTCACTTTTACCGTTCTAGAGTTATGCCCCTTTACAAATGGAAAATTGCTGAATTTATCGTCTCCGTTCTCTAACTTTAGTTTGCCTCAACTAAACGTTATGAAACTTATACACAATGCTTATTACCACAAAACACAGATCAAGTTTGAATTTTGGTGGCGTCACTTTAACCGTTCAAGAGTTATGCCCCTTAAGAAATTGAAAAATTGCTAAATTTTTATTTTTTTCTAAATATCAAGTTATTTTTAAAATTGGAGTTATCTTTCTTTTTCCATGATTATAGTTGAATCAACTACAATCAATGCTTTATACAATGCAATGTTTAATTTTGACTTCCACTGATAAGACACAGATCAAGTTGAATTTGGGTAGTGTCACTTTAACCATTATTGAGTTATGCCCCTTTATAAATCGAAAGATTGCAAAATTTTTAGTTTCCATTCTGTAACTTAAGTTTGCCCCAACCAAACATTATGAAACCTATACACAATATTCATTACCACAAAACTAAGATCAAGTACAAACTTTTTGTTTCCGTTTTCTAACTTTAGTTTGCCTCAACCAAATGTTATGAAACTTATACACAATGCTTATTACTACATAATACAGATTAAGTATGAAATTTGGTGGTAACACTTTTACCATTCTTTAGTTATGTCCCTTTATAAACATAAAAATTGCTGAATTTTTCGTTTCCGTTTCCTAACTTTAGTTTGTCTCAACCAAATGTTATAAAACTTATACACAACTGTTCTAGAGTTATGCGTGTTTACAAATAGAAAAATTGCTGAATTTTTAGTTTCTGTTCTCTACTTAAGTTAGCCTCAACCTAATGTTATGAGACTTACACACAGTGCTTATTACCACAAAACGCAGATCAAGTTCAAATTTGGGTAGTGTCACTTTTACCGTTCTTCAATTATGTCCCTTTATAACTATATTATATGCAAGCGGGGGCATCATCTGTGTCCACATGTGGACACTATCCACATTTTTTTATTTTTTATCACATGAGAAAATCATATATCAACAGATTTGCTATAAAATTCACTTGGTTAATATTGATTTGCAGCATATCCTGAAGTTACAATAATAAACCACACATTTGTTCTCAGTTAAAAAAAATAGCTTTATAGACCTCATAACAATGTCTGCAGTAATAGTTTGTCACGTGTTGATCATAATATTCCGACTAGTTCAATTTGTTTTCCTGTTTTCAAAGCAATCAAATATCTAAAGTATTTCTTAGAAATCACATATAAAATAATTAATTACATGTATAATTGACATAAATATAATAAACATATAAAAAGCTTAACTAACAAATTATCTGTCCTGCTAATGTTATATTGTATTCCAAATTTTTATTTTGCAGTTTGTGTCAGAACAACACAAGGTGGTTATAGATGGATTCTACAAGGAAGAGGATGATATTATTCTTGTCTGTAAACAAGATGATGTTTACTCTGACTATAAATGCCCCCTACATGCCCTTAGAGAAGTTGTTAGTGATGAAGAACAAGCAGAAACAGTGATTGAAGGAATGATTCCCTTCAATGCTGTGATTGTTGTATCAGGGAATAACACTATTTCATCAGTGACAATGGATTAAAAATACCATATAAAACTGTTCATCAAAATTATAGTCCATCAAAAACCACACTTCATTAGAATTTTCAATATACTGCAAAGTTGAGTGCAGTTATATTTCTTCAAATTTTCACTGCCAAATTGGGTGCAGTCCATAATGAAAGTTTAATACAAAATCTGTCTTAAAAATTTATATTTTGAACAAAGTTATTTGTCTTAGAATCTGTACATCAAAAACCACACTTTATTAGAATTTTTAATTTACACCCAAGTTGAATACATTATTTAATATTTTGAAAAAAGATATGTTCCTTAGAAACTGTTTATCAAAAACCACCCTATTATTAGAATTTTCAATGTACTGCAAAGTTGAGTGCAGTTACATTTTTTCAAATTTTCACTGCCAAATTGAGCGCAGTTCATAATGAAAGTTCAATACAAAATCTGTATTCGAAAAACTAACTATTAATTTTGGATTTTGTACAGAAATGATATTTACTTTTATTCACACAGTATTGTTATTCAAAAGTTATTGCAAATGGAGAATTATCTTGTATTGTTAATAATGTCTTCTTTACAAATGATCCTGTATGCATATATCCTTTATTCAGTCATGGGAAGTTTCCTAGCAATGGCTAGATTTGATTAACTTATACAAAATTATACAACAATTTATAGAAGTATAAACATGTACATACTACGATAAGTTATGAAATGTAAATATTTATGGTTTAATTAATTGTTATAGAAATACATTAACTGGTGTATATTAGTGAAATATTGATTGTATTGATTGAATAGGAATGAAAGTGCAGGAAGTAAAAGGATGCAAAACTTGCAAATATTATGAAAGTTAATATTTTTGTAATATCACAAAGTGTTAGATAATCTATGGTCCACTTAAAAATATTCCAGTCTTCCATCCATATTATATGATCTCATTATATATTTTATTTGTTATAACTAAGGTTGTTTTTTGAAAACTTTTTACATTATGTCCCATGTGATCTCTATTTGATATTGATATTTGTTACAACTCCTATTTTATAGTTTGAAATACACTGTAATGTATCGTTTTTAGTGCATTATAAGAGATTTATTTTATCTATGCCGACTTTAAACAGATAATTGATAAGTCCCTTATCCCTTTCACAGTATTAGGAATGCTTTAAATATTATTTACATTTTAATGTTAACACAGAAATGGAAATCAGCATTCATATAAATATGTACATACTGTGCTATACTATGTTATGTAAATATTGTTCATTGTTGTTGAATTTAATAGAAATACTGAATTGGTGCATCTTGATGATATATTAACTGGTACATTAAAGTTTAGCAAGTTATTGTTTCATAAATGAAAATACCCTTCAAAACCAGTGGATCAAATAACAAACAAAACTTCCTCAATATTATGGATGTTAATTTTTCCTTTATATAGCCTCCAGTGTCAAATATTAATGTTCCAAATACAGTATTCAACATCATCATTAGACTCCAAGTATGCCAGTCTCTCATTAAAATCATATCATTCCATATTATATTTGTTATTGCAAGGCTTATCTGTTTTTTTATATATATTTATTTATATTTGTTGTAACTCTCAAGTCTCTATACAGTTTGAGGTATAGTTGTTGGTGCATTATAAGTTGCTTAGATATAACAATATATTCTCAATAGATAAGTGATAAGTCCATATCCCCTATCTTATAAACTTAATGTTTTCATAACAAAATTTGTGTTTTGGTGCTACGAGTTTATAGGCATTCCAGCTGTTTATACAATTTTTTACCTGTTATGTTTTTTATTATATTATGTATGGTTAAGATAGTTTGTTAATGTTTTAAATGTATATAAAATAGTGCAATAATATAACATAAAGTTTAACTAGTGCAATAGTAATGAGACAATCTGGTTTTATCAAATGGTACATATGCATACCTTTTTCTACGCAATAATATGACATTAAACATTCATCACATTTAAGTTAATATTCAAGTATGTCCGTGAATTCCAAGCATTATAAAAAAATAAAAATGACTGATATCTTCTATATGATGTTGCTATGTTTAAATTCATTTACAATACATACTTCTTGTTATTTTTGTTAATACTGCTCAGCATGTCATTTAGAATGTTAAAAGTTTGTTAATACTTTATGATGTAATTCTATGTTTACTTCATATAGAATAAATACTTTTCAATTTCAATATTTGTTATGAATAAAAAGACATCAGCCACTGTAGATATGAACAGACTGAATTATTGCACCAAAGTTTTAGGTTGTCTATAGGAATCACTGTCCCACAGTATGTCTATCTATATGTCTTGTTAGCCCAACTTCTTCTTCACAAATACTATTCAAACTTAACACAGTTAAAAAACAGTCTGTTGATATCTTTGAAGGAGAATAATCCTAGTCCAATTATTTCAAGGGAGATAATTGTACTTATTTAGTTTAATATTGCAATATGAAACAACAGGTTTCATAAACTAAGCTCCTCAATCAATATCAATGAAACTTAACAAAAAACACCAAAATATGCATGAAAGAAAATAATCCTGGCCTATAATATTCCAAGGTGGATAATTGAACTATATTAGTTAAACATTGCAAAATATTGCAATAGATCTAGTAAGCACAACTCCCAGTTAACAACTTGATCAATATTGATGAAACCCCAGTTGCAGTAAACAGTGTACAATTTGAAATATTCCAAGGCAGAGGATAGAACTTACTTTGTTCCAAACAGTACAATGTGGCAACTGGTCTTGTAAGAACAACCCTTCTATAATGACTTGAAAATAACGAAGAAATAAATCACAACCTTGAACTATACATGAAACTTATATTAAATTGCCAGTCAATCGAGTTGAATGAACCATTGTAAATTACAAGATCCATTCCTAGAGGTCTAGATCATTGTTCTAAACTGACACAAATTACAATAACTGGAGTGACATCCAAGTTCAATATATGGTGACCCACGATAACAGCATAATCACTATTGAAATTGTGTCCAATACCATGATGGTTCAATGTCATTTACTCAAATGAAGACAGACATATCATTTAACCTGAAAGATGGTGTAGAGGTACAAAATCAAATACTACCACATATGACTATGATATATGATAAAGAATGAATATCAATTATATGGGTCAAGGGCAGAGTTATAAATTAACATTATGGCAGAGAAATGGTTTCAAGTTTCATATAAAGCCACCTGCCTGACATGCAATAAAAAATGAAAGGAATATCCCTATTTGTCTATCTCCAAGGTGAAATTAAACTAGTATAACAATATTATACTTTTGTCTATATCTACAGCAATAGAACTTGCTTCAAGTATCAGAAATAACTAGGTCACTAGTAACTTATTTAATGAGTATATGGAGTCTAAGAGCTTGCTTACTACAGGTTCTTCATAATCATTCTGTTTACAAGCAATACTACAAAGAATAAGATAGTCTGTAAATGTATTCTTGATTTAGAAATATGTAATTACAGGAAGAAAAAATCACATTACATAGAATATTGTAAATCATACAGGCAGACTAGACCTATTTATTAGTACAAAAGAACAGCCAGTAGTCATTGGATATTGTATATCATTCAATTACACTTGACCTATTTATTTGTACAAAAGAACAGCCAGTAGTCATTGGATACTGTAGATCATTCAGGTAGTCTAGACCTATTTATTTGTACAAAAAACAGCCAGTTGTCATCTTCACTACACACACTCACACAAAGAATATCAATTATATGCTACGAGACATGTTGCAATGTTAAACTAATTATGTGAAAATCAAGACTCCTATAATATTAGAGACAATGGCGTCATTTTTCCTCAGAGCTTTCAGCTCTTTGATTTAATTTTTCTTTCTGTCTTTCAATGGTGGTGTTTTTCTTCGACTTATAGCTGTTATTTGACCCTCAGTATCATCTATTTTTTTTGTTTATACATTTAAGCTTGCCCTTACAGAGTACTTGAGATCACTCCGTTATTGTATTGGTTCGTATCGCTCAATCTTTTGTTTTCTGTGTATTGTTAATAGACTGTAGTTTATCTTTTTGTCATTTTTCGATTTGATGACATTTGAATTGTCCCCTTGTTATTTTCTGTCTTTTATATTTAAAAGTTCACATACTACAGGAACATTTGCAAACTTTCAAGATGGTGATACGACGAAACTTCTCAGAAAAAATCTAAATAGGGGAAGGGTGGTTATTTTGTGTATTTAACTCCATATACACTAATTGACAGGCTATTGACACAACAACATAACAACAAATGGTCACAAAAGTACAGATGATTTCTGTCGAAGCCAAATACATCAGTAGTGTACAAACATTTTATACAAAGACAGGAAAGTCTTTTTAAATTTGATATCAATCTAAATATATATCAGACACAATGATTTTAAAACAATAGTTCAACTGTCACCTTTATCAATAATTATATCAAACTAAAAATTAAGTTATGGCAACTTGTCCGTGTACTTAAAAAGATTTAACATACAATTTTTATTCTTGATATTTTTTGAATTTCATTACTGTACAAATCTAAACGTGAAATTGTACTTTTTATCAAATTCCGGCAAATGAAATCAATATGATATTTGTGAAAAAATCGATATTTATATCACTATTAATGTCTTGTTGGGTTTTCGGCTTTTGGCGTTTCAATATCCAGATGCAGTTGAGTCAAAATGTGCGATTCGGACGCAAGAGGTTTTTACAGTGTTGTTTTCATTTTGTTTTTATATTTTACTTAATTTGTACATTATCGATAAAGTGTATACTATATACTGTATGTACTATCAACTACAAAAACATTTTTGTTGGCGTCTTTGTTTGATATAGTTGAATAATTGTATAAATTTTTAGTCAGTTGATTTGTATGTCTGTGATGTATGTTTACAGTTTTGGCTGCTGTCTCTCAATTGTTTTTACATTAATCTATGTCTCAATTTTGTCAATATAAAGGAGTTATAAACAATTGTCATTCAAGTGGGAGATTTAGCTAGCTTTAAAACCAGGGTTGACCCACAACTGTCTTTGGAAAATGCCTGTACCAAGTCAGGAATATGACATTTATGTTCCATTCGTTCCGTTAGTTGATAGAGTCTATCGGTTGACTTTATGAGCTTTATTTCCTTCCCCCTCCCCTTTTTTGCATTTACCTTGGAGTTCGGTATTTTTATTGTACTTTTTTACATACGTTTTTAGTTTACTTTCTAATATTTTTCTGATGAGCTTTTTATTTCAAATGTGTTAAATCTTGTCTTCTTTTCTCGCTTCCAAACCTAATCTAATTAATTTTTTTTTAGATACGTTGGATGTACCACAAATTTTAATTGTTTCTTTTTCGTGATAGAAATCATTCTATACCTCAAACTTACACGAATTACTTATATATCTAATTTTGTCGTTAACGTCACAGTAAAGCAGGGTTTCTATTCTATAGGTTTTAGGGTTTTGTTTCCCCGCAAAACAGGAGATATGACAAAGATAAAAAAAACGACAACCACTGTCTATTTATACAGCAATATTATTTAAATGTTATGAAGCTATCATCTGTTGTCTATTATATATTAATATCGGTGGCTTTATAAATTTCCCACGGTATGGTATAACTAAGACTAAGCAAGCTAATTAGATAGAATATGTCTTTCGGGTTTTTTATCAATTGATATCGTAATTTATTGGTGTCCCCACTGCCTGTACCTCTCTGATAAGCTCTTCATTTAATTGCATACCACAGTTTTGTTGCGTTTTGTCCGGCTCTGTTTTGTCCGGATTTGGCTATACTTTTTTTGTCCTTTTTGGTTTCTGGCTCTTTATCTTTTTAATAAGCTTTGGATTTTCAAATATTTTGACCTCGAGCATCACTGAAGAGACATTGATTGTCGAAACGCGCATATGGTGCAGAACAATTGGTAACGTTTATGTTATTTTGTTAACCCGGCCTAAATACCTTTAACCCGGACATATCACCGACGTCATAATAAATGAACCGACGTTAAAAAGTTATTTGTACACGAAATTCGTGAAATCAATTCTTATTGCAATAATTTTAAGTATTAAATAGAATCATAAAGCTGCGATTTTTTAAACTAAATCTTATGCACATGTTCATCGCAGCATTTGTTAATGTTAAGACAGCAAACTGAAGCATAAAAAGAAATTAAACGGTCTAAAACAAAAACTGACTGTCTTAAAAAATGTATAAGTATCTATACACTTTGTCCATAAAATCATTAGATTGCCTAAGGTTTCAATTAGATTCTACAGTAGTCCTTTTGGTGCTTAATGCTAGTTTATTTGATCTTAATCAACTCTAAACCTAAAATTGAGAATGGAAACGGGGAATGTGCCAAAGAGACAACAACCCGACCAAAGAGCAGAAAACAGCCCAAGGTCACCAATGGGTCTACAACACAGCGAAAAATCCCGCACCGGGAGGCGGGCTTCAGCTGGCCTCTAAACAAAAATGTGTACTAGGTCATAGAAAATGGACGTCACACTAAATTCCGAAACATATAAATGAACCGAAATAAAAAAAATGCATACACTAGTTTACTGAAATAATTTATACCGTTAATATAGTGAACAATGTCGTGTACATTTGATTTATAACAAAATTGGTTTTCCTCGCATTTATCTATTGGTGTGCCAAATAAAGATATATCAGAAATAAGCATAGTAGTAGTTCAAGCTTGTACGTGCATTGTGCATATGAATATATTATTTTTGTCATGTTATTGTGTAAACGAAATGTTTTTGTAAATGCATATTGCTTTTTTTTCTTAATTGGATTTTTTATTATTCATTTTATATACTATCTTAAATATTGGTTTCATCCATCATTCTACTGAACTATTTAGTTACCAAATCTGCGCTTGATACTTCTAAAAACTTAATTTTGTCCATAATATCTTGAATTTCTTGCTCCATCATTTAATACTGATGTCAACTTCCTTGAGCTGAAAAAGAAATAGTTTATCTATCATCTGGAAACATAACTCTAATGACGGCATGCATCTAAATGGAAACAAAATAATTTGCGTCAGTAGTTTACCAATGTTTTCCTACATTTGAGATATACCAACCAAGAAGAGAAAAAAAACCAAAAATTGAAAACTGCATGAATTCACACAAAGCGGATGCGTTTTAGGGTAGAAGTCTCTTGCCTTACATTCATCGTCCGCTTTGCTAATCCAGAATCTGTCGAAAATTATCAAGACTGGAAGTTTTGATTTAGTTGTGCCGTGCCTCCTTATAAAAATGCTTTAGGAATATTTGCATTATTAGTACACGAGCGTTGGTCCTCTGTTTTTTTTAGGATACGAGTTGGTTAATATAAATAATAATGTGTTGTAGTGTTCAGCATATATTTGCATAAGATTTCAAAATTTTAATGGAATTAAAGGTCATCTTTAACCAGTAGAATCTACTTAATATACAAAAGGAAATGCACAGCAATACTTGTAGTATTTGTACCTAAGATTTTGTAAGATTGAGACATAATTTTCTGTTTAATATTTGGTTACATGGCCAAAACTAATCAATTATATTTTTAGCGTCTCAGAGTAACTTTGCCAAGTTGTTTAACTGTTTATCTAAAAAAAAAACTGAAACTTATTTTTATGTTTTCCCCAATGTAATATAAGTTATTGGAAAGGCACCAGCTCTTTCCAAAGATATATGTTTTGCTCCATTAAAGCTGAGAGTTATTCCTTTTTCATGAACAGTAGGCAGATGACAGACATTTGAAACAACAATGACAACTTTTATGAAGAAGAACAATTTAGTTGTGAATATGTTTAAAAAACAGTATATTGTGCCGGTAGGTCTCTAGATATGACTGCTTCGATCATTTGTAAAATATCATGAATTAAAAAAATAAAAACAATACATACACACATATAATGCGTAGGTCAGTCAATCTATGATGATGACCTGAAATAATTTTTCTGTAAAGATATTCATAAAAAAAAACAATTTTTCCATGGATAAACTCAAAAAGTTAAATATTCTTAAATCTGAAAAAAACTTCTCTCATTAAAGAATTAAACATAGTTATATATACAAGAGCTCTTTTAAACATGTGTAATTTAAATGTTTTCTACGTTTTAGGCATAACTATTCAATGATAAACGATATTTAGATCTTTGAAATATAACATGAATTAATTAGAATTATAGAATCTGTAATAATGAACGTTCAGACAAAAGTATTTAAAATTTGGAGACGTTTAAAAAGTTTCCTATTTTTTATTCTCATATGACTCAAACGTGAAGGTCAGCCAATAAGAAAAATAAAATAAAGTATTTATCGTGTTTACTTAACAAGAAACATCATGTCTTCAGCCGTCACACCAAAGTCTTGCATATTTCAATTAACAAGAAACATGTCCGTTATTTTATTTCCTTTCCTGATCAATAACTTTGTAATTTTTAATCATAATAATAAGGATACTAATAGAATTAACAATAAGATTCTTAATATCTATGATAAACACAAATAATATTTTTTGTTTATATTTATATATTATTATTATTATCATTATTTTTATTATTATTATTATTATCATTATTATTATTATTATTAATATTATTATTATTATTAAAAAATGGGCAAAATTGTAATTAATGTTCTCGTAAATAGATTTATTATCACTTGATTTATATATGTTACATGCACTTTCTAGAATGTTTGTAAAATTCAGGCATTTTATACATTGACTAATTTTTTCGGTCATTTTACAAAAACAAAAACTAGCCAATTGAAAGTATCGAACAAGAGAACAGTTTTATCTACGATTATTACAGAATTTTGAAGCTTGTATTTTAAGAGTTTTAATAATTAAACATAAACTCTACTGATTTATTTAAAATTCCCATAAGCACTCTACAATTATGTGTTATTTCATGTAATGTTTGGATAGTAGGATCTGTTACACATTTGTCTTGATTTTTTAAAAATAAATCGTTATGCGTAAAATCTGGTTTTAGCACTACAACCCCATTCGGTGAAACCCGGACCATCACACTTTCAGCTTGTCATGACTTTTTCTGATAAAAGACTTAACGTTCGACCAATATTGCGCATAAATATCTCCCTAACAGATTCAAACACGGCCTTGTATGGTGAAACCCATGCTATATATAGAGGGGAATCAGTTTGGCTGTGCAGGATGTATGAATTCGAAGTACATTTTCTGTCCCTATCGAACATACCTTCATTTCAAGCGACAGTTAAAATTCCTGTCCGGGTCCATCCATCGCAGAAGTTACCTCTTTAATTTATTATCAATTAGTTCTCGTCACAAATATTTATGGAAAGATATTGTGTTTTGGTCATATGCATCTTTTAAATGATGATTATTCTTTCTTTTAACAATTATCTGAAACTGAAAACGCAATTTGTTGAATATTGTTTAAAAATTTCAGTCAATTAACAAATTTGCCTGAAAATTAAGCCATTTTACAAAATGCCTGAAACCAGCTAGTAACACATTGGACGATACATCAATATTCTAGGCGTTGTATAAAGTTATTACATATAATACAACACATTCAATACTTAAATACTCTAGGTGTTGTATAAAGTTCATAAACATAAAAAACCAACCATTTGATACGTAAATACTCTAGGTGTTGTATAAATTTAATACACATAACACACCAACCATTTGACACGTAAATACTCTAGGTGTTGTATAAAGTTATTACACATAACACACCAACCATTTGACACGTAAATACTCTAGGTGTTTTATAACGTTAATACACATAACCACCAACTATTTGACACGTAAATACTCTAGGTGTTGTATAAAGTTAATATACATTTTGTACATAACACACCAACCATTTGACACGTAAATACTCTTGGTGTTGTATAATGTTAATACACATAACACACCAACCATTTGAAACGTAAAAACTCTTGGTGTTGTAAATTGTAAATACACATAACACACCAACCATTTGCTACGTAAATACTCTTGGTGTTGTATAATGTTAATACACATAACACACCAACCATTTGATACGTAAAAACTCCAGGTCTTGTATAAAGTTAATAAACATAACATACCAATCATTTCATACGAAAATACTCTAGGTGTTGTATAAAGGTAATACACATAACACACCAACCATTTGACACGAAATTACTTTAGGTGTTGTATAAAGTTAATACACATAACATACCAACCATTTGACACGTAAATACTCCCGTTGTTGTATTAAGTTAATACACATGACACACCAACCATTTGACACGTAAATACTCTAGGTCTTGTATAAAGTTAATACACATAACACACCAACCATTTGACATACCAAAAGACGAAAATAATGCCTCATTAACATCAAGAATAAGATTGTTTTATTTAAAACAAATTCTAAATAACATTGGAACATAAAACATCAAGGCATTTCCCCCCAAAAATGTGTATATGCAAATGCTAACATAACGATTTTTTCAGAGCTTAGAGCAGAGATTAGTACTTTATATAAAAATTAGGAAATGTGATATGATTGTCAATGAGACAACTCTCCATTAAGTACGTAATGACGTTGAAGTTAACAATTATAGGTCTCCGTACGGTCTTCAACAATACACAAAACGTATACCGCATAGTAAGATATAAGCCCCGAAATGACAAATGGATACAATTCAAGCGAGAAAACTAACGGCCAAATTTATGTACAACACAATAAACGAAAAACAAATATGATATACAACAAACAAACGATAACTTTACGGGTGCCAAAACTCCCTTACCTGGGACAGTGGCGTAAAAGTAAAACAAAAAAACAAACTACAAAAATCAGTTGAAAAGGGCTTAACTCATCAGATGGATACAAAGCATACCAAAAAAAAAAAAAACTAACAAAAACGCAAAAGACACTAAGTACAGATCTGAAAGTGCTGGCAGTTAAATCATTATGAAAATAACTACGTATATCTATGCATAATTACTTTTTGCCATGAAAACTAAGGAAAAAACTATATAAATCATAACATTAAATAATACTATATTAGATGCGAAATGTGGTATTAATTTCCCCATTAAACAAATCAAAACCTTATCAATAACTGTACAATGACACTTTTACTCTTCTAAAATTGATAAATATTAAAAACAAGATAAAAAATCTTTGTACAAATCATTAACAGTTACTCACTTTAAGCTTCTTGTCACGCCAACTAAACAGACAAACTACGCATTTGTTGAATCACGTGACGTCTGGTTTTCTTTATTTACTTTCGGTTCTATTTACATGGCTTTTCCAGTTAACAACTTGTTTTGAGAAAATGAGTCTTCACACGCATTAGGGCGCACATTATTTTTCCTGTAGTTTTGTTTTCTCTGATTACGCGTGTTTACGGATTGAACTTGTAATTATAAACAACGATTTTTTGAATGCCAATGCATTGTGTTGCCAAATACATTAACTATGACTGCATAATAGATATTCATTTCATGCTTAATGTTTATACTTTCATCAAATTGGAATAATACACATAGAATAAGGGAATTTTTGTATTTGATACTGATCTCATCAACAATAATATCAAAAGAGCCTGCTATAACAAGCTGATATTCGAGTCGATGTAGAAAGTGTAAAAAACAAAATGCCAAAACTTTTTTTTATCACATTTTGTCTTAACTGTATACCTTTTCTGGGGTTAGGAATATGAAATTACATGATGTAATATACAAAACCATCAATAGTAAAACGCATTGTGATAGTTGTTCGGTTGTATGGAGAAAGCAAGTTGCAAAATGTCCTTTTAGTAAAGCAATTTCTCATTTTTGATATTAAGAGGACGGTCTAAAATAAGGTAAATGTGGCAGTTTTTTTTTGTAATATTCATTCAATATCGTTTTCCAGATGTGCAACATACTTGAAGGTCTAGAGCAAATATGCAAATAAAATTATTTTTACAATATAAAAGAATAATATCATTTGAACATCTAAAAGTTTTTCTATAGGTTTAAAGCATCTTTTCAACTTTGAAATCAAGAAGACAAAAATTTAGTTTAACATACCAATGCGATTAATGTGTTAGTCTGTAATGATATCGTTAGCCCTATAGCCAGTAAATTGCCAACGACATGACTTATAACATACATTTGTTTTAGATTTGCTGCTGTTTAATTTTGAAATTAGCATGCAAAGACAGTTCTCACTACTTCAGACAAGTAGGCCTAAATGGATTATTGTAGGCCACTTGATGTCATATAGTTCTTCAAATATCTATATATCATTGGCTTTCAAGTTGTTTGGTTAGAATGTTACGGATGAAGGTTAATTCAGAAGACGGTGGCACCAAATGATAAAATGTTAAATTTGCTTTTAACTGTTTATAAGTGATTGATAATGGTTGTATGATCAAGGCAAGTACCATTTTTTTGTATTCAAGACATACTTGGATGGAGAGTTGTCTCATTGGCATTCATACCACATCTTCTTATATCTATAGAAGTTGTTAGACTTGGTTAATTTGCATAATGGCACAGTTTACAAATGTATTTATTATATTCAAGGAAACATGAGTGTATTGGACAGAATCTATACTACACATTAACGTCATACAATTTTAGAATATGAAAATATACTTTAGTGCAAGATCTGCTAACCCTTCCGGAGCACCTGAGATCACCCTTTGTTTTTTGTGGCGTTCGTGTTGCACAGTCCTAAGGTTTTGATGTTGTGTTCTGTGTGTTGTTTTGTTTGTAGTTTCGTCTTTTTATCCTTTTTTTGCCATGGCGTTGTTCGTTTGCATAGAACTTTTGTATCTTTCGCCTCTCTTTTGAGTGCATTAAATAAATACACGATGAAAAATAAAATGTCAAAACGTTTACGCTGTCCTATCAAAATCATCATTTAAACAGAACAGTTGCAAAATGCCTAACAGGACAACATCGGCCTTCAGTGATACTATAGAGACCATTATCAAACAAAATAAAAATATAGACCTGATAACACCAAATTTAGAGACAGATGGATAATAAGACCAAAGTCTCACACGGCTTATCAGACACAATATCGAACTTATCTGCTAGTATGTCTAGTTCAGTACTATCAACTTCAGTTCATACTAAACATCTAGTATAAGGAAGTATCTGAACTAATAATATACAATATACACTATGTTTTGTGAAAAGTACTTTTTCTCATCTTTAATTTCCACTAGTCATACTCTTAGGAGAGTTTCATTTATAATATGGTTATTTAGAGATATTATAATTATATTTATTTTAATTCAAAATTAAAACACGTAATATATAAACCGACTGAGCATTGTGCTGCAATGGTTCAACGGGATAACATGGACCATTTACGTTAATCCAAATTCCTTCTAATCCATAACTGGTTCTCTGATGATAAAGGCTTTTTATAAAACATTAATTAACAAGGTGCATCAAGTGAAAATTCTAGTATTTGGAGTGGTTAATACAAATATTACGAAAACATAATAATTAATTGCTTATCGAAAATTTTAAAGACTATGAGACATTTGCATATGTTATCTTGATTTGTCTTCTAAATCGTTTCCTGATATATGAACATCGGCAAAATACTTAGTGAAAGAAAACATACATCACCATTGCCGAAACAAAAAGACAAAACAACATTCCATAACATACTTCCTAGAACATTAAAGAAAGATGAACCCCACTAAAATACTATCATTTGGAAGATATGCAACTGTGTTCCAATGCACGCATATTAATTTACAAATATCAGCTTAACCTTCTAAAGTAAAGTACCTTCGATCACTTCAAGTTTTTGTTGAGGTTCATGTTGCTCAGGTTTGTGTTGTGTTTCGTAAACTGTTGTCTTTTGGTCGTTTTTTTTTTTTGGCAATGTGATTTTTTGAAATTCCAACTTCACGACAATTAAAGAAACAAATAAAAGAGGTTAATTTCACATTGTAATCTGCATGTTAACTTTATTTATGAATATTTGTACAAATTGTATTTTGTTTAATGTATTTTCTACTTATTTATTTAATTTTTCAAATAATAAAGTTTCTGCCATTGTACAATGCTATAAAATAAAACTGAACGGAGATATGTCCATCTTACTGATGTGCTTGTATATGTATTTTCTTCTTAATTTAAATACTTGCATTTTGGTATCCATTCAAAAGCATATTAACATCTTTACATCTGCCATCGTTCACTCTAATAATATATCTTTGTTGTGCATCCGTCTACTAGCGTCTACTATCGTCAAGTTGACAATATAGACGGTGGTAGTTATGTTCTTAGCCAGAAAATTGAAATCGGTTTCAGAATCACATGACGGGTTATTCATGCATGCTGGAAATGGTTGCTCTATTTTTGCTTCGGAGCACACTACTTTTTGTGTACCAATTATTTTCACGCTTACAGGGTACTATGGAAAATTATTTTAGGAATATATGCTACCTTAAATAAATGTGTACATTTCAGTCTGTATTGAAATTATGATTTTAAAACAGGTTGTTCATGAACCATACCGTCACAATTAAAACAGTTATGACGATGTTAGTTTGGACAATATTTTATTCAAATAAATTAAATTGGATTTGATAACAGGCCAAGCCTGTATAAGCCCTTTCTACACAACAAGGTACAATACATTACATTTAAACAAAAGAACACATACAAATATATAAGGAAAAATATTTATTTCAAAACTACTTGATAGTTGACCGGACGGATGTTTCAAAGATACTATTGTAATTATAAATAAAGAATATTGATTTTAAAACAATCATAACATTAGATTAAACTATCTCAAGTCAGCTCTTTCATGTCATTAGAATACTAGTAAGTATTTTTTTCCAAAGCAACATGTTTGATATATCATGTACTTATTTTTACTAGTTTAAATATATTGGTTATCTTTGTCATGCATTTTTATTTGATTGTTATCTGAATTCCACATATGCAAAAATTCACTGAGATTTTTTGTTCTGCCAAGGGATGTTATATATTTAGATCGTTCATGTAAGACATGTTTTCTATGAGTTAGTTCCCAAATCTACAAAAACTAAAGTTAAATGACGAGGCCCATATCGTCACAATATCATATACTTATTTCTACTGATTTATTGAACCTGAAGAATAACGACAGTTAGTAATTATCCATGTTAATTCATCAAAAGATCATAAATAATAAGTGATAGAAAAAGAATTAAGAATGAAAAAAAAGCAGAAAAAACATACAAAAGTCGTTTAAATAAAGTATCAGACAGTGGTTAATTTATTAACTTTTATAATTTTTGAATTATCAATTATTGTTATTCATTTTCTAATTTTTGTTTAATCTTAATCTTTTTTCCAGCGTGTTAGAGTCTAAGAAATTGAAAATAAGATAAAACAAAATACAGAGAAACAAACTAACAAACTTGTTGAGTTTTGGACTATACAAATTCATTTTACTATACAAATCTTTCCGAATTTCTAACGTATTCATGAATAACTTTAATTATCTGAATATTGTCTTTAATATATATAGATTGATCATCAAATAGTAATAACTTCAAATCACTATCAACTTTATAAGCAGACAGTTTATCAAGATATATGATCCTGTTTATAGTGTATAATGGACAATAAAAAAAGTAATGTTTAGTTTCTTCACATTTATTTCAACATTAATGACAAGAATGTTCTTCAATAAAAAAAAAGTCATAAAACAAGTGAGAATTGAAAGAATTTTCTTCATTTCGCAATTGACAATGAATAATATTGAATTTTCTTATACTGTGGATTCATTTTTATTCGTGGAATACCAATTTTCGTTGGTTTCGTGGGTCACAGCGAACCACGAATTTAAGAATTCAACGAAGAATAATACCGAGAAATGTGTATGGAGTCGGATAATAATTTTCGGTTATGTTATGCAGTTCTAGTATAGTGTTGACTAGCTATAAACATTGTAACATAACTCGTGTTTTTATTAAAAGAAGATACAAGTATTTTGATTAAATCATTAATAATAATTACAATAATTAATATATCGAATATCAGTGATAATTTACTTTTTAAAATTGATTAAACTGTTCATGGAAAATAACTGCAAGTTGTTAATTACCGTGTCATAGTTTGGTTTACTGGTGATTAAAAATCAATAGGATTAAGTACGGGGATATTGCCCGTAGGCAATATTGTTTATGACAGGAACATTTATTTTCACACCTTTTACTTATATGACTGTTTATTATATCGTGTTTAGGGAACTGAGCTTTCAATCATAGAGTTTTGCATGCCTTATAAAATTCCGACAAGAATTTATAAATTGTAAAACAAACAAATAATAAGTTGTCTCTGTCCATTATTGTAATAGAAGTTTCCAATGAACATTTTAACCTAGAATGACCAAGCGAGGATTTTGACAATTCAAAACTTTTTCAATGAATTCCTTTTTTTTTGTTTGTTTTATTATTGATCAAACCAAGGAGGTTATATGCTCTATTAAACCAAAACGAAATCCACGTATTACGTATCTGAATTTTTTTGTTTGTTATCAGCGATCCACGAATTTACGTATACCACGAAATGTCTTTTTTTCTCTATCCACGAAAATTGATACCCACGAAAATAAATGAATCCACAGTACCAGAACAAAAGTATTCTGGAAGGATCTCAGGTTTATATATTTTTAGTAAATCTTTGAACTGGTTGATCAACATCACATTCTTTACACAACGATTATGACGATATAAAAAGGGCCACTTTAATAACGCAATTTCATAAAAAGAACAAAATGTTTGTGATACCCGACATTTTCATTATAAATGATTACCAGGTTTTTAATCCGTTAAACATTAATGAATATTTATATTATTTTGAAGACCTTTCAATTAGCAAAACTTTCAATAATTTAAAAGAAAAAAAAATCGTTTGATTTTGTAATTTGTCATTTGTTGGAAAAGACATAATTAGCGCAACTTCCATCTTTTGTCTATTTGTATATTAATTTGTTACATGATAACTGTCGTCTTTATACTATTTGTTTTCAATATTTGCCAACAGATGTAACGTTCAGAAATATCTTACAAATGATTCAATTTTGATGAAGATACTTAGTGTATAATTAACATAACTAATGTTACTGCAACACAAAGGTCAATATTATGCTTCGAAATATTATGCTTTAAAAAACACTCTTCTTAGAATGTATTTTTGTACAGTGTGTATATTTACAATATAAATATTGAAACACAAGGAAATATTTCGAAGATGGCCATGCCACCATTTGACTTCAATTTCTAAAACAGAATAATAAAGTACCAATATTACACATAATTGTTTTGTCCAGGATTTTATTGCAAAAGGTGGTACATTTAGAAAATGTTAGTATTGTCGCCTATGGAGGCAAACTATACTACCATTTTCTCTATATTAACGTAATATTCTGTGTAGCATATAACCATGTGCCATGAAAGTGACGAGTCAAAGCTAAGATAACATTATGTTCATGCTATTTTGTACATAATGAAAGACAAGAAAAAGGGTTTGTCATGCATAGTTTGTTGTTAATCCTCGTTGAATATTGACTGAAACTATAAAATAAACTAGGGGGGATGGGTTTATATGGCAAATATTTCAAACATCAACTATATATGTTTCCCAGTAAGATATTTGAAGTTTATATTTTCAAAATGTTGGAGGCAGGCAATTTCTTTCTTTTTTTGTAAACATCAAGGACCATTACTAGACGTTAGAGTGCCGTTGGATGACAGAGTAGAGCCAAACTACTTCTAGAATGACAGTCCATGAGCATTTTACAGTGTGTTGCTCAATTGTTTAGATTAAGTGAACTGATTTATTAAATTTAAGTGAAATAATTTTAATCAAACCTGCGACCGAAAGCACGTTTCTTTTTTTAGAGAACGCTATTTCAATGAATCGATATCTAATATAATCGTATCTGAAAAACATACAACCACAAAGACAGAGTTATGTCGGCAGTGCCCTTAAGCAGTTTTCTCCAGGTTGCACTTCTGTAAATATAGAAAATGCAATTTCCCATAGGAACTCTATTTTCGGCTAAAATTGTGCCACTTTTACTATGAAGTCTCGTAATAAATTATATCCTAGAATGGAAAGTTCAAATGTACTACTATTTTTTTCAAAGGTGAAAGTATAGGGCTGCGGGCATATTTTCAATATTTATATGCCTCGAACTTCTAAGAGGTTAAATTTACACTAAAACTCTGTACTATCTCTCTATTCACTTTGGATCTTCCTCAAAATTCAATTTGACCACTATCTATGTTTATTTATATTTGTAAAATTCCCATGTTGTGTCTCATGAAATGAAACATAGATAGAGATAATATCTGGGAACCAGAAGGTAAACAAAAAATCTATGAATATTGGATATCTCTCCAAAAGAGGCGTGGTTTGTGAAACAGCTGTATTTACAAATTGCAACCTACTACTCCTGATCTAAGATCAATTTATTCCACAAAACAACACTTTCAAGCGCCCGAAAATCAGGAAAAATGGATATGTGCTTAGCAATCATGTATCAATTTGTGTGTAGTTGAGTTTTGCCGGATATCTAACATTTTTTAAGAACATTTTGAAACAACTAAATTATACGCTGGTTACCTAAAGTCAGTTTTTATAGATAAACAGTTTATTTTTTCAGCAAATATATTAATTTTATTGAGACCAAATGCACCAACATATATTCCTGCAATATCAAATAAATTTCAATCATTGAAAATTGTTTAAATATGTACATACTCAATACCCTTTCCAAATATCTTTCAAATGTTTATGTTGATTGTTTATAATTAGCTAATGGCTAAGGACAAAGTTACTTTGTAAATAAGTTTTGTTTCTGATGTTTGCTGGCCCTATAATATAGAATCGACAATTGTTTAGATACTGTTTTATATATGATGAGTTTATTTGATAAATGACTCTAGAAAGTATGATATACATTTTATCTACTTTCTACAAAAAAATACTTCCGAAAAATTTTTGAAAAAAATTATATGGAGCGATAAAACTTTTGAATACTGTCCTGTGCAAGTTATTTTTTATTATACTTATAATTTAGAATTGCAATATTATCTTCTATCTCGTACAATACTCATCAATATGAGTGCAATTATTACATTATATTACCTAAAATCTCAACGAAACATCTTTTGGAATTTACTAAATTTTTATTCCAGGGAAATAAATATTAAATGTAATTTAATATTGAATGGCAGTACAAAACTTTTGGAGGAAAATAGTAATGTTACAACACTCGCACTAAATATGACATGATTCTTGAGAAAATAATTATTAAATATCAGTGCAACACTTCGAAATTAGAAATAGATAAAGCATTTTGAAGTTAAAAAAGTGTTAAACTTTCTTCATTGAAGGAATTCTTATTTTCAGAATATTGTATTTATTATTATCCAATAACCTTCATTTCAGTGAGTGCTAGCATTTTATATCCGGCGAAAATTTTGAATCTTCTTGCTGGAAGTTGATACAGATAGACGAAAATTCAACTCATTTGGATCCGTATTCATGCAACCTTAATTTGACACTGGGTTACGTATGTGCTAACTGTGTTCATTTATTACAAAACAAAAAGAAGATCAACATTGAAAAGTGAAACAAGGGAGCTACCAGGAAAAACCTTTTCATACAACAACAAAAAAATCATTTATATACAGGTAAATAGGATGATTTCCATTTTCAAATATATAACATGAAATCCAGCAGACCTAGGAAAATGAACATTACACAACTATCCGTACTTGTCTGTTTATTTATATTTATATTTATATTTATATTCATTTTTGTATTTATATTTAGGTTTATACCAAATCTTTACACTGTTGGCAGTTTTCGGAGGTCATCTTGATGGTTGAATAGATAGCGTGTGATCTACATTACACACGAAATGCTTATACATTACAACGAGTTGTAATTATTTCCGGATTTTTCCTAATTTGGATATTTGTTTTAGTTTGTTATGTATTAAACATGATATATATATTTATACATTCGAACCTTGGTAAGTCGAAGTCGAAATCTATATTTAATTCATTATTTCGAACTGAAATTGTTTTGTTTTCCTTCCAAAATTTCTTTTGCTTTGAACTTTGACACATCCGGGTAAATCAATGTTTAATTTTCTACGAGGGGACTACGAAATACACTTCAGTTAACCGAGATTTCGAATCCACCAAGTTCAACTCACCAGAGTGAGAAATGTCTTGAACAAACGTGATTTCTGCCAGGACTGACAAAATACTTCGATGAACATGAATATGACAGATAATGCCCCATTCAAACTGTTTTGCATCATCATAAAAATATATCGCGACGTTCGCAAGATTCCACCTCCACACACTCAGAGAGAGAAAAAAAAGAGAGAGAGAGAGAGAGAGAGATTTATTCAAAATAAATGTTATCATTACGTTCAAGTCTATCAAAATTTTAATAATTTATTTAATTTCCCCCTTTATACTTTGAACTTAAAGAATGTATCTCCCTAATGCAGTACCACTGATTACTTGTCCTGCTTTTTCTATACTTTTGTTAGTTTTTGTTATATTTGTTCAACGTTTGTATAATGTTTTGGATTTTTAAACCTTTGGTCATCGAACATCACTGAACAGACATTAAATGTACACACTAGTCACTTTAATGATAGTATTTATAGATATTTCATCGTAAATGCAAAATACTGATTTAAGACAGAATCGTGTTAAATATACATTTATAAATATAACAAATATTACCAATGCCTTCAATTTTGTTTTATATTTTTAATTTCAAACGACATTTCGCTGATTTACGATATTTTTTAAATCATTAAGCTAAATTTAATTTATTTCATATAATATATTAATGTATCCAATGCAATTACCAAACAGGCTGTTTTTTAAATCACACTTTGTCCACTCTATCGGCATATATGTATATATTTGTTTAATAACCATATGTTTGGTTAAAGGAAAAGGTATAATTCAAATATTCAGAAATGCAAGCTTTCGATGTTTATAAGAAATTAGTCTGTCAGATAGCATGCAGTGTTCATATTTAAAAAAAAACGTTTTCTTACATATTTGTATTAGGACTTCTGACATCCATGCAAAAACTGTCAAAATAGCCATAGTTTGAGATATTAGTATTCACATTTAATAATGCAGCACTGATTTATCCAGAAAGTTTTTTTTGCTACAGAATGCTAATAAACTAATTGAGTAAGTGCTCGGCCTATATCATTTAAGTCTAAATGATTGAGCAAAGTGGCCATTTAAAGTAAAAAGTCGATCCTCTATGTAGAGGAGCGGAGTTGGACGAATTTAGACAATTTTTTTTACAATGTCAATTTCTGCACTGAAGTGTCCAGATAGTATTAACCTGTCCATCTATAAGCAAAATTAAAATGGTCTTGAATTCTTGAATAATTGATATAGTTTATTATTACTATTTTACTATTAATATTGCTATTAAAACCAATCATTATCGAAAAAGTAAGACATTTTAGAATGTGTCATGTTGTTAATATTTCACAAAGCTCTACTCTCAATTTCTAAAATTTTGTATAAAGTTCGTTTTATAATACATACCAACTTCAATTGATAAATGCTTTTATAAACATATTTACAAATAACGTAACAAAACTGGATTTATTTTTTGCAACAATAATTTTTTGGGAGTGGATATCATTTAATAGTAACTGACACAATTAAACAAAAAGAGAAATTTGCTACAAGGAACAAATACAGAAAGAAGAATCCATTGTTTTTTGCCTAATTTAAATGAAACAGAGAATATTGCGTATATATTATGTACCTGATAAAAAGATATAGAACTAGCTAAAATAATGAAAGCTTTACAAAACGAGTATAACAAACAGGCAGATCAATTACAGAACCAATCAAAGTCTTTCTAGGTATAAGGGAAACACCAAATGAAAATTTTGACTCAATACTGAATCGAAATTTCACTTAGTTTTTTACTTTTCACAGATGGTTAAATAATATCTATACAGTAAAAGTGTAAAAATTAACACCCAGTATGGTATTTTTATGACAAGGATTACTACACGAAGATATTAAGGAACTATCTTATGTAAATATAAAAAAGGTACTCCGGTTAATAGTTAAACTTAAGAATGAATATGTCTACAGTTCAGCAAAATACAATAGTAAGATTGTATAATATTGTGTTAACAGTTCACTAAATTGCAATTATAAGGCATCATCACAATTAAATGTTTCTTAGGTGCTTAAAGTTAATAAAAAGCGGATTTCAGTTCTTAATACAGCAATAGTATTTTTGTTTGTGCTGTTTTTTGGTTAGGGAGGAGGAGCGTGTGAAGAAATTACAGTTTGTTTCATTTCTTATATTGCATTGCAACAATTTTATGAAATCTACTCGATGAATGATAGAAATGATAGAAAACGAAATGGTAGCTATCAGTATAAATGAAAGCCTTACCAGAACGATTTACAAGTTTTTAACTTTTGTCCGAAAATCTTCAGTACTTCCCTGTCGGATGTAAATAATGACTAGATTACATAATAAGTTTTAGGAAACACGATTTAGTTCGTAGAAAAAGGACGGAAGATATCATTTTATCTTAAGCGTTGTCTTTTTGTATAAAGGTGGGTTTCAGAACTACGATTGTTTTTGTGATATTTTACCTGTTCAATAACTTATCTAGTTTGGCCTCGGGCATCAATTAAGATACATTGATTGTCGAAATGCGCATATGTTTCAGTACTGGTACTAGAACAAATAATAATCATATAGAAAAAAATGTAACAATAAGTGTATCTTTGTTTTGAAATTTTAGATCATTAAAATTCAGAAAATCCTCAAAAAGCACCCGTAAAGAAACAATCACATTTCGTTAGTAATTAGAGATAAAAACATGATATAGTACTGTCTGAATGAAGACGAAACAGCAATAAGCAAAACATTCCACAGAAAATTAATCCAGAAAAAAAACGAAAACCAGTTAAAACAGATTACACAAATCCCGAGAAGAACTGACTTGAATAACATGCATTCTACTTCAAATTGGTTTGAATCACTGTTTTATAAATCGAAAGAGACAAAACAAGTCATAAGCCAAAGAAAGAAAGGCAGTACCATGTCTAACAAAACAAAAAAGATAAACAAACAAAAACTAAATTACTATACTACACAAACCTAGTTGTAAAGTACAATCAGCCTGCAGAACGTTGATAAAAGTGAAAGGATGGTTTATAATTCGAAAATAGAAATAATAGATTGTTGTTTTATTGCAAGGTTCCATGTGAATTTTACAGTGTTTGTCCTATTTTTGTTCTTATGCATTCTTCAGACAGCCAAATAAAACAGAAAATAGAAAAATAAGACGTTGGGTGCATTTGTTTATCATGCTATGTCAAAAAGCTTATGTAATACAAAGCTTAATATTTATATACTAGAACATTCCAAATATTTTGTAAATTAATTTACGGATTGGTTTTGGTTAACATTATATATAAAATATTTTGACACATTGTATGTAAACTTTTAAATTACACATATTGCTCGTAACAACATATAAAATACTTCTGACGTAGCCTAATTCCTTTCCGATTACGTTATTGAACTGTACATTATGGTTTTTTCACTTTCGGTTTACACAGTCGTAAATTCTTTTTCACTTCAATTTAAAGCTTTCATATCAAAATTTATATGAATTTTTCAGCACTGTAATGAAATATGATTTTAAATGAAAACAGGTGATTTCAAGAAAACAATAATTATTTCATCCAGATTATAAATTTACTTCTACATTAAAAGAATCTTGTCTATATTTATCATGTACATGTTCTGCAGAAACATGACATGCAACTTCCAGGAAACAAAACAAAAACAATTTACAAGTTGATTATTCTGTGTACAACATTGGCATGTAATGTGTACTCTGATTTTTTCTATATACATGCTGTATTGTAGACACATGTCTTTCAATGAAATGAATAATTTTTGGAAACCTTGATAGGTTAATAACACTCACAATTCAATTCAGAAGCAATATTTACTTTTTTGTATTTCTGTATAATATTATAGTTTCAGGGATACATATTAGATATCCTAGAAATTCTAAACATAAATGTTAAATAAACATGTATGCTATTCCTTGTTTCAGTATTCTTCACATCATTGAGTGGTACATTTGGTATGTAACATTATATTAGAGATCAATTTAAACGAACTAGGAATTCTTTCATAATTTGTCTTTAATCAAGATATGAAAGACATCCTCTGTCTTTTTTAAAACATATTTCGCATTGACTGGTACATGAAATTTGTATAATTGCATAGATATCAATTAACTTTCGCTGGACTTTGATTGCTGAAACAATAGTTATGTCACAAGGCTGATTATCATATATAAAGTAGGAAATTAGAAAACAGTCATTGATAAGATAACTTGTAAATGGATGTACGGTTGCAGTCTGAATATTTAGACACAGATATATCATACATGCTTTAACTTTTTAGAATTGAGTTCCGCATTCTTTTCATGTACGCTTAAATGCAGCTGAAGTCTAATGCGATGAAATTGACAAGACGTCGGTCTGTTTTCATCTGTGTTTGGTTACAAACCCTGAATAAAATAACTTTACACTAAAAGACATTCCAACTAAATGATGATTTGCAGACATTATAGATAGATTTAAATTTATTGACAATATGCTTAAAATTGTTTTAATATACAATTTCGCATATTGTATAAACATTGACTTTAAAATTTGACGACATGTTGAACTTTATATGTGTTATAGTTAACTGTGTGGTTAGGGTCGCTGCCTCAATGACGTATACCCTACATTTCTTTTAATCTATATTGTTGTCAAAAGGAATTTTTTCTTCGTGTATCTTTTTAATTTTCTCAAAATGTATCACAAAAATACAATTGAATGTTTGCATACACTAGATATTTTAGAAGAAAAGGGCGACTGTTAGTACTTGAACCTTATAATGTGCATATTTCAAAATTGTTCATTTTATTATCTTCTTTTTCTATTTTAATATTATATTACTGAATTTCATCGATTTTAAAATATAGATATTTAAGTAATGATCGACTTTTCAACTATTTAAACGCAAAGTCCTCACTTTTGCATTCCATTGGTCGGTGAGGTTTTTATTATAGGAAGTTGATATCAATTTTAGAATCTATAATTATAAAAATATATGTTTTATAAATTATTTGCAAATAGAGCAAAATAATTCACTAGTATGTTGATGTCATGTTATTAAAACTTGTTTAATGCATTCATTTATCTATTTAGTTTCCTTTATAAAAAAAAGTATTGAACTGCTTTGAAGTCAAAACCAAAGATCATAACTTTTAGTGTTACCGAAAAGTTTAAATTTATAGTATATATCAAGGTTGGTACTAATAAAAGTTTACTAATAAAAAAGTATTAAACAAAACGGAACTCAAAGGTAATTTCAAAAAGGGAGAAGTCCATAAAAACTGACAAAATCAAACGTTATTAACCAACGGAATGAGTAATAATCATATTGTCATATTCCTTACTACAGGCATTTTCCGAAGAAAATGGTAGGTTAAACCTGATTTTATAGCTAGCTTAACCTCCCACTTGTATGACAGCTGTGTATAGTTCCATTATATTGACAAATTGAGTTAGCAACCCAAAAAGTTATAATAGGTTAATGTCACAATAATTGGGTTCTAGCAGCCAAAACTGTGTTAAAATACATTACCGACATACAAAACAAGTGACTTTTAATAATAATAAAACAACAATTTTTGTTTTATTAAAACTTGAGATTTTGGGAAACCAAATTTATAAAACAATTTCGACCCTATATGAAGGACAACATCTGAATTCAATTTCATAAGATTGAAGGATGAAGCATCGGGAAAAGGAAATTAAACCAAAAAAAAGTATGATTGCATTTTGTTTACTTAAACTTTGGGAATGTCCATCCATTCTCATTTCTTTCAAATGTCTTCACAATTTACAAATTTACAAATTTGGAAAATTGTTTATTTGTTCACATCAAACTGTCTGTCATGGTTTATGGCCTTATTCAGTCTGACTGAAGCATTAACTGTGCTGGTATTTGTTAACAAAATATTTCGATCCTTGTAATTGTATTTAGACACCCTAATGCAAATATAATATATGATTTATAGAGTGTTACCCCTCATTCTATTCAATGGATCCGAAATGGGAGAATATGGAATATTTGCGTTGTATAGATCACAATATAAAAAGACAAACAAAAACAAAAAACAAAAACAAAAACAAAAACAAAAACAAAAACAAAAAAACAAAAAAAAATAAATACAAAAATTGAAATGCAGGATTTGTAGACTGTAGCTCGACGATATATATTTTAAAAAGTGAGGATCGTTTTTAAGTCAAGGTTTACAGTTCGTGCGTTGTACACTTACAACGTGCAATGTATCTACTGTAGACAAGAACAGATTGTCATTGTTCATATATATATCGTGAAAGAGGGCCGGAGGCTAACATAGGGATAATCAATCCCATTACAAGGTCAATCATGTATAAACATCTCAAACCATTCGAATGATACATTCTTCATATTTAAAAGAGGGACGAAAGATACCAGAGGGACAGTCAAACTCATAGATTGAAAACAAACTGACAACGGGGCCAAAAATAAAAAGACAAACAGACAAATAATAGTACAGATGACACAACGTAGAAAACTAAAGACTAAGCAACACGAACCCCACCAAAAACTGGGGGTGATCTCAGGTGCTCCGGAAGGGTAAGCAGATCCTGCTCTACATGTGGCACCCGTCGTGTTGCTTATGTTATTATAAATCCGGTAAAAAGTCTAATTCGGTAAGTCACATTCGTGAAAAGGGAAGGGTATTGTAGTTACGACATAAGGAACATATCCGATATCATCTGTGAAACGGTTATTCCATAACGGTCAACCAACTCGTGATGGCGTCCGTAAAATTAACTTATAATCACGAATGATAGTAGACTGAGGCATATATAGTTTACGGCGTGCTTCAGAGTTATTGAACTTTAATTTTCAAATGTAGGGACTGCTGTGTCACTCGATATCTTCATAGCACTTATTGAGTTTATCAATATTTTCAAATACTCCACCAAATTTTGACTTGGGGTGGGAGTTACAAAATGGCATCTTGAAACCACAAAATACCTCTGAGTACTCTGACAGACCTGTGCACCTCCAAAATGTATTTCAGGACCTAGATTAATAAAATGTATATGCATGTTATGTTAAAATAACATAATAACCGAACTCCAAGGGAAATTCAAAACGAAAGTCCTTCATAAGATGGCAAAATCTAAAGCTCCAACACATCTAACGAATAGAAAACAACTGTCATTTTCCTGACTTGGTATAAGCATTTCCTTATGTAGAAAATGGTGGATTAAACCTGGTTTTATAGCTAGCTAAACCTCTCACTCAGTCGCATTGAATTCCATTATTATGAGTACAATGTGTGAGCAAAACAAACAGACATAATAGGCAAAAACGTCAAAAATTGGAGTAAAGCAGTCAACATTGTAATACAATCTTAATCACTATAAAACAAAAACACTAAATTATTGGACCGTTTAAGTAATATTCGGGTGTTTGTTTATTAAGCTATCTACTGCAGGCTTGAAACAATGAATTTCAATGTAAAAAAAAAACATTTCTTCTGAAACACAGAACTTTTCCAGGTGTAAACACAGCCATATTTTTCAATTCCTGTGATAAACCTTTTTTAGATGTAATGTCTTATGCGTGTGTAATTCTTAGTTAATCTTAAATAATATTAAAAAAGGTGGATCATGATAAGAGTCATTATCTGCTCCCTGAAATATTTAATCATTTAAAAATAAAACAGTTTTTATTAATGACTGAACAGGATTATATAATGTTGTCATTTTAGTGTAGAAATATCAGTAGTAACATCACTATGTTGTCATACTTAATTTGAAATTGACATTTTTTTTTACCTTAAATGGACTTTTCCGCATAGTTTTGTCTAGTTCGAGCTTTCAAGTTAGCAGCTTCCCTCTACCAAGGAAATCATGATAGAAAATGTAATCCCTAGAATATCAAATTGTAGTTATGTGATCAAGATACAGGCGCTGCTGGACTGTCGCTACATAGAAGTGAAACGGTCACAATAGAAAAATTGAACACGAGGAACAGTCTTAGTGGAAATGATGATTTACACACATCAAGTTGAAGATATAACAAACAAAACCATATTAAAAGAATGACGACAAAAATGCATACACCTGTCAACAAAACAAAACACTAAATGGATACTAAATATTAAGCAACATGCACGACCCCCATACAAAATTGGGAGGAAACTAAAGGACTCTGAAAGAGTAAACAGTTTTTGCTCGCATCCCCAATGTTCTCCATTGCAAGCAAAAATTCGGTGATACATGTAACATGTACGTCGCGTTCAATGATGTGATGAATCGCATTCTTCTTTTTTTTAGAGGCCCTTTGAAAAAGTCAGTCTCATGCTTATAAAGATTCATGTTGGCAAAAAGACACCATGTAAACAGATATCTTAAGGCTGTAACTCAAATGTAATAAAATTTGACAGGATTTCAAATGAAACTATGTTGGTTTGTTTTCTAGTTTTACAAAATTGGATAACATGAAGCATGACGTATGCCAGACTAAGGTTTTTGAAGCAATTTAAACTTGCCATTGGATACATTTATGATACTTTTTGGTTTTCGTATTTAAAAGACAAAAAAGTATCCTTACCGTACCTTGTTATTTCGTAAATCGTCGGGGATATATTGAATGGAAAAGACTTGCGTCGATGAATAGTTAGTATCAAATTTGTCCCAGTTACCTTTCAATTGCAAAATGTCCTTTTCTGTATCACAAAAATATCAACACTTACGACGGTGTAGGCATATTTTAACGTAAAACATAAATTTCTTCATCGTAACTCTTTAAAAATAAGTTGTGTTAATATTGAACTATTCATAAATATATAGGCAATAAGTGCACATTAACGATTAACTAATCATAGATAGCAGTATTAAAATTGTGTGCTCCAATGGCGCGTTAGTTCTTCAAATACTCATCAGTGACGCCCGAATAAAAAAAAATATGCCAAATAAAGAAAGAAATCGAAGAGCATTAAGGACCCAAAATTCCGAAAAGTTTTGCCACTGCAGCTAACGTAATCTATTCCTGGAGTAGACAATCATTAGTATTTCTAAACGTTCAAAGGTTTGTAAACAGTTAATTTATAATTATTACCATATCAATGATATTTCATATCAACTCAGGAGTGCCGTCTACTAGGCTGGTGATACCCTCGGGGAGGAAAACCCAGTGGTTGATATTCAGTCTTTTGTTTTAATTTTATTTATAGAAATGGCAAAAGCCAGTAAGATAATTGGTAACCATGATGGGACGGAAAATACAGAGGGTATGTAATGTGCTTTGTAAATACTTGTTTTAGTTCTAACTCCTAAACAGGTAAGATATATGATTTAATTTGATTTCCCCTTATATCTGTATTGGTGATCTGGGAACTCGTATTCTTGAGGCATTATCGTCCGACTTCGGTTTTCGGATTTTCTATTTACAGTTTATAATTGGTATGTTTCGTTATAATGTTTAATTGTGCATCTAACTATCCATATTATTGTGATGTCCAACATTACAGATTTCCATGGTTTGAAATACGATTCGTTATACTAACATATAAATGCAAAGCGCTACAACTCACGTTTGCATATACTTATCATATTATTAATTTCAGATGAAACACAAACTTTTGACATCGCGGATAAAGAAGAAGCATCCTATGAACATCTTAAAAGTATGTCTTCAATCTTGAAAATCAAAACTAAATATTTGTTTTAAACCTATGCATTGGTATTACCATCAAACCTATGAAAATTCAAAGCGAACACAATTGACAATAATAAGCTTGCAATATCATAATAGATCAAGAATAAGGATAGAGGCGAAGATGTATGACAAAAAATAGTCTTTAGAATATATTAGATGCTCAGATGTGGTAACACATGTTACAGATTACGTATATTCAAAACAAACTAAATCAAAGGATGGTTTGGACCCCAGAGAATGTATGAAAAAAGCATTAAAACAATAAAGAAATGAAAACTTTTAACTATTTAAGTATATTACACAAATGAAGTATTGTTTTAAAACAAATGTTTAAAATACATTTTACAGCACCTCTTTGGGGCTCTAGCAGGTTAATACTGGCGGTTCTAGGATTTTTTGGATTCGTCAATTCCTATGCATTACTGGTTAACATGAGTGTTGCTATTGTTTGCATAGTCAACAGAACAGATGCATCAGTTACAGAATTCAATTCATCGTTCGTGATGAAAGATGATTATAATGACTGTGTGCAATTTTCTACAGAGGGGAATTCCTCATATGTACCTGATATTCATCGTGTAAGAAAATAGTAAAATAGTTTTTATAAAGTTTGTGTGTACCTTCCTTCAACTCGATTTAAGAAATAAGACTTTACTTTTGTAATGGAGACCTTAATTAAACAAACTCCTAATAAACCCAGCTTTACATCAGCTTCTAGCAAGTATTATTACAACTTAATTATATGTTTTTTTCTGGTCATTGCACTTACTACCATTAAAAATCTCATTTCTAAACATTGCAATAAATCTTTCAAAACACAGGGATCGATTTTGTCTAATAATCATTTATGATAAATATTTTTTATGAAGCCTTGCATAATTACGTTAATTCTGTTGACATTTGTGATTTGTCTACCTTAAACACTACTCTTTCACATACCCTAGTAAAAACTTGGTACAATAATCGAATGTGCTTTTGATAGAACAGGAAAGAAAAAGCTGTTGAATGGGACGATGTATTTGATGTTTCAATTGAGGAGTGGTAGTGTATAGCGTAGAAACATCAACAGTTTTGATAATAGTGCAAAATTGTAATGATTGTGATTGAAGATTTTGAAGAAGGTCTTTGGAACTGTTTAGAAAGCACATCTGATTGACACCGCTGGATAAGTATACCTATCACCATATTTCTGACGGCCATCTTTTACTACTATAGTTTTCTCATTTGTTTGTTTTACTTTTTGTCATGTCTGGACCTTTTATAGCATACTATACCTATAGGTTTTGCCAATTGTTGAAGGCTTTACGGTGATATATGGCTGCCTATATCTACGCCACTTGGTCTCTGGTGGATTGTTGTCTAATTGGCAATCATAACACCTCTTCTTGTTTAATCTTTTCATTTTGTATTACAGGGTGGAACTTTTAACTGGGATACAACAGTGCAAGGGTTTATACTTGGAGGTTTCTTCTGGGGATATCTTGTATCACAAATTCCAGCAGGATGGCTTGCTACGAGATTTGGTGGGAAAAGAGTGTTTGGATGGAGCATTTTTATTGCAACCATCTGTACTATGCTGACACCTTTTGGAGCAAAAACCGATTATAGACTACTGATAGCACTACGTGTTATTGTGGGGATGTGTAATGTAAGTCTACACTTTGTTTTAATTCAAAAAATATATATTTACTATTTTACGTGCAGAGATATGTTCCTTCATCATATTATAAACATTAAGAATGTCTATTTAAAGCAAAAATGTTATAACTTTGGTAACACACTAGTCTATGTACATCACTGTTAAAGTCTATGCACAGTGGCAAAAGACAAACAGCATTATACAAAGCACAACATAGAAAACTAAAGTCCCTGACTATGCAATTTTCTACATGTAGTCGAATACTAGACTTTATTGATCGTAATCAGGTTTTGCGATAGTTATACAATATTTATAACTTCCATTAGTCACCTTTCTTAATTTCCTTTGGCTACATATCTCTTTCACCTTCGCGTTTGTTTTCCTTTTTCTCAATTTGCAAAAGTTTTGAACTTTTACATGTTTTAACCTTGTCGCTTGTTAGTCAATTCAATTTAAGGGTACTGTATAGAAGAATGTTAGGAAATCTAACGTAATAGAATAACATTAGTATTTTTGTTAAATTGCGAAATAAATCAATATGTTCTGTTTAAAAGTATCAAAAACAAATAATACCCACAACAGGACAAACACTTTTAGGTCAGCCAGGCATATGCAGAGAAAAATTTCCACTCGTGCTAATTGACCATATATAATCCTCAGTAAGGATGGAAACGAGTAACCTAAATAACGATTGACAATGAAATCTGCTTAAATGCGATAACGAAAAATATTTTAGTCCATCTAACGTATACGAAAACTGACAAATGCGATTTGTAGAATGACAATAAATGTTTGAGGCTCATTTGATGCTAGTAATAGTGACCGGTAAACGGTAAACGGTAAACACCATTCCCATCCACCCTCCTGACTATCAAACTTTTTCCAAAACCTCCATCCATATGAGCAAGATCAACTTTATATCTATATAAATAGTTCAAATTAACAACAATTAGTTAAATAAATCATAAACATTTCTATATGCTTTTTTCTTTATTAGACCTGATTGAAGGATTAAACTCAAGTTTTGAGAATATTTGACTTTTTTACCAACACCTGTACCTCTTTTCAAACTGACATATCATTTTTCTTGAACATTAAATATAACAGCCACTGTTTGACTTACTTAAATAATTACCTAGGACGAGCGTATTTCCATTGTCAAATTGTCACGGTGTTGAACTTCAATAAAAAAAGTTTGTATTCACTTTATTTAGTTGTTTGGTGATTTTTTATTGCACTTTCTTAACAGTAATACGGATAATAGTTGGAAAAGCATAATATGAATCATACGATACTTATAGGTTTCATAACGAGTGAGTATTGGATATCGCTTGATATCAACTTGAGTTATTTAATTTCAATATAGTAAACGAGCCTTCGGCGAGTTTATTATCACTATTTAAATTAAACAACGAAAGTTAATATCAAGCGATATCTAATTCTCACGGGTTGTTAAACCTGTTTCTCTTATGGTCAGCACTCTCAATTCGTTAAATCTAAAAAAATCCGCGAATCGTTAATCTTGTATTTTGCACATACCAATATGACGTCATATGTCCTGTTCCAGCTTCAAACTTAAAGATAAGACATTTAAAAACTTTTTTGTACGCTTCAGAATGTAATCAAATTTGGCGAAAAATATATTGTCAGCTTTAAAATGTAAGTGTTTTGTATACTTTTGAAGAAATCACATGTGTCCGTTGCCATGGATGAAATGAACATTGTCTTAACCTTTGAAAGTCTTCAATGACCTAACGAATAGCCAATGAAATTGTCGTAATATCGTCTCATGATGCTGGATAAGCCAATTAAATTAGAGCAGTTTTCGTATCACTTTTTCGTACCACACTCCGTGCAATGTGATACGAGAAATCTCTCTTCATGCAAGAAATAGATAACAGGCCACAACCATAAGATAACAAACAATAAAATCATAAATACAATAATTTATGAAGTTATATACACGTATACCTATATGAACAATGCGTAACATATTTCAGTATTGTCTACTTGTAACAGGGTACAGTGTTTCCTGCAATGCATGCTCTGTTTGGACATTGGTCACCACCATTAGAGAGGAGCAAGCTTACAGCCCTTACATATTCAGGTAACATGCAATCAATGTGGAAAAAATAAAAATATCCGTAACTGATCTGACTATTTTGTCATTTCAAATATGTTTGCTAAAAATAATTTTACATTGAATTATTCTAGGCCAGTGCCATTTTAAAAATGTAATGTCTATCCAACGACCAAGTCCAGAATAAATTAGAAAAACATGAACGACCTGCCAGCTACACAAAATGTATTAAACGATTAATCAACTCAAGGTACAAATTAAAGCGACAGTGGTTTTCCGATGTTCATATCTCGTTAATCGATTTGAAAGAGACAAATTAAGGAAATAAACAAAAATCGAGGGTATCCCCAAAGGAGCAAAACAGGGTACGTCCACAGGGTAAGTGTCTCCTGCTATGCATGCATCACCTACCATGTAATTACACATTCAGTCAAAATGTCACAATCGGGAAAAGGACATTTTCTGTAAAATTACAGAATAGACGACTATACTGGTATTTAAAGATCTAAGACCGCAAAAAACATCTCGCTATGGAAGTGAGACACCGACACATTGGATCAGTCAACCGTAAACCATATGTAGTGTCAATTTCTGTTGTTCTTTCCTCATAACTGTGTTAGAGCAGTTAATCTATAAGGAGCACATCACTTTAAATGACGTCTGAATATTGTGAACACACACGAGAGTAACGTATTTGATAATCTCATCATAGACACAAGGACTGAAATTTTTATTGAGACATGTGCACGTCATACGATGAGGCGGAGCAGCTGATATGTTACTGGTGAGAAATAGGAAGTCGACAATTTAAAAGTTGAAATCATCACTTTTGTCATAGATTATAGTAAACCTATACGAACAATGACTAGTTTTCTTAATGATTGCGGAATGATGCACTAATATGAGCTAACAGAATTATTTTTATGTCACATTTGAGATTTCTGAAATGTTTAAAATATTAAACAAGACCTTTAAAAGTTTAACTCATGTATTGCATTACAGGAACTCAAGCTGGTATAGTGATAACTTTTCCACTGGGAGCTTACCTTTGCCAATACGGATTTGGAGGTGGCTGGCCATCTATTTTTTATGTTTGTGGTAAAATACCTTTTTCTGTTTATTTCTGACATTATACTACTGCATAAATATACTTCTCATTTAGATGAAAAGCTTGCTTAATGTATTTTTGCATTTAGCGATGATCAAGTGATTGAACCCTTTCGAATTGTATCTTTACCATTAAAAATATAACAGGAAACTAATAATACTTCATGGTGATTTTTCTATGCTTTGTTGGAATTCAAAAACATCTGCATAAAATTAATTTTGAATATTTTAAACGAAATGTACTGAAGCGACTTTCTGTGTTTGGTTACATTTATATATTTAAATATTGCTTTTAAATACAATAGTTTAAGAAAAATGCATTGCTTTAATTCACTTCATCAGGTTCATAGGACCACAAGTCCTGTAAATCAAAGTTATCAAATAGAAAACTAGGTGAATAAATCTTTAAGCTGAGGTTTTGTATCCTATGTTTACAAAAAAATATATATATTATGAAATTATAACCAAGTATTCGAAACCAATTCAAAAATAAACAAAACTGTTGAATTGTAACCATACGCATGCATCTAGTTATCAAGCGTCATGAAGTTGTAGTGTACCAGGTTTTTAATGGGGTTCGTGTTGCCAAGTCTCTAGTGGTCTGTTTGTTGTTTTGTTACTGTTGTTTGTCCTTCGTTTTTATTTTTAGCTATTTCTTTTATGATTTTTGAATGCCCCCTTGGTATTTTTTTCTCTCTCATTTACACTTTCAGGTATGGCAAGTTTTTTATGGTTTGTTTTGTGGATGTTCTTTGTTAGTGATTCACCTGCAGAACATAAACGGATCTCACGTAAAGAAAAAGAGTACATAATAACCTCATTAATTGATAGTGCTCACAAGAAAAATAGGAGGGTAATTAGAATAAGTGTACATGAATGATAACCTCAATGATCACAAAATGACATTGCGTGACTGATGATAGCACCATGGTTTGCATGATGTATTTCGAGACATACATTTTATCGTTTATCTTTGAATACATCTCACAAACACATTCCCAATCTAACGTCAATTTGGATACAAATATGCGTACAGCTTGATCTCTAACTAAAATTTAAAAACAATATATTCGATGAACAGTTATACTAGCTAATATGTTATTCATTGCAAATCCTTTCAACAGTTTAAAATGAGTATAGATTGTACGTAAAATCTATAAAAAAGACTTTGTCAAAATAATCATAAAACATACTTTCTCAAAACCAAGTCCGTAGAAACTTTTGTTAAATCGATATGTTGTTACCAGATAAAATTTTATTTTATTGATATAAAATAATTGTGGAGTCAGCAACTACGGTTAATGACAGTCATCTGTCAAAGTGGTGTTCTGGGTGAAAGAAATACTCCAAAACGTCGAAATAAGCGTAGAGAAGAAGCGTGGAAAGAACTCGTTTAAACGCTATTGAAATGTGTTTTTTTAACTAAGACACAGTAATCGATTGGATAATACATAAAAAACGAAATCGGTGGCTCTAGGTTTAGAATTATTTTGTACCATTAAACGGAAATTCATGGAGCAACAACATTGTTGTTTTTGATAAATCTATGGATTGGTTTTTATCATTTGAATATTATTAAACAATTTAAAGAAAGTTTTTTATCAATCTTATGTTTCTTTTTATACGAATTTTTAACTTTTTAAAAAGAACACACTTAGCTCAGAACATAAAAGAGGTAAAATTCGTAAAGAATGAGCATAAGATCGATATATTTATATATTCTGGTTCTCAAATATGGAACAGTATAGTATCAAATGAAATGAACTTGAGTAATACACTTGTATCCTTTAAAACAAAATGTTACAAATTTTTTCATAAATTATGCAAATTAATATTCTTTTTCAATAATATCTACATAAAATTGTATTTTGTGTATATGTTAGCGGCAATAAGTGAAATTAGGCAATAAGCTAACGCCTAGGCATTAAGTTATTGCCTGAAATTTTTAGGCATTAAGCTTTTTTCCTGAAATCTGATGATGATTATTCAACCTATTGCCAAGCATCATTTCAGGCAATAAGCGAACTTTTGGGATTTTTATTTTATCTTCCAAGTACATGTATATTCGATGAAATATTTCAAATATTAAATTAACATTAAATTAACAGATCTTCAAATTTTAGTATGTTTCCATAAGTAACTTGCATGTCTTTGTGGTATTACAAAAAATAATAGGTTTCAAACAAGTGATTGTATCTAATGAAAGGAGAGGGTTTTGAAGATTTTATCTGAAAATTATTTGAAGAAAATTCACACTTTACTGGTTCAGCTGGTTTTTGTCTGGTCAAAAAAAGACATGAGTTTTTGCTCACATCATCTTTAAATTCCATCGATTTTATTGGATATGTAAACAAAAAAATACTGTTAAACATTTTGTTAAATACCCCCAGGCCATCTGATCTTTGTCACTTCTTAATCTGGATTATTATCATTTAAGTGCCATGCTACTGCAGAAACATTTTTTTAATCTTTGCGGTCTTAATTTAAATAAGGGAAAACAAGGTGCATATACGCAAGACAGTAAAATGATCTTCTGGCAAAAATTAAACTTTTAACTTTTATAATCCCAGAAAAGACGGCAACTATAGACTACTACAATTATAAAAGTTATAACATTTTTGCTTTTGGAGGCTTTGACAGTTTTTGATAATCAAAGTAAAGGAGAATTATGAGGAAAATTAAAAAAAAATTATGTTCTTTATAGAGGAACTGTATCATGGTACATTGGAAAAGGCACATACATAGGTCATGGCGAAAGAGGCCGTATGATTTTAACAACTTAATAATGACTAAGCAAATATTCCTCATGATTCCATCAAACTATTTCTTTCACTTTGGGAAAATTGTAACATGCAGAAAACGTAATTAGGGAAAATAGTACTTAGTGAAACCCATTTTATCTAGAGTTCAATAGTAGAGGACAGGTTGATTTAATGGATTTCCAGTCAAACTCAGATTGAAACTCTGAACTTCTTAGGGTGTACCAAAATCTCCTATTAAACAAAAGTTTATAACATTAAATTTCTATCGTCAAAATGAGCGTCAGAGGTGACGTTTTCATCAATTTTTGGTACGCTCCATAAACTTCAAAGTGACAATGGTCGTGAATTTACAGCTTTGATAAATATCCGAGTTAAAACTAAAGTGGCCAGAACTTGTGACTTCAGGTAGATGACATTTTAAACTTCAGTTCTTATCATGATATTATGTACCAGATGTATTTTAACTTTAAATAAATGTCTTTTTATTTACTTGCATGTACAGTTTAGGCATTAAGATTAATACCTGGACACATTTTTCAGGATTTAAGCTTAAACATCATTTAGGCAATTGACCTACTCTCTAGGCATCAGCGTATTGTCTAGGATTTAAGCTTAATGCCTAATTTCACTTATTGCCGCTAACATATATATCATTATAATATTGTATGTACTTTATAAATATGTTATTATCATTTTGAGGACTCTCAAGAAGATTAGTTTTACCTAATGGGATTATCCTCTTGAAATAAAGATTATTTATTTATTTATTTATTTAAGTCTCTAAAATTTTATTTCACAATTTATTAAGACCCAAGGTTATTTAGTTCTAGGTCATATCTTGACCTCCAAATGTCTTTTCTGGTCTGAATCCAATGATGTGTTACTGTTATTATAACTAACATCTGGTTTTCGTATTTCTAATACAATTGATTTATTGATTGGAAAATTGATTGATTTTTATTTTCTTAATGTCCAGTTGCAAAATTTAGAGAACAATTTAAAACAAATCTTGTAAGTGAACTCAATCAAGTTGGCTAACCGGGGAAGAAGGCGGGAAATTTAGCACACCACTGGAAAAAGAAGGTATATCAGATAGTAGACATTCTGCTTTCCAACAGGCCATTTACCCCCCCCCCCCCCCCCCCCACCACCACCCCACCCCCCCCCCCCCCCCCCCCAAGTGTTGGTGCAAGGTTTATCTAACGCTCAGATAACATGACAGTCTTCTTACATTAGTCATTCGATGTAAATACATATTCCAACCAGGATCTGGCTTCAGTGGCGCTCAAACATATGTTTTATATGTAAGTATTATTATCTATTTGCAACTACATGCAATCATTATCTAAGAAAAGATCTCAGAAAATAGTCCAACAAAGTTAAAATGATGTCGATCAGGTTTCATCATTTGCTGCAATATCAATATACTATATCATTTATTTATATGCTAAGTGATGATTGCTTAATTTCTATATTGTAAAAATGAAATATTAATATGGAGCTTTGAATATTTCAGGATCTGAAGGTACCTTGGATGGCCATAATTAAGTCCATGCCGAATAACGCTATCATCGTATCCAACATTACTTCAGACTGGGGAGGATATACACTCTTATCTTATATACCAACGTATATGAATGATGTTTTTAAGCTCAATCTTACTTCGGTAATGTATAAAAAATTGCAATTTCATTCAGGTTATATACAAATATTTCATCTTTAAACAGTGGATTCACCGACAGACATAATTCCAGTTTCCAATTGTGTTTACTTGCTATAAACTACTATCTCAATTTTGTTGAGCAGGATATGACAGTTGTTTTCCATTTGTTTGATGTGTTCAAGCTTTTGATTTTGTCATTTTTCAAAGGACTTTCCGTTTTGAATTTTCCTTGGAGTTCGGTATTTTTGTTATTTTACTTTTTACCCTTCCGGAACATCTCAGATCATCCCCAGTTTTGGTGGGGTTTATGTTGCTTAGTCTTTAGTTTTCTATGTTGTGTTTTGTGTACTGTTGTTTGTCTTTTCGTCGTTTTCCGTTTTTTGACATTGCATTGTCAGTTTGTTTTCCACTTGTGAATTTGAATAACCCTTTGGTATCTTTCGCCTCTCTTGTAAAGGATTAAACCTTCAGATACATCTCCACTCCGAAAAAGGGTTTTTAATTGTCATTTTAGAATTCCTTTGAGCATTGCGTAATCTGCGCGAAATTAATGGGAATCGATTCACTGCTTACTGTAAATTGCAGGTTAGGGATGTGGTTCTTCAGTAGGGATAATGACACAGTCTCTAGGTTTTACTATTTTGAATCACCAAAAACAGTTTATCATGAGATCGGCGAGGATATCAGTAATGCTGTGGAATGTTTTGTTTCTGTTTATCGTATTAGTAAGAGTTGGGAATCGTTGATACTGATTGGTGAGCGTATGGGCTATCATAAAAATGTCCTCTTATGATTACGATGTGGAATGACATATGGAGAGTTGATCCGTTCATGTTACAGTTGCACACCTTTTTCACAGTAATGCAAAAACAATTTACAGCTGCTGACCTAATATGGAATGAACTTATATATGGTTCAAGGACACAGTTATCGTCCTTTGGTTTTCGTTGTCTACGAATATAGTCCCTAGTGTGAACAGTGTATAACTTGCATTTTTTTTTTATACACTTTCCCAATTTATTTCTTGATATTTTATGCATGAAATATTAAGTAAGGGGATGAAATTACATGTTTAAAAAATTTGGGTGCTGAATCTTTATGTTAAGTAGTGATTTGGTCCAGTTAAAAAAGGTCAAAAATTAGAATGTCTGAAGCTGTCAAACTGAATTGTAGCCCCCCTTAACACAGAATTGTCAATATTTTGAGTTAGAGCTGGTAGAAGTTTCTATAATTTTGATATTATTTGTATCAATAGTAGTACACTACACTGTAAAAATCTTTTTGAGATAGAGCAGGTGCGATTTTTTTAATTTGAATTTATTCTCTAAAAGAAATGCACTACGAAATAACTGTGTTCTCGGGCCATATCCTTGTCTATCTAATGATATCGTAGTTACATAATTTAGACTGTCTACTTACTATGCAAGGAATCTCTTGTCATGATTGTAGTATGTGATCATAAGTTACCGGATGAAAGATCAAGTGACCATAATAGAAACAGGTCGGGAACATACGGATCAAATAATGATATCTCATAATTCAATTCAAGCAAGGTGTCGGTAAACTTTCATTGCTGTATACTAAAAGTACCTACATTATCTTTTATTTATTATCATTCTTGACCATACATTTGTAGTATCCAAGTATGTTAAAACTAAAATCAAAGCGGTTCAGTATATTTCTTTGCTGGATTTACCATGTAATATATGTATAAAACTTTTGTAAGAGTTACAATTATCATTAATACTCAATTAAATCATGTGACAAATAAGAAAAAGACTAGAAACACAAATTATCCAAGTTGGTTTTATGTTAACAATTGCTAATAAAGAATTCGTGGTTTAATTAACAATCAAGGAATAAAATTGAGAATGGAAATGGGGAATGTGTCAAAGAGACAACAACCCGACCATAGGGCAGACAACAGCCGAAGGCCACCAATGGGTCTTCAATGCAGCGAAAAACTCCCGCACCCGGAGGCGTCCTTCAGCTGGCCCCTTAACAAATATGTATACTAGTTCAGTGATAATGGACGTCATACTAAACTCCAAATTACACACAAGAAACTAAAATTAAAAATGATACAAGACTAACAAAGGCCAGAGGCTCCTGACTTGGGACAGGCGCAAAACTTATATTTTAAGCACTAAGTATACACACTCATTTAGTTCATCTGTAACTATAGTACATTATCTGTTTCCTAGAATATTTTGCAATTGTATTTATTCTTTTAACATCCTTTTGTTGGTGCGTGACTTCTTGATCTTACATGCTGGCATAGTTACAGACTGGCGTTATTGTTAATAATTCAAAGTCCAATACCACTGACCACTGCATTTACTTGTATGATACGAGATCCTGTTCTCCCTGATATTATAAGTGTATCCAGACATAAGTTTTTGGAATAGTTTGAATATATTGTATGGCTGACAAAAATTTTGAGGCATGCTTATGTATACTTTTTAGAATGGTATATTATCAGCGTTACCTTATATTGCCTTTTGGGCAATGATTAATGTAGCAGGATGGGTTGCTGACTTCTTCAGAGTGAGACAACTGATGTCAACAACGCTGACCAGAAAAGTTTTTGATGCTTTTGGTAAATATATTGTTTTAAAAAAAGGCACAACGATGACAACTACAAATGTATTCAAATTTCAAAGTTAAGTTTTGAAATATTTTTCATGACATTTTCTTTTTTGTATTATTAAAAAACGTTTTTCATGTTTTTATGTTGGGACTATGGATATCATATATAAGTATGGAGTTGAAAAGGGATTTAAAAATATTACAGACTCACTTATTATATATTTATGTCGTATGTTGTGGTCATGTTGAATATATATAGTGAAACCTGTCTAAACCAAACCTCTTCGGGACTTACGATTTTGTTCGATTTTGGATGATGTTCGGTGTCATCAGGTCACAACGCATACAATTTGATATGACTGGGCTTCAGAACATGTTGGATTAGCAAGTTTTTCGGTTTATACAAGATTCGGTTTAGACAGGTTCCATTGTAGTTAACAAAAAGAAACTTTCTTCGCCAGTTACTACAGATAAAAAAGGGAAATATGAAATAACCGTCACGAGACAACAATCAAATAGCACAATCATACAAAATAAAGTTATATATTTTTGTTTGTTTTGATCCATTGTTTTCAAATCCAGGAAAGATAGTACCTGCTGTGTTGATGATTGCTCTAGGATATGTAGAATGCTATGCCACAGCATTGGCTGTTGTGTTGCTAGTCCTCAGTGTCGGTCTGTCTGGGTTTCAGTACAGCGGGTTTATTGTCAACCATGTTGATATAGCACCGGCGTATGCAGGAATATTGTTTGGGATATCAAATGCGTTATCTGCCATTGGAGGCTTTGTTTCTCCTATTATAGTCGGCGAGATAACGAGAGAGGTTAGTTATTAAATATAACGACGGATACAAAGGTCACTCTGGACTAATTTATTTCTACTTATGTATATAATAACAAATATACGAGGACTGATATTCAGGACTATCGAAACTGGTATACGACCCACATTTTGATACAATACATAAAAGGATCAGTATTTACAGTTCAGAATAATCATAGCGTATATATACACAACACATATAATAGATGTTCGGAAATGGTATAACGGTTGCCTATAATTGCTTTCATCCACTTTATTCGAACTTTGGTGGATAGTTGTCTCATTGGCAATCATACCTCATCTCCTTATTTTTATATTAGTTGGTGAAAGGACGTGGGGCGTTCAAACGTGGATTTGCACAATAAAAAACAACTTATGAAGGTTTTGTATTTTTTTTTTAACACATTCAAATACCTAGTGCTTTATGGTAATGTGCACCATTTACTTCTTATCAAAATGATTTTGTCGTTTTCCATGGACAAACATTTATTCGTTGCGGAAGGGGAGAAGGGTTTAAATTTTTTAGAAGAGTATATCAATGTTAAATGTTGTGAAAGATTTTTTTTTAATAAAAATGGCATTATTCTTTAACATTTACTAATGTAAGTCAAGGGTTAAAAGATTAACCTGATGAATTAATTCTAGACATGAAAAAAATAAAATCATTGATACATTTTTGCATGAACGTTATTTCTTATTCGCTTTCTCTTAAAACAGTTTAAAAAAGTAAATTTGTAAAATTCCATTAACACCATAATGTAGAATAATTTCCCAAACTAACTAAACTGATTTACTCATATAGATCTCCAGTTTATTGAGGATTGAGGTGATGTGTAGTATTAACATAACACAGGAAGTCTTCGGTAAGAATATTGATATTTTTCTATGTTTACAGGCACAAACAAGGGCTGAATGGCAGATTGTATTCTACATGTCTGCTGGTATTTACATTTTTGGCGCAATATTCTATGTGATTTTTGCTAGTGGTGAGTTACAGCCATGGGCTCTAGAGACAATCCCCATAGAAATTGATAATGAAGAAAATTCCGATGCTGTTCGATTGGAGTCTATGACTCTAAAAGACATTTCATAATATCCGAAGGCTTGATTTATCCTGCTATACAAGTACTTGTTATTTACATTTGAATGAGTAGATACTTACAGACTGCTAACTATTGGAGACCTTTATTGGGGTATACTTTTGTCTCTCTAATATAATATTGTATTTATAAATAACAACACAACTTTAATTGTGTATTTGATGTTTAGTTATATTTATATCTTGACTTTTAAGTACAGCTATTTCTAAAATCCTAGTAAGGTTCATTATAATGGTGATACATGGTAAAAAAACCCTCGTACAACATAATGTTTATTGGTATAAGTAGATGTGATATGAGTGCCAATGAGACAACTCTCCATCCAAGTCACAATTTATAAAAGTAAACCATTATAGGTCAAAGTACGGTCTTCATGGTTTCATTTCATTTAGTAACTGGTACAACGGAAAATATGAAATCCGTTTTGAAAATCTCGTCGGCCTTACTAAACATTTGTTATTTTATATGATTCATATCTCCTATGACAATACAGATATTACAAAACCAATGCTAGATATATGTTATTTTTGTTCATATTATAAATTCCCAAACTGTTATAACATTACTGTTTTTCCCACCCTGAATCACCTACCCCTGCAGGGCTTTTTGAAAATAAATGTAATTAGGTCGAGCCCCGTGCTTTGGTTTAAAAAAGTATTCCGTATTGTTTGTAACTTTATATTGCTGGCTTTTTATTAATCGTTCATGGAAAAGATGAGTAATGCTTTGCCTTATTACCAGTGTATCTATATATATATTAATGTGTTGTGATATCAGTCTTCAGCATTAAGATGCTTATTTTTACTGATATGGTCATTATAATCTGTAGTCGATCCTTTAAAACTTTTAATATTATTTAGATGTACTACTACAAAAAGTTATGATACCTCTTGCTATTTCCCTGGACAGATGCGTGTTTCTGCAGCAGTTTATACACAAACAATAACGATAAAGCAGACAAAATGTCAACTTTTCTGTTATCTTGTGAGGTAAAGGAAATTCAACCAACACAATTTAAATGTAACATGTGTAAGCAGAATAAGATCTAGTGGTCAACATTCGATGTTAGTGCCTGTATCATATGCATACTCAGTTTGATTGTTCTTACCACCTCTTAAAGATTACTTCGGGCCTCATAAACATTTCCTCATGTTTATGTATCTAATGTCTTTTTGACTTATGTCTGCTCCCAAAAATTATGTCATGTCCTTTCTATAAAAGGAGATGGACGGTAAACAACACTAAAACAGCTAGCCAAAATAGACGTCTTCCCTGCTTCTTCAGTATTCCGGATTTATATACCGAGCATTGTAATTGACCATTCAGTTAAACTTGAATAAACAATGTAGTTTAACAGAAATACACCTGCATGCACTATCTGGTTGCTTATAATGATAAATAAACAATATTGGAGCCTGTAATTCAGTGGTTGTCGTTTGTATCATATTTGTTTTTTTGTTCATTATTTTGTACATCAATTAGGCCGTTAGTTTTCTCGTTTGAATTGTTTTACATTTGTCATTTCGGGGCCTTTTATAGCTGACTATGCGGTATGGGTTTTGCTCATTGTTGAAGGCAGTACGGTGACCTATAGTTGTTAATTTCTGTGTCATTTGGTCTATTGTTGAGAGTTGTCTCATTGGCAATCATACCACATCTTCTTATTTTTATATATAGCATTAAAAGCAGAGAAATTTTTCGTATGCAAAATAGCGAATGTAAAGATTATGCATTGATATGGCTTTGAAAAATTATAGAAATATATTGTTAGTGGTATTTTATAAAGATACATCGTGATTGTACGTGGTATTTGCCCAAAAAGTTAAAAAAAAATATAATATCATTTATATTTATGGTCGATCTTGTACATTCAAAGATTTTCCATGAATACCCTAATTATTACCACGCATGCCAAATTGTAGGGGGTGAAGTAACAAATGACGAGATTTATCAAATTTGTGAAAACATACAATTGTTATCATCTAATCAAAATTCATTTTTTAAGATTGAAATAAATGTTAATTCATATCATTTGTTCTGATATTCGATACCCATGTTTGTAACAATTTCATACATGTAGAATAATTAAACATAACAATTGCATTTGTATCTCATACTTTCATGAAATATATGTTGAGTCATGCATGATGCTAAATTATACATATACGTTTATTTTACAGTTTCAGTATTCAATGTTTTATATATATGTAGGACTCTTAACCGCGATGGTACTCCGAACCGCGATGGTACTCCGAACCGCGATGGTCACTCTGAAGTGCGATGGTTTGACGCTGAAGTGCGTTTTAGATCACGCTGAAGTGCGATGGTGTAATTGTGACGCTATCTTGTTGATAGCTATGCCGACAATGGCCGAAGCGCGATGGTGTTATCACTGAAGTGCGATGGACTACATAAACAATATTTTCAGTGCTATTTTAGGTCGATGTAGAAGTCAATTTGTTTGTTAGAAGCAGTTTGGGTTTTTAAAAGTTAATAAGGGGCTTATAAACTTTTAATATTACGGAAAACGAGGAGCGATTGGTAGAGAGGAGAAAATTAACCTTATGTAGCGGATTTTTTTCGAAATCGACAAAAGGTTCTTTTTTTACGTACGATGGAGCGTGGCATTGTCTAAATAAATACGGGTCCACGAAAGACTCTCTGCATCATAATATTACGGTAAAAGAGGTACTCATGAGAGGAACCAAGTAAAGATAAAATGTTAACACAGAATTATGTTCACATGCATTAAATCAAGGAGGACGATTTCTTATTTAGTATACAACTAGAGTTGCGCCGTATTATATGTACGGTCCCAGGAAACTGAATATTATTTTAACCCAATTGCGATGTTCCGCTTCATTTTTAAACTCTGACCTTTTCAAAGCTAACATTATACTGGATCCTTCGTGTCAGTGTGGGTCTGATATTGAGGATTTTCATCACTTTCTTTTCGTTTGCCCAAAATACACTACATGTAGAGAAATTTTACTTAATCTTAATTGGCTTACTGAAAACTTTATTATTGATACTAAACTATTAACTTGTGGAGACCTTGAACTTTCGAATGAACAAAATCTCCTAATTTTCAAACATGTTCAAGATTTTATTAAAATGTCTAACAGATTTCTAGTACCTTCATAAAGAGTTATTGCTACCGGCACGGATGATCATCACCATCAAACCTAAGTCATCATCACAGAAAATATGATTTGCTTCTTTTTCTTTTCCTCCTTTTCCATTCTTCTTGTTCTTTTCTTCTTTTTATTTATAGTTCGTATGATATTTAATGAATTCGTTCGCTTTACATGCATGCTCATAATGTTAATAATGTATATATACTTGTATTGTAATATAGATTGAAGATGAACAACATTTTATTACTAGTTGTCCAGCATACAATAATGACAGGGAGATATTTTTCAAGGAGATAAACTGTATCTGTCCCAATTTTATATATCTTTCAAATGAGGCAAAATTTGTTTGGTTATTTACTAATGAAAATTTGTCTATACTTAAATATTTAGGGAGCTATATTATTACATGTCTAGATGTTAGACGAAATGTTAATTAATGTATGTAATAACAATGATAATTGTAATGATTTTATAGTTCTGATTCTGCCTGGAATTAAATGTATGTGATTTTTTATAGAATGAAGATAATAACATCTGTCTGAACTTTTCAATATTTCATTTTAATATATAAAAATGTTTTTCTGTTACAAATCATGATGTATTGTTTTATGTGTACATGTTATGTTGCCCACCAAGGGCCCTTGATTGGAATAATAAATATTCTTATTCTTATTCTTATTCTTATTCTTATTATAGAGAAGACTTCATAAGTATGATTTACTTGTGTCTCATCCATTTTGTTGATATTTAGCAAATAAAATATGTTTAAACTAAATCTAAATAAAAAATTAATATCCTGGATTTTATTGAAATAAAATGATCTTGGTTATATCAATTAATTTGCCTTGATTTCACTTGAATGCTCTCAAGAATCTTTGGATTTGAAAGGGAATAATTTGGCAAAACTATCTTAGTTATCTCTCTTTGCACAATTAAATACGGACGAAATTACAACAGTTTGGAAATATTGAGTGATTAATTGATTTCCAGTACTTCCAGGCGCGTAGCTACGTTTACCGTACTACTGCTATCATTCGGTATATCGAGAAAAATGATCGCTAAAGAATAAGTAATGGTGGTCAAGTATTGCGATTGGATCGTGAACTATCTGGTATAGGATCGCGAACGAAATCTTATCCAGAAGACACATACAATGTCAATAAGTAATTTAATTTAATCAATTATAATGACAAATACTGGAAAAATAAAACTGTCTGTCAAAATAGTTCAACATTATGATCAGTATCCGAGAGAAATCAAGGTTTAAAAGAACACCGTTTCACAAAACTACAAAAGGCGGATTGCTCATCGAATTTTAGAGAAATTAAAATGTAAACATACATGATTTTTTTCAAATTTTTAATGTATAAACTACTTTTCTCTTAAAAGTATCGTTCAATATTGCTGTTTAAAATAGTTCTTATAATCTTGTTATATTTATAGAAATTTTATATTTCGGATCGTGAAAGATTGGGTACTACATTTTGATAATCGTGAAAAGGGTCGTGAAAGTTCTGTTGCCGCTAATTCGTTATTGCAAAAAATCCACGAAAATGATCAAATTTTCCTTTAAACAAATGATAATTTATATTTGTAATTGATATAACAAAAGATTAGATTTGCATGACTTTTTCAGCTTCATGTTTTTTTGTGAGTAGGGCTATGATGGTTCAATGCCATTGGATCTGATTATTTGATAATTTCTTATCACAATATAAGTCCGTCTGTCCGTCTTTCATAAGTTTTTTGTCGTTTGAAAAGTTAAGATTGTCTCATCTGATTTCCATTTATTGTTTTGCACAGTCATATCTATAAAACGAAGATCCTTGTTGATTTTTGTAAAAATTGGAAAAAAATTGTTGAAGGCCGTATGGTGACCTATAGTTGTTAATTTCTGTGTCATTTTGGTCTCATTAGCAATCATACCTCATCTTCTTATTTTTATAATCACAGACATACAACACAACTGAATTCAACGTTCAAACACACTTACAATTAAATCAAACAAAGACACCAACAAAATAGTTTTTGTAGTTGATAATAGTCAGTATAGTGAAGCATAATCACGGAGCCCCGTATAAGGGCTGTATATGTGGTGTCTGTAACCCCTATGTCAGGATTATTAATGGGAACCAATCAGAAAAGTTTGTATCGTTAATGAAAAGAACATCTTATATAAGTACGTCTGAACCAGTGACGACTCTGCAACAGATTTTATCCATCGGATCACCAGCAGTAATGGTGATACAAGGCTGAAAATACATTCTGTATATATAATTCGTCTAAACAACAGACCAACAATGTTAGATCTGTAAATTTGCGGAAGCAAATTTTTTGTTCTTCCCTGGCCGGGATTCTAACTCATGCTACTGAGATTTCGTGGCACCAAATCGCCTTGCACTATGCCCGACGCGCTAGACCACCTAGGCTCTATAAAAATAAAGCTTTCGATGGCCGGGTGTTACTTTTCCTCGTCAGTTTTTATCAAGCGTCGTAACATGATATATAAGGCATGAAGATGGAATTGTTACAGATCAGCTGAATTATCTATTGTAAAGGATCCTACAAATTAATGTAAGATGTAGCCACAGAAATAATTTTATTATAAGTACGTCTGAACCAGTGACGACTCTACAACAGATTTTATCCATCGGATCACCAGTGGTGATACAAGGCTGAAAATACATTCTGTATATATAATTCGTCTAAACAATAGCCCAACAATGTTAGATATGTAAATTTGCGGAAGCAAATTTTTTGTTCTTCCCTGGCCGGGATTCGAACTCATGCTACTGAGATATCGTATATATATATATATGTATATATATCACACACAAAAACGAAAGCATTAATTTACGTTCTAAGTAAGTAATTACATGCACGCTTCAACCAATACAAGTGTATCAATTGGTAAAAGTTATTTTGTTTGCTGATCATTTAGTCTGGACACGTCTTGTCTTTCACGATCAGAATAATACGTTGAATGATCTTTCACGATCAATTTTTATCAAAAATCAAAAAAATTATAATTTTTCAAAAATAGTATGAAAATTTTCAAGTAATAGCATACTTTCACTTTACTGGACTATCTGACACAATAAAGATTAAGTTTCAAATATATCATGATATATTGGAATGTGATCATTATAGCTACAACACGTGATTTTTTTCTAAATAATTCTTATAGGATTGTGTGTCGCCTTTTGTGTTTTCTTAAAAAGTAGTGCATTTTTCTTTAACTTAGTGCACAGTATTATTAAGTAAGTTGAATTATTTTAACAGACATAATTTTTGTTCTGACTTGTTCCCTCTTTTGAAAATACAGAAGATTTTTCATAGATTTTGAAATAGAATTACACTTAATTGCATTCACGATTCGATTACAGATATTTCACGATCCGATCGCAATGCTTGACCACTAAATACTTTAAAAGAACCTTTAAAAAAATGCACATGAGTCTTGTAATTATTTCATCAATGACTTATAATTCAAAATAAAAGTGACAAAATTTTTAATCAAATGTATCATATTATCTATCTGTTCATTTTCTTTCGAAGTCTGAATCTACTGTGAATTCTACTCAATTTCCTACTGTTTAAAGCAATTCATTATCTGCTGATAAACTATGTGTGATTTGCATTTGTATATAATACCTGGCCATTTATGAAAGTTAATTATTTCACGAGTCCATTAAAAATGAAGACTTTCTTTTTTACTATCTCTAAAGTATTGTATTTTTTTTTGTCGATTAATTGTATTACCCCACATTTCCTTTTAAATATGTTTTACGGTAACCGGAACAAAATTTAAAACTATTTTGACATGGAACATAAATATATGATACTGAGGATATTTTGAAAAATGTAGTTTTTATATTCCACACATAATGGTCATCATAGCATTCGCACAAAAAATTAACAGCCAAAGTTACAGAAAGCCAAATTGTGTAATGTAAATTTGAAAATAGAATGCTATTTTGATTGATAATCATTATGAATGCCAAAATGTATATTTAACTCTTAATTTTGAAGTGTTTTTGGTGTGTTGATGAAAAAATATGTTGCAAAAAATGAAAAAAAACAAGTTAATCAAAAATTTCAGATGGTATAAAAATCCAAACAGTTACATTGTAATATATAAAGCAAAAAGCCAAATGAAAACATGCCAAAGTTTAAAAATGCCAAATGGTATTTAAAAAAAATACCTGTCTGCTTGTACTAGCCAGCCGGCCTGTATGTTACCTGGACTTTAAAGTGCTAGTTCACCAAAGAAAAATGCCCACAGTAAGACACTTATCTTTTCCTTTTTGGAGTTCCAGTTTTTAAGTCTATGATTTGACTTGGGGCTTAAATTTAACTGAAAAAAGATAAAATCAGTCTCCTGTACAATTTAAAAATTTTGTTATAAAAAGTAAAATATTCCCTTTGTCCCCCCATTCGCAAATGGATAAATAAATTAGGTAAAATATGCCTCTTTTCCCAATTAAAATGTTCATAAAATGTTTTTGACCTAGCCACCAGGCTAGGCTCATTGATCAGTCTGAACCACACGGCTAGGCTCAATGGGCAGACTGAGCCACTAGGCTAGGCTCAGTCTTAAAGATGTTTCTTGACCTAGCAAACGCGCTTGGTCAGACTTAGCCACCAGGCTAGGCTCACTGAGCCTACAAACTCAGTTCGTACAAGTAGTAGCAGATACTTGATACGTATGGTAGGAGACGTTACTATACCTAAAAGGGAGGTATAGCATCTGTGAACCCTAAACACAGAGACCGGCTTAACTTCGCCATACGTATCATGAATAGTATCCATGCGTGTACTTACTCAAATTTATTTTCAGTCAGTCAAGATGATCAGGATTATTTTGTTGACAACTATAAAATATACATAATATGTAACAGAGTTTAACCTTGTAGCCATTTTCGTCTATTTTCTCTCTTTACAATAAAAGCAGATTCGACATAAACAAATAGAACACTACTGCTTATTCATTTACCACAGACAATCTTTCATATGGAAGTCTTATTTCATGTGTCACAAAAACTTTACTGATTAAATGATCCATTAATATCAGGTCAAGGTAAGGTAAATCCTGTCACCTTAAAATGATCAATTATTAAGGTCAATGTTTGCTGTGGATACCGTCTTTTTGTCATAAAAAAAGCTTGTCCAAATTTCATAAAATACCATCATGGTTTGACAAAGCAATTGATGACCCTTTGTGGCCTTACAAGGGCGACATACAATTCTAATGTAGCAAAGTGAAATTTGTGATTTTGATTAGATTGACATACATGTTAAACAATGCCATTTTCCTTGCCTGTCCTGAGCCAGGAATCTGTAATCTAGTGGTTGTTAGTTGCTGTAGTACAAATCTTGCCATTGGTTTTCTCTTTTGGATTGTTTCGCATTTTGTCATGTATGGGTTTTGCTTAGTTACTGATGAAGAATGTACAGTAACCAGTAATTGTTCACAACTTTTTCCTTTGGTATTTATAGAGTTTTGACTCACTGACAACCATACCATAATCTCCCTATTTAAATTAACTAAATTAAGAAATAATAACATGATGTTGAAAAATTTTGTTTTATTTAGAAACAAAAAATTGAATATTTCATACGAAAAATATAATTCTAATACAATAGTTACAATTTATTACACAAAAAAACCAAACAACCAAATTATCTGTTAAAAAAGACAATATCAACATATTACAGAACTTCACAAGATACTGTTAGAGTTATCTAGGTAGAAAATAGGAATAAGGTGCCAAATTTATAAAATTACCAAAATTGGGTTTTTGACATTTTGAGGACACCAATCAATCACCATAAAATATAAAAGGTGTTTTGTAATATAATTACATTGACCAGAAGGAAATTATGATAAATGCCCCCTTTTACACCACCGTAAATGTTTATTATCCAAAACCCTGTTTACAATTTTTTTTCATATTTTTTTTAAATTTTATTTTTTACCTTTTTTTAATTTTTTTTTACAGAGATCTAGATATTAAAAATATCAAATGTATCTAATTTCATTAATATATTGAAAATAAATGGAGAATGTGTCCATAGGACTAAGATGATGCCAGTTTGCATATAACGTTATAAAGGGAAATCACTCAAGAACAGTAAAAGTGACAAAACCAAAATTCAAGCTTGATCTGTGTGTTGTGGTTATAAGCATTGTGTATAAGTTTCATAACATTTGGTTGATGCAAACTAAAGTTAGAGAAAGGAAACTAATTTTGGGATATACGGACAGACAAAGGTAACATTTAATGTCCCCTTCGCTCGGATGGGGTATAAAAAGAAAATTTAAAATATTCCCCCTTTTTACAACATCCTTGTTGTTTATGATCTAGAACTCTGTTTACAATTTTGTTTTTATATTATTTTTTGTTCTATATTTTTATTTTTTTACATTTTTTTTTTAAAGAGCTTTAGATAATAAAAATATTAGACGTATTTAATTTCATAAATATGTTGAAAAATAAAGAAAATTTAAAATATACCCACTTTTCACACCACTCTTAATGTTTATTATCTAGAACTCTGTTTACAATTTTGTTTTCGTATAATTTTTTTGTTATTTGTTATTTTTTAAATTTTTTTACAGAGCTCTAGATAATAAGTAATGACCGTGATAATATTCATCGGTTATGATTATTATTTAAATGAAAAATTGTCACAGTTCATACAAAAAATAACAATGTAATCTAGAACTTAATGTAGAAAATGTTACAAAAAATTACAGTAATATAACTTAATACCTGAAAAGTGTTCTCACTCAAGATTAATTCACTTTCAACCAAATATACACTTTAATTTAAACATCTTTATGAAAGCTGTGTTTATTTGTTGTCTTTGACATCCCTGTATACCATCACAAAATTAAATAGGTGTTGGTTCAGCCTGTCTATATTTACTTTGATAATTTACTTTCATTTAAACATGAGTAGATATAAGAAGATGTGCTATGAGTGCCAATAAGACAACTCTCCACCCAAGTCACAATTTGTAAAAGTAAACCATTATAGGTCAAAGTACGGCCTTCAACACGGATTCTTGGCTCACACCGAACAGCAAGCTATAAAGGGCCTCAAAAATGACTAGTGCAAAACCATTCAAACAGGAAAACCAACGGTCTAATCTATATAAAAAACGAAAAACGAGAAACACTTATGAACCACATCAACAAACGACAACCATTGAACATCAGGTTCCTGACTTATGACAGGTGCAAACAAATGCAGCGGGTTTAAACGTTTTAATAGACGCCAACCTTCACCCTAACCTGAAACAATAGTGTAACATCACAACATAGAAAGACACACTATTAAATATCAATTGCAATGGTTTAACTCAATCAAAAGACATATTAACAAAAACAAGTGAACATATACTGAACGAATAAATTTGATCTATGATACAATGTAAATACAAAATTAATAAAACAAGGGGGTTAGATGTAAAACAATATCAGAAAGACAACCATAACCTTGGACAAAATGCCGCCAAATAGAATAACGTACACAGGCAAATAAAAATAATTTTGTTGTAAGGTATACATGGGGTACGGAAATATTTTTTACAAAATAAATAATTTTGTTGTTCATAGTACGAGAACAGAAGTGGAAATTTATCGTCATACTAAACACTTATCACAGGTGGTAAATATTAAAATAAGTGAGACGAGATATAACACTAAATAAGTAAACATTAAATAACAAAAATACATTACAAATTGTATCAACAGGTCAAATAACACGAAAGTACGATTTGAGAGTACTCGCAGTTACTGAAAGCTAGTTAAAAGCCAGTTAAATAGCGGGGCGACCTAAGACGATCGATCCCGAGATTTTAACGTACTATAGGTACACAATTTATAGTATTACACAAAATCCTGTCTTTGTTGGTTCATATTGAAATAAAAATATCAAAGCAGCATACACAAGAAGACAATTTAATGAGTGTTAACCTCATCATATAGATAGAAATAGCTTAATTAATTATTTTTCCTCCCACTTCGATGGTACCCAATTTCCGGTGGTCATCATACACAGTTGCAATTAGGAGATGTGGAGCAATTGCCTGAGACACCAGAGTTCGAATGACGTACGTAGATAGAAGCATAATTTATAGACCATTGTAAAGTATACAATAGTGAGAAAACCCAATACCGTATAAATAGCTATAAAGGCCCCAACATGAGAAATGTGAAACAATTCAAACGAAAAATTAACGAACTAATTCATCAAAATACAATTTACGAAAAAAGAATATGACAAACATTAATCAACGACAACCACTGAATTACATGCACATAAAGAATGTATCAGGGTTAAACATGTTAAGCAACCAAAACATTCCTAGAAATTTCCTCTGTTGAAAATTTGCAAACATCCCATAGAGCAAATTACACGGAATGATTAATATTGACCATTTGATACATAGCCGTGTAATAAGCGACACGTACATGCAGGTCATAAACTAATTTGTTGTATGAAATCAAATATTCTTGGCATGTGACAGATAGAAAACTCAGGGTAAGATTGGTAGCACAGACAAGGTGCAGTTGCAAATATTTCATGTATATTTTGGACACAGAGAGGGTACCCCGGCACCCTTTGCCAAAAAAAAATCTTCTTTTTCTTCTAGGAAATCAATTATTTAACTACTAATGGGTGCGTAGGAGGTCCACCGGAGTTTTGAGCGACGATTTCTTGGCATGACATTATTTTGTTGACATTAAATAAATAGTAGTTTGTGTAGTTTTCATTTTTAACAGCACTGGGGTGATACCTGTGCTATTGTATTATCAGTACCCGAGGGTATCATCAGCTCAGTAGTCAGTAGTTTGTGTAGTTTTCATTTTTAACAGCACTGGGGTGATATCTGTGCTATTGTATTATCAGTACCCGAGGGTATCATCAGCTCAATAGTCAGTAGTTTGTGTAGTTTTCATTTTTAACAGCACTGGGGTGATATCTGTGCTATTGTATTATCAGTACCCGAGGTTATCATCAGCTCAGTAGTCAGTAGTTTGTGTAGTTTTCATTTTTAACAGCACTGGGGTGATACCTGTGCTATTGTATTATCAGTACCCGAGGGTATCATCAGCTCAGTAGTCAGTAGTTTGTGTAGTTTTCATTTTTAACAGCACTGGGGTGATACCTGTGCTATTGTATTATCAGTACCCGAGGGTATCATCAGCTCAATAGTCAGTAGTTTGTGTAGTTTTCATTTTTAACAGCACTGGGGTGATACCTGTGCTATTGTATTATCAGTACCCGAGGGTATCATCAGCTCAATAGTCAGTAGTTTGTGTAGTTTTCATTTTTAACAGCACTGGGGTGATATCTGTGCTATTGTATTATCAGTACCCGAGGGTATCATCAGCTCAGTAGTCAGTAGTTTGTGTAGTTTTCATTTGTAACAGCACTGGTGTGATACCTGTGCTATTGTATTATCAGTCCCCGAGGGTATCATCAGCTCAGTAGTCAGTAGTTTGTGTAGTTTTCATTTTTAACAGCACTGGGGTGATACCTGTGCTATTGTATTATCAGTCCCCGAGGGTATCATCAGCTCAGTAGTCAGTACTTCGGTACAGACATGATTAATAACAAACATTTCTAAAATTGTCCGTTTATAAATTATAAAATTATAGAGTAGAGAAACTAAGGTTTCAACTCCCTCAAGCAACGTTGACCTTAGATGGATTTGGCTATGTTTTTGGTCCTTTTTGTTATATAGCTCTCCATCTGTATTGGTTCTTATACACCCTCGGCTTTCAAATATTCGGCTTTGGGCGTTCCTGATGAAGGTAAATCCAGAAAAGCGCTTCAGCCGCATGAAATTAATAACGTGTTGTTTTCATTTTTTTACCAAACATTTTGTACGTGTAGGATAGCAGCCTGCACCAATCTAAACACACATAAATTACATACAGACTGGAACAAACGACTGTCCTGCATTAAAAAAAGGAGACAAATACAATTATACAAGCTACAGGCCCAAATCGCTAACATGTATACTTTGAAAAATAATGGAGCAAATCAAAGCTAGTCAAATAATGGAACACCTTAGAAACATTATATATTATACGATCTACAACATGGCTATCGATCTAAACGATCATGTGAGACACGATCAATATCTTTCATACAGAACCTTGTAAAAGACAACAATAAAAACATACAAACTGATGTCATTGTGATGGACTTTGCCAAAGCTTCCGACAAAGTCCGATCCCCTACAAAATGTTGCTATATAAATTACAATAGTAAGGCATATACAATGATTCCTTGGAATGAATTGATGATTTTCTACACCAACGTACACAGTCATGCTTGATGGAGAACAATCAGAGAAAATCGGGGTAACATCTGGAGTGCCACAGGGTTCCAAATTATATCAGGGCTTAGATTCAGCGGCTCATTGAGAAAAAGACTGGTTAATGTCGTTCTTTCCGGACAAATGTTCCATACTCAGATGTACACAAAAAAAGATACCAGTCAACCACGATTATATCCTTGATGGTCACATTCTTCAAACTGAACCAACTACAAAATATCTAGGCATGATTAACCGTCCTATCCGATCTAAAATGGAATAAGCATGTAGATACTATAACAGTAAAAGCAAATCGACAGATAAATTTTCTAAAACATAACTTAAAGTATCTTCCAAACAAATAAAAGAAATGGCCTGCATGTCATTAGCTAAACCAAAACTAGAGTACATCTCTTGTGTCTGGAATCTTCACAACAAAAATCAAATCAATTAAATTGAGATGGTCCAATTGAAGAGCTGCCCGCTACGTTTCTGAAAAAAATATTTCATTTTAATTGTACATAAGCCATCCATGTAATGGCGCCTAATAGTCAAAGTTGTGACTGATATCTTCATATTTGCGAAAATATGAAGATAGATAGAAAGTGTATTTTCTAAGCAGTGTTCCCTAAATTTCAGACAAAGGTCTGAATAAGCACTTTTAACATTTTCAATTACATAATTTATTGCGTTTCTTTAAGTAGAAATATTCATATATAAAGCTTTTGTTGACATGTTTGTATTTGGATTGCTAGTAAAATATCTTATAAGTTTTGTTGGGAAAATAATGGAGCGAGTAGTTTAAAAACATGTCTTCAATCACCTACATAGAAATAAATTAGTATGTGAATACCAGTCTGGTTTTCTTCCAAAATGTTCAACAGTTCACCAGCTTTTAGAAATTTACAACTGTATTTTAAATTCTTTAGAAAATAAAGAAATTAGCTGTTTTGTTTTCTGTGACTTTTCAAAAGCTTTGATACATTTGGCATCAAGGATTGCTACATAAAATTAAGTCATACGGTGTGGACGGGGATTTATTAAATTGGTTTAAACGTTTCCTGAACAACAGACAACAGCGAGTTGTTATTAAACAATCTTCGTCAGACCTTTGCAGTATTTCAGCTGGTGTCCCACAGGGCTCTGTTTTGGGACCGCTCTTATTCATTATCTATATTAATGATATTGCTTATAATTCCTTTAACCCCGAAAAAAACAGAAATTATGTTGTTTTCATACATTAAAACTCTGGAAATGAATTTCACATTCAATAATAAGAATATTCACGTTACAGATTTTCATAAACACTGGGTGTTACATTTATTAGAGATGCTAAATGGAACACCCATGTGGAACGTATCATAAAAACAGTATCTAAGCATTTGAATGTACTTAGAAAATTAAAGTACAGAATAAGTAGAAATAACTAAGAAAAGCTATACTTGACTTTTATAAGACCGTTACTGAAATATGCCTGTGAAGTTTGGGATAATATGGGTGTGGGTTATTGTAACAAATTAGAACAGCTTCAGCTTGAGGCAGCCAGAATTGTAACCTTTTACTGGTAGTAGAATTATTTATGACGAAATTGATTGGGAAACTCTAGCTGAAAGAAAAGAAAGGAGGAAGTTATAATCATTTTATAATATTCAACATAATAATGCACCAGCCTATCTTTGCAATTTAATTCCACCAACAATCCAAATTTCAGCTGTTTATCCCTTACGTAATGGGAATAATATAAAATTCCCTTTTTGTAGACTTTCATTGACACAAGAATCCTTCATATCTTCAACTATACGACTGTTGAATAAAAGAGGGACGAAAGATACCAGAGGGACAGTCAAACTCATAGATCGAAAACAAACTGACAACGCCATGGCCAAAAATAAAAAGACAAATAGACAAATAATAGTACAGATGAAACAACATAGAAAACTAAAGACTAAGCAACACGAACCCCAACAAAAACTGGGGGTGATCTCAGGTGCTCCGGAAGGGTAAGCAGATCCTTAATAACCTTAATGTGGTGACCCGCAACATTGACTCTTTAAATAAATTTAAAACCGAATTAAAAAATCTTATACTGAATTCAAAAGCACAAGTACCTAAACATTATGAATTTGACAATCGTAAACTCAAAAAATTTTGACTCAACTTAGATGCTTAGCCTCGTTTTTGAATTATGACCTGAACAGAGTCAATATTATTTCAGATCCGTCTTGTAGTTGTGGTACTAAGTTTGAAGATTCATATCACTTCCTTTTTTAATGTCCTAATTATGCGAATATACGAATCAAACCATCTAAGAATCTGAGCTGGTTACCATAGAGTTCTCCACTAAATTTGAACATCTTAACCTCCTGTGACTCGTCATTAACTAATGTTGAAAATGAAAGAATTTTAAAGAATGTATATGAATTTACTAAAGAGTCAAAGAGGTTTCTAATTGTGTAATATAGCACACTAAAGTGCAAATACATGTATATTGTGTACAACCATTCACTTCATCATACATCATCTTTTTACATATCCAATATATATTATGCATGCATGCTTTGTAAATATTCTAATGTTGTAAATTGTTCATGGGAGAAGACTTTATAAGTTTGATTAACTTGTGTCTCATCCCTTTTGCATATTTAAGCAAATAAGATATGTTTAAACTAAAGTTAAATATCTGCTTTAAATGATGTTCGCTACTCTGTTTCAGAATAACAATTTTTTTAAAAGACTGTTAAAAATTGATAGTATATAAATGAAGGAATTAAGAGAGCAGAAAAAATGAAAGGTCCGTGTGCTTGTTTTCGAGATATAAGCCATTGAAAATTTGGCGGGAAATGATTCTCTCTATAGATTGTTCATGCATTTTTTTTAAACATTCACACCTTTTTTCTTTCAAAAACAATGAAAAAATAACAAGGATTTTATAAGATTTTCAAATATGGCTTTTTAAACTATATGTAATAAAATTATGAAGAGAAAATTAATGGTTAGCGGGCAAAATTTTTAATGGCACTATACATGGATAAAACCAGAGGATTTCGAATATCGGGCAAAAATTCAAAAGCATGTAGAGCGAACATCCTTAAGTATTCTTAATTAATCTAAATGCAAAATTTGGTCACACCCAGTCTTTTTGCACATTTTTCTATTACATTTTTGGTTGCCGTGTTATTGACGAATAATCGCCATGATTTTGACATTTTTCACCTATAAAAGTTATTGAACACACACTTTTAGTTAAGTGAAACATTAGTGTTGTTTATTGCTGGTATACAACTCATTAAAAAGCCTTTTTAGGACTTTTGGATGTATTTTCAGGTATATAAGTAAATAAATTCCATATATGCAACAAAAATTAATTGAAAACACATCATGAATTTAAAGGTCAAAGCAAACATAGAAAAAAGATCATTTTTGAGGAGCAAATTATTTTACATCAGTCAATGTACAACATTATATACAAAATACACATAGGCCGCAATACATAATTTTCATTCATCTTAACAAATTCATGATAAATCGTGTATTGTAACTGGCACTTAAAAATTGAATACATTACATGATCTATATAAACAGAAGGAAATAAGTGCAGGCATACGCCTCCTTTCATCGCCATTTTTTTTTAATTATCATGTTTTTCCTGATATATACACATTTAGGTATAAAAGAGTCCTGTATGCGCCTTTGTATTGTCTTATCATTGACAGTTTAAGTTCATCTTTGAAAAGTTAATGCGGTACTTCATTAGTTATTCTTTGAACTGAGGCGAGCTTTCTCGTTTGATTGTATTTAAGAAATGACTGATTATTAAGATTGCTAGGCAAATCTTATACTCACCTTCGTCGGGTGTGGCGCTCATTTATAGGTCTAACGTGAATGGTATATTGCCTTTCTGAATAGGAAACTGATTTCGAGTCTCAACTTTGTGCTCATTGTAATGTAAATTATAAAGTTTGATACATATCCAATCACGTTACAAAGTTTTATACTTTCCATCCAAAATGAAAAAAGAATACTTCCCCTTATAATATTACTAAAATTATTTCTATCGTTTGTCCAGAAAGAACTTATTATCCATGCAATTCCTTTGTCGCTTTTCATTATCAACTCTGCGTAGAAGTAAAATTTCCACATGTTTTTAATATCAATATATTGCACACTACACCAGACATACACGATCACTCTGGGAACTTCTGACACGAGGAATACCACGAGAACTATGACTATCATTATAACAGATCTTCGTTCTCGTCTTGCCTGCTTCGCCATGGGGTTCCGGAATTTATTTGTGGATAATTTGTAAGTGATAAAAATTGTAGACAGCAGCATGACAATGCAACAAAATACGATCAAGACCGTGTGAATTAATAAATAATATAATGAGGAATATTCAAACAGGAAGGATGCTCCCTGAACAACCTTGCATGCATATTCCTCATTTTTTACATCGAAAACAAAATGACGCGGAAAACTTATAACAATGGAAAACACAAAACACAAAACACAACAGACAGCTGCTTTTTTGTTTGTCAGATGAACTTTTGTCCAAATTGGAAACTTGATTGCCACAACCTTCTGTATTCCAAGACACGTTGTGCTGATGACAGATACGGTGTGGAAAGTCATGGACAGCAATGGCAGATGTGTAGCAATATGACAGTATGGGTAAGGTAAATAACATAACAAATAATTCCCCCTGTATTTACAATCATACTGTGACAGAAACATAGGTTCAAATCCATAGGTTGACAATGCAGTTAGAAAATCCGCTAAAGCTAGTCCTTGCATAAGTATCGTCGAAGGTGAAAGTAATTTTTTTCTAAACAGTAGACTAAACACAATGCTGTTAAGTAGCATAGATGAATACGATATAACACACCCGATAATAAACATATCCAGTAAATATTTGTTTTTATCAACATAAAAAAGATATTCTATAGGCACGGCTGGTAATCTACACACGCAGAACAATTGGTTCTGCAATGAAAACCGTGAGAGGATTTTCCGGTTGTGCTTGAATGGAGTAATTGTCACCGCTTCAAAAGGTATGTACATTTCTAAATCGCAATTTTCTAATTCAACTGATCAACATATTGAAAATCGGAGAATGCTATGCTGTGGTAAATACTCTAACGAAGAGATACATGTATCATTTACTGTTGTACATGGAGTTAAACTCCTACAAAATCAGTTGCCCCACGAGAAATTGCCTAAAAAAGTGACATTTAAATTTTGAAATGGTTCTATTAACAGACCTACAAGTTCAAATTTAGTTTTTTTTCGGTCAATGGGTATGAATGTCGTTTTGGGCGGCATGTACGCTGTCAGGTGTTGATAGACGTCTTAATAAATCCAGAAACTACAAATTTTCATTATTTCATGCGTGAGGGGATCGATTCTGATTGAGGACATCGTGAATGCGTGAGTGGACGTGAAATCATATCTTTATATCCAAGCTATGAGTCAATGAAAGTTGCCTTAATTTGGTTAGATTATTCATGAAAAAACACATTTGTGTGCAAAAAAAAAAAAAACACTATGAGATAGAATTTTGAAATAAATTGTGGGAAGATAGGTTTTATAATATGTTTTAAGAAAAATTAAAATAGAAAATGGTGTCAACGATTTTGTTTTCTTGCTACAAGTAAAAATTCAAATTTTCCCTATCAGCCCAGCATACATTTTTTACTAAAAGAGTTATCTCCCCTTAAATTGGCTTATTTGAAAAAAATTATTCTAAAACACGAAATTTGATATTTTTTTAAATAATAATAATAATCGGTCTAGTTATTTGCCCAAATCTGCAAATTTGGAGACAGATTTGCAATTTATTGGTAAGACTGTATATTCATATAAATAAAACTTGGTGATTTATTGTATAAAGTAGATCATCGGTATATGTTCCCCGAGATAGAATTTTCTTATACTTTGCCAAAACGAAGATTTTACTATGCTCTTTTCAAAAAATATTATAAAAAAGATGGGTCACAGTGCTTTTTTTTCATGCTATGAGTCGTTGAAAATTGCCTAAATTTGCTTAGAATGAACATGAAAAGCACATTTTTGTGCATAAAAAGAAATCTATGAGATAGAATTTTGAAATAAATTGAGAGAAGATAGGTTTTGTTGTATGTTTTAAGAAAATAAAAATAAGAAATGGTGTCACCGAACTTGTTTTCTTGTTGCAAGTGAAGATAAAAAAAATCCCTATCATAAAATTGAGAATGGAAATGGGGAATGTGTCAAAGAGACAACAACCCGACCATAGAGCAGACAACAGCTGAAGGCCACCAATGGGTCTTCAATGCAGCGAGAAACTCCCGCACCGGAGGCGTCCTTCAGCTGGCCCCCTAAACAAATAAGTATACTAGTTCAGTGATAATGGACGTCATACTAAACTCCAAATTATACACAGGAAACTAAAATTAAAAATGATATAAGACTAACAAAGGCCAGAGGCTCCTGACTTGGGATAGGCGCAAAAATGCGGCGGGGTTAAACATGTTTTTTGAGATCTCAACCCTCCCCTATACCTCTAGCCAATGTAGAAAAAACAATCACACACCAGTATACGTACGCACAGTAAAACTCAGTATAAGAGAAGTCCGAGTCCGATGTCAGAATAGGAAACAAAAGAAAATAAACAAAATGACAATAATACATAAATAACAACAGACTACTAGCAGTTACTGACATGCCAGCTCTAGACCTCAATTTAACTGATTGAAAGATTAATTCTTCATCATATGAATATCAGGCACAATCCCTCCTGTTAGGGGTTTAGTATTATACCGTCATAAAATATATGAGAAGAACATAACCCGTGTCATGCCAACAACTGGTTTTATAATAAATGTGCAGTATAATTTGTTTACTAAGAGAGTTATCGCCCCTTAAATGGTTTAGTTAAAAAAAAAATGATTCTAAAACACAAAATGTGTGGTATGTGTTTATATATTTTGCAATAAATCAGCAAGTTTTCTTCATATAAATAAACAGTCTAACCAATAAAATTGCACATCTGTTCACAAATTTGCAGGTTTGGGCAAATAACTAGACTGATTGTGTACTGCGATAGTACAATCCAAGATGGCGGTATACCATGAATCTACCTTAAACAAATATCAAATTTTGTGTTTTTAGAATCAATTTTTTTCAAATAAGCCAATTTAAGGGGAGATAACTCTTTTAGTAAAAAATGTATGCTGGGCTGATAGGGAAAATTTGAATTTTTACTTGTAGCAAGAAAACAAAATCGTTGACACCATTTTTTCTTTTTATTTGTCTTAAAACATATTATAAAACCTATCTTCCCACAATTTATTTCAAAATTCTATCTCATAGGTTTTTTTTTATGCACACAAATGTGTTTTTTCATGAACAATCTAACCAAATTTAGGCAACTTTCAACGACTCATAGCTTGGATATTAAGATATGATTTCACGTCCACTCACGCATTCACGATGTCCTCAATCAGAATCGATCCCCTCACGCATGAAATAATGAAAATTTGTAGTTTTTAGATTTATTAAGACGTCTATCAACACCTGACAGCGTACACGCCGCCCAAAACGACATTAATACCCATTAACCGAAAAAAAAATATAAATTTGAACTTGTAGGTCTGTTAATAGAACCATTTCAAAATTTAAATGTCACTTTTTTAGGCAATTTCTCGTGGGGCAACTGATTTTGTAGGAGTTTAACTCCATGTACAACAGTAAATGATACATGTATCTCTTCGTTAGAGTATTTACCACAGCATAGCATTCTCCGATTTTCAATATGTTGATCAGTTGAATTAGAAAATTGCAATTAAGAAATGTACATACCTTTTGAAGCGATGACAATTACTCCACTCAAGCACAACCGGAAAATCCTCTCACGGTTTTCATTGCAGAACCAATTGTTCTGCGTGTGTAGATTACCAGCCGTGATAGGTAACATTTTCAAAATAATTTGATCAAGTTTCTAATATTTGGTTTCTGTTGCCACTGAAGAGACATGTATTTTCGAAACTCGCATATATGGTGTACGGATTAGTTTTTTTATTTATTTTGTAATCGAGTCTTTAAGTTATCCTGGAGGTTATATCATTTTTCATGTTGAATTAGAAAAAAAAAGATACATTATGCTTAAAATTCTTATTTAATCTGGTAATTGTTTCAATGTACCAATATATGTATCAGGAATCCAGCATTAACAACTGTTTTCCTATTATTTGAATATGTACAGTTCCAAATAGAAACTCTCCTGTAAACCGGAACTGTGTATATGAATTCCCTATCATAATCCACATCAAGTTTGATAAAGTGTGTTTGTATCACAATGTTTCATAACTGTCAAATCTTTATAAAAACACGCTAATTGTTATGTCGGAGTCTTTTATTGCTTGCTGTGTGTAATGGTTTTGCTCATTGCCGAAGGCGTATAGTTACTAACATCTACATCATTTGGTCTCTGACGGATAATGCTGCCATACTTTATACTAATGACCTTTGAGGCTTTGTTCATGGCTTATAGATATACTAACGTAAAAAGTAAATATAGTATAATAAGGTAAGACGATAAAACAACAAAGTAAACATTTGATTCGAAGATTTAATTCATTGCGTATATACTAGGGAACATCAACAGAACTCAAACAATGAATCAGCTGAACCACGAGGGAAATAAATACTTGTAATAACGCTTTAATATTTACTATAAAGGCAAAAACATTGTCCGATTGATTTGATTATATATTTATTTTTCCTTAAAAAGCAGAATGACACAATATGTTAATTTAATTTATCAGAGGTAACTGCAATGAATCAAAACGAATAGGTATGTAGTGAAAGTCATCCAGTTTTTACAATTCTTTTGCTTTATATTTTAGAAGAAAACTATTTCAATTGTTTGAATTTTGGATGAGATTTTGTCTACTAGAATAGTATAAACATTTATGAACTTGTTTAAGGTGGTACCTAACACTACAGGGAGATAACTCTGTAAAAATCAGCTAAACGTTTTAATTATGTTGTATTGTTAAGGAAATATTAAGCTTCTCAATGATCAAAATTAGTGTTTGTCAAACTGCTATATAACCAACGAAATTTTTCTGATAAAGTGGTTGGTTCAAATTTTTTGAATTTTTTATATTTTTGTCAAAGGGTCAAAGTAAACATTTTGTCAAAATTTTATGAAAATTAAACGAACCAAATTAATATTAGTCAAGGTGTTGGGTACCACCTTAATTACATGCTTTCTCCTCCCTTTATCAGATTTAACCCCCATTTCTGCGTTTTTGTAGAGTCTGAATCTGCTTGAGGTTTTAGTATAGAAAACGGGCAATAATATTATATCAGAAACTGAAAGTCTAATAGAGTCTAGCCCAAACAAATATCTGGGTAGAACATAAATTTTCAGCAGATGCATTGAAACTTTAGGGTCATGAGTATTATGCATGGTCGATATATACCACAACAGTACGAAATATTAACACATGAATCGGAATCATCGCAGCATAAATAGTTTTCGCGTGTTGAAATAAGTGAAACAAGATTTGACTACCTAACACTTGAAACGCAGATGATTCTGACAGAAATACCTCTTCTTTAACAGTTGTTATACATGAAAGCAAGTTATTCTACTTAAATGTGAAAAGAAAACATCATTTCGTTAAACTTTTACTTTACTATTACTCATTTTTTCAAAGACAATCGGCCGGTACATGTTTGAATATTTCTTTGAAAACATTATGTTTCACCATCGCTGTGACAGAGGGTTACTTTATTTTTTTTTTTTTGCTTTATGTATGCCATTGTTTTCACAAAGTTTATCATATTAAGTCCATTAAATCCATGCAGCCCTGCTCCCATGACGGCATACATTATCTTTTATGATCAATACCCAAATAAGTCGCTTTTAATGAGTTTTGAAGAGCTTGACCATTAAAAGTAAATAAATGCTCGGTTTGAATTCCATACTGTTGAGTACATGACTTTTGAATTCTTAATATGTAGCGATGTTTATTTGCATAATCATTTGACATTGTTCGCATCTCATACGGAGTGTTGGAAATTGAGATGGCATCGTCAGCATCGGTAGGTATACCGTAGTAAAGAGAACCTAGGAGAGCAAAAAGTCCATTCATTTCGAACATTTTCAGTAGCGTATATTAGTGAAGCCTTTATAGGCAGTCGGGGACCAAACTCCACCCCGATAAGCACCCTAAAATTCATTAACTGGTTTCAACTTGATACTTTGCCACATTATACCATTCATTGAAAAGTAACCAATTAACACCTGTCATTCCTCTTTGCACATCTCTCTCATAAAACCTGAGTGCCAAACAATATCTAATGCTTTTTTGTGCATCACTTAAAATTATGATGGACTGTTTTTTTTTCCTTCAGATTCTTAACCTCAGTTTTGAGTTCAGTCAATATTAATGCAGCTACCGAAGGATATTCCCCTTCTGTGAATCCTTTTTGAAGACGACTTTGCTTAATTATCCTTAATGTCATTAATAATTTTTTTATCTACTTTTATGATAGTACAGTAACTGTTATTTTGCGATATAAATCTCTTTCAGACCAGACGAAAGGTTAATAATTTATGTTGAAATATAAAGTTCCCAAATTAAACAAATTTAGATGTTCAATAGTGATCCCTTGTTCTTTCCCTTTTTAAAAGTCATTATACACTTTTTCACGTCACCCTCAGAGAGAAATTCAGGAGATTCCCTTTAAGTGTCAAAAAGGTCCTGTAATATTCGGACATCATCTTCCACATGTTAACAGTTGTTAAAAACCATAGTTCCTCAAAATAGTCTGCCCAAATTTCAGCTTTGGGTGCAGTCACTATAGATCTTGTCAGTATATCTCAGTATGGATGTCGACCCATAGTTATGGTCTCGTTGACGTTTCATTATCCTATAGAATGGTTTCTGATCGGTTTCTCTATGTTCCATTAGATTGGTATTATTATCATGATGCTTACATGCTTCAAACTGCCTGTGAACAGATCTCAGTTCTTTTTAATTTGTTTCATCTCTGTATAGTATTTTGTCGTTGCCTTTTGGGCGCCCAGCTTGTTTCCATTTCCCAAAACAGTTGTTTTTTTCATTCTGAATGATATCAACGATGAGTTAAGGCCAAACTACATTTCCTACACGAGTACGTGCTCTAGATTTATATTTCAGTGGGACAAACTCTCTTACTGTGGCAGTAGCTTTTTTGCACAGGTTACTTATAAAGTTATCAAAATATTTCAATTCTAAATTTTGAAGTTGTAGCTCAAATTATTTTCTTACGTCAATTTATTCCAGTCGATTTTCCGCAGGCAATTGTTAAGAGATTCAGTCGACTTTAATATAGTATTTTTCATAGGAATAGTTATTACAACTGAATCATGTGTAGATGTATTGTGCAGCTCTCTTGTCAGTATATAATAGATGTAACAATATCTGTATTAAGAAGACCCTAAACACAGAGACCGTATGAACTTCGCCATACGTATCATGAATAGTATCCAACTACTAAGTGTACTTGCTCAAATTCTTTTCAGTCAGTCAAGATTATCAGGATTATCTTGTGTGATATTGTAGACAACTATAGAATATACATATTACTAAAAGAGTTTAACCTTGTAGTCATTTTTTCTGTTTTCTCTGTTTACAATAAAAGCAAATGCCACATTCCTAAACAAATAGAACATTTCTGCTTAGTCATTTACCACAGACAATCTTTGATAATAAAATCTTATTTCATGTGCCACAAAAACTATACTGATTAAGTGATCCGTCAATATGAGGTCAAGGTCAGGTAAAGCCTGTCACCTTAAAATTATCAATTGTAAAGGTCAAAGTGAGGTGAACCTTGTAAAACATGCATTTCTTTCAACCAAATATACCCAACTTATTCCTTAAATTAAACAAGTAGTAGAACTCATACCTTAATAATACAATTTGTTTATTTTGTCTTTGAATCAATATCAAGGACAACAGGACTACTTCAGAGCATTAGGCATCTGTATACTGATTACTTATCCGTTCTATCTTCTGAAAAAAAAAACTTTATGAAATTGTGTTTACTCTGCCAACAGTTTAGCATACATAAATAATTATGCCCATACATTTATTTAGGAAACACAGATACAATGATTGAATAACAGTTATATAAATATCCTAGCTGTTAACAAATTTGTACATATCATGCACGATCAGCCTGAAATTATGATTAAAAGAGAAACTTAACAGCTAAATATGCAATTCCAATTCAGATTATGGAAAAAAAAGAAAACTTCTCAATATTCAAAGAAAAAGAAGTATCAGCACCAAGTGTCATTCCTAAATAGACAGGACAGAAGCTAGCTAGCTGCTGCTAAAATTGAAGAAAAGGTACAATCTAGCTACTGAGAAGTGCTACACTGTTTATACATGTATAAGCAACACATAAACAGTAACAAAAAACTTTAAGGCTGTTAACCTGTGAAATTTTAGACAGCAGTAATTTTATTATTTAAAGTTATCAAATTACTGAAGAAAACAGAAACTACACAAGACTAAACAGAAAATTGCATTTCCATATGACCAGAACATCCTGTCCTTACTTTGAAATCACATTCTCTCGCACCTTCTCTCCCTCTCTACATACCACTCTCAATCATATACCCTCATCCTCAGAAACTACATGGTACATGACAAAAACCAGAAAGCTGCACTTCCATTAGACCAGTACATTCTGTCTTTAATAAAGACATAAATAAAGACAAAATACATATATTTTGGTCTTTAATAGATAGTTTCCTCCTTTGCAACTATGCCACATCTTATTTTCATACATATAATGTCCTTTCTTGTTATATTGTGGTGTTGGGTTACTGTATCATTGAAATATATCAAGTTATTTGGTTAAATACATTCCACCATTGTATGATATTTATTAAATAGAATATGGTAGACTCTGTTCAACTATTTATGTGTGATGATTTCAAGATTGTAATATGATATAGACATTTGTGAGAGAATTGTGTTCCTAACTATATAATTTAATTCTTGTAGTGTATATCAAAGATATCTTTAAGAATCATCAATCTATCATGAAATGTAGGTCATGGTGACATGATCAATTGTTAGATTATTAAATCTGATACTATAAGTATGCTTTCACACACCCATGAACATCAAACATGGACAGTTTTCCACAGTCAAAATCAAATATTGCCATTGACTCAGCAATAGTGCAATATTCTCCTGGACAGTTTTAACAATGTCTGCGGACAACATTTTGTATGAAATTTTATCCAGTGGACAATATTTCATAGGAAACATTATTTTAAATTTACATTTGTACAGTATCAGATCTTCTCATTGATTGAGGTCGTATGGTCACCTTGGTTGTCTCATAATTTGGCAATTTTACCACATCTCCTTAATTTCATACTTCATATACCAGGCAAATATTACAATATCAATGAACCACATCTTAAAGAGGAGGGCAAACTTTTTTTCATTAGATGTGCTGGATACCAAATTTCACAGACTAATAAGTGGTTTCGGTCAATTAACAAAATTAAAAATACAAACATGTAAACTAAATAATTGCAAAGGACAAGGTTCATTCATTTTGTGGTTTATTTGGCCTTTTGAATTCACCAAAAATGAAACTGTTCTCTGAGTTGCCTGATCATCTTGAACTTGCATGAAATATTTGCTACTTGACATAGCAGGGGCGAATTCAGGCGGGGGCGTGGCGGGCGTGACCCCCCCCCCCTAAAATTTGCAAAGCATGGGTTGTCGTCAGCTTAATAAACTCGGAATATTTCGATAAATTTACCTCAAAAATATTTTCGCCGTGCAGAGCTAGGCGAAAATTAAAGTTTGCGCCCCCCCCCTTTCTGCATAAGGCAAACAACAATCCATCAATAAATCAATCTTTAAGTTGTTAGCCAGTTTTTTTTACTCATTACAGGTAATGGAAACATCTGGTTTCTGGTCTGCGGCTTTATATACATGTATGGACAAAAAATCCATTAAATTGTGTCCAGTCAAGATGGTACCTAGGTTTAATGCATGCACATAAATCTGGTTTAACCCCACCACATTGTGTTCCTGCACAGTCAGGCTGGAATCTTGACCATTTGTTGTTAGTTGTCTTTGTTTGCTCATCCATAAAAGCTACATTTAAATAATGATAATGAAATGAACCGTCACAGAGGCTACCTATTTTCTAATCTTTTGGATTATTTTTTCAAGTTGTGTCCTGGTGAGTCATTGCAATTATACCATCTTGATAGACAAAGATGGAAGGATTATATGCACATAAATCTGGTTTAACCCCACCACATTGTGTTCCTGTACAGTCAGGCAGGGATCTTGACCATTTGTTGTTAGTTGTCTTTGTTTGCTCATCTTTATTTTTTAGGGAGGAGCTGGACCAGTATCACCATCTGGCAGGTTGACCTTAACATGCCCATTACATTTATAAACATGAAACTTAATAAATAGGCAGTTATTTTTCTAGTTTGAATTGTTTCACATTTTTCATGATGGGGCTTTTATAGCCGACTATACAGTGTGGGTTTTTCTCATTGTTGAAGGATGTACATTGGTCTATAATTGCTTACATCCACTTCATTTGAAAGCTGGTGGACAGTTGTCTCATTGGTCATCATGCCACATTTCCTTTTTTTTTTATAAAAGTCAGACAAACACACTCTATTTTTCGCTATTCTGGAGCGCTCTTTCATCTGGTATTAAATGTCAGATAAGCTAGTATTATCTAAGTACTTGTCACTTTCAATTAAATATATTATTGTTTCAATTTTTATCTGTAAAAAGTTAAACTATGTACAAGATGGTGTTATATGTGACTCCTAACAATGTAAACACTTCTTGACTACAAGTTTTGTCATAGATGGAGATTTCACATTATGAAAAAAATTAAGAACGAAATAAGAATAGTAATTAATTATTTTCATGCTTATTAATTGTATTCTTTTACAAACTGATTGTTTATATAACACTGAAATCTTAATCATTGATTTTAGAGTTTGAACGTTATGATTCAAATAGGGTGGGAGGTGGCTGGTTCATAAGTCAATACAACATAAGATTGGTGTGTGTGGCTTCTCCGCTAAGCACAAATCATGAAGAGTAACCGCAGAGAGTGGTCAGCTCAGAATTGGAATGTTATTTCTCAGAAGACTAAATGATAAAATAACAATTACATTTGTCCTGAAATGTTAATAAGGGGGGGGGGGGGGGGGGGGTGGAGGGGGAGGGGATTCTGCTAGAGCCTTAGTGAAGTTTACTACAAGAATAAATTGTGAATCCTGATATTTATGGATCTTAATTCATTTGTGTAAAATTTAAATGGAATTTTATTTTTATTTTTCAACTCCCCTTTTTTGTTCTTTATTTTAGTAACTTGAATTGTGTGATACATGTAAACTGCAAAATAACTGAAAAGATGAACTTTGAAAATGCCAATTGTCATACAGATGTGAAACATATGCATGTTTAAATTTAAAAGTTTGTGTATCTTGCTTTTAAAATGTTTTTATTTATTGCAACTAGTAGGGGGCCTCGGTGGCCAAGTGGTCTAAGTAGTCCAACTGCTCTGTAACTAGCCAGTCAACACTGAGGTTGTGACTACAATCTGAATTGACTAGAATTGTCAGTTTTCCTACCGAAGTTCGGGCGCTCCGGCTTCCTCCACCAATCAAAACTGACCGCCACGAAATAGCACTATAGTGTTGAAAGTGGCGTTAAACTCCAATCAATCAATCAATTATTACAACTAGTTGAAATGTTTATACCAAACAGTTACTTTCTGTTGATTTTTTTTTTCATCCCTAACAAAAAGTCATGAAATTGTTTATTCCTTTATGTATATAATATGTATTATATTTACACCTGAAATTATATTTCATGTTCTGCACAAAAACAATGCCATCTATGTACACCAGTTTTATCACTAAGGATGCAGAAATTATCACTGTAGCTAGCAAGATATCTGAACCGACCCAACCTGTCTAATGTTAATTTTACTGATAAAATTACAAATTTGACAAATTTCTTTTAATGAATGTTGACAACCACTTAGGTTTTATGTTGTTTTTATCTAAACAGTAGTTGTGTAAAACTTTTCAATTTGAGGGCTGTGTGTAGGACTGCAAAGACCAAATATGTTAACTTATATGAATAAATGCAAGCAGGGCATAAACACACAATTATCACAATGCATATTTTTAACACATATCAATATTGGAGGATATAAAAGTTATGCAAAAAAAAAAAAAGAGTAACAGGAATTACCAAAATATTTGAGACTGATTGAGTTAAGCCCTTTTCAAATGATTTTTATAGTTTGTTCACAAGTTGTACTGTTACACCGCTGTCTCAGGTTAGGAGGAGGGTTGGGCGCCCGCTAACATGTTTAACCTGCCACATTGTGTATGTGCCTGTCCAAATTCAGGAGTCTGTAATTCAGTGTTAGACAAGGTGGACTCTTAGTGCAGACTTGTACAAAATTTATATAAATACACTTTTACACATTTTAGCTAATTCAGGATATGGAGGGAAAATTGGATCAATTTCTTGTTGTGCTCCAACTTGCGCAGATGATTTAGCCATACTTAGTAATTGTCCGTATGAAACACAGATTTCAATTAACATGGCCTTTGATTTTAGTAAACGTGAGGCATATTTACTTATATGGCATTTGATTTTAGTAAACGTGAGACATATTTACTACAACCAGCAAAAAGTTGTGTTATACAGTCTAAATTTCAACTAGCGGAAAGGCAATTAAACGTAAAATCTATTAATAGTAATAGTTGATTTAGTTTACTGAGAAAAACATTTTTGAAATATGAATTGATTGATCCTGGACAATATTTATGCTGCGTTCACACGTAATTCGAATTCGATTCGCATTAACTAATTCGAATTAGTTTAATTCGCATTCGAAACGTTTACGTCCAAACGTAAATTCTAATTCGAATTGCAACGCGCGTCAAATTCGCTTTACTGTCCGAACGACGTTAACTTTTAATTCGTAAATAACAAAAACGCATTTCTAATGCGATTTAGCCAATTCGAATCAATTCGAATTAAAAAAGAAGAGTGTGTGAACGCGATTAGCGAATTCGATTCGCATTCGATTCGAGTTCAATTCAATTCGAATTAAATGTACGTGTGAACGAGGCATTAGTCAACCCACCATGAAACCAAAATTAGAGATTTGTTTAGATATGTATATATGCGAGTGTGGGTGGTGGTGGTGTCACGTAGGATGATGGTGGTCGTGTGTGTGTGGGGGGAGGAGGTCGGTCGGGTCTTCATTTTTATATCTTTTAATTATTTTTAAGCAAATATAGGCAACCATACGGCCTTCAACAATGAGAAAACCCCATATCGGAAGGTCGGCTATAAAAGGCCCCGACATGAAAATATGAAACAATTCAATTGAGAAAACCAAAGGCCTTATTCATCACAAAACAATTTACGAAAAACAAATATGTCAGGCATGAACCAACGACAACCACTGAACTAAACAGGCTCCTGACTTGGGACAGGCACATAAAGAATGTGGCGGAGTTAAACATGTTTGTGAGCGTTCCGAACCCTCCCCCTAACCTGGGACAGTGGTATAACATTATAACATAAAAACAAACTATAAAAATCAGTTGAAAAAGGCTTAACTCATCAGATAGTTCATCACACCTTTAATCTGTTTTCTATATTTTTTTAACCCATTTTTTTCTAGTCTTTACTTTTTGACCATTATTCTCTAATCTGTAAATCCCATTCATACCTTCATTCACGGTAAACCATTCATACCCTCATTCACGGGTAACATATTCATATCCTCATACATGGTAATTGAAACAGGAAAAAATATACACATATTACTGTATAATACGTAAGTTTTCTAAAAATACAATATCATGTTATTAATGATTATATATAAGGCACAGACCATTCATGTTTTGTGGAGGGGAAGGGTTTTTTTAGAGACAAATCGTTGGTTTCCATGAAACAAAAATAAGGGGAAAAGAAACACGACATTCAGTTTAAAAAAAATGTTGTATGCATTGAAAAAAAATCGTTTGTTGTTTAATAAGTCCGAAAAATACTGTTCTGAGAAAGACACATTCACCAGAAACTGAATACAATGTGAGTGTTTGGTAATAAAGACTTATCTTATATTGATACTAACATTCTTGACACCAAACATCTATTTTTACATATTCTTTTAAGAACTATTTTTGTTGGTAATTTCTTTCCTGATCAGAAATTTTCACTTGTTAATCGATCTTGATCCTGTAATATTGTATTAAAAACCAATAAATATATTCGTATTAATTTTAATCAGCATGTACATGTACATGAAGTTTACATAAATGCTTTTGGATATAGACATTACACAAAGGTGTCAATATTTACACACCCATCGATAAGTTGTCATAAAATCACGCATGTTGAAGCTGGGGTTAATTAACGACCAATTTAGGAAGTAAAATCAAGCTGTGTCTTGATTTTCGATCTAGATATCTAGATAAGCAGATACAGTACGTAGCAATAAAACTATATATGTTAGAAAAATGTTTGGTGACCCCGACTGGGGGGGGGGGGGGGGGGGCACGTGCCCCCTGTGCCCCCTCCCCCGGTAAATCCGCCACTGATCAATGACATACATACCAGGACGTTGTCATCCTAATAAAGTATTACTAATACAAACATGAATTCTTCTGAAAAAAAAATTCCTACAAAACTTAAAATAGCTAATGGAAGTTACATTCTACAAGCAGTTTAATAGAGCCAAGTTTAAAAATAATTCAGAACTGTCCTATGTAAACTGTGTAACCAAACAGAAGAAACTTTATCACATTTTTTATTAACATGTAAAAGTCTAGAAGATATTAGAAACCCGATTTTGGAAGATTTAATCAATTCCTGTAGTAAAGAGTTGGTTATTTCTAATATGAAAGATGAACAATTTGACATTTTACAACTGATAATAGATCCATTTGTTTACTTTGTCACGAATATTTAAACATGAAAAGGCTTATGAAGTGTTACAGAAATTTAAAGAACCAAAATGTAGACGATTATTTTATAATCTTCATTGTGAAAGATATAGACTGTTGCAATTAGATGATATAAAGAAAACGAATAAAAAGTAGATATTAACTGTAAATATATCTTTAAGTGATTGATGGTTGTCTACTCTGAAACAGTGATATCTTTATAGTTAGATATTTTTAGATTTTATAGTATTGTAGCGATTATGGTTGGGCGTGTAATGCAATATTACCTGAATATCTGACTCAAGTTCTCCTAGAATAAGCTTATTATAACACAACTCTGCAGTCTTAGAGAAAGCGAACTGTCTTGCTTGAAGCTTAGAAAATAGAAGTGAGGCTCTGCCTGGTTCCTGTCTGGTTCCTTGTTTTTGGTCTGTTCCTTCTATCCGTTTTCCCATCATATAGAGAGCGAGGTTTAGGCTTGTCTGGTTCCCGGTTTCAGATATCATATTCCTCCTATATTGGAGAACCGCTAAAGCGGTGTATCAATCATCCAACGGCACCACACTCCTCCCCGTTTTCTAGAGGAAAAACCCAAATGATCTTGGTTTGTTCGCCATGAGCAAATTTGTGGACAATTAAAAGTAGTAACATTTATACAAAGATCTTAAACCAATTACAAACCAGTTAGTCCGGTTAGATGTAAGAGGCTGAAGATCAAAAGTGTACATCAATGGGACACTATTTAATCAAATATATATTATATACAAATATCTTAAACCAATTACAAACCAGTTAATCCGGTTAGATGTAAAAGGCTGAAGATCAAGAGTGTGCATCAATGAGACACTATATTTAATCAAATATATCTATTATTTAAAAACATTACAAATTTTGTTTAAAACTTCCAATCACTATGAAATTATGAAAAGAAAATTTAAAAATTGCTGCCAAACATTACTTCCAACCCCTCCCCCTTAACAACCATAAATCATTTGAGAATTTTTTGTAGTAGTGGCCAAAACTTCTTCAACAGGTATCAGTAATAATTTTGAAATTTCATGAGCTACAAAGATGACAGTGTATGGATTGGCAAGTTGTTCTTTATAGCGGATATATGGAGCATCAGATTCTAAAACTATCCTGCTGATTCCTTTGTTGCAGATGAACTGTTTGATGGAGGGATATTTGTTGGTAAAGATGAAAGGTGTAACGCCAAATACAATGTTTGAAAAATGTGAGGATGCTGATTCAAAAATTTGTTCTGTCCCTGTGAAGCAATGCCAATGAATTTTATGGTTCCTAGGTAAGTTGTTGACCATGGAGGTTAAAGTTGAAAGGTTTAAGTTGTTATCTCCTCTGCTGTGGACAACGACTGGAAGGTTTTTCTGCACTGCCAAATTAAGCTGTTTTTCAAAATATGTTATCTGCTTCTGAAAGTTTTGAGAATTTGGTCTATCGGTAGTATCCAATCCACATTCTCCTACCGATACAGTTTTTGAAGATGCCAAAATAGAAGTTAAATTTTTGAAGAACCGGTCTAAAGTTGATGTAGAGTTTGAGTTGACAATTCGAGGGTGCATTCCAAAAGAGAGTCTAATTCTGTGATCTTTCCTGATTTCTGATCCTTCTGCTGACGATGGGAATTTTGCAGGGTTACAGTAATTGGCAATTAAAAATGACAATTTGGTCTTAAAGAGGTCAGATGTTCCCATATCATCCAACTCATGGATACCAGTTAATCCGGTTTTTACCATGAGTTGGTCAAGATGAAAATGGGCATCGACAGCCATCAATGGTCCTCTTGGTTTGGTTGAGAGACATCCATTAAATAATCCAAAACGATCTTTTTGTTCCTCAAAAGTTTGTATCATGTTTTGTTGTTCTGCAGTTAATTTACTGATGACTATTTTCAGAATTTTCCAATGAAGTAGAGAATGTATATATGCTTGGCCAAAATTGTCGAATATGTTAAAGTTGAATTTAGATAGGTTATTAATTTGACAGAAAATATCGGCAAGAAAAACTTCCTCTGTTCTAAATGTTAAATTTTTGGATGCTCCGTACATTTTATTGCCAGGAATATTCAAACAGCTAACAAAATGCATTAGTCCATCTGGATATGTCACTTCCAATATTCTGGCTAATTCTCTAAGCAGACCATTAATAAGCTGCACCCACATCTGGTAACTGTCTGGGCCAAACTTTGCGTCACTTTCAACCTCTGGATGAACGTTGTTTATGTGATGTACCAGCATTGTAACTTGGGCAAAATGTTGCTTACAATGGAAACAAGCGGTCTCAGGAACGACATACCATGGCAGATGGAATTTTGCTGCATGCCTAAACGGATGCCTCATAGGCAGCTGACAAAAAAAACAAAGTTTACATTTTGGAGGACACGGTACCGCTACCTCAGGTGTTGTGAGAGGTATACAGAGATCTTCATCAGCCTCCTTCACTACCTGATGGTATTGCTCATCATCTGTTGGCTTACCTCTTGCCACGATTGGTATCCCCATATCTTCGTCCGCCGCTTTCAGTATTTCCTGATACTTCCTCTGGTCCATCTCTAATTCCTGCTTCTTTGATATTACCATAGGCACACAAAGGTCCTCATTAGCCTCTCTCATTACTTGATGGTATCTTTTGTCTTCTTTCTCCTGCCTCCTTCTTTCTTTCTCCCTAATCACTACCCTTACATCCTCCTGTTTTGTCTCCTGATGAGTATCTTCCTGCTCTATCCATACATCTTCCTGCTCTGTCTCCAGATGAACATCTTCTTTTCCCTCATCCACATCCTCATCATAGTCAAGGTCTTCATAATTCTGCCTATATACCTCTTCCATCTCTTTATCATTACTCCAACTTTTTGCCATGCTGGAAGTACACAATTATCCTCATGCTATTTTTAAAAACTTATATATACAATATTTTACAATGTGTTTTTTTATTTTATTTTTTTTCATTATTTTGTTTTGTTTAAAAGCCAGTTAATCCGGCAATGATTAAAACATATCGGACAAATCATAATCGTCCAGGTATTTTGGACGATTTCTGATTCTACCACCATAGTTGTCAATTGCGTACAAAAATATATCATCTAAATTATCAGTACTATTATTACTTAAAATCAAATTTACACCATCTAAATTAGTTACAATATGTCTATCTTCTGAGTCAACATCAGATGGATATCTGATTTCCAATCCTGTATCATGCTGGTCTACACCAATTTCCTGAACTTCTTCAGTATTATCAAGAAAAGATTCCAAATCTCGGAGTTGTTGAAAAGACTCTAAGCCAGTTGATCCGGCATGGTCTTTGTTTATACCATCCTCTGTCTCTTGAACAAAAAGAACTGGTTCCCTGTCATTATCTTCTTCAAATAACTGTGACAAATCATGAATATCTTCTTCTTCAGTCTGGCCAATTCCCAGGCTATAATCTACCTCACCTTGAAGAAGACGGTGTCTCATATACTTCAACCACTGTGGAATGTTTCTATCTGAGCAAGGTTTTAACTGATCGTGATGGATTGTTAGTTCTCTTTTCCTTGTTCTCATTTTATACAGAACTGATGACAGTACCTCTACAATTAGGTATGGTCCTTGCCAGGGTGCCCGCAATTTTTTACTTTCTCCTATTTTTGTAGCGGAATCTATTCTGAAAACAATGTCACCTTTATTATATATCCTGTGATTAAGTTTTACATCATAATCTCTTTTCTGTCTGAATTGAGCTGTCTTAAGGTTATCTCTAGCAATTTTATGAGCTCTTTCTAATGCATTTTTTAGATCCTTGATATACTGATGGGGTTGGTTTATTTCCATGTTACTCTCTGTTGTTCCCAAGAGTAGATCTACCGGTTGCATTACCTCCCTTCCCAACATCATCATATTAGGGGTGAAGCCAGTTTGTCTATTTTTTGTAGATCTTATTGCGCCAGCCAATTGTTGAAGGTAAACATCCCAGTCTTTCTGCTTACCCTCTAAATAACATCTTACTGCCTGTAAAATCACACTGTTATATCGTTCAACCTGTCCATTGGACCTTGGTCTATAAGGAGTTGTTCGAGTTTTTGCGATTTCTAGTAAGCGACATAATTCATGGAATAGGTTGCTATCAAAGTTTCTGCCTTGGTCAGTGTGTACTTGCAAAGCACAACCAAATTTAGAAAAGAACTCATTCACTGCTGCCTTTGCTATTGTTTCTGCATTTTGATTAGGCAAAGCGACAAATTCAATCCACTTAGTAAACTGGTCTATGATGGCTAGCACATATTTATTGTTAGAATTACTTTCCACAAGTGGCCCAAGTATATCCATGTGTACCCTTTCCATGGGAGCTCCTGCATGATATTGACCTAGTGCCCCTTTTGCTGTTCTGTTTGATTTTTTATTGATATTGCATATTGAACATGTTTGGACATACAAAATTGCATCCACTCTCATCTGGTACCAAATAAATCTTTGTTGTAGTTTCTGTATGGTTTTAGCTTGACCAAAGTGTCCTGCTGTTTTGCAATCATGACAATATTTCATAGCCTCTTCTTTCAAGGATTTAGGAAGTAACAATAGTGTTCTTGGCTCAGCTGGATCCAACCACTTGTAGAATAGACATCCCTTTACAAATTTCAGTTGTGTCTTACAATTCCACCAATGCTTAGTTGCTGGGCTTTCAAGTTGTAACTCATGCTCTGACGGTGGCTCACCAGTATGTAACCAATTTATAAGTGTTTTTAAATCAGGGTCATCTTCTTGTTCTTTCTTGATGTCTCCCAAGGACCAACCTTTCATCCAATTACTTTCTTGTATAGAGATATCATCCTGAAGTTGGTGTTGTATACTCCGAATTTTCAGATTCACCACATCATCCACATCATTCTCAAATTTTCCCCAGGTTCTTTGAGCTCTACTGCAATATGCACATCCTTTACAGGGTAAAGATGAGAGATCAGCTCCTGCATAGTAGCAATTACAAGGTTCTAAATCATCCGGGATTCTGGAAAGACCATCTGCATTTTGGTGTTTTTTGCCAGAACGATGTTGGATAACCATATCATATTGTGAAAGCTCTTCAAGCCATCTTGCTAACTGGCCTTCAATATTCTTAAAACGTAGGAGCCAAATAAGACTATGATGATCTGTTCTCACTGTAAATTGACGACCAAGGAGGTAATTTCTGAACTGTCGAGTAAAGGTCACTACTGCTAATAGTTCTTTCCTGGTAGTGCAATAACGCTTCTGTGTAGGTGTCAGCACCTTACTGGAGTAACAAACTACAAATTCTTTACCGTCATGGACCTGGATCAATTCGGCCCCTAATGCTGTATCTGAAGCGTCCGTGTCTAATATGAAAGGTTCATCTGGGTATGGATAGGATAACGTCGCTGCATTAACCAGTGCTGTCTTAATGGTTTCAAAAGTTTCTTGGTGATCCTTGCTCCATTCAAATTTAACTGTCTTCTTAGTAAGATGATATAATGGAGCAGCTATTGTTGCAAAGTTTTTTATATGGTCTCTGTGATAGTTAACAAAACCAAGTAACGATTCTACATCTCTCTTCTTTGTTGGAACTGGCCAATTTAATATTGTATTCCTGCTTTCTGGATTGACTGCAACCCCCTCTCTATTTACTAATTTTCCAAGGAAAAGTACTTCTTTCTGGAAGAGTGAACACTTCTTTGGTTTTAGCTTTAGATTATTATCCTCAAAACGCTGTAAGACCTTCTCTAAGTTATGTAGATGACTCTGAAAACTTGACCCTAGGACTATAATGTCGTCAAGGTATGCTAAGCATTCTTTCCACGTCAGTCCTGAAAGAATTAGCTGAATAACTCTCTGAAAGAATGCTGGACTATTACACAAGCCAAAACTAAGCCGAATGTGTTCAAAAAGACCATATTTCGTCACAAATGCTGTTTTATGTCTGTCGTCTTCATGGATCTCAAATTGATAGTAACCTGAGGACATGTCGAGACAGGACATGAATTCTGTTCCTCTCAGGATATCAATACAGGACTCAATTCTAGGCAAAGGAAAGCAATCTTTACGAGTCTTAAATTTCAATTTTCTGTAATCAATACAGTATCTTATCTTCCCATCACGCTTGCGTACTAAAACAGGAGCAGCACACCATTCTGAACTTGAGGGTTGGATAACCTTTCTCTTTAGTAACTCACTAAGATGTTTTTCTTCTTCCGCTTCAAAACCTAACGGTGTTCTCCTCATTCTCTCCTTTGAAGGTGTAGATGTTCCTGTATCTATTCTATGCTTGATTTTAGTAAAATGGCCTATGTCCAAATCATTGACTGAAAATGTGTCTTTAAATTTTATCAACAGTTCAGCTAACTGAATGCATTCTTTTTCATTGAGATTCTCTTTTGACCTTTCAAATAAATCTTTCAAATTTTCTGGCATATTTTGACATATCTCTTCTGTTTTCTCAGAGTGGTTCCCGTCTTTACTTATTTGGCGAGCTGTGATTGAATTCTGTTCCGGGTTGTGATTTTCTAAAACTTCATCAATCTCCACAGCTGTTCCAAGACTAGTACCTTTTCTTAAAGAAATATTCTTGTCTGTCAAGTTTCTGATTGTAATTGGTACTGTTTTGTCAGGTGTCGTTACAATGTAAGGCATTATTATTCCGTTTAATTTCTGATTGGGTTGAATGCATATATCACTATTAACCGTTCCCTCTAACATTGCAGATAATTCAATAGCAGTCATAGACGGAATAATCACATTTTGATTTAAACTAACTCTGCAAACTTTCATTTCTTTGTTGTTGGACTTCACTGCTGATGCATGTAAGGTCTGATTGTAATTTTCACTGTGTAATTTGCCAAGTCTATCACAGCTTTTAGATGTTGTAAAATATCTAAACCTAATAAAACAGAATCTGTAATATCTGCAACTATAATTTGCCATTTTGTCTCAGTTTTGCCAATCCTAATAGACACTCTATTAGCATAGCTTGCCTTTATTTTGTTCTCAGCTCCAGCTCCTTTTAATGTAACGGACGACTTAAGTTCTAATGGTGGCTGTAATTTCTTCATAAATTTTTCAGTGATAATTGTGACCTGTGCAGCTGTATCCACCACAGCATCCACATCAACACCATTTATTTTCACATTCAATATTAAGCTTGCTGCTACCGTTGACCCATAGGAGTCGTTGACTGAAACTTCAGAAATTTTTAAACCTTCAGAGTTTTGTTTGCATGCGCCAGTTAATCCGGCTTTGCATACATTAGGTTTTTCATGCTGACTTGTAAACGTTGAAGACTTTTCTTGACTAGTTATTCCTATTGTGTCCACAGGTTTATTTTCACCCAAATTGGCAATATTTAATTCTTTATTTTTTTCACAACTTCCATTTCTGTAAGTGCCAGTTAGTCCGGCATAATTTACAGAATTTTCATGTGGAGATGGAGGTGGTTGGCCTGTGTTATCTGGATGGATCGAAGACTGGCCTACTTCTTCGATCCTTGCTCGTTTAAATGAACATTTGGTTTGGAATTAATAGGTGATGGTGACCTATTCCTTCTCATTGGAGATGAACTATTACTCTTATTTTCACACTGATTACTGTAGTGTCCCTCTTGATTACAAGTGTAGCAAGTGACTGTTCGTGCTGGACTTCTGTTTGGTGATGGTGATCTAGGTCTCCTATTATCATTGCTTCTGGATTCCAGTATCTTCAATATTTTTCCTACATTGTTGTTAATTCCCGTTATATCCTGTTCAGTTTTTAGGACACGCTTTTCAATAGTTTCCTGCCAAGGTACATAGTTTGGTTTTTTATTTACAACTCTTACTGCTATCTCTGACTCACCATCTGAGTCATCCTGGTCATATTTTTCGAACTGTACTCTCCTTACATCACTCTTCTTGTAACCAAGTAGCACTCTCTGATTATGTATTGAACTCTTAACAAACTGAAGAGCCTGGTCCATTCTGGTAGGATTTTTCTCCATGGCTAGTAATGCTGCTTTTTTATCAGTACAACCTTTCAAGAATGCGTCGACAGAAATTGTCTCAACAACATGTTCAGGTGTGTCTATATAGCCATCTGTTGCCATCTCTTGCACTCGTTCAGCAAACTCATCAATCATTTCATCACCATTCTGTCTCACATCTTGTAACTGTCGGCGTATTGTGTATGGAAGATCCTTGTTACCAAACCTCTGGTTAAGTTTATCTGACAGTAATTTAAAATCAGTTTGTATTGATGGTGGTCTGGTACTAAAAAAATTTAGAGCTTTGTCTCTTAAACACTCAATAAGTTTATCCAACTTTTGCTGTGTATCCCAGTTGTACTTGTTGGCAATGTGTATGAACTGTAAATAATAAGGTTTCCACTCGCTCTTACCGTCAAATGTTGCTAGTTTTGGCGCTATTGGACCTTCATTTCTATATCTGGAACTAGTACGTTCATCTAGTGTAGTTTTAGGTGTACTCTTTACTGCTGACACGCTTGATTGATTTTCTTCCATCTTGACCGCTGATTTATTCTCATCGATCCTTGAAGTGATTTTGGATTTATAGATGTTATCTGGTGCAAGATTTCCTGTTGTTTCTACCAACTTTGAAAATGTTTTTGTTTTATATTCATCTTCTAATTTCTGGACCTTGGTGGCATATTGTTGATCTTTCAATTCAAGATCCTTCTGTTGACTTTTGATTTTTTCTCTGCCGCTATCAATAAGTTTAGCTTGTTCCTCAACTTTATTCATAAGCATTTCCCTCTCTGACTTCAACTGATAAAATGACTTTTCAAGTTCTTGATTTTTTTGGACCATTTCCGTATTCATTTTATGTTGCATGTCTATTAAATGTTATTCAAATTCTTTTCTTTCACTTTCCAGTGTCGATTCAAGTTTATCACCTCGCTGGCGTTCTTCCATTTTAACATAATGTAGCTCTTGTTCCAATTTGTTTTTAGATTTCTGCATGGAGTCCAACACTTCTTCCAATTCTTCAGTCTTGGCTGTAAGCTGTGCACTGCATTGGCTCTGTATATCTGATAACTGTTTTTTTATATCTTGTTGCATTGATTTCTTATCTTGATCAGCGATCATTAACTTAGTCTTATAATCTTCAATAACTTTTTCTTGTTGCTGAAGTTGATCTTGTTGTTTTGTAACTAGTTCTTCGTACTGTGCAGTCACTTGTTGATTCTCTGGCTGGACATTTTTTTCTTTTTCAGTATCTTTAGTATCAAGTTGTTCTTCGAATACAACCCTTCCCATATAAATAAATGGGTCCCAGATATTACTTGGTATTCCCTCTATGGCTTTAAGTGTCTCTGCTGTTAAGGTTCCTAATTTAGTCCTTTCAGTCACGATTAATTGAGCTCTTTTTTGTCCAATATCTTTTAAAGTCATCAATTCCTAAATATCCGCCGTATTAATATTTACCGTTTGTTTCATCGCCATATTGAGATATGAACAGATAAATAGTTCCACAATAAAAATTAACAAGTGTACAATAAATAGTACAAATAAACCTCTATATTAAAAATTATAGTTTACCTCTTGAAATATAAATATCTAAAAGAAAAAATTACCAAATATCAAAAATCTAATAAAAATTATTTAGTATTACCAATAAGAATTGTTCAAATTTTCTTGAATTTATTTAACTTATCTTTTTATTCTAATTTCCTTATACTTGAAATTAATGAACAATTTTAGAATGAATGCATCGAAACCAGTTAATCCGGAATAAGACACGCACAAAAAAAAAAAAAAAAAAAAAAAAATATATAAGAACTAAACAGACAATTCAAGATTAATTGTATCAAAACCAGTTAATCCGGTATTAACACATACAAAAAAAAATAAAAATGTATGTATATGTATAACTATTTTGTCAAAAGAAACAAACTTTTAAATGTAATATCAGTACACGTACAATAATATGCAATTTGTATATGAAAATTCTTTATTGAAATATATATGTAGAAAAATCAATATGTAAAAATGTTATAAATATAGCAAAATCACAAACTATCAACGACTATGGTGGTAGAATTACGAAATTTTCTAAGGATCAAAGCTTGACGTAATAATTTACCAATCATAAATTTTATTGTATCAATACATTTATCCAGCTTATCCGGAATATGTATTACAAATGAAAATGACGGTTTGTGTGTGTTTGTTTGTTTTGTTTTTGTCCCTTTTTTTTTTTTTTTTTTAATAAATTGTTTAATAGTCAATACCAGTTGTCCGGTTTATTGACTCGAATCGTACCAAATTTCAGTAAATTGAAATATATTCATGTATGAATTATTGAAAAGTCAATACCAGTTGTCCGGTTTATTGACCAATATTCAATAATGAAAAATTTTCATACATGTAACAGTTCAAGCTTGTGTGTGGTTTTATTTTATTTAGTTTATATAAATTTCTGTTTACTATCACACAAATACTGTTAAAATGTATTTATTTTAACTGCACAACTTCTTAAAGTTAATATTCTAACTCATAAGAAACATATTTGATTTATATATACTGTGCAAATTGTAAACAACACAGTTGTCTCCCTTCACTGTTTCAAATATATATTGAAAAAGTGCAACAAACTTCACTTCACTGTTTATATAACTACAGTGGAGCAAAACAATAATTGTTTTATGTGTATTGGGACATAAATATGTATTGTATCGAATTATAAATCGCGAGAAACTCAAAATTCAAATCCGATAAATTTTACAATTTCCCCGCGAAAACTCGCACGAAATTCTAATGACAATTTCAGGTATTTTTTGCGGTTTCAGATGTTTTTACATCCGACACCAATGTAGCGATTATGGTTGGGCGTGTAATGCAATATTACCTGAATATCTGACTCAAGTTCTCCTAGAATAAGCTTATTATAACACAACTCTGCAGTCTTAGAGAAAGCGAACTGTCTTGCTTGAAGCTTGGAAAATAGAAGTGAGGCTCTGCCTGGTTCCTGTCTGGTTCCTTGTTTTTGGTCTGTTCCTTCTATCCGTTTTCCCATCATATAGAGAGCGAGGTTTAGGCTTGTCTGGTTCCCGGTTTCATATATCATATTCCTCCTATATTGGAGAACCGCTAAAGCGGTGTATCAATCATCCAACGGCACCACAGTATTAAAAAGTGTTGGTACTGCTTATTGAAACTGAAATTAAGCCTGTTTATCGCCAAGAATATGATGTAAATATTGTACAGTGATATTTGTGGAAGAAATTTGTATTCATGTTGTGAACTAGAATACTCGGAAGAGGTGTGCCTACATTGGCAGAATTTATATAACAGATTACAGATTACTTCCTGTTGAGAGTCGTCATGGTCGTGTTGATATCCTTCCCCCTTACTTACATTCCCCTGTTTGCCGACAGCATGGATATGTCTCAAACAACTTATCATGTTTCTATATTTTTTGGTGCAGTACCGGTATTACTGACTCTGCTGATCATTTGTTTGAAATTAAGGTAATTTACAAATACTTTTATGATGTGTATTGTGTTAAAGTCAGGAGCCTGTAATTTAGTGGTTGTCATTTCTTGCTGTATCATATATATCAAAACTTTCTGGTTCCAAGTAAGTCTGGGTGGGAAAATGCGCACATTAAATCTGTGCCAGTGCCAATACAGTGTAAGTGCTAAAATGTCCTCCATTACACCATAACTCATGAAAGGAGGCTTAAAGTTAAATTATACGTAAAATTGAGAATGGAAATGCAAATGGGGAATATGTCAAGGAGACAACAACCCGACCAAAGAGCAGAAAACGGCATACATATATTTGTTTTCATTCATTGTTTTGTACACAAATCAGGCCGTTTCTTTTCTTGTTTGAATTGTTTTACATTTGTCATTTCGGGGCCTTTTATCATGTTTATAGCTGACTCTGTTATATGGGTTTTTCTTATAATTGAAGACTGTATGGTGACCTATAGTTTTTAGCTTCTAATTTTTATGTCATTTGGTCTTTGGTGAAGAGTTGTCTCATTGGCAATCATACCACATATTTTTATTTTTATACACATGACCCCATACCAGATAAAGGCATCAGTAATAAAACATCCACAAATGTGTGACCCTTTTTAAAAAAGAGTTGATCAACACAGATTTTGAATATGTCAGAGGTAATGCTGATGTTAAACTTTGATATAATTTTGATAAAACTCTGGTAAGAATTGTATACATGAATAAATTTGATAAAACTCGGGCAAGAATTGTATACATGAGAGTGCTTACAGTGCAATTTTTCATATAATTGATATTTTCAAATGGCAGTACGCTTTAAAATATAGTTGATCCGCACTGATTTTCAAACTTGTCAGAGTCACTGCTGATATGAACCTATGATACATGGTTTATTGAATATAAAAGTCACTTCTACCTTTCAACATGTATAATGAATGCATGATGTCCATGATGTCCTCACAAAACAAGTTTTAAAAAAATTTATTATAATAACATTTTGTTAGTATCAAATTAGTTGCATATCCATACATTGTATTTTATAATATCTTAACGTGCTTAAAGTAAACAAAACTATTTTAACAAGTTATATATTTATTAAATATGAATAACAAAAAGGTTCATTTAAGACATGATATATATTGAACATAAACACAATTTGAGAAGTTTTTTTCCATTTTAATCAAAATGTAATCAAAAAGTAATCAGTCAGTCAGGGGTACTACTTGTACATGTTATTTTTATATAATTGTATTTTATTTACTTGTATAGGTAAATTATTTTAATGGCTTAGTTATGTCCCTTAAAGTAAAAAAAGTCATACTATCTTCTTTTCTTTAATTTCTCAGGACTTGTTTCTCTAATAGAATTTTTAATTGGCTGTCCTTTGCAGATGTCTTTACTAATCATTTAAGTGTAATTTTATGGACAATGAAAATCTCATTTGTCTCTTATCTTCAAAACACTGCTCATTTACAAGCCTCCAAGGTTAATACGACTTACGATTTATGAATTTCAAAAACATAACGACAAATTTAATTGGTAAAGGTAGATAACTCCTATAAAATGTCACTGGATTGCTCCGATCCAAACCAGCCAAAAATTCCTGAGGATGTAAGTAACAATTAAAAAAAAGAATTTTGTTATTAACTTTTGTTACAGAGGAGATACAATAACAAGAAAAACAGTGTTTGGGGAGATAACTCTTACAATAAAAAGTCCTCGACTTTTTTGGATGAGTTTCAAAAGCACCATTATTGTTCAATATAATATCCAAAACATCTAAGCGACATCTTGCAAAACCTGCATGATGTATGATACAATAATCTTCTCTGATGCATATTTTCTACCCTTAACGTTACGGTTATCAAATGTATACATGTATATATAACTATTACTTTATAGTATTATCTAAATGTTGTCTAAAAAAACATATGTTGTACATGCTGTATTCACTTCATTATATATCTCAAGTAGACTTTTTTCACATGACATGGCATAACAAAGATAAGGGTTTTGATAAAGCCTTTGCAACTACCATGACTGTGACTGATATCAATATCATCACGGGTGGCTGACACAGTGTCAAAGTCATTGATTGTATATATTGCACATACAATTTGCGTGTATTTACTGTATATAACAAAAATGTTTAAATTATAGTTTGAACAACTTTTTCTTCATTTGTGAATAACGATGTGTTGATATATTATTTTAGGAAGAGGTTTCCTGTGAAGGTGAATTGTTGGTTTTGTAATGTGGATTCCACTGTACCATATGGTCTGAAGAATAACTGGGATTGTTCGAAGTGTGATCAGTATAATGGATTCACTGAGGTAAATATTTGACCCTGTTCACACTTGGACATTTAGATCGATTTTAACTAGATCGGTTCACTTTAGATTGATTTAAGCCCAATGTTAACACATTGAATCTATCCTTAATCAGTTTAAACTAAAACACCAAAAAGGGTAGTTTAGTTTGAATCGATCTAAAGTGAACCGATCAAACATTTAATGTGAACGCAGAGATCAATCTTAACTATTACGATTGAATCGAAAATGATTTGTGCGCATGAATGGTGGTAAAATTACACATGCAATTTATTACAAAATGAATGACCAAGATGAAAGGGCTGAAAATTAACGAAAACTATATGAATAGCGGTATCAACATTTGAACTTGTAATTCCAGTGAAACAATAACTTCATCCATTATTTTTGTACAAGCGTGTGTATCAACACATTAATTTGATTGAATGTATCTATACACAGTGTTAACAATGTCACTTGGTAGTTAGGTCATATCGATTGCGTTTTTAATTGTAGTGTGACCGCAGTGGTTCAGATTTGAACGAAAGAGATCGTTGGGATTAAAATTTTAAAATAATGTGAACACTAACTGGTTTTATTTAGATCGATTCAAAAAATGCTAGTGTGAACAGGATCTTTGACAGCTAGATCTATAACAATATTGACACATTGCTTACATGATTAAAAACTTTTTAAAAAAAAAGAGGTACCGTAAACACATTAAAAACTTTTTCGTTTCTTGGTTTAAAAAAATCTTGTCTAAAAGGGGCATTAGCTATGAATTAGACAAAAAATTAAAATATGATTTTTTTTGTCATTTCAAACATTCATACAAGCGCAATTTAGAAATAATATTTCACTTTAAGCAGTCATTTAAATTCGTATTCATGCAACTTTTAGTTTGATGTTTAGCAGAGAAGGTTGTTCATGTGTTCAGCATGTGGTTCATTCATTAAACATGTTAAAAAGAAAAAAATGTCAACATGTAATAGTAAAACAAGGGAGACACCTCATTTCATGTAATTCTTTGTGTTTTTTCTTTTTCAAATATATATATTTCTGGCTGCTTTGAAGACCCATTGGGCCTTGGGCTGTTTTCTGCTCTTTGGTTGGGTTGTTGTCTCTTTGACACATTCCCCGTTTCCCTTCTCAATTTTATATATAGGCCTAATAGTTAAAACAAATAATGTGATGTAGTAATTACATGATCATATTTTGATGTTTTTCAGGATGGTGATTACAATAAAGAGATACCAGCTATGTATGACAGTTCCGTCAACAATGTAGTAGGTTGTCAGCAGGGAGAATTCCTTACAGCAAGCAATCTGGGGCGACAGTTTTGTGTCAAATGCCATGGCAATAATCATCTTAAAGTGAAGCTTTTGGCTGGATTCAGTCCTTTAAATTGGGTATGAAAACAATATTGGAAAGCAATTTTGTGTCAGCAATGTATATAAATATATTTTTTTTTATTATGGTTTTATAATCTTTCTTTTCTATTTGTCAAAATCAACTTGTATACATTAGGTATGTCCCTACAGTATTTATACAAGTTCTAATTTTTCTGGTTTTATATATATTAAAACAGAAAAGTTAGAACTTGTAAAAATATATATTGCATGAATAGAAAAGCCTGAATGAGCTGTAAATAAAATTGAATTACAAACAATATCTTCACATTCTTTAAATTTTTTCCATTCTGAGTTAATACATTTTTGTACATTGATTTATTTAATGCATTTATACACATGTTATATGATCGCTTCAAGAATAAGGGTAATTTTTCAATTACATTGCAATCAAAGTCTGTTCTTAAAGGAATGACTGTAATATTTTTTCTGTCTATGAAGAAATAACATCAAAAATGTGGTGCACACTGAATAACCCGCGTAGCAGGTTATTTTAAAGTGTGCACCACATTTTTTATGTTATTTCAAATAGACAGAAAAAATATTACAGTCAATTCTTATAATTTAATTCTAAATTCCATTTTAAACCGGAGTAAACCATGAAAAAACGTTGATGACGTCACGATCACATGACAAAATTATGTCTATGAGCTGATAAACAAAACAACGTCAGCCAATCAGAAGACGCGTTACATCCAAAATTAAATTATTGTAAAATATCCTCATCAAAGATACCAGGCTTATAATTTTGTACGCATGACACACCATTTTGTCTACAAAAGAATCATCAGTGATGCTCAAATCTAAAAAGTTGAAAGGCCAAATAAATAGATATTTTGACAAAACCGTTTAAAGAATGATGTAAATAAATATGTGTGTACATGCTATTAGTGTTTATACTTAGATTTTACAAAGAATTTAACTTGTAGGATGATTATGATAATGAATTCATGATCCACAAAGAAAACATTGAGAAAAATTATGGTACATGTGTGAATTGTCAAATGATGGTTGATCGAGAAATTGAGAAACAGGATCACTTGTTATCTAGGAAAGTTGTGCAGTATCATCAACAAAAGGCTGCTGAATATATGGAGAGGAATAGTCATAAAGAGGAAGAACAAAAAGAAAATATACCACTTGTAAGGAAATACATTAAATATATAACTATTTAGGTCAAAAGGGTCAAAATGTGTGTTTTTGGTTTCTCTGACCAACAACTTAGCCTGTACCGTTAGCCACAAGTCTAATGCCCCAGACTAGCAATAACTAGTAAACTTTATTGGGACAAGTAAATTATTGCAAAACTTTGTTTAGGCTCATAAGGAAAATATCTGAATATTTGTCTTTGGACAAGTAGTATGAAAAGATTTTGGTGCAGTTCATGTAACCATGGTAAACATTACCTTTATACTTGATCATATTATGCACCAGCATTGATCAAAACTTCATACATTGTCTTTAATTTTTATTGACAAATTTCAAATTGTGGACTTTTGGTAAATTGATTTATATCAAACTGGACAAAATATTTTTAGGTTTTCACCCCAAAAGAAAATACCAACTTAAGGATGATTAAAATTATAACACACAAACAAAGGTGTCGGCATACACAAATTTACTTTTAAGCAACTAAATAAGCTTTGAATAATTTAAGACTCTTTGCCATGACCTTAACATTTGGCAGATCATTCTAAAAGCAAAACTACTCAGTTATGTCAGGAGCAGTGGGCAGAGCATTACTCAGTTATGTCTGAGCTTTGACTGTCCATAGAAATATATCTGATTTTCGTGTTGGTTTTTGTGGATTTTCTGTATATTAACTGTTGTAATGTGTTCCTTATCAAAGTATGGATTTTTTATTTCACAGATCCAGGGAAATCAAAAACAACTAACTTTCTACATCATGAAGATAATATCTGTTATGGCATTACTCCTAATGATAGTTGTACAAAGTAATTCTAATTTGTTAGACAATACTCCAACAGAGCAAGGTGGTAGTTGGCTTCAAGAAATAAACAGTGATTATAAAGAACTCATAAGTAATATAGATATACCATCACTGATAATCCTAGACAGAACTCTAATGAACTGTACATGGATACAACTAGCCATTATCATAGGATGTATAGCTGATTTGATATCAAAAAGACTTTTGATGAAACAAAACTATATGTGAGTTGATTTTATGTAAGATTGCCTTTTCAGTACTAATATGGTTAGAGTATTCATTAACAAAATGAAATAGGCGAGAGTTAGCTAGTTTAAAGAGTATCATACCAGCATTGGATTTGGCAAAAATATCAAATTTTTCGAGGTTGTAGTTAAATTTGTTTTTGATCCCAAGCTACCGACTCTGTAATTTATAGGAAGGAAACCCTGAACCAAAACCTAAATACATATAAAACCTGAAGTAACAGTAATTATCATTGTCAACTTTCCTGACTTGTAACAAGTATATAAACTGAGAGGGTATGTGAACTTATTTTGTGAATATTCAATATTATTTCTCAATTTTTTGAATAACAGTCAGAGCTCTGACATAAACAAGTCAGAATAAAATGACTTCTTCAAGTCAGAAAGTGTTTTGAAATTCTGACCTGTACGCGTCAATTTTTGTTTTGCGTAGTTTTCACTCGAGTCCGTCAAACCAGAAGTTATTTTGAATTTGCCGCCGATCTACGACACATACGATCACGTGGTTTTTTGCAAGCGATCACGTGTTTGAGAGTCGTTGTTTTGGAAGTGTCTCGAACGAGAAGCCATTGAATATTATATTGATTATTTACGATTTTTAGTGAAAATCTAGGTCATTGTGGGCATTTTTAGAAAGGTAATTCATATTACCTCCGTATTTTCATGGGCATTTTTATATTTTTTGCCTATAAAGAAGTTCCTTGCAAGTTATTTTTTTGCTGTTTCATGAAGGCGCGCGACCTGTAAATACGGACGCGTGGTCTTTGAGATGACCTGGTGTTTGACAATTCTGACTTGTTCAGGTCAGAAAATGTTGTTATGATAATGAATTGTTATTTTCGGGAGATAACTCGTGTTGTCTTAAACAATATTAACATTATTAACCAGTCAGTTCAATTTAAAAAGTAAAATTATTGCTTCGAGCTGAACATCGTCACGTGATTTTTCTATTTTTAAACTCAATCACGAATTGATTTTTGTCGAGCCTTCGACTTTAGTCGAAAAAGCGAGACATAGCGATCCTACATTCCGTCGGCGTCGTCGTCGTCGGCGGCGTCCACAAATATTCACTCTGTGGTTAAAGTTTTTGAAATTTTAATAACTTTCTTAAACTATCCTGGATTTCTACCAAACTTGGACAGAAGCTTGTTTATGATCATAAGATAGTATCCAGAAGTAAATTTTGTAAAAATAAAATTCCATTTTTTCCTTATTTTACTTATAAATGGACTTAGTTTTTCTGCCGGTAAATATTACATTCACTCTGTGGTTAAAGTTTTTAAAATTTTAATAACTTTCTTAAACTATCCTGGGTTTGTACCAAACTTGGACAGAAGCTTGTTTATGATCATAAGAGTTTCTAGAAGCAAATTTATTAAAAAGAATTAATTTTTTTTCCTTATTTTACTTTAAAATGGACTTAGATTTTCTGCCAGGAAACAACACATTCACTCTGTGGTTAAAGTTTTTAAAATTTTAATAACTTTCTTATACTATTTTGGATTTGTACCAAACTTGGACAGAAGCTTGTTTATGATCAAAAGCTAGTATCTAAAAGGAAATTTTGTAAAAAAATAAATCTATTTTTTCCGTATTTTACTTTTAAATGGACTTAGATTTTCTGCCAGGAAACAACATATTCACTCTGTGGTTAAAGTTTTTAAAATTTTAATAACTTTCTTATACTATTTTGGATTTGTACCAAACTTGGACAGAAGCTTGTTTATGATCAAAAGCTAGTATCTAAAAGGAAATTTTGTAAAAAAATAAATCTATTTTTTCCGTATTTTACTTTTAAATGGACTTAGATTTTCTGCCAGGAAACAACATATTCACTCTGTGGTTAAAGTTTTTAAAATTTTAATAACTTTCTTATACTATTTTGGATTTGTACCAAACTTGGACAGAAGCTTGTTTATGATCAAATGCTAGTACCTAGAAGGAAATTTTGTTTTCTTCCAGTTAACATTACATTCAGTCTGCAGTTAAAGTTTTTAAACATTTATTAGATTCATAAACTATCCTGGAATTTTACCAAACTTGAACAGAAGCTTCTTACAATCAAAAGATAGTATCAAGAGGAATCTTTTTATTGATTTACTTCCTCATTTTTGTTTAGCCTGCGATTAACAGAAAAAGTAGGCGAGACACTGGGTTCCGCGGAACCCTTACGAATTTTTTAACCTTTCTGATTCGTTTCTCCCTATGAGAAAAATGATCATTGTGAATATTGATATGATGATAATGAAACGAAAATGGGAAAAATTTTAATAAAAGAAAAAGGAAGGGAGGGGTTTAACTAAAGAACCCAAGGTTTTTTTTCTTATTTTTAAAGTTATAACTTGAGAACAATAAGTGATGCACACACCTGGTCTTCATTTATGATCATGGGACATGATAAAACAAATCAAATGAAATGTAGGGCAAGTCTCCAGGGATCACCCCTATCCCTGTCATTTCTCTATTCCTCTTTATAATGTCAAATTGATTTGAATGAAATATACCGGGCTAGTCTCCAGGTTTACCCCCACCCCCTGCCATTTGCAAATGTTCTTATATTTTGTAAACGGTAGAGATCCCCACCCCTAAACCATATATATTCTTGTATGGGACAATTTAACAAATCAAATGATATGTTGAGGAGGTCCCTGGGGGTCACCCCTACCCCTCCTGTTTGAAAACTTGTAAACGGTCGAGATCCCCACCCCTAAACCATATATTTTCTTGAATAGGACAATAAAACAAATCAAATGAAATATAGGGGAAGTCCCTTGGGGTCACCCCCACCCCCTCCTGTGTGAAAACTTGTAAACGGTCCGGATCCCCACCCCTTAACCATATATTTTCTTGTAAGGGTCAATAAGACAAATCAAATGAAATAAAGGTGAAGCCCCTGAGGGTCATGCCACCCCCTCATGTTTGAAAACTTGTAAACGGTCGAGATCCCCACCCCTAAACCATATACATTCTCGCACAGGACAATAAAACAAATCAAATGAAATATAGGGGAAGTCCATTGGGGTCATCCCCATCCCCCTTTTTGAAATGTTCTGGATCACCACCCCTAAAGGTAAACCATATGATATTCCTGTTCGCCATTTCAAGAAGATTTGAATGACATGCAGGGTCAAACCCTAGGCGTCACTTATGCATATCACTTTACTAGACAAAACCAATTTGTACTGGAACTTGCCCAATGTCAGGCAACCATGGGAATGACGAATTATGGGAGCTTTGTTTGGGAGACTTCTCAACAGCATCCTGTTACAATTATTTCTTGTTTATTTTAATCTGCTGAGAGACCACCTTTACATATTACAAAATGTATATTTATCAGTGTTTGTGCAAACAGAATTGTCTATTCAGTATTATTTTCCTCTCACATGCATCACATCTTATTAATTACATGGATATAGGAAGATGTGGTATGAGTGCCAATGAGACAACTCTCCATCCAAGTTACAATTTATAAAAGTAAACCATTATAGGTCAAGGTACGGCCTTCAACACAGAGCACTGGCTCACACCGAACAGCAAGCTATAAAGGGCCTAAAAAAATTACTAGTGTAAAACCATTCAAACGGAAAAACCAACGGTCTAATCTGTATATAAAAAAAAAAATTTTGGCATATTTGTTTTCCTCTGAAATTACACATCTATAATTCTTACCCCAGATGCTTAGCCACATGAAGCATTTACCTCTTATTTGAGACAAAGATAGTCTTTGTTTCTACAGAAGTGAGAAGAACATTGGAAGTCAGAATGTTCTGACTTATAAAAGTCTGAATGTTCTGACTTAATAAGGTCAGAAAGACTCAGAATGTTCTGAAAATACTGACTTTTTTTAATGTTTAGAGTATTTTAGAATATGAATGCACTTGTCATGCTAGTACCATAAGAAACTCTGACAAGATTTTGTTCCCAAACAACAATTTTTAAAGATATTAAGAATAACAAGTGTACAATGGAACATAAATTACAAAGTTATAAGTGTTGTGAAAAAAGCTATTTAAAAAAAAAATCAATAGATAGTTATCTTTCAACTTTTACATGTATTTAAAAAACAGTGAAAATATTATGGATTATATGTACGGCTTCTTGAAGGACAACAAAGTTACCATATTTAGTCTGAATTTGTATGTTTTTTCTCCTCAAAATTTTGTTAACATTAATAATGTCGGCTTTTTTCTTAACTAATTTTAAACATTCTTAATTATAATTAAATTTCCCCAACATTTAATTTCTAAAGTCAAATTGAAAGTTGTCTTCACAGATTCAATGTGTCTGAAAATGTTATATTGAAAAAACAATACTTATATCCTCAAATAAAATGGGCATACCATGAGTTTAATGGTCATGCAGATATGCAATCCAGGATGTTAACAATCAGAGTTTAGATTACAGTCATATAGTAATAGGCAGAGTTTTTCTTATATAATCAATAACCAGAGTAAGGATAATTGATTAATAGAGGTTTAGTTTAATATAAGTAATAAACAAAGCTAATTAATACACTTGCAATCACATACATGTAGTTAAATTAGTAAATACAGAATATTTATACAAAATTCAGACAGAAATACTGTAATAGGTCAAGTCATTAGGGACGACATCAAAAGTTCAATGTAGGATAAAAAACTTAATTCACATCACATAGTTTTTTCACTGACCCACCCACCCCCCCTCTTAACTTAATTTGGGAAAGATTGATTGACCAATATGGATTTATGTAAAATCGATTTTGGATAAACAAAACTTGCAGCAACTTTAACCCCACCCCCACCCCCAAACTATTTGATTTAAGTTTTTTTTATCCTACATTGGTCTTTTGATGGCGTCCCTTAGAATGTGCTGACTTTGTACATGTTGTAGTGATAGTTATGGCACCCATACAACATATAGGAATCAGTCAAAAGGAGAGAAAAATTCCTGAAATTTGTCACATAGTGACATTTGTGAGTCGGAATAACAAAATATAGACTCATTAATCTCTCCATCTTTTCAAAAATTATGAACCAGATTTTATGCATATCCATTTAGTTTTTGACGGACTCTTTTAAGTCAGAACATGATTTGACCTGTTTGAGTCAATTTGCAGAACAAAATTTCCAATCAAAGCTATGTGTTCTTCCTCTTAGCCCCCTTCTGAATCTGCCACTGTTGAGTTTATTAATTGATTTTTCCATACATTATCATTAATATCAAATGGCAATGCCTGACTTAATAATTTCAATAAATTTAGTTTTTGACTGATTTTTAAAAGTCAGAACATGACTTGACCTGTTTAAGTCAATTTGCAGAACAAAATTTCCAATCAAAGCTAGGTGTACTTCCTTTAAGCCCTGCAATGCCCGGCTTAAATATTTCAATAAATTTATTTTAGTTTTGGACTGACTCTTTTAAGTCAGAACATGATTTGACCTGTTTAAAACAAAATACATTTAATATTGAATATACCAAATAAACTTTTTTATAGTCCTCATTATTGTGACTTATGGGGACTTTATTCTCTCTGTCTTTTATCTGGCTCACCCATACATTTTTAAATCAATATGACAATACTATACTTAAAAGTTGTAATAAGTTTAGTTTTGTTTGACTCTTTGAAGTCAGAACATGATTTGACCTGTTAAAGTCAGTTTACAGAACAAAATTTCCAATCAAAGCTAGGTGTTTTTCCTTTAAGCCCTGCTTCTGAATCTGCCATTTTCGAGTTTATTATTTGATAAGTTTTTAGAAACAATTAAGTCAAATGGTAATTTATTTTAGTGGATCTTACATATATTTCCTGTGTCTTTTATCTGACGTTCCCATACATTCATTAAATAACATATGGCAATGCCCAGCTTATATATTTCAATAAATTTATTTTAGTTTTTCACTGACTCTTTTAAGTCAGAACATGATTTGACCTGTTTAAAACAAAATACATTTAATATTGAATATACCAAATAAACTTTTTTATAGTCCTCATTATTGTGACTTATGGCGACCTTATTTCCTCTGTCTTTTATCTGGCTCACCTATATATTTTTAAATCAATATGACAATACTAGACTTAAAAGTTGTAATAAGTTAAGTTTTGTTTGACTCTTTGAAGTCAGAACATGATTTAACCTGTTAAAGTCAGTTTACAGAACAAAATTTCCAATCAAAACTGGTCTTTTCCTCTAAGCCCCCCCTCCTAATCTGAATCTGCTACTGTTGAGTTAATTAATTGATAAGTTTGTTTAGAAACAATTCAGTCAAATGGTTTTTAAAATAATATTTTTTATAACCAAAAGTTCCATATGTTAACTTAACAGAAAAAAAAGTCATGAAAATGCAGAAATAGAATAAAATTTTAAGATAATTTGATGAAATTTGTAAACAAAATACATTTGAATATTAAATATACCAAAAAAACTTTTTTATAGTCCTCATTATTGTGACTTTATTATTGGGTGTCTTTTATCTGATTTTCCCATACATTCTTAAATGCATATGACAATTCCAGACTTGAAAGTTGCAATAATTAGTAAAAGTATAGTTTTTGACTGACTCTTTGAAGTCAGAACATAATGTGACTTGTTCAAGTCAGTTTGCACAACAGGATTTACCTCAATGAAATATTAAGATATCAAATATATACCAAATAAACTGCATATTTTGGCGTTAATATTGATTCACTTATAGGGTCTTTACATCGGCACTAAACACATTTATTTAAAAACCAGTTGTTGGCATGACACGGGTTATGTTCTTCTCATATATGTTATGATGGTATGATACTAAACCTCTAACGGGAAGGATTGTGCCTGATATTCATATGATGAAGACATAATCTTTCAATCAGTTTAATTGAGGTCTGGAGCTGGCATGTCAGTTAACTGCTAGTAGTCTGTTGTTATTTATGTATTATTGTCATTTTGTTTATTTTCTTTGGTTACATCTTCTGACATCAGACTCGGACTTCTCTTGAACTGAATTTTAATGTGCGTATTGTTATGCGTTTACTTTTCTACATTGGCTAGAGGTATAGGGGGAGGGTTGAGATCTCATAAACATGTTTAACCCCGCCGCATTTTTGCGCCTGTCCCAAGTCAGGAGCCTCTAGCCTTTGTTAGTCTTGTATTATTTTTAATTTTAGTTTCTTGTGTACAATTTGGAGATTAGTATGGCGTTCATTATCACTGAACTAGTATATATATTTGTTTAGGGGCCAGCTGAAGGACGCCTCCGGGTGCGGGAATTTCTCGCTGCATTGAAGACCTGTTGGTGGCCTTCTGCTGTTGTCTGTTCTGTGGTCGGGTTGTTGTCTCTTTGACACATTCCCCATTTCCATTCTCAATTTTATTTTATATAGTTCTAAAAATTGTGACTTAATATTTGTGATCTTTTTTCCTACTTGTATCCATACATTCTAACAATCACATCACAATCATGACAATGCCCGACTGTTACAGTTGCAATCCATTTAGTGTTTGACAGACTCTTATAAGTCAGAACATGATTTGACCTGCTTGAGTCAGTTTACAGAACACAATTTCCAATCAAAGCTATGTGTTCTTCCTCTTAGTCCCCTTCTGAATCTGCCACTGTTGAGTTTATTAATTGATAAGTTTTAAGAAACAATTAAGTCAAATGGTTATTTATCTTAGAGGATCTTGCATATATTTCGTGTGTATTTTATATGACTTCTCCATACATATCATTAATATCATATGGCATTGGCAATGCCTGACTTAAAAATTTCAATAAATTTAGTTTTTGACTGATTTTTTAAAGTCAGAACATGATTTGACCTGTTTAAGTCAATTTGTCAGAACATAATTTGACCTGTTCAAGTCAGTTTGCAGAACAAAATTTCCAATTAAAGCTAGGTGTACTTCCTTTAAGCCCTGCTTCTGAATCTACCATTTTTGAGTTTATTATTTGATAATTTTTTAGAAACAATTAAGTCAAATGGTTATTTATTTTAGGGGATCTTACATATATTTCCTATGTCTTTTATCTGACGTTCTCATACATTCATTAATATCATATGGTAGTGTCCAACTTCAAAATTTCAATAAACTTAGTTTTGGACTGACTGTTTTAAGTCAGAACATGATTTGACCTGTTTAAAACAAAATACATTTAATATTGAATATACCAAATAAACTTTTTTATAGTCCTCATTATTGTGACTTTAGGGGACCTTATTTCCTCTGTCTTTTATCTGGCTTTCCCATACATTTTTAAATCAATACGACAATACTAGACTTAAAAGTTGAAATAAGTTTAGTTTTGTTTGACTCTTTGAAAGCAGAACATGATTTGACCTGTTAAAGTCAGCTTACAGAACAAAATTTCCAATCAAAGCTAGGTGTTCTTCTTCTAAGCCCCCCCCCCCCCCCTAAATATGAAACTGCTACTGTTGAGTTAATTAATTGATAATTTTTTTAGAAACAATTCAGCCAAATGGTTATTAAAATATTATTTTTTTTGGCAACCACAAGTTCTATGTGTAAACTTAACAGAAAAGAAAAGTCATGAAAATACAGAAATAAAATAAAATTTTAAGATAATTTGATGAAAATCTTTAAAAACAGAATGCATTTGATATTGAATATACCAAATAAACTTTTTTATAGTCCTCATTATTGTGACGTAAGGGGACCTTATTTCATCTGGCTTTTATCTGGCTTTCCTATACATTTTAAAATCAATATGAAAATCCTAAGACTTAAAAGTTGAAATAAGTTTAGTTTTGTTTGACTCTTTGAAGTCAGAACATGATTTGACCTGTTAAAGTCAGTTTACAGAACAAAATTTCCAATCAAAACTAGGTCTTCTTCCTCTAAGCCCCCCCCCCCCCCCTTTTTCCCTTTATCTGAATCTGCTACTGTTGAGTTAATTAATCATGTTAATTGATAAGTTTTTTTAGAAACAATTCAGTCAAATGGTCTTTAAAATAATATTTTTTACAACCAAAAGTTCCATGTGTTAACTTAACAGAAAAGAAAAAGTCATGAAAATACAGAAATAGAATAAAATTTTAAGATAATTTGATGAAACTTGTAAACAAAATACATTTGAATATTACATATACCAAACAAACTTTTTTATAGTCCTCATTATTGTGACTTTATTATTGGGTGTCTTTTATCTGTTTTTCCCATACATTCTTAAATGCATATGACAATTCCAGACTTAGAAGTTGCAATAATTAGTTAAAGTATAGTTTTTGACTGACTCTTTGAAGTCAAAACATAATTTGACCTGTTTAAAACAAAATACATTTAAATATTTAATATACCAAATAAACTTTTTTATATAATCCTCATTATTGTGACTTTAGGGGACCTTATTTCCTCTGTTTTTTATCTGGCTCTCCCATACATTTTAAATCAATATGACAATACTAGACTTAAAAGTAGTAATAAGTTTATTTTTGACTGACTCTTTGAGGTCAGAACATGATTTGACCTGTTAAAGTCAGTTTACAGAACAAAATTTCCAATCAAAGCTAGGTGTACTTCCTTCAATCGAAGAAAGTCCTTGCTTTCAGACTGCTTCTGAATCTGCCATTTTCGAGTTTATTATTTGATAAGTTTTTAGAAACAATTAAGTCAAATGGTTATTTATATTAGGGGATCTTAACATATATTTCCTGTGTCTTTTATCTGACGTTCCCATACATTCATTTAATATCATGTCAATGCCCGGCTTAAATATTTCAATAAATTTATTTTAGTTTTGGACTGACTCTTTTAAGTCAGAACATGATTTGACCTGTTTAAAACAAAATACATTTAATATTGAATATACCAAATAAACTTTTTTATAGTCCTCATTATTGTGACTTATGGGGACCTAATTTTCTCAGTCTTTTATCTGGCTTACCTATACATTTTTAAATCAATATGACAATACTAGACTTAAAAGTTGTAATACGTTTAGTAAGTCAGAACATAATGTGACTTGTTTGAGTCAGTTTGCACAACAGTATTTACCTCAATGAAATATTAAAATAATAAATGTTTTGCTCTTAATACATTTAGCTTAAAGTGGATGAGAATATATCTTTTATTAACATAGTCTTATCATGAATAAGTGTCTTGTTTTTCCTTGGAAGATTTGAAGTAATGTCATGGTACTAGTAAATGTATCCAATATTGTATTTTGTAAATCTTTTGATATTCAGAAAATTGTATGATCCATTTTTTCTCACCTGGTTTTTCTTTGTATTTTGAAATAATTGAAAGTGATGAGATAAATATATTATGTTTAGATTCTGGAAAGGAGAAGGTATGATGTCAGATGAGCCCCACTTTTTAAAACTCTTTAATTCGAAACTAGTAATCACCATATTTTTATGGAGATTGATAACAAAGTGGTAGTAATGACTGCTTCAAATCAGAACAAAAATGACCTCTCGAAGTCAAAATGCATTAAAAAGGGGCATAAATCTTATTAGAATATGAAGATATTAAGTCACAATATTTTGTGCAAAAGCTGATCTGTGGAAGTCATTTTATGATAAATTAAAGTCTGACATAAACTGACCTGTACAAGTCATATTCTGTTGAGTGCAAGAAGGGAGACAACACTTACATCAAATTATATCTGACCTATGGAAGTCATTTTATTCTGACTTGTTTATGTCAGAGCTCTGACTGAATAACAAAAAAGATACACAAATTTGATAATTCACTTATAATTCTGTTTATTTTCATACCTTGTTTTATCATTTGATATTTGTCATAGTAACTTTACTCTCTTGATATTAGAACTTTATTTACATATCTTTTCCTTTCAGATTAGGGTTTGTAGATCTAGGATCATTTGTTCTATGGTTTGTGGCTTTCCTGCTTCAGTATATATTTAGTGAGTGGTCAGAGAAAAATGCAGAATTGCTGATGAGTGTTACAAATCTAGTCTTCACTTTTTCTTCCATGGTTGGCAAATATCCGAGAAAACCCATTCAACTTAAAATAGCCAGGTATGATGCAGTATAAACTACAATAAATTTAGAAATTATTGCAAGGTTTTTATTAATGTAAATAATGTTAATAACAGCTGAATAAGGTGTGGTTATAGAGGTGCAAAAATGTTCAGAAAGACCAGGTATATCAATTGCCTGTTTCTGCTTAAATTGTCACACGACTCTGTATATCATATTTTGTCCTTAAATCTATTTTTACTCTTTTTTTTTAATTTTTTGGCTACAATCTTAAAAACTACAATAAATAAAGAGAAACTTGCAAACATTTTCATGATTTTGAGCTTAACAAGCTTTGCCAATAGGTCCACATTGGAGAAATTGTTATTCGTAACTTCTCTTTCGAGTATATGTCTTTAAATGACAAGTTTTACCAATTTTTGTGATTTGACGAAAATAAGATAAGACACAGAATACACAACAAAATTATTATCAAAATAAGATCTACAAATTAGTGAACATGGTAGTATTTGTTATTGCCCTGTAATGACAATGTTTACCCTTTTTTAGCTCACCTTGCCTTAAAAGGGCTATGATTGCTATTCACATCACTTGGCATCCTTTTTATCATTTTTACAGACATGTTCTCTTCTGAAACTACTGGGCCACAACCTTGCTTGGTGTATTTAAATTAAAACGTAGTTGCCAAGACTAATGATAGGATTGATTGATTGATTGTTTAATGCCACTTTCAACACTATTGTTCTATTTCATGGCGGTCAGTTTTTGTTGGTAGAGGAAGCTGGAGTCCCCAGAGAAAACCACCGACCTTCGGTAGGAAAACTGCCAATCCTAGTCAATTAAGATTGGAGTCGAGTGCACTTTGAGTGGGGTTCGAACTCACAACCTCAGTGTTGACTGGCTAGTGATTACAGTAGTTGAACTACTTAGACAACTCGGCCACCAAGGCCCCTACTAATGATAGGACATACAGGTATTGTCTGTAAGCTTGAAAAGCTGTTATAGAGGAGATCCAGGTCATAATCTTGCCTGTGAAATGATGATTTAAGTCGCTCGCCAAAGAATTTTTAAAATCACTAAAACTCACCAGCCGAATGACTACATAGTGAAGTCAAGTCGCTATCAAAATCGGTATAAGGGAGTATAAAGTCGCACTGGTAAACAAAATTGGCGACTGACATGGAAAATCGAGATTTTCAAAACGACCAAGGACTAATACTGTCGATGAGTTATCATCTTACGATGATTTTTGTCATCAGGATTTTGCGTAATCACTCAGCTGATTTGTTTTAAGTATGGGTGATTTTTTGCTATTCATTGATAAAAATTGAAATATAAAAAAGTAAAAAAAAAACAGCTAATGGATAGTTTGATTGCAAACGCTTGGTCAGTTTGTGATCAGCAGTGTGTTTTTTTCCATGACCAACTTGTTAATAAGAGAGATATCTTTTATCATGTTTATTACAGAAATAATAAAAATCAGCTCTTTATCAGTTAATTTATATGTGATTGACAGATATCTTCATTTATAGGTCTAGAACCATTCACGAGAATCTCAAATTACAACTGACATGATGTCCTGGATTTACTAAAATTTAAATTATGACATAAAGAAGTGATATAAAAAAAAAGCCAAGTTATCAGATAAACTGGGAGTCATATTTTTCTGGATTTTAAAAAATAAATTGAGGCAGATGCATATGAGATTAATGCATGATATACTAGCAACAAATTTATTGAAATTTAATTCAAGTTGACAGTGCACATGATATGACTAAATAAATAACATGGCGTTTTACGTTTCCGCAAATTGGCATCTTAAAAACTACAATAAATAAAGAGAAACTTGCAAACATTTTCATGATTTTGAGCTTAACAAGCTTTGCCAATAGGTCCACATTGGAGAAATTGTTATTCGTAACTTCTCTTTCGAGTATATGTCTTTAAATGACAAGTTTTACCAATTTTTGTGATTTGACGAAAATAAGATAAGACACAGAATACACAACAAAATTATTATCAAAATAAGATCTACAAATTAGTGAACATGGTAGTATTTGTTATTGCCCTGTAATGACAATGTTTACCCTTTTTTAGCTCACCTTGCCTTAAAAGGGCTATGATTGCTATTCACATCACTTGGCATCCTTTTTATCATTTTTACAGACATGTTCTCTTCTGAAACTACTGGGCCACAACCTTGCTTGGTGTATTTAAATTAAAACGTAGTTGCCAAGACTAATGATAGGATTGATTGATTGATTGTTTAATGCCACTTTCAACACTATTGTTCTATTTCATGGCGGTCAGTTTTTGTTGGTAGAGGAAGCTGGAGTCCCCAGAGAAAACCACCGACCTTCGGTAGGAAAACTGCCAATCCTAGTCAATTAAGATTGGAGTCGAGTGCACTTTGAGTGGGGTTCGAACTCACAACCTCAGTGTTGACTGGCTAGTGATTACAGTAGTTGAACTACTTAGACAACTCGGCCACCAAGGCCCCTACTAATGATAGGACATACAGGTATTGTCTGTAAGCTTGAAAAGCTGTTATAGAGGAGATCCAGGTCATAATCTTGCCTGTGAAATGATGATTTAAGTCGCTCGCCAAAGAATTTTTAAAATCACTAAAACTCACCAGCCGAATGACTACATAGTGAAGTCAAGTCGCTATCAAAATCGGTATAAGGGAGTATAAAGTCGCACTGGTAAACAAAATTGGCGACTGACATGGAAAATCGAGATTTTCAAAACGACCAAGGACTAATACTGTCGATGAGTTATCATCTTACGATGATTTTTGTCATCAGGATTTTGCGTAATCACTCAGCTGATTTGTTTTAAGTATGGGTGATTTTTTGCTATTCATTGATAAAAATTGAAATATAAAAAAGTAAAAAAAAAACAGCTAATGGATAGTTTGATTGCAAACGCTTGGTCAGTTTGTGATCAGCAGTGTGTTTTTTTCCATGACCAACTTGTTAATAAGAGAGATATCTTTTATCATGTTTATTACAGAAATAATAAAAATCAGCTCTTTATCAGTTAATTTATATGTGATTGACAGATATCTTCATTTATAGGTCTAGAACCATTCACGAGAATCTCAAATTACAACTGACATGATGTCCTGGATTTACTAAAATTTAAATTATGACATAAAGAAGTGATATAAAAAAAAAGCCAAGTTATCAGATAAACTGGGAGTCATATTTTTCTGGATTTTAAAAAATAAATTGAGGCAGATGCATATGAGATTAATGCATGATATACTAGCAACAAATTTATTGAAATTTAATTCAAGTTGACAGTGCACATGATATGACTAAATAAATAACACGGCGTTTTACGTTTCCGCAAATTGGCATTACTTTTCCGGGAAAAAAAGATGACGTTTCTGGAAAAAAAAGTCTACGTTTCCGCAAATAAATATCTTACTTTTCGGGAAAAAAAAGTAACTTTTCTGGAAAAAATAAATTATTACTTTTCCGCAAATAATTAAGGAATACCTGTTGATCGAAAGCAAAGCCATAATAAAAAATAAATATTTATTAAGTTAAAGGTCATCATAATATGCAAGTAAAATTCATCATTAAAATGTATGAAAACGTATGTTCAAAAGTCAGCACTAATCAGATATATCTTGATATGAGTTCATAAGTCAGTTCTGGCAGAATATTTGTAGCCAACACGTCGTTCAAAGTCCACAGTAGTACATTCACCGTTTACAAGTTTTGTATTTTGTTCAAGAAGGAAGTCCATCTTCTCCTTTTCATATTTCCAAACGGGTGCTTTTACAGTTAGAGTTCTTATCTTAATGTATGATGTTTGTTGCAGTTTCAATAACACATTGACAAAGACAAAAATGTTAGGATGGCTAGCGTAAAACTGCTCGTTCAGGTGGGCATGAAAAGACTCGGCACCATTCGTTGTTCTCTTTTCCTCGGGGTCAGGAGGTGATGCCCAAATGGTTGGTGGAAATCTCGAATTGCCATCTATATAAAATTCCAATATATAATCGGCAAACTTCATGCATTTATCATCAGATGGAGCATCGGCTACCAATTCAATAAAGCATTCTTCAATCTTGTCAGTTGGCAAGTAAGCCAAACCAAAGAAATGTGTTAGCCAATTATCAAAATCTGAATCTTTGTCTTTGTAATCAGCACTCAGACCTAACGACTGAATTTTTCGCCACCAACTTTGTCCTAAATGAAATCTGCAACAACTGACTGAAGCAGCAGGAAATGTTTTCGTAACAGCAGTATGCATTGCACATTCAAAGTCAATATGAACTACCTCAGACTGGAGAGTTAATCTTTGGGTAGTGCACACATCAATAAGCAGATCCCACATTTTGATGTAACATTCCTCGGATTTAAGTAAAAGTAACGCAAATACAAGAGGAATGCAGTTACCATTTTTACATCCATGTATCGAATAAAGTTGGTAAAAGAATTTCGGGCACGATTTAAATGTGCCATCTATGAAAATATATGTTTACATATTTATAATTTACCAGGTAAATTTCCGGAAAAGTAATAAATACAAATTTTGGAAACGTATACTTTAAATTTCCGGAAACATAGTATTGGGACTTTGAAAAATTAGCAGAAATGCAATACGCCCAAATAACAACTATATTGTCTAAATGTTTTTTCAGAATTTTCATATAAATAATGTCCTTTAACAATGTTTAAAAACACTGCAAGTATATTTTTTATTGCATATGTAAAACAATTTCCTAAATGATAAGCACGAAAACACAACATAACCGAAATGGTTATGGAATTTCACTTCTCCAAGAAGTTGACCTCTTCTCCCTATTCTCTCATGAAAGGAGAAGTCATTCTCCCTCTCCAAAATCCTAGATTAGGCTTGAAGATCTGTCAAATACAGAATTGTTCAAAATGTCCAGATATACCTACTGTTTAAAGTTGATCAAATTTATATCAGATGACTCTTTTTTGGAATTGTCCAGGCGAAAAAAGGTTTCAGCTATCTTAATTAAACATGGCCTTACGATAAATATGTTTTAAATGTAATACATTTTAATTTACAGATATCCATTTAAAAGAATGTATACCAAACAACGTGCAGGACATTACAAACCAGAAATTGATACCTTTGCATTTGGAACCCCAATTAACATGATTAAAAATGGAAGAAATGGTGGTTAGTACTAAACGTGTATATTTAAATTTATTGTCTGTGATTTTTATTAAAAGTGGAATTTTTAAACCATTATTTGTATAAGTTTAAATGTATGCAGATATGGTCAGATTGTCAATGAGACATTTATCCAAAGGACAAAGATGTGAAGCAATACTGGTCACTGTATGGCCTTCATAATGAGCAAACACCATAGCAAATTTATAGCAAGTATAAAGGGCACCTGTATGACAAAATGTGAAAAAAATCAAGAGGAAAAAACTTTGAACTGCCTGATTTATGGTATAACAATGAATGAAAAACAAATATGGCAGTCAGCAACCAAGGACAACCACTTGATTGCAGGCCCCTTGCTTTGGATAATATGTATGCATATCATTAGGAAGTAGGATCAGTGAATAGACTTATAATACTGAAATATTCTGAATTTAATATTAATCTGAAAAAGTCTGAATATTCAATTTCTTACCATGTGTACAAGGAGACTGAAAATCCTGGTTATTTTATCTGTATGACCATGCTATAATATTATATGTTTGTTCTGATCTATCTTTGACCTTGGTTAATTAATTATGCAGATAGTTATCAGTGTTCCAGCTAGGATTTGAAAATAGAGGGGCGCGTTTTTAAAAAAGGGCACTTTAGTGCGTTCTCACTGAAAAAAATCAAATACTTAATATTACCACATAATGACATATTTTTAGCAAGCATGTAGCTATGTTAAATACTCTATACTATTATATACAAGTTTAAAAATCATTTATTTAGAACATATAAGTTAAAATCAAACTGAGAGCACTAATAGTCATTACTATATTCATTTCTCTTTCAGAACTACAGATTTTTTCAAAAGAAGAGTTCAAATGCAAATAAATATTAAACAACATTGACAAATATTCTGTTTTTCTCTTTGAAGAAGATTGTCACACATTGATCAAGAATTTTTTCAAATTTAGTTTCATCACAGTTTAATTTTACAGTTAATATTTTTGTTAATGTCTGAGTTTTCAAGTTTGCCCTGTGACTTGTCTTTATCAATTTGACCTGAGAGAATATTCTCTCCACCTCTGCTGTACTGAGTGGTTGTATTATTACAACACTGAATAGTTTTGCAACAAGAGGGTACATAGATAATAGGTTTTTATCCTTATGACAAGGTGAATGAAATAGCTCTAGCAGACTAGGTAAGGAACGATCTGTAAGTTCTGCTGATGACACCAGAGCTATAAAGTCCTGCCATTGAATAAGGAGAGTTTCAGGGTCCATGTCAAATGTATTTGCCAGAGCTTCTATCTCTGTATAACCATACATTATTTCAATGTTGTCTGTTCCTGTAAGGTCTGAAATGGCCAACTGATCGATTGTGTCAGCCTCCTTAACTAACTTATATATTTCCAATTAATCCATTGAGAAAGCACGCTCTGACTTTAGTGTCAAAATCTACTGTATATTTCATGTTGAGCGTATCTAATAATATCAATAAGTTTGTCAAAACGGATTTCAATAAGAAAATTGATACAAAAATCGGACTTTCGAGAGCTCCGTAATCGGCACAATAATAAATTAATTCAACTTTGAAAGTTTATTATCAATTCAACAAGCATCTCCGTATATTTCATGTTGAGCGTATCTAATAATATCAATATTAAAATTAGTCAATATGGATTTCAATTCAAGAAAAATTATATAAAAATCGGACTTTCGAGTGCTCCGTAATCGGCGGAATTTACAATAGAAGAACAATTGCGATATCTGATAGAAACCTTAATTTCTTCTTCTCGATTTTTCATAAAAGTAAAGAATTAAATTATTTTTTTACCGTTGATGGTCATTATTCTTGAAAAAAAGATGTAATAGACTGGCAAGTCTTTGATATGTTCTTCTTGTCATTTTCGAGTTGGTCAATTTTTCTTTTTTTCGTCAGCATTTTGTGTGTTGACGATTTACAATATCCTATTGGAATGATTCTTTTTTAATGAACGTTATTTTATAAATAACAAATACAATAGAAATGAACATCGTTCACATTTATTTTATAAATTCTATTTTGCATCGTCAGGTGTTAAAAAATCAATTCATTTAACTTGGCTGATTTGGTGCTTCAGGGCAAAGGGATTAGACAGGGTCGTAAATTTCACCTGATTAAGTAATTGACTCTAATCAAATAGGTGATTATATACAGGTAACAAGTGTCAACAATTTTAATCTGTTGTCTTAATGAAGTGTGTGTATAAAGAACTCAACAAAATGGCGACGATATGAGGAAAAAAGATCGTTTTTAAACTTTTTTCAAAAGGGCACAGAGGGGCGCATTAGAAGGGCTGAAGGGCGCTTAAAAAAGGCAGAGGGGCGCAAAATTTCGGGGGCGGGGCGCGGCGCCCCTCCATTTCATGCTAGCTGGAACATCGGTTATTGTCAAATAGTTTTTGACATAGACCTGTTTTTACACACAATATGATTGTGTATGTTGATATGCATAAGTTGACATGTTTTTGATAGTCAAAACACTAAGTTAATACTGTAAATTGAGAAATTTTTGCATTCATTTATTATTGCAATTTTTGGACAATTGAAGAAATGATGCATACAATTAATGCTATCAAATTTAAATACATGTACAAGCTTTATTTTTTAAGAAATTTATTCAGTGGCAATTTTCCTGTAAAAAGGATTTTCTAGGTTTTAGCACATGTAAATGTGAATAACACTTCATAAAGTTGATTCGTCTTAAGCATTTCCTGGATTAACCTTCATCAGGAAATCTCAAACACAGACATTTGAAAGCTATGTAGAGAACTAATGAATTAAAAGAACCCAAATTCATCCTAAGTCACCTTTTCCTGAGGTTGTTGGAACCTTATTTCTTAACACTTACTTAATTTTAAACAGGGATTTTTTAGAAAAGTATGTTATAAATTATGTCTGTTCTGAATCTTTTGACTATTGTGTTATGTACTTTAGTAAAACACAAGTCAAACAAATATTCTATTGTCTTTCAGGATTGTTTGATTCAAGATTTGTTAGTCCTGAGATTAGTCCTAAGATATCATTAAAGAAAACATCACAAAGACCATTGATATCTCCTGCAAAATTTCAGAAAAAGGTAACTAGTGACTTGTTATCTGTGATTGGTTGACTTGAATCTTGAAGACTGTTGAAGAAGGTCCAATATAAAGATAAGGAGATGTGGTTGCCAATGAGACAACTATCCACCAAAGTTCAAATGAAGTGGATACATTTGACCTTTAATTTCAGATGCATGAAAATATAGTTGCATCTATGGACATTGTATTTCTTTTATGCATTCCCAATTTATTTATGTTTTCATTAATGAAGTAGCAAGTAGGGAAATGAAATTACAATGAATAATTGGATGTGAATTTTATGATTTAGAAGATAATTGGTCAAGTTGATAAATGTAACATATAAATATAGCAGAACCTGTGTAACTGAATTAAAGACCCATAAATAAACTTGTCTATATTTCTAGTAAAAAATTTCCCAACAGTAGTACTAAGATCTGTATGTACATGTTGCTACATCTATACTACTAAAATAACGAGGTCCAATTTGTTAGCCAGCATGGTGTAAAAACGACAAATCAAAGAATTCAACTTTATATATAACTATATAACTAATATAGGACAATGGTGTTGATTAAAAATTACACCATCCAAGGCCCTTTTGCTTTCCACATAATTAATATTACCAATAACAAGTTCAGGGTCGAATAGGATACTGATACAAGTAGTACCTGTTACCTTTTGCCTCTGTCAGGGGCACACCAAAGTGTGTATTTGGGATTTGCTATATACACAGGTCATAATCACACCTGAACTTTGTCATTTTACAGGGATTGACACTACTAAAGTCAATCATTGACCACAAAAATATATCTACAAGTAGTTTTCTGTTCATGTAGTAAGAAAACCAGGACAGATTCAAACAGAAAGATTCTGAAAGCATAGAAAACTGTGCACCTTATAATCAGCATGACTTTATAAAATGACAATAAGAATACTAAAAATCCAGGCTGAAAATAAGGCGTACATACTTTAATTTAGTCATGGACCCGCGATGTCGCTGGTGTGTTCTAGTATAATATAAAAATAATAAGATGTGGTATGATTGCCAATGAGACAACTCTCCACCAGAGACAAAATGATGTAGAAGTTAACAACTACAGGTCACCATACAGCCTTCAACAATGAGAAAAACACATACTGCATGGTAAGCTATAAAAGGCCCTGAAAAGATAAATGTAAAACAATTCAAACAAGAAAACTAACGGCCTGATTGGTGTACAAAACAATAAACAAAAAACAAATATTTTATACACCAGCAATGACAACCACTGTATTATAGGCTCCTGACTTGGGAGTCGTTATGGAATAAAGGGGGATGTATTGAGAAAGGGAAGGCATCCTTATGAAGGAAAGGGTTAAGATTGAAATTGACATAGTTCAGTGAAATAAGTTCATATCAGAAATTTCTCTAATGTTGGTAGAAGTTTACAGTTCTCGGACATTACTTTGCATCTACAGATGTTTTTATTATTTTTTAGCTGTCAATGAAAATAGATAATGATAATAGAGTTTCTGAACACGCTGAAGGAGAGGAGTAGAAAGTATATGCTGCATGACATGTTGATGTGTAGGAGTAAAGGTTATACACATGTTACACATGACAATATCTAAAATGACAAGTCACCCTGGATATGTGCATGAAGTATTTGCCATTGGACTTTTATCAAACCACAACTTATATGGCACCGGATTGATTTGGTCCTGTATATCAAAACATTTTAACTGTAACAGGAGAACATGCATACAAATGAAGATAATTGATATCCCAGAGTTTCTGATTGAGAGCACTGCACAGAAAAATAAGATGTAAAACATTATAGTTTACTGAAGTTTATATTATACATTTGTGACACATGACAATATCTAAATGATACCGTATCCTGATAATGCATGAAGTATTTTCCACTGGACTGTTATAAATTCACAATCAATATGATGGCATTGGATTGATTTGGCCCTTTATTTCATACATCTTAACTGTAACATGATCTTCCTAAAACAAATGCTTCAATTATGATATTATGTGGAATTATATATTTGACGTAGACGATACAGTCGGATCATGGTTAATATTTCAGCAACGATAAAAACATTAAAAGAATTTATTTACTGACAGTTAGTAGTTTATTGTAAAATTCAGTTTGTTATATTGTAATTTAAAAATTTGAAAGAGATGCTCAAATTGTAAACTATCAGCAACTTAGACTTATCTCATATTTGTCCTTTGTCTTTTTGTTTTAAATGCAGCAATCTTGTAAAGTTTATTTATGATGTATTTTGTTAATACTATTTAAAATTTTGTACAGTATTAAAAGTGTTTTTTACATTTTTGTTATTATAACCCTCCCTTGACCTGTTTTTTGGTGGTAATAAGCATTGTGTTTAAGTTTTATAACATTTGGTTGAGGCAAAGTTAAAGTGTAGAAACGTCAAATTCAGCAATTTTTCCATTTATAAAGTGAAATAACTCAAGAACGGCGAACGTGACGCCACCTCAATTGGAACTTGAACTGTATTTGGTGGTAATAAGCATTGTGTATAAGTTTTATAACAAAATACTTAATGTCTGTAAAAATGTTATTCAGAATCCATGGTGACTGTCCAAAATGTGAGATTAATTATGGGAATAAAGATTATATTTTAATAGAACATAGTACACACGCTGAAATGTCTCGCCAGCTTTACTTATCTTGATTGAACTTATATTGGAAGTATGAAATATACTATATTACTAAAAGTATAAAAAACTTAACATAACTAATGAGCCATGTAAATGAGGTCAAGGTCAGAAAAACCCTACCAATCAGACATGTTCATCTTACAATCATGCCATACACCAAATACAACTGATCTATGGCTCATAGTATCCCAGAAACAGAACAAACCACTAATACTCAACATTGACCAATGAACTATGAAAATTAGTTTAAGGTCAGATGAAACCTGCCAGTCTGACATGTACACCTTAATCATACCATACATCAAATATAATTGACCTATCGGTTATAGAATCTGAGATACGGACTTGGCCACACAAAATTAAATTTGATCAATGATCTATTAGGGTTCGGCTTCAAGGATATATGAGTCGTGTTGAAATCACTGTGTTAGTCCATCAGTTATCATTTAATTTTCTGAACTTTTATGAATAAAGACAATGAGATGAGTGTTGGTATGTAGTTCATAAGGTCTCCCCTTCAATATATATTTTAAGAATCATTGACTGTTTAAATATTATTTCAGAGAAATTCTTTTTAGCCAAATAGGCAAAGATATGGATGTGAACAGTGTGTCGTTTACATGTGGTTACTGATTCAACACTGAATGAATTTGTTCACAATGTTTTCCTTTTGCATTGGTTTGGTCACAAAAATCAGATATATACTGTAAATTCAGAAATTATTCCATGCATTTATTATTGCAATTTTTGAAGAATGGACAAACATGCAAGATTATTTTATTGTGATTTCAGGAAAAATTTCATATGGATATATGTAGCAGATATCAGAATGTGAGTTCTTATTATTGCGCATTATTCGCATTAATAAAAACCTTGCAATGATTTCTGAATTAACAGTAATTATTTCATAAAACCAAAAATTTCAAGATAACTTGAGTTTTAAATTTGACAATTGGATCAATTATGGCGATTTGTTTGAATTATCCACCTTGGTCATATAAAAATCAACACTTCTGGTGACTGTTATATGTGACTTCCCCTTGTTAAATCATTTATGCTTTTTAAAAATAATTATACTTCAATGTACAGATTGATATTCAAATTTTTTGGATTTGTTGACAAAAATTGCAAGCTATGACATTTTTCAACAGAATCATGGAAAGGAACCAGATTTTTTTCCCTAAAAGTTATTAATTCTATTGTGAACTTTGGTATGCTTTGTTCTGTATTTTACATTATAAAAAGAACAGGAAATATAGAAACATTTGTAATGTATCAAGATAAGAAGAATGCTTAATTTGAAAAAAATAGATATTTAAGATTTTTGAAAATGAATTTTTACTGGATTATCTCCCTTTGAACCATAGAAAACAATATCTATGTCATCAAATATTGCTGAGACTATCTGTAACAGTTATAGTAATCTCAGGATATTGTTATTGTACTATTTTCCTAAATACTTTTGATTATCCTAGCTTGTTAAATATTATGCTTTTGGAAAAATTACTTTCATTTCCAAAATCATCTACAGATTGATATTCAAAATTCATTGATTACTAGAGAGAAATTGTCATTTACCTGTAAGCACTTTCTTGTAAATTTTTATAACTAAAATTTCAATGAATGTCAATTCAATAAATAATCTACCATTATCTCATTGTTTTCCTCATCGATAAATTTCAGGGTGCATAAATTGCTCAATTTCATTGTAAAATACTACTTTTAACATGGGCAAACTGATTCCAGTGGTACATTATAGCATCATCTAACAAACAGGGATGGGAACCGGGTGAAATGTTTTTTCTGTAGACGTCTTTCACAATGCTTTCATAGCAGACTGCGTTTCAAACAATTCTGATGGACCTTTGCCTTATAGATGTGAAAAAAATTGCATATTTTCTAAGATAAATTCACCTTACACAGGAGATGAAAGAAAATTTGCCAAATTTTATGGAGACTGTAAATCAACTATTCTAAATGATTTGGTAAAACTTCACTCAAGACATGCTTGAATATAGTGTGTAACATATTGATGCTGGATTTTCTATTGTTCCAGCCCCTGAGCTCTCTGCACTTTTTGAAATATCTAGTAAACACACATGACATGAAAAAAAAACATCTTCACATATTCTAAATTGTAGATCAAGAATATTTTTGAATTTATGATATTAGACAGAATCAAAATACAGGTATAAACCATGAAAATACGCTGTTAGTTTTTTATTTGTTTTGTTGTTTGTACATTAACATACCATTTTAGCACTTGGCGAAAGTTGGTAAGTACGAACACTTAAATCTACCTGGAATCTAAAATTGAACAACACTATCTCCACCAAAAAATTAAATCAGAGGTAAATTAAGGTGCTCTAGAAAAATTCACTTTTCATGTAAAATTACCAAGAAATATTCAGACCAGATTGTCTAATATTCTTTTAAAATGTCATCAACCCATGTGGTCTACCAAATCTTTTTTTATACTATAATGATAGTAACAAGAGGCTCACTTGTGCTTGTATCATTCACCTGGTGATCAAATGACAATAAGAATACTAAAAATCCAGGCTGAAAATAAGGCGTAGGTACTTTAATTCAGTCACGGACCCGGGATGTCGCTGGTGTGTTCTAGTATAATATAAAAATAAGAAGATGTGGTATGATTGCCAATGAGACAACTCTCCACCAGAGACAAAATGATGTAGAATTTAACAACTACAAGTCACCATACAGCCTTCAACAATGAGAAAAACCCATACCGCATGGTAAGCTATAAAAGGCCCTGAAAAGATAAATGTAAAACAATTCAAACAAGAAAACTAACGGCCTGATTGGTGTACAAAACAATAAACAAAAAACAAATATTTTATACACCAGCAATGACAACCACTGTATTATAGGCTCCTGACTTGGGAGTCGTTATGGAATAAAGGGGGATGTATTGAGAAAGGGAAGGCATCCTTATGAAGGAAAGGGTTAAGATTGAAATTGACATAGTTCAGTGAAATAAGTTCATATCAGAAATTTCTCTAATGTTGGTAGAAGTTTACAGTTCTCGGACATTACTTTGCATCTACAGATGTTTTTATTATTTTTTAGCTGTCAATGAAAATAGATAATGATAATAGAGTTTCTGAACACGCTGAAGGAGAGGAGTAGAAAGTATATGCTGCATGACATGTTGATGTGTAGGAGTAAAGGTTATACACATGTTACACATGACAATATCTAAAATGACAAGTCACCCTGGATATGTGCATGAAGTATTTGCCATTGGACTTTTATCAAACCACAACTTATATGGCACCGGATTGATTTGGTCCTGTATATCAAAACATTTTAACTGTAACAGGAGAACATGCATACAAATGAAGATAATTGATATCCCAGAGTTTCTGATTGAGAGCACTGCACAGAAAAATAAGATGTAAAACATTATAGTTTACTGAAGTTTATATTATACATTTGTGACACATGACAATATCTAAATGATACCGTATCCTGATAATGCATGAAGTATTTTCCACTGGACTGTTATAAATTCACAATCAATATGATGGCATTGGATTGATTTGGCCCTTTATTTCATACATCTTAACTGTAACATGATCTTCCTAAAACAAATGCTTCAATTATGATATTATGTGGAATTATATATTTGACGTAGACGATATAGTCGGATCATGGTTAATATTTCAGCAACGATAAAAACATTAAAAGAATTTATTTACTGACAGTTAGTAGTTTATTGTAAAATTCAGTTTGTTATATTGTAATTTAAAAATTTGAAAGAGATGCTCAAATTGTAAACTATCAGCAACTTAGACTTATCTCATATTTGTCCTTTGTCTTTTTGTTTTAAATGCAGCAATCTTGTAAAGTTTATTTATGATGTATTTTGTTAATACTATTTAAAATTTTGTACAGTATTAAAAGTGTTTTTTACATTTTTGTTATTATAACCCTCCCTTGACCTGTTTTTTGGTGGTAATAAGCATTGTGTTTAAGTTTTATAACATTTGGTTGAGGCAAAGTTAAAGTGTAGAAACGTCAAATTCAGCAATTTTTCCATTTATAAAGTGAAATAACTCAAGAACGGCGAACGTGACGCCACCTCAATTGGAACTTGAACTGTATTTGGTGGTAATAAGCATTGTGTATAAGTTTTATAACAAAATACTTAATGTCTGTAAAAATGTTATTCAGAATCCATGGTGACTGTCCAAAATGTGAGATTAATTATGGGAATAAAGATTATATTTTAATAGAACATAGTACACACGCTGAAATGTCTCGCCAGCTTTACTTATCTTGATTGAACTTATATTGGAAGTATGAAATATACTATATTACTAAAAGTATAAAAAACTTAACATAACTAATGAGCCATGTAAATGAGGTCAAGGTCAGAAAAACCCTACCAATCAGACATGTTCATCTTACAATCATGCCATACACCAAATACAACTGATCTATGGCTCATAGTATCCCAGAAACAGAACAAACCACTAATACTCAACATTGACCAATGAACTATGAAAATTAGTTTAAGGTCAGATGAAACCTGCCAGTCTGACATGTACACCTTAATCATACCATACATCAAATATAATTGACCTATCGGTTATAGAATCTGAGATACGGACTTGGCCACACAAAATTAAATTTGATCAATGATCTATTAGGGTTCGGCTTCAAGGATATATGAGTCGTGTTGAAATCACTGTGTTAGTCCATCAGTTATCATTTAATTTTCTGAACTTTTATGAATAAAGACAATGAGATGAGTGTTGGTATGTAGTTCATAAGGTCTCCCCTTCAATATATATTTTAAGAATCATTGACTGTTTAAATATTATTTCAGAGAAATTCTTTTTAGCCAAATAGGCAAAGATATGGATGTGAACAGTGTGTCGTTTACATGTGGTTACTGATTCAACACTGAATGAATTTGTTCACAATGTTTTCCTTTTGCATTGGTTTGGTCACAAAAATCAGATATATACTGTAAATTCAGAAATTATTCCATGCATTTATTATTGCAATTTTTGAAGAATGGACAAACATGCAAGATTATTTTATTGTGATTTCAGGAAAAATTGCATATGGATATATGTAGCAGATATCAGAATGTGAGTTCTTATTATTGCGCATTATTCGCATTAATAAACACCTTGCAATGATTTCTGAATTAACAGTAATTATTTCATAAAACCAAAAATTTCAAGATAACTTGAGTTTTAAATTTGACAATTGGATCAATTATGGCGATTTGTTTGAATTATCCACCTTGGTCATATAAAAATCAACACTTCTGGTGACTGTTATATGTGACTTCCCCTTGTTAAATCATTTATGCTTTTTAAAAATAATTATACTTCAATGTACAGATTGATATTCAAATTTTTTGGATTTGTTGACAAAAATTGCAAGCTATGACATTTTTCAACAGAATCATGGAAAGGAACCAGATTTTTTTCCCTAAAAGTTATTAATTCTATTGTGAACTTTGGTATGCTTTGTTCTGTATTTTACATTATAAAAAGAACAGGAAATATAGAAACATTTGTAATGTATCAAGATAAGAAGAATGCTTAATTTGAAAAAAATAGATATTTAAGATTTTTGAAAATGAATTTTTACTGGATTATCTCCCTTTGAACCATAGAAAACAATATCTATGTCATCAAATATTGCTGAGACTATCTGTAACAGTTATAGTAATCTCAGGATATTGTTATTGTACTATTTTCCTAAATACTTTTGATTATCCTAGCTTGTTAAATATTATGCTTTTGGAAAAATTACTTTCATTTCCAAAATCATCTACAGATTGATATTCAAAATTCATTGATTACTAGAGAGAAATTGTCATTTACCTGTAAGCACTTTCTTGTAAATTTTTATAACTAAAATTTCAATGAATGTCAATTCAATAAATAATCTACCATTATCTCATTGTTTTCCTCATCGATAAATTTCAGGGTGCATAAATTGCTCAATTTCATTGTAAAATACTACTTTTAACATGGGCAAACTGATTCCAGTGGTACATTATAGCATCATCTAACAAACAGGGATGGGAACCGGGTGAAATGTTTTTTCTGTAGACGTCTTTCACAATGCTTTCATAGCAGACTGCGTTTCAAACAATTCTGATGGACCTTTGCCTTATAGATGTGAAAAAAATTGCATATTTTCTAAGATAAATTCACCTTACACAGGAGATGAAAGAAAATTTGCCAAATTTTATGGAGACTGTAAATCAACTATTCTAAATGATTTGGTAAAACTTCACTCAAGACATGCTTGAATATAGTGTGTAACATATTGATGCTGGATTTTCTATTGTTCCAGCCCCTGAGCTCTCTGCACTTTTTGAAATATCTAGTAAACACACATGACATGAAAAAAAAACATCTTCACATATTCTAAATTGTAGATCAAGAATATTTTTGAATTTATGATATTAGACAGAATCAAAATACAGGTATAAACCATGAAAATACGCTGTTAGTTTTTTATTTGTTTTGTTGTTTGTACATTAACATACCATTTTAGCACTTGGCGAAAGTTGGTAAGTACGAACACTTAAATCTACCTGGAATCTAAAATTGAACAACACTATCTCCACCAAAAAATTAAATCAGAGGTAAATTAAGGTGCTCTAGAAAAATTCACTTTTCATGTAAAATTACCAAGAAATATTCAGACCAGATTGTCTAATATTCTTTTAAAATGTCATCAACCCATGTGGTCTACCAAATCTTTTTTTATACTATAATGATAGTAACAAGAGGCTCACTTGTGCTTGTATCATTCACCTGGTGATCAGTCTGCAAATAAGGACCTTATCAATATACACATTCTAGTAATTCTTTGTGTTGCCAATCCTTTTCGTAATTTACACGTTTAATCTAGCTCCTATAGTTTTTGAGTTAACAGCTGAAACTGTAAACTAGTAAGAATTTGTACTGGGGTCCGCAGAACCCTCTCGCCTGCGATTGCTGCTATCAGAGTAAAAGTGTAATGTTGATTGCCAAAACTAAGTCAATTTATCAGTAAATATATTTTTTTTTTAAATCACACATTTCTTTCCAGATGTTTCTTTATCCTGAAGAAGCTTATTTCCATGTTTCAAAACAGTCCATGCAGGTTTAACAAAGTTAATTCTGTCTTCAGACTATATGTTATGTTAACAGCAAAACCATTTGTCCCCTTAACAGTAAAATATTGAAAAATGTAGATATTCAAATTTTAGTTCAGACATTATTCCTTAATCATACAAAATCTTCTGCCAAAGATTCATAAAGTTCTTTTAAGGTTTGACAAAGTTGTGGATGCATAAAAGGTATTCTAACCCCCAGACTGGATAATGATATATGAAAGTTAATTATAAAAAACGATTAATGGGGCATTAGCTACAATTTAGACAAAAAATTAAAATACCCTTATTTTTGTTTCAAATATTAATAAAGGAGGAATTTTTAAATCGTATTTCTTTTAATCGGGGAGTTTGTCCCAAATTTAATAAAATAAGCAAGTCAATAATTCAACCTCAATTGAATCCGTATTCATGTGACCTTCAATTTTCCCCCTTAGCTGTTGATGGATTACGCATGTATTAGGCATGCTCAGCTATTAAAAGGAAACAATTTCAACATTGAAAATGAAACAGGTGAACCATTTCGTTGACTGATTTGATCCACAAAAAATCATTCTGATACAGGTAAACACATTGATTAACAAATTTGTTCAACCTTTAACATGAAATCAAACAGACCTAGAAAAATCCAATTGCACGTGTTCGCTATCTATTTACATTCATATTTATGTTTATATCGGGTTATATGACCGTCGGCAGTATTCGGAGGTCATCTCGGTGGTTAATTAGATGGAAATGCACGAAATGTTGATACATATTATCGAGTCCATGCAATGTTCATTGTTTATTTTAGACTTTTTGTAATTTTGATATAAGTTTTAGTATGTTATAAATCTAATATGTGAATTTAAGTCAAATCAGTGAACTTGAATTTGACATATAATGCCCCTCCAAAGTCCTTTAATAAGTAAAATACATAGAAATGAAAAAAATAAAGTTTAAAAATTCTGCTGTGGATAATGTCTTTGGATCATAAAAAAAGCCTCTGTTCAAGTTTCATAAATTTCATGAAGGTTTGACAAAATTAATAATGTCTAAAAAGTTCTTAACCTTAAACTATTTTAAAGTAAACTGCGGAAAAAAACTAAGTCAGAATATTTATCAGTAAAATACGGAAAAATAGGTCAAAGTCTCAAATGGCCGGGTTGCTCAGTCTTTAGTTTTCTATGTTGTGTTTTGTGTACAGTTGTATGTCTTTTGGTCTTTTTTTCATTTTTTGCCATGGCCTTGTCAGTTTATTTTCGACTTATGAGTTTGAATGTCTTTGTTATCTCTAGTTAGATATAAGAAGATGTGGTATGAGTGCCAATGAGACTACCCTCCATCCAAGTCAAAATTTATAAAAGTAAACCATTATAGGTCAAAGTACGGTCTTCAACACGGAGTCTTGGCTCACACGGAACAGCAAGCTATAAAAGGCCCCAAAAATTACTAGTGTAAAACCATTCAAACGGCAAAAACCAACGGTCTAATCTATATAAAAAACGAGAAACGAGAAAAACTTATAAACCACATCAACAAACGACAACTACTGAACATCAGATTCCTGACTTAGGACAGGTGCAAACAATTGAAGCGTGTTTAAACGTTTTAATGGTACCAAACCTTCACCCTTATCTGAAACAATAGTGTAACATCACAACAAAGAAAAACACACTATAACATATCAATTGAAATGGCTTAACTCAATCAAAAGACATATTAACACCGGTGAACATACAATGAACAAATAAATTTGATCTATGATACAATGCAAATACAAAATAAATAAACTAAGGGAAGAATAATTAAAGTAACATGTTATACCGCTGTGAAATGTTAAACAATTTAAGAAAAACAATATACTTGAACAAAAATATCAGCCATTTGCAATTACTTTAAACACAGATAAATAAAAATAATTTTGTTGTTAGGTATACGTGTACAGTTCAGAAAGAGAAAGGAAATATTTTTACAAAATAAATAATTTTGATGTTCATAGTACGAAGAAGTGAAACACTTATTAAAGCTGGTATATAGACCTGATATTGCCCTGAATAACATTAAATAACAAAAAAAGCATTACAATTAGTATCAACAGGTCATAAACAAGAAAGTACGATTTGAGATTACTCGCAGTTACTGAAAGCTAGTTAAAAGCCAAAAACAATTAATAATAAAAAATCATGCATCAGAGACTAAAATCAACCAAAACACATCCAATGGATTTAGTATTTTAACGTCATGGACAGTCAAAGAAGACATGACTTGTGCAATGCCAAAAATAAATGTATCGACAGGCAGTAGGCTAGTTAGGAGTAAACCTCTTTATAGATCAAAATGAACGTGGGTGTGTCTTTATACATTCCGTTTGAAAAGAATACAAATTTAGTTATGTTTTAATTTGCTGATGACAAAATCGATATTAGTGCCAACATTGGTAAGATAACCTTTACTAATAAGTTTGTTTAAAGGTTCGATGAGTTTACACGGATCACATAGTGATTTCCGCGCTTTAGGTACAATATTACCGTAAAATTTAGGATTTGAAATACCGTTTTTAATCAGTTTTCTATAGGTACAGCCAGATTTACTAATCAAATCTTTGTATCTATGAAAGAATTTAGTAAACGTTTTAAGTAATTTATGGTAACGAAATCCCTGACTTAATAATTTACCAGTGATGCATTGATTACGTTCGTTAAAATCTATGACATTACTACACACACGGGCATAACGAACGAGTTGGGATATATAAACACCGTGTGATGAAGCCAAAGGAACATCGCCGTCTAAAAAAGGAAAATTAACAATAGGGAATGAAAAGTCGTCTCTTTTGTCGTAAATTTTAGTATGGAGTTTTCCTTTAGAGATTGAAATGTCCAAATTTAGCCTCTCTTGTGATTAAATTTTTCTGATTCCAAAGTCTGGAACAAGAGTGCACATGCTGAAATGTCTCGCTTGTTGTACTTATCATTGAATTCAATATGACAATATAAACTTAACATTATCAATTTTCTATGAAAATGAGATCACGGTCAGGTGAACCATGCCAGACAGACATGTACACCTTAATGTATAAATATCTTTGGTTTTTGTCTCAAGGTCTGTTTTTTTACTTGATGTGTGTAAAAGGAGGTACTGGCATGACTTGGTATACTTAAATGGTATTACAAGCCAGATTAACCCAAGTGTCACCTGGTTATCAGTTTTTGAGGTTATTTTCAATCTTTGCTTATATATTGTGATGTGTTGTTACAATTTGTCCGGTGCTTTTACATATAATTATGTTGGCACTAGTGTTAGCAACAGCTTATAAATGCCATGTATGTTTGATTTTGTACAAATAAAATTAACAGACTGGTGAATCATCGGAATGTAACGTATGCTGGAATATTTTCATCAGACTTATGGAGTCCACAACTGTGTTGTATGGTGTTTTTTACCTTTCACATCCTGCGCTAGCATTTTTATTTGGATCAGTAGGTGTTACTCTGCACACACACTGATACACATACTGGAAACAACCTGAGGTTGTGTAATTTTATTTTTATTACCCATATTGCTGATGTTGTTGGCTTAGCAATGATGCAGTATATAAAGTTGAGATATTTATTAATATCAATTAATTTAATAATGAAATTAATATCAAGATTATTTTTTATTCAAGATCATGTAGTTTATAACAAGCTGCATACACTGAGTTTATTTTCCAATGCTTTATTGGAATATTTATTCCAAAAAAGTGAAACAACAACTTGTATCATTTCATCTAGCAAAACAATTTGGGGTCAATTATAAATAAGATAGGAATCAAAAAATTGTTTTACTTCATAATTTATAACCATCCATACGTTACCATATCTATTTAAGGAATGATTTGGGAAATTTCGTGAACCTACGCAAATGTTTAGAAGAAAATTTTCACTTCATTCGCTGTCATTTTATAATACGTACATTACCAACATTTTTGAGCAATAAATATAAATAATAATGAAGCTTATTCACTTCAAGATTTGAACACTTCAAGTTTTATTTATGTACGAGTAAAAATAAGATGATGCTAAGAGGCAAAAAAACACGAAGTTCAATTTACAAAAAAACAACAACAAGAGGGCACACGCTGAAATGTCTCACATGGTTTACTATTCATGATTTATGATTTATTTTATATTGATAATCCTAAAGATGAAGTTTTACTAGAAGTATCACATACACTTAACATTATCAATGTTCCATGAAAATGAGGTCATGGTAAGATAAACCAAGCCAGACAGATATGTATATCTTACAATCATTACATTGACTTAAATATAGTTGACAAATTGCTTATAGTATACAAGATAAATAAAGGCAACAGTAGTATACCGCTATTCGAAATTCATAAATCGATTAAGTGAAAAACAAATCCGGGTTACAAACTAAAACTGAGGGAAACACATCAAATATAAGAGGAGAACAACGACACAACAGCAACACAACACTAAAATGCAACACACACAGAAACGAACTATAATATAACAGGACATTTTAAGAAAAAATGGTGGGTTGAACCTGGTTTTGTGGATAGCCAAACCTAGAAACAGACCAAAACCATGAAAACTTAATATTAACTAATGAACCATGAAAAAGAGGTCAAGGTCAGATGAACCCTGCCAGATAGAAATATACACCTTAAGATCACTCCATACATCATATATAGTTTATGTTATTGCTTATCGTATCTGAGAAACAGACCTAACAAGGAAAAATTAACAATGACTAATGAACCATGAAAATGAGGTCAAAGTCAGACAGACATGTACACCTTACAATCATTCCATGCACCAAATATAGTTGACCTATTGCTTATAGCATCTTAGAAAGAATCTTACTACTGAAACTTTACATTGATCAATGAACCAAGAAAATGAGGTCAAAGACATATGATACCTGCCAGATAGACATATACACCTTACAATAATTCCATACACAAATGGAAATAAAGTTGACATATTGCTTATAGTATTAGAAAAACAGGTTTGAACACAAAAATGTAACATTGACCAATGAACCGTGCAAATGAGGTCAAGCTCTAAAGAAACCTGCCAAACTGACATGTACACCTTACAATCATTCCATACACCAAATAGAATTGACCTGATGCTTATAGTATCTGAGATACGGACTTGACCACATAACGTCAACTTTGATCACTGATCCATGAAATGAGGTCGAGTTCAGGTGAACCCTACCTGACGGACATGTAGACGTTGCAAGGAACCCATACACCAAATATAGTGAAACTAAAAGAATTTACAAGCAGTACGTTTGTAATTTAAATTTAAATTCTTGCAAGAAAATTATGCTTTTTGCTATCTTTTTGAACTCGGAATGTTTTTTTTTTAAGGACAATAAATGTTAAAGTGTGAGTTTCATTCTCGACAAATAACACGAAAATTGGATAGTTGCATGTACAGTTACGATGGGGTCAGCAATATTGATATATAGATATATATACTCCTATCTGTATATCTTTTTATTTATTAAACATCTATTTGATATCTCTATGTCTATGTGCATTGGTGTATATATATTTGTATTTTATTATATACATAGTATGAGTACATGTGTGTGTGTTTGTAAATATGCTTTGGTGTTGTTTTTTTGTCTTTGTTTTTTCGTTTTTCTTAATCTCTTTATTATTATTATTATTTACTCTTCTTACTTTTTATATTCTCTTTTATACAAACGATACACAAATTTAAAAATTAAAACACGCAAATTGCCATACAAAATTTTGAGATTCACAGAATTTTTTCGATATACTTTTTATTTCTACTCACAAAAATATTTACTAATCTTATACTATGGTGCTCTTGACAAAAGTTTGTTTAGGCTACTCTTGTTTAACCACTTAATGATATTTTGTCGACTGTAACTATTGGTAGTGTAAACTGCAGGGGTTTACCAGAAACATTTAAAAGAATTGATATATTTACAAAATATAAGGACTTATTTGATATAGCTATATTAGTTAACACTCATAGCACATCTGAAAAAGAAAAACAATGGCTTCATGAATAGGGATATGTTGGGAAATTTAGTTCTTATTCTAGTAAAAGTAGAAGGATAGCTATTCCTTTCAATAATTCTTTTAAACCTAAGATCCATGAGGAAACTATAGACCAGTTTGGTAATTTTGTTATATTAGATATCGCCATTCAGGACTACCGTATAACTTTGGCAGCAATACATGGACCAAATAATTATGTACCAGTCTTTTTTGAGAACATAAAAAACAAAATATCCCATAACGACAATTCGTCTATTCTAGAGGTGGCAGATTGGAATGTTGTTCAAGATTATGACATGGACACATTAAATTATAGAAGTGAAAATAACCCCCAGTCAAAAGCCACGATACATGAAGTAATGCATGATCTTGATTTTTTCGATACATTATGGCGCCAGCAGCACCCGTTTAATAAGAGGTACTCGTGGCGGGGCCCAAATCAAAAATAAAGTCGTTTGGATTACTTTATGAATACTTCTGTGTTCCCTTGTCACCATATTATGGTGTTTATATATTTCAACTTGTTCGACTTGCTCGTGTATGTAACAACGTATTTGATTTTAACTAAAGAAATCTATGTATTACTGAAAAATTATTACACCAGGGTTTTCGATATCACAATCTAGTCAAAACATTTACTAAATTTTATCATCGGTACAAGGACAACATTCGTAGAGGTATAGGGGGATGGTTGAAATCTCACAAAACATGTTTAACCCCGCCGCATTTTTGCGCCTGTCCCAAGTCAGGAGCCTCTGGCCTTTGTTATTCTTGTATGATTTTTAATTTTAGTTCATTTATATGTTTTGGAGTTTAGTATGGCCTCCATTATCACTGAACTAGTACACATTTTTGTTTAGGGGCCAGCTGAAGAACGCCTTCGGGTGCGGGATTTTCTCGCTGTGTTGAAGACCCATTGGTGGACTTCGGTTGTTTTTTGCTCTTTGGTCGGGTTGTTGTCTCTTTGAGACATTCCCTATTTCCATTCTCAATTTTATTCTGATATAGAAGCATTCGTATTTCATCAGATATAGGGATCAGTTATAGATCGGACCATTCTCCTGTAGTTATTAATTTACGATTTAACGAGCCAGTTATGAGGGAAGGGTACATGGAAATTTAATAACAGTCTTTTAAGGAAAGCCGAATTTGTTGATAAAGTTAAAGGGGACATCAAAACTGTTATTTCTTAATTTTCACGCGTATTTTGGCATTTAGGTCCTCCGTAACCCCTCTAATGGCCATTGCGGCACATATTGATTCCTCTATCGATAAGCTTTCGAATGGTGTATAAGGTTTCTCTGTAATTAGGGGCTGAAGGGTCGCAGCAGTCCATTCCATTATTCAAAATAAACTATTTCTTAATGTACACGCGTATTTCGACATAAAGGTCCTCCGTAACTCCTCTAATATGCGTTGCGGAACATATTGACTATATACCTTTTGTTCCTCTATTGATAAGCTTTCGAATGACGTATAAGGTTTATCTGTAATTAGAGGCTCAAGAGTCGCAGCAGTCCATTCCATTATTCAAAATATCCATTCCATTATTCAAAATTGGCTATTTCTTAATGTTCAAGCGTATTTTGGCATTTAGGTCCTCCGTAACCCCTCTAATGGGCATTGCGGCACATATTGATTATAACCATTTTGTTCCTCTATCGATAAGCTTTCGAATGGTGTATAAGGTTTCTCTGTAATTAGGGTCTGAAGGGTCGCAGCAGTCCATTCCATTATTCAAAATAAACTATTTCTTAATGTACACGCGTATTTCGACATTAAGGACCTCAGTAACTACTCTAATATGCGTTGCGGAGCATATTGACTATATACCTTTTGTTTCTCTATTAATAAGCTTTCGAATGACGTATAATTTATATCTGTAATTAGAGGCTGAAGGGTCGCGGCAGTCCATTCCATTATTCAAAATTGGCTATTTCTTAATGTCCTCGCGTATTTTGGCATTTAGGTCCTCCGTAACCCCTTATGGGCATTGCGGCGCAATTGAAAAGTTATATCTATAATCAGGGATGAAGAATAGCAAAGGTCCAGTGAAAATAAAAAAAAAATCCAATGTATAATATTTTAATTTTTATATATGTTTTGGTATTCAGGTCGTCCATACATTAAAACCAGGAATTTCTGTTGAAAATAGTTGGGGAAACCCACTAGTTTATCCTCCGAAACTAAATAAATAAATAAAGATAAAAATTTCGAAGAGTGTTTTGATTTTCTTTTCTTATATCAATTTGAATATTTGTTAAATAACATCAAAATGACGAATACAGAAATACTGGATATAGTGTCACAGTCAAAAAATAATTTTTCTATTTCATTATTCACTTTTCAACTTGAATAGTGAAATATGAACTATTTCATTATTCATTATTCATTACTAAAGGTTGAATAATGAATAATGAACTATTTCATTATTCATTATTGAATTTTGAATAATGAAAAATGAATAATGGACGTACTTCAGCGCGGTGAGTATACCGGTCGTTATCTAAAGATCTAGGACCGCAAAAACAAGTCGCTAGTCATTTGAGACACCAACGCATCGTATCTGTCAACTAATTCGTGGTGGTGGCTGTAAAACCTATGTAGTGTCGATTTCATGCGTTATCCTCATAACTCTGTGAGAGAAGTTTTCGTGTAAAGACATATTAAGTCAAAATCGAGGAATAGATCAAAATATGAGGCTAACCTTCTACTTTCGGTAGTACTTTAATCAAAAGTTCCCTGTGATATATGAGCTGTAAGAACTCATAGAAATGTGGGTTATTGAGTGACATAACATCATCAATGTACCTGAAAGTTAAATTACAGAAATTTGGAAAATGCTTTTTCTTTTTGTATTTGAGAAGGTTCTGTGTGTATTCTGCTTCACAGGAGAACAAACAAAAACAAATCGTTCAGTAGTGTTGAGCAATTAGTACATATTGCAAAACAGACCGTTTGCTGAAATATCTATCCACCAAACTCAACAAAAATTTTGTCGAACACAAAGTCCAGCATTTTGATTATATCGATCATCTTCAATGTATTTCTTATGGGAATTATTGTAGTTCTTCACAAGGTAGGAATTTGTGTAGAAAATCAAAATCTGAATTGATTATTGTAGTAATAATCTTTGATTAAATACCCCTTCAACAAATATTCATTGGTATCATATTACTTGTTTGTCAAAACTAAATTAAATCTGATTAAATATAACAAATGTTTTGAGGAAAAAATCGACAGAACCTTGTTGCTAATATAAATACACATGTGCGCGTGCTCAAAGTTGTTTAATATTTTTTCTTATGTTCATCTGCAGTATTAACTTGAAAATAAATAACGTGAATAAAAGGTATCATAGAATACAATCGTACAATAACAATAGTATAATGTAAATGTAAAAGAGAGGCGAAAGACACTTGAGCGATATTCAAACTCATAAATCAAAAACAAAGAGACAATGACACGACATGACAAAAAACCGAACAACACAGCAACACAAACCCCATCAATACCGGGGTTGATCTCAAGTCCTCCGGATGGGTCGTGAGATCTTTCTCCACATGTGGCACCCGTCGCGATGCTCATGTTGTACAAAACCGGTAAAAAGTCACATTCGAGGAAAAGAGGACGGGATTTTGGTCACGACAATTGGAACATAATCGTCGTCATCTGTAAAACAGATATTCCATAACGGTCAACAATCTCGTAATTGCGTCCGTAACATTTTCGAAGGAGGAATGATTTCAACTCCATCACTTGGAACTCCTGGTTTTATAGCTTCCTTGAAAGCAGCAACCCTCAATAAGGGAAATCGTGATATGAAATGCAAGCTCTAGAATATCGTATCAACCTGGAGATATATGCTCTATATACAGGTGCTGCTGGAATGTTGCTACATAGAAATGGAAAGTTCACAATTGAGAAGTTGAAATCATCTCTTTTGTCGAAACGTTTTGTTCTGAACTGACCCTCATTGTCAATTTGTAGATGTAAGTCAGGATATGAGGCAGACTTAAATGTATCTTTTATTTGAAATTCGAAGGGATAGATGCGTTCAACATAGTCACTTAATTTTTAGTTAAAATTGAAAAAACATACAAGACTAACAAAGGCTCCTGACTTGGGACAGGCGCAAAAGTGCGGCGGGGTTATACATGTTTTGTGAGATCTCAACCCTCCCCCTATACCTCTAGTCAATGTAGAAAAAAGAAACGCATAGCAATACGCACAGTAAAACTCAGTTTAAAAGAAGTCCGAGTCCGATGTCAGAATACATGTAGGTAACAAAAGAAACTAAGCAAAATGACAATGATACATAAATGAACAAAGGACTACTAGCAGCTACTGACATGCCAGCTCCAAACCTCAATTAAACTGATTGAAAGATTATGTCTTCATCATATGAAAATCAAGTACAATCCCTCCCGTTAGGGGTTTAGTATCATACCATCATAAAATATATGAGAAGAACATAACCCGTATCATGCCAACAACTGGTTTTAGAATAAATGTGTTTATTTCCGATTCAAAGACCCTATAAGTTAATTAATATTAATACCAAAATATGCAACCGTATTGTTGGTGGAAAGACGGGGACATGTAAGTCATTTTTTGGCATGACACTTATAGATAGAAGGGTAACCACAATTTTTGTTATTAAAAATGTTAGCGATTGTAGTATTTATAGATAATCGATTTTGAGGATTGAGACGTGTAGATACCCTTTGAACGAGTTTAGTATTAAGTATTTTTCCATTTCGAAGTTTCATGATTTGTTTTTTGTGATCTGTTTTACCAATTGAAAGGAGCAAAGAATGGTAGCATCTTTTAAGAAGGTTCTGTACGAAGTCAGCCTCGTAAAAATGAAGGAGAACCAGTCGACAAGAAGAGGAACACAGTTGGTTCCTATAGGAATGATGCTTGTGTGTTGAGAAACACGTTCTCCAAACGTAACAAAAGAGAGATAAAAGATACCAGAGGGACATTCAAACTCATAAGTCGAAAATAAACTGATAATGCCATGCCTAAAAAAACAACAGACAAACAATAGTACATACAACACAACATAGAAAACTAAAGACTTAAGCAAAAAGAACCCTACCAAAAACTGAGGGTGATCTCAGGTGCTCCGGAAGGGTAAGCAGATCCTGTTCCACATGTGGCACCCGTCGTGTTGCTCATGTTAGTACAAACCCGGTAACAAGTCTTATTCGGTAGGTCACATTCGCGAAAAGGGGACGGGATTATAGTTACGACATTAGGAACATATCCGCTATCATCTGTGAAACGAATATTCCATTTATAACGGTCAACCAACTCGTGATGGCGTCCGTAAGATTTACGAAGGGATGATTTCAACTTCACCATTTGGAACTCTTGGTTTAATAGCTTCCTTGTGAGCAGCAACCCTCGATCAAGGAAATCATGATAGGGAATACAAGCCCGGGAATATCGGATCAATTGGGAGATATATACTCCGTATGCAGGCGCTGCTGGAATGTTGCTATATAGAAATGGAAAGTTCACAAATGAGAAGCTGAAATCATCTCTTTTGTCGTAAAGTTTTGTTTTCAATCAACCCTCATTGTCAATTTCTATATGTAAGTCAAGATATGAGGCAGACTTAACTGCATCTGTTGTATCCTTTATCTCAAGCTCGATGGTTAAACATGCTTGTGAGCGCTCAACCCTCCCCTAACCTGGGACAGTGGTGTAACAGCACAACATAAGAACACACTATAAAAATCGGTTGAAAAAGGCTTAATTCATCAGATCGATACAAAAAAAATCAAACAAAAACATAGAAGGACGTGGAAGGGTGTATATCCATCCCTCATCCCTAACAACAACAAAAACACTAAGTACACAGTTACTGACAGCTAGTTCAAAGCCAATAACAACTAAAAAAGCATGTATATAAGATAAGAATATCAATCAGTTCACATCCAACTTCCAATGGATTTAGTGTAAAGACGTCATTAACTGTCAGAGAAAAACATGACCTTGTGCAATGCCAAAATAAGGTCTGTTCTTGTATTGCGCTGTTACACCACTGTTTTATTTTGACCTTTACAGTTTGTTTTTACATTGTGTAGTTACATCACCTTCCAATGTTAAGGGTAGGGTTGAGCACTCAAAATAATATTTAACGCCGCAACATGCTGCATGTGTCTGTCCCAATCACGGTGCCTGAACTTCAGTGGCTGTTGTTGGTGGCTGTCTGTTTTTTTTTTCATTTATTTTTTCTAACATAAATACGGCTGTTCGTTTGATGTTTTGAATTGTTTCACATTTTGTTAAACCGGGGCCTTTTACAGCTTCCTAAACGATGTTATTTTGCTTATTGTTGAAGACTATACGATGACCTATATTGTTCAAATCCTTTGGTTGATATCTGTCTTATTGGCAAGCCTTTCTTTATTTTTATAATGTTCGCCTGATAATTTTTTCTCGTTACTAAATGATAATGAGTAAAAGCATGCGGCCATCGAGAAATAAACAAAATCATTAAACGAAAAATGACATCTGAACTTTGAAAATGAGGTCTAGGACTTAGGACCTCTGTGGGACTAATATATACACCGTCAAATGAATCAACTTACTAAAATAGTGCCTCCCTGACATAATTTTAGCAATAGACATGGGCAGATATCTGGTTTCTACAAAAATATCATAGTCAACCATAGCAAAACTAAAATTATTGCATTTTTTATGGAACGCAATAGCTGTCTTATGTGTCTTTTTTATTGATTTTCTATTATACGAAGGTGCTTTTCTATTATACGATGGTGGTTTTCTATTATACGAAAGTGGTTTTCTATTATACGAAGGTGCTTTTCTATCATACGATGGTGCTTTTCTATTATACGAATGTGCTTTTCTATTATACGATGGTGTTTTTCTTTTCTATTATACGATGGTGGTTTTCTATTATACGAAGGTGCTTTTCTATTATACGACGGTGCTTTTCTATTATACGATGGTGCTTTTGTATTATACGAAGGTGCTTTTCTATTATACGATGGTGCTTTTGTATTATACGAAGATGCTTTTCTATCATGGTGATGGTGGTTCCCGTGATTAACCGGAAGTGTGGCGTGTATTTGAATCTCACCGAACCAACATGGCGGCCATGGCTGTGAATACTAAAATGTTAAACGTTTTACAGAAATTAAACTTGCAGCAAGCATTTCCAAACTTTGAGAGAGAGAAAATCACTCCAGACATTGTATGTAGGCTTTCGGGTTATTAACTTTTGCAATAAAGCTGATGTAAATAATGGTATTAATTATTTTTGGGGTGTTAAAAATTCTTTAGAGGTTTTAGATAAAATACATGCTTTTGATGGTCCTTTTGGTTCTGTTGACAGTTATGATTTTTCTACTCTCTACACTACACTTCCACACAATCTAATAAAGAAAAAGTTTTCATATTTAATAAAATGGTCTTTCGAAAAATCTCATTGTAAATTTATTTGCTGTAACTTGTTTAAAGCCCTTTTCTGTGACGAAAAAGGAAAGTATGCTAGATACACTTACTGGAAATGTGAGGATATGATAGAAGCTTTAAATTTTCTCTTAGATAACATATATGTACGTTTCGGCGATAAAGTGTATCGTCAGGTAGTAGGTATTCCTATGGGCACTAACTGCGCCCCTTTAATAGCAGATTTATTCCTGTATTGCTATGAATATCAGTTTATGACCAAACTCAGTAGAGACACATCATTGTTACATTTGGTTGATACATTCAACAATACCTACCGTTATCTGGATGATATTTTTTCGTTAAATAATCCAGAGTTCTCTAAATATACTACCGAAAGTTACCCAAAAGAACTTACTTTAACTAAATCTAACATTAACAGCAGCAGTTGTCCTTTTCTAGATTTAGACATTTCAATTTCTAAAGGGAAACTCCATACTAACATTTACGACAAAAGAGACGATTTTTCATTCCCTATTGTTAATTTTCCTTTTTTAGACGGCGATGTGCCTTTGGCTCCACCATACGGTGTTTATATATCCCAACTCGTTCGGTATGCCCGTGTGTGTAGTGATGTCATAGATTTTAACGAACGTAATCAATGCATCACTGGTAAATTATTAAGTCAGGGATTTCGTTACCATAAATTACTTAAAATTTTTACTAAATTCTTTCATAGATACAAAGATTTGATTAGTAAATTTGGCTGTACCTGTAGAAAACTTATTAAAAATGGTATTTAACATCCTAAATTTTATGGTAATATTGTACTTAAAGCGCGGAAATCATTATGTGATCCGTGTAAAGTCATCGAACCTTTAAACAAACTTATTAGTAAGGGTTATCGTACCAATGTTGTAATTAGATCTCTGAATATAGTTTACATTGGCACTAATATCGATTTTGTCATTAGCAAATTAAAACATAACTAAATTTGTATTTTCTTTTCAAACGGGATGTAAAAAGACACACACATGTTCATTTTTATCTATAAAGAAGTCACTCCTATCGATTTTGTCATTAGCAAATTAAAACATAACTAAATTTGTTTGTATTTTCTTTTCAAACGGGATGTATAGAGACTAACACACGTTCATTTTTATCTATAAAGAAGTAACTCCTAACTTTCCTACTACCTGTCGATGCATTTATTTTTTGGCATTGCACAAGTCATGTCTTCTTTGACTGTTCATGACGTTAAAATACTAAATCCCTGGGATGCATTTTAGTTGATTTTAGTCTCTGATGCATGATTTTTTATTATTAATTGTTTTGGCTTTTAACTAGCTGTCAGTAACTGCGAGTACTCTCAAATCGTACTTTCTTTTAATTTGACTTGTTGATACTATTTGTAATGCTTTTTTTATTATTTAATGTTAACATGGATCTTGTCTATATACCAGCTTTGATTATTTGGTATTTAATTACTACAAATTTTCACTTCTTCGTACTATGAACATCAAAATTATTTCATTTTTCCTTAGATGCTGTTCTTGGACCTGTACAGGAGGTTTTATCTAGCACTAATTGTATATTTTTATTGTTGATATTCACCCCAAATGTACCAAGTGTTAGATTAGTTTTATTGATATTAAAGAAATTTCTTGGTATTCCTAAACGGAAGATTTTATACACACAGAAGAAGAAGTATACTTAACAACAAAATTATTTTCATTTACCTGACTGTGTATTATATGACGCAGGTTTCTTCAAAAGTGATGATTTTCTATAAATTGTTTGAAATTTCACAGTGATATCATACTTTTAACTTCTAAAATCTGTTTATTTACTTTTGACTTTAATTATTTATCCCTTGTAATTTTTTATTAACTGTGTATTTGCATTCAGGTGTCACAGGTCAAATTTATTCGTTCATTGTGTGTTAATTTACGTTTTTTGATTGATTTAAGCCTTCCAATTGATATTTTATAGTGTGTTTTTCTATGTTGTGATGTTATACTATTGTTTCAGAAAAGGGAGAAGGTTTGGTACTTTTAAAACGTTTAATCCCGCTGCAAATGTTTGCACCTGAGTGTCCTAAGTCAGGAATCTGATTACAGTAGTTGTCGTCTGTTAATGTAGTTCATACGTGTTTCTCGTTTCACGTTTTTATAAAGATTAGACCGTTGGTTCTTCCGTTTGAATGGTTTTACACAGTAATTTTTTGGAGCCCTTTATAGCTTGCTGTTCGGTGTGAGCCAATGCTCCGTGTTGAAGGCCGTACCTTGACCTATAATGGTTTACTTTTATAAATTGTAACTTGGATGGAGAGTTGTCTCAATGGCACTCATACCACATCTTCCTATATCTATTTCGACACATGAAATGGAAATATTAGGTGTATCTAGTAGGGCAGATATGATGAAGTTAAGATCTGAATGTGTAAAATATGGAACGTCTGTCCCTAATAAAATAAACTCTGAATGCGGCCCTCCGAAATTTGATATTCCAAAGTCTGTTCTAAAAAATGTTCTGGAAAATGGATTTAAAATATCCGACATTTCTAAATTGTTGTCCGTGTCTGAAAGCGCCATTTACCGAAGAATGTCACAGTTCGGATTAAGCAAAATGAATTTTACACAAATTGATGAGAGTGATTTAGACTTGACACTTGGACAAATAATGAAAGAGTTTCCATTGTGTGGCGAAACACTATTGCAACAGATGCTTCTATTAAAAGGCATAAGAGTACAGAGATGGAGACTGAGGGAGTGTATGCATCGATAAGATACCGCCGGTGTACAGGCGAGACGTACTGGTAGGCTTCATAGGCGTGTTTACAATGTAATGGGTCCAAATCACCTCTGGCACAAAGATACAAATCATAAACTTGTCCGGTGGAGATTTGTTATTGTAGGTGGCATTGACGGGTTTAGTCGATTGATAACATTTTTAAAATGTACCGACAACAACACATCAAGAATAGTTTTGGATTGTTTCTTCTCCGGTGTTGCAAAGTATGGAATATCCAACAAGTTAGGTCTGACAAAGGATTGGAAAATGTTTCTGTGGCAAACTACATGTTGATTCAAAAAGGCCCAAACAGTATGGTAACGGGAAAAGGCACTCATAATCAACGGATTGAGAGACTATGGAGAGATGTGTATGAAGGTGTGCTTAGTTACTTTTACAACTTATTTTATTTCATGGAAGATGAAGGTTATCTAGACCCACTAAAACTGACAAACTTAGCTGCTCTTCACTTTGTTTTCATGGACGAAATAAACAGGAAGCTGCAATTTTGGGCAGAGGCATGGGCTGGTCATAGACTACGCACTGTTCATTCATCTCCATTGAGCTTGTGGACTTCAGGTCAATTTCAAAATGCCGTAGGAATTACCGAAGGAGTCTCAGAAGCAAATTTGCAAGATTATGGAATTGAAGGCTATGTGGATCAAAATGATGTAGAAGAGGGCGAGAGACCAATATTTGGACCCCTTGCACACATGATAAGTGATCAATGCAGGCTGGATTTAACTCGACAATTGATAAGAAGCAATACTGACTAACTTTGGAATAGATTATTATCTTGAATGTTTGGAAGTCATTGAAAGACATAACTAAACTGGTTATTAAAACTTATTTGTAATTTACTAAATTGCCTTCATATCTTGAACGTAAATGGATAACTGCATAACTTCTTTATATACTTAATCTTATAAAACCCCATGACTTTTCAACAACTTCAAGCTTTAATGTGGTATATTGGTTATATGTATAGATTATAACATGCCCTTTTCCATATTGGCCCTGGTATCATCCCGAGACTCCCATATCGGCCTCGAGGCTTTAGCCGAGGGCCGATATGGGTCGAGGGATGATACCAGGGCCAATATGGAAAAGACATGTTATAATCTATTTATCACATATTTAAGTTCTGCAGAAAAGAGAAAAAAGTTCAATTATAACAATTTAATGAAATATAACAGGTAAAATCTTAAAAATTTTATCACAAAAGTTTTATCACATTTTTAAATTTAGTTTTTATCATTTACACTATAGAAATTTATTGTCACATTTCCACTTATTTCGGAATCAGGGCACATTTGCACTACAAAGTCTGCCGTATCGCTTTCCTCCACTGCGATGAAACGAGCAACGTTATTGTTCGCCATTGTCGTTAAGGACGCAATGACGTCACGTCATTTGGAATCAGGGCACAATAACCAATAACCTCTTTTTTGCCCCGGGCAATTTTGAGGTTATTACATATGCAAAACCCAACGTATTCGTAACAAATATGTGATAAGTAACTTTTGGGTTTTGCATATGTAATAACCTCAAAATTGCCCGGGGCAAAAAAGAGGTTATTGGTTATTGTGCCCTGATTCCAAATGACGTGACGTCATTGCGTCCTTAACGACAATGGCGAACAATGACGGTGCTCGTTTCATCGCAGTGGAGGAAAGCGATACGGCAGACTTTGTAGAGCAAATGTGCCCTGATTCCAAATTCCAAAATCAGTGGAAATGTGACAATAAGTTTCTATAGAGTAAATGATAAAAACTAAATTTGAAAATGTGATAAAACTTTTGTGATAAGATTTTACCTGTTATATTTCATTAAATTGTTATAATTGAACTTTTTTCTCTTTTCTGCAGAACTTAAATGTGTGATAAATAGATTATAACATGTCTTTTCCATATTGGCCCTGGTGTCATCCCTCGACCCATATCGGCCCTCGGCTAAAGCCTCGAGGCCGATATGGGAGTCTCGGGATGATACCAGGACCAATATGGAAAAGGGCATGTTATAATCTATACGTATCATTTTGTGTAGAGGTAGTACATGTACAATGTACAGATCTGTATATCCTCTAACTATTTAAGTATTTATTATAACCAATTTTTCTAACTTATGTGGACGCAGAGTTGGCAATTGTATTGTGCAAGTCTTTTTGCTGCGCGTCTTTCGAATCTTGATAGGAAGTCGAGTAGATTGAGGGGCAAGGTTAGTGTACCCATAAACATGGTTCAACCCCACCACTCTGCCAAGTTTTGAAAGAGTGCCTGTACCAAGTCGGGACTTCTCTCTACCTTCTGTACATTTTCCTTTTTGTGTTGTCGCTGTATGTCTCTATTTTGATGGCTTGATTGGTGGTGTTGGTGCTGTTTTATGTTTTATATCGAATTATTGCCATTCCCTGTTTTATCTTTATTTCTTATATATAAAGGTTGGCTACATGGTTCAGCTAAATGAAATTCTTCGGTAATGCTTTAAATGAAAACTTATGTAACTGTGACTTTTACATGCATTAAAAGAATTTGGCCGATAATGAACAAATATTTAAATATTTGTGTTTGAACTGAAAATCATTAATTGTGTCCTGAATATAAAGTCATTGGTCTTACAATTTGCCAAATTAAAAAGTACTTCAACCAGAGACATATAATACTAGAGATAAGCAACTTTGTGCATGAAATCTCGAGAAATATCGCAGCCACATGCTTTGATAAGAATATAGCATGTATAAGAGTCATATATAAAGAAAGAAAGTAGTTAAGTTTTCAGAAATATTCCTTAATTTTTCAAAAACTTAATAAGATATCTAAATATACCGATCACAGAAGTTGTAAAAGAAGTATCATAATATCAACACATGCCCCTCAATACTTTGTTATTTAGTAAGTTTCAAAATTTTGTCATGATAATATGAAAACTTCATTTTGTCATAAAATGTTCCAGATCGAAACCTCTTCAATTTTCTATTGTATAATATTCAGAGTTTCCAATCTCTTGTTTTATATGTCTCTACTTCAACTAACTGTAATCGGTTCGGTTTAGACAGGTTTTACTGTGTCACAAGTATTGTGGGAGGACACAGGTCCTTTGATTTAAAAAAAAATGTGTCGGCAAGCTTTAGCGAACATGTACTTTTCGAAACTGTCCGAGGTACTAGTATGTAGCTGAATGTACTTATTTTTACTATTAGACTTGGGTTAAAAGCATTTTTAATGTAATGAAATCAATGCTAATATTTGCGAAAATGCTTTCCAGTGATTAAATTTGGCTATATAGGAGTATCACCTATCTTGAACTTGAGCTAAATTTCATTTCAAGGCATCTTCTACCGTTCTCCCACAATTAAAGAACAGTCTCCAACTTGTGTGGTGATGCTCATCTATAACGCAGAGGTGTTTATCTCAGTAATATTTGAATGTTCTCATTTTTTTTTAGTAGTATCACTCTTGAGGGCCAAATGCGAGAAATGTTCTAAGAGGGTCTGGAGGGCATGTCCCCCCCCCCCACCCCCAGATACCTTTTTAAAACTAAGAGTCATGGTATGAAGATATCAAACACAGAAAATTCAAATTAAATAGATTTTTTTCTACTGAAATTCCTCCAGTCAAGTTTACTAAAATAAATAAACTGTTATCATAGAGATATGTATCCCTTTTTGGTAATTTTTATAATGCATATGTTGAAATTAAAATAGCAACACTTTAACATGCAAGTTTTGCAAATATTCAAAGTCAATGAACCATGACTGAAGGTACATGGCTAAACAATCTCCATGGAAATGAGATGTGCCAAGGCTAATACCAAATACCATTGACTTATCATAATTCCCTTTAAAAAAACTTAAAAATAAACTAATACATGTAAACTAAGCAAAATTTCAAAGTCAATAAACCATAACTGAGGGGGCAAGGTCAATTAATCTTTGTGGTAATGAGGTGTACAAATGTTATGACAACTGCATACCAAATATCATTGACCTACCACTAGTGGTTCCCGATAAACCAACCTAATCACAAACTAATGCATGAAAATTAAGCAAAAGTTTAAGTCAATAGACCATGACTGAGGGGCGGGGCCAAATAATCTCCATGGAAATGACATATGCCAATGCTTATACAACTGCATACAATTGTCATTAACTTACTAACACTAGTGGTTCCCCATAAACTGACCTAATCACAAACATATACATTGAAATTAAGCAAAATATTCAAAGTCAATAGACCATGACTGAGGGGGCGGGGCCAAATAATCTTCATGGAAATGACATATGCCAATGCTTATACAACTGCATACCTATTATCATTAACTTACCATTAGTGGTTCCCCATAAACTGACCTAATCACAAACTAATACATGACAAGAGTACACACACTGAAATGTCTCGCCTTCTTTACTAAACATTGATAATATGTTGAAAGTCCTAAATAGAAAGCCTAACTATCACATAAACATGAGTATTAAAATCAGGGCAAGGTAATATAAACCAAACAAGAAATACATGTACACCTTACAATTATTCCATACACTAAATATAGTTGACCTATAGCTTATAGTATCAGAAAAAATAACCAAAACACAAAAGCTAAACTATAACCACTGAACCATGAAAATGAGGTCAAGGTCAGATGACACCTGCCAGATGGACATGTACACCTTTTTTTCATATTTCATTAGCAATTGGTCCGTCCCTTTTTCAAATAAACTCCTCACTTCCGGTTAATCACGGGAACCACCATCACATTATAAAAAAGCACCTTATTATAATAAAAAAGCACCATCGTATAATAGAAAAGCACCTTCGTATAATACAAAAGCACCATCGTATAATAGAAAACCACCATCGTATAATAGAAAACCACCATCGTATAATAGAAAAGCACCTTCGTATAATAGAAAAACAATAAAAAAGACACATAAGACAGCTATGGCGTTCCATAATTTTTCATAGCTCCTAGTTTACCGTTCTCCATCAGCATCAGTTTCGATCAGCTCTTTAATTTTCTCTTTACCTATCCGTCCTTACATTTTGCAGCAAAACTTTGACATTGTTTTATAGATGAGGGTAATCAATTTTTATTCTCATCCCCTCCTAACCCCCTTTCGAATTTATAAATACTTTTCTTAGAATTGTAACCATATACATGTTATGTCATTGTGCAAGTCCTGTTTTATTTCTTATCTGAATAATTTTTGGAGGGCTTCTGTTCGCAAATCATTGATAGTGCCATGGCTTCACCTGAAAGCTGTACTCATTTTACATTCTATTTCTTTTAGACCCTTATTACAATTCATTGAAACTTTTCAAAATTCTTACCTGTATAATGCAAGTGTCCCTTTTTTTTTATGATTCTACAGTCATAGTTGTCTTTTTAGATTTTCCCAAGCAAATCACGAACTTTACCAGGGGTGGGGGTATTGTTTTCAAACACTGATAAAGGGGGTCCCCCAAGGTTCAATTCTTGGACCAGTGTTGTTTAAAATGTCTTCATCAACGATATTTTCTACTGTGTTCAAGACAGTACGATTTATAACTATTCAGATGACATTACCCCGTCTTACTGTGACAAAAATGTAGATAATTTAGTTAAAACACTTGAAAATGACAGAGGGGTGTGAGTATTGTTTTCAACTTAGTTCGCAATACGTCTAGTTTTGTATTTAATTCTTATAACCACTGTGCAGCTTTTAATTTATGATTTATTAACGTGCTCTTGACAATAGTCTTGATATTGCATTAAACTGAAACGACAAGCACACGAAAGTATTTTTGTGGGGAATGTAAAACGACAAGCACACGAAAGTAATTTTGTGGGGAATGTAAAACGACAAGCACACGAAAGTATTTTTGTGGGGAATGTAAAACGACAGAGAAAATACAAAGGTGTAATCAAATACCATTAATCCAATAAAAAATCCTAACACGGAAACAACGGAGAAGCGAACAATTCACTAAACATTAGGTAATTAGTATAAAAATAGTTTTATTCAAATGAGACTTTTAATAATAACTTTAAAACCCAGCGCGCACGACTTTGACATATACACTTTCCCGATAAAATACAAAATAAGTAAAATATAAAAACAAGGGTATAAAAAATGAAAAAAAAACACTATAAAACTATAAAAACCTCATATATCCAAATCGTATCTCTAGACCCACCCGCATAAGGAACGCAAAAAAGCCAAAAAATCTGAGAGCTGGATGCACATATTCCGAACCACGTTAAGAGGCATACGCTGAAATGGGACATAATTGTACAGAAACAAAAAAAGGTAAAACTGTAAAGTAGATACATTGCTACACAGAGTCAGCACCTAGAATCTATACCTCAAGACTATCCTGTGTTATTTGTTAAGTAGACACTGAATATTTATCTATTAGGTATTAGTACTTTCCAATGAATTTTTTGTGAAAAAAGGACGACACGTTCTTTCACAAAACCCTGGCTATTTTTTTTTTTTTGCTCTTTCACTAATAACTTTTTACAAACTCTTAATAGCAGCTGCAGGCTCCTGAAAATCGTATGAGTTGAGAAATATATACCCCATACGTGGACGAAGTTGGTAAATCACTGTTAAGGTGATGAAAAAATATATTTCAAAATTGAAGCATCTCGTTTGTCATAGACTCCATTATTGAGATGAGCTACAACTCTATCTAGTCACTGAGAAGTGCTACAATGTTTATATATAAGCAGCAAATAAACAGTAAAAAGGCTGTTAATAGATATAAGAAGATGTGGTATGAGTGCCAATGAGACAACTCTCCATCCAAGTCAAAATTTATAAAAGTAAACCATTATAGGTCACAGTACGGTCTTCAACACGGAGCCTTGGCTCACACCGAACAGTAAGCTATAAAGGGCCCCAAAAAATTACTTGTGTAAAACCATTCACACTGGAAAACCAACGGTCTAATCTATATAAAAAACGAGAAACACTTATGTTAACCTGTAAATTTTAGACAGCAGTGATTTCATTATTTAAAGTTATCAAATTTCTGAAGAAAACAGAAACTACACAAGACTAAACAGAAAATTGCACTTCCATATGACTAGTACATCCTGTCCTTACTTTGAAATCCCATTCTCTCACACCTTCTCTCCCTCTCTACATACCACTCTCAATCATATACCCTCACCCTCTCAATCATTCTCTTTTTCTCCCTCCCTTTCTCACCCTTTCATAACAACCTTAGCCACCTATCACCTATACCCCTTCTGCTTGATGTCAAGTCCCTATCAGAAAAGTTGGTCAGTAGATGAAATACGATTTTTATAAGATGTACAAGAAATGGAAGAAGATTTTAGAAATATAAACGATATTTAAAAGTAACTGACATGAAATATAGATATATGAATTGATACTGAGCCACTTTTGGAAAATGTAGTTTTTATTTTCTATACATAATAGTCATCATAGCATTCGTACAAAAGATTAACAGCCAAAGTTACAGAATGCCAAATTCTGTAATGTAAATTTGAAAATAGCTGTGTTCATTGATAATCATTATGGATGCCAAAAGTGTATATTTAAATCTTAATTTTGAAGTGTTTTGGGTGTGTTGATGAAAAAAAATGTTGCAAAAAATGAAAAAAAGAAAATGAAAAATACCTGTCTGCTTGTACTAGCCAGCCGGCCAGTGGGTAAGTTGGACTTTAAGTTGCCAGTTCACCAAGATAAATGCTCACAGTAAAACACCTATATTTTCCTTTTTGGTGTACCAGTTTTTAAGTTTATGATTTGACTTGGGGACTTACATTTAACAGAAAAAAGATAATAATAGTCTTCTGTACAATCTAAAAATTTTACTATAAGAAGTAAAATATCCCCTTTGCCCCTATTCCCAAATGGATAAAAGTATAGTAAAATATCTCTTTTCCCAATTAAAATGTTCATAAAATGTTTTTTTTTTTATTTAGTCACCGCACTTGGTAAGACAGAGTCACACGGCTAGGCTCATTGGGCAGACTCAACCACCAGCCTAGGCTCAGTCTTAAAGATGTTTTTTTGACCTAGCCACCGCGCTTGGTCAGACTGAGCCACCAGAATTAGGCTAACTGAGCCTACGCACTCAGTTCGTATAAGTAGTAGCAGATACTTGATACGTATGGTAGGGGACGTTACTATACCTAAAAGGGAGGTATAGCATTTGTGAACCCTAAACACAGAGACCGTATGAACTTCGCCATACGTATCATGAATAGTATCAAACTACTAAGTGTACTTGCTCAAATTTCTTTTCAGTCAGTCAAGATTATCAGGATTATCTTGTGTAATATTGTAGACAACTATAGAATATACATATTATTAAAAGAGTTTAACCTTGTAGTCATTTTTTCTATTTTCTCTGTTTACAATAAAAGCAAATGCCACATTCCTAAACAAATAGAACATTCCTGCTTAGTCATTTACCACAGACAATCTTTGATAATAAAATCTTACTTCATGTGCCACAAAAACTATACTGATTAAGTGATCCATCAATATGAGGTCAAGGTCAGGTAAATCCTGTCACCTTAAAATTATCAATTATTGTAAAGGTCAAAGTGAGGTGAACCTTCTAAAACATGCATTTCTTTCAACCAAATATACCTAATGTATTCCTTAAATTAAACAAGACTTAGTAGTAGAACTCATACCTTGATAATGCGATTTGTTTATTTCATCTTTGAATCAATGTCAAGGACAACAGGACTACTTCAGATCATTAGGCATCTGTATACTGATTACTTATTCGTTCTATCTTCTGAAAAAAAAAAACTTTATGAAATTGTGTTTACTCTGCCAATAGTTTAGCATACATAAATGATTATGCCCATACATTTATTTAGGGAGCACAGATACAGTGATTGAACAACAGTTATATAAATATCCTAGCTGTTAACAAATTTGTACATATCATGCACGATCAGCCTGAAATTATGATTAAAAGAGAAACTTAATATGCAATTCCAATTTAGATTATGGAAAAAAAGAAAACTTCTCAATATTCAAAGAAAAAGAAGTATCAGCACCAAGTGTCATTCCTAAATAGACAGGACAGAAGCTAGCTAGCTGCTGCTAAAATTGAGGAAAGGTACAATCTAGCTACTGAGAAGTGCTACACTGTTTATATATAATCAGCTAGCACATAAACAGTAACAAGAAAGGCTGTTATATGCACATAAATCTGTTATATGCACATAAATCTGGTTTAACCCCACCACATTTAGTTCCTGTACAGTCAGACAGGGATCTTGACCATGTGTTGTTAGTTGTCTTTGTTTGCTCATCTTTATTTTTTGGGAGGAGCTGGACCATTCCCCATCTGGCAGGTTGTCCCCAACATGCTCAACATAAACATATTGGAAGAAGAAGAAAAAGTAGTTAACAGAGACAGAGAATCCATTCGGTTACTATAATAATTTAAGCATGCTTGGCTTTATCAGCGGTAAATTCAGAACATATTGATCAGACTAGTAAAAAACCAGATACTCCATGTACTGCTCATTTATAGAGAGGAAAAAAGTTTGTATTTACTTCAAAAATGTCATTGAGTTTCGAAGTTTAAATGGAACCTACAAAATATGCACATTTCAAAGTGGACATTAAGAAGAATCATCGGACGAACATCAAAATGGACAAAAAGCAACGGACAAAAAGCAAAAGTGTCGGACAAAAATCAACAGACAAAAGGCTGAAGTGTGGGACAAAAAGCAAAACGGACCAAAAGCACCGGATAAAAAGCAAAAGTGTCGGACAAAAAGCAAAATTATCGGACAAAAAGCAAAAGTGTCGGACCAAAAGCAAAATTATCGGACAAAAAGCAATACGGACCAAAAGCAACGGACAAAAAGCAAAAGTTTCGCACAAAAACCAAATTATCGGACAAAAAGCAAAAGCGGACAAAAAGCAAATCCCGGACCAAACATGTTTTGTATCGACACCCTTTGATTATTAGGTTTTAATGTGCTAGCTCACAAGGTTACATTCCATAGGAAGAGTCAACATACCGAATAACATTCTCCAGATTCCACGCGTTATTTGCTCTTACTCATAAATGCATTCCGTATATTCGAGACATTGTAATTCCTTGGTAAATGGGATCAAATAGTAGATCGTTAGTATAATTAAATGTCCGATATGAAAAAAACGATTTCGATATTAATACAGTATTTGTAAAGGTTTTAAATTGCGTGGCGACTTCTTTCTTTCTTAAAACTTTAATTCATGTCTGATATCACATCACAGATTTTTCCCTTGATTAGACGTGTTACGAAATAGTATACACATTCTACGCTGAGGTTGACAAATTAGAATTTAAATCTGGATATCGTAACCACAAAAGTGATTAAAAGATTTATATTAACTGATCTTAACTGTGTACCACTGAACTGCATTGTTATGATGTTAACTTCGAACAGAAGTCACTTCGGAAACATCATTGTAGACAATTTCGTTATAAATATTCTTGTTGGAACGTTTATTCCTTAGAGTTAATAAATATCTTAAATTCCATAATATTTCTTCAATTTTGAACACGGAAAGGGGGCAAAAAAATTGCAGAAAAGTAATATTTTAAAATCAAGAATAAAGGAGAGAAGGGAAGCTGAGAAAATGAAGTCGGGGATGAGAAAAACAAAAACCTTGCCATCCTTATTTTAAAATCTATCATATATACTGTACGGTTTTTTTGTTTTTTTTTTGCGTTTTCAAAATCTTCTTAGATAAAGAGGGTTAAATCGAATTGAATTGAATCACAATTTTAGGACGGGTTGCACACAATGCAATATTATATGATATTATGATCGGGCGTGCAGTCGGGCGGCGGGTGAACACGCAGGCGAGCGGGACAAGAAGGTACTCATTTTGAGTAATAAACTCCCACATTTTGAATCTAAGAGCTTTCAAACTTTGCACAATGTATGTATGGACATGAAAAATGTGCACATCGTTTAATGGATTTAATTTGGATATCTTTGCAGATTTTCCGGAAATGGAAAATTCGTGAATTTTCGACAAAATAGAACAATCATATGTTTATTTTTCCCATGGTTAGTCCTTGTCTGTTTATTTATTTCTAGGACACCAAAAGGATGCTCAACAATTTAATCTAAATGTATTGCCTTCAATTGGGACACGTTTGGAATTAGATTTTCCCCAGGATTATGTTATTTTAGCTCGGTTCCCCTTATAAGCGTCATAAACTAAGAACAGACAAGAGAAGTAAAAATGAAATTGCGATTATCAAAGTGTCGGTTATATGTGAAACTGTAATAAAAAAAAATCAAATGGGTCTACTATGTAGTTTGTTTCAAACTGGTAGAGTATACTTGCATTACCATAGACACGTACCCCTTCCGCACACACGTACACCTTTCCCATATTATAGGCACAAACAATAAATTAGAAAATAATAACAAGTTCGATATGGCACACTAAGACGTTCAAAATTAATACAGTTTAAATGAACCAATACACGTGCAGGATACAGGTAAATTCAACTATCAATGTTTTGACACATGCAGTCCCCATATTTAAAGTCTAATTTGTCAACCTCAGCGTCGATAATATTCCTTTTCGCAACACGTCTAATTCAACAACAATTATACCTGTCAGATGGAGTACCAATCTATTATTTATAATTAGAATTTCTTTTTAACGTACTATAGTATACTTTAGTAACTAGGTGACAACACGATAAACCCACAACGATTTCTTTATTGGAATGCCCAACTATTGTTTGAATGATCACGATTTTCGTTGTAAAATTTTATTAATGACTATTCGTACTTGCACAAGATATTCATCTGCATAATTATTTTTTTTAATTATACTCTCCTGGATAGCAAGTTTTTTTTCTCGCGATCTAACATGTCGTTTTGATATTGTTCCATGTTGGGGTATATTTCATATGACAGTTGATTGTCATGACCGTACGAAAACCATTTGTATTATTTCTCAGATTCTAAATCATGTTATTTTCACAAAAACTAAGATTCTTAATTATCCCTCCAAATTACCTCAGTCATTTTCTTCGACTCTTTAAAGACCACTTGTGGATAGAAGTCCTCGAATATTTATAAATCTTTGAATTCACAAAATTCCTAGAGTGAGAGACCCATATTCGCCACATAATTCGTTCATTTCCACTTACATCCGACCTACATTCGAATATTTGAAATTTTTTATGAAGGTTTCAGAAATTTAACTATATGAAAAAAGTGTTTGATAAAGAAATTATCTTCAAAACATTGGTTAATTGTTCTAAAAACGAACGCAAACTCAAGAGGAAATCAAGTTGTTCGTGTACCATGGGGGACACATTTTCGCCGCAATGTATTATATGACCATCCTCATTATCCTGGTATATTATAAAAACGAATGTTTGCAATTACATGAATTAGCTTGAGAGATCATTCCTATACGATTTTTCTCACAAATATTTACTTTAAGACTGCGCATGATTGCCATATAAATCTTACATAATTGCCAAAATCATTTAAAACACCTGCGTATTTCTCAATATGTGCGAATAACCTTGGAAATGGGATAAAGAGGAATTATCAACAGTTGTAACATTACAAACAGCCTTTACCATCTATTTAGGCAAGTATTGGATAAAGGCGCACACATTTTACAGAAGAAATAGCAAAACGGCGAAAATGTGTCCAAGGCGAATATGCCCCACCCACTCTACTTTGAAAGTTTCTCGAGAAAGTTAAAACCAATTAGAATGCAGCAAATTTGGAAGGTTTTATAAATTGTATTCTATGCAAATCCATGGATAGACACATTCTTCAAAATATGCACAACCTAAGGCTTTATGTCGTTATATTTTATCAAAGAATTGAAAGCATGAAACTTCATTTTGTGCTATTTGTCCGTCCTAATCTGTAGGAAGGGCATACTGCTGCGACTCCTTTCCATAGACATTGAATTCAGATTTCTATTCTAACATCGGACTTCTTTTGAACTGAGTTTAACTGTGCGTTTTGATGTGTGTTTGGTTATTTCACATTGGCTTGAGGTATAGGGGAAGGGTTGAGATCTCACAAAACATGCGCCTGTCCCAAGTCGGCAACATCTAGCCTTGTAAGTCTTGTGCGTTTTTTAAAATTTTTGGTTCATTCGTATGTTTCGAAGTTAAATATGACGTCCATTTCGCTGAACTAGTATACATTATTGTTTGGGGGCCAGCTGAAGCCCGCTTTCAGGTGCAGGATTTTCTCGCTGCGTTGAAGACCCATTGGTGGCCTTGGGCAATTTTCTGCTCTTTGTTCGGTTTGTTCTCTCTTTGAAACATTACCCGTTTCCATTCTCTATTCTATTTATCCCAATGAAAAAATGAAAACAACACTTCATAAATTTCTTTCTGGATTTTACCTTCATCAGGAATGCTCAAAGCCGAATATTTGAAAGTCAAGGATGTATAGAACCGAAACAGTTGAAGAGCTATATTACCAAAAAGGACATAAACAAATAGTCAGGTCAATTTTTCCGGAGGGAGTTGAAACCTTAGTTTCTTTATAATTTCTTAATTTATAAACGGACAATTTTAGAAAGCGCTTACTGAGTTGATGATACCCTCAGGAACTGATACTTGAGTAATTTATGATAGTTACATTTGAAAAAAAATGATATTTAATGATATTAAAGATAGAGGTGGCTTGCCTAATCTGGCTACATTCATCTTCAAAATTATTAAATTGTGAACTTGCGATGAATTTTGTGTAAAATATAAATCACATGATTCACAACACCAGGTAAGCAAAACAAAATTCACTGCTTGACTGGTTTTTAATACTAATACGTATTTAAATTTTGAATACATGTTCATTTATTAAGTTTTACCAGGACGATAGGTCTTACAAGTCAGATAATGGCTACAGGAGGCAGCGAAGAGGACCATTTCAGATGTTCTATTTGTCTCGATAATCTCAAATCACCCAGAGCTCTTCCTTGTTTACATACATTCTGCGAGCCATGTATTTGCAATCATATTTTAACAACGGAACGTAGAGCTGGACATAAAATTACAAAATATACATGTCCAGTCTGCAGGACAGTTGTTACGCCAAAACACCCGGAGACTGATACAAGAATGTGGGCTACGAATCTACCACACAATTTTACAATTGCATCGTTAATGTCGTTGAATATTTCAAAAGAAACAGAAAAACAGCAGTGTAATCCATGCGAACGGAGTAAAATACATAGAGCTGCAAGTACATGGTGCTATCAATGTCGTGAAGCATATTGCAATGAATGTCTTCAATATCATAAGCGAATTAAGTCTTTAATGGATCATTCTGTAACGAAAATAGATAATCTTCATTCAGATTCCAATGAAATGTACTTGCGATCAATATCTGATGCGTGTCCGTTGCACAGTTCAAAAGTCATAGACTTTTTCTGTTTTGATCACCAAGAACTCGGTTGCATAATATGTGCAACACTTCATCATAAAGATTGCAAAAACAATAAAGCAATCGAAGAATTAAACAAAGGCCACAATTCTGCCACAGAAAATTGGAATAAAGTCATAGAAACTACTGAAAGTATGCTAAAGAACAGAAAAGAAGAGATGAAAAAAATGGGAAATTCGTTCCTGAGCATTTCAAGAACTTCTACAAACTCTGTTAGAAATGCAAAAGATAAACTTTAAATTTTACTCGGTGGACTTTTGAATCAATTAAAAACGACACAAATCCGACATGAAATAACAGTTCATGATAATATAAAACTGATCACAGATCTTCTCAATCATATGAGAGAAATGGAGAAAGTAACTACCTTCATTCGTAGATATGGATCCGCAACACAGTTGTTTATACACTTACAGTCAATTACAAATGGAATTTATCCAAAACTGGTAAATGTTATCGAGAGTTTGAAAAAAACTGAAGACAAGGAAACGTCAGTTACATTAGAAGATTTTCTTGATAAATTACACACATTACGAGATATAGGAGAGGTAACAGTGAAATCGAAGAATGAAAGCGCCTGCTTTGAAGAATGCAGTAAGTTAAGCGAGCTTGCGTTTAAAAGTATTCAATTACGAAGGAAAAAAACGATATCGCTATCTGAGTATCATTTTTACATGGGAATTTGTATTTTAGAGAAAACGGTATTAGCACACGTAACAAACAACGAAAAGGCACATAAATTGATTGCTATAGATACCGTTACTTTGAAGACAATTGCAGAATGTGATATACCAAAAAACTCCCTTCCTGCTTGTGATGATACATTAACTGCAAGGGCAAATTTATCTGAAAATCTTTTTACCAGTAGTGATACCTTAACTCCAAAGCCAAATGACGGTAAACAGGAAAAAGTGCCTGCTAGACCAAACAGTTTTTCTAGACCAAACAGTTTTTCTAGACCAAACAGTGTTGCTGCACGAAAAAGTTATTCTGATAGGCGAAGTTTAACTAACAGCAGGTGTTCATCTCCGACCTTTGATGATCATAGGTGCGAAGCTTTGAATACATTTATACATGAAAACTGTTGTATTGGTGATATCGCTTATGACGACGAAAGGAAGATAATCTTAATCTCGTGTTCATGTAGGGGAAAACATTTATACAGTTTAGAGATAAATGAGAACGCTGGATCCTTGATTGCTCCATCAGATAAGTGGAACATACATAATTTATTCTCAACCAATGAACAAAGCGAATACATTAAATGCATACATGTACACAAAAAAATGCTTTTTGCAATTGTCGGTAATTTTTTATTGAAAACTAATGTAAATATGAAAGGTGAAATACAGACATTGTACCAGCTCACGTATTATAGATGCAATGTCAACAAACTTACCATTGATTCTCTTAACAATCATTTAATTATGACATTAGATCGCATGGTTGTTGGCATTTCATTTGATGGGAAGGAATGCTATCAGGAAAATAATCATTCAATAACTGCCGCAGTTGCCGCAAAAGGAATACTTTTTTACGGACACAAATCAGGACATATAGAAATTAGGTCAACTACCGAAAAACGTAATCGAATTGTGTTAAAAAACTGTCACAAAATTAAAACAATACGGGATATATGGCTAGACACAACCGAGTCTACACTGTTTATTTATGGAGAACAGTATATTGAAATGTATGAAATTCTGTTTTAATTATATTGTACTTTTTTTATAATTTTCAAATGTGTGTTAGTAATCCTATATAAGTGCTTTTTAGTAACGTTAAAACAACGCTCAGAATATTGCCAGAAGAAACCATGTTTTGCGCATAAAAAAATAAATCAGGAACGAAAAACTCGTTTGCAAATATTTTGATTTTTGCGCATGAAGTTAAGTTTAATCAAGTCGAAATATCAATGAAGAGACGTCTTTTTATCTTGAAAATTAAAATAACACGGCTGAATAACTAATATTATCATTTGGATGGTTGTATCATTTCAATTTAGCGAAAACCTCTGAATGTCTTTGGTGCTGTTTGTATGGTTTTGTTGCCGCTCCAACGTCTTTTTTATTTATTATATTTTGGGGTAAGCATACGGTCTTCAACAATAAATCAAGTATCAAATCTATATTGTATACTTAGAAAAAATGAAAAATGGGTATTAATTACTGCTATCATGGTACTTTTAAGAATGTCATTTAGTCGGTCTCAGATCATGATTGTTCTTTTTGGTTTGATCAGCTCTTCAGCGTTAGTATTGGGTTTAAGATTTAAAATATGTTGGCCCCGAGCATCAATGAGGAGACATTTATTGTCGAAATGCAATCTGGTGCAGTAAAGTTGATACTGTTTATGATGTTAATACAACTGGGTCGATACCTCTGCATGTTGACTGTTAGTCCATGAGGGTAACACCATCCCAGTAGCCAGTACCTTGGTTCTGTTATGAAAATAAGGATATTATGTAATTAGAATTTGCTGTTTAAGCTAAACCTTATGTCCTTTTTGGTTTGATCAGCCTTTTCAACGTTAGTATAAGGTTCTAGATTTCAAATATGTTGGCCTCGACTGAGCATTAAAAACCCCACCAAAAACTGGTGTGATTTCAGGTGCTCCGGAAGCGTAAGCAGATCCTGCTCCAAGGGTGACATCCGTCGAGTTACTACTATATATAGAATATGTTGATAATTTATATCAAGTTATTAGGCATCACGGAATAACGGATTGGTCATTGACTCTTATCTAACCTAAGACATCACAAAATTCATAAACCATCGGTCATGTAAATTCTAAAACCCTGAAATTTGTCCGAATGTGAAATTTTGAAATGTCAAAGGATAGACAAAGCTGTTACCGGTATCAACAACAAATATTAAAAAAATGAAAAGCACTAAGAACAGCTCTAAAAACTAAAGCAAGAGCAACAGGAACACTTTTTAAACAAAACTAGGGTGTTCTTAAATACTCCTGAAGAGTAAGCAGATCCTGCTCCACATGTGGCCCCCGTCGTGTTGCTCATGGAAGTACCAGTTAAACCCGAAGATAAGTCTAATTCGGTATGTCACATTGAGGATAAGAGGGCGGGATTGTGGTTACGACAACTGGAACATATCCGTCGTCATCTGTAAAACAGATATTCTATAAAGGTCAACCAACTCGTGATGACGTCCTTAAAAGCTGACAAAATCAAACATTAAACCATATTAACTAACTGAACGAATGGAAAACCACTGGCATATTCTTGACTAGGTACAGGCATTTCCGAAAAAAATAGTAAGTTTAACCTGGTTTCATATCCAGCTAAACCTCCTACTCGAATGACAGATGTTTACAGTTCCGTTATAGTAACAAAATTGAGTTAGTAACTCAAACAAACATAATTGGTTAATGTGACAATAATTGAGATCCAGCAGATGTGTAAACATACAAAATAGACATACAAAACAACTGACTATGTGTTCAAACAAACATACAAATAAATCTCAAAAAGACGCCAACACAATAGTTTTTTTATTTGTAGTTGATAGTACATACAGTATAATAAATGATAATGCAACACTTGTATACACTTTCCCGATAAACTAAAAGTACAAATTAATTAAGATATAAATACAATAGTAAACAAAATGAAAACAACACTATATAAAAACTGCATGCAACAGAATCGCAATTCCGGACACACCTCAACCACGATCGCCCAAAACCCAAAACCCGAAAGTTAAATGCACAAATACCAAGCCACGTCAAGAGACATACGACCGAAGGGAACATCGATCTGATGAGTTAAGCCCTTATCAATAGAATTTAAGTCTTGTACTTAAATTCAGTTATCAAGGTGCGCTGTACTATTATGTTTTGTTTGGTTATAAGTGAGTTTAAGGAGACCCTTATATCATTGGTGGTTACTGAACCTTAAATTCCTTTTTGAATTTGGATCCAAGAAGGAAGACAGAAGACGATGGAACTAAAATATAAAACTAAAATTTAGTTTTAGATAAAAACATGTATTTGTTCTAGCAATATATATGGGATTTTGCACAAGACTTTTAAAATGCTGCTAAGTCTTAGCTACTGGCTACCTGGTTTGGTAAGGAATTCCACAACCTTATTGTTTAAAAAATAATGAATATAAATGGTTACTTGTGGGAGAGAATGGCTGTACAAGTTTATGTTCGTTTGATGGTACTAGGTATTGGTGATTTGACATAAGATGGATTTTGTAGAGCACGGATTATAGATCTCTTCGTTGTTGTAGTGTCGGCCAGCTTAGATATTCAAGCATGGCTGTTACACTGCTTTGGTAGCTGTATTGATTAAGTGTATACCTGACAGCTCTTCTCTGTATCATTTCAATTTTATGTACTTGTTGTTTCTGCCAGAGATCTATATTTGGTCTGACATATGTTTTGTAAGCAAGTTCTTTTGTTTTTATGCTGTGTTTTTTTTACATTTCTTTTAATAAATCTTAGTGATGTATTTGCTTTATTTGTGACGTTTTTATATGTGAGTTCCATGTTAGATCTTCTGTAATGGCAACACCAAGATATTTTGCTTTGTTTGTTGATTTTGATATGTGATCATGTAGTGTGTATTTAAAGATGATGGGTTTTTGCTTTCTTGTTATGTGGATGATTTCACATTTGTTTGGGTTGGATGAAAATAACCATTCTTGCTCGCATTGTTCCGAATTTATGTAAGTCTGATTGAAGGGTTTGGCAGTCAGTAAGTGATCATTTTGTTAGATACATTATGTCATCTGCAAAGAGGCGAACATTACTTTTGAGGTTGTCTGGCATTTCATTTATGTAAATCGGGAAAAGACATGGTGACTAACAACTACCACTTTTTGAGATCTGTGAGATAGCAATGCCTCTCTCCAGTCTGATGTTTTACTGTTAATTCCCATGCGTTTAAGTTTCAAGATAAGTCTTTGATGGTCCACTTTATCGAATGCTTTGGAGAAAGTCCATAACAACTACGTCAGTTTGTTAACAATTTTCCATATAATCAAGTATTTATTGGGTGAATGTTAGTAGTTGTGTTTCACAGCTAACTTTTAATCTGAAACCATACTGCAGTGGGTATAATAAATTATAATTATCTTGGTGTTTCATTATAATTGATACAAGTATGTGTTCATTTGATTCCTGTAATTACATTCTGTAAGGTTAAAAATAGTTTAAACATTTGATCTTTAATGTATCTAAATTATTTGTTTCATTAATATCATTTGACAATGATTCCAGGAAATATTAAGTTATATGTCTAAATAGACCAGGAATAATAAAGGTCCAAGTGTAGAACCTTGTGGAACTCCAGAATTACAGTTTTATACCCAGATTCAGTGGTTCCTAATTATAACTTTTTTGCATATTCCGAACGAGTTAAGATGAACGATTTTACCGATTGGTCATCACATTTGTGTAATTTTAGTATTGACAAATGGATATTGTGATTTATTGTATCATAGTGAAAAAAAGTAAAATAGCATTAAAATTTCCTTTGTCCAGTACCTTGTACGACTTCATCATTTGTGACAGTTTTTTATTGGAAATTTAACATCAATGTTTATTTTAGATTTGAAACAGTTATTGATTTTCTCAAATGAAGACTTGTGTGAGGATTTTTGATTAACTTCTAACCTACTGTTCTAAATTATCTTTAGGCAGTTTGCAATATCATCTTCGTTTGCAAGGAATTGGTCTTCATGTGTTAATAGGTCAATTTCCTGTTTTGTAGTGGAATTCATATCGTTCAAGTGCCTCCATACGGCATAGAGTTCTACAGATTTTATCATATTTATGGATCCATAAAATATTTTGCTTTGGATGAAGGAAAAAAAATTTCCTATGTTTATTTTTAAGTATCATTCAAGTATTCATTGGCGACCATTCAAATATGGGTGTCATTGGCTAAGGATGAAGTACAGAGGTTGTATGCATTGCATTTAACATTGTTTTGAAAAACAACCGGTCACAGCCTAAATGATTATTAATTTAACTGTCCAATATTGATTATAATTTAATACAGCATATGTTTGAATTTTGCGTTCATGTTGTATCTACTGAAATGAATTGCATGTAAAATTTCACCGGGCCTTTATGAATTTTTTAATAGGCAAATTAAATGTACGTTTAAAAGAAAAAATAATAAAATTAAAAACCAATTGTTCAAAGAACAATTGAAGGTCTTTCCACATCAATTTTCTAAATAATTGATAAGAAGCTACTTCTGGTTTACTAAAAGTTACTATTGGCGTCCAATCATAGGTTTCTTCATACTGATTCAATAAACATATGGTTTCTATATACTTTTGCCTGAAATAATGGAGATAATTGCGACCATCCGGTTTAAAAAAATGTCACTTCTGGTCTCATATGACAGCTTTATTTACACTGATTCAAAAATATATGGTTTATATATACTTTTGCCTGTAAAAAGGGAGATAATTGGCTACTTCCGGTTAAGAAAATGTCACTTCCGGTCTCATATGATAGCTTCATTCACACTGATTCCAAACATATATATAGTTTGTATATACTTATGTCTGTAATAAGGGAGGTAATATGCTACTTCCGATTTATAAAATGTCACTTCCGGTCTCAAATGATAGGTTAATGTATGCCCATTCAAAAAATATATGGATTTCTAGTACTTTTCCACAAAAAAAGTGCAAAAAAGGCTACTTCCGGTTTTCTCAAGGTCCCTTCCGGTTGTCATTTTTCAAGGTCATATGTCACCCAACCTTTTGTAAAAGGTCATATGGCTTTATAATGAACCATGTTGAAGTAATAATCAATTAACCTTATAGGGCCTAGGGGTCTCAAATAAAAACATTCTAGGGTTATACGGTTAACTGTTTATGAGTTAAAATACATACCGACAAATTTCTTTGGTAAAGGTAGATAACTCCTATAAAATTTCATCAAATCGCTTCGATCCAAATTAGCCAAATAATTTCTGAGGATGTAACGAACAATCTTTTTGTTACAAAGGAGATGCACACACTTGATAAACAGTGAATAGGGAGATAACTCTTACAAAGATAATTGTTCGGCTTAGCAGGGTGAAATTTAAAAGCGCATACACTGTACGATACACCACTGTAAGAAATATCTAAGCGACACATTGCAAAACAAATATTTATCGCAAGAACAAAATTTGGCGGAAGAAAAAAAAATAATTAAAAACCAATTGTTCAGAGAACAATTGATGGTCTTTCCACATCAATTTTCAAAGTTATTGAAAAGAAGCTAGTTCCGGTTTACTTAAAAGTTAAAATTGGTATCCAATCATAAGTTTTTTCAAACTGATGCAATAAATGCCAAATGTATACCTGGCAGCTCTTCTCTGTATCATTTCAATTTTATGTACTTGTTGTTTCTGCCAGAGATCTATATTTGGTCTGACATATGTTGACATTTCTTTTGAGTGAAACAAGGGAGATAATGTGCTACTTCCGGTGAAGTAAACGTCACTTCCTGTCTCATTTGATAGCTTCTTTTACACTGATTCCAAAAATATATAGTTTCTACATACTTTTGCATGTAAAACAGGAGATAATTGGCCACTTCCGGTTTATCAAAAGTCACTTTTGGTCTTTAGTGATAAGTTTATGTATCTTTATTATAAAATATATGGATTCTGAGTACTTTTCCATGAAAAAAGTCCAAAAAAGGCTACTTCCGGTTTTCTCAAGGTCACTTCCGGTTGACATTTTTCAAGGTCATATGTCACCAAACCTTTTGTAAAAGGTCATATGACTTTATAATGAACCAAGTTGAAGTAATAATCAATTAACCTTATAATTAGACATTTCAGGGGCACTAACTCCTATAAGATGCCATTAGATTGTTTCAAACCAAATGTAACATATCTTCATTACAATAAAGCAAACATTTTGCACTTGCGTTTTCATAATATCTTTAAAGTTGTTAGAGAAAATGCAAGGAAAAGTCAAAATTGAGAACTTGACCTTGACCTTTGACCTTGACTTCATTTTCTAAGTTAGGACCTACGGGCCACAAATAATAAGATTCCAGGGTTATATGTTTAAGGTTTATGAGTTGAAAAAATATACTGACTAATTTTTTTGGTAAGGTAGATAACTTCTATAAAATTTCATCGAATCGCTTCGATCCAAATTAGCCAAAAATTCCTGGCTGTAACGAACAATTTAGAAAAAGAATTTTGTCGATATCTTTTTTTGTAACGAAGAGATGCACACACTGGATAAACAGTGAATAGGGAGATAACTCTTACAAAGATAATTGTTAGCAAGTTGAAAAATTAAAAGCGTATACACTGTAAGGTACAATGTTAGAAATATCTAAGCGACATATTGCGAAACAAATATTTATCGCAAGTACAAAATTTGGCGGAAGAAAAAAAAAATTAATAACCAATTGTTCAAAGAACAATTGAAGGTCTTTCCACATCAATTTTCTAAATAATTGATAGGAAGCTACTTCTGGTTTACTCAAAGTTACTAAAAACGTCAAAGTATAGATTTCTTCATACTGATTCAATAAATAAATGGATTCTATATACTTTTGCCTGAAATAAGGGAGATAATTGCCAACTTCCGGGTAAATAAAATGTGACTTCCGGTCTCATATGATAGCTTTATTCACACTGATTCCAAAAATATATAGTTTGTATATACTTATGCCTGTAATAAGGAAGATCATATTCTACTTCCGGTTTATAAAATGTCACTTCCGGTCTCAAATGATAGGTTAACCTATGATCATTCAAAATATATACGGTTTCTAGGTACATCTCCATGAAATAAGTGCAAAAAATACTACTTCCGGTTCACTCAAGATCACTTTCGGTTTACTTTTTCAAGGTAATATGTCAACCAACAGTTTGCAAAAGACCCTATGGCTTTATTATGTACCAAGTCACAATTAAGCAAACATTTTGCACTAGTTCTTTAATTTGTAATTTTAAAAGTGACAGTGGAGATCAAATAACAAGGAAAAGTCAAAATTTAGAATATGACCTTGACCTTTGACCTTGGCCTCAATTTCATTTAAATGAACCAAGGAACTCAAATCAATATACCTTAGGTCTCTATCACTTACCATTCATGCTATACATTTATATATCCCTTATGTCAAATACAGAAGGGGAAATAACTCTCATATGGAGTTTACGTATCGCTTCGGTAAAAATTGGACAAAACATCCTGAGGATATAACGAGCAATTTGGTAAAATAAATTTGTCGCTTTCTTTTACGGTTACGGAGGAGATGCAGTCACAAGGAAAACAGTGTTCGGGAAGATAACTCCTACAAAAAAAGTATTCGGTTATGCAGGGTGAATTTCAAAGGCATATAAACTGTTCGATATCATATACCAAACATCTAAGCGACATCTTGCGAAACAAAATTCATACGCAAGAAATAAAAGTGGCAGAAGAAGAAAAAAAATAATAAATAAAAAACCAATTGTTCAGAGAACAATTGAAGGTCTTTCCACCCATAAAGATCAATTTTGATATTGAAATAATAAAACTCAATTAGATATATCATATCCAGCGTCAAATGATAGCTTATTGACACTGATTCCTAAAATATATGGTTTCTATGCTTTTTTTTCTAAATAAGGGAGATAAATTGTTACTTCAGGTTTGAAAAATGTCACTTCCGGTTTTATTTGATAGTTTACTTGATACTGATTCCAAAAATGTATGGTTCAATATACTTTTACATTAAATAAGTACAAAAAATAGCTACTTCCGGTTTACACCAGTCACTTCCGGTTGGCTTTTCCATAGTCAAGTGGCTTGCCACGTAATGCAAAAAGTCCCATGTTATATCAGTATATGCTTAACTTTTAATAAAAGAGGGGAGAAAACTCCAATTTAATGTTAGCGTACCCTTTTAACCAAAATTTATGTGTTACGACATGTTGCAACTTACTATTTAGTAAAAATATGTTGTCGATATCTTATACGGTTTTTGAAAAGAATTGAAAATAAGCCAAAATCAAAATTTAAAATATTACCTTGACCTCTGACCTCGACCTAATTTTCTTATTTTTGGATCAAGGACCTCAAATCAAAAGATCCTAGGTCTCTATCACTTATGGTTTACAAGATATAAATGCATATCACTTATATCAAATGCATAAGGGGAAATAACTCTCATATGGAATATTCATATCGCTTCAGTCAAAATAGGACAAATCATGCCAAGGATATAACGAGCAATTTTATAAAATAAATTTGTCGCTTTCTTTTACGGTTACGGAGGAGATGCAGTCACAAGGAAAACCGTGTTTGGGGAGATAACTCCTACAAAGAAAATTGTTCGGCTTAGAATGGGTGAAAATAAAGAGCGCATAAACTGTATGATACTATATAAGAAATATCTAAGCGACATCTTGCGAAACAAAAATTTTACGCGAGAACAAAATTTGGCGGAAGAAAATAATAATAATCAGAACAAATACAATAGGACTTTCCACAGAAAAGTGGAAAGACCTAATAATAATCAGAACAAATACAATAGGTCTTTCCATCGAAAAGTGGAAAGACCTAATAATCAGAACAAATACAATAGGTCTTTCCACCGAAAAATTATGCATAACACTACGCTGTATTAAACTATACAAACAAGTTGCTTTCTTTAAAAAAGAAATGCAATCGTGAACCTAAATAGATATAAGAATGCCTGTTTGGCATGAACGATCAGATAATTAATACATAAAGAAGCATGATTTTACCTCATTTTTTAATACAAAAATGTAGAAAAACTGACATGGATTCTTAATGAAGCCGCTGTTCTATATGTGGGGTATAATTTTCTTGTTAAAGAAATAATTTCTCTCTCTCCCATCCCTCTCTCTTCCGATGGATAACATTACAACATGCAATCTGATTAAAATTCAGATCTATCTTAACTCGCGTGCTCGTACACATAAGCATACGAGGATAACGAAACCATATCTCTATATTTAAATTAGATTTTACAGCATGCTAAATAAGAGGCAACCAATCCATTCTGAGGTCCTATTTTGGAAATTAGAGGTAGCTTCCTGTCTAAAGTCAAAATGTAAATGTAAGCTATATTCGTATTTGTTACTTCCAAACTAAGACTATTTTAGAAAATCTATTACACTGGTTTATATGGTTTGGTCATTGGCTATCATATATGCTTGATCTCAATTTATTTATACCCAAGGCAACAAACTCAAAACAGACTTTTAGAGTAGAAACAATTTGAAAGCAAACCTCAACTTTATACTTAAATCAGTTTGCTCAAACATTTCTCACTTTTTCATTTCATAACTTGTACTTTTGTAAATTAGCCAATTTATAATGAAGTTGTTGATTTGCTCTTTTATACGATTCTGTTACAGACAGAGGGAAGCAGGAACAGCAGTGCCCATCCAGCTCATGTCCAGTACGCAATATAAAAATCCTGTTTTTCCATTCGAATGTCCGCTTTATACGAATATTGATTTTAAGAAAAAATATTTTTTTACTAAGTTGTCGCTAAACACGCTCTAGACCTCTGTCAACTAGACCCTCTAAATTCGCTTATGACTACCGATTGGCTCGACTCCTTGAAAACAAATTGGCGGAATTTCCAGAAACTTGCACTGATTCTTCTTTAGGTGTGACATGAAGTTGTGCACCAGCTACTTCAACTTTTAATCTGATTTTATTTTGATGGGGGCGGTGGGTGTTTCACATACCGAAAATAAAAGAATTGACTTTGCAATTTATAACTACTGTATATGTTTTGGAGAGGGAATTCGACACACGTGCCTTTTGGAAAACTCACACATTTTCCTAAAAAAATTAACATACGCAGGCTCTAATTTTATAAAAAGAATCATGAATAGATAATACTCATCTTCCTGTTTTAATTAGTCTTTGGATAATTGTTAATCTATCCTCGCAAACCACATACCGGTAGTAATTTATAATAGTTTTCAATGCCAAACATCGAGGAATATATCAAACCTCAATTTGTTTTATTTCATTAACCTAAGTTTTAAATAAATAAAGTTATCGCCTCAACTCCAAAGAATATCACCCAGTGTCTGTAAATCTTTTTATATCTTTAGAATTATTTTAAGGACTCAAACGCATTTTCATTTATGAACTGTTTCGATGTGACGTGTAATTTCTGCATTTAACACACATAAAAGGTGCCTTCAACTTACGTTGTAATTTCCAGGGTTAACTTGTATTTTTAAATAAGATTAAGTATGGTTTCTTTAAATACAAAAATGAAGATGTGGTATGTTTGCCAATGAGACAACTCTCCACTAGAGACCCAAGTGACGTAGAAGTTAACAGCTACCGTACGGTCTTCAACAATGAACAAAACCCATACCGCATAGAAATGACAATGTAAAACAATTCATACGAAAAACCTAACTACATGATTTCATCGCGTTGTCATTTATTATGATTATTGCTTTTGTTTCCTCATTTATATTTAAGTTTGATAAAAATGTAGAGCCTTAATTACTATAAATAGAAATTCATTATCTTATCTCTGACTGTATCTATCATCACTCAGTCTCTATAAAAGACATTCGTTATTTTATTTCTGACTCTGTAATAGTATTTCACCATTGCTATTGCATATGCCTAATCATTTTTTATGCTATACGACATCACAAACATCAAGCCCAAACATTTAAGTATTCTTTCAGAATCGTCAATATATCGCTAAACATATTTTTATAACATAACAAGGAGCAAAACTCATACCGCACAGTAAGCTATAAACGGCCCAAAATGACAAAAGTAAAACAATTCAAACGAGAAAACTAACGGCTGATTTATGTACAAAACATCAACGAAAAACACGTATGATATACAGCAACAAACGACAACCACTGAATTACAGGCTTCTGTCTTGGGACATACACATAAAGAATTAAATGTTGCGGAAATTACACATGTTTGCGGGCGCGCCAACCCTCCCCTAACCCGGGACAGTGGTGTAAAATCAGAGCATAAGAACAAACTGTAAATATCAGTTGAAAGGTGCATAACTCATCAGATCGATACAAAGCACAAACACAACAAATAAAAACACAAAAGACTTGCACTTTTTGTTAATCTGATGAATTACTAGGCATACGTTGAGTTCCTTCAGTTAATAGATGTACTGTTAAACTTTTTGACTCCACACTAAGAGAGTTCAACATATCAGCTTCTGTTTCTTGTAAGAATATTTTTTATACGATGACATTTTTAACTGACAGTTAAAGACGGGAAAGTAAGAGAAAAAGGACCCCCGTTTTTTATTATCGATACTCGCTCGCTCTCTCTAGTCCAACAATTTCGCCTTATTATTTACGAATCAGAAGGAATTGCAAGCTAAGCTGAAACGTTTGTTTATATTCACTATACTCAAGATATAGTCTCCATACATCAAAATCTTAAACAGTTCTTTCCAATAATTCAACTCTGCTTTAAACAAACCTTGACATGAATACAAAGAGTTGCAGATATTTCATCCCGAAAAAAATCAGGTCATATTAGGTAATATATAAAGGTCAAGATGGAGAATTGTTTATTTCTGTATTCTCTATTATTTATTGTTAGACCTTATTTTTTATATTTTAGCACCTCATCATTCTTTATGTTATATAATTTTCTCATTCTTTACCCCCCCCCCCCCCTTCCCCCCACAATTATTCTGAATGTTTTGCTCATTTTTCTCTATTCTTTCAATCCCATCCACACCCTCGTATATGGTCAGAAAAAAAAGAAATCGAAACTAACATAGTTGACAGAAAACCTTGGCTATAGTACCACATTTTAGCACTAACACGGCTCTAGTGGTATCAATCCAAATGTTGCATTTACAATCTAGTATACATTATGTTCTCCCAAAGGTATTTTAATATAAAGACAAGTGTGGACACAGATCAGTGTGGATAGTATGATTGGATGTTTGACAGTGTTTTATATGACAAAAGGAGTTCTATGTTTTATGTTTTCTATGTATTAACTGTGTTGCACAATGACAACCAACATGAGCATTAGGGGTGTTGTTTATGTAATATTTAGTTTTTTATGTTCAACACGGGCATGGAAGAGATACTTATTGCATTAATTACCAAATGATTATGATAGAATATATATGTTCCACATCTTTGATTTTAGATACATTTTGTAGCTAGGAGAGGAACACATAATAGGTTCATTTTTTTCTTTATGTGATTTTTTTATATGGGAGATGGTATCTGAGAACATGTATTTGCTTACTATTTGTATAGTTCTATTTATTTACTTTGTGGGGGATTGTCAGTATCATAAGTAAAAGATTTCGGTTAAATGTGGAAATTGTTTCTCAGTTTAGAAGACATTTAATGTTTTTTAGTAATGACAATGCCTGACATGATGATTGGGGCTAGATGAGCTAGAACGTGAATTTCTGTGTTATTTTTTATTAATTCTTTGAAAATATCTCCTCCAAAGATGGTCAAAGCAAAAAAAAGTTTTGACCAGTATGAAAATGATATCAACAAAAGAACCTTTGTGAGCATGCTTCAAAGACTCATAACTAACTACAGAAGTCATATGATAAAATGTCAAGTGGATATTATGAACATCTACTTAATGTCTAAATATCTAAAAAGTTTTAGTATTCAATATGAAAAAGCTATTGCAAAAGTATTCTCTTTTCAGTTTTTTTTGTTATATGGATACAAATTATAAGTGATACCAATACAGTAAGGCAGTTTTGTTATGGTATGAAAGTGTAGTAATTAACATTTACTGTTAATTCACACAAATTAAGAAATAAACAAATGAATGATAAATGTTGAACATGTACAATGAAATATATTTTAGAAATCAATTAGGCCAGATAGGCCTTATAAATTTTGGTCTTTTTCTTAACATACTGAATGACCATTTACACTCAGGACTGAGTCGCCAGTAGGCAGTACAGATGTAAAAAAATGTGGATAGTGTCCACATGTAGACACAGATGATGCCCCCGCTTGCATATCATATAGTTATAAAGGGACATAACTGAAGAACGGTAAAAGTGACGCTACCCAAATTTGAACTTGATCTGAGTTTTGTGGTAATAAGCATTGTGTGTAAGTCTCATAAAATTAGGTTGAGGTTAATTTAAGTAGAGAACAGAAACTCAAAATTCAGCAATTTTTCTATTTGTAAACACGCATAACTCTAAAATGGTTGTGTATAAGTTTTATAACATTTGGTTGAAACAAACTAAAGTTAAAGAACGGAAACGAAAAATTCAGCAATTTTTATGTTTATAAAGGGACATAACTCAAGAATGGTAAAAGTATCGCCACCAAATTTCGTACTTAATCTGTATTATGTAGTAATAAGCATTGTGTATAAGTTTCATAACATTTGGTTGTGGCAAACTAAAGTTAGAAAACGGAAACAAAAAATTTGTACTTGATATTTAATGAATATTGTGTATAGGTTTCATAATTGTGTATAGGTTTCATAATGTTTGGTTGGGGCAAACTTAAGTTACAGAATGGAAACTAAAAATTTAGCAATCTTTCGATTTATAAAGGGGTATAACTCAATAATGGTTAAAGTGACCCTACCCAAATTCAACTTGATCTGTATTTCATCAGTGGAAGTCAAAATAAAACATTGCATTGTATTAAGCATTGATTGTAGTTGATTCAACTATAATCATGGACAAAGGAAGATAACTCCAATTTTAAAATTACTTGATATTTAGAAGAAAATAAAAATTTAGCAATTTTTCCATTTATTAAGGGGCACAACTCAAGAACGGTTCACCAAAATTCAAACTTGATCTGTGTTTTGTGGTAATAAGCATTGGGTATAAGTTTCATAACATTTGGTTGAGGCATACTAAAATTAGAGAACGGAAACGAAAAATTCAACAATTTTTCCATTTTTAAAGGGGCATAACTCTAGAACTGTAAAAGTGACGCTACCAAAATTCAAACTTGATCTGTGTTTTGTGGTAATAAGCATTGCGTATAAGTTTCATAACATTTGGTTGAGGCAAACTAAAATTAGAGAATGGAAACCAATTTTAGGATGTACGTACGTACGTTCGTACAGTCGGACAAGGGTAAAACTTAATGCCCCCTCCGCTACGGCGGGGGCATAACAATAAAGTGTAACAAAAGAACCTAGCATCATATTGCTAGTAGCGCCAGTAGCATTGCTTGGTGAATTTGTGCTTTTTTTTTAATTTGGCTAATGGACAAAAAATGTTTGGTTCAAATCTAAATAAAATGCTTTTATCTCCCCATTACTTACATTGTACATAGAATGGATACTACTTTGACAATTCCTTGTACACGAGAGTTGTCTGTCAAATCTTTATTTCACAAAGAATGAATTGCATAACAATGAACTGAGCTCAAAGCAAAGCACTTTAATAATACACTTAGACAATGAGCTCAATCCAGTGATATACTTTGTACTACAGGTCCTTCATGAACATCCTAGTGGCCAAAACCATATCTCACAAACATACCATACTACATGGTTGGATCAGAAGTCCTGAAAAAGACATGAACTTTATTAACATATTTTGAGTATATACACCGGTTAAAACTTTCACAAATTTGTGGTAAAATTATTCAGTATCTAGCAACTATCAATCGCTTCATGCACAAATTGATATAGGTTGAGAACCCCTCTGTCAGAAATAAGAACATACCTCCACCTAATTTTAGTAAACTGATGAAGAAACATTCAAAACTATAAAATGTTATCTAATAGACTAGCTGCAATGAAATCCCAGTTTTCTAAAATGGTAGGTGGAACCTAAAACTCGAAAGATTTTAAGGTATGCATTTTTAATATTGCAAATATACATGTAATAATAATTCTTCTAAAAAATTCGCTATATTTTTCCTTACACAATGTATTTTGTCTTTTGTTCGAGACTGTATATTGACCTCTAGATGTCTTTCAATTACATCCAGTTTGGCGTGGGTTGATGTTTACTTGTTGTACATGTTATATATCGACGTGGGATTTGTTTATATAAATTAGGCGTGAAATAATTTTGGTTAACTGAAATCCTTTAACTTACTTCCAAATTAATGTTAATAACTGAGGGAAAAAATTACATTGCTAAATAACCACTTTAAAACACATGCAAACTTTTTGAGAGGAAGGCATAATGCATGTAACATCTATTAGATCTTTTTTTAAACCATTCTAAACTACTGCATGGATTTTTCTAGCATTCCACAGGGTCCGATATTCGGACCCATTCCCAATGGCAAATACCCTACATTTTTCCCAATTTTGGGAGCAAAATTCCCAAACGTCCTCAAAATTTATTTTCATCTTTATTATTCATGACAGCCAACCGCTAGCTTTATGCCGAAAATCGCCAACAAATAATGTGCAAATCTGAGTAAAATCCTACCTGACTGACAAAAACAACATTGAAAAACAATGGATGTCATAAACCGGAAATGAAGACAATTACAATACGGGGTCAGATTCCGGGGGCAGATAAGGGTAATTCCGGGTTTGCCGATCAAATACAATAAAAAAATAATAATTCCAGGCCAGTGACAAAATACATGTTGATGATGAAATATAAACACTAGAATTGAAAACCAAAAGATATATGGAAAAAAAAGAGAAAAATCAGGAAATATTTTATACAGAAACTCAAAATTACTTTCAGTTCACAAATTTTCATGTCAAAATCCAATTAAATCATATAAATGTGACAGTAATTTTCCTAATCATTAATAAATGTTGATATTACATGTAGATGTTTTTATAGTGTAAACATATAACTACAATTCCAACAGGTAATTTCTTCTCAATTTTGAAAGGCCAGTAAAATTCTGGAAGTTTCTTTATTTTCACAATAAAAGATAACTTTTAATGAACTAAACACACTAAAACTCAAATCTGGTATATTTGCTGTTTTCCCAATTTCATTGAAAAGCGCGTGAAAAAATTCCCAAAACTGGCCAGGGTCCTTTTTCCCAAAATACCCAGAAAAACCCCTGTACTGATAAGTGATAAAGTTTGTTAACTGTTACTTACCTTCAAAAAGGGGGTTGCATTCACTTTACTACATAAACATATAAATATAATCAACAATACTGGGTGCAACACCTAGGATAAATATAGGATTGTTTTGTAAGAATAGTTACTGAAATAAGCAGGCAATATTCAAAGTAGAATAAAAAATATTACAGGACTGTGTTTTAAAGTAATAAGCATTGTGCAGGGCTCACGTTACCATGCTACTGGGGCGACAAAGTCGCTTTCCCGGTCGCCACTTCGCTTTGACCAACCTTCAAAAGCGAAATGTGGTCCCCCCCTGTTGTTTACGATACTCAAATTCAGTCGCTTTCGTCATCGGCAATATTCAACATTTACCAAGTCGATGAAACAGAAATTTTTCATTTGAAAGTAAAGAAATTCAAAGACATAAGCGATTTATTTTCTTTAGGAGGTTAAAGCATTGATTTTAAAGTTGGTTGCATGTTATTTTCATAAAGACAACTTTTTTATCACTGCTGGTATTTGTTACTCAAGCGTAGATCAAATCATTCTAACTTTCGGCAAAATAAGCTTGTTACTTCATTAGAACGTGATGAAATTAAAGATTTCTTGCTGTTGTGCAATACACTGTGCTGTTGCGCAATACTTAGTAAATCTGTCGTCAGACTATAAACAAATAAAGTTCAATTAATTCCCAGTCATATTAGAAATTTGTGAAAATGTAAAGGGAGCTTGCATCAATAGTTGTAAACAATTCACTTAAGTTTCATGAGAATTGCTGACAGCATTTTTGAGCTATTGTCCGAAAACTGGAAAATCACCCCTTTTTTAATGAATAAAACCCCATCACTCAGAAATGTAAAATGTAAAAATTATAAAATTCTAAACGGAGCTTACATCAATATAGATATAAACAATTCACCAAAGTTTCATACAAACTGCTGAAAGCATTTTTGATTTTTGTCCATAACTGGAAAATCCCCCCTTTTTTCATGAATAAAACCCTGTAACTCAGAAATGTAAAATCTAAAATATATAAAAATCAAAAGGGAACTCATGTCAATAGATATAAACAATTCACCACAATTTCTTGCAAGTTGGTGAAAGCTTTTATTGTCCGAAAACTGGAAAATCCCCCTTTTTTTAATGAATAAAACCCCACAACTCAGAAACGTAAAATCAAAAATTTATAAAAAACGAAAGGGAGCTCATGTCAATAGATATAAACAATTCACCAAAGTTTTATGCAAATTAGTTAAAGCGGTTTTAAGTTAATGTCCGACATGTTGACGACGGACGGACAGACAGACGGACAACGGTATACCATAGTACGTCCCGTAAACGGGCGTATAAAAATGACAGGGTGTCATACCACACCAAAACCTTCTGAAGGAAACACAAAGTTGGCAAACAATTTTTTTTTTTCATTGACAACCCTGTATAACCTTGCAGCAGTATCGAGTCTACATGCATTACCTTGTATATTTCATGTACATTGAACTTAAAAATATGTGGTAATTGTCAAAGTTAGTTATGTCAGTTATAATTTACACATTTACTGAAACATGCCAGAGAAGTGCATGTACAAACTTTTGAATTTGATCTGCAAACTGGGAAAGCCATCCTTTTTTATGAATAAAATTCCACAATTTATTAAATTGAAAGGGAGCTTGCATCAATAGATATATATAAACAATTAACCAAAGTTTCATGACAAATGACAACTGCTTAAAGCAATTATTTTTCGAGTTAATGTCCAAAAAGTAAAACATGGAAATCCCCCTTTTTGAATGAATAAAACCCCTTACATTGTAACTGGATAATGTAAATTCTAAAATTCCAAAACAATCTAAAGGGAGCTCACATCAATACATGAGTATAATCCCATATAACTCTGAAACGGGAAACCTAAAATTTATAAAATAATCAATTCACAACCGTTTCATGCAAATTGGTGAAAAAGTTGAGTTTGTGAACATTTAGCATTTTTAGAGTTAATGGGCGTTAACATGAAAATCCCCCTTTTTTAATGAATAAAACCTCGCATTTTGAAAATGTATATTATAAAATTCCTAAAAATCTAAAAGGGAGCTCACGTCAGTAGATATAATCAATTCGCCAGAGTTTCATGCAAATTGGTGAGTTAGTGAACAACATGCTAGAAACAGACAGATCAGGGCAGACAGACGGACAAAGGCATACCATAATATTTCTCATGAACAGGCGTATGAAAACTGCAGGGTACCATTCCAGGCCAACACCCTCTGAAGGAAACACTATAAGGGAGCTTCCTTTCCATTTTTATGGGGGAAAAAGGGGGGGGGGGGGCTAGGATGAAAAACTTTGTCCTGCATTTTTTTTTTTAGTTCGAGATGTAGATGTAATCTGTCCTGCCTTTTTATTTTTCACTCTTTTTTGTCCTGCCTTTTTTTCTATTAGTTTATCCAGACTTGTTTTTACATAATTTGTCATCCTGCCTTTTTTTTTCATAGTCTCATCCTGCCTTTTATTCAAATTTCATCCTAGACCCCCCCCCCCCCCCCCCCCCCCCCCCCCCCCCCCCTAAAAATCAAATGGTAGCTCCCTAAGTTAGCAGACAAATTATTTTATTATTACATTGACAAACCTGTATAACCTTGAAGCAGTATTAAGTTCATGTATTATCCTGCATATTATTACATGTACATTGAACTAAAACAAATTGTGGTCATCAGAGCTCCAGATAAGAATTCACAAATTGGGGTTTTTACCCACCAATTTTTTATGTAATTGGGTGATAAAGTTTTTAAATTGCATTATCAATTCCAATTCACCCCTCAAGCAAATATCAAATTGGGTTTTTCACCACCAAGCTCCTTAATGTATTGGGTTTTTTCATCAACACAATATTGAATGTTTAGGCATGTTATAATCACATTATATCAACCTCATGCAGATGTTTTTCCATCTTAAATGTGTTTCTTTCTTTGTATATATGCTAGCTGTTTTATTTGGTTTATTCACTGACGAGCAATTGTACTTTTAATTTGTGTCCGATTTTAAACGTTCTGCCAGTTTTGTATTTTTTCACAACTTATATAAACTGCAGCTGGTGTCACTAGTTGGACAGTTACTAATTACCTTTCTAGATCCCATATGATCACCCTACAGTTTAGTTGGGGTAGGCGTGGCTAAGTGTTTAGATTTTTATGTAATATATGTGAAATTTATATAGGTGCTGTAAGAAAGTTTTGCCAGTCCTTTCACCTATTTGCCAGATCTACTTTTAAATAAAAATAATAAGTAGTTCCCAGATTTAAGATATACCCCAAAACCTTGACCAGGTTTATAGGTTTAATGACGGAGACCACATTCAACTTAAATTTACAGAGTTAAATTTACAAATAATTCTGCAACATCAAATAAATAAATGACAATGTTAAACTGCACTTGCCAATAAGACAAGTATCATAAGCATACAGAACAATAAGACCAAAACAAAGAAAGTGTCAAGATGCATTGAGACGTAAAAAACGGATATGTGTATTCACTCATCAACTAAAATGAAAAAAATAATACATAAACTAAAATTATACTTGAATGTTTTTGTTTAATTTAATTTACATAAATCTGGGTCAAGTTGTCCCAGCTGATTAGAACTTTTGATTTCTGATGCTTTCCAGCTACATATATCATGTCATAATTGATTTGGCCTTTCACTTTTTCCAACTGATTTCGTTCTTGACAAAACCCCGTGTTTATCGTTCTAGCAATGTTCTCGTTAAGGTACGCAAACGGGTCTTGTTATCATCATAATAACTGTCCCTAAAGTATCAAAAAGAAGATGAAAACATACTTCTATTCAATATTTTTATCGGATATTTACTTTCGTTTTAATTCATTGTATGTTATAATAAATCCCGAGCAATTCGAAAAAAATATGACAACAAGACAAACGCTAATTGGATAAACGCCGAGAAGATCGAAATGTTTTCATAAACACGTGTACCTTTTGAGCCATTCGTCACAACTCGGCCGATTCCGTACCTTCATCTAACGAGAGTAGCGGATTCACCCGAGGATTGCCGATTGCCTTTTGAGCAACGGAAAATTCCAACAGGGACCCATTTCGGCTACTTGATGCAGGGCTCTATTTTTAGAACGAAAGGACATTTCCAATTATAAATATTATAAAAATAGATTTACGCGACGACTGTAATCAGATAAGGGTAAATAACGCAAACGATAGCGAATAAAAGCGTTAAGAACTCATGGTTTTGGCATATAATTGGGTTTTCCTTTGAATGAATTGGGTTTTTGAACCCTGCAATGGGCAATTGCATTGGGTTTTTAATTATTTGTATTGCGTGATCACGCAAATACGCAGCTTATCTGGAGCTCTGGGTCATTGTCAAAATTATAATTTACAGTTTACTTTTCCAATGCTTTTAATTTAAGATTAGGGCATTTTTGTCATTGGAATTGAGTTTTGTAGTCGGAGATTACTCTAACCTCCAACGACTGTTTGGCGACACCAGCTAGGGCAGTAGTACTTCAGCTGGTCCAATATCAGATAGATGATATTTGCCCGTCCAAAGTGGATGTGCTGTTTCGTTGCTTCTGGAGTTGACTGGATCCATATAAATCAAGCCTCAATTTATTCATTTTTCTCTTCATTTAAGTAAGTTTGATCAACCTGCCACCTGTTATCTTCTCATATTTGGACAGTTTTCACATTGACCCATCCAGTGGTGGATCCAGAAATTTTCATAAGAGGGGGCCCACTGACTGCCTAAGAGGGGGCCTGCTCCAGTCATGCTTCAGTGATTCCCTATATAATCAACCAAATTTATCCCACAAAAGGGGGGGCCTGGGCCCCCTGGCCCCCCTAAATCCGCCTCTGCCATCAATACTGACATTTCAGAGGGTATGAATGCCCTTTACCGTCAGGCTTCGAACGGTCATTTTCGGCTACCGTTAGCGTCAAATATGTTAACATTTTACCGTGATTCGTCAACATATCCTTATCATGATTCATCAGGTCTCAAATAATAATCGTTACCGTTATTTTTGGCAAAAAATTAACGTGATTCGTCAAAATCTGTCATTTTTTTTTTATCGTTTTGAAGAAAGTCTTCATTTTATCGTCATGCACCAAAAATTACCGTTAACGTCATTTGGCAAGATTTTTTACCTTTATTCGTGATGAAGGTACCCCCAATACCACCCTCATTTTAACTTTCACTTTATAAGAATGTCACATGACCAACATTATGGGAATTGATTTATGCAATTGACCCTTATTCAAAAGGAAAACAATCTATATAAATCAAGCCTCAATTAGTTCATTTTTCTCTTCATTTAAATAAGTTTAATCGACCTGCCACCCGCTATTTTCTCACATTTGGACAGTTTTCACATTGACACATCAATACTGGTATTTTTACTTTTTACTTAAAAAGATTGTGACATTAGGGGTGAAACTTAACTTTGTAAGGCCAGTAGCCAGCTGGGTTACTAGACTTGAAAATCAGTTAGCCCAGACAAAAAGTTAGTAGCCCAATTTATTTCACAATGAGTATCACTGGTGAAGCCCGCGTGCGGGCTGAACTTGCTAGGGGGGTTTGGGGGCATGCCCCCCCCCCCCCCCCCAAGAAAATTTTGAAATTTTAGACTCAAAACCCTGCATTCTGAGCATACCTGGAGGTGATTTAGATGCTTGGGAAAATGTAAATTTATTCTTATTTATGTTGTTAACTTCAATCAAATTTGATAAAAAAAAAATCATTTACAAAATGGGAATCTTCATACCCTGTGTACCAGTTTTTTTTTTTAATATCTTTTTAAGACAACTAAAGAATTCTCTGTCCTTAAATACATGTAGATGATCGATGAAATATTTAATTTTATTTCTTTAATAATCTAATTTATTAAATATCTTGATCGATTTATTTTGCGTAACTACGTACATTTGTAAACAAATGACCCCCATTTTTTCTCAAAAGACTTGTACACGTATTTCAAAAGCATTGTCATAAAATTGATATCTCCTCCGATTTTTTCTTTTTTGAAAACTGTTCAGTAAGTAGGAAACTAAAATCATTTTGAACTAATGTTATTTATTTGTGGTCGACAATATTCTTCTTTCGTTTTTGACCTTCATTCTCTGGACACCACGTGGGCTTTGAAAAGGGAACTACAAAATACTGTTTTCCAGATTCTTAACAACATTATATATTATACGTTCTTTTATTTGACTGATATTATTTCATAACATGCTATTGTCATCTTCTCTGAATTTCTTCGCTTTCTTGAAGCCAAAACCGAACATGGTATTTGATCGCTTCATATTGTAAATGACCATCGAAACGTCTCTCTTGTTATCCTTGCAAACATACAATACTTTCCGGACTTTAAATAGACGACCAATCAGTGACCTGAATTAACGTGAACTATATTTAGTCAAAGGTAAACTCTGATTTTACATCCTTGTTTATCGCAACCGCGACTTTGCGACAATACGACTCTCGACACTTGCCTGTATACATTTTAAAAAGTTTTTCTTTTTGAATTTATATTTTTGTCAGTGAAGTAGCCTGCACTTGGAGCCACGGTAAACAGCGGATTTCCGTCTGTCGGGTACTTTGTTTTCAATTCGCCACCTGGGCTACCACAACTGAATAAAAAGATCGCCCAGGTCAATTTCTGGTCGCCATGGGCGACCGTTAAGTTTTTTCCCTGGACATGACCAACAGAAAAAGTAATTTTCAATGCATTATGAGAGCTGATTTATGAAAATGACCCTTATTCAATAGGAAAACATAATCTAACACCTCGTTCATTTATGATGCAAATAAGCTGAATGGCCGAGTGTGTTCAATTTGAAAATAAAAGAGTTAAAATGCAGGAATCGCAAAAACAGATGTTGGACGTCAGAGTAATCTCGGCCTATGAGTATGAGTTTTAGGCAATTTGTAGGGGGGAGGGTTCAAGGGAAGCAAATCATGCCAAATGCTCTTTAAATTATGCATGTTTCAAAAATTGGGGAAAAATTACACAGAGCGTTGAGTCATTTTTTTCAGACTTAATTTAAATAATGACTAATGTAGACTTACCTTCTAATTCTATAAAAAAAATCACAACTACTGAACAGGAACAATCATGGTACTTTTTTGTCTATGAAACTACACTATGACATCTGATCTTCAAAACCTACAAACAGACACAGAAATATCATCAAATAGTGAAATATAAGATTGATTGCACCTTGTATGGATAGTTCCGACACGTGTTACATGGGGAGCCCGTTTGTTTACAAATAATAATGTCACGTGATCACGCACTGACCGTCACAAATTTTTATCCTCCGCCATTATTCGTATTACACAATAATACTGTACTTGCACAATTCACAAATGCATAACCCATTTATCTTGCGGACATGCAATGGGAATGTGCACGGTTATCAAAAACTACAAAAATATTGCATGTACAGTTAATGAAGAAGTTATTTCATCAAATAGATATTTAGATAAGATTTTCACTCATGACACAAATTGACTGGGTGCAGGAACATATATATTGACATACTGTTCCCAGCTGGGTGTCATCGCCATCGGGGATAATTGATAAATGGGATTAAATTGACCGCCAAGAAGGTGTAGAGAACCACCTCTGGAGAACCTTAACATTAATAAGTAATACTCACCAAAATTTCTCTATAATTAACGCTATTTTCTGTTGGAAAATTTCAGAAAGATGCTGATAAACTTATTTGGTGACACAGATAATTTTCTTGATTTGGCGCGAAATATACTCTTACTCTTAATGCTTGACGTAACAAAATTTGTATATAATTATATTTTACTAAAGCTCAGCGTAAATATGCAGAAGCATAACAATACATTAATGATAAAATGTGTAAATATTTCTGTAAAAGAATATAATTTTACTTTCCCAGTATACTTCACTTAGAATTACATTTGAGCGCAAGAAAGTCTCCTTGTGAATAGGCCCGGGGTCGAAGTTCAACATATCAACGGAAATTTTTGCGTGTGCTTGCGTTGCTTTACATCGAGGCTACAGCTTTTCAACCAATCGGGGAATGTTTACCTAGGGTATACATCTATTTTTACTGCAGGTTTTGACATGTTTAAATCGGGATTATAGAAAAATGGAATGTTGTTGGTAAATACAAAACAGAAAATGATGAACACTTTTAGCAAAAGATAAATTGGATCGGGGGTCTGTGAATTCACATTATTTGTACAACTCTCCTTAATTACTCTTGGGAAGCGTGTGCTTTACATCGAGGCTTGCGTTGCTTTACATCGAGGCTTACATTGACGCCATAGTAGTTCAACCAATCGGGGAATGTTTATTTGGGGCATATATCTATTTTTACTGCAGGTTTTGGCATATTTTAATCGAAATTAGAGAAAAATGGAATGATGTTAGGAGATATAAAACAGAAAATGATAAATATTTTTAGCAAAAGATGAATTGGATCGGGGTTCTGTGTATTCACATTATTTGTACAACTCTCCTTACTGATGGCAAAAAATGGAATTTCCGTGACCTAAATGGTTCGCGAAAATTAATATTTTTATATATATATAGTAAATATAGATTTCGTTGTAGCATCTTAAAGCTGCATTTTACACACCTCAAAGATTCTTTAAGGTTCAGTTTGTTTTTCTTTAATTTATATTCTTTTTATTTTAATTTTTATTTTTTCCCAGTATTTTACCAGTTACATAATATGTGATTATAATAATTCCGTTTTTGTTATTTTAATCAAATTATAGTAACAATTTTAGAAACACCTTGATCGTAGAATTTTAATTGCTGCTTAAACGAACTTTACTCTTTTTTAATTTCGCTACAAACGGCTGTTTGAAAATCATAAAAACGCCCATTCCATTGACCGTCACCTTTTCCCCTAAAATCTACTTGATCTCCAATGTGAACACAGCTTGTATTTCAGAAACCTTAACATATGCGACTCTAATTACCGTATCACCATGGTGATACGGTCTGATTAGTCAGAGGCTGGACGTCTGGAATGTGGTAAATCTGTTAACGGTATCTCATTGGTTATAAATAACATTAAATGGCTGCATCTCAGCTGCTTCCGGGCTGCTTCTGGGGGAAGTGAAGGATATCTTAACGTCTGATTGGCTATTATTGAGTTGTATGCATTATATGTCAACGCGTCCGTAAGTGGGGTCGGATAAAAATCATGATAGTAGGTCATCGGTAGAACCTATAATGAAGTGTTCAATTGCTATCATAATTTAAGCAAAATTTAGTTCACGAAGCTCTGTCAATTTGAGCAAATAATATCATTCTGTGATGTTGAAATTTATGTTATCTTGAAATTTTGTTGCAATTTTGGTACAAAGGTGTGTATTTATGGATTATTAATGTTTTAAAAACAAAACAATAATACATCTAATCTTCACTTTATAGTGCGTATTGAAACATATTTGCTATATTTCTTCATAAACTATAATTTTAAATAGTAAATTATACACAAAACGTGTGCTCTATGATTAAAAATGTTATCCTCATATTTTTCATTGCTTGAACATATTGATTAGAAAATATTCAAATCACGAAATTTACCGTATTGATACGAAGATGTCCTTTCGTTTCCCGCGCATTCACCGCTTCATTGATTTCTGATGTAAAAAAAACAAGCATTTTTCTAGTTTCAGGACAATAACTTGTGTGTAAGTGTATGGATCTTTATGAAATTGTACTGCAAGGTTCCATATCACAAAGGGAAAGCTGGGTTTGAGTTTTGGGGTAATTGCCCTAAACGTTTAGGAATTTGGGGCCAAAAAACAAGCATTTTTCTAGTTTCCAGACAATAACTTGTGTTCAAGTGTATGGATCTCTCTGAAATTGTACTGCAAGGTACCATACCACAAAGGGAAGGCTGGGATTGATTTTGGGGGTAATTCCCTCAAAATGTTAGTAATTAGGGGCCATAAAAGGGCATAAAACAAGCATTTTTCTAGTTTCAGGACAATAACTTGTGTGTAAGTGTATGGATCTTTATGAAATTGTACTGCAAGGTTCCATATCACAAAGGAAAAGCTGGGTTTGAGTTTGGGAGTAATTGCCCTAAACGATTAGGAATTTGGGGCCAAAAAGGGGCCAAAAAACAAGCATTTTTCTAGTTTCCAGACAATAACTTGTGTTCAAGTGTATGGATCTCTCTGAAATTGTGCTGCAAGGTACCATACCACAAAGGGAAGGTTGGGGTGATGAATCATAAGGGGGTTCAAAAAATTTGGGGGGGATTTTTTTCCCTTTTTTTCTTTAAGATTTACCATTTTAAATTGGTTATTTCTGATTTATATATAAAAGCAAATAATAATGATATGGTTTGAAAAGGTAAATTAAAATTTTTTAAGTTCTTAGACCACTTTCATTCTGTGTCAGAAACCTATGCTGTGTCAAATATTTAATTACAATCCAAATTCAGTGCTGTATCAAGCTTGAATGTTGTGTCCATACTTGCCCCAACTGTTCAGGGTTCGACCTCTGCGGTCGTATCAAGCTGCGCCCCAGCGGAGCATTTTATTTATATTCGAGCGTCAATGATGAGTCTTTTATAGACTGAACTCACGTCTGGCGTACATCATTTTAATCCTGGTATCTTTTTATTTCTACATATTTTTTTATATAAATTGGTTCTTTTGAGATTATGTTCAGTTATTCATAAAACTTCTGAAAATAAGATATTCTTCAAACCAAGTTTTCCTGTAGAATATTTGGATTGATTTTAAAATTAGCTTCAGGAAATCCTTAAAATTTGAGATGTTTTATGAGACCAAAATAATTGTCAGTATATAAGAGGTCCCAATGAAGCTGGTGTGTTACTTTCAAGAAAAATATAGGAAACCTCCTTATAAGTTGCATGTCACAGGGTTTCACTTCACATGGAAATTGGACTTTACATTTATCTTTACAACATCAACCATGAGTACAGACAGCTTCAATAACGAGTATATTATTAAGAATAATTGAAGGCATCCAGGAAACAAAATATGAAGATATGATTGATAAAAAAATGCATCCGGATTACAAAGCAAACTGAGTTCTTAAATTTATATTGCGATTGGTTTGTGCAATTTGCATTAGCCATCCGGTTTGCAGAAACTGGGATTTGCAATAGGATTATGAAAAAATGTAAAATAGCTATTTGAATTTACATTGTTAATCTATGTTGATCATTGTGATTTTGTTTAGTTTTTTTGTTACCTTTTCTAACATCGGACTCGGACTTCTTTTAAACTGAGTTTTACTGTGCGTCAGGAACGTCTAGCATTTGTTAGTATTGTGTCTTTTTTAATTTTGGTTCAATTGTATGTTTCGGAGTTTAGTATTGCGTCCATTTCCTTGAACTAGTACACATTATTGTTTAGGGGCCAGTTGAAGCCCGCCTTTGGGTGGGGGATTTTCTCGCTGCGTTGAAGACCAATTGGTTACCTTGGGCTGTTTGGTCGGGTTGTTGTCTCTTTGCCACATTACCGTTTCCATTCTCTATTATATCTTATGTTGTACTGTTACACCACCGTCCTAGATAGTAAACAGGTTTAAGTCCGTCAGTCAGTCAGTCCCAAGTCGTGAGCCTGTAATTTTCTGTTTCGTTTTTTGCTGTATATCTTATTTGTTTTTCGTTTCATGTTTTGTACTTAAATCAGGCCGTTATTTTTCTCGTTTGAATTGGTTTACATTTGTCATTTCGGGGCCTATTATAGCTTACTACACGGTATGGGTTTTGCTCATTGTTGAAGGCCAAACGGTGACCTATAGTTGTTAACTTCTACGCCATTTGATCTCTGGTGGAAAGTTGTTTCATTGGAAATCAAACCACATCTTCTAATCTCTATACAAAAAAAAAGTACAAAAAACAATAAAGGGAAAACTGACAAGTAATAACAAAACATATTCAGCACCTAAAATCTATAACTCAAGACCATCTTGTTTTATTTGTAAAGTAGGCACTGCATATTTATCTATTAGTCCTTGGTACTTTCGATGAACTGTTTGAAAAAAAGGACGAGACGTTCTATGACAAAACCTTGTCATATTAATTCTTTGCTCAGACACTGTTGACGTTAAACAAAGTCTGAGTAGCAGCTGCAAGCTCTTGAATATAATATAAGTTGAGAAAAGTTTAGTCCATACGCGGGGGAAGTTAGTATATTGCTGCTAAGGTGAGAAAAACATTATTATTTCAAAATTGAAATCGTCTCGTTTGTCAAATATTCTGACACTGAGATGACCGCTGTACTCGATTGCAAGATATATGTATAGAAATGAGGCGGAGGAAACTGTATCTGTGGTTTCTTTAACCTCCAGTTCAGGAGAATATATGAATTTGATCCAATCAGAAAATGTTGGATTGTTAATTGAAAGAACATCATCAATATACCTATATGTGAAATTAAATGCTCTAGGTTCTTTGATCTTCTTGTTTTTACAAGTGTCTGAAGGAATTCCGACTCAAATAAAAATATGAAAACGTCAATCAGAAGAGGCACACAGTTAGTTCCTATAGAACGTTTTATTTTCAGGCTCATTTTTGACAAAATATGCCGAATAATATTCCAAGGCAATAAATTTGAGTATGATACCCTTTTTTCGGAGGGAAGCGTTGTGGATTATTTCTATTAGACGGGTTTTCAATTTTTCATTTGGTATGGTGTTGTAAAGGGTTTGAGATTTCACAAGGATTATTTGTTTATGAATACGGACTTGGGTCAAACATTTACACAATTTATCAGTATGTGGATTAGACGTTTGTATCAAATACCTAATTGCTTAACCCATTCTGAGTGTCTAGTTCAACCTTTTCTTGTTTTGTCCATGCTCTGGCGTAATCCCCGACAGAAGCAGTTATTATTTTAAAGTTATGGTTCCAAGTGATGTGTTGTGGCTTTTTTAAATTTAGGACTATGAGATATTAGTTTCCGGAGATGTTCATGTTGAATTATGCTTAGATCACCAGTAATTACATGGCAAGAGGGGTTGTAAATATATGGAGAGTGGGAACAGTCACATATCAGAGGTTTTTCAAGTATTCTTCTAAATGAAGGTCTTGCAGTGTTTGTTAATAGTTAAGTATTTTAGGTGCAATGGTTGTTGGTGTTACTATAGGATACAATAGGAATATGTACTGATTGTGAAAATAGAGCGGAATTTTATTTGTTACTACTTTGTAATGAAGAACGTTGCTGATGTTGATAGATTCCATTTCTGTTTATTTTTTCTAAACTGAATTCGACGGGATTTCCTATTTCATTGTGTCATGCATATAGTTCTGATGTTTTAAATAGACGGGAAATAGCTACATCACAAATGATACTTACTAGTCTGTATATTGGGAAAAACATATCTTTACATCCTCTGTCAAGTTCGTAATCTCATTAACATTTTAGAATGTTTACAGGCAGTGAAAAAAGAATAGTGCGAATGTAATGTAATTAAAGCGGATGATGGATGGGAAAGAAGGCCATTTAAGCTCCAAGCTCCTGAAAAGCGAATTTTTATTATCAGACAGGTGCTGTTTCATCCTTTTACGCAATGCTTGTCATAAAGTAGCCTTCATAAGATACACTATATTCCGTAAGCTTCATTATTCGTGGAACAGTCCAGAGGCTCAAAATATTTTGTGTTATAGGTTTTACCTGAAATTACTCGTGAAATCTGCAGTGCTGATTATCAACTATGCTCTCTTTTCCTTTTTAGCTCATCTGGCCTGAAAGGCCAAGTGAGCTGTTCTCATCACTTGGCGTTCGTCGTCCGTCGTCCGTCGTCGTCCGGTATTTAGTTTAAAAAATGTGTCCGATGACCCAGCCCGCCAACAAAGATGGCCGCCATGATTAAAAATAGAACATAGGGATATAGAGATAAAATGCAGATTTTGGCTTATATCTCTGAAACCAAAGCATTTACAGCAAATCTGACATGGGAATAAAATTGTTGATCAGATCAAGATCTATCTGCCCTGAAATTTTCTGACAAATCAGACAACCCGTTGTTGGGTTGCTGCCCCTGAATTGGTAATTTTAAGGAAATTTTGCAGTTTTTGGTTATTATCTTCAATATTATTATAGATATAGATAAATTATAAACAGCAATAATGTACAACAAAGTGATATCTACAAATAAATCAACATGACAAAAATTGACCATTTAAGGAGTTATTGCCCTTTATAGTCAATTTTTAACAATTTTTTGTAAATTTTTGTAATCTTTTACAAAAATCTTCTCCTCTGAAACTACTGAGACAAATTTAACCAAACTTGGCCACAATCATCATTAGGGTATCTTGTTTAAAAAATTGTGTCCGTTGACCCCGCCTACCAACCAACATGGCCGACATGGCTAAAAATAGAACATAGGGGTAAAATGCAGATTTTGGCTTATATCTCTGAAACCAAAGCATTTACAGCAAATCTGACATGGGAATAAAATTGTTGATCAGATGAAGATCTATCTGCCCTGAAATTTTCAGACAAATCAGACAACCCGTTGTTGGGTTGCTGCCCCTGAATTGGTAATTTTAAGGAAATTTTGCAGTTTTTGGTTATTATCTTGAATATTATTATAGGTAGAGATAAACTGTAAACAGCAATAATGTTCAGCAAAGTAAGATCTACAAATAAATCAGCATGACCAAAATGGTCAATTGACCAGTTAAGGAGTTATTGCCCTTTATAGTCAATTTCTAACAATTTTTTTTAATTTTTTGTAATCTTTTACAAAAATCTTCTCCTCTAAAACTACAGAGACAAATTTAACCAAACTTGGCCACAATCAGCATTAGGGTATCTAGTTTAAAAATGTGTCCGATGACCCCGCCTACCAACCAACATGGCCGACATGGCTAAAAATAGAACATAGGAGTAAAATGCAAGTTTTGTCTATTAATTTTTGAACTGTTATAAATAGAGAAAATCTGAAAGGAGCAAAAATGTTCAGAATAATGAGCTCTACCAATTGTCGATATACTTCAAAACTGTTAGACAAATTCATATAGGAGTTATTGCCCATAAATGACAAATTTTACCATTTTTTTTCTTCATTTTTGCCTATTATCATGATATTTAGAGAGAAACATTTGTTTTCCGTTATGCCTTATATGATTTAAATTATAATAGATAAATAAACACTTTAAATCACAAAAATGATTAGCAAGGCAAGATCTATTAAAAAGTCAAATTTAGCCGACATAGTTAGTAGACTGTCCTTAAATGAGGATTTTTTTACCTTCTTTTGCGTTTTGAGCAAAAACTAACGAAGATAGAGAGAAACTAAACAGACTAAAAGATCAGTAATACAAGATCAACACAATAGAGATTTATTTGTCATGAAGTCTATTCTCGTCTGCAATGTTGGAGAGTGTCCTTTGTTTGATATGCACATAGACCAAGGTGAGCGACACAGGCTGTTTAGGGCCTCTAGTTTATGTTTGCAAGTTGAAATAATTTGGAACCGATTCAGTAGTAGCTGGGCTCTTTAAAAAGGGAAAATATTAACAGTATGTGGTTTAATTTTTTGGAAAAGTATTCGAGTTTTTGAATTAATAATTCTGGCTGTACAGATGTCAAATCAGGTGTTTCAACGATATTCGATGTCTCATGTGCGATTTGTAATTAATCGTCACACATTTAAACACAAACTATTTGTTCCATTATTGTAAAGATGGCTCAAAGCGGAACTGCCATCCTTTTATAAGGCCGGATAAAAGAAAAATACCTTCTTAATGCAATTCGAAATACTTAGTTAACAGGAATAATCGAAATGTCCGCTAAATAACGACATATTATAGCCTTAAACAGTTTCTTTGTCATGTGTTGTTTTGATATATTCATTTTACCTTAAAGTTGTCAAGATGTTATCTTATTTTGTAGTAAATATTTTGAGTTATGTGTTACAGCGTGGAAGTATTATATTGACAATATTATAATACTTCCATGGTTACAGTAAAAAGAAATATCAGCATTTGGTGTATAATATTAAGTTTCTTTGACCTTCGATACAAACTGTTTTGCCGATAGAAATATTGATTATTTAAAAAGTTAAAGGAAACAAGTTCAATGTACTCGTTAATTTAACCCTCTTGTTGCCGGAGGGACACATGTGCCCACACCAGCTGTGCCGGAGGAACACATATGTCCATATACTATTATCAAGCTTTTGTTCATTTCTATATCTCTTTCAAAAAAATATCGAAGATTAAACAGTGTAACATTTTTCTTTAATTGTTCTCTAAGATCTCTACATAACGCTAATATTCTAGTAAAGAAGTACAGATCAGCAAAACATTATTTTATTTAGGACAGATTCACAATTTATATTTGACAAGATGAAAAGTGTTGAAAAAGTCAAATATGCAAGATTTTATTTAAAAGATGTAAAAAATTTGTTTTATCTTATGAAAAAAAATTTTTTTAATACTTTTTGTGGAAATCATTTTGAATAATTTTATTTTGATGTCAATAGTAGAAAAAAAAATATTTCACAAATTTTCACTTTTTGAAAAATTACTTTAACTGAATAAATAGAAAAATTACATTAATAATAAATCTATTGTTTTTGTATTTGAATAAGAATAACAGTTCTTGGAATAGTGTTCTGTGTACTGAACAGTTTTCTGTTCTTTACAGTGTGGACAAAAGAACGTATCCCCTCTCCGCAAGACTCTAACAGCACTACAGAATTAGAGATGTGTCCAGTGACGGCAGTTATTATTGTCAAACTGCGCCCATTTGACAAACACAATTCCTGCTAGTTGTCTGATCTCTGAGGGAGATTTCTTGTTACAAACACAGCAAGTTTCACCGTCGTCATCATCGGTTAGATCACTGTCACTTAATGAATTATCAAGACATATTGGTCCTCCTTTATCCTTGTTTAAACCAGATGTACCAAGACCTGCATTAACATCATCCTCTGATAATTTCATCTTTTTTTCAGTTTTATCCATCCCAGATGAACTTTCTTTTTACAGGTGCCCTCTTTTAAGTACATGTATCATTTCCTGCTTTGTCTTGGTGTTTAGTTACATTTTCAACTGCCTTAGGATCTGATTTTTTATAGAGTGGTTTAAATGTTCTTTTCTTTTTTGACTGATGTAGATGATCCATGTTTTTCGTTTTTCCTAAATTTCTTGTGATTGTAAAGTGCGTCCTTTTTCTCTTCTGTCTTTTCAACTGAGACAACAGACCTTTTTAGCTGGAATCCGGATGGAGAACTGTTTACTGTATATGTGTTTATGTTTGAAGAGTTGTTTGATGTGTTCAATTCAATTATAGGTTCTGCAGTATATATTTGGATGTCATCAGAGTACCTGTTTTCAGGAGGAACCAGGCTAAGCAAAGGTTGACTATTTGATTCCTCATGATCCGATGAGATTTATGTTCCTTTTGAGCTGATGATGAAACTTCGAATTGTTGTATTGTCAGAGTGGCAGCTTTGCTAAATTGCTGAGAGGAAGTGTTTCCATCATCTTGGGAAATATGGGTATTATTCATTGCAGATTCAGTTGCTTCATCTGATGTAGCTGTGGGGTAAATTGTAGCCGGAGCAAGTTCACTTGTGTCAACAGCTTTTGGGTTAAAAGGATATTTCCCACTTTTCATGAAAGATGATGTCAGGTTCTGTGCTGATAGACCTTTCTGGTAGGGTGAACATGACATCTGTCCAATATTATATCTTGTAATTTTACATCCAGGGTTTTTACGCATGAACAACTGTGCCTCCCTGTTGTAACAAGCCTTTAATGGTCCAAAACACCCTATATCTTGTGGCTGTAAAATGTGGCTATAGTGTGGTGGAAGTATCAAAAGGATGATATTCTTCGATTCAGCCCAATCTTGTAAAGTTAAGCTCACATGGGAGAGATGGCCATCAAACAATGTAAGTAGAGGAGTGCCAGATATATCATGAGGAAGTGCTTTTCAATGTAAGTTTTGAATATGTCACTGTTTGACCATCCAGACTTAGAGCATTGGCCATCAGAACCAGGCAGAGTCCCGTAAAGAAGAAGAGCCCTGTCAAATTTAACACCAGGAAATACGTAATTGGGTGGAACAGAATTACCAATTGCATTGCCAGCATTAATTATAGTTACATTTGAAGACATTGAAGATGTGACAGACTGGGGCTTTACAAAAATGTCGTGAACTATTTTCCCTGGGCTATGTTCAGTTTGCAGAGCACTCTCATCCATATTGAATATTTTGTGTGGCTGTTCATGCAGATTGTTTTTGGTCATAAAAGTGCCCAGCTCTTTGTAATAATTGGATAGTGTCTCCTTTGATGCACATCTAGCTCTCTGCATGGACAATTTCTGCGGTTTACTATGGTTAAATTTTTGCCATCTTTTCATAAAGGAGTAGTACCATTTATTACTTAATATATCCTCCTGGGGTTTTCTTTTGCCCATAAACACGGCTAAGTCAGTTGCTAGATAAATTACATCTATTCTGGAATAACCATAACCAATACTGGCCATATGTGCAATGTGGTCCACCATTTGTTTTCTGTACCCTCATCAAACAGGTAATTGGAGCATCTCCCATCCATAGTAACCAAACCAAGTGTCCTATCTCTAAGAGTGCTTTCTGGAATACCATAGTGTTTTGCAGCTTTGTAAACAGACATTCCATTTTGGACAGCATCATAGGCATATTTCAAAGCATTTGGGTCGTATTGCTTTTTCTTCATTGTGAAGATATCTGTTAAAAAGAATGAACACTCATAAACATTTAAAAATTGTTAGTAAAATCTAAAATCTGCTCTGAAAAAAATATTATCATTTTTTTATAATCATTGTGCAAGCATTTTGTCCTTTAATCACAGTAATCTGTTCTTCATATTTATTTTTATTCATTCTTATTAAATTCAATCAACATAAATATTTTTCAAAAACATAAAAAAAAAGATTAGTCACTTTTTCTAAAATAAACTGTAAAAGTGTTCATTTCTGTTAATTAGGCTTTCCATAGATTTTTCAGAGTCATAAGGAGGCTTTATCATCACGTGACTGTTGTTTGGGACGCCTTATAAATGGCAGACGATAAATCAATATCAATAGATTGATTTTGGATGATTATTCAATATTTTTAGATGGCTTGAAATTTTATGGCATATCAATGATTTTGGAATGGTGGAAAATACACTATCATGAGTTAATAAATATATTTTTACCTATAGTGAAGACTGTTTGGCGTATTTACATTTGTTGACATACAGCGATGAACCAGTTGTCTGTAACCTGTAACCTCCGACTCTTGCACGCGCTTTCAGTTCAACGAAAACCCGCAATTTAACACAACACCGGAAAGAGGAGAAGGCAGTTTACTGGACATCACAGAAGTTCCCGTAAAATTTTGACGTTACAAAGGAAAAGTTATTGTTGTATGACGTCAATATTTCAAGTGTCGCAAATTCTCGGGTCAAGTGGCGCAGATCCCCAAAATAGCGATAAGGTCTTTTTTCCGTGAATTTTCCACGTCTTAAAAAATGAAAACAACACGTTATAAATTGCATGCGTCCGAAGCGCTTTTTTGGATTTATCTCCTCTTATATTTGATGTGTTTCCCTCAGTTTTAGTTTGTAACCCGGATTTAATTTTTTCTCAATCGATTTATGAATTTCAAACAGCGGTATACTACTGTTGCCTTTATTTACCTTCATCAGGAACGCTAAAAGTCGAATATTTGAAAGCCAAGGATGTATAAGAACCTAAACGGTTAAAGAGATATATTACCAAAAAAGACCGAAAAAAATTGCCAAATCCATTTAAGGTCAACTTTGCCTGAGGGAGTTGAAAGTTTAGTATCTAATTTAAATTACCTTCCCAATGTAGGCAATTTCATTAAAATTTTGGGGCCAGCATAAAGTCCTTATCGACTCCCCTCTTTAGTGTTGCCAATCGATGCAGCTTTAAGTATTTGCTATTTGTTTTCGTCATTTCTTGTTTTCTTGTTACATTTGATTTGAATAGTTCGAGTATTGTCCTCGTGATTTTACATTTTACTTCCTTTTACCTTTCTTCTTGTTATTAACATATCATCCAAGCGACATTTGGTATCGATGTGCACAAAGACAAATAACCATTTCTCGAATTTAATTTGAAAATTAAAGAAACTAAACTTAACAACACAGTAGCTTACACCCAGAACAGTATTTTCCATACCCTAAAATAACCCAGTCACTCACACAATTGACGAATTTCCTGACTCGGGTTAAAATTTATGAAGAGGTTTAACTAGTGTTGCCAGAAATCTACCCGTGTTATATCTAGATGACTGGAAGGGGAACATAGTCAAATATGCACAATAAAATTCAAGCTACTGTAATCATTGGAAATATAATAATGTATTAAAACAAAATAAATTTCCAAATTGTGGATTGGAATGAAACTAAAGTACACTATGACAATAGTCATTGTAAATTTGTACAAAAGTCAATGATTAATTTTGTGGATCAATAATCGAATTTTCATTTTAAAGAATTATAACCATATCCATTGTATATGAATTCATCTTACCAAATAGGACAATCCTAAATCTTGCTTTTTTTTATAGTGTTATTACAATAAAGGCAACCAAATAAAATAGTGTACTCTAGATTGATCGAAAATGTGTTTGCTTTTATATATAATAAGTGTTTGACGAAATATATATATCATATTTGAAGAAGCGTTATTTTTCTAAATAAAAACACAGGAAATGTTGCAACATATGTTTTAGAATACATACACTCTAAGACTCTTTCATCTTTCAATAATATTAAACCATTTTGCTTTTCTACACTTTACACACTTTACATACGTATTCCCCATTCCAAACTCAAAGACAAAACAAGTATCTTGTCTTAGGAAGGAATAAATCGTGACATTATCAAGATGCTGGATTACTTGTTTGACCACATATTTGTTACGTATGCATGGAGGACGTGTTTTTCAACACACAATCGGCATTCTCATGGGAACCAAATGTGTTCCTCTTCTTGCCCACTTGTTCCTTTATTTATATGAGGCTGACTTCATACAGGAGCTTAATATGAAGAATGAAAAGAAGCTGGAGTTATCCTTTAACTTCACTGTCCGCTATACAGATGATGTGCTCTTACTAAATAATTCAAAGTTTGGTGACTACTGTAAATTCAGAAATTATTGAGAGGTTTTTATTAATGCGAATAATGCAACTAGGTGAGTATCACAATAATAAGAACTCGCATTTTGATAACTAAAACATAGATCTGTATGTAGATTTTTCTGAAATCGCAATAATTAAACTCGCATTCTTGTCCATTTTTGAAAAAAAAAAATCGCAATAATTAATGCACTCAATAATTTCTGAATTTACAGTATATTGAACGCATCTATCCCATCGAACTTGAAATAAAGGATACAACAGATACAGTTAAGTCTGCCTCATATCTTGACTTACATCTAGAAATTGGCAATTAGGGTCGGTTGAGAACAAAACTTTACTACAACAGAGATGATTTCAGCTTCCTAATTCTGAATTGTCCATTTCTATGTAGCAAGATTCCAGAAGCGCCTACATAAGGAGTATATATCTCCCAGTTGATACGAGATTCCAGGGCTTGCGTGTTCTATCATGATTTCCTTGATAGAGGGTTGCTGCTCACAAGGAAGTTATTACACAAGAGTTCCAAGTAATGAAGTTGAAATCATCCCTTCGAAAATTTTAGGGACGCCATCACGAGTTGGTTGAACGTTATGGAATATTTGTTTCACAGATGACAACGGATATGTTCCAATCGTCGTAACCACAATCACGTCCTCTTTTTCTTGTCACTAAATAAATAAAAGTTTGGTGACTATATTGAACGCATCTGTCTAATCGAACTTGAAATAAAGGATTGTAACAGATATAGTTAAGTCTGTCTCATATCTTGACTTATTTCTAGAAATTGGCAATAAGAGTCGGCTAAGAACAAAACTTTTCGACAACAGAGATGATTTCAGCTTCCTTATTGTGAACTTTCTATTTCTATGTAGCAACATTCCATCAACGCCTGCATATGGGGTATATATCTTCCAGTTGATACGATATTCCAGGGCTTGCGTTTCCTATCATGATTTCCTTGATAGAGGGTTGTTGCTCACAAGGAAGCTATTTAACCAAGAGTTCCAAGTAATGAAGTTGAAATCATCCCTTCGAAAATTTTAGGGACACCATCACCAGTTGGTTGACCGTTATGGAATATATGTTTCACAAATGACGACGGATATGTTCCAATCGTCGAAACCACAATCCCGTCCTCTTTATCCCCGAATGTGACATACCGAAATAGACTTATCACCGGTGAGTAATACGACGGATGCCACATGTGGAGCTGGATTTCCTTTCCGGAGCACCTGAGATCCCCCGGAATTGTTGGGGTTCTTGTTGCTGAGTCTTTAGTTTTTTTATGTTTTGTTTTGTATACTGTTGTTTGTCTATTGGTCTTTTAATCTTTTGTCATGGCGTTTTCAGTTTATTTTCGACTTATGAGTTTGAATGTCCTTTTGGTATCTTTCGCTTCTCTTTTATTAAATAAAAAACTGCAACTCTCAAGTTTACATTTATGAATTTATATTGAAGGTAATATCAGCAATTATGTCTGGGACGAGTAAAAATACTGCGCTGATCTATGTATGCCCCTTGGAAATATCGATATTTAGAAAATTGCATTGTAAGCGATCTCAAGTGAACAAGTTTGTCAGATATATATGAAATTTACACCAAAGATTTATATCAGCAATGCATTGGACAAGTTCGAAAATCAGTGCCGATTAGCTTTTTTTTAAAGAGTCATGCCCTTGCAAATATTAATTATAAAGAAAGTTGCATTTTAAGCGGTCTCAGGCTTACATTTCTCGTAGGATTATTTAGGAAATTTATACTGAAGGTTTTATCAGCAATAATTGGGAAGAGTTCGAAAATCAAAGCTGATCAACTGTTTTGGCAGACGCTATGTCCCTTGGAAATACAAATTCTGTAGAAAACTGCATTGTAAGCGCTCTCAAGTGTAAATTCTCGCCAGATATTTATGAAATTTATATTATAGGTTTATTTTAGCAATGTCTCAGCCAAGTTCGAAAATCCGTGCCGATTAACTATTTTCAAAAGAGTTATGCTCCTTGGAATTATTTATTAGATAGAAAATTGCATTAGAAGCACCCTTACAACAACATGTCTTTTGTAGGGTTGTTATGAAATTTATATCAAAGGTTTACATCAGCAATTTCGTGAATGAGGTCGAAAATAAGCGTTGATTGTTATTTTTTTAGGAGTTATGCAATTTGTATTAAACATTGCATTGTGACACTCACACACCGATACTTCTTGTCGAATTTTTTATGAAAGGGTTCTCAGAAAGATCGAAGAGAGCCGAACAACTAATTTTTAATGGGCAATACGAACATGACAGACCCAACCAAAAACGAACTGATGCGACTCCGGATGGGTTAATAGTACGTAGAAGCACGTGTAACGTTCATATTGCTAATCAAAAGCTAACATCCGGTGCATATTATTTTAAGTCTAATGTCTAGGTATACCATATTTAGAAATGTTTCCGAAACTCGGATCAAACGTGTATTTATGATTAATATGTCAATTATAAACAAGTTCTTTTTTTATTTTTTATCTTCACAAAATCAAAGAGGATTTAACCAATATAATCACAAGAATATTGTAACTAGAGACGTGTTCACTACGTGCTAAAGGAGACCATATTTGTGTACAGAATATCACAGGTGACGAAACGTTTAATTACGATATAGATGGACGTGTCTACGGTTGCAAGGGGGGCAAAGAATTCATTAATTTAGCAAACACATACTTTGTATAATTAGATTATAGCAAATTGTTCTCGGTCAAACATGCTCTAAGTATAAAAATATTATCCTATAGTTTACTTACTGTAACAGTTTAAAACAACGAATTTCTGTAAAGACACAGACATAGACAGACATATTTTAATATTTCCAATCATGGCGCCCTAAATAGAGCAGTACAATCATACATAACTAAATAAACAGATTCATATATAAACTATCTTCTTTTTATATGAAAGTAGTTTTTATAATTGAATATTTAACAGAATGGAGCAGAAAAACCCCAACATAACTCACTACAATTACAGCACAATATAATTATCTAGTATCTATAGGCATCACTACCTCAGAAAGGGGAGACAACTCCTACTCCAAAGTAGCAATAGCTACTAATTTAAAAAAATAAATTAAACTAGTTATGTACATTAATTTGTAATATTTCCTCTATGAGTTAAAACTACGAATAACTCTAATCACCGTGATCGGATTTAGGGTTGAAACTGATTAAAAATTGAATTTTGAAACAAACAAAAAATCAACAAAAGTTGTACTTTACTGGTGCAATAAAATTGGTATCGTTTTACGTCAAAGCACTTCCAGTATTAGATGAGATATTATTGTGCAATTAACCTCAATGCGTTGCTTAATTATCAATGGAGTGGACGTGGTTTGTCTCAATGCGCAAACTCTAAAAAGATGTTCATAGTTATAATATATGATTGACTTACACATTCATATAATTTATTATACATAACAGTATATGTCTTTATACTGAGAATTTTTACGGAAGTAAAGATTTAAAAATTTCGTTAGTAAAACGACATTATTGTATTGGCAAAGATGGCGGACAACATGCTGAACTAGGAAAAAAAGGAGAAAAAAACTCTTAAATATTCTTTTGAATATGACTAACAAAGATTAAATGTCGAAGAGAAGGCGATCATGTTGAAAACAAGGGGGGCAATTAAGTTGTCCCCTAGTACTTCAGATAACAATAGTAATGTGATTATCAATATGCTCACATATATAAGAAATGAGCAATGTGCAATATAGAAAAGATTGGAAGATATGAACAAACTCATTGAATTTTTTTCTAATAATGATGATGAAGAGTATGACTGTGAAGGTGAGGAAGATAAAGATGTACGATGTCCATGAAGCTGATGACATTCATGAAACAGGTACTAATAAACCACCTTGTAAAATGCAGAAAACTGGTACAAGTAGTGAAGAATTTAGGTTTCCAATATGAATAAAAGATTCAGATCTGGTGAGAGATGTAGAAAGACACTAGATGAACACTTAGGAGATAATATCACAAATATTTTTGGAAATGAAGTTTTGAAAAAGAAATACAAAGAACTCATGAAAGATGAAAAGAGTAACATATCTGAGAATGGTGAAGGGCTTGTACCAGTCCAAACTATTCAGTTAGTTTGAACTTAGCTTGGTCTAAAACTAGAACTAATAGAATGAGACAGTTTCAAACTGTCTAGTCCGAGGTGCAACTTATGTGTAATAAGTTGTAAATTGACAAGACAAAATTATAGGAAAAGAAGATACTCAAAACAAAGCTGAGTTGGAAGGTATATTAGATGACTGAAAGGACTCTCTTGTTTATCTTGTCATGCAAGTAAAGAAGTATGCTTAGTTGGAAGAGAACTCATGAAACCTTATGTAAAAGGTGACTAAAGTCATCTGTATAACAAAATACAACCTTTCAATAAATGGTTACTTGGTGGAAATGTTTCTAAAACAGTAAAACTCATTGGAGAATGTTAATAAATTTCAAATCGCTTTACAGTTGGTAACGGCTATAACAAGTTTGCAGTTTGTTTCCGTAGTGGATGGAGATCATTGGGCAGACGACGTGGTAGATCTAGAGTTAGAGGTGAACGATATTGTAGTAGTGCCGCTAGGTCAATTTACAAATCAGAGTAAAAAAACTCTCACTCGACTCACAACAACCACAGAAATTAGATGTTGAGAGTTAAAAAAAAAATGAATTTCAAGCAGGAAGATTGAAATTGTTTGTTAATGAATGGAGAAAACTAATAGTCTAGTCAATTTAGTGAACAACCTGCAACTAATTGCAACACAAAGTTTTTCTCTGAAAAACAAGTCTGTTACTATCTATGAACAACATACTAAAACTATACAAAAATATATTTTGCGGAAAGTGGTGTAATTTATAAAAATATTTTGTAGTAAAAGTAAGGTTATATGAGTTGCTTCCCCTTATTTGCCAAAGTTGAAAAAAATTAAATTATACAAACAATGTTGTGTATTTTTTAAAACAGTTGAAATTATACAATACAATACATAATTATTTCAATTTAAAAGAATAATATTACAAATGAATCACTTTCCTGTCTCAAAATTTGTATATTTGAATAAAGATATAGACCGAGATTGTGTTCTGCTATTTTACAATCCAAGAATCTAGTTCTCCAAAATAGTGTTAGTAAGAATGGGTTCTCAACTAAAATTTGTAATTCTCATATGCTAAAAGAGAATTTTTTGACAATTTTTGAATTTTTAAGGTAAAATTATGTTGTATTCTACTAAATTTTTCAATGTCCAGAGAAAATGTTACGGCCATGTTCCATATTCGGAATATTTCTACCATATTGCATTTGTTTTAGTATCAACATATGCTCATTTTACAAAAAATCATACTGATTCATTTATTTCTATGAATAGCAGATGCTGCATAATAGATTTTATTGGTTCTCAAATATTATGGATGCTCTCTCGATTATATTAATAACTTTTGTAGTTGTGAAATTGTTTTGTATAAAAAGCACTTCTTATTTCTGTATATAGCATATTTAAAAAAAGTGTCTGCGGATAATGAAGAAAAAAATTAAAATTGCATCTTAACCTTTGATAGATGCTGATATAATTCTTTTAATTCATATTGAATACCTCAACGTATCGATGCTGGCTTCCAATCATTTTTAGATGCTGGCATCCCATCACATTGGAATGATGACATCATATCAGTTTGGATGCTAGTATGCCAAAGTATTGGGATTCTGGCATCCCAACTTATCGGGATGCTGGCATCCAAAAATATTTGGATGCTGGCATCCAAAAGTATCCGGATGCTGGCATCCCAATATATCCGGATGCTGGCATCCCAATATATCGGGATGCTGGCATCCCAAAATATCAAGATCTTGGCATCCCAATATATCTGGATGCTGGCATCCCAAAATTACCGGATGCTGGCATCCTACAATATGGGGATTCTGGTATCACAACCATTCAGACATACCTTTTTTCATTATGTCATACGAATTTAAATGCTGCTTCCTAATCAACTGGATTTTAGTATTAATCCACCAATATAGCACCCAGTACATTTCCTAAGGTTTTGATGTGTGGTGAATGTACATGAAAACAATCCAGTAAACATAAAACAAAACTACTGATGAATGCCGGGAAGATGATATTTTTTGTCTTTGTTCATGTCCAGTGGCCAGTTTAATGGATATTAAGAATGTGAAATCATGGGTCAGAGTGTGTGAAATGTATACTTGACAAACATACTGATTCTGATTCGTTAAGTGCTAGTTCACCATGTGAATACTGATGTCAACAATTTGATATTTATAAAAGTATGTCAATGTACTAAGTTTCCAATAATTGGCCAATTTTAATGTTTTTTTTCTGACTTTGATTACCATTATGTAAGACCTGTATACATGTTATTGACTTTTGTGGTCTCGAGACAATACATTTATATATGATGACATCAGGACTACAATTTTTAAGTCTGATATGCTCATGTTTCGAATGTTCATAGAATACAATTTTTGAAAATAAGCTTAATGCAATAGCCTGCTGAAATGATATCAAGTTTAATAGTTTCCAAGGCTTTCAGAAATCAACTGGACATTCTTTTTTACTGGACTAGATTCTTTTTTTACAGGACAATCAAACATATGATTTGGACAAAATTAAAAATTTCACTGCTCATTTTGAAAGGCACATTATCAACCAAATGAATTTTATTAAACCAAATTTTACTGGTCTTTGCCCAATGACCATCAACCTTGGGAATGTCTGATTAACCAAGTCATCCAGGACATACACTCTACAAAACGGATCGGTGACTGTACCTTTATTAAGATGCTAAATACGAGGTGTGTTATATGTAAGCCTGCATAATAATTTTATTTTGTGTCTATGACAAACCCCATTGGCATTCAATGTATAAATTAAGGTGATTTGTTTTCCGCAATTGCCTGTATACAATAAAACATGTACCACAATGCAATATTTACAAAAAATATATTATCGATACTGGTGCACAGTGTCTTTGATCTGTACGTACTGGATATTGTCAGTATCTCTGGACTTGCTGTATACATCTTCCAATGTGTCAGTACATCATGTCAGGATCTTCCAGTACTTGAGTCTTTCATTTCATTAACAAAACTTTACATTTTCTTTATTACAATCATTATTAAACTCGTATTTTTTTTCTGTATTTTTATAATTCAATATATTTGTTAATCATCTAATCAAATCAGTTACACGAACTGGGACTTTCTAACTTTCTATTATCATTTATTGCTAGTAATCTGAAATCAGCTGGAATCACAATTGATCTGGTGCTGTTTGGATGTTTCGTCGTCTGAGTTTAACCTCTCCAATAACTACAAAGTGTTACGATACATTAATACACAACACATGAATAGTCCATCGGAACGAAATAACTAGTTGAAAAGTTCCGCCGGAACAAAGTAACTGACGGAACATAGTGGACGATGATGATGATGACAAAATTCTAAATGGCTTGAAAAAACACTTTGAAAATTTAGCAACACCCATGGACAACGATGAATATGACAAAGATGTACAACATTTGATAAATATTGATTGCCTACTCATTGAGGAACTTATCAAAGGCCAACAATCCAAACAACTTATCCTAAAAGTAAATGATAATGTGATCAGAAAAGCCGAACAGAAACTGTCCAACGGAAAAGCTCCAGACCACCTTGGCTTAACTGCAGAACATCTAAAGTATGGGGGTGAAACCGCAATCACATATATAACATCTATCATCTTGAACATCATCACATACTGCTATATCCCAGAAAATCTACAGACAGGCTTGTTAACTCCAGTATTAAAGAAGGACAAAGACTCTAAACTGCCTGGTAACTACAGAGGTATTGCAGTTACTCCAGTACTGAGTAAGATACTTGAAACTGTTCTCCAAGATGACACAAATGATGAACTCAAAGCCACACAAAGTAGATTACAGCGGGGGTTTACAGAAGAGACTTCACCTGTTAATGCTGGGCTGGTAGTAACAGAAGGTATTAATGAAGCCTGTGACCAAAACATCTCTGCTGGAGTGGTAACCCTTGACGCAGAAAAGGCATTCGATAAACTCGACCACCAAATACTCCTCAGAAAAGTATTCCACTCTGGAATTAAGGATACAAGATGGTTACTCATTAAGCTGCTACAAACAGAAGCTAATACCAAGGTCAAATGGAAAGGCAACCTGAGCAAAATATTCCAGTCCAGACAAGGCATTAGACAGGGAGCAAAACTTTCACCATCCCTGTATAAAAGATACAACAATCAACTTCTTCAAACCTTACAACTACATGATGCTGGGGCAAAAATTGGAACAACATTTATTGGGGCACCTACAGTAGCTGATGACATTGCTCTGATTGCTTTCAACCCTATAGATCTACAGTGTGCACTGAATATAGTGAACGACTCAACCAAAATAGACAAAGTCACAATAAACTCCTCCAAAAGCGATGCAGTGATCTTTAACACCAAAAGAAGAAGGGAGCCACAGGAATGTAAAATTGGAAACGAAACAATAGCAGAAGTCCAGGAAACAACTCATATTGGGATAGTGAGAAATGCCAACAAGAAAAATGATATCGAAATCAGAATAGAGAAAGGACGACGTACAATGTATGCCTTACTAGGAGCTGGCTTACACGGGAAAAATGGTATCAATCCTGTAGTAACGAATAAAATATTTACAACATTTAGCAGGCCCAGAATAACATATGGACTTGAAGTAGTAAAATTACAGCAGAACGAACTCAACGCTTTAGAAATCTACGAGCGGAAACTACTGAAACAGATCCAAGGGCTCCCTGACAGATGCGCTAACGTTGCAGTGTATGCTTTACTAGGGACAACTCCAATTACAGTCCATATAGAGCGAAACTCCTTGACCACCTTTTTCAACATTGCTTCACACCCAGAGTTTATAGAACATGAGATTGCCAGACGTCAGTTAGCAATGAAGGATGAAACAAGTAACAGCTGGTTTACACATATAAGGATCATCCTACAGAAATATAGCCTTCCAACAGCATTCGAAATTATGAACAATCCACCAAGTAAAACCCTATGGAAGAAGCAAATCGATTCAGTTATCAACAAATACTGGGAAGAGTCCTGGAGAGATGAGATTGAACAGAAAAAATCATTAAAATATCTGAACCTACAAGAACTGGCTACCAAACATCCACACAATATCTGGAAAACAACTCAGAACAACATCAGGAACATCTCAAAAGCCACAATCAAAGCTCGCCTTCTCACAGGTACCTATACTCTCCAAGCTGATCGCAAAAGATTCAATCAACATGCAGTGTCTGAAACCTGCCTTCTTTGTAAAACACACACTGAGGACAGATGCCATTTCATCCTTAAATGCACAGTACTAGAGTCACCACGTTCAAAGCATTTAGCTCTACTAAAGCAGCTTTTGGCTAGGAAAATCAGCACTGACACAGCAGAAGAAATATTTAACGACGAAGAGCTTCTCATGCACTGTATTCTGGACTGCTCAATGTTAACCAGAATGGGTTATATAGAAATACAAAGTGACATTATCAGAGACATTGAAGAAATCAGCAGAAATTTAATATATGAATTGCACAATCTTAGGGCAGTGAACCTTAATAAATTATAATAACAATGTGTGAACTTTATATCGTGTGAGACAATAGTTTAGACAAAGGAACTTTTAGTGATATATTTTTTTTTTTTTTTTTTTTTTTTTTTTTTTTTTTTTTGCGAACACCACCACCAATCTTTTCAATTGGTAACCTTATACCTGTTTACGACAGGGTGCTCCGAAGTCAACGGAGGAATTTACCAGCACAACAACACCAACAACAACAACAGTGGCTGTTACATACACTGTGCAAAATTTTAATTAATTTAGAGATATACTGTTAAATAGGCAAATAATATAATTGTTTTCAATCAATCATGACTGTCAATAATCAAAATTGTAATTGTTTTAGATCATATAAGATTGTTATAGATTTATTACAATAGAATTGATAATGGAAATGGAGAATGTGTCGAAGAGACAACAGCCCAACCAAAGAGCAGAAAGCAGCCTAATGCTACCAATAGGTCTTTAGCGCAGCGGTGAAAATCCCACACCCGGAGGCATGCTTAAGCTAGCCCCTAAATAATAATGTATACCAAGTTCAGTGAAATGGACGCCACACTAAACTCCGAAACATATCAATGAACCAAAATTAAAAAAACACACACTGAGACTAACTAAGACAAGATGTGCCCGACTTGGGACAGGCGCATAAATGCAGCGGGGTTAACTTGACATGTTATTTTTAAGATCTCAAACATAAAATTTTAAGTCTAGTAAATACACAAGCAGCATTATTTCATCCCACAAAAAAGTTCTGCCACGCCACTATTCTTAGTAAAACACATACTGCAAAATAGAATACCGTGAAAAAGTATTTGTCCCGCCTCAGTTTGCCCCTGGCACATCCCTCCGATAAATATTGAATAGTCCTTAAAACACAAGAAAATTTAACGATTTGTTTGCGTTGAGCTAATAAATGATGTATGTCATTCTTGCTAGATTTTTACTTGTTAAATTAGAGGAACCTAAAAATGAATTAAAAATTAGGAAATTAAATAAATAATTGTAAATTACCTTAATCTATTGTATACCACGAATAACCACATGAGAAATCCTGCTCCAAAAAATACTAACAACTGACAGGCAATGACAGACAAACGAAATAATACTAAAGAAAAATCCATGGTGCTCGCTTAAAGGCTTACAAAATAGAGATAACAAATGTATTGTAAATGTCGAATTTATATGATTTTGTCGCACACGTAATTCTTGAATTCATTTTAATAATTAGGCGTACCTTTAGGGTAGAAGATGACGAGTACTCAAAGTATTAAACTTTAAGTTATAATGTCATGTCACACAAGTGATAACATGTCACACAGACTAAAAACCTGACTTCGAATGTTCATAATTTAAACTGAAATTGCATTACCATCGCATGACATACTCATAAACAGCCAGTTTAAAACAAGATCTACCCATCAACAAACTTAGACATTTTGGGGTTGGAAATCCCCCCCTTTATTTAGACGATCAATGCTTTCGAATGGGGACACATGGTTGGAAGCGAAGCCGAAAAAAAACAAAGATTGGAATAAAATACCACCCGAAATTTCAAACCAAAATTCCATTGACAACTTTAAGGATGCACTCGCTCATGGAGTCATCCTTAAAAATTCTCTTACCTTAACTTAATGTGCCTACTATTTATATATATATATATATATATATATACAAAATATTAAAAAAATAAAAATTAAAAGTTGTTAAAAAGTTTATAAATTATAAAAGAAAAAATGTATGAGCTAAAAGCAACCTCACAAAGACATGCGCCGGAAAGTAACCTTAAACAAGTTTGTTTTCCGTACCTAAAGATTTAAGAAAACATTAGTCGCTACCTGCATAGATATAAAATTTGAATGGAAATGATAATGTCAAAAAGTTTCGTAAACAATTCTACTCACAAGATTTTTGAAATATCAAAAATTATATATATTGTCATTACAGTGGCAGATGGGGAGGGGGGTCCGGGGGTTGGAACACCCTTATTTTGATGATCAATGCTTTTGAATGGTACGTGATATATGGTTGGGACCCTCCTTTATCCTAGGTTGGAACGCCCCTTTTTAAAGGACTGGATCCGCCCTGCATTATCATCTAAAACCGCTACTATGAAGACGAACAATTCGCACTAAAAATGCTGAAAATATATAAATGTAAAAGTATAATGTAATTTCCGTCCGTCAAAACTGAGAAAATAAAGACTGAAAAGAAAAGTAAATCCACAAAAGACGTATTGGGTACTGTAAATGCCAGTGTGTTGTTTCGGGTTATTTGGAGCGTTGTGTTGCTGTCTCATAGATGCTACCTTACACTTTCTTTTATTATAAATACATGCAGTTTAGTGGGTGTTCAAAAGCACGAACTTTAAGCAAACTGCTTTTCAAAGATGAAGGCTATTTTCTTAACTCAAAATTTATTTACTAGACTATTTATTGCTAGAGATACCAAAAATGTAGTTATGCAAGAATAATCTTATGTTTGAACAGGCACTTTAAAGAGGATCTGGATGGGATATACAGAATAGAGAATTATAATCAAAAAGTGCAAAATAAAATTTAAAAAAAAAGAATAGAAAAAAATAAAGAAAAGAGAAATATAAAGAATAGAGAATAATGAGCCAAATATATAAAGAAAAGAGAACAATGGTTATATATAAATATATATATATGTGTATATAATTATATATGTATATAAAAACAAAGAATAAAGAATTCAAGAAACCCATCCAGATCATCATTAAAACGTTTTTTTTTTTTATTTAGATCTCGACCCTCCCACTTTTGATCTCGATCAGTCGGGACTGATAAAACTTATCATATCAGAATAAACAATACAAACATTGGTCTAGGATAAATACCCCAGAACTCTACAGTAAGGGTATTATAGATAAACAAAGTAGTACAATACAAATAAATCAATAACAAACCATACCATAGGAAAATATGGGATCAATTACGCAGCGTAAAACTCTTCACATGTTTATATGATATCATTCCATCATACACTCTAATATTGCTGACTGTACTTCGTTGTGCACAGAATCACATAAACAGTAGAGAAAGGCTGTAAAGGAGATGTGATATGATTGCCAAAGAGACAACTATCTTCGGCCCATGGTTCAAATGAAGTGGATGTAAGCAATTAGAGGCAACCGTACGGCCTTCAACAATGAGAAAACCCCATATCGTATGGTCGGTTATAAAAGGCACCGACATGAAAAATATGAAACAATTTAATTGTGAAAACTTAACGGCCTAATTTATAACAAAACAATTTACAAAAAAACCAACGACAACCACTAAACTGCATGCTCATGACTTAAGACAAGCACATAAAGAATGTGGCGGGGTTAAACATGTTTGTGAGCGCTCAACCCTCCCCTGACCTGGGGCAGTGGTGTAACAGTACAATATAAGAACCAACTATAAAAATCAGTTGGAAAGAGCTAGATCTTTTTCAATGCCAGAGGATATCTGTACAAAATCCCATTACTTAAATTGAACCTGACATATTAAAAGAATTGATGGTAACAACCCCCCCTTAAAAAAAAAAAAAAAAAAAAAAAAAAAAAAATTAACAACAAAAAAATCAAGGAAAAAAATCAGTAAAAAATAATATTGTGGAGATTCGTCAACTATTATCAATAACTTCGTTTTTGCAAATGGAACAGGACACGAATATTTCACCGAGTTTCTTTACCTGCCAAGTTTACCTTATTATTTTAACTGTTTTATTTTGTCCCATAATAGAAATAAGGATATGTGGTATGATTGCCAATGAGACAACTATACACTTAAGTTCAAAAGAAGTGGATTTAAGCAATTATTGTCAACCTTACCCATACCGTACAATCGGCTATACAAGGCACCGACATGAAAAAAATATGAAATAATTAAATTGAGAAAACTAACGGCTTATCTATAACAATACACTTTGCGAAAAACAAATATGACAGACATGATCCGACTACAAGCAGTGAACTACAGGCTCCTGGCTTGGGACAGGCACATATAAAGCGTTAAACTAAACATATAGTACAAAAGCATGTAACAAAATTCAAAACTGTTTGCTGATGTATATATTCCTACCATTTAAATGCGCAAGAAAAAAGCAATGGGAATTATATCAAATGACAGTTGATCGGAACTGAAATACACATAGTTAATTTTCCAGCATTTAATGTCTTATCCTGAGACGAGAAAAGTCTGTAATTCTTTATCCCATTTAAGCCAATAGCTGTTGCTGTATCTTACGGAGCCCTGTTGGTCTCACACAGATTATAAAGTGTCTTTTAAAGTCCTGCGCTGAAGATGTGTAAAGTCTAGCGCTGGAGATGTAAAGTCTAGCGCTAGAGATGTAAAGTCTAGAGCTGGAGATGTAAAGTCCAGCGCTGAAGATGTATAGTCTAGCGCTGAAGATGTAAAGTCTAGCGCTGGAGATGTAAAGTCCAGCGCTGGAGATATAAAGTCTAGCGCTGGAGATGTAAAGTCAAGCGCTGGAGATGTAAAATCAAGCGCTGGAGATGTAAAGTCTAGCGCTGAAGATGTAAAATCAAGCGCTGGGAATGGTGTATGGGAGGTCCTATACAAAGATTCCTCATTTTATGCCGATTTGATTTCAAAAATGGTCGCCATGGGAAATTCTTGCTTCTGATTTGTAGAAATAAAACTAAAGTCTTGTCCTCTGAAACTACAAGGCCTAGTGTTTAAACCTTGAAAATACAGTCGACTCTCGTTATCTCGAACACATGTACTGTATTCCTCGTATTAAGCACGCCTGCCACTATAAGCACCCCCTACCTAGTTTTCCAACAAAAAATTAATAAGAGCCCTCTAAAATAACCAAAAAGTATCGTTTTTTTGCGTAGAAACGTCAGTATGTTTCTGTTTGTGGCATGAGTTTCAAACTGGAAACACAATTTAAATGGTAATTTTACTCCAGAAACAGTTTCGAAGCTGTAAAAATTCCGGGTTTTGTCAATTTCAATAAGCGCTCCCTCTTTGGAATTTTGTAAGCGCCCTGGGCGCTTAATACGAGGAATACGGTAAGTCGAATTGTCGGATAACTCGAACAGAATGTTTGGACCATTTGTAGTAATATTTAAGTAAATTTACTCCTGATTACTCGAATTTTTGGTTAAGTAGAAATAAATTCATCGGTCCCTTCGAGTTCCACATAACGAGAGTCAACTGTCTCATAATAGGAATGATGAATAAAGGGTCATCTACAATATCTCCTCGTATCCAATATGGCTTTCATGTGCTATGCCTTGGGACCAGGATCGGGTTACAGGATTAGCGACACAGGCTATGGTGCACCCCTGAGATTCATGTTAGACCAAACCGTCAAACAAATTTGCCAAAACACACAATTTATTTTGTTCAAACTTTGCAATCTGTACTGACTAAATACAAAGAAAATTTTATGATTGTGGTGCCAATTTTTAGTAATCAAAGATAGCTTCCGCAGCCAAACATAGTTTTGCGTAGAAAATACCAATAAGTTCATTTAAACCAGGTGAACGATTACAGACTCTAGAGCTTCTGGTTTATCAGACTTGGATAAATTTATATATAGGTCACAGTATAATAATAGCTGAAGTGAATTCAAAGATGAGTTTTGTAAATAAATTTTGGTAGGAACTATGCATCTTGATAACTTTGAAAGCACTGGGTTCTGTTTCACTAAAGGTCGTAAGAGTTACGACTGGCTGTAACTCTTACGACCTTTAGTGAAACGGTACCCTGGAGTCCTGGTTTTTAAATCTTCAACACTTGACTTTACATCTCCAGCGCAGGACTTTACATCTCCAGCGCTGGACTTTGCATCTCCAGCGCAGTACTTTACATCTCCAGAGCAGGACTTTGAATCTCCAGCGTAGGACTTTGAATCTCCAGCGCTGGACTTTACATCTCCAGCGCTGGACTTTGCATCCCCAGCGCTGGACTTTACATCTCCAGCGCTTGATTTTACATCTCCAGCGCTAGACTTTACATCTCCAGCGCTTGACTTTACATCTCCAGCGCAGGACTTTACATCTCCAGCGCTGGACTTTGCATCTCCAGCGCAGTACTTTACATCTCAAGAGCAGGACTTTGAATCTCCGGCGCAGGACTTTGAATCTCCAGCGCTGGACTTTACATCTCAAGCGCTTGATTTTACATCTCCAGCGCTAGACTTTACATACCAGCGCTTGACTTTACATCTCCAGCGCTGGACTTTACATTTCCAGCGCTTGACTTTACATCTGCAGCGCTAGACTTTATATCTCCAGCGCTTGACTTTACATCTTCAGCGCTGGACTTTACATCTCCAGCGCTTGATTTTACATCTCCAGCGCTAGACTTTGCATATCTCCAGCGCTATATTTTACACATCTCCAGCGCTAGACTTTACATCCCCAGTGCTAGACTTTACATCTTCAGCGCTTGACTTTACATCTCCAGCGCTAGACTTTACATCTCCAGCGCTGGACTTTACATCTCCAGCGCTAGACTTTACATCTTCAGCGCTGGACTTTACATCTCCAGCGCTAGACTTTACATCTCTAGCGCTAGACTTTACATCTCCAGCGCTAGACTTTACACATCTTCAGCGCAGGACTTTAAAAGACACTTTATAATCTGTGTGAGACCAACAGGGCTCCGTAGTATCTCAGCCGCATCATAAAGCAACCAATCAGAATCTATATGTGATAAGTAATTATTTCAAGATGGCGTGAATATCGACTGAAACTAATAGCTCCGCACCGTGATGCGAAGCATAGAATCGACGTTTAAACTATTTTTTTTCAACTTGTCATGCTTGTATTTTAAATAATTGTTAAAGTTTGTAGGTTTTATGAACAACATAGTTTCAATACAACATAGAAACATTTTCGAAAATAACTTTTATTTGCTATTACTTTATCCTGTCCGTTCTAAAAATTATCACCTATCACTATCAGCCATCTTTTTAGTTCGCCAAAAACATCGAATTTAAATAACTTGATGAAGCCATAATGTTTTACTCTAATATAACAATTTTAGTGACCACCAGTCATGTCAATTTGTAGCCGTTTTGTCTGCGTTTCTAGTTTAAAACAATGAATATTCAGCTTCTTTTCATTGTACCTGTTTAAAGTACTCAAAAATACTGATTTTAGTTGATATACGAATGAAATTGTGATTAAAAATGGTTGTTTTTCACAATTCCATACGATACCTCTATTTCAAAGTGACTAAAACCCTTCTTGACCCCCTTCATAAATTGACGGTGACGTTGTTTTCTTTTTTCAACACACGCCATATATAACGTTAATAACAAAATATGTGTCAGGGACACGTCGATTAGTAAAAATTTACACATTGGGAAAGTGAAACAAATATTATCTTTATTGTGTTTGAAACTGTACGTCTTAGAAAATTTCATTCATACTGGAAACAAATCTGACAAATTAATGATAGCCTTTGGATGGACAAAAACACAAAAAATAGCAAGAGGCCTTGCAATGAAAATTTCTTGAGGAAAAAACATACTAAAAAGGAAATGAAGGTCAGTAAATTATACTTATAAGTAAAAAAACTTTGTTTATTTGATTATCTCTTTACTAAATACATCTACAGTAATACTAGTAAGTGCAAATAAATAGCTTATCAAGTCAAACAAGAAATCTATTAAGAGATGTTTTCTTACAAAATTGAATTTATTCAAATGGCAAATTCTTCTCAAATTTTACAGTTATTAAGTAAAAGGCACAAGATTTGTCACAACAACTGTCATCTGTGATATAAATATCCAATTATTAAGGTAAAATATACAATACTTTGTTTATAAATATGTATACAAGATGATACAGCAACCTGAAGAGTAGAAGCCCCATTTTGTTTTTTCAAAAAGTTTACTTTCATAATCTATAAAATACCCTGTAATGGCGGATCCAGAAATTTTCATAAAAGGGGGGAGGTACTGACTGTCCTAAGAGGTGCCTCCCCTGGCTCCCCCCCCCCCCCCACCTGGATCTGCCTATGCCCTGAGAAATTTGGCAAGGACTTCTAGCTGTGCTAATTGAATTTTACAATAAATTCAGAAGTATGTCACTTAGATATAATTAAAGTATTATTTTTTACAGAGTTTCTGTCAATATTTTTTGTAAACTTATCTTTTTTCTGTAGGATATTTTCTAGGCAGTACTGCACTGTTCAACTAAGAAGCATATGATTGAGCTAAAAGGCTTTTTTACTTGGAAGAAACTATTGTGACTCTTGGTCCCACTTTTCAGAATATAAAATTTAAATGATCAGTGTTATTTATTATCTTTATTTCAGAAAGATTATTTAAATTGTACAAAGTATGTTTTATTCCATTAAACATTGTTAGGATTATATAAAAGAATTTCTATTAGGAGTTATCCCATATTACATTATAAAACTACAAAGTAAATTTTATCAGCCAGAGTAAACTTATATCAATTCAGATAGGTTTCTATGTGACATTTCTTAATTTTTATCAATTTTGTGTCTTTTAATTTTTACCTCTAATCCTTCTCTGAAAAAGAGAGGTGAAAGATACCAGAGGGACATACAAACTCATAATTCGAAAATAAACTGACAACGCCATGGTTAAAAAAGAAAAAGACAAACAGACACACAATAGTACACAAAACACAACATAGAAATTCTGAAAACAAAAGACTAAGCAACACGAACCCCATCAAAAACTGGGGGTGATCTTAGGTGCTCCGGAAGGGTAAGCAGATCCTGCTCCACATGTTACACCCGTCGTGTTGCTCATGTTAGTACAAACATGGTTACAAGTCTAATTCGGTAGGACACATTCGTGAAAAGGGGCGGAATTGTAGTTACGACATTAGGAACATATCTGCTATCATCTGTGAAACAGATACTAGTATTCCATAACGCTCAACCAACTCGTGATGGCGTCCGTAAAACTTACCGTCGAAGGAATGATTTCAACTTCACCATTTGGAACTCTTGGTTTAATAGTTTCCTTGTGAGCAGCAACCCTCTATTAAGGAAATCATGATAGGAAATATAAGCCCGATAATATCGCATTAATGAAAAGTAAGGAAGTATCTCTTCTTAATATTATAATAACCTAGTTGTAAATCGAGTTTCATTTTTTTTCTTCTTGGTTATGGTATTGTAAACTCCTTTTTATTATTCATTTTACTGGGTTTTTATTCTTGACTGGTGATATCAAGGGGAGATAACCACTTGCACAAATCGGGGAAAAAACACCACTTCGTGTTGAAAATTACTTAACGTATGCGTATCCAAAACTCTATTGCCTTAAATTCATATTGAGTGTTTGTCTTAATGAGATGCTTTATTAAATTTAAATTCAGCCTATTATTTTTAGATTCCTCGATAATATTTAGACTTTTCGATCAGGAGACTTGACAAGTTTCATTAAATCCATCAATTGGAAACTTCAAAATACTGATGGATTCAGTCGAGGATTATGCCAGGCAATGGGCTAAAGGCGAGAAAGAAGACGTAGATACTCTTTCCAAAGGCTGTGAGGTCGTTAGTACAAATCAGAATTAAGAAACTGAATGAATCTATTTATACCTATGCTACATGTCAATCTTTAAAAACCCAAATGTTGCAAAACACTTGCCCTACCTCCATGACAAATATGTTGTTGTCCCGGCAGATAAAGCCCCAAACAACATCGTTTTTGTGTGTAAATCACATTACATAAACTGCTTGATAAATGAATTGGGTATTGACAATTCACTTGGAAACTCAAGATTTACCCCCGAAACACTTACTAAAGAGGAAATCCTGGATGATCATAGGTCTGTTCTATGTTCCTTTGGAATTTCGACCAAAAATGAAGAACTGGATCTTCGACAACTGTATTGGATAACTAAACTACATAAATGTCCTTACAAACAACGGTATATTGCTGGGTCTTCCAAGTGCTCCACGAAACCTCTTTCTAAATTATTAACATCAATTTTATCAACAATTAAAGCCGGGCTTCAATGTTTTTGTGAAAGTTCCTATTCTGGAGGTGGCGTGAATCAGATGTGGATACTAAGAATTCAAAAGATCTGTTAGACTACATACAATTTAAGTATCTTTTAAATTGCAATAGTATTAAAACATTTGACTTTTCTACACTTTACATAAGTATTCCCCTTTCCAAACTAAAAGACAAATTGAAAGAGTTGGTCCTGCTTTGTTTCATAAAAAGAATGGCCAACGTAGATACAAGTATCTTTCTTAGGGAGGGAAAAATCTTACTTTGTAAAAAAATCACTCTAATTCTAACAACAAATTTTCTGAAACTGACATTATCAAGATGCTTCATTTCTTGATTGACAACATATTTGTTACGTTTGGAGGAAGTGTTTTTCAACAAACAATCGGTATTCCCATTGGAACAAACTGTGCCCCTCTTTTTGTCGACTTGTTCCTTTATTCATATGAGTTTGACTTCATACAGGAACTTCTTAGGAAGAAAGTGAAGAAGTTAGCAGTATCCTTTAACTTTACTTTTCGCTATATGGATGATGTTCTCTCAATAAATAATTCAAAATTTGGTGACTATGACTATGACTATTGAGATAAAAGATACAGCAGATACGGTTAAGTCTGCCTCATATCTTGATTTATAATCTAGAAATAACTGACAATGAGGGTCAGTTGAGAAAAAAACTTTACGACAAAAGAGATCATTTCAGCTTCCCAATTGTGAACTTTCTATTTCTATGTAGCAACATTCCAGCAGCGCCTGCATACGGAGTTTATATTCTATAAATAGTCGTGTCCATGAACCAATCCCAGCAAAACTTTCTAATACCATTGTCTATAGGAGATTTTATTTCTTGTTTGTATCGAGTTTCTATAATGATTTTCCATGTATCGCTGTGTATACTTTATATGCAATTTTTATATGCATTTAAATGTTTGTCTTCAATTACAGGTTTATTCTGTTATTGCTCTGTTTATGCATGATTTGGTGATTCATATATATATAGCATGTTTCGCTTATATATATTTACTCTAATTATATATATTATCTTTAACTGTTAAAACCTGATTTGACCTTTTCACGGTAGATTGTTCTGTGGTTAATTATAAACTTTTACACATCTATTTATTTGAAAGGATTTTCCCAACGTAAATGATCTGTGGTAATCAACTGGTCGTCTATGAATTTCTTTAATTTGATGATATTACACCTGGTGTTTCGGATATTTTCCAGTTGATACGATAACTCAGGGCTTGTTTTTCCTATCATGATTTCCTTGATAGGGTTGCTACTCACAAGGAAGCTCTCCAAGAGTTCCAAGTGGTAAAGTTGAAGTAATCCCTTCGTTAGTTTTACGGACGCCATCACGAGTTGGTTGACCGTTATTGAATACCCGTTTCACAGATGATAACAGATATGTTCCTAATGTCGTTAGTACAAAATATAATCCCGTACCTTTTTCTCGAATGTGACCTACTGAATTAGACTTATTACCGGGTTTGTAATAACATGAGTTACACGACGGATGCCATATGTGGAGCAGGAACTGCTTATCCTACCGGAGCACCTGAGATCAACCCCTGTTTTTGGTGGGGTTTGTGTTACTCAGTCTTTAGTTTTCTATGTTTTTTTGTGTACTATTGTATGATGATGATGATGATGATGATGATGATGGTGGTGGTGGTGGTGGTGGTGGTGGTGGTGGTGGTGGTTATGGTGGTGGTGGTGGTGGTGGTGGTGGTGGTGACGATGACGATGTTTCCCCTACTTTGTACTAGATCGACATGCTGAGTCGGATTTTTAACGTGCTAGTTCACAAGGTAACCGCCCGCAGGAAGACATGTCACCTTACCCGGACACATTATTCTGACTCAGTCTTTGCTCTTACACCTTAACGCCACGTGTTTAGCGGAGAAGCAGCAAATACCAATTTAAAGTTTTTGGTTTGACCTGGCCGGAAATCAAAGCAACGACCTTCCGCATTGGAGGCAAACACGCTATCACGAGACCACCGAGGCGGTTACAGACCGTATGATGACTTCTATATGTCATTGGGTTGCATACTCCTTGATCTATCTACCGTACGACTCCTTTTATTCATTTTCTGAAGTTGGAATATCGCCATGTTGAAAAAGCTTACATGGAATCAACTGCCAACAATCATGTAGACGTATGTAAATTTCATATCGACATTTGAGTTTTGCTTATTTTTTGCACTTCACATTGAGTATTATCTAGCTAATGGTTTTCTGTATTACCCTTCTGTTGATGGTATGTTACACTTTTCAATTCCTGTATTTCTTGTGTTGTCATCATATCGATAATCATGAACGGAAAAGGCATCTACTTTTATAAATATTTATTTGCCTTTAATTGCCAGCCAACTAGTTGTTGTTGATTTGCCTTTAATTGCTAGCCAACCAGTTGTTGTTGAATGTAAAATTTTTATTGTTGAACTTTTCCCTGTGAACAGAAAAAAACATGTTAGTCATTCAAGTATATATTACTCACTTTTTTACAAATCAGATAGTTTATTAGACTCTTTCTCAGACTTGCTGGATTAAACAAACTAGTTAATCTCCTTAGGTATCACAATTGGAAAGAAACGAAGATACTAAGGCAAAAATGTAAATTATGTCAAAAAGCACAGACAAGAGAAAAAAAAAAACTTCCGTATCACGCTGACAAAACAAAACAAAAGAGGGTGACGCAGGTGCCCTGAAAGGAAAGTGACATCGGAGCATTATAAGTATCTTAAAAAAAATGAAAAATGTATGTGATATCTAGAATTGAACATTTGAAAACGTTTCAATATCATACGAGGAGGGTGGAGATACCCTTTGTTGTCCAGTGTTAAACACCCCCTTTCGTTACCGTCACATCTGGCTAGTCAAATCGTATGCTTGAGCACCCACTAGCGTCAAACGACTGAAGTGTAATGTTTATCGTGACCTTATTCCTCCCCTCTATAAATATACTTTTAAATTGCCCGTGTACAATCCTCAATTTACTTATGCAATCAATTCAAATAAGATTCTATTTGTTTTAGCCATGAGTTCCTATGTTGCTTGTTATATGCAGTAAAGGTGAAATTGGAACATACTGTATTTCCATCTCTACCTTATTGCAACGACAGTGTCTTTTAAACTATACGGAATGAGTGTTGCACATTGTTGAAATATAGCCAAACAGCACTTATTAAAATAATAGAAGACTGGAAAAAAGCTCTGGACGACAAAAAATTTATTGCTGTAATTTTGATTATTTACCACACGATTTACTTTTACTAAAATTGGAAGCATACGGTCTGTCTAAAATTTCTCTAAAATTATTACAAAGTTATTTAGAAAACAGAAAACAACGTATTAAAATTGGAAGTTCTTACAGTGAATGGGATCGTATGTTTAAAGGTGTACCACATGGTCAATTCTTGGTCCAGTTCTTTTCAATGTCTTCATAAATGACATATTTCATTTTGTTCAAAATAGCACCATTTATAATTATGCTGATGATAACACTGTATCATATAGTGATCATGATATAGATAAAGTTGATGAAAGTTTAGAAACAGATAGTTTAAATCTAATAAACTGGTTTTCTATAAATTTAATGACGACTAATCCTGACAAATTTCAGGCTATAGCCATTGGGAAAAAAAACCAAATAAACACAATTTGACATTTAATTTAAATGGAAACAAACTTTCTTGTGAAGAAAATGTTAAACTACTTGGAATAACTATAGATTCGGATTTAAACTTTAACAATCGTATATCTGAAATATGTAAAAAGGCATCAAGAAAATTAAATATTTTAAAACGAATGGGTATATATTTAAACAGGCTAGGTAGATTAACAACATGCTATTCATTCATTCTTTCGAATTTTAACTATTGTCCAGTAATTTGGCACTACTGTAGCGAAAAAAAATCTTTTCAAATGGAAAAAATTCAAGAAAGAGCTCTTAGATTCATCTATGAAGATTATGATAGATCATACGAAAAACTGCTAGAAAAGTCAAAATTACCTACTTTAAAAATAAGAAGTATAAAAACTAATGCAACAGAAACTTTTAAAATAATTCACACAAAAAAAAAATCCAAGCTATCTTAATGATTTAATTGATATCAAAATTAATAAGTATGATTTAAGATTACAGGAAACAGCAGTTCTCCCGAGAGTCAGAACCACCAGGTATGGGTTAAGATCGTTTCGCTAATATGCTGCACAAATCTGGAATGAGCAACCGAACCATTGTTGAATGGAAACATCTTTTGACCAATTCAAAAAATTGGTACAAACATGGGATCCAAATAACATCTCATGCCAGTGCACTGCATGCATTTAGTGTTTTATGCCTGTGCTTTTTTTAATTTTTATTTTTTGTGTGACTATTTGATTTGTGCTTATTATTCTTAACTTGTGCTATGTTTCTATGTTTCTATGTTTTAAGATATACTTTATTTTGCATACTATGCTTTTAAATTTTATATGTCATCTATGGTATCTTACTATGCACTGTATGTTTAAAATTGTGTTGTTTTTCATGACTTTTGTATGTGTGTTCATATTTTGTTATTCAGACTAGAGCTTGTGTTTATGTAGTTTATTGAATATCAACTTTAAATAAAACTTTGAATTGAATTGAATTGAAAATGCTGATTTCTTTATTGATATTCAGATTTAAAAGGCCTGATGAACAGAGTTTTTTACACCCACATCTTAATTTTTCAAATTCGACACCACTCAATGGTCATAAAAAGGAATAATCACAGGCTTTTCGCATGGTCAAGATTAAGCATTTCTTACTTGGGCAAAGTCTAATCTATCAGGAAGTTATTAACGTGCTTTTTTGTTTGTTTAACTTCATGATTCAAACTTCTTTGGAAACATATTACCTGAGTTAGTTTTTACTGTCGAAGTCGACAAGGCTGTACCTGTAACACATGATAATTATTCAACATAGGCATTTTAGCTGATAAACAAATCAGTTTGTTATAAGTTCTTTCCTTTTTTATAATTTGTGCTAAAATAGACAAGACATACACAATTCTTCCGCATTATGATCCTGACATTGAAATGAAAACATGCGTAATTTATATATATTTTTTCAGTCTTTATTTAAAGAATTGTAATTCATAGGTTTAATTTTATTTAGGGGCCAGCTGAGGACCACCTCCGGGTACGGGATTTTCTAGCTGCGTTGAAGACCAATTAGTGGCCTTCGGCTGTTCTGTGCTCTTTGGTCGGGTTGTTGTCTCTTTGACATATTCCCCATTTCCATTCTCAATTTTATCAATGCCGTATAATGTTTAGGAGAAATCAGTTTGAAGACTTGCGGGCTTCCTTTGACGTTTTGATATTCGCAACTTGAATTTACGCGTATTTGCGACCATCAAATAAAAAAATGATCCACAAAAATCCCCAAATACAATACTGAAGTGTTATTCAATAAAAAAAGATCGCACCCTTTTGCTGTATAGTTAAAATTGTATATATATATATAAGGGGTGTGATATGATTGCCAATGAGATAACTATCCAGCAGAGTTCAAATGACAAAGATAAAAGCAATAATAGGTCGCCATACGGTTTCAACAAAAAGAAAAACCCCAATACCATATAGTCACCTATAAACTACGCCGACGTGAAAAATGTGAAACACTTCAAACGAGAAAGCAAACCGCCTAATATATACAATACAGTAAACGAAAAACAAATATGACAGTCTGAGACATTAACCAACGACAACCACTGAATTACGACTCATTGCTTGGGACATGAACATAAAGATTTCAGCGGGGTTGAACATGTTTGTGAGCGTTTAATCCTCTCCCTAACCTTTGACTGTGGTGTTGTAGCACAACACAAGAACAAACTGTAAAAAATAATTGCAAATGGCTAAACTCAGTAGATAGCTACGAAGCACAAAAAAACCCACTATCTAATTATAAACATAAAAACAAAAGATGCAAAGCACCGATATAATAGTACGCGCAGATACTGAAAGCTACTTCAGAGCCAATTTTAAAAAAATGATAAATAAATCTTGTTTTCCCAGAGTAAAGTGTTAATTATTAAACAATCAATTGATTTTGTGTACAAACGACATGATTATATTAATAAAAGTGTCTTGCCTGAAGTGAAGAACTCGTTATTTGCTTAAAAATTAAGTTAAACATTAAACTGGGTGTCATCTGCTTTTACAATTTGTAAAACGCCATTGCATTAGATGTCTACGATATCTACAGTGTACTTTTGCTTGATATTTTAGACTTGACAATAATTCTAAACGTTCTGGACTATTCGTATAACAGTATGACGTCCATTTTCACTGAACTAGTACACATTTTTATTTAGGGGCCAGCTGAATCCTGCCTCCGGGTGCGGGATTTCTCGCTGTGTTGAAGACCTATTGGTGGCCTTAGGCTGTTTTCTGCTCTTTGGTCGGGTTGTTGTCTCTTTAACATATTCCCCATTTCCATTCTCAATTTTATTCATAGTGACATGCATCACAGGCTACCTTATAGAAACATGTTCTTTACCAATGTACCATAGAAAGCTCTGCTTTCGAGTGCAATTTAGACCCTCCTATCGTGTATCTACACATAACCAAACGTTAGACATTTGGTAACTAAAACATAAATAACATTATTTTAAAAACTAGAATAATTTTGATTACTTTTTTTGCAATTTCAGGTACAATAAAGGCTTTTATCATACATCCTTTTTTTATTTCACTACTTGTTATATAGCATGTATACTGAACATGGTAAATAAATCTGGAAATATACCAATATTCATGCCTTATATGGTCATTTCAGTATATGAGTATTTAGAAAGTGCATATAAGTTTACTTTCTCTCTTATGATCAGTACATAAGCTTACAGTGTTCCAAATAAACAATATTTGATATTCGACATATAGATTTTTGGACGGTTTTGTATTTGCACGTTTGTTGTACTATGGGTTAAATTTTTATACTTCATTATAATAATGGATTTAATAACCAGCAAACTTATGAAAAAGAATTCCCCCGTTTGTCAATGTGTCTCATTCTTAACAATACTTGCCACATTTCCCACACAATTTAGGACAACTATCTGGAACAAGGTAACAAGCAGCTGAAGTATAGCAGAATGATGAATCAACACATGTACCTGGGTTTGATGTTGTGGCGACATCTTTGGCTACTGAAATACAGAAATGTGCTATATATATATAATTTAAATGAAATTCAGTCTGTTGTTTTTCTTGCTTTTGCTATTGAACATGATAGGATTTGGCACTACTTTTTGAAATTTGTCAGGTAAATGGCCTGAGACTATATACACTAACATAGAACATTTTGTAATATAATATAATATTAGTCCTAGATTTTGTCTTCTAAATGGATTGATTCGAACACTACTGACAAGTCTAGTGTAGATGAAAAAGTAAAATAACAAAAATGCCGAAAATTCAATCGGAAAGTCCCTACTCACATGGCAAAATCAAATGACAAAACACATCAAACGAATGGACAACAACTGTCATATTCCTGACTTGGTACAGGCATTTTCAAATGTAGAAAATGGTGGATTGGAAATGTTACCAGACGTGGTATAAATGTGTTCTATGTTGTCCTAAAAAGTAGTGCCAAATCCATGTGTATTTATACTGGTAACATTCCCAAGTTTTGTCTCTTTGAGATGAAACATAGAGAGCATATCTGGGAACCGGGAGTCTAGCGTACATAATTATATGTTGCATTTATGTAAATACAGACAATGCAATTTCCCATAGGAACTCCCTTTACGGCTAAAACTGTGCCATTTTTACTTTGAAGTTTCGTAAAAAAAATATGTCCTAGAATGGAAAGTTGATATACACTACTTTTTTTTCAAAGGTCAAAACATAGGGCTGTGTGGTATATTTTTTCAACATTTATATGCCCCGAACTTTTAAGAGTTTAAACTTATACTAAAATTCTGCACTACCCCTCCCATCAATTTATGTCTTACTCAGAATTCAATTCCACCGCCTTCCATGTGTATTTATACTGGTAACATTCCCAAGTTTTGTCTCTTTGAGATGAAACATAGAGAGCATATCTGGGAACCATTAAGTAAACAAAACAAAATATCTATGAATATTATATATCTCCTAAAAAGAGTCTTGATTAATGAAACAGCTGTATTTTCAAAGTGCTACCTATACTAACATTTATTCAAATAGAAAACTCTTGAAAAACACTTTTTCTCACAACAATACTTATTTATCAGAATCATAGCCTTAAAGAAATCACTGTATATACTCTAACTTTTCTTTTACAGTACATTTTATACTGTAAATAGTATATTTACCACCCCTGTTTCCATTTTTAAAGAATTTGAAAACAAGACTTTAATTATTGTCACCTTACCCTATGTGCATGTTTTCTGACATGAAATGTGTAGAACCTGTATAAAACTATTCTGGTAACAAATTGGAAGCATTTTAGAATACTATAAAGGTAAAGTTTAGTAGTTTATCATTCGAACATTCAAGATTATCTAAAATATCCAATCCTGCCTCTTTCTCTAGTCCACATCTTACTGTATGTCTATTTATCAATAAAAGTTTACTATTTCTGCATCAAATGGTCAGTTTAGAAATCTTGTCACAACAATATCATCTTTAACCATGTATCTAACAGAATTTAGCTAATACATGTAATATATGAACTAGAAGTGTTTAAACAAAGCCATATTTGCAAAAGTTGTATGTATGAAGTTACCAGTCTTATGTATGACTTCACTAAAAGTTTTATAAATTGACTGCTTACATCTGTTTTTTGCATACTTTCCAAGCACAGTTATTGTTTTCTTTACAAAAGACCTTTAAAATAATAAAACCATAGCATTTACAGGTTAAATTATCTGTTTTATGACCAAGGGGGTAGGCATTTTTCTCTATTTTTTGCCATTGGGGCCTCAGATTTGCTAAATAATGCTGCTGTTTCTATAAATATGGAATATTTAGTACATATTTAGGATAGAACACGCTATTGTTAGTTTTATTGAGGTATTTTTGTGTTTCTAGCTTGTATTTGTTTATGCTGCGGTCACAAAAAAAGCACATTCAGGTGTTACGACTTTCTTTAGGGTTATCGACAGGACAAAAACACCCCAGCAACAATATTCATCAAGGATCTATGAGTTTCAATGACTGCGAAGAGTAAATATAAGCACTTCTAAACAATTCAAATTACAAATATGCATACTAGTATATTATGAACTTACTTTGCATTCAGGGCTTTCAGTAAACTATGCATACTATAAACTGTGAATTTATGCTGAGTCATTATAGTTAAGGCCCAGGGTTTTCTCATTCTCAATCAAAACATACTATTTATGAATATTATATATCTCTCCAAAAGAGGCGTGGTTTATGAAACATCTGTATTTACAATGTGGAACCTATAAGATTGGTTTATTTTATGAGTTTGTATTGCAACCATTGGTCTCATTGCCATTGCTAGTACACGTTTCGTTACCAATTGTATGACCAGCCCAACTATCCTTTGATGACATGAAATGTCGTTGATACGGTTATTTTCTGTAAATTTACTGTTCTTTAAACTTTAAAAGATATTTGAAACACTTAGAATTTTCTGTCCCCGGGAAAACATAGACTAAGCCAGACTTGGCAAAACGTTTGATTGTTTTTGTTTTCAATTTTCTTTCTCTTATCTTGTTATTGATCTAGTCTTCCAATTTGTTCATTCGGGCATCACTCGCGAGTCTTGTGTAGAAGAAACGTACCTCTGACGTACTAAAGTATAAGCTTGGTATATTTGAAGAGTTTTTTTTTGTAAATGATAAAACAAATTATAATAAATAGATTTTAAAGTCTCTGAAACTGACATTATCAAGATGTTTTATTTCTTGATAAACAATATGTTTGTTACGTTTGGCGGACCTGTTTTTCAAGAAATAATCGTCGTTCCTATGGGTACATACTGTGCTTTTCTTCTTGTCGATGTGTACCTTTTTTTCATATGAGGCTGACATAATATAGGAACTTCTTAGAACATGTAGAACGAATGAAAAGAAGCTAGCATTATCTTTTAACTTCACGTTCCGCTATATAGATGATTTCCTCTCACTAAATAATTCATATTTGGTGACTATGTTGAATGCATTTTCCACATCAAACTTGAAACAAAGGACACAACAAATACAGTTAAGTCTGCCTCATATCTTGACTTTTATCAACAAATTGACAAGGAGTGTCAGTTGAGAACACAACTTACGACATAAGAGATGATTTTTGCTTCTAAATTGTTAACTTTCCATTTCTATATAGCAACATTCCAGCAGCGCCTTCGTATATATCTTTAAACGATATTCCAGAGCTTGCATTTCATATCTTGATTTCTTTGATATAGGGTTGATGTTTTTAAGGAAGCTATCAAACCAAGAGTTCAGAGTGGTGAAGTTAAAATCATTTGTTTTAAAAATTTACAGACGGCATCACGATTGGGTTGACAATTAGGGAATATCTGTTTCACAGATTACGACAGAAATGTTCCAATTGTCGTAACCACAAAATCCTCCTCTTTTTCACAAATGTGATCTACCGAATTAGACTTATCACCTGGTGTGTACTTACATGAGTAACACGAAGGGTGCAACATGTGAGGCAGGATCAGCTTGCCCTTCCGGCACACTTGAGATTACCCTCCGTTTTGTTGGTTTTTTTTTTTTGTCTTTTTTTGTGTTGCTCAGTTTTTAGACACGCTGTAATGTACTATTATATTATTAGTTTATGTATTTCTATTTGGTGAATGTTCTTGCGTTTGTTTGTACTGTATTCTTAGCACATATTTGTATCGTTTTAGTGTTTAATTTAACATTTCCAAATAAGCGACAGGTTTGGCTAGCAATTAAAGCAGGTACAACCAATCATTTTGCTGAAAATGTCCTGTACCAAGTCAGAAATATGGCAGTTGGTATCTACAGTCCGTTTCTGTGTATGTTGGCGTTTGCTTTTGTTTTAGATTAGTGTATCTGTTGTTCCGTTGTTTTCCTCTTATAGTTGATGTGTTTTCCTCCATTTTATTTTGTTATTCGGATTTGGTTTTTTTGGTGTTTTTTTTTTTTTTTTTTTTTTGCTTAATCGAATTATGACTATTGCGCAGTGGTAAACTACTTTTGCTCTCTATGTTGTATACTGTTGATCGTTTTTCGTCTTTTCAAAACTTTGGGTACAACAGTCAACAATGAGTTATGATCTTAATCACTATATATATGAAAACTAATAGCTATTTCAACAAAGAAAATCTAAGTGACATATAAACACTCTTAAGACAAAATACATAAGCAAAAGTGAAAAACAAGAATACAAAAATGACCATAACACAATAACACAATGGCGGGATGTATAAGTACCGAGCCACGCCAAACGTATATTACCCAAAACATGGATTAATATAATGAGTTATCATTTATATTGCCAAAATTATAAATTAGCCTTTTTCAAAACTTTGCATTTTTAAAATACTAAGAACTTTCGACACCAGGAATGGATTACAATTTAGCTGTATTTGGCAAAACCTTTCGGAATTTTTGGTATTTACTACTCTTCAAGTTCGTACCTTATTTGGCCTTCAGACTTTTTATTTCTTGTCTACGTTCTATAGATAATTCTGTTACCTTACTTCAAGTAGGTTTTCGTCTTTTTTCTCTAAGACATGCACTTTGCTAATTGATTTTTATTTCAACTGTAGCCTCCACTTAATACCTATTGATTTATTTTTAACATCTAATAATTTCATCCTGAAATATCATTTATTTAATCACTGTTGTCTGTTATTTTTATTTAATAAACAAAGTCAGGAAAATATTTAAACAAAAATAGCTTTTGTTCTTAGTCTTCATACATTTTGTACATACTTGGTCCGTGTTCGCAGTTATTGCCAGTATAACCATTATGACACACGCATGTGTATCCTTCGTTATTGTTAATACATTTGCCACCATTTTGGCACCGATTCAGTATGCAATAGTTGTATACGGGCTGATGAATTCCTAATTATTGAATATAAAAATTAAAAAAAAATAATTCGCTACAAGTATTTGGACATATGTTTGAAAATTAACAGACGTATTCAAATCGATAAAGGTAACATTTTCTAAAAACTCGTTGCAGTCTTGAAGTAAAAATGGGAAAGTTCAAGCTGCTTTGATTCGAGCGTCACTGATGAGTTTGGTGTAGACGAAACGCGCGGCTGTTATACCAAATTATTTACCTGATATCTTTGATGATTTTTCACAACAACGTAGTACCGATTTTTGCCCTTTTCTAAAGACATATGGATTCAGGTACATGAGTTCCATGCAAACTTGTCTAAATGGTAGCTACAACAGTTCATTAGCTTCGAAGACAGATGTATACGGTCGCCAATCCAACTTTCCGATACAAAAACAAAAGAGTAAGTGGAATTCTTGCAGGTACTAAATCTTTGACATTTCAAATGACAACGCAAACCGTCTTCTCTTTACCTTTTGCTTTTTTTTTCAAAAATGTAAGATAGTCATTCTCTTTTCCATCAGTGAGTGTTTAGAAATTGTTTTGTAAATATTCCAGAGTAGAAACAAAAGCGACGTCGATCGGTTTTATGAAGGATGTTACGTTTATTCCACAATGAAGCGGTTTGAACGTAGAAAACACATGCAACCCAAAAGTAAACAAACTTGAGGTCAACCTAACCGAGCATCTCAATTTTTATTGAAATTATCGATAATTAAAGCTAAATATTTTGATTGGAAATAATTATTTTATGTTGATTGCTCATTCTTGTCATTCAACGTAATCATATCCACTTCCTCGAAATCATATCTGGCACATCTAAATCACAACCTCCTATTCCTACTTTGGTCGCTGTTAAATGATAATTACAACGATTATAATTATCTGGCTGCCGAGATTTGATTAATATCTTACAAATGTTTACAATAATTGTAAAATTTACAAATATTCGACTAAACCTGTCGATTCAAAAATAAGGGAATGAGGGAATGTCGTACAGAATTGAATAAAAATTCACACGTATAAAATTTCTACCAAAAAACCGCAGAAATATACAACCAAATGGTGGTATATGAGAAAGGAAACTATTCCAGGGCTTGTCCTATCATGATTTCCTTGATAGAGGGTTGCTGCAGACAAGGACGCTATTTAACCAAGTGGTGAAGTTGAAATCATCTCTTCGTAAATTTTACGGACGCCATCACGAGTTGGTTGACCGTGATGGAATATCCGTTTTACAGATCTATGACAGGGATATGTTTCAATGGTGATAACTACAATCCTGTCCCCTTTTGATCAAATGTTTCCAACCGAATAAAACTTATTATCGGTTTTCACTAACATGAGCAACGCGACGGATGCCACATGAGAAGAAGAATCTTTTTACCATTCCAGAGCACCTGAGATCAACCCTATTTTTTTGTTGGAGTTTGTGTGGCTCAGTCATTAGTTTTCGATGTTATGTTTTGTGTACTGTTGTTTTGTATATTTTTCTTTTTTCATTTTTTAGCCATGGCCATGTCAGTTCATTTTCTACTGATGAGTTTGAAATTCACCTTGGTATCTTTCTCTCTCTTTTAATGATTTTATCGAATCAAGAAAAGATTCAAAATAAATATCTCAAATATGCATGTGTATTATGTCAAAAATGTATATTTGTCTGCAGACAAAATATCTTACCACAACAATCAAAGATTCCACAGTGACCTCTGTCCTTTTTTACCCATATTTTACCAGCAGCCTAGCAAATAAATTAAATGTATTATAAAACCAATTCATTTTTCTATTCACAATGTTTTTAAGTAACATACAAGTGGACAGTAAATTGCGAAAAGATAGAAAAGAACCAAAAAAACTTATTTTATAATCGTATGATATATATCACTTTCAATATTACGCCATTTATGAAACAGAGAAAAAAGTAAAATATCAAAACTACCGAACTCCGAGGAAAATTCTAAACGAAAATGCCCAAAGCAAATGGCAAAGTGAAAAGCTCAAACACATCAAACGAATGGATAACAACTGTCATATTCCTGACTTGATACAGGCATTTTCTTATGTTGAAAATGGTGGATTAAACCTGATTTTATAGCTAGCTTAACATCTCACTTGTATGACAGTCGCATTAAGTTCCATTATATTGACAACAAAGCGTGAACAAAACAAACAGACATAATAGGTAATAGTGTCAAAAATAGGGGTACTGCAGTGAAAATTGTATTATAATCTTAATCACTATAAAAACAAACAAATATATAAACAAAGAAAAACAAAATGGCATAAAACAAAGTACACCAGTCAAAACGAAAGACAAGAACACAAAAATGTACCATAACACAATGACACAATGACGGGATTTAAAGTACCTAGCCACGTCAAATGAACATCACCAAAAACAGACTAAACAGTACAAGTAATAATTTACACAGACAAATAAAAGAACACTCTTAACATGTAATTAAGATGATAAACAACGTGAGTAATCTATACTACATGACCATCGTGTATTATTTGTGAAGTTGATGATACGGAATGTTTATCAACAAGGTCCTGGATTCTTCGATGAACGTTTTCAGAAAAAGGACGAGACATTCTTTGACATGACCATGGTTCATCAACTTTCTGCTCAGACACTGGTGACGTTTTACAAAGTCTGAGTAGCAGCTGCAAGCTTTTGAATACCGAATGAGTTGGGAAATGTATATCGCATATGCAGGTGAAGTTGGTATATTGCTACCAAGGAGGGACTTGCACGGACACATACATTGTATACTCAACATAAAGAAGACCTCGCATATATGTGCAATTTTTATTAATAATCGATACGACCTGAACCTATACATGCTGGAAAAAAGCTGAATTATATCATTTTGTAAATATACCTTTCTGTCAAATTGAAAAGACATATTAACTTTCATATTGAACATTTCAAAGACAATCGTTGAACAGTTTTTATTGAAAATTAAAAGATTTCAGTGAAATGTTCCATGAGTATGACTTTTATGATCCTTCTGAGATTGAAGTATGGATAGATCTGACATTTTGTAACATGGCTGAAATATGTAAATGGGTAATCGTACAAACCTCGATGCATAACATTTTTTAGTCAGCATGGTTACCGAAGTAAACAAACTAAGATTGAAAGTAGGATTTCTTTTCTATATCTATTGTTATAAACTGACCAAATATCAAGCTGATTTGTTACGTATTGAGTATATTGTTCGACTTACAGGATGTTGAATCAAGATGAAATCTCTCCATCTCAAGCTTCCGTGTTTGATGAATAGACACCGCTTGGCATACAAAGATTCCAGAAGTCCATGTCCTTGGAAGATCCTGTACCAATTGGTTATTAGTCCATTATTCGGATAAAAGAAACAAGAATCCACCATCCCAACAGAGGAGACAAACAGCATAAGATATGCCGGGTAAACCTAAATTGATACAGAAATATTTATTTCAACTCTATAGTTTTAATATAATTATGAGAGTCTTAATGGGGTCCTTCATTTATGTAATCCTCAATGTTTAAGGTCATTTATCTCTATTCGTTATATTTTTTGGCTCATTATTCTCTATTTCTTATATTTTTTGGCCCATTCAAGTCTAAAAAGGTACAACATCACCAAAAAAAAAAACAAAACCATGAACAAATTTTAAATATTTCGGATAACTAATATCCTTCATCAGTAAGATGTAAAATGAATCTTATCTTGATATGTGGTAGTCAAATTGAAATAAAAAGCTTGAATGCTATACAAATTATCAATAATCAATACGCTGGTAATTTTTTTCAATATTGATGTTTTAGAGGAGGAATAAATTTCTTAAAACTGTAAGAGTCCAAAACGGAAGCCTGAGTTACTGGAGACAAGTGATGGTTGGGAAAATGAGTGACACATTCTATGTTTTTTTTCATTTATGCCCTCTGGGGAAACTGTCTTAAGCTTTCTTATCCAAAACCCTTCCCGAGCAAGTCTGTCGGTCCTTGACCAACCCTCGTTGTGGTCTATGATAGTAAAGGTAAGGTTTTTGAGATCAGCTTTGGCGTGCCCATGTGATCTCAAATGACGACTTACGGGGAGGTCGGGCTTGCAGGTGTAGTCACTTCGATGACAATGCATGCGTTTGTTGAATAGCTGTTCTGTCTCGCCAACATACTGCATGCCACATCGACACTGAAGAAGGTATACGACATTCAGGGTTTTGCTAGTTACATTGCAAAATATAGTGTACACAGACCCGGTGGAGTGGCAAGTAAATGTTTGAGTATTCAGTATTTGTTGGCAAGTCAGACAATCGTGTTTTACTTGATGACGCTTTGACTATTTGACTGATAAGGTGTGATTTAACCTAGTATATTAACCCTTACCACAGATTCAATGACATTTATATCAGAGATTTTAATACTGTCCATTATTAAGGTCATTAATGCTGTTTTCTCCGAACTTATAGGTAAAAGGGGAATGTGATAAATGCATAATGCCACCTTTTGCGTACTATATAGCCCCTTATTGATTATTCGTTCAACTATAAAAATTATAATTTTCTCGTTGTCTTCCTCTTATAGTTGATGTGTTTCCCTTGGTTTTAGTTTGTAACCCGGATTTGTTTTCTTTCAATCGATTTATGACTTTTGGACAGTGTTATACTACTGTTGCCTTTATTTGGTATAGCACTGCATTGCAATATGAATTGAATCTTGTCAGTAGTAATTGAAGCTCTAAAGCTTATTTTGACATATTGAAGCATCGTCTGCGTGACAATCGCAAAAAATAAAATGAAAAGAAACAGACGATACCAAATGGATTTTGAAAAAAGTCGAGGAAAAATATAATCACCAAAAGAGAAAAGACTCAAATACGGCCTACAAAGAACTATACAGAAAACTTAAGACCAAGCAACACGAACCGTACGAAAAACCTAGGATGATCTCAGTTGTACAATAAGGATTAAGAAATGTATTTCCACTAGAAGCACCCGTCATGGTGGTCGGGGCAAATATAAAGTACAATTAAAACATAGCATTGATTATCTGTAACGAGAATACTAGTATTTCATAACGGGGTAACCTTGATGTTGGGAGATGCTTTTCCCTCTTGATGCGCCTGGAATCCAGAGTGTTGCCATTATCGAGATGCTTGTCATATTAACACATCCTGTATCGCTCTTTTTGAAGTTCGTGCAATGCCTTCAGTGCATTTTTATGGATTTAAGAGATTTTAGCAGTGAAAATTACTGATCTTGCCTCAATTTATTGTCTATTTATATATTTTTATTAAGTCTAAACGTTCCTCAATAATTATGAGAGTATATTGTTGCATATAAAAGATCATCGTTACTTACACGTTCTATGTCAGTTTTTAGTGTAACAAGTCCAGTATTTCTAATTAATGACAGACGATCGATTCGAGCTTTTCAAATGTTTCATATGTGATTTTGATTATTTTGATATCTGGTTCCAAAATTATTTCAAACATTGTATCATTTATACAGGTTACTAAGAAAGTGAAAAGAAAGAAACATATCAGCAATTTATTATGTATTATTTTCAACCCTCGAACTTTTTAGCTTATTTTTTTAAAGATAGCTTGTGCAGTTAAATATTTGTTCTATGATCATTTGAATTGTTTTTATTAGTTTCTTCCAGTCAATCAAAATAATGAAAAATAAACATTATTATGTAATGTGAAGAGCATCATTTAAGTTGATGTCTTTTTTCCCTGAATTAATTCAGTGCAGAAAGAAATGAAACGGATAAGAAATTAACATGTTGAATAATTGTTGGTTGCTTAGCATCCAGTGGTAAATATTATGTATGTTCATGACGATTGGTGAAAAATCTATTGGATCTCTGAAATTTAGAGAACCACGTTTAGTTTCAGTATAATATTTAAATGCTCGTTATTATTCCAATGCACCTAAATACCTCTCAGAGGCTCGTGAATATCTAAATGTTTGCATATGATGAATCTCCATAGAATTGCTACAATAAGAACTCTTTAAGATTGTACGAAAATGTCAATAGGGACAATATAGGTAAGTGTAAATTGATAAATTTACATACAATAAGGACCATGATTGCTCTTCACAAATTTGATAATTGCTTCATTTTCTTTCCATTTCACATGCCATGTAAATTTATCGTAAAAGAGAGGCAAAAGATACCAAAGGGACATTCAAACTAGTAAGTCGAAAATAAACTGACAACGCCATGGCAAAACAAGAAAAAAAAAGACTAAAAGACAAACAGCAGTACACAAAACACAACACAGAAAACTAAAGGCTGAGCCACACGAATCCCACAAAAAACCGGGGGTGAGGTTTAAAATATGTCATCGTAGTCAATTGATGAGATTGTAATAATAATCATTCAAAGTTTTACACTCACCATGTTTTCTTGCTGACACTTTGGACTATTTGGTTGAAAAGGTCATCAGAAGTGATGATAAGAGGTGATTCAACCTCGAATATGAACCATTACTAAAGACCAATGATATGTGTATAAGAGATTTACATAGAAGTGTTTATCATTTATCAGCAAAAAGTTCAGGTTTTGAAAATTAAACAAGAAAAACACAAGATTGTACGGCGATTCATATGGTCATACAAAAGAACAGCGATAAGGTATCAATTTGATGACAACAAATTCGACATAGATGAATTTCATTCCAAATCCATAACTATCAAACATCTTGAGGAAATGACATTATTCTTGTTTTATCAAAACCAATTGCCTTTCAAGAAAAGAGAGGCAAAATATACCAAAGGGACAACAAACTCATAAGACGAAAATTAAATGACAACGCCATGGCTAAAAAATAAAGGCAACAGTAGTATACCGCTGTTCGAAACTCATTAATCGATAGAGATAAAAAAACAAATCCGGGTTACAAACTAAAATTTTAATTTTTTGTCCTCAAATTATTTTTTTTATTTATTTTTATTTTATTTTTTTGACGTTTTATTCATTTTTTTTTTTTTTTATTTATTTTGGCAAAATTTTATTTTTTTGGATTTTTTGCAAAATTTTATTTATCCCGGGGTGAACAAGGGTGGGGTGTTAACATATACACATACATCCATGTATTAGGGAATACCCTTAGAATTCGGGGGGAAAGGGGTGGTAAAGGAATTGAAATTGTGAAGAAAAAAGTACACTTTTGTGCTGTACAATATAGAGGGAGACGCTCCTATTATTTTATACAAAGCATTTTTTATAATAAGCACACATTATATTTTGGGGGTCCGTTGTCTGTAACTTATTTTACATGAATTGTAAAGGTCTTTGCTATACATTTCAATATTCAATAACTGTTTGCCTTTTCAAACATTTGATTTAAGTAATCTCAAATATTTTCTGAAACAAAAAAGTACATATTTGCATCTAGTATGATATCTACAAAATCTTAATAAATATAAAGTTTTCGACTGTCTACATTTTCAATTAACATTTACAATAAATTTGGCAGATGCTTTAATTCGTCAGACTCCGAAATTGAGAACAATTTCTAAATACCTGGATACCATATATACGCATGCAATTACTATGCTTCGTGTATTAACACTCAAAGTTAGTTCTGGCAGAAATCAAATTATCTATTGATGTCAAATCTAATGGATTGTTACAAAGACAAAATTTACATATAGATGGCAATATTTATAAACATACAAAATTCAAAGTAAACAAACATTCATTAGATATTTTGGAGGAGGTGATACTATGAAAACAAGAGCAACTATATAATGTAATAAATTTGTATGACATAATTTCATTTTATTTTGTAAGCTAGGTTATTTCTTAGTATATATAAATCATTAACTCCCCAAACAAAAAAATGTATTTATTTCTTACTCATTAAATTTAAACATAAATGTTAATGTTTCTTCTTCAGACATTTGTTGAAAGCCAGTTGAAATATACTCTTTATTTCCTGAAAAAGCTGGTGTGCCTACGTTTTTATAAAGTTGACATTTTAAAGCAAATTAAATCTTCAAACCTCTTTTGTTAGAGGGCACATACTATATTTTTCAAGGCGATAATCTATGGTGTGTACTCCGTTCCATATTTAACATGTTTAAATACTTTTTTGATTTTATATCAATAAAGTTAAATATCATGTATCGGTGTTTTATAGCCGACTATACGGTATGGGTTTTTCTCATTGTTGAAGACCGTATGGTTGCATATAATTGCTTATATCCACTTCATTTGAACTTTGGTGGATAGTTGTCTTATAAGCAACCATACCACATCTCCTTAATGTTTATACATCTATCAAAGTATCAATAAAAAAAATCTAATTTGTAATCAGTTTTTAATTTTCTGAACGTTTTTAGTTTGTTTCCATTAGGGTTATTTTTGTTACTAAAAGTCGGCTTTTCTATAAATAAATATATTGTTCTGCTAAATCATTCTATAGCAGTAATCAGTCGTTTTATTTCAGAAAGTTTTATGATTTTCTCATACATGATTGAATCCTATTTTTATTTAATGTATTGTTCAACTTGGTTGCTTAACGTCGAATGACAAACCTTATTTTGAAAAGAGCAAAGATATATCATAGAAATCTATCACCGCCGTTTTTATTAATTTACAAAAATCAGATCTGGATATTTTCAACGTCAGCTTTTGAGCTCTCTAAAGTATATAAAAGGACTCATGTAAATGTTTTCTATAAAAAGAAATTTCAATGAATTTATAATTAGTTGCTATCGAAAAAATGTTAAAAGTAATAATTAAGCTACCTTCATTAATTTGTTAACTCGGAGAATAAGTGTAAATTAACCCAATTTGGACGAAATTAGGTTATGCATACATTGTATCTGTATGACGTGTAACAACTCAATTTGATGGAGACCAGATAATAATGGTATTGTATAAAGATCTATAACTTATTACCACGTAGGAAAACATCTCTCTCTGGACAAAGAATGTTATCAGGTCATTGATTTGGTACATTTTAATAAAACTTTCAAATCCAGCAGAAGAGAAATCTGCAATAGTTCTCGCACTTGTGATGTCATTCTGTTCCGCTTTAATTCATCAGCATCAATATGAGGGTCGTAATGGGGGTACCTTCATGACGAATAACGGTAAAAATTCTTGCCAAATGACGTTAACGGTAATTTGTGGCGCATGACGATAAGTAGTACACTTTCTTTTAGACGATAAAAAAATCGACTGATATTGACGAATCACTTTAAAAAATTTTCACAAATAGAGATAACGATAATTATTTGAGACCTCTGACAAATCATGATAAGAATATTTTGACGAATCACGGTAAAATTTTAACCAATTTGACGCTAACGGTCGCCGAAAATGACCATTTGACGCCTGACGGTAAAGGACATTCCTACCCTCCAATATTAACAACTCACATATACATATTCAACATGTCGAGCAAATAAGACATTCACTGAGTTTACATGTGACGTCATTCTGTCCAACTTTCATTCATCAGCATCAATATTAACAACTCACATATGCATATTCAACAAGGCGAGCAAATGAGATATTCAATGAGTTTATTGCAGGTACAGAAATTCCCACAAGCAAATATAGACATATATCCATCTACTAGGGACTACCCCTAGAATTCCTTTGTCTTGAACTTATTTAACATGAACGATAAATGTCCCTGTTACATATCCGATATTAAGTATTCACTAGTAAAAACCGCGCTGTGTTGACTTAATTGATGAGTGTAACTGTTATCGGATATCGAAATTGCCTGGAAGTTTTATCTTTGATTGTTTCTGTTTAATTTATTACCAACTTTAATTGATTGAGAACTACATGTATTTAGGACTTGAGATATTGTTTACATAGCCACATGGGTATTGTTAAAGACTGACTGTTGCGCTCGTTGTGCCTTTATGTTATTTTTCAGTTGGGTTGCTGTCTCATTGAAGTTTACCCACATCTCCCTTTATTTAAAGATACATTAATATTAAATTCTTGTATATCTTTAAAAATAAAAACACCTGAGATAGCAATTAGGGCTTGAGATATTGTTTACATAGCCACATGGGTATTGTTAAAGACTGACTGTTGCGCGTCTTTATGCCTTTATGTTATTTTTCATTTGGTTTGCTGTCTCATTGAAGTTTACCCACATCTTCCTTTATTTAAAGATACATTAATATTGAATTCTTGTATATCTTTAAAAATAAAAACACCTGAGATAGCAAATTCTAGAACGTTGAAATGTAGTCGAATCGGTTGCTAAACACTAGTAATGATAGCATATGAAAATATGAATATTCTACCATGTCTATTGCCATTGTTTAGACAAGCTATCAAAGTGTGTTGCTACTGCACGACCAAGTATGAATTCTGAGATCGAATTGATTTTCAAAATAATAACAGTAAACTGTTGTGCAGCGTCCTTCTTGTCTTTTAATTGATTGATAAATTGATTTTTTAGCTGAAAGTCGTCTAGTTCTAATAAGCAATGGTAAATTTTGTAAATCTGGGGTCGTTTTATGCCATTATGACTCCAACCCCAAAGTCAAAATGTGTCAAATGTCGAAGTAAAACATTTCAATTTGGAATTGATTTGATTTGATTTTTGGTGTTTTAACGCCACTTTTAAGCACCGTTTTTGGGCTTTTTCGTGGCGGCCAGTTTTTATTGGTGGAGGAAGCCGGAGTGCCCGGAGAAATCCACCGACCTTCGATAGGAAAACTGACAATCCTAGTCAATTAAGATTGGAGTCTAGTGCACCCGCATGAGCGGGATTCGAACTCACAACCTCAGTGTTGACTGGTTATTGATTACAGTAGTAACTACTTAGACCACTCGGCCACCGAGCCCCCTAATTTTGAATTGAAAATCGAACTTTCAAAAAAGTCAAAATTTCTGTAATGTTAAATTTCACAATATATTTTAAGCAAAGAAATATTAAGTCTCAGATTGTTTTTTTTTAATGTAGACCTGATTTTTTTCAAGTGAAAATACAGACGACCAACGATGCGGGGTTTCTCATTGTGTTGAAGACCCATTAATGGTGTCCTTGGGCTGTTTTCTGCGCTTTGGTCGGGATTTTGTTTCTTTGACTCATTCCCCATTTCCATTCTCAATTTTATAAGAACAGAAAAATTTAAGAACAATTAAAAAAAATATTGGGGTTGGAGGTCACATACCAATCTTGATATAGACGCTGATATGATTAAAGAAAAAGAAATCTTTATTTTATTATTACCCATCACCACATATCACAAGTTGAGTATTAAAGAGATAGGGCCATTTTCAAATCATTTTTTTCAATTCGTACGTACATACAAAGTAACGTTACTTTGTGGTTCTAATACTACGACAATGTATTTCTAAACTGATTACCAAACAAAATCGCATTCATTTTTAGATAGCTGAATTCCGCAAATTGTACAAATTCTGGTAAATTAAAAGTTTTGATCCAAAACTGTATTGGAAGGACATTGTTAACAGTTTGTTTATAAGGTGTACTGTTACTACATTGATCCAGATTAGGAAGTGTGTTGCTACTGCACGACCAAGTATGAATTCTGAGATCGAATTGATTTTCAAAATAATAACAGTAAACTGTTGTGCAGCGTCCTTCTTGTCTTTTAATTGATTGATAAATTGATTTTTTAGCTGAAAGTCGTCTAGTTCTAATAAGCAATGGTAAATTTTGTAAATCTGGGGTCGTTTTATGCCATTATGACTCCAACCCCAAAGTCAAAATGTGTCAAATGTCGAAGTAAAACATTTCAATTTGGAATTGATTTGATTTGATTTTTGGTGTTTTAACGCCACTTTTAAGCACCGTTTTTGGGCTTTTTCGTGGCGGCCAGTTTTTATTGGTGGAGGAAGCCGGAGTGCCCGGAGAAATCCACCGACCTTCGATAGGAAAACTGACAATCCTAGTCAATTAAGATTGGAGTCTAGTGCACCCGCATGAGCGGGATTCGAACTCACAACCTCAGTGTTGACTGGCTATTGATTACAGTAGTAACTACTTAGACCACTCGGCCACCGAGCCCCCTAATTTTGAATTGAAAATCGAACTTTCAAAAAAGTCAAAATTTCTGTAATGTTAAATTTCACAATATATTTTAAGCAAAGAAATATTAAGTCTCAGATTGTTTTTTTTTAATGTAGACCTGATTTTTTTCAAGTGAAAATACAGACGACCAACGATGCGGGGTTTCTCATTGTGTTGAAGACCCATTAATGGTGTCCTTGGGCTGTTTTCTGCGCTTTGGTCGGGATTTTGTTTCTTTGACTCATTCCCCATTTCCATTCTCAATTTTATAAGAACAGAAAAATTTAAGAACAATTAAAAAAAATATTGGGGTTGGAGGTCACATACCAATCTTGATATAGACGCTGATATGATTAAAGAAAAAGAAATCTTTATTTTATTATTACCCATCACCACATATCACAAGTTGAGTATTAAAGAGATAGGGCCATTTTCAAATCATTTTTTTTCAATTCGTACGTACATACAAAGTAACGTTACTTTGTGGTTCTAATACTACGACAATGTATTTCTAAACTGATTACCAAACAAAATCGCATTCATTTTTAGATAGCTGAATTCCGCAAATTGTACAAATTCTGGTAAATTAAAAGTTTTGATCCAAAACTGTATTGGAAGGACATTCTTAACAGTTTGTTTATAAGGTGTACTGTTACTACATTGATCCAGATTAGGAAGTGTGTTGCTACTGCACGACCAAGTATGAATTCTGAGATCGAATTGATTTTCAAAATAATAACAGTAAACTGTTGTGCAGCGTCCTTCTTGTCTTTTAATTGATTGATAAATTGATTTTTTAGCTGAAAGTCGTCTAGTTCTAATAAGCAATGGTAAATTTTGTAAATCTGGGGTCGTTTTATGCCATTATGACTCCAACCCCAAAGTCAAAATGTGTCAAATGTCGAAGTAAAACATTTCAATTTGGAATTGATTTGATTTGATTTTTGGTGTTTTAACGCCACTTTTAAGCACCGTTTTTGGGCTTTTTCGTGGCGGCCAGTTTTTATTGGTGGAGGAAGCCGGAGTGCCCGGAGAAATCCTCCGACCTTCGATAGGAAAACTGACAATCCTAGTCAATTAAGATTGGAGTCTAGTGCACCCGCATGAGCGGGATTCGAACTCACAACCTCAGTGTTGACTGGCTATTGATTACAGTAGTAACTACTTAGACCACTCGGCCACCGAGCCCCCTAATTTTGAATTGAAAATCGAACTTTCAAAAAAGTCAAAATTTCTGTAATGTTAAATTTCACAATATATTTTAAGCAAAGAAATATTAAGTCTCAGATTGTTTTTTTTTTAATGTAGACCTGATTTTTTTCAAGTGAAAATACAGACGACCAACGATGCGGGGTTTCTCATTGTGTTGAAGACCCATTAATGGTGTCCTTGGGCTGTTTTCTGCGCTTTTTGTTTATAAGGTGTACTGTTACTACATTGATCCAGATTAGGAAGGATTGAGACATTTTTAACTCACCAAATTCTGTATGTGCCTGTGAGGAGCCTGTTTTTAAATTTCTTGTCGTTGGTTGTTGTCTGTAATATCTGCCTTTAGTTTTATTTTTTTTTCTTGTTAATCAGCGTTGGTTTTTGATGGTTTGAACTCTTCCACATGCTATCAATCCGAGGCCTTTTAAACCTGATTATACTTTTGGGTTTTATTTTTTGCTCATTATTGAAGGCCATACGATGACCTGTTATGATGCAAGTTATTTGGACCTTTTTGATTGCTGTCTTATTTGCAATGATACCACATCTGTTTATTTTATATTCTTAACCAAAAAAAAAATACTTCCGTTGGAAGTGGAGCTAATATTCTCTCTCGGATACTAAAATATTCCTAAAAGATGGCCTGGGTGGGGTTTAGATAATAAATCAAACAGAGAGAATAAAAGATAGAGAATTGTGGGGAACTGAAATGTAAAGAAAAGATAATAATGCGCAAAATAAAATTAAAAAAAATAGAAAAGTCGTCTGAAAAACTAAAGAATAAAGAACGCTCAAAACCGAATATATGAAAACCAAAGCATGAGGACCATAAGACTCGTCAATAAGTCCCGATCAAAACAGTTGAAAAGCTCAATCAAATACGAAGTTGAAGAGCTATGTACGGTTTAGGTTATCAAATGATTGGTGGTAGAAAAACACTGGTGTTTAGAATGATTCAACATTTTATTAACAGAAATTTTACAGAAAATTAACGATCAATAATACATTGGCTATAACAGTAAAAAGACTGTATGCCTTCCAGAAGTAAGGTTTTGAATTTTCGTGTTCTGTAAATATATACGATTGGATTAATTATAGCTGTAAGCGATGATAAGATAAATATACAATTTCGAAACAATCTAGACGGCCATTTACCTAATGTTCCACTGAATAGTAAAACTGTCCATGGTACATTCAGCAAGGTGCATACAATACTAATTAAACCAACAGTAATACAAAGTCGAATGTCACTTTTACTTATTTCACTTCTCGTTACTGTCTTCATCTGATGCTGATGGCGAATTAGAAAAAATACCATGATGAAAAAATTACACAAAGTTCCAAAATGAATAAGCGTAAGTAAAAATGGTATAATCGGAAATGATCCTTTTGGAATAACTCGACTTAACGAACACTCATATTCACCACTATCTCTACCATTAAGAGCTTGGATCAAACCTAATGAAACTGCAGAAAATATCCATGAACCGGTCACTGTTGTTATAGCAATAACTCGTCGGTGGTTTGTAAACAATTTCAAGTTCAAACACACTGTGCACACTCTGTCAAGAGAAATAATAAATACATGTACGTTTGATACGAAGTAAGGAATTCCGGTAAAGTAAAAACGCGCGAAGCATTCCTTATAAGATATATTGACTGTATCTACGTTTGTGTCTATTATGAGAAACCAGAGAAATCCGAACAGCATATCGGTTATGCTCAAACTTAGAACAACATGGATAGTTTTCATTTCGGTCCTTTTGAAAAATGAAACTATGACGATTATTGCTGACGGAATGTTTATCAAAATTACTACTGTACCAAGAAAATATAAACATCCAACCAGAGCTACAGAATATCTAGTGTCTATTGAAAACGTCAAGACAGATTCATTGGACGTGACATTCAACATCTTCTTTGAGTATTTTGCTGGTTTCACATTTACATGAAAAAGAATACATTTATACTCACAAGTAGTCTATGGTCAGTTATTGCTGAAATGGTTATTGGTAATAAGAATTGATTATGATAATTGAATGTGTTAATTAATTGTTGTATAAAACATGTTTTATTGGAACGTGCCCTGGAAAGTGATAATAGATGTACAATGACATCAAAATTATTATCTTTTAGCACAAAATACAATAATTCACAACATAAACTACTAGTATTGTCTTTATCAACACAGGTAGAACTTACTAATATGCTGATTGTAATAAGATTGACTTTGATCAATTATAATGACTTGTTTACCTCAAATAAATAATAAATACTCGAATGACTTTCGAGTTTTGCGTATGTTTTCCAAGTTATATTCAAAATCTGCAGCATCAACTTCTGTTTATCCATTTCTAAATATATAAAGCATAGATGTAGAGTATACGTCAACAAGAAAGTAAGATATGAAAAAACATAAACACATCTAGAGAACAATATACGTTTTCAACAATGGAGAAACTAGAGGCGGAATATACCAAGGGGACATTCCAAAGTAATAAGTCGAAGAAATCAAAGTACTGAAGTACTGAGCATCGGATGACCGCAAGTTCTTGTGGTCCGACAAGCACTTGTCTCAGAAAAAAAATCACATCTCTATACCTGAAAGTGAGGTTAATGTACAGATATAATTTTTTTCTGGGACAAGTTCGTGCGTGGATGATAAATTAATGACAGGGAATTCAACATCACCTAAATGACTATTATATTGTAGGGATACAAATCAGTATACTCTGGTTTATTGTTATATATTATATTAATACTTGTATATTACAGTTACATATATATATATAATTTTCATGCATTTGTATATTATTCTATTCTACTATGTTAATAATAGTGCAGTGCAAGTGCATAGTGGACACTCTTCTGTAATAATTCTATTTTTCTAATAGAATAGATTTGAGTAGGCATTCGTATTTTCCCGCAAAAAATGTTTAATCATCCACGCAGAGTTATCGTTCCTTGAGATTGCAAACGTTCTTGGGATATTCTTCCGCATGCGTGTGCATAGATATTAATGATTTTTTACGTATATGTATATACATACAACAAAACATTTTAATATTATTGATTATCTTCTTTAAAAAGTATTTGATGAGTATTCATTGAAGAAATGAATTTATAAAAAGCGATAAGGAATGTAAGTTTGCACTTGATGATGTCTACGTATTCATCATGTTTATAGATCGGTTAAAAACCCAAAACGAATGTTACGTAATGGAAATCTAGGCGATAGCAATACACCGGAATGCCCTCACGGTCATCCGCTGTAAAAATGACAACGCCATGGCAACATCGAAATGACGAAAATACCAACAAGTCTTCAAAACACATAGAAAACTAAAGATTGAGCGACACGAACCCCAACAAAAACCGGGGATGAACTCGGGTTTCCCGGAAGGGTAAGCAGTTCCTGCTCCAAATGTGGCATCCGTCGTGTTGCTCATTCAAGTACAAATCATATGATAAGTTTCATTCGGAGAAGTGCCAATACAGTATATGTCTAGCCCTTAATCGCTTTAGTCTAGAGCTTGGGAATAAATGAAATATGACTATCAAATTTCTGACATCAACAGCAAATCCCTTGACAACAAACAAATATGAATAAAGACAGTCACTGGTGTAGTTCCTTAATTTAGACAGGAAAACATGAACATGTGTCAGATTAAGAAACTTCGAGATTTACCTCCCCTTTTAAACTCGATCAGCGGAATAACAATAGGAACATAGAAGAAATTTCCATAAAAATCAGTACATTATCCTTTAAGGATGTTTGCTCCTCTTGTTTTTGAATTTTTGCCAGATTTTCGGAATCCTCTTGTTTTATCCATGTATTGCCATTAAAAAAATTTGCCCACTAACCCCTACTTTTTTTTTCATAATTTTATTAAATATAGTTTAAAAAGCCATATTTGAAAGTCTTATAAAATCCTTGTTATTTTTTCATAGTTTTTGAAACAAAAAAGCGACCAACGTTAAAAGAACGAAAAATCTAGAGAGAATCGTTTCCCGCCAAATTTTCAATGGCTTATAACTCGAAAACAAGCTCACGGACCCTTCATTTTTTTCTGCTTTTTTAGTTCCTTTATTTATATACTATCATTTTAGAATAGTCTTTTAAAAAGCTTGTTATTTTGAAACCGAGTAGCAAACATCCTTAAATGAATAATACCGGTAACATATTCTTTCAGATAAAGGATAAAGGAAAGAACATTGCAAATCCCTCCTTCTGTTCTTTGGTAAAAAGAGGACGATGCAAATCTCCCGTCTCTATACTGGATACATTAACATCACAAATGTCTTTAATGGAACGATATAAAGCCGGATCGTCTAGACATATTTCTAAAGTTCTTACTACTATTCTTTCTACAATAAAAGAAAGGCCTTCAATAATAAAGTGATGCGGTATTTTCAGTCAGTTGTGTCGATCAATCAGATGTTGCTTCTTCAAAATTTAAAAAATCTACTTCAAAATATTCAACCACAAACTATTGATTGTTTTACACATATGCTACCACGTTAAATTCAAAGATCGACTACATCTTCTGATAAAACAGAGACTTTCTACAAATATAAGTATCCTTTGTTTGAGGTCATGAAAAATCTTATTTGTTAAGAACCACACTGATTCCAACAACGCTGGACGCTTTGATCGACAACATTTGTATGACTTTGCTTGATCAACATTTCAATAGACAGTGAGTATTACAATGGGTACTTATTGGTCACCCCAATAGGTCGATTTGTTTTTATACTCATATGAAGCAGAAGCCATACAGATCTTTTTCCACAATAAAAAGAAAAAAATCACCTAACAAAGTTCTTTAATTTTGTTTTCAAATATACTGTCGGTGTCTTGTCACTTAATAACCCTCATTTCAGTGAGTGCTTGCATCTAATATATCCTAAAGAATATGAGAATAAGGATACTATCGAAACTAAACGGTCTGCTTCGTATCTTGATCCTTTACTCTATATTGACACAGATAGACGCATCCCTGGCTTTCACACCGTTCCTGATGAAGTTTAATCCGGAATAAACGTCTCGGGCGATTTTTTCTGTATGATCAATAAGACCATTTCCAGGGCCCCGAACTCGAAAAATTGATAATTAAGCCAAAATAATAAGCTTTTAATGATCACATGACTTGGACTATCAATCATCAGTATTTAATTATTATATTTTATCTTACAAAGTTACATCAGGGCTTCGCAAACTCCGTACATTTATTAAAAAACTGCCAAAATAGCAAATAAAGCCTAATTTTGAGATCTTGTCATTAAAATTTAGATATGCTAAAAATACAGCTTTACCCAAATAGATATAGATTCAAGATGTACTTTACATAGATGCAAATAAGTATAATATCTTATAACTTTTTGGATATTGGATAAAGCTGTTGCTAATATCTATTTTGACCACAAACTGCGTGTAAAATGGACATTTTAGGTCAAATATGTCAGTTTTTCAACATGTTTGTGACGTCATTGCGACATCAAAAGTGACCTTTCTGTACTAAGTTGTCTAGATTCCTTCAGTCTGTTCATTAAACAATAAAATTCACATAATTTTGAAAGGTTTGACTATTTGACTATATTTGCAATTTCATGGACTAGATAAAGAGTCTTATCATATCTCCTCTTTAATAAAGTGTTTATTTCATTTAACATCTTCTTTAGATCTTCAGATACCAGAATGGTCATCTGATCTGTAAATATCGATTGTTTGCTATTCCCGATTGTGAAAAATTGATTGAGTGTGGATTCGCATGGCGGATGATGCAAGCATGCATGGAAAGTTACCCTTACTATGTCGACGCATCCAGTTTCGTTTTTTATGTTTAGATTCCCACAGTTTTTGGTTTTAAACTTGATTTGTATGATCCACTTAGATTGATGAAATTTGACATCGGTAAACTACCTGTTGTCTCTTATTGAACTTTTCCCAATTTGACGTTATTTGTCCGCAGAGAAAAACGATAGGTATAGTATGAGGCTGAACAACTTTCACTTTTGGGTTGGTACCACACAAGTCTTTGCCGTTTGCATACGTCGTTTCTTTTACACAAAAAATAACTGATTTTGTGTTTGAGTGATGTCCTTTCCCTTTGATCTTTACGACATAGTTTCAATTGGTTTAGTATCCTTTTTAATTATTTCCAGGCATTTATTTGTTACATATAAAAAGTACATGGTCAGATTGCCAACCTTGAGACAACTATCCCCAACGGAGTCCAAATCACATGAATATAAGCTACCTTACGTCACAGTACAGACTTCAACAACAAGCAAAACTCATTCAGTATAGTAAGCTATAAAACGCCCGACATGACAAAATATGAAACAATTCGAGCAAGAAAATCAACGGCTTGATTGAAGACAAAACAATCAACGAATAAAATGCTTCGCTGGGCGCAGCCTGATACGACCGCAGAGGTCGAACCCTGAACAGTTGGGGCAAGTTTGGACACAATATTCAAGCTTGATACTGTCTGAATTTGGATTGTGATCAAATTTTTGACATGATATGTTTCTGACACAAAATAAATGTGGTCAAAGATCTTAAAAATTTGAATATGCTATTGCGCAATATTGTGCAATTGAAGATTTCTTGCTATTGTGCAATTGAAGATTTCTTGCTATAGCGCAATACTGTTCAATTGAAGATTTCTTGCTGTTGCGCAATACTGTGAATTTGAAGATTTCTTGCTATTGCGCAATACTGTGCAATTGAAGATATCTTCTTGAAACTTTTCAAAAAATTTGAAAATTTCAAAAATTTTGAAGAAAAAAAATATGAACCCCCCCAAAAAAATCTCCCCAAACTTTTTGACCCCCCCCTTTTTGGAGTAATAACCCCCTTAAACTCAATCCCAGCCTTCCCTTTGTGGTATGGAACCTTGTTGTACAATTTTTAGAGAGATTCATACTCTTACACAAGTTATTGTCTGGAAACTACAAAAATGCTTGTTTTTGACCCCTTTTTGGCCCCTAATTCCTAAACTGTTGGTACCATAACCCCTAAAATCAATCCCAACCTTCCTTTTGTGGTATTTAACCTTCTGGTAAAATTTCATAGTGATCCATTCACTTAAACTAAAGTTATTGTCCGGAAACCAAATGTGTCTTCGGACGACGACGACGACGCAGACGACGCCGCCGACGACGACGACATGATAGCATTATACGAACGCAAAAAATGTTTTGCGGTCGTATAAAAACAAATATGACAGACGGAAACCAACGACAACTACTGAACTACATGCTCCTGACTAGAATGAGGCAGGAAAAACATGATTGTGAGCGATCTCAACACTCCTCTAACATTGGATAGTGATGTAACAGCCTGTCTAATGTTAGAGGAGTGTTGAGCGCTCACAATCATGCATGTCTTTTGTGTTTACTTTATTTGGTTTTTTTTAGATTTGTGCCAATCTGATTAAACAATTGAAAATAATACACAATTAAGTTTCACATATCTTGATTATTGCCACAAGGAAATAACAAATACGCATTAATACATTCATTTACAAATGTGACAATATGTAAAGATTTGAACATTTTTAAAGTTATAACAACTTTTTGTTCCAGTCATATATTGTCTTTATCAACAAATTCAATACTAGTGCTTAATATACATTCCGGCCATTTTGTGCAACAACTTAAATGTATTCAATAAGATATTCAGGATAGTACTGACTATCATGGTAAACACAGTATATTCGCGGGTTCTTCTCATTGTCTACACAACTGTCGAATAAAGGACCTCCTGAAAACTGCTGTGGAGGTCTCGTGTAGTCAGATTTTCCTTTACATGTTTTTCCCGCCAAAACTTTACACAGAAACATGAATTTATGACCTGCATCGTCAGGTTGCGCATAAGAGTCGGAATATGATGCGTCTTTTGCAAAATATATTCCTTTCCCTAACATAGTTCCAGTACGACCGCCTGCTAGACGAGGGTCTAAATTTTGTTCTGTAATGACCTCCAGACTGTCTGGGGTTGTGCCATGAAACAAACTGAGCTCGTTAGAACAGCCTTTGCCATAATCATATTCCAATTTTCTTTTTCTCCTATAAGATTAAAATAAGTCCTGTATAAGATATGCGGATAATGAAGCTCTAGAAGTGCATTGTACAATTTTTGTTTCCGAACTTACCATTTCATGAAATCTATGGAATATCAACAATATTAATCAGAGAGAATTACATTTATCCAAAACTGTATTGCTTTCATGAAAAATAAAGAAAGGCAGTGAGAAATCTGACTTTTTATTGCTTGTCAAAATTGTCGTTTTAACAAAAATGGCCCGGTTCTCCCCTTTTACGCCCACCACAGTGTTGTGTTCTTATTGGTTTTAGTTACATTTTATGCACTTAATTGAAAAGACATTACGTGAAATGCTGGAAGACATTAGAAACAATAAACCTTTTTTTTTGTATATAATTTCTGTATTGTAACCCATTTAATTTGGCGTTATGACACTGCAAACACTACTTACAAGTAATAATTTTCCCAAAAGAAGACATTCTGAAGTCTGTGGATTGATATGATAGTGGCATGTGTGAAAGTTTTCTCAAATTTCATTTGAACATTTTCCCATTCCATTTTCATAAATCCTTCTACATTCTGATCAATGTTTACCATTATGTTATTTTCTCCGTCCATATCAGTCCAGTGAGAAGGCGTTGGTAGTTTTTCAGCTGTTTTTGTAGCCATGTGAGCTGATGGTGACATACAAAAGAAAGTAGTGAACCTTTATTCATTTTATAACTTTATTATGTTTTTGTTAAAATATTTGCACAATTACTGTTTTATATTTCTGAACATCCACGTCATTGATTTGTTTGCTGTGACATGTACATTTGTATTGTCTTTGTAAAAAATGCTAACTAAATTATTATGTTATTTATATATATTAGTATGAGCGAAAGAAGATCGGTGTTTGATACATGTTTTTGATATAAACCTAATGTTATGTGTGTAGAAAAACGGAGTATGCCGAATCTAAAAAAATGAATTTCAAGAAAAAAACAATTAATAGACATTGAAAACCAATTTTAATGCATAGTAAGAACTTCAAGGTGAGCAAAGGTCTGTACTAAGCATGATTTCCCAAGTTATAACGATCGATTAACGTAATAGCAGGTTCAAGGTTTTAAAAACAGGAGACACGGAGGAATACGAACAATTTTCTCTAAAAAGGGGCGGCAGTCGAAACAAAGTATACATAAAAAAAATATTTATCGCTACAATGGGACTGGACTAGCTTCTTCTATCCCTTTGCGATTTCTAACATATTTTGAATCAAACTCTACAGTTTCATATACCCCTTACATTCATTCAGAATGCATCTTACCTACCTTTAATATAAGTAAAAGTACATGACACATGTAACGTAAGAGAGACCGAGTTATTCAAGTCTTACCTCTTACGTTTGATACATGCGACGTCACATTTTTTGACAGTGTAGGTAATGGCGCTGGTATTGTGTGTGGGATGGTTGCTGAAGGAAATGTACTACTTGGAATAAAGCTAAAATAAAAAGGCTTACAACTGTTAGCATTGTGATAATTTTATTGAGTTCACTGTGTGAGCAATTAAAATGCACGCGCTATTTGATTATATGAGGGAAAAAATGTTTGAGTAAGTGATACAAGTCGACATGAAGGCAAGGGTTTTTCTTACTGTTATTCCAAATCCTTGGTGAAGATGCTTGTTTTTCAATAGATTACAATAGGAGCATTGTGAGTTTATTTCGCGTATCTTTGTGTATGTTCTTATTGAATTTTGAATGTCTTTCTTACAATCCTGCTATTAAATTTTGTATGCCTTTCTTACAATCCTACTATTGGATTTTGTATGCCTTTCTTACAATCCTACTTTTGGATTTTGTATGCCTTTCTTACAATCCTACTATTGGATTTTGTATGCCTTTCTTACAATCCTACTATTGAATTTTGTATGCCTTTCTTACAATCCTACTATTGGATTTTGTATGCCTTTCTTACAATCATACTATTGAATTTTGTATGCCTTTCTTACAATCCTACTATTGGATTTTAAAAGACTAAAACGTCTAAACAATAGATTTGATTTTATTTGATATCTTTCGTACCACTAAGAAACAATAACAATGAAAAGTAAAGAGATTATCGGTTACCTTAATTTTGTTGGAATTTTTGTGAACTTTGACGGCGATGGAGCTGTGAAACCTTTTCCGCCCTTTCCTTTCATTATGACTGTAGAAGTTTGTTTTCCTGTTTTGGCTGCTAATTGTTTTCTTGGGGCTTTTCCGCCGGTGGATATCCGCGCTGTCTGTTTAGTACGTCCCATCTTTAATATTGTGCTGAAATCCGTCCAAAAAAAATTGAATATTCTAAAATACTGAGATTGGATTAATTAATGTTAGTGAGACCATATGGTATACAATTGCTAGTTCTCAAAACGAAAAAAAAAATCATGGTAAATAATTCATTATTGATATTATTTGTATATTTTTTATATATCGGGGTGGGGGTAGGGGTAGGGTATGGGGGCATAATTTCTATCCCAACGACATGTTCTCGTCCTGAACATCTAAGACCACAGGCGCGTTGGGCCCCATTTATTTCTTTTTAATCGGTGTTTTTAGTAAGTTTAAATTTCTTTTATATTTCAACTTATTTACATCCTATGTTTCTTTCTATTACAAATAAGATATTACAACACCAGCCGTTATCCCTGTTTTCCTATTTTAATTTTTCAGTATTAAGAAATAAGTTTCAGTATTAACAAATAAGTTTCTGTATTAAGAAATAAGTTTCAGTATTAATAAATAAGTTTCAGTATTAAGAAATAAATTTCAGAATTGAGAAATAAATTTCAGTTGGCATACAAAATTAAACACTGGAATGAAGGAAAGGGTCCATGGCCCAAACGCCCGCGCCCAATACCATTTTTAAATCGCGATGACCGTGAGGGCATTCCGATGTATTGTTGCCAGAGAGATTTCCATTACGTAACTTTCGTGTTTGACTGGTAACGGATCTATAATCTATAAATACGCGGACATCATCGAGTGCAAAATAACATTCCTTATCGCTTGTTATAAATTCATTTCTTCAATGAATACTCATAAAATATTTTTTTAAGAACATAAATTAATAATATGAAAATGTTTTGTTATATATATATATATAAGTAAAAAATCATTAATATCTATGCACACGTACAGAAAAAATTGTGTTAACGCATGCGAAAGAATATCTCAAGAACGTTTGCAATCTCCCATGCAGAGTTTATATTGGTCCTTGCTCTCTCTCAAGGACCGACAACTCTGCATGGGAGTTGAACGTTTTGCGGGAAAATATGAATGCCTACTCAAATCCAATCTTTTAGAAAAATTGAATTTTTACAGAAGAGTGTCCACCATGCATTTGCACTGCACTATTATTAATATAGTAGAATAGAATGATATACAAATGGATGAAAATTATATATACAGGCAACTGTTATATACAAATATTAATATAATATATAACAACAAACCAGAGTATACTGATTTGTATCACTACAATATAATAGTTATTACGGTGAGGTTAAATTCCCTGTCATTTATTTATTATCCACGCACGAACTTGTCTCAGAATTTTTTTTATATCTGTACATTAACCTCACTTTCAGTTATAGAGATGTGATTTTTTTCTGAGACAAGTGCTTGTGACCATCCACAAGAACTTGCGGTCATCCGATGTTCAGTACTTCAGTACTTTGATTGTGTTAAAGTAGTCTCAGTGAATATGCGTGTAATATGTGTCACTGAATGCGAAACACTACCCTTTCTTTCTAACATATAATTACTAGGTGCTGAATTTTAAAACCACTTATTTTCAAATCAAAAAAGTTAAAAAAAAATTACAATGCTTTAAAATTACCTTTTACTATGTTAGAATTCCAGATATCATGTGATGCATTAACTTCATATCAAGATATAAAATATTTCCTCCGTTGTCACAACCAGTTTGGTCACATATTTTCATTGGCTAATTTTGATGATCATATGATGTCGTTGGTGCATTATGGGTGTTCAACCGTCAATTAACATTTCACAATATGGTGCAATGACAGCCAATATACGTTGGTGTTCAACGGTTCGATTAAATCATGATGTTTCACAAAATAAATGATATGTGCTATTTTTAGATATGACAGACCGGGTATTTAAATATTGTGTTGCTTTATTTAGCCTTTACGTGATGTTTTATTTATATAAAACTAATCATCATGACTTATTTCAATTTAATTGTTAATTTTCATTAAAGAATTAATTTAGGTTGTGATTAGGAAAATAATCAAATGAAAAAAATACATTATATAGCCATATATTTTTTCATTTGATTATATATATATATATATATATATATTGATCTGAATATATGTTTTTAAGTATGACACATTCCTCTATTCTGCTGAAGTACAAATGTAATCCAGAAAAAGAATGCTGATTCAGCGCCTTTTCAAATGTTAAATATAAAACAATTATTTTGATCAATACAAGTATAACGTAGTTATTTGTAGTCTATATGGAATGGTTTACAACGTAGTTATTGTTCTTAGGTCAAATTATTTCTTGATTTTTTTTAACCCATGTCCCGAAAAGGGTGGTACAAAATGTATATACCGTAGTTAAACCCATGTCCGTCCTTTCGTACCTCTAAATACACTAAAAATTGAAGTCGTTTTTTTGGTCTTCCGATGATTGTTTAAGTACAAAGATTTGAGTTGATTGTTTTTTGTTTCGTTTATTGATGTCAGATAGGAAATTTACATTTTTGAATTTAAAACACAATATCATAAACATAAGATAAAGGATAAATTCGATTTTAATTGAGGATATTCACCATACAGTTATGCTGCGGGTGGGAGTATTTGTGATCACTTGATCATTTTATCTTAATTTCTTTCTACTTTAAGCAATGACTGTTTATCTATATAGTGCTATACTTGGCATGCATCATCTTAAGGGCATACGATACAGTATAGAGATCCCTGGTTGATTTTTTTTTGAAATGTTGATTGCAAGTCAATGAGTATATGAACTTTTGAAATGTGCAAAGATTAAAGAGTTGACAAAAAATTAGAAATACCAAGTGTGCAAAACGAAAAGAATTAATTTTTTCGAGGGTCCAAAAAAGAAAAAAAAACAAACAAAATCCATGTAATTCGGACATCGTCCCAGCAGTTTAAAAACCCACTAAAGAAAGAGAACATTCAAACGCAATCACATAGTTTTCTACAATAATACAACATAAATGATGGCGTTGCTAGTAGACTGATACTAAAATATAATGTCGTCTACATTTTGTATTACATATTTTTACATATGTTGTATATATATATAAAAATAAAAGAGACAGATAATAACATAGGGAGAATGAAAACGCAAAAGGAAAAAAACAAAAAGCAATTCTCTACAAAACACTACATAAAAAACTAAAGACTGGAGTAACACGAACACAACCAAAAACCGGGGAGGATCCCAGGTGCTCCTGAAATTCTAAGCAGATCCTGCAACTTGCAATTGATAAGTTATTATAACAGGTTTCAAAAGAACGAAGGACAAAGCTGAAAAAAAAAGAAAAAATTTGATGCTCATGATTATAAATTAACAGGCCCAATATATCAAATCAACTTTGGATGTAGATTCTTTTAGGCTGTACAGTCAAACTTTTGATCTTTACTCATGTTTAATTATTGATAAGAATAGTAGGATTGATAGCATGATATATATCATATATATTGCAATCATCTTTTATGATCTCCATTAAATACATTTTTGATTGTGTACACAATTGTAGTACACAATTGTATGTTAGAGATTTAATTTATGATTGTTATAGAATCTCTAATCTTACAGATACGTGACATTTATATCTGATTCAATAGATTTATACAGGTAAAGTAAAAACAGCTAAATATAGAACACCTGATATTTTATTTTTAATATTGATTTGTTACCCGATTTGATGATCAAGCTTTCAACACCAGTAAAGACTTTGAACAGTTACCACATTGTACCAGTTTGGTTGTTATTTCGACAAATTGTGAAATGTCTGATATATTATGTAAGAATGAACTATCCAATGTTTATATAGGTAAAAAATGACAATCAACAAAACCAAACTACCTGTCCTAATCATTTGTGTATTGATTTGTTACATGATCAATCGTTGAACACCAGAAGAGACCTTGAACAGAACGAAGTGTGGTTGTTATGTCAACATATTGTGAAATGCCTGACAGTTGAACGTCATGTTTAAAATTAGATTGAACTTATCCAATGAAAGCGACTTTGATCAGATGGAAAATTTGGTTGTTATTTCAACATGTTGTGAAATGCCTGGTTGTTGAACGTCATGGTTAAAATTAGAATTAGACCTTGAACAGATGGACAATTGGTTATTATTTCAACATGTTGTGAAATGCCTGATAGTTGAACGTCATGGTTAAAATTAGAATGAATTATCCAATGAAATGAGTTCAACCAATGAACATTGGTAAACGGTTGGCTGTTACAACCGATCAAATACATAATTTCTAAATTTAGACATATACTTAAATTCAGCAGTTTAAAGTGTAGGGCTTATTTTATTCATTTGGAACATAACAGAGAGGAGGGCAGATTATTTCTACTCTACTCTTGTGGTATGTAGATGTATTTCGGGATATGCATATTATATTTGTTCGCATGATTTAGTTACCTGATTTAAAACTATACCTTTAGACTGAATGTATTTATAACTATATTATTTCGTAAAGATATTTAGAATTAAAATCACGAAAACAATACGTTTTACTCTAGCATTTAATTTCCAGTCACTAATACAAATATTTGAAGACGTTCTTTTGTTTGCTTTAATTCTATAAATTAAGTAACACTTATTTTAGCTTCAGACCCTCTTATTATATTATTACATATTTACGTGATCTTTTATATAATATTCCTTATTGATGTTAGTCTTTTATAAGGGTGTGTGTATTGAATAATTTAGATCCTTTGGGAAATTACAATCAGATCTTGTAACAACTCACTTAGTCTATATAAATACATATGTACAAATGTATATATAACTTTTAAAGTGAATACCAACAGCGTAACAATGTAGTTTTTCATATTCCGCTATGTGCAAGTTTTCAAGGATATTTGGTAAATGTGAATACATTTGCATTCGGCATTATCAGTCTGTACTTCTTTATTCCGTCATAATAATCCACGGTGACCTTTAAAATTATATAAAACATTGACTCAACAAAGCATAATTATGATAATCATGAAAGTATACTGAACGCTAATATGGAAAACTTATAATCTTTTGGCCATCAATAAGGGCGCCTTAAATGCATTTATGGTTGTTTTTTTTAAAGATCTAAACTAACAATTGAACCAAAAGTTGAAGATGGCACGTACAAAGCAAACAGCGCGGACATCTACGGGCGGAAAAGCTCCAAGAAAACAATTAGCCACCAAAGCGGCAAAGAAAAGTACACCAACATCGACATTCATAAAAAAGACCACATTGATGGGTAAAGGCGGAAAAAAGCTTACAGAGACAACCACAGCTCTATCTTTTGAACATGTGCAATGTAAAAGAGGAACAGGTGTACGGGAAGCACAATTAACCGTAGTAACAAAAGCAAAAGGTAAAAAATACATGTGTGGTAAAGGTGGAAAAGGTATAGGAAAAGGATCATCTGCCATGGTTACAAAAGGAAAAGGTACAGAATCGTATTCTTATATTAGTAAGGGTAAAGGCGGAAAAGGTATCAAGGAGACAACGAAAACAACTACAGCTCTACCTTTTAAATATGGGCGTGGTAAAGGTGGAAAAGGTTTAGGAAAAGGATCACTTGCCATGGTCACAAAAGGAAAAGGTACAGAACCGTATACTGATCTTGGTAAGGGTAAAGGCGGAAAAGGTTTCGCGGATTTTTCCAAAGGAGGAAAGCGAAAATATCCATCACCATCATCCAAGAAAGGTTCAAAGAAATCCAAAAGTTCTGATTACAAAGGTATGAACTTAACATTTAGGTCATTTCGAAGTCCTTTGCATGTAGCCATGTTTTTCGTGTACTTTGGCTCATTTGAAAACAAGTTCAAGATTGTTTCCTGAAACGTTTAGTATAATTATTACTGAGTGTGATAACTGAAACCGTCAATGTGTACAAGAAATATTCGAAACATGTGAATAAATATAAAATATGAATTTTTGCATCGAATCAACCATATTAAAGTCCAAATGTTTAAACTCTTAATGGCCTGGTTCTTTTATTGTTTTAAATACAATGCTTTCCATCTCACTAAATGAACTGGTAAAATCTAAATATCACATGAACATTGTTTATAGAATCATCTGACAGTGAGGAAGAAGATCAAGTTGTTGTTGATGATAATTTGAAGGATGCCATCCTTTCAAGTTTCGAAACAGATGGAAAGAACGTTGAAGTAGTTTTTTCTTTTGACACAACCGGCAGTATGAGTCAGTACCTAATGAAGGTACGAAGAACTTGAAGATAATAATATTGACTATTCTTTCTATCTAGAGTATGGTTTATCAAAATGTACATGAATAATAACTAAACAAAGGCCTCACTGTCACTTTGAGATGAAGAACAGCAATACAATCGCTGTTTTTGTGCCTTTTGTGTGTTTTTTGATGTGCATGTACTGATTTTGTGTCATGGATGGATACAACATATCCTTTGTTTTTTCTATTCTATTAAAGATACAAAAGTGTAAGAACGCGATAAAGTCATGTTCTTCTTTTAGATGTATTCGGAAGACAGTTCACATTGTTGTCATATATACAAACTTTCATAACACATCCACGCTTTATTGTAGGTCAGGACTAATTTAAAAGAAACATGTCAGCGACTTTTAAGAGATATACCAAATATAAGAATTGGAATAATAGCACACGGCGATTTTTGTGATAACCACAACTACGTCATCAAAATCCAGGATTTTACGTCAGATGTACAAAAACTAGTCAACTTTGCAGCGGGAACTCCCGCAACAGGAGGTGGTGATGCTCCTGAGGTATTTACTGATATATTTTAGAATGATAAATTGGTTAATGAACCTTAAAGAAATGAGAATTTGATTTTGTAATGTGTTAAATGCCATTGCGCATTTTAAATTTCTTGATACATGTAAGTATTTGGTTGATACGAATGACACATGGGCACTAAACATCTATTAAAAAGCTGTAAAATGATCAGCCAAAGGTTAAGATTTAAGATAATATAAAAAAATGCACATTACGGAGAATCGGCTGTAAAAGCAATTATTTATGATGATTCGGCAAATCAGTAAGACACGATCAAAACTGAAAAAAACTTATCTTTCAGTGCTACGAGTTGGTGCTGCATAAAGCACAGAAACTCGATTGGACAGAAGACTCTGCCAAGGCTCTGGTTGTGATTGGAGACTGTGAACCGCATCCACCATCCTATACCGACCAGAAGATTAACTGGCACGAAGAGCTGGACGCCTTGAAAGCAATGGAAGTAAAGGTAAAATATATGACTTGTTGGATTGCTGTCTCATTGGCATATACCTTTATTCTTTTTCGTCATAATAATTGGAAGTGAATGTGCATTCGCAAAATTGTGAATTTTAAAACTGTGTATATATGTGGGTTTTTTTTTTATATACGTGTAAACAAATAAATGTGTATTGTGCTTTCCCCAGGCATAGATCTAGTAAGTAGTCCTTTGTTTCCAATTGTCTATTTCGTATTTTTTGTTTACTTAGAAAATTGGTCTTTCATGATGTTGATGATGTTTTTACTCGAGGAAATCGCATTGTTTAGTCATATGATTATCGTTGCTTGGTTGCTGTTTCAGTTGTTTTTCACCTACAATTATTTCCAGTGATTGGTTTTGTTGAAAACATTGTTTCATTCGACTTCAAATTTTAATTGCTAATAAATATTTTCACATTATTCTATGTCTTCTTTTGGTTTGCTGGTTTGGTGCTTATATCTTCGTCTTTTTTTCTTTTGGCCATTGTATTTGTCTTTTCTTAGACATTTTTATTGTAACGTGTAGAATGTTGAATACTTTATTCCCTAAAACCAATTTACGAAGGTACAGAGAAGTAAACATATTTACACGCTTCTCTCGGGAGATCAAATTTGAATTATAATGAAGTAAAGCTATTTCGTGCTTGTATTTTTTTTTTATGTAATTACAGGTATATGGCGTATATTGCAATAGTGGATATTCAAGCCCGGCTGAAAAGTTTTATGAAGAATTAGCAGAGCGAACTGGTGGATGCCTTCTAAAACTAGCTAACTTTAGTTTGATTACAGAAATGTTTCTGGGAGGTAGGTATTTAGTGTTATGTTAACGTAAACAAAAATATTAATAGTGTTTGATGTAACAGAAAGGACATGTGCATAAAAATTCCCTACACCGACTTTAATATAATTACTTAAATTAAAATATCTAGAGATATACACAAGTGAAAAAGATAACAATAAAATGGAAGTGAATGGAATAGAAGAAAGTCAAACGGATATGATGAAATTATCGAAACAGATAAACTGATACAGGGAATAGGAAAAGGGTGCAATGATTAAATTGATTTATTGTTGTTGGTTAACGTCCAGTGGCAAATACTTAAAGACCTCTACTGGAAACAAGAGGGAATATTGGAAGGGGCAGACTTTATTTTGCAACGGGCCACCAACGGCCGCATCATTGAGTTTTTACAAGGCACTTTCTCAAGACGCATTATAGGATTGAATACATCTTTTCAAACTGGACTTCATAATTTTCCGAATAACCGAACGGGAGAAGTATAGCTATTTCTATACCAAAGTCACACTTGCGTAAATTAATGATAGTGTACTGGCTACCATGTTGTAAGATTAAACATATACTTCCAGTATGCTATAAGGAATCTAATAAAGAACAATTTCAAGCGTTCACAGAAGAACTAAAACAGGGAGGAAAACTGACTAAGGAAACAGAAGACCTCATGAAACAACTGGAAGTTACAAAACCTGCAGATGACAATGTCAATTACCTGGTAAATACTTGTTATAATTGGAAATCAGTAAATTATATGGCCATAGATTTGCTATTTGACAGTAACGCTTACGCTACAATAGATAATTTTAAGTTGTTCTAGAACAATTCAAAATTTCAACCTCCGTCGTTGTAAATTACGATTCGCAGTGTCAGTCACCTCGTAAATGACGTCTATACCAATTAGAACGCACAAAACAGTGAGTACCCATAATGCAACCTACCTGTTAATTTGCTCCGTTTATTGGTCCAATGATTTATTGTTCCATATTTGAAGTGTGCCACAGAAAAAATCATTAAAGAGGCGAAAAATACTTATTCCTTTACTCAGAGGTGCTTTTAGCAACAACCAATTAGCTACCAACCCTAAATAATGTTTTGAATTATTTGTGTTATACAATTTTAAAATTTTGCTTACTTTACAGAAAAAATACAATTTTGACTGGTGGGACTTTGACGGAGACCATAAAAAAACGCCTCTTTATTTTTATAATGCTGCAACTGATACCTGGACAAACTACCACAAAGCCACATCGCCTAGTAAGTGCTACTTATATTACAAGTTACCAATACAACCTCTTTTTACTTTTCTGTGTCTCATTTATCTAGTGGTGCCAACTTTCAAAATGACCTCCCTATGATTTTATGGACACGAGTGCAGTTATACTGCAACTGAAACCTCGATAAAACGTTTAATTATAAAATATAACAAGTAATGAGTTGATTACTACACAAAACCTGAGTTGACCAGTAAGTAGAAGCTTGATATGATACCAAAAACTACAACAACGAATGGACGAGCAAGTCATAGCTTTATAGGTAAACTTTAACTGTAACACGAGGTATTTGTAAGGCTTAAGATTAATACAAGAAGAGATTTATAACACCACGTGGTATATATTTCTAATAAGTTATTCACGTTAACAGTATCGATATACTTAATTATTGTATTGTTTTATTTTCAGTTGTTTCCACAGTTGGAGTGAAAGACGAAAAATTTAAAACCCCTCCACATTGGGCAGCTATGGCAAGAAAGAACAAAATGATGGTGAACCTAGACCAAAATAAAGAGAAAATAGAATGGGATAATGTCCAAATGAAATTTGAAAAGACCTTGCCACAAGCAACAATTATATCTATTCACAGACTACAAAACAAGTTGGTTTGGAAGAAATACTTGACGTAAGTAGATAGTTCAACCCGATTTTATAAAGGCATTATTGAATATCCTATGCTTACCTCTTGATGTCTGTGGGGTTTTTGTGTCGTTGAATTGCTGTCGCAATTCCATATATCCTGTAATTCCTTTTATTCGTATATACGTTGTTTCATTGCCTTTAGTATAATCTAACCATGCGTATCGGACATAACCAAAAACAGTACGCGTTCAACAGACTGCTCTCCTGTTCTTTTATCCCCGTAAATACCCGTATGTTGCAAAGTTGAACGGGTGTCAGAACCCGTCTAGTTTTACTTTGATTTGCCATAAAAAAAATTAATTTATTATAAAACGTATAGTCAGGAGCAGGGCCGTAACTAGCCTCTTTTAAAAGTGAGGCAAAATATATTTGCCGAGCGGAGCGAGGCGAAAACATTTCCGGCAATGGGTCTAGGGGTCACTCAAGGCCACTAGAAGCTTTGGGGGAAATGACGCAAAATCGTGCATTCTGAGCGTTTACCGGACCCTCCCATAATCTAAAACGCAAGTTTTGTTTTAATTTATTTTTTCGACAATATTCTGGTCTCAAAGAAAATATATAGATTCAGTGTTAGACTTTTTTAGTTTTTAGGAACAACATAAAAAGACCGATATGTAGGATAAAGCAATAATCGTAATTCACATATATATAGACAAGTGTGTGGCTGCTGTCTATTTTTGTTTTTTTTCTTATTGAGTTTTGGCTTGCAGAAAAACATATTATAATACCTGTCAATTCTGTTTTTTTTTTAAATTAAGTTAAGAGGGGGTTGATAATCATTGATATAACTATGTGAATTCAGTTTTTATAACACAATTACAACTTGGTGTAGTTTCTAACTGGGATAAAAGGGTACACTCAGGAAAACTGTTCTAAGACCTCATTGCTTCATTTTTGTGCAGTTTTAATATGTATACCGGCTGATTAATGTCGGATCTGTCTGTTCTGGTCTTGCATTGTGTTTAGACTTTGGTGTTATATTTTTGTGACTTTAAAATTTATTCACAGTACAATACTTTAAGTACTGCTTAAGTTGCAAGGGACCGTCTTGACCTGGTTGTAGGGTATGAATGATTCGTTCATTGTTGAAGACCCTCCAGCGACTGTCAAGATTAAGAACAGGAATAAAAGCCCTGTTCATTGATAATTTGTATTTTTTCTACGTATTGTGTGCGATTTTGTCCCATGGACATTTACTCCATATCCCTTTATTTTCTGTTTTAGGGCATGAACAAGTTAATGATTATCCCCTCAATTGAAAAGGTCATATAGCAATACATTATTTTCTTTTTAAATGATCTGATTCCGGAAAATTGGGTTGTTTCACTTTAAATTTACCCATGTCAGCTTTTTAGTATTTATTTACTGAAAAGAGAGCCAGTTTTGTATTTTTTAACATCAAAAACGACATTTTATGTCCGGTTACGGGTAGCATCGTATCTTCTCAAAGCATTTTCTCGAACAATATCTGGACATCGGTGGGCATGTAATATTGGCAAACCACACATGACCATTCACTAGTTATCGTAGATCTTTCCAAAGTCTTAAGTCTACGCAAAGCATAGAATGAACGTTCACAACAAGGAATATTAATTTAGACGCCATCACGAGTTGGTTGACCGTTATAGAATAACCATTTTACAGATGATATCGGATATGTTTCTTGTGTCGTAACAACAATACCCTTCCCTTTTCACGAATGTGACCTACCGAATTAGACTATTTACCGGATTTGTAATAACATAAGCAACACGACGGGTGCCACATGTGGAGCAGGATCTGCTTATCCTTCGGGAGCACCTGAGATCACCCCCAGTTTTTGGTGGGGTTCGTGTTGCTTAGTCTTTGGTTTTCTATGTTGTGTCATCTGTACTATTATTTGTCTGTTTGTCTTTTTATTTTTGGCCATGGCGTTGTCAGTTTGTTTTCGATCTATGAGTTTGATTGTCCCTCTGGTATCTTTCGTCTCTCTTTTAGACAACTGAAACCATAGTCATATAGATCGATTGATTGATTGGTGTTCGCTTAACGCCGCCTTAGAACAAAAAGTCGAGAGCTAATTTCAATTATTTTTACAATTTAAAATTAGACAAAAGGTCCTTAAATATGATAAAACTCAAGTTTAAAGCAAAATTACTAATTTACCAATTAAATTCAAAACTAGGAGAATAGTCATAGAGAATGGCAACCAATGAACAAAAGACAAACCTGGGAACAGATTTTAGACACATTACGACAAACAATAGACAATGGATCTCGAAAAAACAGGGGCGACGTCAGAGGTTCTTGTAAGACACTCGCCGTGAAAACAATTTGATATGAAGACAAGCTTTTGTTTTAACTTATTATTATAATTTTTTTTTTTTTTTAATTTCCAACATGAGGCATTTGCCTCATTTGCCTCAATGTAGTTACGGCCCTGAGGAGCCTGTTGTTCAGTGGTTGTCGTTTGTTGGTGTGGTTCATAAGTGTTTCTCGTTTCTTGTTTTTATACGCCCCTTTACGGTATACCGTTGTCCGTCTGTCCGTCCGTCGTCAACTTGTCGGACATTAACTCAAAAAACGCTTCAAACCAATTTGCATAAAACTTTTGTGAATTGTTCATATCTATTGACGTGAGCTCCTTTTCGTTTTTTATAAATTTTAGAATTTACGTTTCCGAGTTATGGAGTTTTTATTCATTAAAAAAAGGGGGATTTTCCAGTTTTCGGACAATTACTCAAAAATGCTTTCAGCAGTTCTCATGAAACTTTGGAGAATTGTTTTAAATTATATCTATTGATGTAAGCTCCCTTTCAATTTTTATAAATTTTAGATTTTACACTTCCGAGTTATGGGATTTTATTCATAAAAAAGGGGTGATTTTCCAGTTTTCGGACAATACCTTTAAAGTGCTTTGAGCAGTTTTCATTAAACTTTGGTGACTGGTTTATATCAATTAAGATAACCTCCCTTTAGTTTTTCACAAATTTCTGATACTAGTATGACATTGAGTTTATTTATATAGATTCGACCGTTGGTTTTCCGGGTTTGAATTGTTTTACACTAGTCATTTTGGGGCCCTTTATAGCTTCATGTTCGGTGTGAGCCAAGGCTCCTTGTTGAAGGCCGTACTTTGTCCTATAATTGTTTACTTTTTACATATTGTGACTTGGATGGATAGTTGTCTCGTTGGCACTCATACCACATCTTCTTATTTGTTGTTATATAAATATAAGAAGATGTGGTATGATTGCCAATGAGACAACTCTCCACCTGAGACCAAATGACATAGAAGTGAACAACTATAGGTCACCATACGTTATGTTTAGAACAAAACAGATGAGTACGGAAAATATGTAACGTCTTTGCAACTTGCAATTAACTCTATATATTTCTAACTTTGTATGACAGTAGTAAAAATAATTATTTTTGACATAATAATAATGCGAATTATAACAACACATATAACTTTCATCGTGGGTTTCGGTATTTTTTTTTACTTATTTTAATTTTATATATTTTGCAGGAGAAAGACCGAATTAGATAACGATTACGGTAAAGACGGATGCAATGAGATTTCTTTGTTTCACGGTACAACACCTGACAGTCTTGATAGTATTTCGGACAAAAGTACAACATCACGTTTAGGCCGTGGTAAAAAAGGCCGCGTGTTAGGAAAAGGAACGCATTTCTCAGTAGATGCTTCATATTCCGATTCCTATGCACAGCCTGATGACGAAGATCACAAATACATATTTTTGTGTAAAGTTTTGGCGGGAAAAACGTGTCCAGGAAAGGGAAATTATACCAAACCTCCTCAGCAGGTTAAAGGTGGACCTTTATATGATAGCTGTGTAGATGTTAAAAAGAATCCGAAGATTTATTGCATATTTCAAGACAGTCAGTTTTTTCCTGAATATCTTATTGAATACATATAACCATGAATGACAATGACGTCGGAATGTCAAAAGGGAAGGCTTCGTGCAAGAATGAACATACCTTCTACGATTGTCACATGTTTCCTGTAGATATTGTGTTTATCTTCATGTAATCTATATCATCAAACTCATTTCATATTTTGCCATTTAAAGACAACAATAACTTTACTCGTAAACTTAAGTAAAGTAATTTCGATCGGTAATTGATGTAGCTTACTCGTGTATGAAGCATCTAGGCCGAAGGGATGTATTGTTGACACATGCTGGAATCACTATGTTTGGAGTTCGTCCCGACGACTTCACTGTGATGTTTTTCAAAAATAATTGTACATGTGATATTTTGATGTGATATTTGTTTATCTGATTTGTACATACATAAACATGATTATTTGCAGGTAGTTGTATCAAAGCAGCTATTTATTTAATTTGATGACTAATTGTGGCATTCATACATGTACATGTACTACATGTACCATGCACCAATGAAAAATAATAAAAAAAATAAAAAGAAGATAGATAAAATATAGATGAAGGATGTAAAAGTGTTTGATTTTAGTTATTAATGAAATTTAATTGTTGGTACTTATCAAATGCTTTTGTTGTTAAAACATTTGCTTGTAAACGTATAAATAAAAATCTTTTATAGCATGCTTCTTGTTTCATTCAAGTTATTGTCTGCTATACTAGCTTTATGTTATGCTTAAGTGCACTTACAAATGTACTTGCTAAATATTGATTGATTCTTGTTTGCTTAACATACAGTGGCAAATATTTCATGCATGTTCAGGACGATCTTGCTAAATATAATAGAAGTTTGACTGAATGATTGCAAGCAAGTCTTAGAGTTTAAATTATAAAAACAACTACACGTAGCATCAATACTAATACTTTAATCTAATGTGAACAAGAGGAATGTTCCTATTCAAATACAAAAAATGTATGAACCCAAATGATATGATTAAAAGGAGATAGTGTGTATACAGCATTGAGAAAGCAACCCAACACCACAAAATCATCTAGACTGATCGACAGAGTTAGGAAGGGTCAATGCTCATAAACACAAGGTACAGTTAAAACGAAAGGGAGGCACATAAAAGATCGCAAAACACTAGACAGAAAACGAAAAAGTGATCAACACGAACCTTACCAAAAACCAGGGAGTTAACTCAGTTGCTGTGGTAGGATTACTGTTCTTGGCACCCAGCGTGTTTAAATTCATCTTAAGAAAAACTGAAAATTTACCATTTGACGGAATGTCTCTATTCCCGTTTGATTAAACATCAACCATCATATTTATTTACCGTTCTAAATCAAATGAAAATCTGAATCAAAACAAAAACACAGACAATACAAAGCATACTAAACAATAGATGACTGATACTTTCTAAACGTCCAGTGACAACTACCTATGCATAAAACAAAAGACAAGCGATGAATAAAGAAAACAAACAGTTATATATCAAACAAAATGACTAACTCGTCAGAAATAAGTTTTCAAATGAAAGTGTTGGATTGAACAGAGCTTACAGCACAACAACAAAAAAACCTGATTTGCTGAGCTGCCATTTCAGTTCTAATTAAGTATGGTATATATACAGTCCGCCAAAAGTTAAGCACCACCTATTTTTATTGCATCGAAATTTTTTTCATTTAAAAAAATCAGTTAATCCTCGAAAAAGAGAAAATATTCATGTAGCAATTTTGCTAACATATACCATAAACAAACCGTAGACTTAAGTTTGTTCACATATGCAGGTTCTATGCATTTGAAATTTGCGTTCATAGAAATAGTGAACATTACACAAATCAGAAACGGAATTTAAGTTCCACTGTGATTTCATTTTTTTACAACAATTAATCACCTAATATCATTAAAAGTCTCTGCAAATAATCTTTGGTATGTTCGGCAAATTTAATGTCAATATTTGAGTCAATAGGATGTGCAACACCCTCTCTTCCGGTACAGTTCCATAACACGGAGTCTCATACTCTGTACAAGCCTTCTGAACTTTAGTTGAGCGAATTTATTCCATTCAGCAACAATTGCGCTTCTTAAATCGCTAAGATTTTGCAAAGGTGGATCTCTGCGATTTAGATTTCTGCCAATAGCATCCCAGACATGTTCGATAGGGTTCATGTCTGGAGACATGGAAGGCCAAAAGATAGTGTCAATGGCTTCTTGCTCTTTGTACTCGGTTACAATCCTTGCCCTGTGTGGTCTAGCATTGTCGTAGCGGGGTGTTTAACATTGAAATGGTTACCTATGCAACTAGTACTCCTACTGGCATTTTGACATGTCAATTGCTTGGCAAGGTTCAGTCACATATAACTTACCCCTTGCCATATTTCACAGTGACTTGGTGAAGGTCAAATTTCACCTGTACTCGGGACAGTAGGAAGATGATTTAAAGGCATCGAAACAGTGTATTCGAAAAAGTGCAGATGACCTTTAATAAAAAATTGATTGGCGTGTTTATCGGAGTTTATTTTTTTTGGTCGTAATGAATTTTCTTAGTGTATGTTATAGGTAATTCATAACACCAAACATAAATATTTTTTCGCAATAGTTAGAAAAATATTGCCAGTTATATTTAGGTGGTGCTTAACTTTTGGCGGACTGTATATTAGAGTGAAATGTCCTAAATGAGGCGTTGATAAGTTGAAATGATATTATTCAATTGTGTTCTTATATGCAACTTCTCGACACAAAATGAAATAAATCCATTTTAGAATCTCATCCAGAAATTTCCCTTTTTTGCTTGTTGATGTTTATTTTCGTACAATTTGCATACCAGTATAAGATTGCTTACAATTGTGTACTACTGGGCATCGATTATTGACAAAAGACTTGAGGGCCAATAATTATGCATGAAAATAAGCATGTCGCATAAATTTATTTGATATATAGCTACATGTATGATTCAATGTTCGCTATGAGTTCTTAAATGCTGTTAAGCAGAAAATTATTTCGAGCCTCATTCACAGAACAATGGTTGGGTTTCACCGCTGGTCTAGGATATTCATTCTTGAATAAGGATTCAATTCAATCCTAAAATTTATTTTATTTGCAACAGTTTAAGGCGATGAACGACAAGAACCTCTTTTTGTAACCTTTTTTCCTTCGGGAATTGGGAAGAGTTTCACAGATATTGGACAGTCCTATCTCTTTATAGAATAAAATATTATGTAATTAATCATTGCACATACAAAATAATATACTAAAGGAAATACATGTCGTCAAATGGAAAGATTTTCAGAGTTATTACACAAGGAAAAGACTAGCTAAATATTTCGAAAAAGACCAAAACAGGATCGAAAACTTCAGACTCGCTCGTGACAAATTCAATGTCCCATAGATAAAGGAAAAATACATCAGATTGGAAACAAAAGTAAAGAATTTTGATATCTCTTAATTTCACAATTATATACGCTTGGTGTCTTTTGATTTTTTGTTAGCTGTTTGTGTGCTTCGTGCCGATCTGATGAGTCAAGTCCTTTCCAACAGATTTTTATACGACCGCAAAATTTTTATATTCGTATAATGGTATGACGTCGTCGTCATCGTCGTCGTCCGAATACATTTGATCTCCAGACAATAAATTGAGTACAAGAGTATGGATCTCTATGAAATTGTACCACAAGGTTCCATACAACAAAAGGAAGGTTGGGATTGATTCTGGAGGTTATGGCCCAAACCGTTTAGGAATCATGGACCAAAACTAGGATTTCTGGTTTCCTGACAATAACTTGAGTATTAGTCTATGGATCTCTATGAAATTGTTCCACAAGGTTCCATACCAAAAAAAAAACCGAATAGACTTTGGGGGCTATGGCCCTAACCTTAAGGAAAAAGGGACAAAAACAATACTTTTCTAATACTTTGTATGAATTGCTTATTTCTTGACAAATTTCAAATGGGTTTAATTGAAAGTCTTGAATTCTAGGGGTTCTTTTTAAATATCATGAATCTAACCGTATAATTATTTAGATTTTGGGTTTTGGTCCGCTTTGAGGTCCAAGGAAAATTATAAGATTAATTAAACTTTGTTTGATTTCATCTAAAATTGAATTCTTAAGGTTCTTTGATATGCCGGCATCTAAAAAGTAAAATCACAAAAATACTGAACTCCGAGGAAAATTCAAAAAGGAAAGTCCCCAATCAAATGGCAAACTGATAAAAAAAAACAAACACATCAAACGAATGGATAACAACTGTCATATTCCTGACTTGGTACAGGCATTTTCTTATGTAGAAAATGGTGGATTGAACCTGGCTTTAAAGCTAGCTAAACCTCTCACTTGTAAGACAGTCGCTTCAAATTCCATTATATTGACAACGATGTGTGAACAAAACAAACAAAATCAATAGGTAAAAATGTCACAAATAGGGGTAAATAGTCTAATTCGGTAGGTCACATTAGGGAAAAGAGAACGGGAATGTAGTTACGACATAAGGAACATATCCGATATCATCTGTGAAACGGATATTCCATAACGGTCAACCAACTCGTGATGGCGTCCGTTAAATTTACAAAGTAATGATTTCAACTTCACCATTTGGAACTCTTGGTGTAAAAATGAAAATTCACAATTCGGAAGCTGAAATCATCTCTTTTGTCGTAAAGTTTTGTTTTCAACCGACCCTCATAGTCAATTTCTAGATATAAGTCATAATCAAATGGCAAAATCAAAAGCCCAAACACACCCAACGAATGGATAACAACTGTCATATTCCTGACTTGGTACGGCATTTTCTTATGTAGAAAATGGTGGATTGAACCTGGTTTTATAGCTAGCGAAACCCCTCACTTGTATGACAGTCGCATCAAATTCCATTATATTGACAGCGATGCGTGATTAAAACAAGAAGACACAATAGGTAAAAATGTCAAAAAATAGGGGTACAGCAGTCAACATTGTGTTATCCTCTTAATCACTATAAAAACAAACAAATGTAACGAAGAAGCACAAAAAGGCATACATCAAAATTAAAATCCTCATTTTGCTTATATTATACGATTTTATTTATCTATGTAAAATCCATCCATAAAGGACGCACAGGTAGACATAAAATAATTTTGTCGTTCAAAGTATGAGGGGATACATAAATACAGAGTCACGTAAAATGGATATAACAATAAACAGACTTAACAGTAAAAGTAATATTAATAAATAAAATAAAATAATTGTGTGGTACAAAGTATGACGATATACATAAGTTCAGAGTCACGTCAAATGTATATCATAAAAAAACAGACTCAACAGTAAAAGTAATATTTATAAATAAAATAATTTTGTCGTTCAAAGTATGACGGGATACATAAGCACAGAGTCACGTCAAATGGATATCTCAAAAAACAGACTTAACAGTAAAAGTAATATTAATAAAGATAAATAAAAGAATACTATAACACGTTATTAAGATGATAAACAACGTCAGTATGCAAAATCTATACTTCAAGACCATCGTGTATTATTTGTGAAGCTGATACGGAATATTCATCAACAAGTTCTTGGTACCTTCCGATGAACTTTTTTAGAAAAAGGACGAGACGTTCTTTGACATACCCCTGGTATCTAACCGTGTATTTAGATTTTTAATTTTGGGGCCAGTTTTCAAATTGGTCCACATTAAGGTCCAAAGGATAAGCGAACCCCTCAAAATTAAACTTTGTTCGATTTCAACACAAATTATGTTCCGGGGATTCTTTGATATGCTTATCAAGCCTTCAATTTAGATTTTTGATTTTTGGCCCGGTTACATGTATCATATTTGTCCACATTAAGGTCTAAAGGGTATCTAACCGTATATTTAGATTTTGGGTTTTGGTCCGCATTGAGGTCCAAAGGGAATTATAAGATTAATTAATCTTTGTTTGATTTCATCTAAAATTGAATTCTTAGGATTCTTTGATATGCCGGCATCTAACCGTGTATTTAGATTTTTAATTTTGGGGCCAGTTTTCAAATTGGTCCACATTAAGGTCCAAAGGATAAGCGAACCCCTCAAAATTAAAATTTGTTCGATTTCAACAAAAATTATGTTCCTGGGATTCTTTGATATGCTTAATCAAGCCTTCAATTTAGATTTTTGATTTTTGGCCCGGTTGCATGTATCATATTTGTCCACATTAAGGTCTAAAGGGTCCCAAATTAACTATAGTTTGATTTTAACAAAAATTGAATTGAAGAGGTTCTTTGATATGCCGAATCTAAATATGTATTTAGATTTTTTTATTTTGGGCCCAGTTTTCAAGTTGGTCCAACGCACTGTGACAAATTAAACTTTATTAGATTTCCTCAAAAATTAATATATGGGGTTCCTTGATATGGATTTTGGGCCATGTTTTCAAATTGGTCCACATTGAGGTCCAAAGGGTCTAAAATTAAACTTTCTCTCATTTCATAAAAAATTGATTTTTTTTTTTTTTTATATGCTGAATCATAATATGTAAATGTCCAATTTCAATTTTTTCAGTTCTTAGACCACATTCATCATGTGTCAGAAGCCTAAGCTATGTCAAATATTAAGTCACAGTCTAAATTCAGAGCTGTATTGCACAATTAACAGAAATTGTAAGTAGCTATATATATAGATTCATAGTTAAAAATAGATACAGCATAAATTCGAATTTTAGAGAAGAAATTATGTTTAAATATAGTTTGAAATTTACTTTTCATTATTAGATATTTTGAAAAATAATTAAAGGTAAGTTTCATAGATTTTTAAAGACATTGTATTAATGGTGAATGGTATTTTGGAAGTGGTATTTTTCATTTGTTTTTGTGAATTTTTTTAAGAACTTCGTGGTAGGTTTGTTTGTTATTCTGTATGAATTAAATTTTATAATGCTATTCATCCACCGACTCTGTGAGACCCTCATCGGTAGTCAAGGTCGTATAACACCCCCTAGTAGTAGAATGCTATATATATATATTAATCCTGCAATCGACCTTTCTACTATACCAATACAGGTGTACAGATAACACGAAGCGATATACGTATACTAGACGTATATAGTCTCCTGGTATCCTGCTTCTGTTGCGAGCGAACTGTTTACGTCACAGTTCAATTTGGGGTCTTCATTGCGGTCCGCGTTGAAGTCATGTCGATTTCTTTCAAAAACAAATTCACGATTGGGATGGAAAAAAATGTACAAAATTAATTGTAGGATAAAGACAATAACTGTTTAGTGTCTTAAAATATCAGCTGTATTTGTACTCGGCTCAAAACAGGAGTAATTATAGCTCGCTGAAGCTCGCATTACACATGTTTCTTAGCCTCGTACAAATACAGCTGATTTTTAAGACACTAAACAGTTATTGTCTATTTATTGTTCTTTTCATGAATCAAATAGTGGCGCTTGACAAAACTTCTATTATTTTCAGAAAATGAACTCATGGATCGCGTTTTTAGTAGGATTTGATTTAATGATAGATGTACATGTAAATGAATTGTTGCCGTGATACTTTCGTCAAGGTTTAAAGACCAGTGAGCGGTTTATGTGCCACATAAAATCCTAGAGGGGATAGATGCAAAATCTTGTTAAGTGTATACCATGCTGCCTGCTTTCAAAACCAATAAGACGTGTAGTTTTAGAAGAGGTTAAAGAAGGAAACGGAATTTAAACTAATTTTGAAGGTATTCTGCCTTTCCCAACACAATGAAAACGATCGATTAATAGTTGGGCTGTTGATTACGCAAGGTCAAGATATAAATATGTTAAGCATGCTCAATTCACGGAGTTATACCTTTAAAAAGTGGAGGAAGTTAAATGACTAAAATTCCAGTGACAATTTTGTTTGGAATACTTATAAAAACAAGTACCCACCAATTTATCGATATCGCCTTTCCGTTTATAGACCACGTTATTCCTTTTTGTAGCTCTCCTCGAGAATTCATTTGTTTCAAGTATATGGAACCATTTATAATTTATGGTTAGGTTAACACGTTTGGCTAGTGTTAGGGTAAGCCCCTTACCCCCCTCCCCCTTTTCCCGATTTTTGTTTTGATATATTGCTAAACGGTTGTTTTTGTATTTTGTTTAAATTTATTAGGACAATTTATGATCATTGATTTGATAGTTTACTAGGCTAACGAGGCGGAGTTAGACTTTGAAATAAAAACCTCTGAGATGGAAGTTAAAGCACTGGCCTAAGCTCCTCATATTCTTTGCTTTTCATGTGACAAGCGACACATGGCCTGACTGGAGAGTGCAACTACTAAGAAATCATTCAGTTAACGCACTCCTCTAAAAATAACAGAAATTAACTCACTCGAAGATCAAAGGAAAAATTACCATTCATGTTACAATTTATAACTTCCTTTAGAACAAAATCCAAAGTTTACATTTGTCATTCAGAAACACTAAACCAATGGATAACCAACTGGAACAATCTATGAAAAGTTCACTGTTATAAACGCTCCTCGCTTGACGACGTACATGCAAGTACCCGTTAAACTATAACGAAGAAATTTTTTTTCACGGTTTCAATTCACAAGGAATTTAAGGTGTTTCTGCCATGACATCTTATTGGTCCAATTTTCATAATTTGATAAATTGACATGCTTTTAAACTTACACTCTTTTCACATGCATGCTAAATTCAAATCGGATATTATGGAATCTGATGTATATTGTCGTGGGATCCGAGCATGAAATAATAGTATATGAACAATATATGATAACTCACCAGGGTTTATTCAGATGATGCAGCAATACACAAAGTACAGTTTAAACAATCAATGCAATCAACATACAATCAATACATGTGGTTAAAGGTGAAGAGTCAGAATGTATGCGCACTACGTCATCGGTTCACGATGAGGTCTATATAAATCATGGACTAGTTTAGTAGTATATACATTGGTGTTCAGCACCACAATCGCCCCATCTTTGTAGAACCCATACGCAACTATTATCAGCACCGGCAGTGCGCATGCGTCAAATTTGGCCACAATCTATATCGACAAATTTACTATAGATTATTAAAGGAAATCTTCAGTTTTGATTAGCTGTCAGTAAATAACTTTAAATTTCTTTTTCATTGGCATCAATTTTGAAAGTTCAATTTTTAAGCTTTCTACAGATCTAATTTGTATTTTGATAAGGATTGCAGAAGTTTGTTCCATTTTCAATTAAAAAACACCGGGTACACGACCTATTACTTCATACAATACAAAACAAAAAATGTGTGCACATGGGTTTTCATATATGAATAGACATTAAATCTTTATAAGAAACAACTTCATTCGCACGTATATTTATTCTCTGGTTTTAAATCTATCCAACGATATAAATTTCATATTTAACAAAATTTTGTGAATCAATTATTCCTTTTTTATTCAAAAATCGAGTTGCGATCATTTTCTGAAGTTGGCCAGAAATAATCAAAGTCATACCAGGTAAATATTCATGGATAAATTATTAATACATGTCCATGTGATGACTCTCTGTAGTTTGTGATTTTTTTTCGTGAAGGTTAGCCTCTTCTTTTCAAATTTACTTTATAAATTGTAAATTTTAATGCACAAAAGTTTCAAATGGGTCAAAAAAATATATTCTCCAAGATAAACTAATTACCAAAGTCTGAAAAGAATAAGACAAGGGCAGAAATATGCTGCATATGTGCCAGTGTGGACTATATACGAAAATATATTTATATAGTATATGATAGTTTAAAGATTACAAAACGGCAATCGCTTAAAATTTAAATAAATTGAACTAGATAATTTAACTGTTTACGAAGCAAAATGTTCGATACATACATGTGATATATATTAGTCTATGGCTTATTTGATGCATATTCTCCTTTTATCCACTTAACTTTTAGAAAATAAATCGCATTGAATAAAGTAAATATTATTCTTTATTTGTCTCCGTCCTTTCAAAAGTTTCTGTCGCGAAAAATATTTAATTTTATATTTGAACATTTATATAAAATTTGTGTTAAAAAGGACACTTATTTTGATTATTTTTCTGTTAATGTAAAGTGCATGACTGTACATGTTTGTACATGTATTTGCAGAATTTTAAATTTTGAAATTATCGAATTAATAAGATAATTGGTATTGTAAAAATTTAGAATTAGGCGCGAGAACACAGTTATTTCGTAGTGCATTTCTTTTAGACAATAAAGTCAAATTTAAAAAATCGCACCTGCTCTATCTCAAAATGATTTTTACAGTGTTGTGTACTACTATTGGGACACATAATATCAAAATTATAGAAAAGTATACCAGATCTAACTCAAAATATTGACAATTCTGTGTTAATGGGGTCTAAAATTCAGTTTGACAGCTTCAAACATACTAGTTTTTGACCTTTTTTACCTGGACCAAATCACTACTTAACATAAAGATTCAGCACCCAAATTTTTTAACATGTAATTTCATCCCCTCACTTAATCGATTTCATGCATAAAATATAAAAAAAAATTTACAACGAAAATCTAAGGACGATAACTGTGTCCTCGGACCATTATACTTGAAGACAGATGTCTGCGACCTCTGTTGTTTCGACTAGCATGTTTTCTAAAGATATCCGCGTGAAGTCCATAAATTGCAACATGTATTTGGTCACCTGGTGTGAATTTTAGATAAAAATGTCAAGTTTAAATCCGTTGTTAAAACTTTCCTTTAGTATAGCATTGCAGATCAGTAATCATTTTTTCCAGGCAGCGCCCCTCCCCCTATCTTTTTTTTTTATTATACTCGGAACGTTACTGTAAACATTTCTTCTGAAGGACATTTTTATGTTTTTAGTCGGCATGCAATAAAGTTTTTGGAAAATATGCTGATTAGTTTGAGAATATCATTATATAAATTGATTAGTCTGTGCTTTGATTGACTTCTATCTAAAAAAAAAACCCAAGTAATCTATGACTATATATCATTATTGTTAGTGAGAGACTATCCTTGCATCAACGAACTTGTGAAACTTGTAGAAATATTGTTGAAACTGAGGAATATGTATTGTTAGAGTGTCCATTGTATGATGACCCTGATCTTTTTTAGAAAAATTTTGTCAGAACATCCAAACTTTTAAACTTATTATATACAAATGTAAGTGCTTTTATAAAATATAACCAGACAATGGATTTAATGATATGTATTTTTGGTTATCATAATCTCATATTTGTCCTTTTTCGACTTTATATTTTGTATGTTTAAATTCGGTAAAATCGAATTTTATCATCTGGAAATTCAGTCAGTATATACAACTCGTATTTATGCGGAACCAAACATGTTACAATGTCATATGGTTATATTAATATTGTTTACTTAGGGTTGTTAAATTATTTACGAGTGTCAACATTGTCTTTACAAACTCAGCATGTTGTCTTGATAAGATGTCACACACAGAAAAGACTGAACCTCGGATAAGAAAAATTGAAATCATGCGCGATAACTCGTACTGGATTACACTGAGCAAAATAGTTGGCCATGAGGTCAGGGTTGAATCAAACGGCTAGAAAAAAAACACTGTCTGTGTACTTGTTATCCATATAGTGATATTGAAATTAACGATGTCTCATATATACACATACAATTGCATAAAAGTTCATGCAAAAATCCTCATTATAAAAGATGAATACATATAACACAATTAATGTCTCATAGTTCATGAAATACGAAAAATAAACGGTTCATAGAATAAATATGTCCATTCCTCTCTGGAAACATAATCCAACGCGATAAAAACATAGTTCGACACTATTTTTTCAACCAGTCTAACAAGATTCTCTTTGTCCTGGACACTGATGCGTCAGACATTGCCATTGGTGCCGTCTTCTCTCAGCTACAAAATGGTCAGGAAAAAGTCATATGATATGCGAGTCATTTTCTTATGAAACTTCAGAGGAAGTATTGTACAACCCGCAAAGAATCTTAACCATTGGTTAAATTTTGCCGACACTTTAGGCATTATTTGCTTGGACGACGTTTTGTTTTAAGGACAGACCACAATAGTCTTGTTAGGTTGATGAGGTTCAACCATATTGAGGGACAACTGGCGAGATGGTTGGAAGAACTTGCACAGTTCGACATGGAGATTGTTCATCGCCCCGGGAAAAAAACCATCTTAATGCAGATGGCCGAAGTCGGGTACCAGATTGTCTTGAAGATTGCGACTGTAATGACGCAGGTGCTGACGTAGAGAACACTTGACGTGTAAAGGTTGTCAGTATATTGTCAAAGGGCTAATACTCAGTGGAGCAGTTTCCTAAACGACTTTGACGATGTCATACCATTAGCAAAGCGACAAGTTTGTCCACTTGAAGTCAGAACAACTACTGTCAGAGAAGATCCAAATGTTAAGTCTGAGGAGTCCTTCACCTCATCCATTCAGGGGCTCACAGCTTCATCTTTTAGTGAAGGGCTCTGAGGAACATGATATGACTCAACCTAATATTGACGGAGATGCTATCCATACCAACTGGATGCAGAACTATAGTCCACATCATCTACGACTACTGCAGTTACAAGATTCAGATCTTTTCCCTCTCATAGAGTGGATAGAAAGTCAGTACGACCCTAGTGATGCTGAGCTGCGATTACAGAGCCCAGCAACCCGAGCTCTATGGTTACTCGGTTCCTGTTTAGAAGTTATTGACGGTGTTCTTTATTACAAATAGATCAACCAGTCGGAACGAAAATCATGCTTGGTTGTACCGAATAGTTTAATATCTGATGTTCTCCTACATTGCCATGATTCAAAAGTAGCGGGACACCTTGGACAGCAGAAAACGTTGGACCGTGTGAAGCAGTCGTTCCACTGGTATCACCTCCATTCAGACTGCATTGACTATGTTAAGTCATGCCATATTTGTAACCCGAACAAAAAGGCTCACATTAACTCCCGAGCTGCATTAAATAAGTTTCATGCTGGCTGTCCTATAGAACGTATTCACCTAGATATCTTAGGGCCCTTTAATACCAGTGAGAGTGGAAATCGTTACGTCCTTACGATGATTGATCAGTTCTCGAAATGGATTGAGATGGCCGCACTACCTGAGCAATCAGCACTTCTCATAGCTAAATTGTTGTGCATTTTATAATCACATTCGGATGTTCTTTGGAGGTCCTCACTGACCGGGGCCGTAACTTTGTGATGGCAATCTGTTAAAGGCACTCTGCGAAATTCTGGAAATTGCAAAAACCAGGACGATTCCTTACCATCCTTCATCAAATGGGCAGGTCGAGAGATACAACACTGTGGTGTTACAAATGATACGTTGCTACATTCAGAAGAAGAACCAGTTGATTTGCCATTACTGACGATGGCATTACACTCAATGGTAAACCAACAAACCGGTTATATACCTAAAAGAGGGACGAAAGATACCAGAGGGACAGTCAAACTCATAGATCGAAAACAAACTGACAACGCCATTGCCAAAAAAAAAAAGACAAACAGACAAATAATTGTACAGATGACACAACATAGAAAACCAAAGACTAAGCAACACGAACCCCACCACTAATCGTCTCATGTTAGGAAGAGAAACAATTCAGCCAATACAGTTACTGCTTGGGACTGTTTCTTGTTCCGTCAGGAAATTCGATCCCGATTCCTGGGTAGCACATCTGGCAAAATCATTAAATGAGGTGCATAAACTTGCTCGTGAAAACCTTAGGACAACCCAACAACGACAGAAAACTAAAGAGATATATCAGAGATCTGCGACTGGCACTCAATCAATATCATACCGGAGACTTAGTGTACAAGATTGACTCATCGACTAAGATAGGACACAGTAAGAAATTTCGATCTCCACGGATAGGACCTTATTTAGAGTTTTCAGATCGCTTTCCTCTTTATACAATAAAGGACCGAAAACGAGAGTCTGTGATTCACCATGACCGCCTGACGAGATGTAATGACAATTTGTTCTATGACACACAAGTTTTGTGCATGCTGACGAGAGTACAGATTAAAACCCACTTATAGATCCTGACAAAACCCTTCTTTACTGCAGTGGACAACTTCTACAGAACCTTGATTTGTTAAGTGATGTTTCTCTGAATGATGAACTCCAGCAGCTTTTTATTGACCAGGAGGATTTGGATGATGTAGCACCACAGGGGCTACTAGCCTCGTCTACTAATGAGATTTTCTCATTTCAGAAGTTGCAGGTCATACTAGTAGTCTAGATGTTCAGGGGACCAGGTCCCCGACCACCCGTCATGACTATCCATGTACCAAAAGGGGGCGAATAATAAAGCCTCCGGCTCGGTACACTGATTTTCAGTAGTTTTGTAAAAAATTGCTACGTAGTGTACATATTGTATACAGTATTTGATTTTATAAACTTACGTTATCTTTTGTCTCTTGCAGTTTCCCACAAATATGGAGATGACTTTCTTTCATTATATGCTCATGGAGAGTCAATTAGTGATGATAGTTCTTCTAAAGCATCAGAGCTTTCTGATATGATGGTCATTGATAAAGTTGGGTATGGGGACACAACAGACGAACCATCTGAGAACTGTGAAGTGCATGACGAGGAAGTCTACCAACTATCAGAGATCTGCAGGGGCCCCAGGTCCCACACCGTGTACTGTCACTGCATCCAGTTCAGCAGCAATTGAAAGTAATTCGATAACGACATTGAGGAGTCGATCACATTAATGTTTTGTGTATGGATTAGTGACACATGGCAAGATGACACGCCATGTCTTAAAGACACATTTGCAATGATATTGGGAACCACACACGGCCTGCTGGAGCTGTGAAGTTCAAGAGGCTCAAGCCGGTTTTTTGGCGCACTGACATACAATGAAACATGGGCAGAAAGTATCGTATTTGACGGAGACCATATGCATCTTTGGTGCCAGCTTATTTTGGGTTCACTCCATCAAATGAGGGCATGGTTAGAATATCCCACCCCTTGACAACCTCTTGGATAACATTTTACAGAGAGAATTTTACACTTTCGTGAAAAACCAATTTTCACCTCATGAACTTCAACTTTTGACCTTCTGGGGCGATAAGTACTGTCCTTCATCAGTGCTGACTTATATTTGCAATCCAGCAAATCATCAAATCTGTATTTTCAACTGGAAACTGATAGCAGTCTCATGTCCTGAGTCGGGGCAGTGAAACAGCAAAGACTTTTTCTACAGAAACGACGATTCACTGACATATGAAGGTGCTACCATTACCGAGTCAGTTTCACTGTCTGAGGAACAACTTGTTTTCGTAGATAGCCATTTTCATCTAGATCAATACTCAGAAGGATGAGTCTAAGAATCTTTCAACACCTACAATCAGTAGTGGCACCTGGCTGCTCTCAATGTTTCTATTATGGGATGGCAAATTACGTTTTTCGTCAAGATGGAACAACTGGGCTTCGGACGTGGGCTTTGCCCGTTGTGTTTACGTCTCTTTCGGTATACATCCACATCTTGCTGCAGAAGGCATATCCAAGAGGCAGATGGATCAACTGGACTCCCTGACAGATAACCATTTATGTGTTGCCATAGTTGAAGTTGGACTTGATTACACTACAACCTGCATTTGTCGTCCCTGTCGTAATCCTAGCAGGTGTAAAGAAGATGCACGTCGTAATCAGGAGGAGGCCTTAATACACATGTTGCTCCTAGGCAAGAGGAAAAGTTTTCCTGTTATAATTCATTGCAGAGATTTCGGTAATTGTTCGGCCGCCAAACGGACGTTGGAAATAATATTCCACCATGACCACCCTGACATGAAATTTTATTGCCACTGCTTTGAAGGAACTATTGAGGAACTGACTGCTTGGCAACATTTACCAAGTATAATTTTCGGTGTATCTGGCAAGTTCATTCGGGACAATACCGGTTTAGAAATAATTCCTAGGATTCCACCACACCAGCTTGTGCTTAAAACTGATTCACTTTTCTTATTCCCGTTCTCATGCTGTCCAGTAAACTACCCATTCAATCTACCAGTGATGTGGACCGTAAATGACAATGCTTTGAAATTCTTTCAGATGCCAAAACAAAGACAATCTTGTTAGACTGGTTGGGAAAATAGTGTCGAACTATGTTTTATATCGCGTTTGATTATGTTTCCAGAGAGGAATGGACATATCTATTCTATGAACCGTTTATTTTTCGTATTTCATGAATATCACTACATCATCCAGATAGACCAAAACTTGATTCCAGGTAAGTCCCCGGAGTACTAATTGCATCGCTCGTTTGAAGGTAGCAGGAGCGTTACAAAGGCCCATTCCCATTCGCATGTGCTCGAATCAGCCATAGCGTGTTATAAAGGCTTGTTTTTTTTTCTGACCTGATTCCTGTAGTTCTATTTGTTAGTATACACTGATAAGGTCAAGCGTGCAAAAGGTTGTTGCACCTTGCAAAGAGTCCAAACAATCCTTGATGATAGGTAGTGGAAAACAATCTGTCACCGTTCGATCAGTCAAGACCATATAATCGACGCAACATCTAACGGATCCGTCACGTTTTCTTACAAGTTAAGGGGCTGAAGACCACTCCGATGAAATGAGCACATATTCCTGTTTCAAATCCTGGAATCCCAGTGGTGTGCGACGCATTCTATGTTTGACTGGCGGTGAATCTTTTGTGTAAATGTTATGCTGACTGCAGTTAAACACCTAGGTATCTAAATCGTGTTTTGAAAAAACGTCTTCAAATTCAAGCAACAATGATCGTTATGTAAATATCTGATCATCTTTCAAATTTGTGATGGAACGGTCGTATAAATCTTGCAGATGACCTGGTAACGGCATATCAGACGGCTCATATTACTGATCATTAGAGTTCGCTGATGGCAGATGAACTTGTTTTATGTTAAAGGTATCCTTGGTGGACGAGTTGTTATCGATAATTTCATCTACTGGTTCAGCGTAGCCCAAACGGGACCTCCTTTTTATCTTAACATGAAGTTTAAGGATTAAAGATTTAAAAACCAGTTCAAACGATTTAAACGCTTATTAAATATTTTTTTCCATTTTACAAATAGCACGAATACACTGTCCTACAAAATCCTCTCAATGTGCAACTTGAGACTTAAACCAGTATCCCATTAGGATGATTTTAAGGCGGCGTCAAGCAATAAGTGACTCTATAGGTAATTCATCCAAATAAATGTGAATATGAACAGCAAAATGTCTTCAATATAATAACCACACTGTACCTATTTTTCTCAAAGCAAACTATGATATATTTAACTACAAAATTTATCATTATCTATCTACATTTAAAATTATAGTATACACATGTATAAATATGCTGGCAAAGGATACATGGTATATAAACAGGTTCAGTGTTTTGAAAACAGGGAATAATTAGGCGTTTTAAAATCAATATACAATAAGTTGAAACTTAGCATTTTAGTATTCTTTTGTTCCAAATTATTTTGTTATATGTTACACTTTAAATGAAGGTTACTGTATGTGTAACTTATCTCTTTATAAAAAGTTGTCATGCAAGACGTAATTAACAGCGAAGGCAAGGCTGTCATTCGGTATATCGAGAAAAATAATCGTGAAAAAAATAAGTAATGGTGGTCAAGTATTGTGAATGGATCGTGAAAGATCTGGTACAGGATCAGGAAGGAAATCATATCGAGAAGACATATGCAACGTCAGTAAATAATCTGATTTAATGAATTATAATGCAAAATATTGGAATAAAAAATTGCCTGTCAAAATGGTTCAACATTATGATCAGTATCCGAAAAAAAATCATGGTTTAAAAGTACACCATTTGTACAAAACTACAAAAGGCAGACTGCTCATCGATCGAAATTTCAATGAAATAAAAATGTAAACAAACATGATTTTTTTCATATTTTGAATACATAAACTACTTTTCTCTTAAAAATATCGTTCATTATTACTGTTAAAATGATTCTTAAAGTTGTTTTGTTTTAGTGTAATCAGAAACTTTGCAAAAATGGGAATATTTAAAAAAAAATGATATTTGGGATCGTGAAAAATCGGGTACAGCTATTTCATGATCGTGAAAAGGATCGTGAAAGATCTGTTGCCGCTTTTTTGTTATTGCAAAAATCCACGAAAACGATCATATCATTCTTTAAACACATGATAATTTATATTTGTAATCGTTATATCACAAGATTGGATTTTCATGACTTATTCCGCTTAAGTTTTTTTGTGAATAAGGCTATGATGGTTCGATGCCAGTGGATCTGATTATTTGATGATACCACAATGACTAGTTGTCCTACAACACCAAAAGTCCGTCCTGCATAAGTTTTATGTCGTATGAAAAGTTTAGATTGTCTTATCTGATTTCCATTAATTTTTATACACAGTCATATCTATAAAACGAAGATCCTTGTTGATTTTTGGAAAGATTTGGAAAAATACATTGTTTAAAAAACACTGCAGGAAACAACTCTTATATAACTGACTTGGCACAAGCATTTTCATAAGAAAATGGTGGATTAAACCTGGTTTTGTAGCTACCTAAAACGCCCATTTGTATGATTGTTGTTTAATGTTCCTGCTTATGACCTGCTAGTCAAATGCGTTTTGTTAAAATATACTTTTTCACTTATTTGGGTGGTTTGGAAAATGTTGTTTGTGCTGTATTTAGACCCCTCTACCAAGAAATTTGTTTTGCATCCACACGTATAAAAATTGCGGTTTTTATCCAACGCAACCATAGGTATGAACGTTGTTTTCAATTTAGACTTATATATATATATATATATATATATATATATATATATATACAAGTAACAAATCAAAAGAAATATGTCTGTCTAAATGATTCAACTTCCTTAATAATACTGTGCCTTACGTTAAAGAAAAATACAGTAGTTTTTAAGAAAACACAAAAGGCGACACACAATCCTATGAGAATCTTTAAGAAAAAATCTCGTTTTGTACCTATAATGGTCACATTTCAATATTGCATAATATATTTGAAACTTGATCTTTATTGTGTCAGATAGTCCAGTTAAATAAAAGAATGTTATAACTTAGAAACGTTCATATTATTTTTGAAAAAAATATACTTTTGTCGATTTTTAATCAAAACTGATCGTAAAGGATCAGGCAATGCATTATTTAAATCGTGAAAGACAAGGCGTGACCAGACTTGGTGATCAGAAAACAACTTTTCTTTAACCAATTGATATACTTGTAATTGGTTGGAATGTGTAATTACTTACTAACAACGTAAATTTATGCTTTCATTTTTTGGTAATTTTTTTGGTCTTTTGGAAAATGTTGTTTGTGCTGTATTTAGACCCCTCTACAACGATATTTGTGGTATTACTTCTTTGCCGCAAGATTATTGTTTTCTATTTGGTACTAAATTAATATTAAGATCCATTTTGTTACATCTTGTGATAAATTTATTTGTCAATCGTCAATGGCAGTCAGCAGGGTTTAAGAACATCAGTTGTTCGACCTGTTAGTCAAATGCGTTTTGTTAAAATATACTTTTTCACACTTTTTTGGTCTTTTGGAAAATGTTGTTTGTGCTGTATTTAGACCCCTCTACACCGAAATTTGTTTGTTCTGTATTTAGACCGCTCTATAAAGAAATTTGTTTTGCATGCACACGTATAAAAATTGCGGTTTTTATCCAACGCAATCATAGGTTTGAACGTTGTTTTCAATTTAGACTTGTTTATATATATATATATATATATATATATTACCAAAAAAATGAAAGCATTGATTTACGTTGTTAGTAAGTAATTACACATTCCAACCAATTACAAGTATATCAATTGGTTAAAGAAAAGTTGTTTTCTGATCACCAAGTCTGGTCACGCCTTGTCTTTCACGATTTAAATAATGCATTGCCTGATCCTTTACGATCAGTTTTGATTAAAAATCGACAAAAGTATCTTTTTTTCAAAAATAATATGAATGTTTTTAAGTTATAACATGCTTTTATTTAACTGGACTATCTGACACAATAAAGATTAAGTTTCAAATATATTATGCAATATTGAAATGTGACCATTATAGGTACAAAACGAGATTTTTCTTAAAGATTCTTATAGGATTGTGTGTCGCCTTTTGTGTTTTCTTAAAAACTACTGTATTTTTCTTTAACGTAGTGCACAGTATTATTAAGGAAGATGAATCATTTAAACAGACATATTTCTTTTACTGATTTGTTCCACCTTTTGAAAATACAGCAGATTTTTCACAGATTTTGAAGTAGAATTAAACTTAATTCGTACACGATCCTATACCAGGTCTTTCAAGATCCATTGGCAATGCTTGAACACCGCTAGGTATTCTTTCACAATCAGTTTTCTTGATATACCGAATGACACCCGTGGAAGGAATACGATAAAATAATTATCAGTATATTCATTAAAGGATTGATCATCCATGCGTATGAAATATAAAACATGGTTAAAATGCGTTTTAGATATATTACCTGTAAATAATGTCAATTGTTGTTAAAGTACGTTCGTAGTTTGTTCGTTTGCATATGTTGAATATAGAGACGAAGTATATATAAATATATATATATATATCAAATGTTGGCATTGGTTGAAGACACATTATCATCATTCATTGCAAGGTTACTTCAACACACTTATAACCATCAGACAAGTAAGTATCATTTTCATCTTTTAGAATTCCATAAACTATGTCCCCTGAATACATTTTGATCATTCTTATCTTAATTCGTATACTTATAATCGACAAAAAAATTTCATGCATTGATTTTTGATCAAAAACTTCCCTTCGTCACTTTCCATTCGGCGTAACCACAACCCCGTCCTTTTTCCCCCGAATGTGACCTACCGAATAAGACTTATAACCGGGTTTGTACTTACGTGAGTGATACGATGCCACAAGTTGACCAGGACTTGCTTACCCTTCCGGAGCATCTGCAATAACCCCGAGTGTTTGATGGGGCTCGTGTTGCTTAGTCTTTAGTTTTCTATGTTGTGTTTTGTATACAGTCGTTTGTCTTTTGGTCTTTTCTTTTTTTGCCATAGCGTTGTCAGTTTATTTTCGACTCATGAGATTGAATGTCCATTTGGTCTCTTTCGCCTCTTATGCTGTGCGTGTACCGAATTTCTAACATTATATGTCATGGTTAAGTTCACTGCATATGGAAAAGCTGTCGGCGAATTAGAGTGCGGGAAGAAAATAATTTAAAAGCAGTACATTTTTTGAAGATTGTGATAAAATAAAGGATTGTCTTTCAATAGAAAGTATATGTACACGTGTTTTATAACAATTAAAAAAAAACCCAACATATTAAACTTTTGTTGTTATATTTGAAGTATCATTTTACTTTGCATTTGGCCGTTTACCTGGTTTAAAAAAGGTTCAAATGGCTAAATCTTGATAAGTTACATTGTAAAATGATTTAAAACAAGATTTCAGATATTTATTTATATTCATATAAGAAAGACCATATAAATAGTTTACTTTAAATCGTTTTTCACAATGAAGTGACCTTGGTTCTGTTTGATTGGATGAATTGATAAAATGAAAAGATATCATTTTTTTTAGAATTGGTACACAGTGTTTGCGTGTATCTTTTAATGGACGATTTAAATAGAGGATATTTTAATCAATGGAACATGCAACATTGATATTCAAAATCACATACTGCAGATATATTCCTAAATTAGGTCATTATTTATAGACACTGGTTTTGGAAAATATTAACAAACGGTCCAACCATTGATGAAAGCTCTTACCAAAATTTCAACATGTAGAATTCCAATTCAATTAATAGGGGCAATCATGCATGTATTTGTTCCGGACCACATGAATATTTAGACCGTATACTTATAATGGTCTTACAATACGAGTATGGTCTGGTTGTTTTTGCAATACGATGAAGGTTAAAAAGTTACCTTTTCTGTAAATGGCATAATTTGTGACCCTTCAAGGTGTCATAAATTAAGAGTTTCTAAAAATGAAATTTTAACTTCTGTAATCATATGGTAATCATTATGACATGATTAATAAAATAAAGTGACTTTTACTCATAAGGTGAAGTTATAGTAATCGCATTTTACATTGTCATTATCGATTTCTTTACGAAAAACGCTATGTCGACTTTGGAAAAATAACTTCAAGAAATACAGAAATGATCTCTTAAACAAGAATGGAACCCTCTTTTTTTATTTTGTTCTATTTATTTTGGTGTTCAAATTTGATTTTAGTAAATTAACATTTCGTTAATATTTTAAAATATGTTTTCCCGTTTGAATGGTTTTACACTTGTAATTTTTGGGGCTCTTTATAGCTTGCTGTTCGGTGTTAGCCAAGGCTCCGTGTTGGGGAGCAGCTGTTGAAGACCATACTTTGACCTATAATGGTTTACTTTTATAAATTTTGACTTGGATGGAGAGTTGTCTCATTGGCACTCATACCACATCTTCTTATATCTATTAGTTAATCAATGTGTCATTGTGCCTATTCTAGCGATTTAACAATAATTTAATTTTGAATGTATCACGTCTCCTGATTAGCTGAGTGGTTTTTGTCTATCTGCTCATAATTTTGTCATGTGACCGTGCCGTCATCAACGTTTTTTCATGTCTATTCGAAATAACATAAAAAAAAATGTGGTGAACACTTTTAGATAACACGCTACGCGGGTATTCAGTGTGCACCACATTTTTTATGTTATTTCTTCGTAGACAGAAAAAACATTAACAGTCATTCTTTAAATAACAGTAGTTTTTACGTGCTGCCCCTCTATTCCTACATGGATGTGAAAAATAAAAAAAGAGGGGCAGCGTATGATTTGGAACAGGAACTCGTCAGTCAAGTAGAAATGAGAAGACATTTTGTTTCTAAAAAAAATATTATCATCAACGGGTTCCCTTTTTCACACGACTTAGATACAAACAAAAGTTGACAATATAAATTCGCGTTAAATTGACTCGAACGAAAGTAAGATAACAGGTATACCGGTATACTAAGATAAAGGATTTCTGTTAGTAGATTGTGCTTATTTTGGTCCGGAGAACGAGCTGCGTGTTCCTGCAAATGAATCTGGAATTTATTCGAAAAATATTTATATGGTCTGCATACTCATATGATCTGACCCATTAATAACCGAACAAGTATAAACTCATATGGCCCGACCATACGCCTAAGACCATACGAACATGCCGTCCAAATACTCGTATGGGTCATAATATATATATCATCTGTTTGTGTTTTATTCTGACATCGTTTATCTATATACAATACATATCAAATGTATCTTCTTTAGTTTGTACTACATCTAAGTCATTTAAGTGAAGTGAATATAGAAAGTTGTGATATGATGTATGCTTTGTATTCAGACAACTTTTGTTCCCATAGCAAGTGTTTAAGACAACTTGCTCATTACCTCAAGCTCAGTGGGGATCTTGAATTGTATGATAATTTGTCTATTTCTATCCAATTTCAAGTACTATGCATTGGACAATGTATGAAATTTGAATGGTAGGTCTACATAAACGATATTCGTATCTTGTAACATGAATGGTAATTTTTCCTTTGATCTTCGAGTGAGTTAACTTCAGTTATTTTTAAAGGAGTGCGTTAACTGAATGATTTTTTTAGTTATTGCACTCTCCAGTTCCGCCGTGTGTCGCTTGTCATAGGAAAAGCAAAGAATGGGAGGAGCTTAGACCAGTGCTTTAACTTCTTTCTCAAAAGTTGTTATTTCACTGTCTAGCTCCGCCTCCTTGGCCTAGTAAACTATGATATCAATGACCGTAAAATGTCCTAATAAATGTAAACAAAATGCATACACAACAATATATCAAAAACTAATCGAGAAAGGGGGAGGGGCTTACCTCAACACTAGCCAAACTTGCAAACCTAACCCTAAATAAAAAATGGTTCCCTATACATTGTACTTGAAAAAAAATGGATGCTCGAGGAGAGCTACAAAAAGGAATGACGTGGTCTATAAACGAAGAGGCGATATTGATAAATTGGTGGATACTTGTTTTTATCGTGACAATATTTATTAAAAATATTCAAAAAATATTGTCACTGGAATTTTAATCGTTTAATTTCCTCCACTTAATGAAAGAATATGTAATAGAAATGACTATTAATTTTCTTACTGTTATTTTGGTTGGATACCTGTTTTTATCGGTTTATACAATTTACGAAAAATGAATATGACTGACATGAATCAACGACAACCACTGAATTCCATCCACATAATAAAATGTGTCGGAGTTGAACATGTTAAGCAAAAAAAATCAACACATTATACTATTTTGACATTGAAAAAAATTACCCCGACTAACATTGATTTGTTGGGAAATTCTTCTTTTCTCTCTCAATTGTATTATTAATGTGACAAGACACATTATTATCGCAAACTCAAAAATAACATCTAAAATATGACAGGAATTTAGTTTACCAAACATTTTGTACAGGATAGCAGTCCGCACCAATCTGAACAAGTGAACTTTCCGAGAAAGAGGAACAAAAGAACAACACGTTGACTAGATTCGGTACCGTCGTGAAACAATATTTATAATATCAAGAATATTTGACATACTTATTTCAATGTCAGCTGTGTCAGTGTGAAATTAGCTGAGTACACTTATATAAAAAAAAACCATAAAAGTCGAAGTCGTCATTTTTTATGTTATTATCTAAATATTATTGAATTTAGTCAAATAATAAAAGGTTGATCTACTCATTTAAAGAGCGATCATATATAAAACATTTCAAGTGATGCTATTTTTCTGTTTTCACCATTCACGGCTTATCTATAAGCGCCGTTTTACTATTTATTCCTTATTTTCTGATATCAAAAATTCATTTTTTTTATATCATGAAATCGATTGTTTTCTTTATATCATAAAATAAAGAATATTTTTTGATATCAAAAATATTAATTTTTTATATCATTTTTTGATATCAGGAAATCAATTTTTTTATATCAGAAATTAAAATTTTTGATATCAGAAAATATTATTTATTTTTTTATATCAAGAAATAGATTTCCTGATATCAAAAAATGATTTTGTGATATCAAAAATTCGAAATTATTTAAAATATACCATATTTAGTTTTGCGTCGAACAGTCCCAATCGGCGTAATAAGTCGACCTAAGAATTAACTAAATACTGGAAAATGTTTTACAAAGTTTGACACATTGAAACAAAATACTGATGTGTTCGAGATTTAGATATGATGGCTGGATGATATATTCAGGTTCAACTGACGTAATACACGATCTTTTCGCCTTATATATCTAATACAATGCATACCCACCTAAATTGTACATACCAATTTTCTAAAATGAAGTGTAACTTTCTTGACAGTCGTTTAAATACAGAGACAAACGCTTCCAAAATGAAGGTATTTTAGAAATGAAAACGTACATGAAACCTATATATACTGAAACTTTTCAATACTTCACAGAAAAAGCTCATATGAAATAAATGTATGCGAGGCGCGGTACATAAGAAATACTAGCAGTCTTTCAAAAAACGTCTCTTAAAAACCCGAAATAGACGAAGTATTTGAAATTACAAGACATGCAATTTTTTTATTCGTTGTAATTGGCTTTTAACTAGCTGTCAGTAACTGAGAGTACTCTCACATCTGTACTTTGTGTCTTTTTGTTGTTGTTACCCTGCCACGTCCGGTCTGTGTATTTGTTAGCTGTTTGTCTTTTTGTTGTTGTTACCCTGCCACGTCCGGTCTGTGTATTTGTTAGCTGTTTGTCTTTTTGTTGTTGTTACCCTTTCACGTCCTGTCTGTGTATTTGTTAGCTGTTTGTCTTTTTGTTGTTGTTACCCTGCCACGTCCAGTCTGTGTATTTGTTAGCTGTTTGTCTTTTTGTTGTTGTTACCCTGCCACGTCCTGTCTGTGTATTTGTTAGCTGTTTGTCTTTTTGTTGTTGTTACCCTGCCACGTCCGGTCTGTGTATTTGTTAGCTGTTTGTCTTTTTGTTGTTGTTACCCTGCCACGTCCGGTCTGTGTATTTGTTAGCTGTTTTTCTCTGCCTTGTATCGATCTGATGAGTTAAATCCTTTTCAACTGATTTTTATAGTTTGTTCTTACACTATGTTGTGATGTAACATCAGTGTACCAGGTTAGGGTGAGGGTTGGGCGCTCAAACACGTTTAATTCCGCCACGTTCTTTATGTGTCTGTCCCAAGTCAGAAGCCTGTAGTTCAGTAATTGTTGTTAGTTCATGTCTGTCATTTTTGTTTTTGTTGTGAATTAGGCTGTTAGCTTTCTAAATTGAATTGTTTCATATTTTTCATGTCGGGGCCTTTTATAGCCGACTAAACGGTATTGGGTTTTTCTCATTGTTAAAGGCCGTACGTACGGGTTGCCTATAATTTCTTTCATCCACTTCATTTGAATTTTGGTAGATAGTTGTCTCATTGGCAATCATACCACATCTCCTTATTTTTATACTTAACAGAACTAACCGAATTCGCAACATAAACAACGCGGATAAAAAAAAAATAAAAACAAGATTATAAAAACAATGGGGATTAATTTCACAAAAACCTGGCTGCACAAATCTATTTCTGAGGAAACCAATAATTGCTTATAAAAGAAGCGGGAACTTACAATTGTTGACTCTAAATCTTAGAATAATTAATATTTGAGAAACACAAACACAAAAAACTTCTTATGACTGATGAAGCCGAACTCTTAAGATATTCTTTCCTTTAACACGACCAAGACACCAGACCTAATGTAAGGGCTCATGGGTGAGCTAGGATACTTTTATTGACATACAGGGACAGTCATTGAAATTTTTCTTGTTTTTTTATATCAGGAATTCGAATATTTGATATCAAAAAATCATTTTTTGATATCAGAAAATGTATTTATTGATATCAAATACTCGTCAGTATTATTTTTGATATCAGAAAATGTATTTTTTTGAAATCATAAAATGGATTTCTTCATATAAAAAAATCGAATTTCTGATATCAAGAAATAGAGATTATTTTCTGACATCAAGAAATCAAGCTCCTGATATCAATAAAAAGAGATCATTTGATATAAAAAAAATCAAATTCCTGATATCAAGAAATATTTTTTGTTATCAAAAAATCAATTTTTGATATCAGGAATTCAATTTTTTTTATAACAAGAAATATTTTTTGATTTCAGAAAATAAGGAATAAATAGTAAAACGGCGCCTCATACTTATCAGACATATATTTGACATACTAAGTAGAATAATGTAAAATCCCATGAAAGTCAAATCTGTCATTCATGTTTGCTTGTTATTTACGTTGAATACAGTAAAATTTTTTGACCTATTTAATGTTGTCTAAATTTAGATTAAATGTACCGAAGGTATTTGAAAGATAGCACAAAGCAACCTACTAAGATGTTACCTCTATTATTTTGGTAAGTCATGATTTTTTAAGTAAGGAATTTACAATTAAAATGTGTTATATACTTGTAGGAAAAAGAGTTTTGCACAAACTTTTTGACGTTTAACCAAATTTTTGTTTAGCGCAATGAGCAAAGCACATTGACATATATCAGATGTGTAACACAATAACAATCCGATCAAATAGGGTCACGCTGCTAAAGCTTATTAATTGCAAGTGATATAGCTTGATGTAGGAGAGAATCCCAACTAATCTTAGGTTTATGTACAGTTTCGATATAAGTCACAACTTGGAATATATTATGTATTTTTAATTTTGTTAATATTTTCACATTTTACCGAAGTTTTTTCGAGACGAACTGACGTTCATCGACCGCGAAGTTACTTTGTCATGTTTGTATATAGCAGTCGCGTATTTATTCTTTCATAGTACAAATTCCGTAGTGTACTGTTCAGAGGTACTGTTCAGGGTTGAAACATTGAAAAATAAGTAGGAAAATGCAAATTCTATAGCGAGACCAATAACGGTCTGTACGTTTGTACATTTTGTACTCATTCTTTGGTTTTGAAAGTTGCGTATACAATTATATGTTTGTTTAATTAACATTTTATTAATTTCGTGCGTCCGAACATATTTTTAATTTTACAGGAGTTAATTTATACGTCAATACACAGCGATGTCAAGTAAACAATTAATGGCCGTTGGTGGGACAGCAGGGGTGTCTCTAATTGCATGGAGAACCATGTTCCCGTGGATAGAATATGACTTGCAGACAATGAAGGCTGGAAAGAAAGTAGCAAAAAGATATAACGACGATATCATCAACAAACGTACAATTATTGATAATTTTGAGGCCACGGTAAAAAAAATCCCGAAAAAGACTTTTGTGATTTTAGATGACAGATGCTTTTCATATGAGTATGTCAACGACCAGGCATGCAGAGTAGCTAATATAGTAATACAGTGGAATTTGAAAAAGGAAGATTCTGTATCAATCTTTGTACATAACAGTATAGAATACATTTGGACATTTTTGGGTAAGAATAAAACTGCCTAGAAGGTCCCGTGTATAAATACGATAACAAATAAATCTATCTGGAAGGTCCCATGTTTTAATACTCTAAAAGATAAATATGTCTAAAAGGTCCCATGCATAAATACGCTAACAGATAAATCTGTCTAAAAGGCTGGGTCCCATGTATAAATACACTTGTAAATGAATTTGTCTAATGTATAAATACGACGTTAATAAATAAATCTGTCTGGAAGGCCTCGTGTATGAATACTCGAAAAGATGGAACAAATTGCAACACCAGAACATATGTGATAAGCCACAACAAAGAACTACTTATAGAGGTCCATTTTTGATTCAGCCATGCTGGATCTATGTGATCACTCCGGATTTGGAGATGGTGCAAAAATCTTAGTTGAAAACATATCATGAAAATAATAATTCCGTTTCTATGACTTGCAGAAACTTTATACACCATTTTAATCACTAACTTCCAACTTTTAATATGTTATTTGTCCTTAAATTAAGAAAAGGTTGGGCAACAACTTCTTTATTTTAGATATCCACTTGCATGTAGATCGATCCTTGGTAAATCCAAATTTTATATTAGATTGCTATTTATTATTTGATTTGGAAAATGTGATGTCAATTTTAAGCAGTTGATAAAAATAATAGAAGTGTTTTATCGGTATCTCATGTTCCTGTAAGCCATTGAAAAACATTTGGTTCAAGCTTTTAAGGTTTTTTGAAATACTATTATATTATTCCCATTCTTGCATTAGACAAATGAGATTATTGATACAATATCAGTATGATGGACAGCTCCCAAGATTTTCAAACAATTACACTCAAAGGTGTAAGTATTAACTGGATTAAACTCCACTCAAAAACAGTCTTAATTGACCACAGGTATATTAATATTGTAACGTGACCGAGGGGAGAAACGACAACGACACAGACGGACGGACATAACCATACTATGGCACGACAATGTATCCTGTGGTAATTTCCATTAACTAAATAATACGGTATCTATTTACAAGTTTATTCACAAATGTACATTACTTCAGACTTATAGACAAATTATTAGCAACAAAGTTTAAACATATAAACTTTAAATACAAGTCCTCCAGAATCTATACTGATTCAAGACTTCAAGGAAAATCACATCCTTCCAGTATCACAGCTGATACACAATCTGCCAGTCTCTGACCAACTAACCTTTATCATAGAGTTTAATTACTTTCACTCTAGACAAAACAAATAGGCATAACTTATTTTATTACCCTACACCCCAAGACATCGCTACTTGTCTTAATTACATCTGACAGTTCAACTTTAACTGCAGATAATAAAACTAGCCATTTGTCAAATTAGCCTTGCGTCATTAATTTTCTCTGAACACAAATAAACAGTTATAAAGTCAAATTAACTAGAGGTCAATATTTACAAAACATTAAAATATTACATTGCCTCCCTCTTTGAAAAACATGTGTCCCACATGTAAACAAAAAAAAACCAACTTTAACTTATTAAAGTATTGAAGACCACTTTCAAAAATAAAACAAAAATACGCAATAAAATTTAAATGGAAAAATCAAAATGTATCAAAAATCAATTTCAACATTTTAACAATAAAATAAATCAAATAATTCAATCATAATCATGAAAACATGCAATGTTCATTTCAATGTTCATTTTAAATGTTCATAGTTTATAAAGTTCAATAAAAGTTTTAATCAGGAACGAATCTGTTGGGTGGACGTTTCACACGATGTCCTCGACCGTATTCAATATTGTTAGTTGGAAAATTAGACATATCGCACTGTTCATTTTCACTCAATTCAATGTCAGACTCAATGTTATTTTCTTCGATTGCGGTAGCGTTAGACTTCGTGTCTTTTCGAATTACAATTTTAATTAGCCAATTGTTAAAATCTCCATAATACGGTTTTAGTCTGTTGTAATGAACCACTCTTGATTTTGCAGGTTCTGAATTTTGAATACGGTAAACCAAGTCACTAAAACTGTTTGTATATAAACATGATAAACTAGATAAATGTTCTGGAATATCTTCTTTTGACGAATCTAGAGAACAAGCTGACTCGTTAAATACTGTTACTGCTTCACATGGCGTTTCAATAGGTTTTTCATACACTTTAACAGACTTATCTGTTGCGTTCAAAACTTGAATAGGAACGACATTTGATGATGAATTAACTACTGTTTTAGCCAACAGGAGCTGATGTTTCTCCACAAATTTATTTGAAGCTACTAACATGCTACATTCTGGAGCATAACCAATATCAATAACTTTCCCCGGAATAATCTGCTCGACACCCGGCGGAATAACTGTTGTTTCTGACACAGCAACCCGACAACATCGCACACCCTGAGTATTTAATACTGCACATGATATCTCTTCTTTATTAACAGTCATTGTATTGTTAGCCACATCAATGCAACACATATTTTGTTTCATGAAGTCAAAACCGATAATACAGTCTATATCTTCATCTATATCAGCTACCCACACATCGTGTGTGAGAAGTGTCCTTCCAATTTCAACGTTCATTTTACCTATTCCTCTCACTTTAACTGGTTTACCGTCGGCAAGTTTCATGTTTGTATGTGTTGGACGCAACACCACTTTGTTTCCATCGGACAGAGAATCGTATACATTACTGTTCAAAATTGTCACATTTGCACCTGTATCTACTAAACATTGGATGTTTTTACCTTGAAATTTACCAGAAATATACATTCCTCCATCGCCACTCGCTACACGACCGGATCTAACTCGGTCTTTTTGTTGATAATTTCTGTTACTTTTGTCATCATTAGGACAATTTCTTCTGATATGGCCTGTATCTCCACAAGTCCAACATCCTCTTTTTCCCGGCTTGTTGTTATTGTTATTAAATCCGCTTCTCTGTTGACTCATACCGCTCTTAAGAAACTGAAACTCACGTCGAAGTTCCTCTACCACATCAGATAGTGTTTTGATTTGACCAGACACTTCTGAACTTTCCGATATAGCAAAATTCCGAACACTTGAAGGTTTGTCCCTCTGTTTATCCGCAATATAAAAAGCCTCAAGCTCAACAGCCAACTTAACTGCATCATCTAGTGTCTTTGGGTGAGCTTGATGTATACGCAACCGTGTATCCGCGTCATCTAATGCATCAATGAAATGATCTCGGCTCAACATCTCTTGTAGTTCCAATTGAGCTTTTGGATATGCTTTCCGGCTTAGACTCTTGATATGTTGCGCCAATTCAGGCAATTTTTGATCTCTTCTTTTACGGATATTCTTAAGCTGCACACGGAAAAGCTCTGTTCTGTTTTTGGTTCCAAATCTACTTGTTAATGCTGCACATATCGATTGATAATCTTTACGCTTTATCGGATCAATATCGGCTAAAACACTTTGCGCATTCCCACTTAGACTTGTTGCAAGAAACATTGCTTTCTGATTATCCGCCCAACAATTTAATTCGGATATCATTTCAAACTGAATTTTATAATCTTCCCAAGAAACAGAACCATCATATTTAGAGGGTCGGACAACTGGCTTTTCAGATCCCATATGCTTATGTGAATTCGATCCTTGATTACGAGAAGGTTGGAACACAGATGGAATTGATGATCTTTTCGGGGTCGGAGCACTTGAAATTTCATCCTGGAGAGTTTCATACTCTTTAGTTAAACGCTGTATTTCTCTTTGGGTTTCAATCATTCTAGGCGTTGAAGCTGATAACACGGTTGAACTTAATCCTATCCCTATATCCATTGATACTTTAGGTCTTGCACCTCCGAAATAAATTTCTCTATCAGAAGAATCACGTTTATCCATTTTTATAACAATTTAATTACAGTTGCTTTATTTACGCACATGAAATATTTTATTCCATTTGCAATAATCCTCTCACACAAAATTATCTGAATATTACTATAAATCCACAGAATATAATTTGCGAAAATACATTGTTAAATTCCAAATAGCACATCAATCCTTTTAATAGAAATAAACTAATCCATGTTAATAATATCCACACCGCTGCCACCAAAAATTGTAACGTGACCGAGGGGAGAAACGACAACGACACAGACGGACGGACATAACCATACTATGGCACGACAATGTATCCTGTGGTAATTTCCATTAACTAAATAATACGGTATCTATTTACAAGTTTATTCACAAATGTACATTACTTCAGACTTATAGACAAATTATTAGCAACAAAGTTTAAACATATAAACTTTAAATACAAGTCCTCCAGAATCTATACTGATTCAAGACTTCAAGGAAAATCACATCCTTCCAGTATCACAGCTGATACACAATCTGCCAGTCTCTGACCAACTAACCTTTATCATAGAGTTTAATTACTTTCACTCTAGACAAAACAAATAGGCATAACTTATTTTATTACCCTACACCCCAAGACATCGCTACTTGTCTTAATTACATCTGACAGTTCAACTTTAACTGCAGATAATAAAACTAGCCATTTGTCAAATTAGCCTTGCGTCATTAATTTTCTCTGAACACAAATAAACAGTTATAAAGTCAAATTAACTAGAGGTCAATATTTACAAAACATTAAAATATTACAATATATCATGATAGTTGATAATCATACTGGTATTGAGGTCAAGAATTTATGTACACATCTAACTGAATACACAAAATCTTGACCTTAATGGTGGAAAAATCAGTGTCATAATCATCTGACATAAGTTAATAACTCAGATCTATTTAAGTTACAATTATCAGTAATGTGGTTGAAGCAATAAACACAATTGCATAACTTACCTGAGCATTTTCTGCAATAAATTTATTTGTATATTACCCATTGTATTGCTATTTAACAGTTATCAATGGTTATTAGAATTATCTCAGCATTAGGTATTTGTACATATATATTTGAATACAGGAAATGCATTTTTTCCGTAATGAAGAATGAACACAATTGTGATAAAAGTTAGTTATTTATTTTTGTTGTTGTTGAGAAAATGCATTTTTAGTGCCTCTTTCTGGAAATTACTACGCCAATTATTATTAATGGCATATAAAAAATATGCTACACATTTAAAGATTTCCCGTAACATTCTTGTCAAAATCATTGAATTTCAAATGTTTCTAAAAAAGAGATGTAAAAAAATCTGACAGTGTCTTCAATTGAAATACCAAAATAATTTGCATCAATATTGCAAAATTCTCCATCTTTTGGCTATAAAATAGAAATTTACAGTGAGATAATAGAAATGAAGATAAAAAATAATTATTGAAAGTATGAGCATAAAAAAAGTCGGACTAGCTACAAAATTGGCTAAACCGCAACATCCATGATGCTTTGATTGGCTTAATTCTCACCCATTTTCTCTAAAGTTAAATACGCAAAACTGTTCTGAAGTGTATCAACATTTCGCTTACATTCAGAGAAGACCCATTCCTAAATTTTATCATCGTTCAGTCGCTCTTCTTTAATGATCAGTAAAATTTTGGAAATATTCGAAAAGCGACGAATATGTTCGTTGTTATTCTGCGGTTTGCAAGTTGTGTCGATTATTATATTATTTGTTTGTGCGTTTCTCTGTTATGACTGTTCTTGCGGGTGTTTGTGCTGTATTTCTGTCACGTAGTGTTTTGTCGATATTTTTTAACATTGTCATAAAGCGAGAGGTTTGGCATGCAATTAAACCAGGTTCAACCCACCATTTTTTCTTTAAATGTCCTGTACCAAGTCAGGAATATGGCAGTTGTTATCAAATAGTTCTTTTCTATGTGTGTGTTGACGTTTGTTTTTGTTACACTTCGGTGTTCCTGTTGTTCCTTTGTTTATCAAGTCTAAACACAATAGAACATTTTTATGTTCAGAAATTCCAGATTTCAATAACACAAAAAAAAAATATAATTGTTTTTGTGATTACAGCTGTTTGCTTTGGATATTCACGTGACTCATAGATTTATTGATTCAATGTAATGATTGATTGATTCATTGTTGTTTGTTAAACTGGACAAAAACAAATATTCAATTATATTATAAATCTAATAAGTAATTTTGAACATCTGCTGGAAAAAGAGGATATGTTGAATATGGAAATGGATGCGTGCTATATTTATACGCCACGCACAGCTCCGATACACGTCTTTGGCACGGGCTTTACTGTCGGTTCAAAGATGTCGAAGTGACAAAATTAACCACAGGGTTTCAATATGTTACAAAAACCGTTAACAATTCTCCTGCAGAACATCTTTACACCAGCATGGTTTTAGTCTTAGGGACTTCAAGCTCCAATTCATGAAATACTTGCAGTACTCAAAAGCGACCTGCTTATTTATTTTAATAGTTTCGGCAAAATATATCAACACAACTGTCTCCATTAATAAATGTTTTGCTAAACAAGTGTTTATGGTAAAGTATCAAATATATTTATCGAATAATTTGATAATTAGCACGTCCATTTATGTTTACAAAATCTTTTCTCGTTTTTTTTTTATTCCTAGCGAACACTGACATATGGTCTGAAGATCAAATATTGTTTTTGATTCATCTATAGTTCATATCTACGAGACTTGCGAGATCACAACAAGTATCAATATACCTGTATATAGGGCCAGATTATTATAAGCGGCATTTTTATCGAAAATATGAAATAGCATTGAAAAGATGCATTTACCATTGAAGTTATATTTTAAGGTTTACAGAAACTTGGTGTTATCACAACGTTATTAAATATAAACATCCGAGGTGACCCATTAGTTAATGCAATACAGGTGACAGACACAAAAGCAATCATTGTTGGTCAAGGTAAGTGATGTATTTATATTTACGATGACTATTACATCGGCTGTAGTAAGAAAACCAGGACGGATTCAAACAGAAAGATTTTGAAAGCAGAGAAAACTGTGCATCTTATAATCAGCATGACTTTATCAAATGATATTACGAATACTAAAAATCCAGGCTGAAAATAACGCGTAGGTACTTTAATTCAGTCACCGACCTTCGATATCGCGGGCGTGTTCTAGTATATCTTAACGTAACCGTGGTTGTCAGTTGCGGATCCAGAAATTTTCATAAGTGGGGGCCCGCTCCCGTCATGCCTCAGTGATTCTCTATATAATCAACCAAATTTTTTCCACAAAAGGGGGGGGGGTGGCTGGGTCCCCCTCCCCTAAATCCGCCTCTGGTTGTCTAAATGTATGTTCAGGGTTATGTGTTACTCAGTCTGAGCTTTTTCTGTAATGTTTCGTTGATCATTCTTTGTTTTTCATTGTTTTTCCTTTTGACTTTGGTACATATTTTTTTTTAATTTGACGTTTCTTATTACGTCTCGGTATCTTCTATTGATTTTAACGATTAATACATTATATAAACACCTTAACTGCTCCGACCTATAGTCTACTCGTCACTTTGACTGTTATCGTGTTGGAATAATCCATATACTAAAGTCCTCTCAATCAAGCAGGCTTTTTTAACAGTACAAAAAGACTAACAAGCAGCTCGAAGTGAGAAAATGTCAATGTTCTAGTATATGATAACTTTAAAGTGCTAAATCAAAAATTGAAAGTCATACTGAATTCAAAGGAAACACAGTTATATATGCACCACATTTTTTAGGTTATTTCGAATAGACAGAAAAAATATTACAGTCATTCCTTATAATCTAATTCTAAAAAGGAGTAAATCACGATAAAAACGTTGATGACGTCACGGTCACATGACAAAATTATGTCTATGAGCTGATATACAAAACACTTTCAGCCAATCAGAAGACGTGTTGCATCCAAAATTAAATTATAACAAGATAGACAAAATAAAAAAAGGAACTTCGCCAATTTCCAGATCATAAAAACTATCTAAACAATAGACCAATGCATATTTCTGACTTTTAAATTGAAGAGCCAATGGATGACGGATCTGATTTTGCTGCATCAAAGAACATGTGACACAAGTGGAAAGCAGCTATAAACATATGAAAAAATTTGAATTTACCATATCACATCGGCTTTTCAGAAGAAAAATAATTAAGCACGATAAAACTTGGTGGAGGATATTTTTAGTGCTATCGATACAGTGAATAATAGATGATAACTATTTGACTTATGCATTTACACTGTTAAAGTTTATTCAAAATATCAAATATATTTAATTTATTCTTCCTTTCTTCACGAATTTAGGTGATGATCTGTACAATGCAATAAATGAGTTAAGAGGAAAACTTGATGTACCAGTTTATTTTATGGGAAACTGTGCTGAAGATGTTCAATCCTGGGACATGCTTATGATGAAATCATCACCAGCAGATATAAGTCCTACCATAAGAAGCCATATTAATATATTCACATCTTGTTGCTATATATTTACTTCCGGTACAACAGGTAAACTTACTGTTACTAATTATATAACTAAAAATCAGAGTTAAAAAAATCAAATATTTACCACTCTCGTTTTTGTAATGATATATCAAATGCACATGCATATAATTGCTACTACAAATACCCGAACTTTTTAGGATTTACAATACAATGTCTTTTGGCACTGAAGATTCTGTCAATCAATAAGGGTTAAAGTTGTTATGTTGCAGGAAAATTAGCTTTCTCTTGACTGTTTTTTTTGGGGTGCAAATACCTGAACATGAAATGATATATTAGTTGATCGTCATCTAATCATGGCGTGCAATCATTCTGTACATGAATCCATTAAATATTAACGGATGAAGTGGTTGTTTCGTCAAACGTATTTGATATTTGTCACATTCACGACTGGATAATCACATTTTCACATATACAAAAAGTTTTTCATTATAAAATTTCTACAAGAGTAATATCCTGAAAGTTTGTATATACATTGCATTAGTAAGCAATGTTGCGCTGTTACAAAAGCCATGATTTGAACTTACTTTTGTCTGATCCTCAAGCAATATCTACAGAATGAGAAAATGAGGTATTGGCAATGACAATTTCAACAAATTGACGGACATACATTGCGATAGTTAGTATATCTGAGATTTCTGTCGGCAGTGTTGGTATACGTGTTAATCAAATTACATATGTTACATGCAGGTTTACCAAAGGCGGCATTGATATCACACGGAAAAGCGCTAGCTTACCCTAAGATAGTGTGGGCAATAGACCTTAAACCAGAAGATATAATATACGACGTGTTACCATTTTATCATGCAACAGGTCTCTGTGGATGGATAGCTGCCAGTGAAATAGGTAAGAATTGCAAAGAACATCAGTACTTTAGATATCTTGCACATCTCAAGGATTAACATAATTTGATGTTATAAAACAAAACACAATGCGGTTATGTATATATATTTTTTTCAACGTCTTGCATATGTTGTTTTGTTGTTGTTTTTTTTTTTCTCGTACAGCCTATTAAGTGTATATATGTTTACCCTGCAAGACCTTAAAAGTTTCACTTAAAACAACAATGTTATTGAACAAGTCTTGCATTCAAAAAGGGAAGCATTAATAAATAACTGTTTGGCGGCAACCCAACATAAAACAACTTTAAAAAAAACCATCTACGTATACAGTCAACAAACGTTCTTCAACAACAGACGAATATCCATACTAGAATAATCCTGCCACAAACAAAATGTGAATAAATCAAAAAATGAAAGATTACATGAAAACGATCTGCAGTCAATACCCAACACCAAAACACTAAAACAATTAGAAAAGACACAAAAACACTTGGCGAGATAACGATTGGATTAAGCATTTATTGATTTTTGATATTTTCGTTATGCATTCTGAACCATTTATGGTAATCTTATATCGGATATTTCAGGCTGCACTGTAGTCATACGTAAGAAGTTCTCTGCGCACCACTTTTGGGAGGACTGTAGAAAATATAAAGTTACACTTGTGCAATATATCGGCGAATTATTGAGATATCTTATTGCACTACCTGAGGTATAATTTAATATGTACTCCATAGTTTGGTTGTATCCTATTTTATATCTATAAACAAAAGTTAGAAAAAGAAATGTAAGAGGGTTGGTAATTATTATTTTAAATGAGGCTGAACAAATATCGATTATTTAACGATTGTATGTACATACAACGTTAACCAATCAACAACACTCAATATACTAGACTAAGTATTTAAAATATGTGGAGTAATATCAGGGGCTCCGTAAAAAGAGAGAAAGGCACAGTAATATACTAAAAAAACACAAGTCGTAGATAATAGGTAAAAAGATAACAAAAGAAAAAACGACGGAAATACAACAATAGCACCAAAAACTATACGAACAACTAATGAGCACGCACCTCACCAGAACCGGATGCTGAACTGAGGTGCTCCGGAAGGGTTAGCAGTTCCTTCTCCACCAGTTCAAATGCAAATATAAGGCATCATTATTCAAAGTTCAAATGTTCTACTTACTGTTTGCAGTCCAATTTGTCACGAAACGTCGGGAAATTATAAATTTCGGTCACTATACGAAACAAAAGTCACATTCATCTTACGGCCTCCCTTTGTAATGACTTCAGTAGTGATGCAGTGATGTAGTGATGCAGTGATGTGATCTTAATTACTATACTAAGAGTGTATAATTAAAATCATCGTTTGGTGATTTAGTTTATATCAACCAGAATCAATATTAATTATTATAGCGCTTATATAAAAATAAAAAGATGTGGTATGATTGCCAATGAAACAACTCCCCAGAAAAGACCAAATGACACAGAAATTAACAGCTATAGGTTTCCACTTTTTTCCAAAATGGCAGTTTCGCCAGATTATTAGCTTTTCGTATATACGTACTAAACACCTCGGGAAAAATGGTCAACTACTGTTAATGATATTCAATATTGTTTGTGGTAAATGCTTTACTTTTTGATTTTCTGCCTGCCATTTTGTAACATCGCACGTAAAAACAAACAAAAACAGAGATGACTATTTTAAAAGTACAAATACCTTTATTCTTCATTTAATAGAACCCTTTGGATGGAAATCATAACATAAAGTATTTCCTTGGCAATGGACTGCGACAAGATATCTGGACCCCAATCCAGAAGAGATTCAAAATACCGTACATCATGGAATTCTTTGGAGCGAGTGAAGGTACTGCTTTAATGTACAATTTGTGTAATAAACCAGGAGCTGTTGGGAGGATATCACCTTTGATGGCAAGTACTATATAATGTCTTAAATGCAGAGATAGGGGGAAAATATGAGATGCATGTATGCAGATATCGGGGGAACACATAAGATACATGTACGCAGAGATAGGAGAACACATAAGATACATGTACGCAGGGGGAATACATAACATACATGTATATTCATTGGTATTGTTTTTTTTTATTTGTTTGTCATGCCAAATGTTTTTACTTCATAGTTATCTCCCTTAGTTCAATTCACATGCTTTGGTGTCCTTTTGTGATATTTTGAGTTATTTGTTCTTCGCCGTATTATGGTTTCGTATTTTTGTGCTATGTACCGATTATCAGGTTGTATGAATATTGGAATTGTAAAATATCAGCTGCGAGCCACATGCTGAAGCTTTTTGTTGAGTGAGCGCAGCAAACGAGTTCAAAAAGGCTTCATATTGTGTCTAGCAGCTGATGTTTTAAAGTATAAATATGATGAAAATCTGATAATAGATTTATCGGATTGTATTTGTGTATTTTGCATGATAGAAACAAGTGCCTTTTTTTGTTCACCAGCAAACCAAAAGATGACTTAATAAGTTCGGGTCAAACTTATCAACGTCGGTTCATTCACTATGACATCGGTGATATGTCCTGGTCAAAGTTATTTAAGTCGGGTTAACATATTTGACGTCACAATGGTATGCAATTTCATGAAGAGCTGAGCAGATACTATAAGTTATATGGTTCGCTACTGAACCCCTACGGATCCATAGAAGGTTAGTAAAATCCATAGGGGGTGAGGCCGAAGGGTCAGTAGTGAACCGTATATAACCGTGTCTATACAAAAACAAATGCCAACAGCAACAACTTTTTAGCTTTAAATGTGTTTAATGAATTTATTTCAATCGTTCATCATCAATTTCTTCATCTATTGAAACCTTTCAGATTTTCCCTCCACAACGTGTTGTTTTTATAAAGGGACGTAACCCCACTACTAACCGTGTATTTAATTAAGCCCCGCCTACTAACCTAATATGAAATATGCACGGTCTCCACGCGGTTGCTTTTAACCAATCATATTCCTAGAAATGTATAGGAGGTAATTATGAGATAAAGACAGTTGAAACACCAATAAGTACCGATTATCAGGTTGTCTGCATATTTATATTGTAAAATATCAGCTGCGAGTCACAACTTAAGTAAAAAGATTTCTGTTGAGTGAGCGCAGCAAACGAGTCAAAAAGGCTTTTTGTGTGTATTGTTTCTAGAAGTTTCATCCTTTGGTTTTCCAAATTAGGTCTCTGACACATAATATGCGTTCAGTGCAATAATTATATTCAATATTTTGTTATTTCGTATGTTTGACGGGAGAGTATTGCAAGAACTGAAAAGACTCTTTCGTACTACTTTTTATTTGCTAATAACTTCTCTTTTTTTTGGAAAAAAATCAGTCTCACTATACAGTTTGAAATCAAAAGAGTTCATGTTATTTGCATATCTACATTAGGGTCACTTTTAATATCAAGAGCAACGTTGTGACTTCGCTTTAAACCTGGGTACATCCAGTAATGTGTTTACCTAACCAAATTATGAATACCGTTATTACAGCTATATCCGATATTATACTAGAGGTTATTCTCTTTTTCTTTTTTGTATTTTCACTACATTGATTTCTTATGTAATTTTAACCAAAAAAAATCATGATAAAACGAGAGGTTTATCACACCGTAAAACATGATTCTATCCACCTATTTCATTTGCCTGTATTTATGTAGGAATATGAAAGTTTGTCACCATTGTTCTTATTATAATTTGTAGCAGAAATTTTCTCATAGTTGAAAAGAATTTATGGACCTTCTCGGTCTGCTCTTGACGTCTTTACACTAAATCCGTCAAAGGTGTATAAATACCCTTCATTGGAACTAAATTTCGTAAAAAAAAGACGATTTCTGTATTCAGATAGGTTTGGTTTTTCTGAAGATTTTTTATTTACTTCATTATATATAAATACAGCAATGCTATGAAATCCCATCAATATTTTTTTTTACATGCGATTGTTTCTTGGAGCATCCTATATGTCGAATTATTAACAATGTACTTTAACTTAGCTTGAATATGTATGGATCTATTTACTGGAAACTAAACAAATGTTGGAAATTGTTTCAATTAAGATACTTCTTTATTTTGAATTTGTTTCTGATTTGACATTCCAGAGTTATTAGACTTAAACCGTTAGATTTAAAGTACCTTTATACATGTCACACAATAGCTATATTAAGGGAATACGATACAGTTTCGATCCCCCGATGAATTATTTTACGAAAATTTGCATACAAGCTATTTTTCACCTAAACAATTCAAATATGTAATAAGAAATATACCTTCATGTGCTACTTTAAGAGATAATAGGGGTCGAAATTTTAGACATTTACTCAAAATTTCGGTTTTTTGGACATTTCTATCCTTTGGATAGACACACCTAACTTTTTTTTATTTCAACAGATAAAAACAGGCGGATTTTTCTAAAAACACTATGAAAATCTTCTTTACATAGATATGCTCTTAATATGTACAACAATTCTTTGGAAATAATAAATTTTTATCAAAGTTTCAGGATTTTAGGAAAAAAACGTCATTTTTTGCGGTATATTTATCAGATTTAAAAAAAAATCATCGTTGACTTTTTCATTAAAATTAGTATCAATAGTCATCATACGTAATCAAACCTAATACTATTTAAAAAAAAAAGAGGGTCCATGTACTCATTTCAGGTTAAATCAGTTTATAAAAAAATATACCTTCATGTGCTACTTTAAGAGATAATTGGGGTCGAAATTTTAGACATTTACTCAAATTTTGTTTTTTGTCATTCTATCCTTTGGATAGACATACCTTTCAAAAGATAAACAAAAGCGGATTTTTGTAAAACCATTTGGAAAATCTTCTTTACATAAGTATGCTCTAGATTTGTATAACATTTCTTTGGAAATAATAAATTTTTATCAAAGTTTCCGGATTTTAGCAAAAAACGGCATTTTTTGCAGTGTATTTATCTAATATAAAAACATTTAATCGTTGACTTTTTCAAGAAAATTGGTACAACTAATCTTCATATGTAACCAAACCAAACGTCATTTTAAAAAAAGAGGGGTTCATGAACTCGTTTTCAAGTTAAATCAGTTTGAATGATAAAAATCAGTCGAAAAATGCCTCTCTTCCCGATATATCACTTTTGACGTCGTGAAAATAACATTTTACGTTAGCAACGTCATTACCTCCCCTATAACTGTATCGTATGCCCTTAAGCGTAGATAGATTTACAACACACTTTACAGTGGTAAATGCAGGAATGCAATTAATTTTGGAAATGTTCTGGTTTTTCGTTCCAGATTAATGCAATTTTTAACAGTCATATTTAATGCAATATCCATACAACGAATGATATCTTGAGTTCTACAGAGTCAATTGTCTACGTGATATACAAACTTCCAATTAGATGCCTTCTTTATATTACATTAAATTATGGAACTAGTGTCAATATGAACACCTGCTAATTATTGATTGGTATTTACATGTACCACTGTTCGATGTAAGTTAAATGAAATATTTTTACAGAACAGATTAGATCCTGCACCAAAGTATCTGTTGAAATATGACTTGACTACGGCAACACCATTACGTAATAAATCAGGACGCTGTATTGAGGTTAGAATAGGTATGTTTATTTAAAAATCTGTACTTTCCTGTATGAAAAAAACATTTGCAATTACCTCTTGGTAACCCCACACAATCGCAAATCTCCCGAATAGAAAATCACTTTACCTTTAGCGGGAATTTGCTACCGTCTAACCGCATTTTGGATCACGCAATCGATTAAAAATTCTTAGAAAAGATAGACATCGAGAGAAGAAAAAGTAATGGAAGATAAGTATAAAAGTTGTATGAGATGTAGTTCGCGGATGAACGTCATAGACACTCATGAAGAGTGTTATAGACACAGAATTTGTCATAAGGCTTTTTCTTGTGTTATTTGCCGCGAATGGGACGATGAAAGGAGATCTTTGATCGATAAAATGTTAGATAAAGCAAGAGCCAAGCTTCCTTTTGCCGGAAACCCTTCTGCGCAGGAGGTAGGCAAAAGGAATGTCACAAAGCCGAGTGAATTGGCGTCGGACAGTGACAATAATCGCTGAAATCAAATCTTATCTTATCTTTTATATTTTAAAGGAGAACCTGGGTTACTAATTTGTGGAATTCCTCCAACATGTAAACTTGAAAATGGTTTATACAAAGGTAACATGGAGCTGACAGAGAAAAAGATTGTACGTAACGTGTTTAATGAAGGGGATGCTTACTTCAACTTTGGTGACTCCTTGTATCTAGATAAAGATTACTTCGCTTATTTTCATGATCGAGTTGGAGACACATTCAGGTTAAGTTTTATTCAAGCTTATTTTATTTTAACGTTGACCACCTGAGGGTGACTGGGGTATAGAAATAATGTCATAATTGGTCTTTTTCCGACCGGCAGTAAAACCCTTGCCAGTGGGGTGTCCATCTGGCTGTATGGAATGTATAAATTCACAGTAACATCTGGTCAGAAAAGGGACGTTGAACCATTCGATGTCTTAAGTAGTAAGAGTATCACGCTCTCTGCACATTAAGAATCCGTGCAACAACACCGTGAGCGTTCCGTAGGTGACCTTTGCAATGCTGAATTTCTGAAAACAAAATAGTTCCTACGCATAAGGGTAAATCTTAAACTATGTAGCATATATTTGTGTAATTATGGTATCAGATGATAGGTGTAAAAAATTGTTATTATTAGTTGTAATATTATTAGATTAAAATGAATACTAAAACCTTTACTGTTTTTGGGCGAATTTTCATTTTTTTTACATCAGATGTGACCTTGAGAGGTCATACCGGAGTTATGTTGCCGCAGAAATTTCTGCACACGTCCCTTGCGCTTTTCACTGATAACCGAACGTATTTCGTATAAATACGCGGTTATCATCGAGTGCAAAATGGCATTCCTTATCGCTTGTTATAAATTCATTTCTTCAATGAATACTCATGAAAATATTGTTTAAGACCATAAATAGATAATATGAAAATGTTTTGTCGTGAGAAATATATATATATAAGTAAACAAATCATTAATATCGAAGCACACGTACCGCAAAATTGTGTTTGTGGATGAATATTTCATTTATACCATGTGTATTGAATATTTGTAAGGTGTACATATCTGTCTGGCAGGTATCATATAACCGCCTGTCATTTATTCATCATTCAACATAACTTGCGGTCATCCGATGTTCAGCAAGTTCATTACTTTAGTACTTTGATTTAAATTAACAATCATGTAGTTTACTCAAGTTTACTATTACCATCATAACTGGTAAATAATTTTGGAAAAGAAACCCTGTAATGAATTTAAATATCTTAAAATTTTTAGATGGAAAGGGGAAAATGTGTCTACTACAGAGGTTGCTAACATCATTACAGTCTTGTCTTTCATCATAGATGCTAATGTATATGGTGTCAAAGTTCCAGGTACGTTTCTAAATTAATCTTTATTCACGTTAAATTAATAGAGTAGTAAAATTACAAAAAGATGGTCTTAGTTCATGTGAAAATATTATCAAATCCAAAATCAAAGCTTGCATATGAATAAAACAATAATACTATGTTTTGGAATCGGATTAAATGTAATATTTACACACAAAAATAAAAAGCTTCCAACATTCATGTTCGTTGAAGGTACCAATTTTACTGCACAAGATGTGCATTTCAACAATACTTGTCTCTTCAGTGACAATACATGTGTCTTCAGCGACAATACATGTGTCTTCAGTGATGCTCTAGGTCAACAATACATGTCTCCTCAGTTATGCTCTAGGTCAAACTATTTGAATGAGAGCTATGTGGGAGGTAGATAACATTCCTTACTTTAAAATGATTTCGAAATATTATTACAGCACACTTCAATAAAACAATATCCGTATTTTCATTCAATCAAACCATAGTGACTTATCATATTTAACATTAAATTGTATGAGTAGCATTTGACACCATTAATAAACAGTGACTTAAATCACACGTCAGGCGAAATGAGATTTTTATATATTCATACTGATAATTCCTGTTTGTATGTGTGAAATTCTTTGCATATTAATTTTATATTGTTGTTTAATACTTTGAAATAAAATATTTTTCATTTGGTTCAATACCTCTTTGGCTTTTTCTTTGAACAAGCTATAAACAACACCACGGAGACGAAATCACTTTAATAGATATTGTAGGTGTTTGTACAAAATGGATTAAAATATTTCTGCAGGTCATGACGGAAGAGCAGGAATGGCTTCTCTGGTTTTGAAAGGCAACGAAAAACTGACCAGTGAAAAATTAAAGGAAATCTACCATCACTGTGAACAGAAGCTGCCTAAGTATGCCAGGCCAATAGTATTACGTCACGAAAAGGAAATGCGGACAACAGGAACATTCAAACAGCATAAAGTTACTTTAATGGGAGAAGGATTTGATCCAAATGTTGTCTCTGATCCAATGTTCTATCTATCAACAGAAGCAAAAACATATGTTCCCCTTAGTCAAACAAGCCATCTTAATTTCTTGCAGTCAAAGCTTTAAAATAATAGATAATGATGAAAAAAAATGAGAATCGACCTCGTTATATTATTTTGCATTTTAAAAATAGTCTTTTATGGTGTACTGCAGAATAAATCACAATACTATTATTTGAAAACAAATCCGTATAACCAATATAAATGCGTCTAAGAACCGCAATTTTGGGGAGAGCTTTCCGATAACACTGAAGATCGATATTTCATTAATTGGTAGATAATGTATACACACATGTAATTAATAGTTTTTTATAAGAATAATAAGAATTATGGTTAAACCTCCACCACAATTATGTTGTCGTCGCAGATAAAGCCCCAAACAACATCGTGTTTGTCACAGTGTGTAATCACATTACATAAACTGCTTGATAAATGAATTTGTTATCGACTAATTCTGAATTGCTGAATTTGCTAAGAATTGCTCATAGATTGAGTTCAAACCATGCAAACAATTTAAGCATAGAACTTCTAAGATAATTAGAATAACAATTATTTAACATCTAAAATATCTGAAAAATAGTAGAGATAAGACACTATAAATTATTTTTCTGTGAATTAAATAGAAGAATAATCTATTATTATCCAATGGAAATGTTGAGATAGAAAAGTGTAGTTCTGACAAAAGTGCCAAAAGTGGACATTATAACTCTATAAAAAATTAAAAACAACACATTATATAAATTCGAGGTGTCCGAAGCGCTTTTATGGATCTACCTTCATCAGGAAGCTCAAAGCCAAATATTTTAAAGCCAAGGATTTATAAGAACCGAAACAATTGAAGAGCTTTATGACCGACAATAACCTAATGAAATAGCAAAATCCATCAAAGGCCAACTTCGCATGAGGGAGTTGAAATCTTAGTTTCTTTATAATATTAAAATTTATAAACGGACACTTTTAGAGATGATTGTTATTAATCATGTCAGTACCGAAGTACTAACTACTGAGCTGATGATACCCTCGGCGACTGATAGTCCACCAGCAGAGGTATCGACCCAGTGTTGTAAAAAAATGAAAACAAGACGTTATATAAATTGCATGCGTCCGAAGCGCTTTTCTGGATTTACCTTCATCAGGAACGCTCAAAGCTAAATATTTGAAAGCCAAGGATTTATAAGAACCGAAACAATCGAAGAGCTTTATGACAATAAATAACCTAATGAAATAGCCAAATCTATATCAGGCCAACTTTGCCTATAAGATTCACACGACAAAATTACTACATAATATCAACCTAAATAAAGACACAGGCCCTGGTAAACTATGTGTTAAGGTACTAGTATTAAAGGAAATGAAATATCATCTTAGTCGTATCATCACACTCATCTAACAAAAGTCAAACAACACACATGAATTACATAGAGACTGGAAACATTCAAACGTCTGTTCTGCATTAAAAAAAGGAGACAAAAACAATGCCATAAGCTACAGGCCCAGCTCGCTATCATGTATACTTTGCAAAATAATTGAGCATATTGTAACGTGTACACAGGGTAAGCATGTCTATTTCTATTGTAGAATAGGTTCGTTACCAGTTTGATACTGGATACCAAATGTTCTATTTACAAAATATCGAACAAGTAAACTTTAATCATAAATATATCATATATATATACAACTGCTCTTTGCGTTCTCTAAGGAACTATCGATAACTATTCCTCTTCAAATATATACAACTGGTACAAATTATTATATATAGGAAAACTCTTGAATATATTGAACAATTTTGTACCCTACAAGTTAACACGCTTGTCCAATACGGTACAACTTGTAAACTCCCAACTTGTACAAGTCCGTATTTCTAACATGCACCAACCTGTTCTTTATTACACTTGATGTAATAGTATCTAACATATAAGAGACAACGATCTTAAATATCAACTTACCATAACTTCAGGTCTTCGTCTTTTTAAACCTATGACAGTTGACCGTGAGCAAGGAATTGCTGCTTTTTATATACCCCAAAGGTAGCCGTACCATTCTTGAAGGAGAGGTGTTCTTCCAAAGTGCCCCATTACTCGTATTAGAGATTCCTTTGGAACACCCCTTCACATTTGACCTGACCCAAGATTTACCCGGACTTCTACTGAACTGCAACTAATGTGAACTATTGAACCTATTATACAAAGTCATCACAATATCATAGCTAGTTAAATAATGGAATACCTGGAAAACATTATATATTATACGATATATAGCATGGCTATCGATCTAAACGCTCATATGAGACAAAATCAATATCTTTCGTACATGACCTCGCAAAAGACAACAATAACCAAATACAAACTGATGTCATTTGGATTGATTTTGCCAAAACTTTTGACAAAGTCCCCCACAGAAGGAAGCTATATAAATTACAATAGTAAGGCATACACAATGATACCTTGGAATGGATTAGTGATTTTCTACAACGTGCACAGACAGTCATGCTAGATGGAGAACAATCAAAGAAAATCGGGGAAACATCTGGACTGTCACAGGGTTCCAATTTATAACGGGGCTTAGTTTCAGCCGTATTCCATATTAAGAAAAAAGACTGGTTAACGTCGTTCCATCCAGACAAATGCCTTATACTCAGAACTACACAAAAAAGATACAAGTCAACCATGATTATATTCTTCATGGTCACATTCTTCAAAATGAAACAACTACAAAATATTTAGGCATATCCGGCCAATCAGATCTTAAATGAATAAACATGTAAATAGTATAACAGTAAAATGCAAATCGACAGCGAAATTTTCTAAAACGTAACTTAAAGTATCTTGCAGACAAATAAAAGAAAGGGCATGCATGTCATTAGCTAAACCAAAGCTAAAACACAGCTCTTGTGTCGGGGATCTTCACAACAAAAATCAAATCAATTAAATTGAGATGATCTAACGGAGAGCTGCCCCTACACATGTACCTCAATACTTGCTCTGTCTTAAATATGCTTGACCATCTACAATTACCTACACAACAAATAATACGAATACAAACATCTATTGATTATACACCAATATTTAGCAATCTATCCTAAAGATCTGATTATTACATCAAACAGCAGAACAAGACAGAAACATATCAACCACTTTAAACCAATTCAAATAAAATTCAATAAAGATTCTCGCTAATTTTGGTTTTATCCGCACACAGTAGTACAATGTAATCTACATGGTCCGTGTAACACTTATTAATTTAAAATTCTAATGCAACATTGGTTGTGACGTTCATTTTGATGGGATAGCATCACCAATTTTCATGGCATCAATTCACAATTGATGCTATGAAAACGAACGCGCAAGCGCAGACGACGTATTACAGATTTTAAATGTATGATTTCACGTAGTTTTTTTGTCAGTTTCATTAGAACGGAGATAATGATATTGTATTTTAATCTCCGGCAGCATCAATTGGTGATTTGATGGTCGCAAATACCCGTTTAATGGCTCCGCTAACGCGTCGCCAGTAAACTTAATTTGCGACCATCAAATCAGCAATTGATGCCGTCGGAGATTAAAATAAAACACAGTTATCTCCTAATTTTTCAAAAGTTTTCAAATTTTAGTTTTTTGGATATTTGATCAAAGTTTTAAAATATCAAAATTTTATAAAAATGAATACTTCCCCTTATAATATTACTAAAATTATTATCGTTCGTCTGAATTTTGTGTAGACGTAACGCATGTCTAGCGTACCAAATATAATACGACAGTTATATTTGGTAAGTTTATACTCGCAATTTAAATGAAATAGCTTGTAGTCTTTTGGACAATAATCAATTGACAAACAACAATGGTTTAATTAAAGAAAAAAAAACACAGAATTTATAAATGTGGATTTCTGAAGAAATATTTTGTTGTTTATATATCTCAGAATTGCAATAGTACGGACATTTTTATATTAATTATAGTAAATTCAGTTTAGAGGTTGACTGGTAACATCATATTAAAAGTCTGCGATTGGAGTTTCATGTTATGTTTACATTGAATCCAGCATTCCTTTCATACTACATATATTTTTTTTAGTTGTTAGTAATTAGTGTGATGTCGTGTGTTACTTGTGTAATTTTTTATTGTAAAAACGTACATATTTCCCCTTTCAAATAGCAAAAACGATTTGTTCGTTAGCATGATATTTTAAGCTCGCATTATTGGTCATAATATATTTTGGACTGTAGCTGTAAGTAAAACTATGAACACTGATTTATTTAAAGTGATTTCTACAGATAAAGAAAATTATAAATAAATAGATATAGAACTGGATCATAAATTTTCTCAATATATGACAATTTGATATACTAGTAGTTCATACTTTCAAGGATTTTTATAGTAAAATTTTTCTATACAAATCCTTGATACTTTCATTGTGAAATAATTAAATATTTTGTATTCAAAATTATACTGTTTTATCAAACCATCTCAACTACTTTATTTCACTTAATGGCCAAAAGAATATTTCAAATGTATATTTTGAGCAAATTAAATCAGATGACATCATGTGCCCTGTATACTTTGTTTTACATGTGGCATATGTTTGGCAAAAGTATAATTCAAAGAAACCAAAGACATAATATTACTAGTTCTATATGTCTCTGAAAAAAATGTACTAATAAAAAAAAACAATCCAAAATGGGGAAAAAAAAATTTTGTTTAAATAAGTGTCAAAAGAGGGAAATTTAGTGGATAAAAACATAACATAAAACACCAAGAAAGACGACAGACGAATTAACCAATTTTATTGACCCAGGGACAGTCTATACTAAAATAGTTAGTATAGACTGTCCCTGATTGACCCTATTATTTATTTCTGATAATTTTCCCTATCTAATCACATATTATCTAACTGGAAAATGTGACCTATTCCAGCGGCAAGTCATATCACCTTGTATTTATATGAAGTGGTTCCCCCAGAGGCTGCAGCATCCCTTAATCTGACTGGATGCCGATTTGACCTGGTGCTGATTTGACTTTTTCTATAGGTGTTGAAATGACCAGATGCCGATTTGACTTGTACCCTCTTAATCGCGAATTCTAGTCACTTCGGCACCTGGTCAATTCCGGACCTAGTCAAATCGGGACCTGGTTAATTCGGCACCCAATGTAGTTATTTCGGCACCCATGACTAGTATTATGGTTTGCAAAGTAAACTATTGAAGACTCCGTTTTTTTCCATATTTGTTAAGATGTTGTCGCTCGAGGTGTCAACGTGTATTTGTCACACAAAACAGAAGTTCCAATGGAAAAGGCTGTAATAAAAAATGTTGTAATATCTGTTCCTACTGGAACTTATATTATCAAGGAACTTCCATTTCATGACAACTGTACATTGCTAGTAAACATACAAAATTGTTGCCATAGTTATTCATTTTATATTGTTTTGGTGTAACAATAACAGTATGAAAATTAATGCACAAAAAAAAACAAATTGTATGAAATTGAGTTCAAAATAAAAACTTACACAACTATCAGAAATATGTATCACCATCAACGAAAGCTGTATTGAGAATGTACATTCTTTCAAATTACTTGAAATTGACAATTTAAGCTGTGAAGAACATGTTGACCGTATATGTAAGATTATCTCATCTAAATAGAATATTTGCCTATACACACAAGACAACTATTTTATAATGCATATATTCTACCATATATAGACTATTGTAGTTCAGTTTTGGAAAATTTATTACAAAAGGATTCAGATAGAATCATAAAACTTCAAAAAAGAATAGCAAGAATTATACTTGAATGCGATAGTTCTGTTCCATCTAATTTTATGTTTTCTTTTTTAAAAAATGGCTATATGTTTACAAAAAGAATAAAATAGCAACAATCAATTCTTATGTATAAGATTGTAAATGGACTAACACCTGATTACTTAGCAATGCTAAATATTAATAATGTCCAACACTACAACTTACGATCTGTTTCTAATGGTGATCTAGGGGCCTCGGTGGCCGAGTGGTCTAAGTAGTTACTACTGTAATCACTAGCCAGTCAACACTGAGGTTGTGAGTTCGAAACCCGCTCGTGCGGGTGCACTCGACTGCAATCTTAATTGACTAGGATTGTCAGTTTTCCCATCGAAGGTCGGTGGTTTTCTCCGGGCACTCCGGCTTCCTCACCAATAAAAACTGACCGCCACGAAATAGCCCAAAAGCGGTGCTTAAAAGTGGCGTTAAAACACCAAAAATCAAAATCAAATTTAATGGTGATCTATTTGTTCCAACACCAAATACAAATTTATATAAAAAAATCTTTTCAATATTCTGCAACTAAAGTATGGAATAATTTACCATTCACAATAAAAAAGATTGTCGTATTGCGCAATTATTCAAGAAACATTGTTATAATCTTTTTCTTGAAAATTCTATGCAAGTCAAATAATTTTTCTTTTATGGTTAGAATATGAAAACTTTAGCAATTGTTGCCATTTGAATGTTTGAATGATTGAATTGTATATATATATATATATATATATAAGACCAAAAAAGTGAAAAAGTATATTTTAACAAAACGCATTTGACTAGCAGGTCGAACAACGGATGTTCTTAAACCCTGCTGACTGCCATGGCGATTGCCAAATAAACAGATCACCAGATGAAAAAATGGATCATAATTTATTAACTAAATATCAAACAGAAAACAATAAACTTGCGGAAAAGATGGTATACCGCAAACATGAGGTGCAAAAATTTGTACACCATATCCGGATTTCGACAATAAATGTCTCTTCAGTGATGTTAGGAATCGAAACGGTATTTGGAAGGCCATATAATTTACCTCAATTTGGGATTGACTCTTGAATTTTGAAGAGTCAAAATAGAATGAACGGATCATATAAACCCGAAGGCAAATATAATACAAGCCCAAACGAAAAAATATAAAGTCTAAATTGAAAACAACGTTCAAACCTATGATTGCGTTGGATAAAAACCGCAATTTTTATACGTGTGCATGCAAAACAAATTTCTTGGTAGAGTGGTCTAAATACAGCACAAACAACATTTTCCAAAAGACCAAATGAGTGAAAAAGTATATTTTAACAAAACGCATTTGACTAGCAGGTCGAACAACTGATGTTCTTAAACCCTGCTGACTGCCATTGGCGATTGTCAAATAAACGGATCACCGATGTAATAAATGGATCTTAATTATAAATTAAATACTAAACAAAAAACAATAAACTTGCGGAAAAGATGGTATACCGCAAACAAAAGGTGCAAAGGTTTTCGACACCATATCCGGATTTCGACAATTAATGTCTCTTCAGTGATGTTAGGAATCGAAACGGTATTCGGAAGGCCATATAATTTACCTCAATTTAGGATAGACTCTTAAATTTTGAAAGAGTCAAAATAGGATGAACGGATCATATAAACCCTAAGGCAAATATAATACAAGCCCAAACGAAAAAATATAAAGTCTAAATTGAAAACAACGTTCAAACCTATGATTGCGTTGGATAAAAACCGCAATTTTTATACGTGTGCATGCAAAACAAATTTCTTGGTAGAGTGGTCTAAATACAGCACAAACAACATTTTCCAAAAGACCAAATGAGTGAAAAAGTATATTTTAACAAAACGCATTTGACTAGCAGGTCGAACAACTGATGTTCTTAAACCCTGCTGACTGCCATTGGCGATTGCCAAATAAACGGATCACCGATGTAATAAATGGATCTTAATTATAAATTAAATACTAAACAGAAAACAATAAACTTGCGGAAAAGATGGTATACCGCAAACAAAAGGTGCAAAGGTTTTTGTACACCATATCCGGATTTCGACAATTAATGTCTCTTCAGTGATGTTAGGAATCGAAACGGTATTTGGAAGGCAATATAATTTACCTCAATTTAGGATAGACTCTTAAATTTTGAAAGAGTCAAAATAGGATGAACGGATCATATAAACCCGAAGGCAAATATAATACAAGCCCAAACGAAAAAATATAAACAAGTCTAAATTGAAAACAACGTTCAAACCTATGATTGCGTTGGATAAAAACCGCAATTTTTATACGTGTGCATGCAAAACAAATTTCTTGGTAGAGTGGTCTAAATACAGCACAAACAACATTTTCCAAAAGACCAAATATATATATATATATATATATATAAATATATAATCGCCAATGGCAGTCAGCAAGATTTAAGAATCGACAATGGTAGTCAGCAGGGTTTGAGAACATCCGTTGTTCGACCTGCTAGTCAAATGCGTTTTGTTAAAATATACTTTTCACTTTTTTTGGTCTTTTGGAAAATGTTGTTTGTGCTGTATTTAGACCACTCTACCAAGAAATTTGTTTTGCATGCACACGTATAAAAATTGCGGTTTTTATCCAACGCAATCATAGGTTTGAACGTTGTTTTCAATTTAGACTTGTTTATATTTTTTCGTTTGGGCTTGTATTATATTTGCCTTCGGGTTTATATGATCCGTTCATCCCATTTCGACTCTTCAAAATTCAAGAGCCTATCCTAAATTTAGGTAAATTATATGGCCTTCCAAATACCGTTTCGATTCCTAACATTACTGAAGAGACATTTATTGTCGAAATCCGGATATGGAGTACTAATTTTTGCACCTTTTGTTTGCGGTATACCATCTTTTCCGCAAGTTTATTGTTTTCTGTTTGGTATTAAATTAATAATTAAGATCCATTTTGTTACATCTGGTGATCCGTTTATTTGGCAATCACCATGGCAGTCAGCAGGGTTTAAGAACATCCGTTGTTCGACCTGCTAGTCAAATGCGTTTTGTTAAAATATACTTTTTCACTTTTTTTGGTCTTTTGGAAAATGTTGTTTGTGCTGTACTTAGACCCCTCTACCAAGAAATTTGTTTTGCATGCACACGTATAAAAATTGCGGTTTTTATCCAACGCAATCATAGGTTTGAACGTTGTTTTCAATTTAGACTTGATTATATTTTTTCGTTTGGGCTTGTATTATATTTGCATTCGGGTTTATATGATCCGTTTATCCTATTTCGACTCTTCAAAATTAAAACAACATTTTCCAAAAGACCAAATGAGTGAAAAAGTATATTTTAACAAAACGCATTTGACTAGCAGGTCGAACAACTGATGTTCTTAAACCCTGCTGACTGCCATTGGCGATTGCCAAATACACGGATCACAAAATGTAACAAAATAGATCTTATTATTAATTTATTACCAAACAGAAAACAATAAACTTGCGGAAAAGATGGTATACCGCAAACATGAGGTGCAGACGAGGGAAGTAGATCGTAACCCTTGGCTAGCGAAGATGGTCTACTATCTGATGTTTACATTTTATTATGTCGTGCTGTTACACCACTGTTTACGGTAAAGTGCTCACAGTATAAGGGGACAAAAATGTTAAATAATGCCATATTCTTTAGGTGTCGGTCCCATGCCTATAGTCCAGTTGTTGTTGGTTGCCATTTGCCATAATAGTCTTTTTAAATGGCATTAGCTCAATTAAGTCATTGGTTTTCTCTGTTGTATTATTTTACGATTTCTTATTTCACCGTGTAGAACGCCACATGCGGGGCGTTGGCTATGTTTGACACGGGGTGGCGGTTTTGAAGCGGATAAAAAAGCTATCAAGGTAAGTCAAAGTATAAAAATTTCTTTTCTGAGAATTTTTAGCACCAATTCATGTATGCACGGAATGAACCGAACCATGATAATCTATTTACAGCAAGTAAAAGCAGAGGTTTCCAGTTCTCTGTTTTCTCAAACATCTCTCCCTAGTTTTCCGTGTTGCAGATTTTAGACTTCATATGCAAGTTTCAGCATAAAAAAACACTTGGCGATTTTTCCCCGTATGATTTATACAGAAATGAATTCCTATTATAAAATTTAACCAAATACCAGCTTCTTAGTTAAATTTTGACTATGAAATTGGTTTTGCTCTTAAATTATGATATGGATTAGCATTTAATATTGAAGAGTTTCATTTGGAAAGAACATACATGTTGACAGAAAAAAAATGTTGTTTTCCCATATTCCATGTTTTAGTTTCCACGAAACTGTCATAGGATCGTCAGATCTGAGGACATTTAACATCGCCATGTTTTATGGTTGGTTTTAAAGGCCTGTTTGGTTTCTCAAAAGCAAGTCACGGACTTTGCCTTGTTTAAACAATGGCAAATCAAGTGGCAAATACCGGTATGCCATGCATATTCAGGACAACTCATGAGCTGCTCAGTTTTCTAGTTTTGGAATTTTGAAATGTTGGTTCTTTTTTCTGAACCATTCATTAAACTCTTCAAGTTGGCATTCTTATGACACAACTATTAACCCTTGTCTTTATATATATTAGACTGTTGAATAAAAGTATGGCGTAATATACGTGTGTCGGAATAACGGGGTTGTCTTGATACACATATCTGAAGTCTAGACTTGAAGTAGATATTTGTACGGGAAACATATTACATTTATTCTTCCGCAAAAAAATATTTTCTATCTATTTTAAACCTCTTTAAAATGGTTTTGTTTATCAAAAATGCTTATAATGTATATTGGTCTCCGCTTGCTGATATAAATGACTGTGAATGTGATAATCGCAACGTATAAATACTGAGGAAAAGTCGAAATTTCGAGATTTTAAAAGTTGAAATTTTGAGTTTAAGGTCGAAATTTTGAGTTTAAAGTCGAAAATTTGACTATTATAAAGTCAAAATTTCGACTTTTGAAAAGTTGACATTTCAAGATTTTAAAGTCAAAATTTGATGTTAAAGTCAAAATTTCGAGATTGGAAAAGTTAAGATTTCGAATTAAAGTCGAAATTTTAAGTTTTGAAATGTCAAAATTTCGACTTTGAAAAAAAAAGTTCAATAGATATAAGAAGATGTGGTATGAGTGCCAATGAGACAACTCTCAATCCAAGTCAAAATTTATAAAAGTAAACCATTATAGGTCACAGTACGGTCTTCAACACGGAGCCTTGGCTCACACCGAACAGTAAGCTATAAAAGGCCCCAAAAATTACTAGTGTAAAACCATTCAATGCCAACTTTATTTTTATTATGTCCCTAATACGCTTCCGTAGTTTTATTATTTTAAATCAAATTGTTTAAGAAAAAAAACAAATGTAATAGATATTCTTTTTCATGAGCCGGATATGCTTGTTATTTTATCATAATAATTGCTGTATCAAACATTTGGAGGACTAGTATAGTAGTTGGTTTGACGAAAGTATGCATTATTTGACCATTGGTCAATAGCTCATGTAGAAGATTACCCCTATACTGAAATCAATATTATAAATGCAACATAATCATTTGGCAGATTGCCAGATTCTGAACCAAATTATTCGCTAGTACTTTTATTTTCTAATGTTTTGAAAATGTTGTATTCCGATTTTATATTTTGTAAATTTCCATTGTGTCAATTTATCGAAAAATGCGTTTTGATAGCAATGGTTACTATGGTTACGAAAGTAATTGCGATGTACCTATGTGAAAAGAAAAGGCTACTATATGCAAGCTTGAAATTAAGTCATTCACTATGCAACAAATTTGCAACAATTTGCATGCAAAATGTATGTTTGAATTGGCTTATCAGGGAAAATATGGAAAAAGTCAAGCGATCAAGGTAAGGTATTTAAATGTGTGAAGTTTTTTATTCTTATTATTGCTTGAACATAACTACGGAGCCCGGGAAGGGACATGCTATATATTGTTTTAATCCGTTCCCACGGATTAGTAAATTTTTAATCCGTAATAACGGGTTAGTAATCCGTGGGAACAGATAAGTAATCCGTGGGAATCCGTGGGAACGGATTAGCATAACGGATTTAAAAAATATATAGCATGTCCCATCCCGGGCTCCTTAAAAATTACCTTTTTTATCAAAATTTAAAAAAAAATATATGTATACCCTCTGGGATTTTTTTTTTTTAAAAAGCATCAGATGCAATATTTAATATTGTTGATATTAGTTTATGCCGTAAAATCTGGAATAAATAAATTTTGAGCCATAAAGATGGGTTATTTTGTGAATTTTAGAAAATCAAGTTTTTTGGAAAACCACAAAGAGGTAGGGCCATTTTCCCGTTAGTTTTTTTTCATTTGATTAGCTAGGTAAATCATGTTTTTAAATAGCCCGATAGATACTTATTATAGTATATGAAAACACGTCACCTCATCTTTTTTCATACCCTGAACAGGTATTCCTACAATAATCAAGGCCAAGACTATTGTTTTTATTTTTGTTTATTGTAAATGCCCCTGAGGAGCATCAAAATATGAATTATCAACTAATAGATATTCAAAATTAGTTTTGTATTATAAAAAACATGGTGCTTCAGTTAGCGTGTTAATGTTGGTAGGTGATTTGTAGCGAGTATGTATTTCACAACTTTGTTTAACTTAAAACTAACAAAATATTAAACAAGAATGTGTCCATAGTTCACGGATGCCCCACTCGTACTATCATTTTCTATGTTCAGTGAATTATGAAATTGGGATAAAAACTGTAATTTAGCATTAAAATGAGAAAGATCATATCATAAGGATCATGTGTACTAAGGTTCAAGTTGGTTGGACTTCAAATTCATCAAAAACTACCTTGACCAAAAACTTTAACCTGAAACGGGACAGACGGACGAACGAAGGGACGGACGGACAAACGAACGAACGGACGCACAGACCGAAAAACTGAATGACCCTAAGTGGCGCCTAAAAAAGTTGGTTAAATATAAATAAAAGAAACATTTATAATCTAATTATCTGATATAAATCAGCTAATCTAATTCAAGATCGGTCTCTGTTTTAATGCCAAGAAGCCAAAAAAATATCGGACGCATTTAACTGGGATGTTGTTTTCCTCAATCTGGATGTATTCATATCTATACACTGTTCCAGCTTTTAAGGTTTTATTACCGTCTACATGAACCGGACAACAGCTTACACCAGATGGTACTAGAACGGCTTGCGTAACAAACACATGTAATCTGGTCTTTTCTGCATAGCATTGTACCAAATGGATCGACCCTATGTTGTGATACAGATTCAACACTTTCTTGATGTTTTACCTACAATCACGATTGGTAGTGTAATTGATTTTTTCTGTGGTGTTGTTTCATTTTCTGATGACTTAGGTTCCGGTGTAGGGACGGTGGTACAATGTAACAATGCCAATACTAGTATCTACACAGTTGGTGGATTGGCGATAAAATTACTGTCTGCATTTGTTACATATCATACCATTTTCTAAAACGTTCTTGTTCAAGATTTAGAAAAAAATATTTTTGTTGTTTTGAAATTTTTCTGCTATGGCCTTTTTTTGTTATGTGTATAACACACACAGTATTTGGGCTTCATTGCTATATAATCAATTCTCGTGTTATTGGTTATGTACAAGCACCTAAATCAGTGTGACTCTTTGAATTAAACAAACATCCGAAAAATTTGTGATAGAAACATAACATTTTAACATTTCAACAAAAAAATGAGAAAAATTAGCGTGAGATTTGAATCCCATCTTAAAAACAATCCATTATTTACAGTTTTAAGCGCTACCGATGGAGCCACGGCGCCTCTTGAAAATATATATTAAGCAGCTATAGGTAAAATTTAGTGATGTTCCACTTTTTATTAAAACAGTTGTTTTTTTAGGTATTAAGGACACACTAAACCAATTTCATTTTTGAGGGGAAAAGTTGTATAAATTACAACAACAACAAAAAGCATTACTTTGTTTTGGTTTGAAGTGTCCTTCTAGGGGGATTCCCTGTTTTTCCAACCTAAAAACACGGTAAATTCCGCATATTTGACTTCCATCCTTTTTTGGAGGTTAAATTAACTATTTTCCAGACATAACATAATATGTGAAAAAATTTCAGGGGAAATTGGCCCTACCTCTTTTAAAACTCAAAATTTTTCCTTATGATAAAATAGTTTTCAAACTTTCAAATATTATTTTGAAACATTAATATATACTTTTTTAATAGCAAAAGAAAAAAGTAGCAATATATGTTTAGATTTTGTTACAATAATAGTAGTAGAAACTTAAAAAAATGGACATTTCATTGTGCAGTTATGACGTTTTTCAAGCAATTTCAAAGTAACCTGTTTCCATGGCAAGCTACACTTCAACTTTCGAAATGAATATTATTTTTGTTGTCAGTGCATCATGACAAACCCTTGATATAAAAATAAAGGAAATCCTGGAGTATGCATTTCTCATTATTTTTAAAATTCTTTGATGCTTACAGAGACTCTTAAGTCAATAGACCATGACTTAGGAAGAGGAGCCAAGTAATCCCATGGAAATGGGATGTGCCAATGCTGGTACATCTGCATACCAAATATGAAATAAACTGAGCAAAAGTTTCAAAGTCAATAGACCAAAACTGAGAGGGCAGGGCCAACTAATCTTCATAGAAATGAGATGTTTCAAATATGCTAATACATCTGCATACCAAATACACTTAACATACCATAAACTGACCTAATCACAAACTAATACAGTGTCGACGCGACACAAAAAACATAATTGATAGAGAAAATCCAACAGGCAAAACATTACATTAGTCAAACTACCTTAACTGTGAGCTATTAAATACAATGCATTTAAAAATTATTATTTATGAAGTTTTGATGATTTTGGATTCAGAGAAAAACTGTAATCGACTGCATAACGCATAAACAAGGGAATTAAGATTTTTAGATTGAATAGACTCATTGGTCTTTATGATTGTGGTAGCTATCTAGTGAAGTACCATTTAATCTTTGGAGTGGGGAAGGATTTGTAAATAAATATCCTGGTTTTTATTGAAATAAAATTATATTGGTTAAATCAATTAATTAGCCTTGATTTCACTTGAATGCTTTCAAAAATCTTTGGATTTGAAAGGAAAAAATTTGGCAAAACTATCTTAGTTATCTCTCTTTGCACACTACATACGGACGAAATTACAACAGTTTAGAAATATTGAGTGTTTAATTGATGCCCAGTACTTCCAGGCGCGTAGCTACGATTACCGTACCACGGCTATCATTCGGTATTTTCTTTAAACAAATGATAATTTATATTTGTAATTGGTATAACAAAAGATTAGATTTGCATGATTTTTTCAGCTACACTTTTTTGTGAGTAGGGCTATGATGGTTCAATGCCATTGGACCTGATTATTTGATAATTTCTTATCACAATATAAGTCCGTCTGTCCGTCCTTCATAAGTTTTTTGTTGTTTGAAAAGTTAAGATTGTCTCTTTTGATTTCCATTAATTGTTTTGCACAGTCATATCTATAAAACGAAGATCCTTGTTGATTTTTGTAAAAATTGGAGAAAAAAAATTGTTTAAAAAAACCGCAGGAAAACAACTGTCATATTCCTGACTTGACACAGGCATTTCCTTAAGAAAATGGTGGGTGAAATCTGGTATTCTAGCTCTAGCTAGCTAATACGCTCACTTGTATGACAGTTGTTTAATGTTCCGTAATATTGCCAAATTGTGTGAACAACCCAAGCAGACATAATTGGTTAACGTGGCTATATCTGGGATCCAGCAGCCAAACTGTATAAACATAAATCTTTGAATTGTTGTACATTTTTCATTTCGGGGCCTTTTACAGCTGACTATGCGGTATGGGTTTTACTCATTGTTGAAGGCCGTACGGTGACCTATAGCTGTTAATTTCTGTGTCATTTGGTCTCTTGTGTAGAGTTGACTCATTAGCAATCATACCACATCTTCTTATTTTTCTAATCACAGACATACAACACAACCGAATCTAACGTTCAAACACACTTACAATTAAATCAAACGAAGACACCAACAAAATAGTTTTTGTAGTTGATAATAGTCAGTATAGTGAAGCATAATTACGGAGCCCTTTAAGTGTCATGTAAATATATATATTTTCGTTTGCTGGAGATTTAATCTGGTGCGCACCAGCGACTCTTTTCACCAAAAATCTTACGATTAAAATTGATCGCAAGTTATACTGAAATGTGTATGACTAACGAGTATTTTTACTCTTAGGATTTTTTGTGAAAAGAGCCGCAGTTTGATAAATCATGCACACGACCTTGAAACTCGTTCGTACGACTTTGAAACTCGCGCGCACAACTTTTCAGCTCATGCGACATTCAAACCAGTGCGCATGACTTTCAAACTGTCGCGCACGATTTTCAAAATGGTGCGCATGACTTTTAAACTCGTGCGCACCAGTTTCAAAGTCGGGAGCATCGGTTTAAATCTCCGGCAAACGGAACATATTTATAGTTACATGGCACTAACATAAAAACATAATTTTATACACTTTCCCGATAAAATACAAAATAAGTAAATTATAAATACAAGGGTATACAAAATGAAAACAACACTATAAAAACCTCATGTGTCCGAACCGGTTGTGTCCGAATCGCATCTCTAGACCCACACGCATAAGGAACGCCAAAAGCCAAAAACCTTGAAAGCTGGATGCACATATACCGAACCACGTACGTCAAGAGGCATACGATCAAATGGAACATAATAGTACAAAGACAAATAAAAGTAAAACTGTAAGGAAGATTAAATGCTTCACAGAATCAGCACCTAGAATCTATTACTCAACACCAACTTATATTATTTTTAAAGCAGACACTTTATATTCATCTATAATATCGAGTTGCCTCCGAAGACCTCCGATGGTCATATAAGCGATATAAACATAAATATAGATGTAAATAGAAAAGTGAACTAGTGCAATTGGATTTTTCTAGGTCTGTTTAATTTCATATTATAGATTAAAAATATATGTTAATCATCGTTTTTACCTTACCTGTATAAGAATGATTTTTTGTTGATCGAATCAGGCAATCAAATGATTTACCTTTGTTTCACATTCAATGTTGACATTCTTTTCCTTTAAATAACCAAACACGCACAATACATGCATTATCCATCTCTAGCTAAGGGGTTAAATTGAAGTTCACATGAATACGGATTCAATGAGGTCGAATTATTCACTTGCAAGTGAATAATTCATTATCAATGTTTCTTAGCTTACTTTGACAAAATTGAACCATACTGGCTGCTAAAAGCGAATAATTATTTCACTATTTCACTTTCATTAATGATTGAAAAAAAGAAAAATCATACTTTAGATTTTTTATATATCTCGTAGCTAGTGCCCCTTTAATAACTTCAGTTTTTGGTTAAAATTAGATCAATCATTTTAAACAATAAAAAAGTTAAACATTTTCTTTCTAAGAACAGTTATACATTGTAATAGAATAACCCTAGGTGAAGAAAAACTTCATGAAAAAGGCATGGTACAAGGTAAGGGTACAGCAAGAAAAACGGTTCAATTGCTCATACAATAGCAACTGGTCAATTAAATGTCCCAATTGGATTGTCAGTTTTACAATCTGGTTGATATAGGTATAGGTATGGGTAAAGATTAACAGCAACACCTATAGTCAAGTCACAGTGGTTAAGGTCATCAATGTCTAGTCAAGATATCAAAATTACTAAAAATTATAGAATAACAAAGAATTTGGGGTATCCATTCATGACGCAAAATCAATACATGCACAGCAAAAAGCAAAGCAACAATGCTTTTATTGTTGTTCTTCATCTCAAAGTCACAGTGATGCCTTCAACACCGATTAGAAGTGTTAGGTTTCTCTGTAACATTTTCAGCTACGTTGTATCACTCAAAAGCAATTTTCTCCTGAATGTTTCATGGGATTGTTGTCTCAAGTACATTCACTCCTTATTGCTTTCAAATTACCTTCATAGCTTCATGGGATTATTGCAAAATATACATTGAACCCATATTCCTTTCTGGATTCATGTGATTGTAGTCAAAATTATTTCAAATGCTTATTCCATCTTATCAAGTCGTCTTTATTGACTACTTATCCTTTGTTTTCAAATAACTTTCATAGTTATATGGGATTTTCATTGCATATACATATGCCCAAGCCTTTTCCTTTCAAATGATTTTATTTGATCAATTTAAGTGATTGTTGGTTTTTGTATAAACAAATTTGAATTTAATGTGCATAATAAACAGTGAACCTTGAAGTAACAGATTCAAAACCAAAGAAGCATGGCTTAGGGGGTAGAGTCTCACATTCTACGAGACTTAACATATATATGGATTAAAAGTAGCAGCATACCAAATGTAACATCATATATGTTTCAAACTGTACTTTTAAGAAAACAAAAGACCAAAGGTAGGTGGTTCTCTCCAGACACCCAGCTTACTCCACCTCAAAATAGCACAATTGTTGAAAGTGGCGTTAAACACCAATCAATCAATCTTTTAAAAGAAGAAAAAGTCTAACAACACTTGGACATACAAATTCTGAAGTTCAGCACACTATGACTTGAGTTGACAATGTGTTGTAATGCTATAAATCTGATGTGCATGTATGCTTTAGCAATAACTTAACAAATATCATGTGTCTCATTTTATTTTTTTCCTTACACACTTAAGATGAAACTACATTTGGACAATGTCAATTTAATAATCATCACAAACTGCAGACTGAGCCAATGCAATATATTTTATGTTTATTAATGGTGTAACTCATCTCAGAAAACAATGTTTCAGAAACAAAATTTATCTTACAATTCTCCAACTATAAATTAACAAAGTATATAAAAACTTAGATCCAACTCCCTCAGGCAAAGATGACCTGAGATAACCTAGGCAACTCTTTGTATGTCCCTTTTAGTTATATACTGTGGATTCTTTATTTGTGGGATACCAATTATCATGGATTTCGTGGGTATACATAAACCATGAATTTGAATACTCAATGAAGTACATATGTTCTAAATGCTTGTACACACTTTGGCAAATTCACACAAGAGTGCACACGCTGAAATGTCTCGCCTTCTTTACTAACCATTGATATTATGTTGATAGTCCTAAATGAAAGCTTTACTACAACTATTACATAAACTTAACATGATCCAAGAAAATAAAGTCAAGGTCATATAAACCAAACAAGAAATACATGTACACCTTACAATCATTCAATACACTAAATATAGTTGACCTATTGCTTAAAGTTTCTAAGAAACAGACTTAACCAAGAAAACTAAACATTGACCAATGAATCGTGAAAATGAGGTCAAGGTCAGATGAACCATGCCAGGCAGACATGAACAGCTTACAATCCTTCCATACAACAAATATAGCTGACCTATTGCTTATAGTTTAAGAAAAACAGACTGAAACACATAAACTTAGCACTGAGCAATGAACCGTGAAAATGAGGCCAAGGTCAAATAAAACCTGCGAGACTGACATGTACATCGAAGAATATTTCCATACACCAAATATAGTTGACTTATTGCATATAGTATAAGAAAAAAGACCAAAACTCAAAAACTTAACTTTGACCACTGAACCATGAAAATGAGGTCAAAGTCAGATGACACCTGCCAGTTGGACATGTACACCTTACAATCATTCCATACACCAAATATAGTACACCTATTGCATAAAGTATAAGAAAAACAGACCAAAACACAAAAACTTAACTATAACCACTGAACCATAAAAATGAGGTCAAGGTCAGATGACACCTGCCAGCTAGACATGTACACCTTACAATCATTCCATACACCAAATATAGTAGACCTATTGCATACAGTATAAGAAAAACAGACCAAAACACAAAAACTTAACTATAACCACTGAACCATGAAAATGAGGTCAAGGTCAGATGACACCTGCCAGTTGGACATGTACACCTTACAGTCCTTCCATACACTGAATATACTAGACCTATTGCTTATAGTATCTGAGATATGGACTTGACCACCAAAACTTAACCTTGTTCACTGATCCATGAAATGAGGTGGAGGTCAAGTGAAAACTGTCTGACAGGCATGAGGACCTTGCAAGGTACGCACATACCAAATATAGTTATCCTATTACTTATAATAAGAGAGAATTTAACATTACAAAAAATCTTAACTTTTTTTTTCAAGTAGTCACTGAACCATGAAAATGAGGTCAAGGACATTGGACATGTGACTGACGGAAACTTCGTAACATGAGGCATCCATATACAAAGTATGAAGCATACAGGTCTTTGACCTTCTAAAATATAAAGCTTTTAAGAAGTTAGCTAACGCCGCCGCCGCCGGATCACTATCCTTATGTCGAGCTTTCTGCGACAAAAGTCGCAGGCTCGATAAAAATCAAATATCCACAAAAAAAGTAAGTTTTAAAAGGGGGGTTGAGATCTCACTCAACATGTTTAACCAAGCCGCATTTTTGCGCTTGTCCTAATTCATGATCCTCTGGCATTTGTTAGTCTTGTATGTTTATTCAATTTTAGTTCATTTATGTTTTGGAGTTTAGTTTGTCATCCATTTTCACTGAACTAGTACAGATTTGTGTTGAGGGGCCAGCTGAAGCCTGTCTCCAGGTGCAGGATTTTCTCACTGTTGAAGACCCATTGGTGCATGGCCTTGGGCTGTTTTCTGCTCTTTGGTCGGGTTGTTGTCTCTTTGACACATTCCCCATTTCAATTCTCAATTTTATTACCCCAATCGATGTAAGTAAAGGAATTCACAATTCACAATAGCTCCTCATGTATTCAAAAGCTAAATTGTTATTTTAATTTACTAGTAGTATGTCAATGCCACTTCTGGTGGACTTAAGTCCCCTAGGGTATCATTTACTCAATTTCTAATACTTCAGTACTAACACGGTTTTTCCTTAATTCCTTTGATAAATGAATTATCAATTTAAAATCTAAGGCAAAGTTATCCCAAGATAAACTTTTGGTTACTCTTTTTCGGTTTGTTTTGGTTATAAATATCTCCCAAAGTTTTCATGTCTTATACATCCTTGGCTTTCAACTTGTGAAGTTTTGAGTGTTCCTGGTAAAGGTAAATACAGAAAAGGGATTCCGAATAGCACAGTGACAACAAATTATAGACAGGCAGGTTGAAATCTTTATTGCGTCATATATATTAAAATCAAAAGATTCAGACATGCCCTAATAAAGGAAGTAAATACCTATACTGTAGTCAAGAATCTTCAACTTTGACCCAAGATGTGAGAAATGGGTAATGAAATTTCTACTCCCACTATAGTCTGGCATAAAACACTTATACATATAAATTATTTTAGTAGAAATCTTATTTCAATAAATGTGTACAAAAGTCTTCTTATCTTAATGTCAAAAGTCAATGTTGCAAAAAAAATTTAAAGAAATAACATGAAAGGTAAATGTGACATTTTCTTATGCAGAAAAACAAAAGCTATTTTCCTTTGATGTAAAATATACTATTCCCCTTTGAATGTTTTTACACTAGTAATTTTTGGGGCCCTTTATAGCTTGCTGTTCGATGTGAGCCAAGGCTCCGTGTTGAAGACCGTACTTTGACTATAAACAAAAACAAGCGATCACAAGTGGAAAATGGCAATTAAGAAACCTGATTTCAAACATTAAGTCAATGAAATGACCGAAATTATTTCTGTTAAAAAATAAAATTTGTCCTAAATCCCAATTACTCGTTTAGGACATAAAGCTTTCATCTTAGGACATGACTTGCAAATATGACCGTTTCTGGACCCTTGCTTTGACCTATAATGGTTTACTTTTACAAATTGTGACTTGGATGGAGAGTTGTCTCATTGGCACTCATACCACATCTTCTTATATCTACATACTTATATATCTTGTCATACCAATCATTATTGCTTTTTAAAGTTTCTATTTTTCCATTATGTTTTTTTACAATAATAGGTAATAACGCCAAAAAATGGTAAAAATAGCTTTGAAATGGCTTTGGTTCAAATAAGGGGGCAACTGACAATTTTGGCCATCTTGGCTAATTCATGTTATTTGTAGATCTTGTCTAGCGAAAAATTTCTTTCTATCTATTATAAAATTCATCATATAAGGTCAACATCTCCAATAAAAAAAGACGTCTGACAGTTTTGATGTAAAATGACAGAAGATAGATCCCATTCTGAACATATTTGCACCTGTCAGATTTTCGTTATCTATAAAAGTTTTCAAGATAAACAAAACTTGCATTTAACCGTTATCTTCTAATTTTAGACATGTGTGCCATGTAAGTAGACAAGCAGGCCATCAAACACAATTTTTAAACCAAACCAATGATGATTGTGGCTAATTTTATTAAAATTTGGCCCAGTAGTCTTAAAGGAGTTGTTCTATTTAAAGGTTGACTGACTACAAGGGCTAACAACAGCCAATGGACAACTGACACACAGTGATGGCAAAAGCTCACACTGCCCTTTTGGCCAGGTGAGCTAAATTTACAAAAAAATTTGACCTTCTGTGTTTTATTGACAATGAGAGTTTTAAGGAATATAAGAATGTGGCAAGTTTACAATGAAAGAATAAAACTTGGCAAAGCAATCATATCTGTATATTAAGCACCAATCAGCATCAGTAAAAGTCTGACTCATTATTCATCCTGTAATTAACATCATTATAAGGTGTATAACAAAATTTGGCTTCAAATTTATGATTGGTTCATCACAGCTTTCTTTAAAAAAAAAAGTTTGATCATTGATGCTATGTTATTTAGAAAATTAGGCCATGTCAGAGAAGTTGATAGATTGGTTGGTTGTTGTATGCTTAACATCCAGCAGCAAAAAAAGATTAATTGAAACTTATAAAGTAATAACATAAAAGACTTTTGAAAATCCTCCTAAATGAAAAGCTGATCTGGTCTGTTTTTTTTTGTTGTTTTTTTTTCAATTGGAGATGAGTATAGTATTAAAAAAAGTTATAAAAAAATTGGAATATGATTTCGTTTGGTTCAATCATCAATAAAAGTGAAATAATGAAATAATAATTCGTTTTTAGCAGCCAATTTGGTTCAATTTTGTCAGAATAAGCAAAGAAATATCGCTGATGAATTATTCACTTGCAAGTGAATAATTCAATCTCATTAAATCCATATTCATGTGAACTTCAATTTAACCCATCAGCTAGAGATTGGTTACGCATGCATAAGTCGTGTTCAGCCATTGAAAGAAAAAGAATGTCAACATTAAAAGTGAAACAAAGGTGAACCATTTCATTGACTTATTCGATCAACAAAAAATCATTCTTATACAGGTAAAAATGTTAATTAACTTATTTTTTTAATCTATAACATGAAATCAAACAGACCTATAAAAATCCAATTGCATGAGGTCGCAATCTATTTATATTCATGTTTATGTTTATATCGGGTTATAAGTCCGTTGGTAGTATTGGGAGGCCATCTCGATGGTTAAGTAGATGGCGTATAGACTAAAATACACACGAAATTCTGATATATATTATCGAGTACATGCTTTGTTACAGTTTATTTCAGACTTATTGTAATTTGGATATACGTTTTAGTATGTTATAAATCAAACATGAGATTTTGAGTCAAATTGGTGAACATGAGTTTGACAGCTAGTGCCCCTTTTTAAGTGCCAATCTGCCTAAGAATCAGACAGTGGTGAAAACATGACAAACAAAAACCAGCTCTAGGCTACATTAATTCAAATTCAGTATAATTGTACACGAATATAGCATTCATTTTGTTGTACTATTCTGGCATTAGAAATTAACAATTAAGGGTAGCTAACTCTGTAATTTGCTATCATTCTAACCAAAAGTTATCCAGATATTTCTCGAATTACCAGACAAGCAGAAATGAAAGACCTACTTTTTTCTAACTCAGGATGAGGGTAACTTTAAAATAGAATTGTTAGGATGGTGGGTTTTTTTCTGCCATGTTTTGAAGTTCTTCTAAAATACCTGATTCTTGCAACGATTGGCACTTTTAAGACACTTAGTTACATCTCAATGTATACAAATCTACCAGTTTTATACCCATCTTACTATTCTTTCTTAAAGGAAAGAAAATGTTAATGATGGATGTAAAGAGAATGCCAAAACAAATAGTTTAATAACACTCTCATATATGCAGTATTTTCTCTGTACAGTGTCTTCTATCAATTACCAACAATTTATTGCATGAACATTGCTTTGTTATAACATTAAGTAAATTTGCAGTCAACAAGATAGGTAAAAAGTTCATTTAAGTTTTCCTTTTCCTAAAACTTAAAATGTTCATATATGTTTGCCTTCTCCTAGATATTTGCTAAATGTTTTCTGTAGAATCTGACACATGCTTTCATCTGAATCTATAAAATGTACATCTTTCACAGTGTTCTCATCAGCGTTCATGTTTTTACCATATTCCTCTACTCCTTTGTAGTATTGAATAGCACAGAATGGTTTTGGGATTCCATATATTCCTGAAAAAAATATTTACAATAAATACATGCACATACATATATCAAAGTAAAACTTTATTTTAGATACTTAAATTTTAAAATTAAGAAATACTTGTGATAAATTCTAAAAGACAATTTTTTTTTCTCTAGAACATATTGAGTGTCTCTAAAACTGCTGACTCTTATTTTCTGTTCAATATTTTTTTTTAACTTTTCATTTTTCTTTTGCAGTGGTAGATTGATTGATTGGTGTTTTAATACCAATTTCAGCACTATTGGATATTTCATGCAATTTGATTAAAATTCAAATCATGTGTCTAAACTTTGTTTACAAGGATCTGACAACAATCCGTTCTACTTTCTGTTCTGGTAATTATTACATCAGCCAATGATATTTCAGCCTTCAAATTTTTGAAATGAGTAATTATCGCTAAAACCAGAGGATCCCAAATGGATGGTTTTCTACCCTATAAGTAAAGCTTGGATACAGAATCAGTATTTTCATCAGATTGTAATTCGTGACGATCAGTTTTTATTGGTGGATAAAACCAAAGTACCCAAAGGGAACTTAGAACCTTCAGTAGGAAAACTGACATTCCTAGTCAATTAATTTTTGGAGTCAAACGTATCTGCCACGTGTGTTGACAGGCTAGTGATACAGTAGTTGGACTACTTAGACCGAGGTCCCCCTTTTGGCCATGGTGTTGTCTTTCTTTTATAATGGTTATCCCCTTTGTATCTAGTTCCTTATATAATCTTGTTAATTATATTAGCAATTTTCAGTCTGATAAGAGTGTTATTATTAAAAGGATTCCTCAAATGTCTTATGATTTTTTCAAAAGCATTATACTTTCATACAACAATTCAGAATTCTGACTGTGAATGTGCACCTAGAATATATTTATTAAAATGTTAGCATCAAATAACACAAATTGATGAGCATATTAAAATACTGAAGATTCAGAGACTAAACTTGGGAATTTCAAGCTGGGAGCCCAGACCAGATATTTCTTAATCAGTTTCTATATGTTCAACTGAAATTTACCTGAAAGTTTAGGGTCCCAGCTCCAAATCTAGGAGCCATGGGCGACTGGGCTCCCTTTAAGTTTTGTCCCTGTAAATTGTTTGTTCAACTTACCTGTACCTACTGATGTAAAAGCTATAGATTAATGTCTATGTGCTTACCTGTACCTACTGATGTAAAAGCTTTAGATTTATGTCTATGTGCTTACCTGTACCTACTGATGTAAAAGCTATAGATTTATGTCTTTGTGCTTACCTGTACCTACTGATGTAAAAGCTATAGATTTATGTCTATGTGCTTACCTGTACCTACTGATGTAAAAGCTATAGATTTATGTCTATGTGCTTACCAGTACCTACTGATGTAAAAGCTATAGATTTATGTCTTTGTGCTTACCTGTACCTACTGATGTAAAAGCTATAGATTTATGTCTATGTGCTTACCTGTACCTACTAACGTACAAGCTATAGATTTGTGTATATGTGCTTACCTGTACCTACTGATGTAAAAGCTATAAATGAATGTCTATGTGCTTACCTGTACCTACTGATGTAAAATCTATAGATTAATGTCTATGTGCTTACCTGTACCTACTGATGTAAAAGCTATAGATTAATGTCTATGTGCTTACCAGTACCTACTGATGTGAAAACTATAGATTTATGTCTATGTGCTTACCTGTACCTACTGATGTAAAAGCTATAGATTAATGTCTATGTGCTTACCTGTACCTACTGATGTAAAAGCTATAGATTAATGTCTATGTGCTTACCTGTACCTACTGATGTAAAATCTATAGATTTATGTCTATGTGCTTACCTGTACCTACTGATGTTAAAGCTATAGATTTATGTCTATGTGCTTACCTGTACCTACTGATGTAAAAGCTATAGATTTATGTCTATGTGCTTACCTGTACCTACTGATGTAAAAGCTATAGATTAATGTCTATGTGCTTACCTGTACCTACTGATGTAAAAGCTATAGATTTATGTCTATGTACTTACCTGTACCTACTGATGTAAAAGCTATAGATTTATGTTTATGTTCATTGGCATGATGTAGTGAACAAACAATGGCAGCTTTCAAATCTTCTAAGCAATTCTTTTTTTCATCACCATATGCGTGCCAGGTAGGACCAACAGTATGTATAATACAGTGATATGGTAGATTGCCTGCTGTTGTGGAACAACATGTCCCAATAATTAAGTCCCCTTTCTCCATCAAGTATTCTTCACATTCCTTTTCCATCTGAGTACCTGCAGCCTGTGCTATGTTAAGAGCAATTCCCTTTGTGTGCTGAAGGTTTCTATTTGCAGGACTAACCAAACAATCAGCTTTTAGATTTTGGAGTTCACCAGGATATACTAAAATGTTTATCCCTTCTTTGGTTGTGAACTTGGTTCCATTTTTTAATTCTTGCTGCTCTGTCATTGTTGTTGTTTCCTTTGATTGGTTACCATTTTTCTTCTTTTTCTTCTTCACTGGAATAACCACACCAATTTTTACCTGTACCAAATATTTAGCTTCATGAGCCTTCCTCATGTTTGGCGCTTTAATGACAATTCTTTTCTTATTAAATGCTATATAACAGGCAATTCCTCCTACAGAGTCTTGAACTTCCTTTTCAATTTCTTCCAGGAATAGTGTCATCTTTTTCTGCAATGGAACATCAATTTCAGCCATTTTACGAATTTCTTCAATTTTTGTTTTAATTTTTTTCAGTAATGGTTCAGGATCAAGACCTTTCTTCATAGTTAAAACCAAAGTACCTTTGTCATAAGTATGTGACACAATCTGTTTAAACCATGATTCCTTTTTCCCAAGATGCATCAATGCAGTGAAATCATCCTCTGACAAATTGATGTTCAGTGTATTATCTATGAAATCTTCAAGCTCCTTTCGGATTTCTTTTGCGTCCTTTTCAGTTCCTTCTAATATAGCTTTCTTTCCTGCTTCATCCAGAGTAATATGGTATCCATTATTGTGCAGAGACTCAATTTTCCTTTTCACCTTCTTTACTGGTGGTGCTATTTTGTAAACAACCTTTTTTGGTACCTATAAAATAAAAAAATATTTATAAATAGACAACATTTAATCAACATTAAGCAGAGACTTCTCAGTGATATTATTCCATTCATTGCTGGGTTGCTGTCTATTGTTATTAGTCGTTAATAATCATCATTTATATCTAAAAGCTCTACAGACTGGCTCTAAATCAGAGACCGTTTGTCATTTGTTTACAAATTTTGTATGATACTACAACCAAATTATATTTAAAATTATGCATACTACTGAATGCAGGGGTTATAGATGAACAGAAAAGTGCATTGCACAAGTCAGCACCTAAGCTTAAGGTCCAGGAACAGTAAATGGACTAAGTCACAGATTTTGGTAAAATTTTGCATACAACTTTGGCTCATTGAACTTTAACTGACAATCAAAAATATAGCGCATTTATCTCATTTGTTTTCTGAAATACTGCTAATTGAATTCTTTCAAAATAGGTGAACATTTGTTTAGAAAGCATTAAAATCAGTGAAAAACATTTATAAATTTGTCTTAAAATCATCAAACTTCCAATTTTTAATACATAGATTTTTCTTCAAAAACTATATGTTATTGGTACAAAAATTTTCATTTTAATGACATAAAACGATCATATGGACACCAACTCTGTTTTTGGTGTATAAACCATCTGTTACCTTGTTGATAGTGAAGAACGTCAAAAAAGCTACGTTTAAGGTTGTTGATGATGATGATGATGATGATGATGGGAGTTTTTAACAACCTTGACTGGCTATACAGCCTTCGCACGGTCGGCCCTGGCTTGCACCTTTTTGGGCATTTAAATAATTTGTTTTTACCATAAAGGTAATTGAAATAATTTGAGTTGGGCTGTCTTCCTCGATCTTGGATTTTGAAATACCAGATAACAATCAGTCGTGATTTTTAATGAAATGTGCATATTTCGACAGTAGTATGTAATTCATGTGTATGACTTTTCATTTTAATATAGACAATTATGTGTTTTATCATATTTTTTGGCTGTAATTTTACAAAAAAACTGAACTTTTTATTAGATTCAATTTATTTCAACTTTGCCACATACGGGGAGATAACTCAGATAAAGTAACTTTCTTGATAAACTGTGTTGTGAATTGAGCTATTTTATAATAAAGCAAGAAAACGAGTCCAGTGACCCAATTGTTTATTTTTCCTATCTGAAAGCATATTATTAAAGCTGTCCTTTCATAGTCTATCTTAAAATCCTATGGTCTAGTTTTCTTTTTATCACACAAATTAGGTTTTCCATGCATACACATTTTTATTAAGGAGCCAGCTGAAGCCCACCTGCAGGTGAAGGATTTTCTTGCTGTGTTGAAGACCTATTGGTGGCCTTGAGCTGTTTTCTGCTCTTTGGTCGGATAGTATTCCCCATTTCCATTCTCAATTTTATAATCTATATAATCTATACAAAGTCTGACAATTTTGCACAACCTGTAGCGTAAAAAAAAGCCCAGTGACCAATACTTTTTATCATATTTTTGAAAAAGCATGATATTAACTACATTTAAACAAATTATTAAAAAATTCAATGGATATTAATTTAGACCCCCCATCTACAATAACGGTCTACAACGTTAACGTTTTGTGGTATTTTTTCACCTCGTAGACTACTTTGAATGATGTATATGATTTAAACAAAGTCGATGACCCTATTATTATTTTACATCATTAAAACTGAAATTTTTTAACAACAACATAGTGTTTAAAGAAAAATCTATAGATTAAAAATTGGAAATTTGGTCATTTTAAGACAAATCTTAGAATGTTTTTCACCAATTTTATGTGCTTTCTATACAAATCTTAACCTTTGTTGAAAGAATTCAATCAGTAATATTTCATATGGTGCATATCAATTTAGAACTTTACCTCCATGTTAGCCACATCTTTTTTGAGAATATCTAGCACCATTTCTGCATCATCTTTCCTCCCGATAGCTTGGATATGATACTTGTAAACTTCAGGTTTCTTCTCATAGAGATGCCAAGAAGATGTTTCTCCTATAAATAGGTTTAAAATATATATTGCAAAGATATCATATTTTATATGTTTAAATATAGGCTCAGTTTGGTTACATAGCTCACCTGGAAACAATTTTAATGTACTACAGACAAGAAAGTTGCTTAGATGTACTTCCAGTATCACTGTTTTTTTTAAACAGAATGATAAATTATCACTTTTAGTCTAATCGTCCTTAACGTTGGTACATATTCCACAAAATGAAAATTTTAAACTGAAAATTATTCTCAATCATTTCAATCCAGCACTAATTTTCAATTTAACTCTTTGTTCAGAAAAAAAATTAAACTAATGTCATTTTAAACACTACATGGAATTCATATTTTCCTGATTATATCAAGGATCAAATTAACTTTGCTGAATAACCTCGCTGTTTACAGTTTATCTCTATCTCTTATAATATTCAAAATAATAACCAAAAACTGCAAAATTTCCATAAAATTACCAATTCAGGGGCAGCAATCCAACAACCGGTTGTCTGATGCGTCTGAAAATTTCAGGGCAGATAGATCTTGACCTGATGAATAATTTTACCCCATTTCAGATTTGCTCTAAATGCTTTAGTGTCAGAGATATAAGCCAAAAACTGCATTTTACCCCTATGTTCTATTCTTAGCCATGGCGGCCATCTTGGTTAATGGGCGGGGTCATTGGATACATTTTTAAAACAAGTTACCCTAAGGATGATTTAGGCCAAGTTTGGTTGACTTTGGCCCAGTAGTTTCAGAGGAGAAGATTTTTGTAAAAGATAACAAAAATTTACGAAAAATTGTGAAAAAAATTGACTTTAAAGGGCAATAACTCTTTATTGGGTCAATTGACAATTTTGGTCATGTTTGACTAATTTGTAGATCTTACTTTGCTGAACAATTTTGCTGTTTACAGTTTACCTCTATCTATTTTGGTGTTCAAGATAATAACCAAAAACTGCAAAATTTCCATAAAATTACCAATTCAGAGGCAGCAACCCAACAACGGGTTGTCTGATGCGTCTGAAAATTTCAGGGCAGATAGATCTTGACCTGATGAACATTTTTACCCCATGTCAGATTTGCTCTAAATGCTTTAGTGTCAGAGATATAAGCCAAAAACTGCATTTTACCCCTATGTTCTATTCTTAGCCATGGCGGCCATCTTGGTTAATGGACGGGGTCATTGGATAGATTCTTTAAACTAGATACCCTAAGGATGATTTAGGCCAAGTTTGGTTTAATTTGGCCCAGTAGTTTCAGAGGAGAAGATTTTTGTAAAAGTTAATGGACGACAACGACGGATGACGACGGACAGACGACGGACGCCAAGTGATGAGAAAAGCTCACTTGGCCCTTTTGGGCCAGGTGAGCTAAAAAGGGGAGAAAAATCATTTGACAATAACGCTTATAAAGTGGGTCCTCTTTATAATTTGGAATTTTTCTTTTGTAATATTTTCTGTATCTTTAATACAATTAATTGAAAATTAGTCTTATTTTCCATTGCAGCCATTGTGGCTATGTTGGTTGGTTGACAGCAATCACACCCTAAGGGGCATTCATGCCAAATTTGATTGGAATTGGAACAGTGGTTTAAAAGAAGATTTGTTAACTATTAACAAACAACACACAACAGCCATGGACACCATGCAATAACTCAAATATTCCTACATACCATGACCCCCTTCTATTCCTCCATTCTTTAGATTCTTCATCATTTCTTTGAAATCTACTGTTGTAGCAAACATCCTAACGACTCTGATATAGCTCAATTTTCCGGTCAAATCTGATTTACTGTTCTCTTCATAAATTTTATCTGTATTTTTCAAGATGGTTGTCATGACTAAATCAATCTGTTTGTGCAATGACATACCTATTATATGCAAATTTATTTCATTAAATAAAACCAAGAAAAAACAGGAGACTAAAGGGATCTTTTATAGCACATATGTGCCATATCAATATGCCATCTTTAAGACTTTGAAATACAATCATTTATACTACATGTATGTGCTAATTTGAATGGCAAATTAATTTAAAGAAATAGTACTAGCTTGCTCAAATAATTTTTATAACGACTCTAAACAGTTTGTAAGGATAAATAAATATAGCCAAAAACTGCAGATTCTGGCAAATTTTGAGCATTTATCCCAAAAATGTATAAGGATATAGTTGAAACCAAAACTAAACTTATGATGGAAGTAAAGCTCTGTATTGTCTTTCAGAAACAAATTAATCAATTTTGGTTAGCAATGTCCTTCAATTAAAAAGTGACAAAAACATGTTAAGTTTGCAATTTTATATCAAAATGACTTCACAGCAACATATAGTACTGAACTTACTTTTCTATGTGGATTTTATGGCAATACAAAATATATGTAAAATTATGAAACTATATTTTAAGTATTTGATATAGGCTTTAAATTTCCACTAGAAAGGACAACTTTCAAATACTGACCCTGTAAGTGAAACAAATACAGGGGAAATTGGCCCCACCCCTTTTTGAATTAACTGTATTTATGGTTTGATGCACAACTGCATGATGTACGTTATTTAATTGTATTTAATGTTATAGAATGAAGATTACAAACAAAAATAAAAAAAGATAAAAATACTTGAACTTGGCTTTGTATTTTTCTCGTCTGTCCATGGTCCAAATGATGATGGTCTGCTATCTTTAATTATAACTGAAAATATATCCCAAGACATTTATCTAATATGTAAATTAGTTGTGATATTTCGTTTGATCCTCTATGTATAAATAGAATTCTAAAAATGAGCACCTATATAAAAATAAGGAGATGTAATATGATAGCAAATGAGACAACTATCCACCAGAGTTCAAATGACGGAAGATGTAAGCAATTATAGGTCATTGTTGGCCGTACAGTTACCTATTGTTGTTAACCTTTATGTCATTTGGTCTCTGGTGGAGAGTTGTTTCATTGTCAATCATACCACATCTTCTTATTTCTATATGCTATATAATAAATAAAGCACATCTTAATTTCTTTCCAAAAAATTCAATTTCGAAAAAATAGACTAAAACAATAGTTTCTCATAGAGTTTCTGTCTGACTGATGTATACCCCATATTTCCCTTTATTCATTATAACACTGTGAGGTCAGACTTATCTAAACAAACAAAAAAGATATTTTAGCTAAAATGTACAATATGTACTATCTATGGGATCATTTTTACCAGAATGCCGGTTTTAACTTATGAAATGGATTTAAATAATATTACAGATGATAAAAGAAAAACACTTAATAACAGCTTGAAAGGTCCTTTATGCTGGACAAGTCTTTAATCACCTGATTCTCTACTGTTAAGCAAGAAGATGTCAACTACATGGAATCTACGTAATTCAATCATTTCTGACATTTTCTTCAATCCTTCAATCAAAGATTTTTCTGTTCTAACTATTTTGATTTTTACAGTATAGCTTCCTTTGACCATATCCCATTCAAATTTTCCAACTTCTGAAAAAATATATATGGCATAGAATTAATTTTGTTTTGAAGAAACATTAGCTATATATATATTCATCATGAGATCCACAGATGATCACCAACAGGAATTTACTCTTTAATCTGAGATTTTCCAATTATACCCAGGGTAAATAAATGACATTAGAATATGTTCCTTTTCACCGGTATTCTAGTCTAATGTGACTGTTTATCCCATCAATGCAAATATTTCATTTGAAAATACTGAAAAATTTGACACATTTCCAGGCCATGAATTCAATAGTTTGTATCTAGTTGGATAACAGCAGCCGAAACAATATTTTTTGGAAGGTAACGATTCTCTTATTTACCTCACTATCTTTACCTTTTCAGGAATACAAAATGTAAAAGGAAACATACTATGCTAAATATGAAATTGCCATTGGCAGTAAGTAAATAAATAAACCTGTAAGAATTTATTATTTTTTTCAACAATTAACATTTCTAAAATACATATCTGTTAACAAGGGAGATATCCCAAACCCATAATACTAAATTTCATTATTGCATTTAACCACTTTTAAATAAATTCTTGCACATTCACTTTCTCACTTGTAATCAATTTTTTAATGAAAAAAACTGAATATTTAAATCAGCATCAAAAAGTTTGCACATGTCTTGACATGATTCATTTTAGTCAATATGCATTCTCAGAGGTTGACAGTTAATATGAGATGTGACATAAATAAATAAAAATAAATAATCTTTATTTCAAGAGGATAATCCAATTAATAATAACTAATCTTCCTGAGAGTCCTCAAAATAATAATAACATATAAAGTACATACAATATTAAATGATATATACACAATATACAATTTTATATAGATATTAATGAAAAAGCATACTAATTTGCACAATTTCTGAAAAAATTGTAACATTTTGATTTAAAAGATACAAGCTGAAGTTTGTTACTCATCTTTATTTCATTTGGTAAACTGTTCCATATTTGAGAACCAGAATGTATAAATGTTTACTTCAAAAAATTTGTTTTTGGCTTCGGAAGATTTAATTGTTTTTCATCAGCTGAATGTAAATTGTAATTTTGATTATCAGTAAAATGAAAGTTTTCTTGTTAATAGTTAGGAACCATATCCTTTAATGATTTAAATACAAGCATTGCCCCTTGATACTGAATTCATTTATCCACATTTAATCAGTTTAAACTATTAAAAAATAAACTTGAGGATGTCATTATGTCAACTTCTACTTTAACCCTGGCAGATTTCTTTTACAACTTATTAAGTTTATTTAGTCCACTTTCATAACAACTACCCCATATATTGCAACAATAATCAATCAATGGCAGGATATAAGCATTAAAATAAATAATATGTATATGCATAGGTAAATACTTTTTTATCTTTTGTGATAAGTTGATTGTATTTGATATTGTACATGACATTTTATCTATTTGCTGATTCCAATTTAGGTTTTTGTCGATATATAAACCAAGAAGTTTTTCACAATCTACATTCTCTATTTGTTCATCTGAAATATTGATATCTAAACTGTTCCCAGTTGAATAAAGGCTCTGTTTTGAACCAATAATCATTGATTTACATTTTTTGGCATTTAGTTTCATACAATTTTTCAAACACCAGTTTTCAATTATATAAATATCATTTTGAAGGTTAGCATTTAAATCATGTACATTTTTACCTTTACTATGTAAAGTAGAATCATGTGCATATAAATCTATTAATGACTTTTCTATGTTCAGTGGTAAATCATTGATGTATAAAATAAATAATAGAGGGTCAAGGATAGAGCCTTGTGGTACACCAGTTTTTATGTATTTAGTATCAGACATGATGTTGAATTCGTTCTAACAAGTATGACTTAAACCAGTCTAGTGTACAGTTTGAAACATTATAATAATCAAGTTTTTTTAATAAAATTATATGATTAACCAGATCAAAAGCTTTCTTTAAATCTAAAAATATATCTCCGTTTATTTCTCCATTATCTATATTTGTTAACCATTCATCTACTAATTTAGTAAGTGCAGAAGTGCATGAATGTTTAGGTCTGAAGCCAGACTGTGTAGTATTAAGGTCATTACTATTCAAATATATATACAAACTATCAGCGATATATGTCTTTCAATAATTTTGGAGAGGCAAGGCAATATGTACCATATAGTATATAATGTATGAAATAAATAATATTATAGTCATTAAACCTGATTTGAAATCATTTCTTAAGTGTCTCCCATTTAACAAATGGTTAATTGTCTCCCCTTTGATAAATGGTTAATTATCTCCCCTTTGATAAACGTTCTGGGAATATTGAAGATTATTAAGCATTCACCTCTAATGGGTGTTTGTGTTAGATTCTTTCATGATGATGCTGAAGGGAATAATGTTGAATTTTTAAATATTTTTTACTTACCCACTTGATTTTCTTTCGACACAAAAACAATGTTGATCATGACCTCTTTATATCTCATGTCTTTATAATCGTCAGTCCTTGCAACAATAAATCGCATGCCATGTTTCTTGTGAATACTTCTTATATGTTTGGGGGGTAAATCTAAAAATTCAGAAAAAGCAGAATGCTTTGAATCATGAAAAAAATAGTTTGAAAAATAGAAAAATAATAAAAAAATCTATTCGGAGTTGTCTCCCATAGGCCTAGGTCTATAAATTGATTAAGAAAACATCTTTTCTCCAGGTCACAGTGGCTTCCAAATGACTTAATGTTTTGTCAATCATATAGTTCACATCTTACTTTGTTTAAATGTGTATACATGTTTTTGTTAAATGTTCTTTAATCACTCTAATCATTCAAATCATTTTCTGTGCTGTATTTTGCAATTCATTTGATTGTAAAGCTCAAATTTTAGGCACCATGCATGATTGGTTAATAAGAAAATATCTTATCTTATCTTACAAAACAATAGGAAAGACAGGAACCTTTAATTCTGTGGTTGTCATTTGTGTGATGTATACCATATTTTTTTCTCGTTTATTGTTTTGTAAAAAAATCAGGCTTTTGTGTTCTCTTTTGAATTGCTTTATATTTTGTCATGTCAGGGCCTTATATACACGCAGCTTGCTATTCAGTATGAGTTTGGCTCATTTTTGAAGGCAGTAAACTGACATATAGTTGATAACATCTACAACATTTGGCCTCTGGTGGATAGTTGGCTCATTGGAAAATATTTAACATCCTCTTATTTTTAACATTCTACAGATTTATTTTCAATCAGTTCACAGCTAGCTTTCAAAAATCTAGGATCTGTTTTAAACTTTTACATGTAGTCTACCACCTGTCTTGTCAGATGACAATTTCTACACAAACTAGAGACTCTCAGGAGTCTGAATGGCTCACCTTGCAAAAATATGCAACATTGAAATCATTGGCAACAATGGCAGCCATCTTTCACACACTTAAGTAAGTTATGGCCAGGTGTGATCCTCTTTGCTTCTCTAAATATCTTAACACCTATGTTGTATTTGCGTATTGTTGTTTGTCTGTTTGTCTTTTACTTTTTTAGTCATGGCGTTGTCAGTTTATTTTCGACATATGAGTTTGAATCATGGCTTCCAAAACGGTCATATATTCTGGACGTGACCCGATATTTATATAAAAATTCCGGCTGCTCTCAGCCTCAAACGGTCAAATATCATAGGTTTGCCACTTTTTGTTATTCAAGGCATTTTCATAAAACGGTCAGTTCACTTTTTTACCAACTATCGATCGCTAAAAATGTCCGTTTGGGCATTATAGTTTATAATTGTGGCAATCTATTTCACAAAGATATTTCGGTCATATTTGGGTTTAATTAAACTGATGAAGCATATTTCATACTTTGAAGTGTCTCAGTTAGTCTAATCCTCTGGGCACACAAATGCACGGCTTGGTACATCAATAAAAAGTAGAAAAAACATTTGTTCTTTTATTTAAAAAACAACAAGCTGTCAAACAATTATCCCTTCAATAAGTAATATTGAAGCCATAAATCATTCACTGATTACAGGTTATTACCTTTGATGAGAGACCTTAGCTTGTCTTAATCAATAGAATTGATGATGCATAACAATGAACATAAAGGTGATCAGGTAAACGAGGTCAAACATGTAAGCGTGTATGGAACTACATCCTATTTAATTACGCTTTGTAGATATTATTGTAAATGAGCATTCAGTTTTAAAAAAGTATCCTTAGATTTTAAAATAATTCTTCAAATAAGAATATTTATAAATGAATTAGAATTTGTATGATATTCATTATTATATTTAAAAACACTGTACATCGTGTTAAATACTGGGGTACGCTAAAGGGTATTCAAAGTTATTTTCTTACATTTCAGCGGGTTGCATCTAATTAATTTAGTTTAAAAGATTGAAATTATAAGAAATACGTTAATAAATATGATTTGATGAACAATTTGAAAAGGTTTTAAACGAATAATCGTCAAAACCATGTTGTTTGAACTAGTACACGTGTGCGCATGTGTCTATTGTCCGCTGGTGGGAAATTTAATTATGCATCCTAATTCTTCAATAATGCTAAAATTATCATTGATACCTTTATCTAACGTTCATTTCGAGTATTTTCTTGAAGAAATACCGGTAACTTGAAAAGGCTACTTTACTCAATCGTTAACTTACACGGATATTACGTATCCGTCTCTGATCCGTGATTTACCATTGTCAAGTCAACATCCGGCATAAGAAAATGTGATTTTACAAACGAAAGTAAAGCTTTTGACAGCGATATTTTGCACAAATAAAGAGTCTAAAGCGGAATTAGGCAGAATTAGTACGCTGATGTTGCACACTTCGAATGCTGCACTTTCAATTTAACACTTTACATCAGAACATCGAATTTATATCAAAGTAAAGTTTAATATTGTTTTAATGTCAATCATTGCCATTGGTTAAATCATATATGATGGCCAACTGATTATCATAGTTGCCTAATTTACTAAGTCTAAAGGGATTTAAAATCGGGATAAGATATGAAATGTCCGGCTGGCTCAAAAAAATTTTGGAAGCCCTGGTTGGAATGTCCCTTGGGTATCCTTTGCCTCTTTTTACAGCAGGAATTAAACTTACAAATGAATTATAAAAATTTTAATATATAAAGTAAAAACATCATTTGAACAACTTTCTATCTCATACTTACTAAAAGAGGTCAGTTGATTTTTTCTACTGACCATCCAGTCCTGTACATTTTCAAAAATCTGAAATTTTGTAAAATAATAAATTTTCTTTTAATTTACAAGAGAAAACTAACAAATGAATTATTTAAATCTATCAAATCCATGAAATATATGACTCGCACAACAAAACATTTAAATAAAATACAATGCTCTCCAATACATACTTATTGGATCATAGTGCATGAGTAAATCATTGGTTTCAAATAAATTTTTAAAAAGTGAGCAAAGTTTATATCAAATATATAGGAAATATCATAGTGCCTTTACAATATCACATCTGCATCAGCCAGAGATACCAATATAATCCCAAGAGCTCTACTCAAGGGATTATATTAGTTCAGTGTTAATTAGGTGTGTGATATTGAAAAAGCCACATATTTACCTTTTATTTTATACCTCCAAGTAGATGTTTCTCACGTGAGTCGAGACTTGATGTAATACAGATTAGGGATTTGATAAAGCCTTTGCAACCGTGACTGATATCGATATCATCACCAAAGGCTCATACAGCACAATTACTATTGATTGTATTTAATGATATTGCTAATTTTTCAAAAGTTAATTCCTTGAAAGTTTCTGCTTTTACTAATAATCTTTCAAAATGCATTCTAAAATGGTTTCATCCATCTGATGAGTTAAGCCCTTTTCAACTGATAGTTTATTCTGTATTAGTTTGTTCTTATGTTGTACTGTTACACAACTGTCCCAGATTAGAGGAGGGTTGGCGCACCTTCAAACTAGTTTAACCCGCAACATTCTGTGTGTGCCTGTCCCAAGTCAGGAGCCTGTAGTTCAGTGGTTGTCGTTTGTTGCTGTATATTATGTTTGTTTTTCGTTCATTATTTTGTACATAAATCAGGCCTTTAGTTTTCTCATTTGAATTGTTTTACATTTGTGATTTCAGGGCCTTTTATAGCTGACTATGTGGTATGGGTTTTACTCATTGTTGAAGGTCAAACAGTGACCTCTAGTTGTTAATTTTTATGTCATTTGGACTCTTGTGGAGAGTTTTCTCAGTGGCAATCATACCATGATGATCTTCTTATTTTTATATCTTGTGATATTACCACCAATCTATCTTTTACATATTCACATAATGAAATACCTCAATTACTTCTTTTTCAATAGGATTCAGTACAAAATCAACACTTTTCAAATGCACTGGTTTTTCTATCTCTCCAAATGTTTCTACTGCTTTAAACATCACCTTGGCAACCAAAACTGGTGGAAAAACCAATAAACTGGAACCGAGAGCCGGGAAAGCTATACTGGTAAATTGTCTTTTTTCTGCTTCAGCTAAACACCTTGTTATGAACAGTTTCAACATCTACAAGTTAAATCACAGTAAAATTATATTATTGTAAAATTCGTCAATCTGATATGTCTGCCTATTGGAGCAGCATAAGATGAGGAAAATGAATTTGAAGATAGGTCACACTTTACAGAATTTACTGAGCATCATAAAATTCAATCTTTTTCAGCTAAGATTTCTTTTAAATAAAAAAAAAAATCTGTTATTTTAATTTGCTATTTCAGAGTTTCTACTAGTCACAAGTAACAACTGTTTTAACATTTATTGGTTGTATTTTTATTTTTTATCAAAACTTACTTTGGTGTACACCAATTGCATGTCTAAAAGGTGCTGGACTTAAAAAAAAACACTGCTGAAAAATACATATCACAAAACAACAAGGAAAAGAAGTTTAAGCTTGTATTTTAAAAAAGAAATTACATTATGCATAAATTCTCATTGACATTGGGTATTTTTTCATTCAATGAATATCATTTACATGCTTTATGAAAATAAATGATTATGTAGAGGCCAATAAATTACCTTCCTACTGGTAAAAGAACTACATTATATGCAATGTGCAACCTAACCCTCCACACAATGAAATCATGGTAAGTGCTCTTGTGTGCCTGTGACCTGCAAATTCAAGAATGAAAAATATAGCCAAATTAAATAGGTACAGAACATCTCTGATTTTTTTTTTCATATGCTAAAATGTCATCCCCATTTTCCCTTACCCCTGTCTACCCCTCAAATATCTTCAGGTAGATTTTTATTTTTATTTACTTTTAATAGTATCAATCACATGTTTATGCGTCTATCCCAAAGAATCATTAATAATTTCAATATACTGAACAACTGAAAACCAACTTATTATTCTAGGATTATCATTTAATGTAACTTAAGCTTGTTTTTAGAAAACTTTTTTTGCAAATATTTAACTTTGTTGATGCATTTGTAAAAGAGAAGATCTAAGTTTCACATACCAGGGTATATATCCATGACATTTTATATTTAGACTTATTTTTCAACATATCCACGAGTCCAGGACATTTTATATTTAGCTTTATTTTTCAACATATCCATGAGTCCAGGACATTTTATATTTAGCTTTACTTTTCAACATATCCACGAGTCCAGGACATTTTATATTTAGCTTTATTTTTCAACATATCCATGAGTCCAGGACATTTATATTCAGCTTTTATTTTCAACATATCCATGAGTCCAGGACATTTTATATTTAGATTTTTTTTTAGCCTATCTATGAGTCCATGACATTTCATATTAAGCTTTATTTTCAACTCGGGATGAACATGAAAAATAAATCACGTATAAAAATTAGTTGGTTTTAGTATCTAATAAGGTGATCTCTAAAATATGCAAAAACCAGAACATATCTCATTGGCATTCATACCACCTCTTCCTATTCTTTATCCTGCCTCAGACCTTATCTTTAGTAGTGTCTAAAACCATCTTTATCATATAATACAAGATCTAGATCTATTCGTTACCTTTACAGACAAACTTCCATTCATAATCCAACCGAAGAGACATCCATGGAATATTTTCTGACATTTCAAACGTCCAGGCTCGGTAACTGCCACATCACATACCCCTATACCATCAGGATAGGCCTGGAGATACTCTGGTACAATGATATCTCTACCTGCTTTGTGTATAAGTTGTCTAGATACTACACCATACTCCAGATCTTTGTGATTTGTAGCATTTACTACAACATCCACCTAAAATATGTAAATAATATAATTATATATGTCAGTGGTCAAGTGGTCTAAGTAGTTCATCTACAGTGATCACTAGCCTGTCGAAATTGAGGTTGTGAGTTTTAACCCAACTCGTGGCGAGGTTGGTTTAACTCTGATCTTACTTGACAAAGGTTGTCAGTTTCCATGCCAAATGTTGGTACCTTCTACTGGTTCTTTTAAATATTGCTAGGACAGACGTTATATTGTAGTGATTTTAACACATATCATTGCCATAAATTAATAAAAAAAATAACAACGTTGTATGCATCATGGAACTTATTGACTATAGAAAAGTCTTTTATTTTCTTCAGGTTGGCTAGCTTGATAGACTCCACCTGCTTTCATATGTGTGACATGGCCACATTTCATGCAAATAGATTTGACAAGTGTATATCAATGAATTCAGATGCCTTTTATTAGCCAATTTAGTTAAACTTCTTTCTGTATGTGCCTGTCACATGTCAGGAGCCTGTAATTCAATGGTTGACATTTGTTAAAGTATATCTTATTTGTTTTTTGTTTGTTGTTCTGTACATAAATTAAGTTGTTGGTTTTTTCATTTGAATTATTTTACATTTCTTAAGCCTTATTTAGCTTGCTATGTGGTATGGATTAAATATCTCGTTGTTGAAGACGGTAGTGACCTTTAGTTGCTAACATTAACGTCATATTGTCTCTGTTGGATATTTGACTAATTGGCAATTATACAACATCTTCTTATTTTATACTGAACACATTAAATTTCAATACTTAAAAAAAACCTCTGACATCATAGATACCAGGCTTATAATTTTGTACGCCAGATGAATGTTTTCGTTTACAAAAGACACACCAGTGAATTTAATTTTCAGTCCCTGATACTATAACATCATTTTACCTAAAGGAGATTATAAGATCATAATGGGTAATGATAAGTTATCCTTTGGCAATCCAAACTTAGTCTGGCCATCGTTCAAACGTTTTTTTTGTATAGACTTCTATAATATCATTTGTTGATATGAATTTAGTTTTTACCTTGTCATCCACATCAACAATGGATCCTTCTACTATATTTACTGTTATGGATGATGGCTGTTTCTCTACAAGAATAAAACTTTTTATAGATTTAATCTAAAATTCATTTAAATTTTTTCCCTATTAACATCTTTAGAAATATATATAGAGGCAAAATTTACTGTGCATAAAAAATTGTAATAGGAATGTAAATCGTAAGCCTGAGTTTAACATTACGTAACTGAATTTACACTTAAACTAAGGTTGCAACTCTTTTCAGCAAAGTTGACTCAAAAAGATTTTTTCTGTTCTTTGAAGGCCATGTTTAGTTCATGATAGTCCAATATATGTGAACTGAAAATCTGTATTATATATTTTTCTTGCACATATAGAACTACAGATTATACTTAATATAGTTAAACCTACACATGAGAAAATCATTAACAAGCTTGAATATCAAGGTCTTTTTTATGAACATCCGTTCTGGGCATGTTGCAAAAAATCTTTTTATGGTTTAATCCAATACACATCACAAACATCTAAAATTTGGAACTATTAAAAAATTAAGTGTCATTAAGTGAATTAGATTTTTCAAGAAAAAGCCTTTTAAAATCAAGGGGAGATAATCAAATTTGATAGGACAATTTCTGTTTTTTTTGATTTTTCAAGACAATAAGGCTTATGACCACAAATTTTTATTTGATATTTCAGAAGTATTTATGAAAAGCAATTTTCTCACTGAATTGTAACAAATTCTATAAAGTTTCCTCAATAAGGAAAGATTAAGTTTCTCCAATATAACCCATTTATACAAAATAACTGTAATTTTGTTAACTTCAACATATTTTAAAGAAAAAACAAAGTCTGTTACCCCATGTTATCATCTTGAAATTTGAAAGTAAATTGACCCATAAGTTTTTTACAGAAGTTTAAGATAAGTCAGAATGCTATCAACGAACATTTAGACATCCTAGCAATCTTAACATAGGAAAACTTCAATCGATAGTACATGTATGCATACCTGTTAGTAAGGGAGGATGTTTATCAAACACAATTCTTGACATGTGACCAAGGATGATGATTTCTGATATCAGAAAATCATCAATATCTTCTACAGTACTTAAGGTGTCTGCATATCCATACAAATGAACAAAATGTCCAAACTTTTTCCGTAATTTCCAAAAATTGTTAATCAATATGGAGGCATACATATGAGAAGGAAAATCATCAGCAATATCTAATGGTATACCAAGGCTACGGTACCCAGTATGGGCAATAATGTTAATGATCCTACGAGCACAGTTGTACAGTAAAGACAATGTTACATCACGTTTTCGTGCCCAAGGGGGAATAACTGTGAGAAGTAACATTTGACATTTAAGGTTGCCTGTATTTTGGATCACAATGATTTCTTCTGGTTCAATGGCTGTTCCCGTCTCTTCACTGTTTTTGAGGAGCTTTGCTATGTCAGCATCAACAGCTTTTCCACCTACAATGAGCAATAAATGAACTTTTAGTCAGAGTTCCAAATCATGATCTGAAATAATTTGACTTTTGTCCATAAACATGCATGCTTAGCTCTATTCTCAGAATTTTGTTAAAAAGTGTTTTTAGAAGGCATTTTTTTGTAATATATCATTTTACAATAGATTCTCCATACATTTGAGACTCTCATATCATGCCTAAGAGCATAACTACATGACAATTGTGAGAATAGACATGTTTATATTAGTCTATTTTACACATATTTGAACATGACTTATAATAGCATATCTTTTTATTGAACCTAAGATTCAGAATATCTCAAATATATTTACTTGATGTAGCTGAATAAATGTTTTGTAACCCTCCATTTTAAAACTTTTACAGTAGTTAAATTTTCATTACAATTTCTTGCATTTTTTACCTAAGAAGATTTATATTCAGATCCCTGAGTAATGTGCTGTAATATTGTTTGTCTGGCCAGTGTACTGCGTTTATCTTGGATTTAATGTTTTCAGATTGTGCTTTTCGTAGTTAATATCTTTTAAAAGTAAGTATTTCATATTTTTTTTACCAAGGTGACATGAAAGTTATTCTTAGTATACTTTTTTTATTCCTTACTTTAACTTGTTTTTGTTCAAAAGGACTATCAGACTCTTTCACAGTTGTATCTTTACTGATATGAAATCCATATGTTCCTGCTATAAGACTTTCATAAGTTCCAAAATAAAGAGCATCTCAATTATTCTGACCGTTTTTTTATTTCAAAATGTAGAATGCCATATTTGTGTGCCCTCATTGTGAAATCTACTTTTCATTGGTAATACATGAAATTATAGCAACGACCAGTTACTATTAAATGATTGATTGATTGATTGTTGGTGTTTAATGCCACTTTCAGCACTATTGGCTTCATCAGATCAGCCAGTTTTTATTGGTTGAGGAAGCTTGAGTAACTGGACCTCAGCAGGAAAACAGAGATTCTATTCAAACTTTTAACATATTGTAGATATACTGTGGATTCATTATTATTCGTTGGATACCAATTTTCGTGGGTTTCGTGGGTACAGGTGAACCACGAATTCAAATGTTCAACGAATTACAAATTTTCTATAGGCTTTGTATGCAGAGATTGGCTAAACCACAAAATCAGATATCCACGAAAATGCAAGTTTTTCGCAATCCACGAAAATTGATACCCACGAAAATAAATGAATCCACAGTAATATGAAGGTTACCTTTTCTAAATATGTCTTTGCCACAGCCAAATGGTTCCAGATTTGTTGTCACAGGACAAATAAGAACATCACATTCACTTGTCTCCACTGGACCAACCATTGTCATAATGTGCATCATAGCATCTCTATGGTTACCTAGCCAACCAGAATGGAGACGTGCTTTGTTGTCTATACTGATGATGCAATGTTTTTGCTTTCCCAGTTGGACACATTTTTCTTGTACAGCTTTAGTTAAATGCTGTGTATTGCCAAATGTATGATCTAATGAAATAAACAGCTCATTTGCCATTCTTTCAACATCAGTTTTGACAATACTAGGATCTTTTCCATGCAATTCAATATGATTGTCTAAAAAATTATGGTCAACTTTGTACAAATGGCACAAAGCCTTCAGCTTCAAATCGGAAAATTTTTGAAAGTATTCTAATTTCCATCCCGGCAAAGGAACATTGAGTATCTGGACAGTACCATCTTCAGGACCTGGGGACGAACTAAATATTCTCTGATATCGCACAAATTGATCGTTTGTCATCACCAGAACTGTATCCCCTTTCTTTTTACGTGGCACAGCAGATACTTTATTATTATCTTGGAGAAACTGTTTTAACTCTGTAAATTCAAACTGTTCATTTTCAATCTCTATTGTTTGGATACAATCCTTGATGACCTTTGAACCCTCTACAGCAACATCTTGTGATGGTGCAAACACTAATAAATCAAAAACTTTATCATTTACTTCCCAAGAGCACATAACTCTTTCATGCAAAAGAATAAAATTTACATATTCTGCCACTTCTGGTTTCCTCAGAAATTTTGATCGGATATTTCCAATATTATCTAGCCTGGTAACCACCTGTTTACATTGTTTATCTATCTGGTACCTAGCTTCATCAATACTCTGTTGGACTTTACCTCTCATCATTACAAGATCTTCTTTAACTTCTATTTCAAGATTAATATCTCTCAATTTGTCAAAGAACTCATTTTTTTCCAAAACTTGCAATTTGTTTTTGTTAAGTTTGAGTACTTCATCAAATTTATTCTGATTTGTATGAGAAGGGTTTTCTAGTTCTCTCTGTGGTTCTATAAATAGAAACAAAAATCAGAAAGAGCATATCTTTTTGTTGTTTTATAAGCATAAATACTGATATTTTAAAAATAAATGGGGAATGTGTCCATGGGACACAGATGATGCCCCCGCTTGCATATAACGTTATAAAGGGACATAACTCGAGATACTTGATCTGAGTTTTGTGGTAATAAGCATTGTGTATAAGTTTCATAACATTTGGTTGAGGCAAACTAAAGTTAGAGAACGGAAACCAATTTTGGACGTACCGACGTAGGAACGTACAGACGTACAGACGGACAAGGGTAAAACTTAATGCCCCCTCTGCTACAGCGGTGGCATAAAAACTATTGATATATTCTCAAACATAGCTAGGGGAGCCCAGAGCCCCTCCTTTTAGAGCTTCAAATATGATAAATGCATGGATTCTTTACAAGTATCACTCCAAACTTTGGCTTGCCAGGCCCTGTTGATGACCCCCATCCCCCCTTTTTTTCCAAAATCCTGGATCCACACCCGACTCTGACTGAGACTAACCTGGGAAACTATCTTACATATCATATAACCCTTAATTAGGCTTTATGCTTATCTGTAGTTCTATCTATATTTACTATTTTCAATGTTAAGTAAAAAAGGTGCAATGTGTCATATATTGGCTCAAAGATAGACTTTTAGTAAAACAAATTGATATATAATGCATATGGATCACTGACATTTACATTTTGTGTATTAGTGTTATTCTGAGTATTCTTTATTTTAATTGCATAGCATGTTGTTTCTGGTTTCAATGGCACATAAACATTTAAATACCTTAGTGTTGCTGAGTTCATCCCCAGTTTTGGTGGTGTTCATTTTGCCCCTTTTCAGGTTTCTTTGTAGAGTTTTGTGAATTGGACTTGTTTGTCTTATTACTGTTTTTATTTCACCAATATTGTATCAATATAAAAATAAGGAGATGTTGTATGATTGCCAATGAGACAACTATCCACCAGTGTTCAAACAACGAAGATATAAGCAATTATAGGTCACTGTACAGCCTTCAACAATGAGTAAAACTCATACTGTAGTCATCTTTAAAAGGTCACAACATGAAAAATGTTAAACAATTAAAAAAAAGAAAAATACATCTGTTAATTCTTCATTGAGGAGTGCCACTAAACATGCTTTTAAATAGGAGCTATTATAACTAATGGCAGGGATATATATTTTCCTGTCTATCATCCTTATATTGCCAGTGTTTTAAAATGAAATTTACTTTTTCCTAGTTCCAATTTTAACAATGTTTAATATACTGTATATGCAGAAATTATTGCAAGGATTTTATTAATGCAAATAATGGGACTCTTGAGTATCGCAATATTTTGATATATGATATATATATATATATATATATATATATATATATACATATATATATAAACAAGTCTAAATTGAAAACAACGTTCAAACCATATATATATCTGTATATGTAGCATTTCCTTAAATGGTAATAATTAAACTTGTATTTTTGTTCATTCTTCAAAAATCAAAATATTATAAATGCACACAATATAATTTCTGGTTTTACAGTAACAAGTTATTAAATGTAGTTCTCTAATTCTTCGTCAATTTATCCCTTTCTGCACCCATTGTATAAAAAAATTTAATCAACGTGTGGTTCGTTTGATCTCAGTTCTTCATTGGTTAAAATCCGATTATGCATCGAATTTTCTTGCTTTCCTCTGAATTTCCTATTGTGACGGCATGAAAAAAGGCGACCATGCCTGATGACGTCACATTAAAAGAACACATCTTTTTGCAGATCATTCGAAAAGAAGGAATAAATTTGCCTGCGTATTGTTTGAAAATCATTAGAGAAACAGATTCCACCACCAAATCTCGTGTAATATGATATTTATCCACTCTCGACAGTTAAATTTTAAATATTTAAAACGCTCGGCAAGCCTCGCTTTTAAATTTGAAAATTTAACTGTCTTGAGTGGATAAATATCGTATGCAGTGGTAGAATCTATATTTATCTGATATAATATTTTCATTTTTGCCTTGGAACTGCAGGTGTTAGGGATTGAAGGAATCAATGGTGGGTAGCTGTCACATTTGCAATTATATGACATCTCCCTCTATTTTAATTTCATAGAGATGCAAGTGATAAAATGCTTATTTGTACTATCTCTCCATATCAAAGTTTACCATGATCATTTTCCTTCTTCTGATCTTTCTTTTCCCCGCCATTTTTGAGGATAGGTTTGCGTGGAGCACCATTTTGTTGACTGCTGGTTGTAAGAACAGATTTTTCAGTTGTTTTTGATGTTGCTCTAGTGTTACTAGTGTTGACAGTTGTCTTTGATACCGCCCTCTGTTGTCTGTTAACTTTATCTGCCATAATGCTCTGTAAAAATGACAAAAGTGAATCTGCCTATATAGTTGTAATTACTTTCAAGTTAAAAATTTACATTTCTGAAATCAAGTTCCCTATAAAAACAAGAAAAATGTGAGCCATTGCTCACTAAGTCTAATGTTACCCCAGTTTTAAGTTCTCAATTAACAGGAGGCTGAGATAACAAATTTCAGGCATGCTCTTATTTGTAGTTTCTTAGAAAAATGTGACAAAATTCCATTTCTGGCCATTAATATGTGTTAGAATTGTAAGTATTCTGTAAACAGGAAGTTAATAAGTGAGGAATATCAGGAAACTTGTCACACAATATAGAATGTTCACATTAAATTTGATAACAAAAATTGTTAGGTTTTTCTTGTACTTTGGTAATTTCATACTTATTAAAATGGCCGTTATTTGTTAGACCTAAAATGTATTCAGAAAACAGGAAGCTGAGGAGTGATGAATTTGAAAACACATCATAAAGAATAGCATGCTCACAAAAAGCTTGATATCGAATTTCTGGAAGATTTGATAAATAGTTAAGGACAAATGTGAAGAAAATTTCATGTGACTGACAGACGTACAGATGGACGGACAGACAGACAGGGGTAAAATAGTGTATTCCCTCTCCTTTGAAGCAAGGGTATAACAAATCAAAATGGATTGATTCCAGCAGGGAATTTGGGGTATACAATATCATGTTACCATGGGATTTGAGCCTTTCGCACTCTCTGTTAACATGGTTAAGCCAATAGCCATCAAAATTTGACAGATAAGATTATTAACTCCCTTTATTGTATGCATTTTTCTAGTAAAGTGTTTTCTTTATTTTTACTTTTTACTCTTTGAATGCTTGATGTATTTTAATATTTTTGGTGAATTACCATCACACTATCATGATTATACATGATAAAACATCAGAGTAGCATTTGAGTAGTCAAATGGAGTAAAATATAAATGTTAACGTCATAATTTTAAGGTTCATCGGGAGGAATTAAAATATATGACCTTGTTTATACCACAAAATTTGCTATGAATACGTGCTGACAAACTTGTGCACCTGGAAAAGTTTTAAGTTTCAAATTCGAATTTAATTTTCAATTTTCTGAAATATGAAATGCAATTAAATTTTATGCCTTAAAACTTTTCTAGGTGCACAGGTTTGTCTGTACATAAGAGTAAATTTTCACCCTCTCAAATAAAATTTTACCCCTGACTGAGAAATATGTAATGATTAATGAAACCAATAGGTAATATAATTGATGAAATTATTAAATGTTGACTATTCCTAGAACATGCGAGACTGAGAGAAAAAAAATACCAAAAATAAAAAGGGGAGATAAATGCAACCTTCATGTATTGATTAGCATTTCAACTGTTTGAAATGATAAAATGTTGAAATTATAACCATACTCTTTCATGATTTCATTTGTGATCCTATTAAGTTTTTATTATGTCTGATCAGAAACAAGTATAATATTTAATATGTAGGGAAAACGGTACTATTACATTTTTCCAGCATTAGGTTGGCCTTTTGTGTACCCAAGGCAGGTGAAGGAAGTCAAATTAGGAGCGCTGTGAATGGATGTAAGGGTAGTATATATTTTTTTATTTATCTATGAATAACTGCAGTGTGTATATTTACAATATAAATTTTAAAACCTATTGAAATATTTTCTAGAGAATTATTCGAAAAGGCTTCCAAAATTTCATAAATTTGGTGTAAAATGACGGTGGGCATGGATAACATAAACAAGCTCCGTTGGAAATTGGTCATGATACTATTTGGCTTCAATTTTTAAAATAGAATAATAAAGTTCTAACACCACACATAACTGTTTTATCCAGGTTTTTATTATAAAAAGTGGTAAATTTAGAAAATGTTAGTATTGTCGCCTATGGCAGAATAAATAGTACCGTTTTCCCTATACTCAAGATAGCAAGGGAAATCAAAATCAAGCAGACTTCAGTCATATTTTACTATTTTGAAGCATTTGATAAGTACATTTGATTTTTATCACAAAGAATAGAATTTTTTAACTGAGAACAATACTGTGTTGAGAAAAGTGGGGAGTCATAATAATAAGTCAAATTGATGGGTACTGATATAAAACTTTATTCTAGGATTTCAATATTAACTATATTGTATAAAATGCACCAAACTATAGTTCTTTTGTAGTTGTTTTCACCTTTCGCAATGATTAATTCAATTGAAAACACCAGCATTCAAGTCGCGACAAATATTTTTAACTGAAATATTTGCCTCTTTTGCTGTGTAATTCCCTGAATGTATCACTTGGGTATTTCTCTAGACATAATCTATTAAAATGGCAAATTGTCGGGTTAAGTTTGTACTGTTTATGGGGTTAGGCAATATTTGGTCATACTAGAAGCATTTTCAGTGTTGAAATTGTCCATTTAAGAAAAAAAGAGGCCCACTTGAGGATAAATTTAGATAGAATTTATGCTATCCTGTGTAACGAATTGTTCACATTCTTGGCAATTCATGCAGCAAATATTTCAATAGTGCTTCATTTTGTAGTTTCTATCTTTTATTATATCAGGCATATATTATTTTTCATTTTCTTCTGTTTGAAAGGATTTTTGTTGGAAATCAATACTCCCAAGGGACATAATTCTACTTTTTCATAGATTAATACAGGCAACAAAGGCAACTTTACAGCTGAGTATTTTGCATATTTAATGTTTTAAGTGTCTAATATCTTTGTTTTTATAATCTCAAGACAGAATAATGGATTTTATAACAAGCTCTGAAATTTTGAACCACAATATGGCATATACTAAAGCATGGAATGGAGATTAGTATGAAAAATCTTGAATTTGTACTTATGTTGTAAATTTTGGATAAAATGAATACAAATTAAATGGAATGGTCATTTTTATCTGTTTAAATGGAACTCTTTATATTTTTTTTTTTAAAAGATAAGATATGATTTTATACAGGTTGTTTATTAAGCCTTTATGAAAGAAGTAGAGAAAGAGGTAAACCAGCATGTAGGGGTGGGGACATAAAATGATCCATGTTTCTTTTAAGTAATGGGGACATACAAGTATTTATTATAGCCAAGGTTTTCACAATAACCCAGTATTGCATTAATGGTGTCATAAGAATTCTTTATATCTTAATGTCACAGTATAGGGAAAACGGTACTATTACATTTTCTCAGCATTAGGTTGGCCTTTTCTGTACCCAAGGCAGGTGAAGGAAGTCAAATTAGGAGCGCTGTGTATGGATGTAAGGGTACAATATATTTTTTTATTTATCTATGAATAACTGCAGTGTGTATATTTACAATATAAATTTTAAAACCTATTGAAATATTTTCTAGAGAATTATTCGAAAAGGCTTCCAAAATTTCATAAATTTGGTGTAAAATGACGGTGGGCATGGATAACATAAACAAGCTCCGTTGGAAATTGGTCATGATACTATTTGGCTTCAATTTTTAAAATAGAATAATAAAGTTCTAACACCACACATAACTGTTTTATCCAGGTTTTTATTATAAAAAGTGGTAAATTTAGAAAATGTTAGTATTGTCGCCTATGGCAGAATCAATAGTACCGTTTTCCCTGTATTATATGTCTCTCGTCTGATACATATAGCCAATGTTCTTATTAATTCAAATTCAGAGAAGGATTTAGGAGCCCAAGTGTCTGCTCCTTTATGACTCTTTATGGAGCTTTATTCAATTCTGATTTCCTACTTTCTCACACTTCACCCCAGTCCAGTCTTATCTAATATTTCATATCATATTAATATAATTTGTATTAGGTGCATTCCTACTAGATCTACTATGTTTTTGTCATTATCAAATGTATTTTGTGTTTATATTTGTATAGGGAGAGGTCCGAGAGTACGTCACTAATGTTGTTATAACTTGTGTCCTCCCTTTTGCTACTTTTGCAAATGAAATATGTTTAAACTAAACCTAACGTTGCCTAGTCTGCCCTCCCCCTTTTTTCAAATGCTGGATTCGCATGCAGGGGATCGTACACCTTGAAAATTACCAATACCTTATGTTATTAAATGCAATGTCGGCCATTAAAAACGAAAACCATGGAATACACATTGATAAAACAATACACAACGCTTTTCACAAGTTGTTAAATGATCCATAGTATGATTTTGAGAGCCGATTCTTCATTCGTTATAAATTCAAGGGAGACTATCATTTTCCCGCAAAAAATTAAAATAAATGTAGCAGTATCTATATGATCAGATATGATAAGCTATATGAACAGATATTGAAATTGAATTGTTAGTAAACATACAAATATTGGGGCAAACTTTAAGATACAAATCATGTTAATAGACGGCAAATAGGAAAAACAAAATAAAACTACAATTATTTATATATATATATCATATCGCGCCGCTTACCAAGTCCCTATTAGGGGCAAATGCTGGAAATAGTATACTGTCTCAGATAAATGACAAGAACATATTTTATTAGCAATTAAGGGCTCACAAGGGGCATATATAGAGCATGTATAAGGAAAAAGAACATTGATTAGCATAGATACATAGAATTTAAATATACAATCACAATACAATTAGCCGACTGTAATAAAGCCCTTGGTTTCATGATAGTATATATATAATATAGTTACATGAACAATAAATAGATCTAACTCATATTGACTTTAATAAATTTTCCAACAGCATTAAGGACCTGATTGTCTTGACAGCTTAATAAATGAATTATAATTTTTGCTGATTGTCCAGTATAGAAAAGTTTGGAATTTTTTGGCAAACAAAGTCAAAGAGAGCATCTATCAAAGTTAAATTTTTCACATGAAGTTAAAAAATGTATTTCATCTTCAACACAGCCAGATGAGCATTTTTTGCAATTTTTTTCATTTCGTGAATATTTGAAAAACGGCCAAATTCAATTTGAAGCTTATGAGCAGATACACGTAATTTGCAAACTGCTCTTCTTTTTTTATAAAAGTTTCGTCCTACTGGACGTAAAATAAACAATAATCAATCAATGAAAATGTTCATATTTTTGTTGCTGCATATAACATACTTCTGTTTTGAATTTATATTTTCTTTTTTGTTTATATTTTCTTTTTATTGTAAGGGGACGACAATTTGATATTCTGTTCGGGGGTGGGGGTGGTTTTTTTGCGGAATGACTATTCATTTTCATCTGTTGCTATGTATGCTTATTTTGTTTTTGCAAAACCGCGCGAAAATTAATTTTCACTTTTGTACACAGTAATGTTCCTGCATTTTGGGTTGCAGAACATTTTCATTTTGTTTTATTCAAGGTTATTGATGTTCAGCTGTTACCAGGCCATGATATTCATTTTCAAAATCTTCCAGGCCCCCAAAAAACCAAATGGTCGTCCCCTTAGAACAATCCTCTTCCCAAATGATAAGAATATCATATCAAAATGACCATCTGTGACTACATACTTCCGTAGTTTCACTGTGACAACTAATTATATAGACATACAAACTTTACCTTGACCTATAATGGTTTACTTTTACAAATTGTGACTTGGATGGAGAGTTGTCTCATTGGCACTCATACCACATCTTCTTATATCTATTAACCTGCTGGAATCTGAATCATAAACGAAATTTTTCTGAACCATTGGATTTTTTTACTTGCCAGATATTGTTTTTTGCCACCTTTTTGGTCATGTATCCCAATGACATATAGTGTTTTACAAATAACCTGAACTTTGTTACAAAATTCATTCATTTTACAAAATGACTTAGTATTTTTAGTCGTTGTATATAATGCCTGTCAAGGTTAAGGATTTTATAAATTGCCAGAAAATTTGCCTAAATTAAAAAAAATGCCTGTAACATAATTATATAACATTTGTCATGATTTCATAACACGAACGCACCACTTCGGCAAGGGTTTTACTGCCGGTTGGAAGAAGACCAAAGTGATGTAATTAGGAAGGTTTTGACAGTAAGAGTACAACTCTCCTACTTTCTTTTTCTTGTGAGACGGAGCCAGTTGATAGTAATCTGATTATCATGAAGTTCGGGGGATATCCCAGATCCCCTTCTTAGATGTACACGGTAGATGCTTCCTATTTTATCTCGTTTAGGTTAAATGTTTGAATCTCATCTTACGTCAATAATCTAAACAGACTCGTATGCAATGGCTGCTTAATAGCATCTTCATAATGAAAGACAAATACATGTTTACACAACAATCCAATTTAATGTAAATGAAATCGGTAACAAAAAATTTTGAACTGCTTCTACTCTTCCGTTTATATTTAAAAAAAAAAACAAAAGTGTTTTGATTTTGTTTTAATCTGAAGTTGACCCAGCTTTAAAAAGAATAAATAATTAAATGAATTCTCTATTCTTCATGCTTAGATGTATATTTGGATTGCATTATATTGAATAGTTTAATCGTTTTATCCCATTATTACAACAGGTAATTGAAACATTTCCTTTTGATTCCTTGAAACCAATGTTTACATTGAGAAATTATATTCCATGAGAGTTATGATCCCACAAGCAATATTGAATACACAGCAGGCAAACATTATTCATTTTTGCTTGTTCGATGATACCTCATAATCAGAAATGTATGATTAAACGGATTTCAAAATATTAGTTTTACAAACATGTTTTGTTTTTAATCTTTGCAAATGATTTCTATGATCCTAGTATTATTCGAAATAATTTAGATTCGCATTGGATAGAGTTTTTCTGTTAAATGTAGTTTTCCGGGATATTTCGTCAATCCCTTTGTTCGCAGATAACACCATATTTATATGAACTTTCAAAATCATGCCAATAGAACTCATAAGTGGATTCCATTCCAATACAATCTCCAGTTACACCTCTACTGTTCGGCTGAATGTTGTTTGTGTCACGGGTGTCCCAGTTATTGTACAACAGGGGTGTGCCATCCACTTGTAACCAAGACCCGCTTGCGAATTGTCCAGCAATAAAAATTCCAGAAATAAAAAGGTCATTATTTATTACATTGACAATGAAGTCCTGTTTTGTTTGGCTGTCTATCTCAATTATCGATGCTGAATGTTGAGAACATACTTGACCCGCGTCGACACAATGCATACTGTTGGATATTACCATGTAACACAGATTAAGGTTCCGTATATATATAAATCCAATATAAACATCACACCATGGTTTGAATATCACGTAATTCAAGTTATTCATTGGTAAAACTGTAAGTGGGTACGATATATACTGAATACAGGTCTTGCTTTGGTAAGTAATAGAGAGACAATTGTCAGACAACGCACATTCCGAGTAACATTCGAGTCGGGAGCGTACGAATGTGTTCATTAAAATTTCACTTGAGAGAAAAGAAGCTGTTTTTATATTAGGTCTGAGAAGAGCAAATTTAAACTGAAACAGCTCGTTTTCCAAACTTTTACTAATCAAACTAAACATAAGGATAAAAATCGCAGTTTGTGATACCATGATAGCTTTAAATGGAAATATTAAATCCGTTTTTTAGTCAAATTTTCACCACATCAAAATATTAAGCTTCAAATGTACAAATTTAAAACATTTTTTTAAAAAAGAAGGCCTATTCCTAAATTGCACATGCTCACACAAATAATTTGTTAGCAATTTAATAGCAAAAACAACAAAGACTAATATATATTGGTTTATGATCGAAGGTTGATAATTAGTAAAAACGTTTGATTGCATTTGACACAATGTACGTCGGAACTCCATCAATATAATGCATTTAGCATGAATTGGGGCGGATGTTTTTAATATATCTTAGTATTAATGATATTGGTTTATGTATTAACCCATCTACTTTTTCTTTACGATCTTTTTGTCATGTTTTGCTATCAAAATATTCTATTTACTTCTCATTAGGCCTTTTCCTGTTCTCTTGATATGCAACTATAAAAGATAAATTTAACAATAAAAAACAAACACTCCATTAATTGTAGGTCAAAGTATGTAGTCCTAGTTAAAATATTGACAATAATGTCAAAACATAGCACTCTGTAGCTTTATAAGGATACTTTAAACATCGATATGTTCCTCTCTGTTTATCATGCAATGAATGATTTGGTGTTATCTTTCAAAGGCAACTATGAGCCTGATGATATGATATTATGTTTTTCGACACTCTAAAATCGGTTGTTGTACTCAGAGTAGATGTCATACAACAACGTCATTCATTCTTAAAATATTTAAAGACATTGATCTGTTAAACACTTGTAAGAACATTTTATTTGAATGTTATCTAATTTGTTTACATTGTACAAACAATCCTTCGAAATGTTTGTATTTACAGAAATGTGCAAGCTCATTTTGTACTCCATGAGGGGCCTGATGGGGGGGGGGGGGGGGGGGGGGTCTCATCACGATTCACGAGTTGTTTTTTTTATCAATCACGATTCACAGAAAATAAATTTCCATGATCACGGATCACGAAAATATAAAAAGAGTATCCCCAATCAATCTCGATAACAGAGATTCAGAAGCTGGTTGTTTGTGTTGTAGATTGGTTCAATTAAGCTACAATCAAATACATTACTGGCTCATTACTTGTTTACGTGTTGAATTCTCCCAGGTTCTAAATTAAATCGTTAAAAACAGTCACATTCTGACTTCTTGTATTGTATCATATAATATACTGGCGTAAAATACCACGGATCCACGTCTGTGTTTTATCTTGAGACTAAACTCATAGACTATATAGTATATATATTTATTTTGTAAATAAAATTTACTGCTGAGCCTGATTGTTCTCCCACTCCTGCTGGTTGTCCCTTGAAGAAAACTAAGACATTCTGGGGTGTCAATAGCATTGTCCGTTTCTTCAGTGTCGTCCACATCTGATTCTGAATCATATTCAGAAACTTGATCGTAGTCCTTGTTACCTTCTTCAGATATTGAAGGAAATGTGATTTGTTCACTTGTGGCACTGTAAGTTGCATTTTTGTACATATTAAGTGGTAATGTGCCAGTGTTGTACATTGTCGTTTGCTGTCGTACTGATCTTTGTCGAACACACTTTCCAAAGTCCTGGGCCCACTCACGCATTTCTCTTTCCTGGTCTTTTGACAGCAGGGCTTTTGGTTTCAAGTGCTCCATAGCACTCAGGGACGACAATGGCATGTCATTTTCAGGAATAGGGTAATAAGAGGAGGGATGCGTAAAGTAGTAGGCAGCCCACAGAACACTCCTTGTTATTCCCTCATACACCGTATTGCTTAAGTTCCGGGCATGTTCTAACATTGTTGGTAATTGGCATTTGAAATGTCCAAGAGCAAGTAAGTTTCAACGCATACAGTGAGACACGACAACATGTTTATGGGAATTGATGAGTTAACTGACGTTATTTGACTTTGCAAATAACCCAGTTCACTATGGATCATGTCTACGGACTTCAAAGTTTTCGATGATATGGTTCCATCTGGTCCATTAAGTTGTGATCATGGAACTCTATATTTCCGTAATGGAAAAAAAATCACGAGAACGAAATATATGTCTCAATCACGAAGAACGAACATAAAACTCCAATGAAAACGATTCACGAACAATGCTTTCATCACGAATCACGAAAAATAAATCTGTAGAAAAACGGATCACGATAGCGAAAATGCGCCGATCACGAAGAACGAAAATAACCCATCAGGCCCCTCCTCCATCTTAACAACAATATATTAACGGTACTCCCGAGAAAGATATTGTGCCAAGATGTGTATCATACGTTTAGAATGGTGCAAATCAAATACCTGAGTTTTACATGTTGATGTGTATATACAAAAAAAGTAAAATAACAAAAATACCGAACTCCAAGGAAAATTCAAAACGGAAAGTATCTTATCAAATGGCAAAATCAAAAGCTCAAACACATCAAACGAATGGAAAACAACTGTCATATTCCTGACTTGGTACAGGCATCTCCTTGTGTAGAAAATGGTGGATTAAACATGGTTTTATAGCTAATTAAACCTCTCACTTGTATGTCAGTCGCATATAATTTCATTATATTGATAACAATATGTGAGAAAAACAAACAGACATTTCTCGTTTCTCGTTTTTTATATAGATTAGACCGTTGGTTTTCCCGTTTGAATGGTTTTACACTAGTAATTTTTGGGGCCCTTTATAGCTTACTGTTCGGTGTGAGCCAAGGCTCCGTTTTGAAGACCGTACTGTGACCTATAATGGTTTACTTTTATAAATTTTGACTTGGATGGAGAGTTGTCTCATTGGCACTCATACCACATCTTCTTATATCTATATAATAGGTAAAATTGTCAAAAATTAGGGTACAGTAGTCAACATTGTGTAATAAATCTTGATCACTATAAAAACAAATAACTATTTCAAAAAACAAAAACAAAATGGCATATAGACAATTTAACGAAATCTATAAGGCTATTGTTGTCAAAGGGGGTAAATTTTGAAATGTTTATAACGCTGCAAATGAATGAAATGATGCTTAAGCAACTATTTATTGATCAAAGATATCAATGTACTATTCGCCGACCGTGCGAGACCCTCGTGGGTAGTCAAGGTCGTTAAACACCCCTCTAGTAGCAGTATGTACTAGTCATTCAAAGAAAATGAAGAAAAGTTAGAAGTATTGCAACTTCAAAGTTCAAATGAATGACTGTTACCCTAACTCCTCCTTTTTGAAAAGAAAACTTTGCCATTTTGTGCAAAATATAAAATATGCTTGTGATTCCACGTAAAACATTTCTGAATAAATTTTTGGAAGGGATGTTCTTATGTTTTGTCCACGAACAACAGCAACGTACCGTACAAGTAACAAAGGGATTATATGTTTAATTGCTGTTCATAAAACATTCAAAATAAATCGAAAGACTATAATTTTCTTCTATCCGGCCTTGTTTGGCTAAGGTTTTGATGGGTGTTTTTTCAATGCTTTTAAATTTCGTCTTTTTAAATCCAAACCTGCTGACTTAACAATCATTACTTAACTTTTATGTATAGTCATGCAGACCACATTGTGACTAGTACACTTAATGTTATGATATATTATTTAACAATGTAGGAATTGTTTCAGGGTGAGGTCTCAATAATATCGAGACCCACCACATTATGCTGAAATACAATGTTTAAAAACGGTGAATGAATGCTGTTGACGACTTTACAAGAAGAACATGTATGGTAAACCTATTTGAGACTGGACTATGCTGGTCCTTGATACTAGCCAGAAATGACGTCCTTACGCGTTCATTCGAAACCAAGTATTTCAGTGTTTTTTTAATACTGTAATATGGCATACGATTACAAACTATGAAACATATCTTATATACTAGTATTCAAAGTCAAGCTTCTGACTATGATTTACATCTATGATACAGATGAAGTAATCTTAATCCTTCTATCTTGCAATCGAGATCAAACATTTTGGAAAGCAAAATTCATAAATAGTATACACCTATTGACTGGGTATGAGGGTAATAGCAAGTTTGTTGTCCCTGAGATACCAACTATTGCTCGAGGCTTTGCCTCGAGCAATAGTTAGTTTCAAAGGGACAACAAACTTGCTATTACCCTCATAACCAGTCATTAAGTGTTTTTTTATACCGAACAAAACAACTTTCTCAAAAGACTACATACACCACTTGAAAAAAAATGATTACATAGACATGTACAAGATGAACTATTAGGTTTTTTTTCCCTGTGTGGTATTTGTCAATAATCTATATACTGTAATCAAGACCAGGAATCCTTGTGTAAAAATTGCAGTATGTTTTTTCTATATAAAAAAGAATGAAATATTTGTGCTATTTCATTCCACAGACTATTTGCCAGTCAATAGTTTCAAAGACTATTACCCCGGTCAATAGTTTTATAAACATATTTCCCGTACTTTTTCATACTAATTTTTCATTGGACAACAATGACGTCATCGACTATTCTGCTTGGATTTGTGCGCTTGGCAACGTTAAACTCTGAAATATCGTAAACGTTATAATCTGTATGTATCTGTCGTAATTTCAAATTAATATATTACTTACCAGAAGCAATTGATAAAGAAAATCTACGCGACATATTTTAAGAACTAAAACATGTAATGTATTGTGTTGGTCTGTTGTCGTCTTCATAATCTGGGATTGCTTTGGTGTACGGTAAAATATTTTAGCTAATGTTTATCATTTGCACGGCAATTTTTACACAAGGAATCCTGGTCTTGATTACAGTATATAGATTATTGACAAATACCACACAGGGAAAAAAAACCTAATAGTTCATCTTGTAATCATTTTTTTTTCAAGTGGTGTATGTAGTCTTTTGAGAAAGTTGTTTTGTTCGGTATAATAAAACACTTAATGACTGGTTATGAGGGTAATAGCAAGTTTGTTGTCCCTTTGAAACTAACTATTGCTCGAGGCGAAGCCTCGAGCAATAGTTGGTATCTCAGGGACAACAAACTTGCTATTACCCTCATACCCAGTCAATAGGTGTATATTATTATACCTCAGTATGTTTTTTCTATATAAAAAAGAATGAAATATTTGTGCTATTTCATTCCACAGACTATTTGCCAGTCAATAGTTTCAAAGACTATTTCCCCGGTCAATAGTTTTATAAACATATTTCCCGTACTTTTTCATACTAATTTTTCATTGGACAACAATGACGTCATCGACTATTCTGCTTGGATTTGTGCGCTTGCCAACGTTAAACTCTGAAATATCGTAAACGTTATAATCTGTATGTACCTGTCGTAATTTCAAATTTCAAATTAATATATTACTTACCAGAAGCAATTTAAAAAGAAAATCTACGCGACATATTTTTAAGAACTAAAACATGTAATGTATGGTATTGGTCTGTCGTCGTCTTCATAATCTGGGATTGCTTTGGTGTACGGTAAAATATTTTAGCTAATGTTTATCATATGCACGGGAATTTTTACACAAGGATTCCTGGTCTTGATTACAGTAAATAGATTATTGACAAATACCACACAGGGGAAAAAACCTGATAGTTCATGTTGTACATGTCTATGTGATCATTTTTTTTTCAAGTGGTGTATGTAGTCTTTTTAGAAAGTTGTTTTGTTCGGTATAATAAAACACTTAATGACTGGTTATGAGGGTAATAGCAAGTTTGTTGTCCCTTTGAAACTAACTATTGCCCTCGGCTTCGCCTCGAGCAATAGTTGGTATCTCAGGGACAACAAACTTGCTATTACCCTCATACCCAGTCAATAGGTGTATATTATTATACTTCAAGAGTTTATTTTCTATATAAAATAAATGAAATAGTTGTGCTATTTCATTCTAGAGACAATTTGCCAGTTAATAGTTTCAAAGACTATTTACCCGGTGAATAGTTTCGTAAGTAGATTTCCCGAGCTTTTCCAACTTACTTTTCATTGGTCAAAAATGACGTCATTTATCATTCGTGTTTCTCTGACCTTTTCGCATGGTCAGGTAAAACACTGACATATCGAAAACAGGAAGACAACATCAGACGATCAAAACATAAACATAGTATGGCAGAGACAAGCAGATTTGCGTCATTAGAACCTGAAGATCTTACTAAAATACTTTATGACAGAGATTCGAAAAATGCAAAAAATTTAAATGGAGTAGCAAAACGGATAATCGGAGATTATTTACTTGAAAAAGACGGTTCATTTAAAACTATCCAAGACTTGGACCAGGCCTGTACAGAGGACGTTGTTAAAACACTCCGACAGTTTTATGGGGAGGTCAGAAAAACGGATGGTACTTTATATGCTAAAAAATCACTTATCACTCTAAGATTTGGTTTACAAAAACATTTCATCGAAACAAGAAAAGAAGACATTAACAGTGAACATTATAATGCTGCAAATGATATGTTTAAAGCCATGATGGTTCTACTTCTACTTCTACCAATACGCGGCCACCATCAATAAGTTGATTATTTTGCCACTTTTTGGATGCGCATTTAAAATTTAGACAAAAAAATTAAATATTGAATTGATTTGAATTTGTGCTATACATCATATATACAGTGAGTTTAAAAACATCTTGGCTTGATCTAGTTCATCTCATGCAGGTAAGTCTTGAATCATTCAAGACTACCTGTATTGGTGGCAGTATGTGGTAGGGCATTCCAGTCTCGTATCGTCCTTGGGTAAAAAGATTCCTTCCGCACTTCGGTCCTACAAGATGGTACTTGATATCCATTTGTGTTGATGTTTCTGGATAGCCTATCTGGTGGAATGAGAGTATTACTGGTGTCAACTTTCACCATCCCGTTGGCAAGTTTATACATCATTGTAAGCCTTGATGTTCTCCTACGGTCTTCGAGGGTTTTCCATTCTAGTTTGTTAAGTATGTCACTAACAGATGATGTGTAATGATATCTGTTTGTGACATATCTGGCTGCTCTCCTCTGACCATTTCCAGTCGGTTTTTGTCGTTTTGTTGATAAGGATCCCAGACTGTACATGCATATTCTAGAGTCGGTCTTACAAGTGACTTGTATGCAGTTTCTTTTATTGTGTTGTTATTGATGTTCAAGTTACGTTTGAGGAAGCCTATGGTCTTGTTTGCTTTAACACATATGTTTTTAATGTGTTCATTCCATTTTAAGTCGGAGCTGATGGTGCAGCCAAGGTACTTTGCAGAATTTAGAGATTCGAGGGTGTGGCCATGCAGTACATATTCTTTTATAATAGGCTTACGTTTTCTTGTTATGGTAAGAACATTACATTTATCTGGATGAAATGCCATTTTCCATTTGTTTTCCCAAATTGCCAATTTATTCAGATCTTCCTGAAGGTGGTCGCTGTCTGTGTCCGATGATATTGTGAGATATATGATTGTATCATCAGCAAAGAGTCTTACCCTTGATCGGATTCCCTCTGGCATGTCATTTATGTAGAAAAGGAACAAACTGGGTCCAAGAACTGATCCTTGTGGGACGCCCGAATCGACGTTGATTGTATCAGATTTTTCCCCTTCTACAACTACGACTTGTTTCCTGTCGGCGAGGAAGTTTTTGATCCACCTATTGGTTTTCCCTCTTATGCCATATTGATCCAGTTTGTGGGTAAGTAGGCTATGACTTACTTTATCAAAGGCCTTAGAAAAATCCATTATAAGGCAGTCAGTTTGTTTTCCTGCGTCCATGTTTATGGTGATGTCATTAATAAACTCAATTAATTGTGTTTCGCAGGACAGGCCTCTCCTGAATCCGTGTTGTAGTGGATACAGTATGTTGTGTTTGTCAGCATGGGTCATTATGTGGCTTGTTACGATGTGCTCCATGATTTTGCAGCAAATGCAGGTAAGCGAGACTGGGCGGTAATTTACTGCATCAAACCGTTTCCCTTCTTGAATATTGGGCTTACGTTAGCCTTTTTCCATATGTCCGGTAAATCACCTGTTTCATAGGATCGCCTGAAGATGGTTGTTAGGATTGGTGCATTGTCTATGGCTAATTCCTTCAGCACCCTTGATGTAGTGGTGTCTGGACCCGCAGCTTTAAATGGGTTTAGGTTGGATAATAGTTTTGCTATTCCGTTTTCTGTTATGTTCAGGTCTTGAAGTGTAGGGTAGTTGTTGTTGGTCATGTCACAACGGTTTTTGAATTCTATTTCTGTGAAGTTGGTTTTTTTCAGAAAAAGCTGATTGGAACTGCTTATTTAGTATGTTAGCCTTTTCAACTGAGTCAGGATGGAGTAGTCCGTTGTTCCTTAATGGTGGTATTTGGTTTCCGTCTGATCTTTTGTGCTTGATGAATGTCCAGAAACGTTTCATGCAGTTTGTCTTGTCTACTTTGGGATCAGGTGTTATTATGTCCTCTATATATTTCCAGTATGCTCGTCTTATTTCTCTCTGTACCAGTCTTTTCAGTTCTTTATATTTGGTGTTATGCTTAGCATCAGCTGATTTTTTCTTTTTCTTGTAATGTTTGTCTCTTTTCCGTATTAGGCGTTTGATGTCTGCCGTAATCCAAGGGTTACCGTCTTTTGTTCTAGCTGTTTTTTGCGGTATGTTGGCATTTATAGTATTTTCAAGTTTGCCTTGAAAATAGTCCCACATTTCTTGTGTACTACATTCATGATGGTTCATCTTGGTAATTTCAGTATTTATCAATTTGAGATCTTCTCTGATGTTTTCCCACTTTGCTTTTTTATATAAGGATATTTTCCTTGGCTTTTGAGTTTGTTTAGATGGTATGGTATTTAACTCTGCAAAGACAATGTCATGGTCTGATATGCCAGGTATTGTTTCGACTCTGTTGAAGCAGTTTGGGTAGTTTGTAATTATGAGATCCAGTGTGTTTGATTCTCTTGTTGGCTCCTCTACCATTTGTTGTAAGCCATGATCGTCCAGGATGTCAGTGAACTTATGGTGTATGTTTGTATGTTGTGTATTGGGCTTCAGTGATTTGGTTTTCCAGTCCCAGCCTGGTAGGTTGAAATCACCAGCTATGATGATTAAAGCATTTTTTATGTTGTTCGCTCTGGTTAGGCTCTTCTCAAGTTCTAAGTACCCATTCTCGTTGGATGTTTTTTAGGGTTGTAGTATGAGCTCAAGTATATGGCTTTGTGTCCAATGAGTTCAAGTTTGCACCAGACAATTTCACAGTCAGTTTGTAGTTCAGGTACGGCTGTTTATATATGTATCTGTAATAGCTACTAATACACCCCCTCCGCTACAGTTTCTGTCTTTCCGGAAGATGTTATATCCAGGAGGGAATATTTGACTGTCAGTGATCTTATTGTCTACCCATGTTTCGGGTCCAAAGATGATATCTGGGTTTGTGCTTTCTATGAGATTTAGTACTTGTCCTTGTTTACTTTTGATTGATCGGAAGTTAACATTTAATAATCTAAGTGGTGTTTCAGATTTCTTTGATGGTTTTCTGTTCTTGTTTTTATCCGGTGTTGAAGCATGTAAGGGTCTCATATTTTTTGAGGACGTTGGACTGGTAAGAGAGGTGTCAGACAATACGCTGTAATGGTTTGATGTGCTAAGTATTAATGAATAGCATAGTGTTGAATAGTTTGGACATCCACATGTGATACAGTCCCATGCAAGTGCACTGTCATTTGCATATTCATTATACGATTTAGTGTTCATCGACTGGCATGACACATGGTACCATTGATTGCATGTGTCACAAACTATTCCTCTATCGTCCCATGTTACTGGATGGTCACAAGTGCCACATGGATACACAGTTGACTCAGGTCCTGGGTTGAGATTTATGTCATTTGATGTTTTTATGAGTATGACTGCCAGGTATGCTAACAGTGATCTCTGTTTAGTGCTTTCGACTCTATCAAGACATCTTTTCCTAAATAGGTGGTAAGTATTAAAGGTAAGTATATCAGTTGATGTGTTCTGTTTTGCATTGACGAGTACAGGCATGCAAGTATCATTGTTGGTCAGGATACTATTGGTGTGTACCTGTTCGGTTATTTTGGCAAGTATGATTAGGTAAAACAGTATGATCATAGTTACCTCAGAATATGTGGTCCGAATTTCTGTAAGGTTAACCAAACAATCTTGGGATCTTGCTGAAAAAGAGTGCTGATGTTATGGTATATGGTAGTTATAGCATCACTTGGCCCGTGTATGCAATTTATAGTAAAGACTGATAAGATAAACTCACCTAAACCCTTTACTATAAATTCCACGGTTGTTGCTCCCTCTTCCAGTACATTCCTCTTGTGTTTGGTAGGTGCTCTTAGAAAAGAGTAAGGAGTTCTTCTTCCTCCACCCTAAGTGTAACAAGTTCAGATTCCTGTGTTATATGGTAACACTCACTGTATGTGTCTATCAATATTTGTTTGGCAATGACTAGGCTTAGGAGTTGTCCTGGATGTACTCCGTCTCTCTTGTTAATTGTAATCTTGACGGACCTACGTGTACTGCCTTTTTTACTTTTTCTGCCTCGAAAGAAGTATTTGCTGATGTTGATCGTGTTCTTGTTCAGCCTGTTATTTATTTCGATGATTTTGGTATTTAGGTGTTTAATTTGCCTTGTTATTTGAAAATCATCTGTTTTAAATGTTTCTGGATTGTTGTGGCCTTTGTATTTGCTATAGCTCACAATTGACAATATTGGACAGTCAATAAGTTTAATCTCTGCTGCTGGGTATTTTTCTACTATTTTAATGGCTCTGATGTATTGTTTTTCTATTTGTTCGATGGTCTTGTTGTCTCTGTTTCTAAGATATATATATTTGCCTTTTTTGATGGTCAAATCACAGGTTCCTGACCATAGATATATTACGATCTGATTATGGCGTTTTATTGCTTTTTCTATCCGTTCTTGGATAATATCAACGAGTTCTGATGTACGTGCACCTGCTTTACACCACGATTCGATGGGAAATTCGTTTTGTGCACAGGCGTTTCGAATTGTATAACCTTTACTGTCTGATATTAATATAGGTGTTCTTTACCTGAATCCTTTTGGTATTTGTGGTTGTTGGGCTATGTATTTTCTCAGTTTGCTGCTCATTTGAGGTCGGCACAGTTGTTTTTTTTTGCACCGGAAGTGAGGGTTGTCTCTAATGTAAACGATACAAAATTACCCGCCAAATGTCAAAAATGTTTGGTAGTTTAAATTCTGCTAAATACGATTTCCAGGTAGGAAAAGTTTATGTTTTGTATTATATGAATGTATAGCAATGTTTTGAGTAATACTATGATAAATTATTAAAGGATATATGGTCTTTGTCCTGTAAATTTGCTGAAAATTTTGAGCTGTCACAAAAAGTCGACTATTAACTAGCGCATGCGCATCCAATTTCGTAAGACTACTGGTGGCGATGAAGAAAGAAGGAAAGGCCACTGTTAATCACAAGGAGCCAATTTGTCCTGAAGACTTACAGAAATTATATAAACATGAACATTTTTCCCTTAACACACCTGAGGCATTACAGAAGAGAGTGTTTTTTGAGTATTTGTATTACTTCTGTAATAGAGGCAGAGAGAATATCCGGGATGTTCAAAGGGATGATTTCGAGTTGAAAAGAGACGCAAAAGGACTGCGGTATGTCAGAGTTAAGGTGGTACGGCAGACCAAAAATCATAGAGGGGACGACTTTACAGATGTTGATGATAAAGATGGCAGGTGTATGAAATTCCAGGTAAATTATTTATTGGTAATATTTAGATTAATAGATTAAATACATGCTGCTTAAACCATGATAAAGAAGTTCATGTTGAATCCATACTATAATGAGTCTTTCACATTTGAAGTTACTGTTCAACAAGTTAAGGTACCAGCCATAATGAAACTGCTCTCTTGGTTTTTTAAATGGCATTATTTTTTCTTGATGATGATCATGTTTCATCCGGACATAAAAGAATATACCCTACATGTACAGTTCTGCATGTTCAGTGTTTACATTGTAATATATACATTATAAGTGCGTACATGAATGCACATTTTAACTAAAAGTTTCAACTTAAAATTCATTACACCAAAAGAAAAAAAACAATCATTACAAAAAAGTACATTTGTAGCTGTGAATATACATTGTAAATTTAAAGTACATTGCACTTGACTCACTGATGAGACAGCATTATATATAAGACATGTACATGTATCTTTTTCAATGAGTTACACCAGTTGACCAGAGGTCAATCAACATAACGTAACTGACATCATCAAACATTGGTTTTTACTGTGAATAATACTGTAACATCAGCAATGTGACATAGGAAATTACGGGAAAGTGTAAGTTGTTTATTTCTTTTAACTGAAATTAAGTAAATTCAAAACTCTCTCAAAAATTGCAGGAACAATGTATAAAAAAAATCACACCAAAAAACAATTATCTGTAAAACTTATATTATCTATTAAAAGTGTCTATCCTTTTTTCCAGGGAGTGCCAATTGCCCTGTTAGATCTTTCACCAAGTATTTTAGTAAGCTGCATCCAGATAGAACAGATTTTTGGCAGCGGCCAAAGCTTGCATCTAAAACTACAATGACAATAGTCCAGTTGGAAAAAATACTCTTGGAAATCTAATGGCTAAAATAAGTGAAGAGTGTGGTTTGTCTCGACGATACACAAATCATTGCATACGCACTACATGCATAACTGTTTTGGATGAGGGGGGTATTGAAACTCGACACATTATGGGACTTAGCGGCCACAAATCTGAATAGCAGGTATGTCCTATTGCAAGCGTCTCAGTAGTACTAAAAAATATGAAATGTCAAACATTCTGAGTGAAACTATTCAGAGTGCAACAAGTTTGAATGGTGAATTATCAGAAAAAAGAGTTAAAACTCAGGATACAACATCAATATGTGATAATGGCTTTGACTTACTTTCTAATGATGTTGAATTTGGTCAAATATTACAGGACATTTCAAGCTATGAGTCAAATCAGACAAACATTCAAAATATTGTTCCCACCTCATGTAGTTCAACAGTTGGTGTAAATAATAACTTGTTTTCCATTGCCTGGATTTTCAATACAAAACATTAACAATTCCAATATACATTTTCATTTCGAGAAGTGAGTAAATTCAGTCAGTCAGTAACTTTAGTGAGTCAGTTATTATTCAATATGTTTCTTGTTATATTTTGTTGAAAATACAGTCATTAAACCATACAATGTTGTTTACTATTTTTTTAAGATACCATATGCATCAGGAAACTAAACTGGTGAAATTTGTCAATACTACTGTGCATGCACTTGTACAATGTACAAACAGTATGGTATAGCTCTGCTAATTTAGATGTGTCAGAAGGTGTTTGAAGATTTCTTTGAAAGTTGTGTTGTTCAGTATAATAAAACACCTAATGACTGGTTGTGCGGGTAATAGCAAGTTTGTTGTCCCTTCGCATACCAACTATTGCCCTCGGCTTCGCCTCGAGCAATAGTAAGTATCTCAGGGACAACAAACTAGCTATTACCCTCACACCCAGTCAATAGGTGTATAATAGTTTAACAATCAACGGGCCACTCTTGAAGCTCATGTTAAAATATCAATATTTTGAATCAGGTCATTCGTTAATAGATCAATTCCACTGTGACCGTGCCCATGCTTTTAGACTGTGTAGTTACTCACTTAGTTCTAAATACTTTGACGTTGGAATATATATATTTAAACTGAGTAAAATAAAGTTTACCAACAAATATTTCTAATGTCATATTCAAGAGATGTTCACATTAGCTTAAAATGTAACGACCGTGACTACTTGTCTTGTTCAGCAAATTCCTGGATCCAGAAACTGAATGTAAATTTCTATTCTGTGTTTGAATTTACAATTATAAAGCTCCGCGATCAATTTTAAAAAAACCACTCAAAAATAAGAAAAATTTCATTATAACTTCCGATCAGTTTTTATCGTAAGATGTTTCGTAAAAAGGGCCTCTGTTCTACAGATCTATAATTTATTTCACACCTCTCGGATTTTATTGACAAAACAATAACACGATTGTTTATATGCGGTTATACAGACTGGCTATAAGATTACAAAATATTCTACATTTTTCTATTGAAATTATTCAATAGGTTTTTATGATACCTATTTGGTAAAACACAAAAAGAGGCGAAAGATACAAAAAGGGAAATCAAAACTCACAAGTCAAAAAACAGAAACCGAAAAAATCATGGCAATTACAAAAAATGGTCAAAAGACGAACAACAGTGTCCAAAACACAACCTAAAATCCATCGACTGAGCTTCACAATCCTGACTAAAATCCAGGAGAGTAAGCAGGTTTTTGGCATCCGCGTTTCAAAGAATTGAAAGTAGGCATATATTTGTCATTTGCCTTTATATTCCTTAAACGAATCAAGAATATTTAACAAAACCAGCAATGTATACTCAGTGAAACATGCAATTATTTGTATTGGCATTTTGCATTTTGCACCCAGTATTTTAACTTGGTTCAACGGAAAAGATAACTATGGCACTCTACTTTCATAGGATTACATATCGCTGTATGAAAAGACTGATTACACCTTTATTTAAGGAATCGAACTTTTTACAATCACAATGAATATATATATAACAGCTAAAGTTGAAATTTTGCATTAGGAAATACCTCTTTTTTTTAAATTTGAAACTTGCCATACCCTGTGAGTATGTATAATTGTGTTTACTTGTAATAACATTAACGGTTCCAATTTTTCTGCACCAGATGTGCATTTCGACAATAAATGCCTCTTCAGTGATGCTCGAGGCCAAAATATTTGAAAATGCATAGCTTATTAAAAGGTGAAGAGCTATCAACCAAAAAAGGACAAAAAAGTATAGCCAAATCTGGGCACGGAATCAGAGCGTTGTATGAGGGAGATATATTCCTTAATTTAAAACAATTTCAAAAATTTTGTAACAGCAAATTTTGATAACACAAAATCCTTATTTTCAATCCAGTACCGAAGTACTCGCGACTGGGCTGGTGATACCCTTGGGGACTAACAGTCCACCACCAGAGGTATCGACATATTGATGTTTGGTTCGAATGATTCTTAACGTGAGCAAACTCTAAGAAATGTTTTAGCACTTTGTGATCTCTGTCTAAAAACTATAATAACCATTTCTTTTAAGATTTCTCTTATTTCCATTGGTTTAAAATATCCCTGTCTGATATTCACTACACATAAAAATATATTAAGTTTTACTATAAGATGGAGCACGCAAAAAGTTGGAAATTATTAGTGTTTCAACACCCTAAGGCAAAATTGACTTTAGATGGATTGGCTGTTATTTTTATGTCCATTTTGGTCATTTGGCTCTTCAACTGTTTCATTTCATATACATCGCTGGCTTTCAAAAATATTAAGCTTTGATCGTTTCTCCGAAAGGACGCATGAATTATAAAGTTTTACTGTAATGTTTTGGCGGTAGTTTAATTTTATTTGGTGATAATAATAAGTTTCAATATCTAATATAAATGTCTTAGTAAAGATAATATTGTGTGTACTGAATTTTCACATATATACCATATAGCCATATATACACATTTCATATGTAGTGAATACAAATTACTAATATACTATATTTAATGAAAGTTAGAAGAAATACTATAATTACTAGAATTTTGAGTTGTCCTAATGTAATAAATAAATGTAGATACAGTTTTCTTCGCAAATATAAATAAAACTTTTAAGAGACTTCTGTGTCGGCTTTTGTCGTATAAAAACAATACTCTTACACCAGGATACAATAACACTCTTGATAATGGAGAAAGCGGATCTAAATAACTAAAGTAATCAGCATCTCTAAGTGAAAACATCGAAACTGCTCAATCGACTTTTATTTCCTCTACAGTATGTTCTCATCCCAGAAAAGTGTTATAAAAGAAGTGTATATTATAAGTTATATGGTTTGCTATTGACACCATACGAATCCGCAATTATATCTTATGTAAATCAAATCGTTGGCAAAAACGATAAGCCGCTGCTTGTAATTCGTTTATACCTTTCTACATGTTATACAGTGTTTTCTCTTCGTATTATCTGAAATTAGCTCAGTTTATTTGTGAATTTTCTATCTGCCTTTGTTTGACTGAACAGTGAACGGGGGTGTACTTTAAGGTCTTATTTGGCCTCAAATATCAAGTCTATTAGTTCAAGAAAGAAAATATGTCATCAAGTGAACTGATAAATTGAAAAAGGTTGATTTTGTGACATTGTTCTAAATGAAACTTGCAAAAAAAAAAAACGAATTTAGGCTTAGGAAACATAGAAGACAGGTCAGACATGCATGTTATTCGCCACTAAAAAAGATAATGTTACACTTAACTGCGGTCAAGCTTAGCGAAAGGCCGTGCGACATAATCAGTCAAACAAACTTTATTAGATCAACTCGTTAAGGAACGAGTGTTGTCATTGGTCAATTCAAACCTTCGACCTCAAATAAACTCAGTTAAGCCCCGCCCAAGCACACCTGCTAAAAAACAAAACACGCGTACTATAAACGATCGAAAGTTGAATGATCACGTACATGATTGTGTACTTGATTATCTCAAGGCGTTCTAAATTATATACATGTGCATGTGAAATTTATTTATATCATAATTGTGTGCAAAAGTTCTAATAAGGTCCTTTTATTTTTAATTAAATTTTTTTTTTAACAAAGACTCTTAACAGTTTTCAAGGCGAAATATATTGAAACCAACTGTATCCTCTCAAGTAGTTCTGGACTAACCCCGTGCACCTTTTCTATCTGTTGAGTTACATCATCATGTGGTTGCAATGAGATCAAATTAGGAAATATGAATGAAAGGACTCGAGGCTGTTGGATAAACGTAAATGAGACCGTAATTAACTACACACATAAATAAGGTTTTGTGTTCAATATTCATATTCTATGGTAAGTAAATCACAGCCTCCTCCTCGACCCTTAAACTAATCTTGCGTATACTAAACCTTTTTTTTTTATTAATATGAAACTACATAGACATATGAAAATAGAATCACAAATGACAACTTAGATTTACATATCATTTCATGGCTTTTAAAAACTAGGAAGTTTTGGGATTTTATGGATTTGACTTTGGATAGTGTTTTTTTCTTCTTTATATTCAGTTTACTCTGGGACATAATATATTTTAGTATAATAGTCCCAGGTTTACTTAATTTTGAAAAAAAACGAATTCTAAGTAAATTCGGAGCAGGTAACCATGCTTTCTTTAGAGGAAAATGGAGATACCAAAACACTGGCCACAATGAAAGGAAATGTACTTTACACATGTTTGTAACTCCGGCGATGTAGGTGATGAAAATATTTACATAGGTTAACATAGAAAACCAAGTATTTTGTCAACGAACTCGCTGATTGGTAATGAAAAACAATCAATTGAACATTTCTAAAGAAATTGTGTTCATTCATTAAATGTATTATAAAAAAAAGTGAAAGGTGGGTCCCTCCTTGTACATTTATTTTGTCATCCTTAATTTCTTTATATTTCGTTTAACAGTTTATTGTACATGCATTATTTTGTACTTCATTTAAAATAAGCATACTAAATTTGTTAACCTTCAATTTTATGTCTCTCGGTAAATTCATTCAATTCCAAGTTTTGGGAGAAATGTGCAACCCATCATGAATTATTTTTATTATGAGATCTTTATTACATGTAGCTACAACATTGTCGGGACAATAAGGTAGGATATAATTGTATCCCGTCAGTGTGAAAGAAATTTAAAAGTGGTTCAATTATTTATCAGTATAAATGTGACACATGTATGTATCCTTATATTTTCATAATCCGGTACATGATAATTGGGTTGTTGCATGGAGAACATTTATAAATAAAAAAAAATATCACAAGGATAATATTTCGACCCCGTTATTTTTAAATAAGGCGACAACACAGCAGTACACAAACCTGTTTACGTTCGTAGTAAAACATAGTAGATTCCATTGTCGGTCACCTGTGTCAATTCACGTGCACACTACGATTGTTGTTGTATTTGAATGGGACGTTACAAGTTGTTTGTTTGTGATACGCCAGAGTGTTATCAATGAATTACCAAATGCTAAACTTGACTGCAGTTCAGGGTATAAGGTTTTCCTTGTCCACGCTAGCTCTACGTGTTTCCAGTCCCGAAAACCATTGTTAATTGGACTTCTTTAAATCGAAATTGTTAGAAGATTGAAACTTATGCTAATAGTTGCGTCACAAAAGGAACACCGATACATGTACGCAAAATTTAAAAAAATGTAATTTCTATCTATTCATTGTTTGACTATGATGAATTATAATTAATTGCGGGGTATTACACACTACATGCAAAAATTAAGAAATGGCTAGGAAAAGGGGTATTTTGGGGATTTATCGAACCTTCTTCTTTGGATAGCTTTTTATTCAATAGTTTGAAACATATCATCCTTAACTAAAATTATATTATTGAAAAACAAAATATAAACGTGCCTACATGCAGTAAGAAATAGTTTTCAGGAGTATTCTGTTAATCTTTTTGTTCGCAGATGACACCATATTCATATGAAGTTTCATAATCATGCCAATAGAACAACTGATTGGATTCCATTCGAATGCAATCTCCCATTGCACATCTACTGTTCGGCTGAATGTTATTTATGTCACGGTTGTCCCAGTTATAATCAAATTTGATAAAGATAAAGATTTATGTAAATTGGTTGATGCACAGCATTGCAAAACATCATCTGAAATGTAAAAAATCAATATTGGCAATTAACTCATTGACAAATGATATTTTCATTATTATGATATATTAAATTGAGGAGACAGTAGTTTTTCAGTGTTCGAATTTCGTAATTCGATTAGGAAGAGCCAAATCAAGATATCATTAAAAAAACTGAAGGGATCACATAAACTCCAAATGGAGCGAGTCCCGGTGGGTCGACAGGGAAAGCGTCTTCTGCTATGCATTTATCACTAATTCACGATCAGCATAAATGTCACAATCGGATATAGGGCACATTCGGTAAAATTACAGATCAGACGAATAGACCGGTTCCATAAGAACTAAGACCGCAAAAACATATCGCTAGTGAGTTGAGACACCGACACATCGTATCAGTCAATCAATTTATAATTGTGACCGTGAATCTTATAAGACATGTGATGGACCGGATGTTCCGGTTATTAATTTAAATAACAGGTGTTATCTGAAAATTCATGTTTCATGCTTCTTAACAGTTTCATTGGCAATTGTATTTATTTTTAATAAGGTACTTTTCAAATTAAAGAAACAAATATCACATTGTAGACTAAAATGAAGACCCAGTTTCAATAAAGGTTCTCTTTGGGCACTCTGGCTGCCTCCAATGATAAAAACTGAACGCCACGAAATAGCGCAATAGTGTAAAACACCAATCAATCAGTCAATAGTAGCAATTATGAAAAAGTAAATTGATATATTGTATCTCTTAATTATTTCATAAGTTACTTAAGTTCATCTCAGTCTATGTTTTATGATGCTTAAATCCCAAAGCAAGTTTAAAGATTTACTTGGTTAAGTTTTGCAGCTTAAGATTACAAAATGTAAGGTCATCTATTGGTATTTGATATATTACAGATTTCGTCTGAATGGCAATATTGTATGCAAAATTTTCTTTAACTTAGAGGTAATTCTTTTGGATGCGTCATTTTTAGTGATTTTGTAAGTACTCTGTAGGAAACTAATTAACTTGAAACTTACATTAATTTTTCACTTTGTGTAACAGCTGCAAAAAAAAATAGCAACATTTTCAGGCATAGGCGTTTTTGAAGCAATTTTGTGCTTCCTCGAAAATCATGATAATTTTTTATAAATCTGTCAAATATGAATACACATGCAAAAGGAAATGTACATCAATGAGGAAGCACCAACGACGAGAGAAGTCAAAAGTACAAACAACAATTGTGTATGACCTGTAAACAAGGCAAATGTATGCCACATATGAAAAAACATTATAGGATTATTTTTTTTAGAGATTATTGACATGCAAACTTGGATCGATTAATTAGCATCTGAATAAAACTCCTTATAATTCTCCACCAAAATGTTGTTTTTTTTAGTTTATCTAAACGTTATAAACATTAGGATTCAACTCATGTGTATGGAGCATGAAAAGATCACAACAAAAAGTAAAAAAAAAAAACAAATATACAGAACTCCAAGGAAAATTCAAATCGGAAAGTCCCTTATCAAATGGCAAAATCAAACGATCAAACACATCAAACGAATGGAAAACAACTGTCATATTCCTGACTTGGTACATGCATTTCTTATGTTTCGTGTAAAACACAGAAAACGACCGTGTTTACATGAAAAGGTTAGGACATTTATTTCGACAAGGTGGTATGTACAAGTGTAAACCAAAGAAAGCATTGTATAATGCCCTATGAAAAAATGCTCAAAGTTACTGTTAACAAGCGAAAAGTACTGATCATGCTCAATAGAAATCATACGGTCTAATACTGGTTGGTCTACTAAATAGTAGATGTCATTGCATTGCACATTCCCCAAACAAATACAAGTCTGTCCAGCATACGTAAGAATATTTATATTACATTCTATTTTATCTTGTATCAAATTATGTATTGTAAGAAAATAATATGCGTGTTTTATACATAGGACTTATGTGGCAAGTTGATGCTTAAATTTAGTTTTAGTAAAAATTATATGTATAGATATTACCTGAATTACCATTGATGTCCAAAAATGTTAATTTTGAAAAGTATACGACACTACAAAAGAAAATTTACAATCTAGTGACAATACTATATCACACTCAGATAGCAATAGAAAAGTTGCCAGTAATGTTTCAAAGAGAAGAATATATTAAGTCACTCGTTAACTTGAAGGTGTTAGACAAGCTTAAATATTTCAGATGATATTTCTCCTATAGTGTAATCATCTATCTTAAGAAAAAGAGCCGTAAGATACCAAGGAGACATTTGAAATGTATGAGTCTCCATGGGAGAAACCAAAAGCAACGCAGACAAACAAGTTCATTAAATACTAAAGAGCAACACGCGCATCACTATCTTGAACATATAAGGAACCTTTTACCAACCAAACTGCTCTGTAGAGGTGTTCTTCAACCGTCTTTAAATCAACGATTTATCCGACATTTCTGTTCTTTTTATATTGGTTATTTGACTGTTGTTCAATATCTTATTTACAGATGACGACGGATATTTTCCAATTATCGTAACCAGAATCCCGTCGTCTTTTCCTCGAATGTGAAATACCGATTGAGACTTATCACCAGCTTTGTGCTTACATGAGCAACACTGCGGGTGCAGGATCTGTAACCTTTCGAAGATTACCCCGTTTTGATAAGGTTCGTGTTGCTCAGTCTTTAGTTTTCTATGTTGTGTTTTGTGTACTGTTGTTTGTCTTCTTGCCGTTTTCCGTTTTTGCCAACTTATTGTCAGTTTGTTTTTGACTCATGTGTTTGGCTATTTCTTTGGTAACTTTCGCCTCTCTTTTGTAGGTATGCCAATCACATTGTAAATAGTGACCTAAATATAGTTTGACATTGAAATAAAGTACCCAATGTTTCTGGCTGAGCACTTAACGCAATAAATGGAATTTTGAAATCCATGCTGTTGACCTCAATGTCAAAATCTCTAGAACTATGTTAAAATCCTCTTAGACTGGACTATGATGATCATTGACTAAAGATTCAAGTATTGTATTTTAAGATTCTCATAAAAAAAAACTGTTTTATATGAAATAGTTAGCCATTTAATATTAAACAAATAGAATCCATTTGCGGGTATCCTCTTTTAAACGAGTCTGGACAGGTTCTAAAAATCTTAAAATGACATAAAATGAACTATGCGTAATTTGTGTAGTAGATTACCACATGGGACCATTATCTATTTCAATTTACTTCTATGCAAATGTAGAAGTTGTTTTCTTATACAATTAAGATTACTCAATTCATCTCGAATTTTGAAAATCCTATCATCAAATAAAAAATACATATAAGATCCGTGGATGCAAAATTTACAAGTATGAATCCATTCGTTTGACGTGATTTTGCCAATTGATAAGAGAGATTCCGTTTTGAGCTTTCCTTGGAGTTTGGTATTTTTGTTATTTTACTTTTTTCTGATATGTTTCATTCCCTGCGTGTTTACTTATTTAGTTTACGGTTAAACGATTATTATTAATGTTGAAAGGGTTTGAAAAATGTTTTTAATGGATAAAACTATGCGAGTACTGTCCATAAACTTCAAAAAATCTCATTGGCCATTCTCGTATATAATGTTATATGACTAGACCAGAGAGACTTATTGTGAAAAGTAAAATCACAAAAATACTGAACTCCGAGGAAAATTCTAAAAGGAAAGTCCCTAATCAAATGGCAAAATCAAAAGCTCAAACGCATCAAACGAATGGATAACAACTGTCATATTCCTGACTTGGTACAGGCATTTTCTTATGTAGAAAATGGTGAATTGAACCTGGTTTTAAAGCTAGCTAAACATCTCACTTGTATGACAGTCGCATCAAATTCCATTATATTGACAACGATGTGTGAACAAAACAAACAATAATAAACATAATGTGACTTATGTCAAAGTTGATATCTTTTGAAAACGTTTAATATGAATGGCAACCGATATGCAATCTTGTGTTATGTCATAATTTTTAACTTTTTTTTCAAATATAGTAAAGATCTCAAATAGATAAAGGCTTTTCCATAGATAGAATAAAATAATCTTTATTATAATAAACAACGAGACTCTTTTGACTGCTGGTTGAGTTTTTCTCTCTTGGTAATTGACATTTTGATCAAAACAAAATCTTGATGAATAATTTATGCTTAGGGTACTTTTTCTAAAACAATCGCACCACAAAGCAGGATAGTGATGTGGAGCTGTATAAACAAACTCTGTTTAATAAAGGTACAGTTGCTAGAAGGTCTCGAACAATTTACAATGTATTAAAATATCACATATTGCAACGTAATCAATAATACGTACCATGTCAGATATAAATCTATAGAAAGCACCATGAAATACATACTAAGGGAGGTAAATCCCATAAAATCTAACAGATTCTAATGTAAAATTTATGCATATTATCTGTCCTGATAAAACTGTCAAAAACTCGTTCCTTTTACTGCACCAATTATTCAATTAAGTTATAAAAAAGATCATTTTTATTATATAGTGTATAAGGTATGTCCCGTAATTTCGATTTTGAATGGTTCTTATGTGTACCATGATTTTAAGGTTAACTATACCCCTAATCATACAGAGCTTTAGCCAAATAGGTCAAATATTTTCGAATTTATGGTTTACTATGCTTTTCATCTTTGTATTTGATTTTGGCCTTCCATTTTTTTTTATTCGAGCGCCTCTAATGTTTCTCATAACACGCACATCTGGAGTATTAAATCATCAACCTGAATAAAGGTGTTTTATTATTGTTATCCTCCTGACACAGAAATGTTCCCTATATCGTATTGTTTTTATTTTTTATTTTACTTTTGGTTTTATTGGTCATCAAGATTATGTGTCAATCACCACTGGATAGAAATGCACATCTGGTACATCACATTTATTTTTTTCGGGATCTTATTATTTTGAAATTGGTTTATAAAATCCTTCAAATGAAATTTTATTTCTTTACTAATTTCAGACATTTTGGAATAAAATGAAGTGAAAAATCTGCTCACCTTTTAGATTAATGTTGTTAATGAAAGTTCTAAGAAAAAAAATCGTTGTGTTTATTGGAATATTATACGTGACATAATCATAAACAATCAAGCTAAAAATATTACTTTTATAATTACTCTATGACAAAACAAGAGATATCGAACATAATTATTCCTTGTTAATGAGAATCCATTTCGTAGTTGATATGTCAATTAAATTAAAAATAGCTCATGTGAAAATATTTCCAAGAATTGCCACATTAACCATGCTTTGTAATCATAAATATAAATGATTTTGTGAATGTAAATGACGGTAAAAGATATTTAGATAATATAAAAAGAAAAATTTTATATAATTATAATATTTCTTATAAATATAAACATGAAATAACTTTTTAAACAATTAGAACTTAAACGCATAGTGAAAGATAACGCTAAAAACTCTGTTGTGAAACCACAAGGCCCCTTATAAATATTTCGACTGCAAAAATTCGTGACATTGTAATTATAGAAATTATCGAATTGGGCATCTCGTGCAGTAAAATTGGTACCGTTAATGTTATTGTCATAATTAACATTGACAGAGCTCGAGAAGTATGCTTACATAAAAATGGTCGTCATTGCCAACCGATCTTTTTTTAACAATCTATGTACCTATTTGATCTATTTCCCAAAGACGATCCACAATCAATCTACACTACTAATATTGAGGTCGTATGTGTTGCTTCTTAGAGCAGCTTCATACAATTTGAGCAGGTTCATATGATTTGAGCAGGGTCACATAATTTGTGCAAGTTCATATAATTCTTTTCTTGTTATTTGATAATGCAACCAGCACTTTTGTAACATACATTGACTGTAATAGAGTTAGTATTAGAATTCAAAACAGGTCACTGCAATACCTCAATAGAAAAATATTTTCGTGTGAAAAATTAAAAGTAAGCAAGATTAATATTTGAACAAAGCTTTTAATTACCTTTGGAAATTGTATACAAAAAGGATTAATTGCTAGATAGACAGATTTGAAACCCTAATAATATGTTTAAAGTCTGACAAAATATTATATTACTGTGCAAGTACAGCTCTTTTTATCTCCTTTATTGTCAGTGCAGTTGTTATTGTTTGTAATGTTTGTCTGTTTCTTGGTTGTCTCCTTTGTATTCTTTTTGTTATTGGTACCATTGCTGTTCTCTTTCATATTGGTTAGGGATGTATTTCCCTTAGTACTATCTTTCCTTCCAGTTTTATTGTTGCCACTGGTAACAGGGATTGGTTGGTAGTCATCGCAAGTGCCATTCTTTTTTTGTTTTTCCAACATTTCTTTCTTTTCTTTTTTCACTTTGTTTAAAATTTTCTTCTCTTCAGCAGCTCTGTTTTTCTGTAAAAGCAAAATACATGTCAGTTGAATCTATCTTCATTTTCAACAAGGTCAATTATATAGTTTCTCATTGTATGGACATTTTTGTAATATTAAGATATGATGTATCTCGAGATGAAATTTCTTAAAATTAGGTATTCTTATCATGCTTTTTTATTGAGTAAATTGGAGTTCAAAATTGAATTTTTCGTAATGACGGTGACATTTATACACAATTTCAAAGTTTCTAAAAGAAGTAATTTTGGCACTTGAGTAGCCAAATTGTATTGATTTAGAAGCTTTGATAAATTTTCATTATGATGAAAATAAAGAAACGTCTCTGAAGCTTTATTTCATTTCAAAACTTGATCGACTTTCCTGTTACATGCTAAAATATATCAAATTTACTTACCTTTATCGGGCAGTTTTGCAAGGTTCCTATATTGTCATTTTCTAATATTGTTATATCCACTTTTTTGAACTCTAGTGGATAGTTGTCAGATTGGAATCATACCACATTTCCTTATTCTTATTTCATATGAAGTGGTTTAATTTTTTATGTGTTACATGGTTTATTTCTATAATTTTTTCCCTAATTATGGCCTCATACTTTTCGTAAAATTACTTCCGGCGTGTTCTGCAAAAAATTCAAATGTAGTAAATAATTATATATACATAAAATTGAGAATGGAAATGGGGAATGTGTCAAAGAAACAACAACCCGACCATAGAACAGACAACAGCAGAAGGTCACCAACAGGTCTTCAATGCAGCGAGAAATTCCCCTACCCGGAGGCGTCCTTCAGTGCACATGAGCTATTTTTAATTTAATTGACATATCAACTACGAAATGGATTCTCATTAACAAGGAATAATTATGTTCGATATCTTTTGTTTTGTCATAGAGTAAATATAAAAGTAATATTTTTAGCTTGGTTGTTTATGATTATGTCACGTATAATATTCCAATAAACACAACGATTTTATTTCTTAGAACTTTCATTAACAACATTAATCTAAAAAGTAATATATGTATATATTATAAAAGGCAACAGGAAAACCCCGAAGATATGCATGCTGTTTCGTAAGGAAAACAGTTTGCTTTCTATCTCATTTGATAGTAAATTTGGTGCAATGTTTTATTTTTTCAGATTTTTAGTCACGTGAATAGATCCCGAAACGTTCATATTTGTATTTACATTTATTTCCTCCTGACAGTAAGATGAAATGTTGCTTGTTAGACTATTTACCGGATTTGTAATAACATAAGCAACACGACGGGTGCCACATGTGGAGCAGGATCTGCTTACCCTTCCGGAGCACCTGAGATCACCCCCCGTTTTTGGTGGGGTTCGTGTTGCTTAGTCTTTGGTTTTCTATGTTGTGTCATCTGTACTATTATTTGTCTGTTTGTCTTTTTATTTTTGGCCATGGCGTTGTCAGTTTGTTTTCGATCTATGAGTTTGACTGCCCCTCTGGTATCTTTCGTCCTTCTTTTGTAAGTTCCTTTTGTTTTTTTAAGCACTCCCGGTTTAACAATAGCATTTTCCTTTTAATAAAATTTAAATACAAAATTCAAAATACATGGGCTACTTTCACATTTTAATATATATTTTTTTTGTCAAAATCATAAAGTGTGTTCTTTAAGACTTAATTTGTTTAATAACTTTCATATAAATATTAAACTTTCAAATTATTCCGCCCCTGAAAAGAACTAAAAAAAATGATACAAAATGAAGTCCACAAATAAATCATTGCAACTTATATGATATATAGACTTTTACAGGAATATGTACCCTAATATAAATTTACATGCGGAAGTAAACTTTTTAGAAATGCGGAAAATTCAAAGGTAGATTAACTTGAATAGTATTTTTTTTACCTGATACTGTATAGCTTCTACTGTGTGAGTCATTTCTTTCTGTTCAGCTGCTTTCTCCGCCGACATCTCAATCTCGCCATGTTTGTACTGAATTATAATAAGACAAATGACCACATGGTGTCAGACTTAAACATGGATGTTGCTTTTATCTTCTCAATTTCATGAGGACGAATGAATGTTAAATTGATATAAAAGTTCCTATATTCGTGTTGTTATCCTTAAAATGTATGTTCATGGTATAATCATGTTTCAATTACAGTTGAAACTATACCAAAATAAATTAAACAGAGTGAACATTTCATAAATGGTTATTATTTGTTGGGTTTATGGTTTAAGTGGGATTTGCAAGTGTTTGGCTAATAACCTAATATTTCTAACGACACATATAACCAAAGAGACATTCAGAGGTCAACATACAGTTATCTTCTTTTCGTGCATTCAAAACAAATTTCAGTTTTCAATTTAGAAGTTTGAAAAAATGCGAAATCGGTAAACTCGGACTGAATGATACTCAATATCAAATCAAAAATAAGTTGTGTGATTGTCAATGAGACAACTATACACCAAATGCAAAAGGTCGTGCATGTTAGCATATTTCGGTCACCGTACGGCCTTCAACAATGAGTAAAATCCATAACGTATGATAAGCCACAAAAGATCTCGACCGGCATGACAAAATGTGAACAATTAAAATGAAAACCGAAGGTTGATTATGCTGAAACAATAAACGAAAACAAATATTGCAGACAACAAATAACGACAATTACTGAATTACAGGCTCCGGACTTTAACCAGGCACATAACGAATGTTGCTGAGTTAAACATGGCTGTGAGCTCTCAATCCTCCCCAAACCTTGGACAGTGGTTAATCAGTTGGAAAGGCTCGACTCACCAGATCGACACGAAGCACAAAACAATCAACAAAAAGTACCGATCTGAACTACTGAAAAGTTCAAGACAACTACAAGAAATGAATAAATCATATCTTCCCAGTCTAGAATATGAATCACAACACATCCAACGGATTTAGTGTAGCGCCTTTCAAGACAGTTTGAGAAAAGCAGAACCATGTACAAAAATATAAGTATCGTCTAGATGTAGGATCAAAAGTGCTAATAACTGCATAGCAATTCATGTTTAGTTATATTTTAATTTATTAAAAACAAAATCAATATTACTACCAATAAAGAAAATGTTCAAAAATTTTACACTAATAAATTAATTTTAGTCAATAAATTCTTATGTCATGTTCAATCTTGTAGTAAATTTTCAAACTTATCCACTGAGTTACATTCAGTACTGTTCAGACAATTCGCTTGTAGTCAACCCAGTATTGTTTATTAGCATTTCAGACAATACAGTATGGTTTTGATGTGTACAGGTAAATAACAACTACAGAAAAGTCTAAACATAGACTGAACAGATCTTAATTGACTGCAAGCAAATTGTATGAACAGTACTGAATTTTGACTGCAAGCAAATTGTCTGAACAGTACCGAATTTACCACAGTGAATAACTTGGTCACTGAATCTCCTTGATCGATACCTTTATATCCCTGTTGATTCCCTGACTCAGCAAGTACTTTCCAATCGGATCCTGGGAACTGTCAATACTCAACGACAATAGGTCTTTCGGAGGAGGTCTGGTTTGGTACATTTTGACATGAAGATCGTTGAGACTGATGTCCTTGTACATACTGTTTCGTATGTTCTCTACTTTTGATAAATCTCCGGCCTCAATGGCGAACTTAAAGTCCATGTACTTTTGAAGCAGATATACCTCTATTCCAAAGTCCTTCACTCTTTCTTTGTGTATAGTGCCCTGCATAGATTCAGCAATTTTACTATAATCACTTGGTGTTCTTCCTTTCTGCAAATATTGTATTGATTATAAATAGTCTTAAACATGTTTTTTTAGTGGTGAATAAATAAAATTTTGCTTATAAAAATATATATAAACTCAGATTCAGGATTAAACTTTTGTATGCCAGACGAACGTTTCGTTTACAAAAGACTCATCAGTGACATTTGAATAAAAAGAAATAAAAAAGGCAAAATAAAGTACGAAGTTGAAGAGCATTGAGAACCCATATATTAGGGTAATTAACTGTAAAATACTAACTGAAATCTTGTTTGAGCGCCATGGATGCACGAAATTAAAAAAGTTTTTAACTTCATTTAGGAATCGGCAATTGCTACTTCTCCGCTTATCACAAGGCATTTCGAAGTAAGAGATATGACGGGTTGTTTTGCAGGCAGAATAATGTGTCCGGGTACGTTAACATGTCTTCCTTTGGAGTTTAACCTTGTGAACCTACACGTTAAAATTCCGCGTGTCGGTCTATTAAAGAGTGCGGACGAAATTGTAGATCATTAACATGTCCTAATATACATGCCACTTAATGATTAACATCAATACATCATCATCATTTGTTGTCCATATTTGACACTAAACACTTTTAGTCTATATCACTTTCTTTACGTTGTTCAATTGTTAGCCTTGTTTAAATTTCCATTCGACTGTATCGTTTAAAAAAGGAAGTAACACGGTGTGATTTCAGGGCGCACGACACGTGTTGCTGGAATATTCTCATCACTTACACTCTATAACAAATTAATGAAATATGTTTTTTTACAACCAAACTATAAAATGTTATGAAGGTCAAAATACACAAAAGCAAGAAAGAAAAGATTAGTAGACTTTTTATGACTTTTAGGAGTGTGCAGTTGAAAGTTTTTGGGAAGTCCTCGACAAATATGAATACGATTTCAAGTTATCCATATGATACTATTACTTGAAAAGCTTGTTAAATTGGTTATAAAAAAAGACTTTATCACATTATGGAATCTGCTCCAGGTCGAACCCGAGACAGTTAACCAGAATTCACACTTAAAAATTAACCCTATTTAGGATTTTCCTTCTCAACAAAACTAGAAATGTTTGTGCCAAAATTGTAATTCGCATCTTTTCACAGGTTTTGTTTACATTCTTTGCATCACAGTTTGATAATTTCAATGTGTGAAATTCTTTTAGCATTCCTGAGCGGTTATGAGATCATCATCATCCACCTTAATTTCTTCTCGTTTTTGCATAGTGACATGGATATTCTTGTGAAGGAGTACCTTGAATTTTGCTTTACCCCAATATAGTAAGCTAGATTCTTGTCATCTTCTCGTTTCACGTAAGACCGCATTTGTTGCTTGTAAACATGGCAAGGAAATTAACTCAGATTCGCCAAACATTTACTCCACCTAAAATGAGGGGTAATTTTAATCTGATATCGCCCCAGGTTTAGGCATTCACACTTACTAAATTTTACCCGGATTATCTAATTCAGGTAGAACTCGAATTAAAAAGGCATAATGTGATATGGAAACCAACGTTAAAGGAAGTAGCATTTAAAAAAGAATTTAAAAAAATTAAAAGTAATTTCTGTGTGATGGATAGATAAAATATGACAACAAATATGCAAACGAGAGACTCGGGAAATTAAAACAGTGTAAACATGTTGCCTATCCTACCTTGTCTCGCGCAGAGGGATCCGCTCCAGCTTTCATTAGACTTTCTTCTATATCTTTTCCTTCTTTGAGACAAACTGCCCAGTGTAAGGGTGTTCTTCCTCCCTAATGAATAGTTGATAAATTTAAACCACAAAATGTATTAAATAAGCATATTGTTAATAATTTCTTTACTAGTATCACACGTATGCGTACTTGTCAAAGGCATTTGTCTAAGTTACTTCTAAGAATAAGGCATTTTAGTCATTTTGTCTCTTAAAATTGAGGTAAAAAACTTAATCATGAGCAATACCCTCTTCCTCTTTTCCCATGGTTTTGTCGATTTCTCTTCGACTTACGAGTTTTAACTGTCCTGTTGGTATCTTCCTCCTCTTTAAAACAAAAGAGGCATAAAGTAAAGAAAAATAAATATAGATAAACTTATGTCAGTGTATGTATGTTCAAGTGTTGCAACTACACAGGAATATTTCACTCACATGAAGTTCACGTGAATTTAAATTCATGTGAATCTCAAGTGAAATTCTGAATCGCATGATTTTCACCTCCATCGAGCTTATACGTGAAACTCACGTGAAAACAGTTTATGTGAGTTTCACGTGAATCGCATGTGAAACTCGTGTGAATTTCACGTGAAAATCACATGATTTTTTTTAATTTAATTAAAATCATGAAAAATACAATATTTTTTTTTGGAAAAGTTCATGTGAAATGCACGAAATATTTCACGTGAAATTCACATGAAAATTTTCACGTGAGTTTCATGTATAAGCTCGTTTGAGGTGAATCCCACATGAGATGTTTTATGTGAATTTCATGTGAAATTCACGTGAGCAAAATTTGCCTGTTTATAAAAAAATAAAAAAAACAATATTAAACTCACAATATCTTTTAAATGCACCATCTCAGGGTACTCTTTAAGAAAATATTTGATTATGAATCTCCTTTCAAAAAGTACTGCTTTGTGCAACAGTCCTCTACCACCTTTGTCCCTAGAATCTGCTAACCGGTTTATCATGTGCTGCTTGATTTCGTGTAGGTTTCCAGTTTCTATAGCAACGTGAATTCTTCTTATTGTTCTCTGCATACATGTAAGAAAAGGATTATACAAATGCTATATTTCTTAACTTTTATGATATCTTTACAATTTGGCTAATAGTTTGGAAAATCTCTTGTAGCATTTAATATTTCAACCTAAGGGATATAATGTGATATTCTTCACTAGTTATGTGCCCTCTACTTTCATGAAAGGAGGTGTTCAAACCAGTTTAGATGACGTGTCACATCTACCACTTATATGGCCATATATTTTCATGTTCAAGTTAACTTGGTATGGCGGGAATTTTGGATTGCTTTTGGAATCGTTATTTTCGCCTGGAATTGCCTTAAAGTTATAAATATACAAGCCTTTCATGAATACATGTATGTCAATATTATTGACAAAAAAAAAAGTACTGAAACCTTTAGTCCATTATGGGCATGAGCTTACACCAAAGTTAAGAACATTGGCAGTGGTTGTCTTTGATTTTTCTCAGATGTGATGTTCTTTTCTTTTGGAGAATTTGTTAACTGTTGACATCAGATCGTTGTAAGTCTCTTTAAATTTACTCAAAGATTATTTACACTCGGGGTGATTTAGAAGCTGACATATTCTACAGACATTTGTTTACTGTAGCCTGCATGACATATAGATTATTTTTGTCGTTCGATTGATGTCTCAGTGACATTCATTTATACTCTAAATATTCTTTTATTATAAAAAAAAAAAATGGTAACGTATGTCGTTATGCTCAGAATTTTAAATTGCGGTCTCCCTATTGCATGTTGCTCATTATAAAGTTATATATCTCAAAATGATCCGTTGAATGTTTTTCCACTTTTTCTACAAGAACATGATGCTTGAAGGCCTAAAGCAAACATGGAGGACAACATATTTCAAATACACCGGACCTGAAATCGTATGTCGAGAGACTAATTTTAAGATTTGATTGATTGATCGCAATTTATTATTTTTAATTAATTCGAAAGATAAAACATCGCCTCGTAATACATTTTTTTATTGTTGGCATTTGGTTTTTGTGAATATGCAGTTTTTATAATCAAATTTTAACGGAATTATATGTTTTACCTGTAGCTCTGGCAAACTTTCCAAGTACTTCACGACATCTTCCTTTCCTTTTTCTGAAACTACCTCTATTATTGATTGTCCTCGCCTATTTTCAACTTGGTCGTAATCATAACTATTAAGGCTCAGACGTTCTAACATAAGCATATCTCCTTCTAATGCTATGTCGATTAAAACTTGATCAACAAAAGCGAGCTTCAATCTTAAATTGTCTTTACCTTCTGTATAGTTGTTAAGGTAAATAGTGTCACGCAATGTACGTCCATTTTCGTCCCGTTCGAACAGGTTCAAACCCTTTGAAATCATAATCTTCACTATCGCAAATGGAAGTCTCTTTTCAAAAGCGATATTACATATGGTTGATGTTTTATCTTCAACCAAGGAAAAATTGGCATATGGCAACATTACCTCTAGGACGTCATACGCGTCTTCTGTTGTTGGCAGTGTTCTCATTACACAAAGGAATAAGGGTTCAGCACAACCAACTTCATCAACGATGACGTTTATATCCGCTCCAGATTTTAAAAGCTTTTCGAGACACCCCGTTAGATGTAACAGTGCTATCTCCCCTGCTAGTGGCATAAAGAAAACGGAATTATCTTCCCCGATATAAGTGGCATTTTTTATATTAACGTCCACATTTGGATCCTTTAAAGCTTTCTTTATCGCCTTTTTATCTTTTGCCAGCGAGGCATATACTAACTTCATTGTTTTAGACGATTTTTCTATCATATTTGCCGTCTTTTCGTCTAAATTAAGATGTACTAAGTTCATTAATGGTTTCCCATATTTGATTTCCTCAAGATTACACCATGAATTGACCAATCGTAGTACCAGTTCATCTTCTCCTTTGTCGACAGCATTCCATAGGCCTGGATAAAGTAAATCAACACAGATCTGTGTGTCTCTTTCATCTTCATCTATTAATTCTTTAATTTCCTCACCGTTTGTGTTGTTAATTTTTGGATCAACACCTATCATTATGAGAGCTCTTACTAATTTTTGCATTCTAGTCTTCTTGACGGCTACATGGAGAGCAGTTTCGCCATCTTGGTTTTTCACATTTGTTTTAATTCCTGCATTGGAAAGTTGAAAGATAACCGGTAAAAGAAACGGCGCTTCCTGCTTCCCAGAATATCTATTTGCTATTACATGGAGAAAAGTCTCGCCTGTTTCACTAACTACATTAATGTCTTCACCGTTTTTAATTGCTCTTAGTGTTGTTGATGGTGTGTCGTCATTACACTCGTTTATTGCTTGAAAAATTTTAGTTATATCCATACTGCTTCAATGACGTCTCAGTGATCCATTACCAATTAGAGTATAAATTCTTAGAATAACCTTTTTTTAGATTGCTTGAAAAATGTTAGTTATGTCCATAATGTTTCAATGACGTTTAAGTGATCCGTTACCAATAAGTGACTAACTTCTTAGTAAACAAATAAACATTTACATCATATGATTTATCAGCCTATTTACAGAACTTGCTGCTGGGATACTTAGAAATATTTAGAGCTCAATGTCTCGCCTTTGCTTTTTTGAAGTTTTACATAACTGTTTCATTTACTTAATTCAATATACAATTGGAATATTGAACAAACAAAAACCTAATGTAAAGAAAACTTTTTCCAACTTTCCTATTGATTTATAGAAAGTTAACTTCAGTTCCAATATTGCTTATTGATAAAGGAAACTCAATTCAAATGAAAGACTAATAACATTTTGAAAAGAAAATCGATGAATACTACACTTATCTTGTTTAAAGGAATTTTAGTCGTTACTGCTATTTTGATCTGAACACGATCTGTAATGTCTTGCTGACTGTGACAACGTAAATTTTTGATCAGATTTATGCTATGTCTATGAAATTTTCTCAGAAAATTCACTTTGTTCAAATTATTTGGGTTATACCGCAATACAGTTTGGACAGTTCTAACCTCTCTTTAGAATTGTCAGAATGATAACTGTCATAGACACTTTGGGATGAAAATGTAATTTCAAGTAAAAGATCTCGCTCACAACGAATCACGCGAGACCCCAGAATTCCAAATTGTAATAATTATAGCTTTGCAGTGCTTCAGCGGTGTAATTTATGTCAGACAATATTACACATAGTTTCTACTACAAAAGGCTAATTGTTTTTAAGATTAACCAACATTTTACGTTTCAAAAACATAGAAAAATACAAATCTTCTACAATTTCCTAATAGCTCGCAAGACACTTTAGTGACAAATTCATCGCAAGAAAGTCGTGTGCAATTTCGACAGTTCCAAAAAGTACTTCCGTCAAAGCACATAGCAAAACTATTATTGAGAAAAAGTGAATTTTGCTATGATAATCAGTTTGGACTGGGAAGAGAGATTTCACGAAACACAATTACCATCAAAAGAGCCTTTCATAACCGCTGAACAGGTGAAGATATTTTAGAGCAGGATTCTGATCACGCCCCTGAAGTTTGGAATACCATAAAATTGAATAATGTGGGTTTTTTTCATGATGTATTATATGTAACGACAAATGTTCTGCTTTTAGCTGAACGATTCAGAGACATTACCATGGAAAATTATGGTTAAGATCCACGTCATTCTTTACAACTCCTGGTCTCGCCTGACAAACAGAACTGACAATGAGTGGGGATTCGCTTAAATTTATTACAGATTCCTTCATTTAAAATCTTGAGAAATTTGGAACCAGAGAGTTTGAATAGCTCCGCGAACCAAAAGTATGAAAATGTCAACAATAAATATATGAATGATTTCGATCCTTCGAACCCATCATCTCAAATACTATATATACAGACTGTGAAAACCATACTTCAATTTTTTAAATAAGTTAGGATGTTCATACATACTAAAGTAGTTATCAAAGGTACCAGGCTTATAATTTGATACACCAGACGCGCGTTTCGTCTACTTAAGACTCATCAGTGACGCTCATATCAAAATAGTTAGAAAGCCAAACAAGTATAAAGTTGAAGAGCATTGAGGACCCAAAATTCCAAAAAAAATGTGCCAAATACGGCTAAGGTAATCTATGCCTGGGATAAGAACATCCTTAGTTTTTCGAATAATTCATACTTTTGCAAACAATTAATTTATAAAAATGACACTATAATTGATATTCATGTCAACACCGAAGTGCTGCCTACTGGGCTGGTGATACCCTCGGGGACGAAACGTCCACCAGTAGTGGCATCGACCCAGTTGTGTAAATAGTTATCAAAGGTACCAGGCTAATAACTTGATACGCCAGACGCGCGTTTCGTCTACGTAAGACTCATCAGTGACGCTCAGATCAAAATAGTTAGAAAGCCAAACAAGTATAAAGTTGAAGAGCATTGATGACCCAAAATTCCAAAAAATTAAAGTCTAAAGAACGAATATATATACAAACAACCTCATGCCAACGTACGGCCTTCAAAATTTTTAAAAAATAAACTAAGTTTTAACAAGATTTTGCAAGATTTAGTTTACGATGTGTTTGAAATTACGAAAAGAAAAGCCGAGTCTACTGGTAAAATCTACATATGCTATCAAATAAAAACCAGATGACCTCAAAACAAGTTAGTTAAGAAAGATCATGATCAGAGTATATCTTCACTTTAGAGTTTCCTCTGATTTCGATATAAAAGTACGTACCTTTGTAAATGTATATATACATCAGAGTAGTTTTAGTTTTTACCATAATACATTTGTACCGTCACAGTACCCAAATTGCACAAAGTACCCGTTCTGCACCCATTTTGTAAAATTAATCGGCGGAAATCTTATAGGTTTCTTAGAGACTAAACAATATATGCCTTAATAATGTTCCATTATACATGTCTTTCAACATAGCTAAGTGTATTCAAATATGCACAAAACGATCACATTTTAATTCAACAGATGAAGTATTTAGTGAAAAGGTAAAATCTACTGAAACGTCACTTGCAACATCCAAAAAATTTATTTTTTTAGAATGAGCAATTTAAATTTGTCACAGACATCCATTTCTTACAAAATACTAATAAGAATATACTATTTTCACATTGTTTTACAAATGCGGAGAAATAAAACAAAGCATCAGTTATGCGATTTTAAAGTTAAACGTGTATGCAATTTAGGTATTCCATATTAAAGAATCTTGAGTCGTGTGTACGTTGGTTTAAACCTATTTGTCTATGATTCGGTATGGATTCAAAACACATTTGTGAAAATTTATAGTAAATAAGTATGCATCTACGAAATAAACACAGATTGGAAGCTATTTTCTTCTTCTTAAAAAAAAACGTTGTTCAGAAAATTGTCAAAATAGGTGTAATGTGAGTACCCTCACGTTACACCAGTATGTATGGTATTTTTTTCTAGTTTTTGTTCGACCAATAAATAAATGCAATAGTAGATAGTCATAAATCGATTTAACTGAAACAAATCCGGGTCACAAACCAAAACTGAGGGAAACACATCAACTATAAGAGGAAACAAAACGGAACAACAGAAACACTGAACTGCTACAAAAACAAACGCCAACATACATAGACACGGACTATGTGATAGCAACCGCCATTAATCTGTTCTTTAACTCATTATTTCTTACTAGGCTTGTCATTTGGTTTTATAAGTGCAATTGCTACTATCATTTGAATATGTAAGTATTTGTTATGAGTTCTTCGTAAATACTACACACTGAACAATGCTTATCATACAGGTTCAGTTTCAAGAAATTTCCCCATTGTACAAATGGCGCATCCATATCAGATGAGGGATACTATGAAACTACCTCACCTAGCGGTAGTGTGAATAAGATGTTGAAACAAACATAAATAAAAAAATTCGAAAATCTGCAAGGAATTTAAAAGCTTAGTCTCTTCCAATGTGCACTAAAACTAACGGTACCAACTGATCTCTCCAAAAAGTGAAATAACCATCTATGATTATCAATAGACAACAAATCTATGCCACCTTGGTTTTCATTTTCGAATGACAAGTATTGCGCACACTTCTTGGACCATTTTGAGATATTACAATCCCTGTCACCAAAACGCATTAGTTAGTGTGATATTCAACCCATGCTAATGTTATCAACACACACGTTTTTACGGTCACCATAATGCAGACTTTTATCGGGTAAGAGTTTCAATTGATTCAATGCGTGCTTTATTATTTTTTATCCATTTTTAAATCAAAGCATCATAACAGATGTGGCATGCGTGAGACATGATATGCTTACACTTCCGGAGCACCAAATGTCTATTTCGGTTTAAAATGGTGTTCGGATGATACACGTATTTCATTTTCTAAATACACTCAGATGCTCCGGTAAGGTTATCAGTTCCTGTTCTCCTAGTGACACGGGTCCATTACTTGCTTGCATTAGAGCATACTACTTTTTTTTTGTTTCTTTAATAGCATCAGGACAAGATGAGCAAGATTCTAAACGGAAATATAACATGTATTTTACTATTATCTTCAAAGTAAATCAAAATAAGAATTTTAACGGGGATGATTTTTTCAGTCCGTCGATGTAATGATATTTCGACCTGAAGTAAATTTTGAAATGAAAGCATGACCATTTTGCATATTTTAATTTTTATTTCACGAATAATACAATAAAAGTAATATATTATGTTTTGCAATGTACAGAAAATATAGCATTTAATAAACAAAGAAAGTCCTAAGCAAAATGTAGCTCTATAACCTTTCAAACTTAGCGCTGTTTACTTTTCAGTTGTCCTAACTTATATTTCAATGCTGCATGTGTTTCACTATACAATAACACTTCATCAATCACTTCATAATATTGGTCAAGATAATTCTGCAAAAGAAATATATATCAAACATTTAAAAAAAAACCAAAAAAGATACAAATGAAACTTTAAAATTAGAAAATGAATATAGACTTATCTAAAGTAAACAAATCTTGTACTGGACTATTGAGAAAAACAATGATCGTCCCTTGCGCTTTCATTTTTAAAACGGTCCATTATGATTTTAACCTTGTTCAGATTATATTTTAGAAATAAATGCAGTAATTGTCTCCATAACACATGAAGAAATGATTAACCTATACAACTTTAATGCCGTTCCTTGGATGTAGCATGCGAAGACTATATCTTCTTTCCGAAGCACTTTATTGCGAAGATATATTTGGTAGTTATATAACATATGTTATTTAATTTTGCGTCAACTTCTGTTGGTCTTCACATCTGTCTAGTTGTTCTTGATTTGATTTGTTTCGAACGTATATTTTCTATATTTTTCTTAAACAAAGGCGGTTTCATATATTTTACTTGATGTGGGAATTGCTTTCAAAGTTTTAATTTGATCGAAGATCTATTTAAATCTTTTATATTTGAATTGAACACATATTGGTTTAACAAAGAACTTCAACAAGTATGTTCGAATCACATTACCCTTGGTACACATATGCAATAAATAACCAAAATCCAATGAATGTGTTATAAGAAGTGTGATTCCTATTATATTCATTAGTACATACATCTACGGCTCGTCAATTATAATTTTATGTACTTTCAGTGTCATCTATATTCCTCTAAGGTTTTTCTTGCATTATATGGCCTTTTTCAATTTCAACTGGTTTAAGCGAAGCAGTTTTCACTTTGTTGTACGTTATTCGAATGTTTAATCCCGTCCATTGTACTTGTGAATCTAACCAATGACGAACAAGTAACTAGCATATGAAACAATAGAAAAAAATAATAGGTCTGTAATTAATGTTAAATGACTCACTGCAGATGTACACTTCACCATTCTCTCCCAGACATCCGTTAACAATGTGCAAAAACATTCTAAACAGTGTTCTGATTTAGTCTGAGCAAACTTCATTAGTATAGAATGGATATCACATGTCTTCAGAAGTATTAAACGAGCAATGATCCCTGTAAATCTGGTAATAAAAGATCGCCTTTATATAGAATATTCATCTGAATCTCATATATCGTCCTCATCGGTTTGAATTCATTTGATTTTCACAAAATTATTAAAGGAATGTCTGCGTCTTGAAAATATATTTCTTAGTTGCCATTTAGTGTGTGTGTGTTTTGTTTTTTTTTTCTCTCACGTGGACGAAATTTGTGCTTTAAACTTATCAAGATATTGGGGATTGTGTTTCGAAAGGTAACTTTTCTCGTTATTCATAACTTAATGTGAAGGTTTACAGATGACTTAAGCATAAGCATTTGATTGACTTATTTTTATATTGTTATCATTGTTTAACAACAATTTTTTTGTGATCTCGGTAAATCTGTTTTAATCACTGACATAGCGATTACCAGCATTGCTTATTTGTTACCACATACTGATCTCAATATAAGTCAGATCGGTCCTTTTGACTGAAATCATTTTCTGCTGAACTTATCAAAAATGAGATCAGACCACTTTTCACGACAACTCGTTTGAGAAAATAAGTTAATTTCAACAAGTTCTTTAATGGAAAATTTACTAGTCAATGTTAATTCATTCTTTCAAAACTTTTTTTGTTGATAACCTGGTAGTATTGAAGACGATGGTACAATGTTGGGATAACTTGTAAATCATTGTTAGCTGTTTGAACTATTAATTTTCAAAAGTCGTTGCAAACTTAGAGTGTCAATCAGTTTCCATTTAAAGCTTCTGCATCGTCACATATTTCTATACTAACATTTCTAGTAATACAGTCAGAAGTAAGCAAACCATATCTAAACCTTAACTAATAAGACCAGGACCTTATCAGCCCTTAACGCATGGGTGGGGCACTTGATTAAAATTAAAAAAGTAACGTTGCATTTTACCTGGCTATTTCTTCTATCCTTCTGTTGTAAGACTAAAATAGAAATGACAATTCCATAAACACCAATTCAAAATTTAATCTATAATATGTTATAAAAAAAAAGATAGTTTGTGTTAGAAACGAGTTTAGTAATTCATTTCATTTTTGTAATAATTTTCTAGAAAAATCTGTTATTCCTCAGAAATTTATCAATAATAATCATTTTGATAATTAAAAAGCCATCTTCTTCAAACGATAAGCGAAGAAAATAAAGTTTACCTCTGTAGATCTACTAAGAATTCCCTGTTCTATCTCCTTTGTACATTTTTGTCTATATGTAGTCGAAAATGTAACACTTTCACCAGGATCATTCCTTGACTGCACCTTTGCCTATTTCATAGAAATATGTATATGAATAAAGACAGTTTAAGACTTATATGAAAATGTATTTTACCAAATTTTGTTTGAAAAAAGTATTGATAAAGTATTTTTATTGATTTTGTTCTTCGACTTATCCATTAGAGATAACAACCAATACAAAACAAACCCAGTGCGATCCATACATGTACTCATACTAACTTAACGATTTTAATAACTACTTGGATCCTACTATAAATTTAGTACAATCCAGGATTATCCTGGTACAAATCTGGGGAATCTGATTTCTTCTAGAAGATATTTGAATTCTGATTTGTACTGGATTTAAAAAAAAGTTTATATCAGAATAGCAATATTTCCAAGTAAAAAAGGAATTGAAATTTGTTCAGAGAGAATTGTAGATCCTACTCAGTTCCAAGTTTATACTGTTACATTAACATTATAAATACGATGTTATTTTGGTATAAGAAGAGATACAATGAAAGTACCATTATTTTGGGAAAAATAAATGCATTCCATAAATGACAAAATATATCGGAGATGATCATGAATAAAGAATACAACTTAGTTTCAATTCAATCTTGTTTCTAGAATGGCCGGATTAATCGATTAAAATGCTTTATCGGAAATCTTTATACATGTACATATACAATCAATACGATTTGATAATGACGTTTTGTAGCCAGCAAAAAATTATTATCACATTAAAAACAATAAACTTTTGGTACACAACGATCTACGACACTTTTACATTATATATATAGAAAAGTTGTACAACTTACACGTGATAATGTGCGACAAAGACTTGTACATACTGATAAACAACTCGGTTCATCGACTGCCTGAAATTTAAAAAAAAAACTAAAGATAATACAACAGGAACCCCAACCGAAAATCGTGGTTGAACTCAGGTGCTCCGGAAGAGTTTCACATACTGAAATGACTGAAAAGCGTCTGAAAGTACTGGAGAAAATCCATATCACGGCTTTGTCACATCATATTTGTTTGAACTGGCTGTGATCATTTTCGTACAAATTTTCAGTGATATCACTATTAAATGAATTTTAATCTTAAACGGACAATTTGATCTCAAAATCTTCTTAAAGGTCAGAACCTAAAAATCTTAAGTATTGTTTTATATTTAAGATATTTTTTCGATAAGCTCCTTCTAAATTCAGTACTGTTCAGAAGTTTTGGCTTGCAATCAAATTCAAATGAAAATGATCACAGCCAGTTCAAACACATATGATGAGACAAGCCGTGATATGGACTTTCTCACGTACTTTCAGTCGCTTTTCAGTCAGTTCAGTATGCTGTTGTTTTGTTCGGGTAATAAACAAGTACTGAACAGTAAAAACATAGACTGAACAAATATCAATTGATAAATCTATACAATTTCAACCTGATTGATTGACTATAAAATTTTGTCTTTCATTTATATACAAATGTAAATTTGTATTACTTGATTGTGACTCGCTTAATCTTTTACAATCTAATTATGCAGAAAAACTGATAATCGAGAAGAAGTGACATTAGTGTCGAGTATTATCAGGAACCATATCAGAAACCATATAACTACACTTCTACTATTACTCAATGTTACTGCTTCTAAAAAACAACATTCTAATATAATTCAATCACATTGTACCATTTTTCCGTAGCGATATAAAAAATAATCTGATTGCCAACTGATTTTCCAATAAGGGAATAAAGTCTATGAGGTCAAATTCCAAACGATATGTTATTCACTTCTAATAAGTCTATTCTATACAAAAAGAACGAATCTTATGTTTGCAATTTTATTATCAAAATGTTAAAAAACGGCAGGTTATCTACGTTTTATCAAAGCATTAGTTACAAAAAAAACTTACCGTATCAACAACCAAATTCACAATACGACTCAAAGCATCCTCGGTATTGATTGGAAGATCTGATATCACCTTTACAACCATAGCTGAATCACATCCGTGTTTCACCATATTAATTGCACCTATCGCTTTACGCATTATTTCCTAAATGTAAATTATATAGATACACAAGTCAGAAGTAGAAGACTTACTTGCTAAAACTAATGAAAAAAAGACGGTGCTAAAAGTTTTAGGTAGCATGTCTATAAGCTGGAAGGGAACATTTAGGGTATCAAAGTAGTGTGAAAATACTTGAACAATTCGTTTCAGAATTTTAAATGCATCTTAAATGAAATGTGAAGGGGGAACTGCATAGCACATTAAACACTCACTATCCATCCATCAACCAACAGCCGCCTTCACAAACGGACTTGTTACCTGAGTTGCAAGCAATCTCAACAGGCGGATTGCGATAGATTACTGAGCGTTTTAATACTAATTTGCAAATCTTCCAAATCATTTCCAAGACTCTATCACGACGATTTTTCGTTTCGAAAATAACTTGCAAACGTTATACTGGGAGTACTATTTGCAAATGCAGTGCTGCATGTGTCACAGTAGAGTGTGATTTTCTTTCCAAACTTTACCCATATACCAGCCTGGAATCAAACCTGGACCCCCGGGTACAGTAAGTCACCGCTCTGCTACTGATTGTAAAGCGTTGACCGAAGCACATTTCGTATGAAGCGTGGAAGCCAATCGAAATCAAGGTTTCTAATGAATCATACATGTAATCAGATACATAGCTGTTGGAACTTTGCTACAGCGAAACGGAAAATTCACAATATGAACATTGAAATCATCTCCTTTTGTTGAAGTTTAGTTCTCAAAAGACCCTTATGTAATATACGTCTCTGATGTAATGTAATTGATTGTTTTTTGATAAATATCAGTTCGCTAATTTAAAAGTTTGCAGCAGGACTGAAGTGCTTTTTCTAATGAATCATGTACAAGTTTGTTTTGGGCATTGCACAAGGTCGTGTATTTCTGGCCCCCGGGTACAGTTAGTGACCGCTCTTCCAACTGAGCTTAAAGCGTTGTTATGTTTAAGACGTTGCCGTATGAGATTTCTGTAAAGTACAGGCATTGCTATTAGAGTATCGGACGACACGATTTTGTATTTGGCTGGTCCAGTACTCTAAAGCTTGTTTACATCAACATTCGATTTTTGGCAGTACGATGAGACTCGTTAGATATCTATGTAGTGTTTTGTTAAAATTTGTTTGCCGTTTTATCGTTTAATCGGGTTGCCGTTTTTTTTTTTGACATAGTATAGTCCTTCGACTTATGATTTTGTATCATCCCTTCGGTTTCGTTCACCTCTATTTATACCTTATTGTTGATCACTGTTTTGTTTTTTGCTTGTGCTTTTATGTATTGCATGGTTATCATATAGCCTTTAGTTCAATGATTGAGATTTAGATGAGACATTTGTTGACGGAACGCTCGTCAGGCGTATAAAATTCTAATCCTGGTTTCTATGATGAGTTTGTACATACATAAACACACTGCAAGGTTTCAGACACATACGGTAAACGATTATTTGGACGATGGAGACAAGCATGAAAAAAACACAATCTAAATTCTGAAGTCGATTCACATAGAAATAAAGAATTTCAACAAATAAATAAGATAAAAGAGATTTAAAATTATTTTCCGTCTCCAAAAATGCCGGCTAATGAATATTAACATATATGATGTGGTGAAAATAAATTAAGAGGAAAAAGTGAAATAAAAAAGTATAAGTGTAACAATAATTATCAATTCGTATTGTGTCTTGAATATATTTGAAATATTTCCAAATGGACGTTAAACAACCCCCCCCCCCCCCAAAAAAAAAAAAAACAAAACAAAAAACAATCAATTTGGGTGTAGGAAATAATCATTCATCCGGAATTGAGCATTTTTAAACACCTTATATTCTCATAGAGGTTATTGTTTAACAAAATTAGGATTCAACAACTTAATTTATTGTACAAAAATCTTATAAATATCATCTATACATTTTAGAGTTTTAATTATTTTACCTCTGTACTCATCTGTGGTTGTATAGAAACGGCACCAGGGTGAGCATCAGCATCAGGTAACGGATTTCGTTTTGGTTTAGAACGAACTGCAGGTTTGTCTGTAGCTGGTATCGACTGCTAGAGGGACGAAATACATCATTGCAACTGTTACCTTTATAACTATTCTCACCTTGTATGGATTTGTTTATCAAACTTTATATAACTGATTGCCAATTGTCATAATTCACTTCATTTTCACAAATTCTGATAAAATCATTTTTTTTCTAAACTAGTTTGATTTTTTTCTATTCGGCCTATCAACTGGCAGAACAATAAGTTCAAATAATTTTTTTTTTACTACTGGTTCATTTTCAAAGCTTTAGATTTTGGTGCTTTCTAATTTTTTATATATACGAAATTTGTTTGGTGAAAAATTGTCTCATGATTGATTCTGTTAGGTTCATAAAAGCTGGGTTTTTTTTTTTTTGTTTTGTTTTGTTTTGTTTTGTTTGTTTTTGTCTACAACGATCGCATATTACAGTTGCGTTTTATTGATCTAGTCTTTAAAGGGGGAGGATGATACACTTAGAAATTTCTTGTGTTTACATTACCTCGGGCAAAGTTGATAACCCATGGCTTTCAAATATTCGGCTTTGAGCGTTCCAGGTGAAGGTACATCCAGAAAAGCGCTTCGGACGAAGCGATTTTACGCAAGTACTTAAAACCTTCCATCCTTTATGGGTGGATTTTACATAGATAAATAAAATCGTATAATATAAGCAAAATGAGGATGTTAAATTTGATGTATGCCTTTTTGTGCTTCTTCGTTACATTTGTTTGTTTTTAAAGTGATTAAGATGATAACACAATGTTGACTACTGTACCCCTATTTTTGACATTTTTACCTATTGTGTCTGTTTATTTGTTCACGCATCGTTGTCAATATAATGGAATTTGATGCGACAGTCATACAAGTGAGAGGTTTAGCTAGCTATAAAACTAGGTTCAATCCACCATTTTCTACTTAAGAAAATGCCTGTACCAAGTCAGGAATATGACAGTTGTTATCCATTCGTTTGATGTGATTGAACATTTGATTTTGTCATTTGATTGGGGACTTTCCTTTTTAAATTTTCCTCGGAGTTCAGTATTTTTGTGATTTTACTTTTTATAGTGTTGTTTTCATTTTTTTAATTATATAAATTTGGCTATTATAGATTGGTAACTTTTGGTTCTATATATCCTAACGTTTCTATGTATTAATACATCCTTACCTTACAAATGTTTGTTTTTGAGCGGGTTTTTTTAAATCGGGGTCTAAAAAACTTTAAACTTAGATAAAGCCACATTTTCATATGCCTTTCCCATGTCTCGCACCTTGTCTGTGTTTCTCTTAGTTATAAAGTGATGTGTTATGTCCTTTAGATAATTGGATTAAGATGGCAGTAACAATCTGAGTTACTTTTCAAGACTGTATGATTTCAAACTTGACCCATGTCCATGGCTGAATCCTTCTATAGGGTGATTTAATCGCTCGGTTGGTGTATTTTATTCGTTTTTCAAACGCTCCAGTTTATTCGAACTTAATAACAGTTACTGATAAAGTCAAAAACGTCCTTGTGGTTTTAATTTTCAATTGATTCTGAAGAGGGTGGGTCTCTTGTTGAAGCACTATTAATCTTCTATGCGAAATTATGTATAATATATATTAGTAACCTCTACATTTTTAAACATACCATGTCCGTTGCACGTTTTACATATCCAGGAGTAAAAGTAAATGGACGATATGTAACAGGCGTTCCATCATACTAAAATATATTAATAATTATTTAAACAATTTGCGACATGATTGTTTGACTTATGTGATTCATTTAAGTTTCTTTAATTTTCTAGTGCAATGTTTTCTTTATTAACCAATGTGTTTTACTAGTTTTGAATGATTATTCTTCTCTAATTCGGGTCCAATAATTGAGTTAATTAAAAATAAATCTATTTAAAGTAAATTGTGAGTTGTATAATGTTAAAGGGAACAACCTCCACCTATTACTACATTTCTTGCTTTACGGTCCTTGATTTGCAAGAACTGTTTTCCGTATTTAAATTCCTTTCTATACGGACGATTGCGGGGGTCAGTATATAAGGAAAATTTAAGGCGCGGTTGACCAATGCGACGTTCGTTACAAAAAAGTTACGATATATAAGTTAGTTTTATACACTATTTCCCATCCACCCACACTAATAACCTTCATAAATACTACTTCCCCAGTTCATATCGACATGTGTGGTGCCTCGGTGGCCGAGTGGTCTAAGTAGTTACCTCTGTAATCACTAGCCAGTCAACACTGAGGTTGTGAGTTCGAACCTCACGGGTGCACTCGACTCCAATCTTAATTGACTAGGATTGTCAGTTTTCCTATCGAAGGTCGGTGGTTTTCTCCGGGCAATCCGGCTTCCAACACCACGAAATAGCCCAAAAACGGTGCTTAAAAGTGGCGTTAAAATCACAAAAAATCAAAAAATCAAATCATATTAACATGTGTATTTTGAATTTTGATGCATTTATGAATGTCTGCATGTAGATATGTAAGAAACTATATTAAATGCGATCTTGTAGTGAACGTACATTCCTACACTGTGTTTTGTTTTTTTCTTCAATACATAGTTAAGAAAAAAAATATTTTCGGAGGAGTGAAGCGAGGGAGAAAATAACATTCCTTCTGGTAAAAGGTTCAATGTTCAGTGATGTATTTAACTTCGCAAATTAAAACTAAATCTCGTCGTTCATCTTTGTATGTAAAATTATATCCCATATAATAGAAGTGCTTTATAATTTTAGTTCCAAATGGAAGAAATATTTAGAATATTATTTCCACTGACAAAAATATTACAGTTACGGAATATAGGGCATAGACTAATTTTTTCCAAACGGAAATTATATTATAGCATTGTTTATAAAACAGTTTCCCCGGGCACTTTTATTAGGAGCAAAAAATATATGTTGACACATGCTTTAATAGTCTACAAACGTCATCAACGGAATTTAATAGGACTGTTTATATATCTAAAACTATGCATTTTGTAATTTCATTAAATAATAAGGGTTATAAAGCATATATATGTCGATTCTCAAACGTAGATTTTATTTGTAAAACGTTGTTGATCTCAATATATTTTTTAAATAATAAAACGTCTCTATATCCGACGAATCAAAATAAAAACAATGTCTGGGCGTTGCAGTTGTCGTTTTAATGTTTTTTATGCAAAATTTGTTATCACTTTTTTTCAATTGTGTAATCGACTTTCTTTTCTATTAAAAGTGAATAAACTCTGCACCCTAATAAACGAACAACACGAAAGACCCTCTATTGTGTTTTGAATAGATAAATTAAATAGGAAACTTTTAAAGCATGAACCCTTCACATAACTGCTACGCCCAGATCAAGCTCTAAACAATAAAAAACCTACTACCGAAACTACTTGTATTTCTGGTATATGATCAATGTTATCTGGTCTACGTTGTGAAAACACAGACCTCCGGAGTCTCAATAGATATTTTCTATCATAGGTTATTCTTTGCACTGAAAAATATATCATCTTATGTTTATTCACTTTTTCTGCTAGTTTCCACAAAGAAATTAATACTTTCAGAAACATAAAAAAAAAAAGGAAATATATCCATATTATATTCTGAACATTAAAAATGATAATTCAAGCATTCTAGAAATACAAGAATATAAATCAGGTCGTTGGTTTTCTCTTTTGAACTGTTTCACTACTTGTCATTCAAAGGCCTTTCGTAGTTTTCTATATGGTCTTAGTCTTGCCCATTGTCGAATGCCATACAGTGCCCTATAATTGCGTACATCTTCGTCCTATTGTCATAAGCATTATACCACTTCTCTTTTGATACTAAGAAGTGTTGAATAGAGACTTTCAATAGATCACATACATGAACATTTTTATATTACATAATTGCATTTGTACCGATTTTCGGAAATAAACTTCTTATGGAACGTTCAATGCATTAGAAAAAAACATATTTCAAGCAATGCATTCAAACATGTAAATAAACATGTCTTTAATCTTTTGTCAATTTACGGAGTTTATAGTTACTTGATTTCATAAGAGAAAAAAAAAAACAATGGTCAATATCTCAAGCATGCCTGCATATGATTCCTCCAGTAAGACATATGGCAAATATTCATATATATGCTAAACAGTCGTAGATTTAATATCACTTACAATGACAATGCGTGAAGTGTATGAGAACGTATTTCCAGATGGTACCGAATTTGAGTTCAATAACTTATTTTGCATGTAAAAACAGTGCATCCTATCATTTTAACGGATTGCATAAGATTTTGATGTTATGTCCTATTACTAAGTTTAGGTCCGGTCTAATGCCAAGCTGCAATCGTTTACCAAATTTATCACAAGGTATGTTATCAAATATGACAATACCAAATAATAGGCGACACCATTAGAAGCTATTAATTATTTAATAAATCATCTGAGTTTGTTTTGTTTTCTTTTGTTATTTTAGTTTTTGATGTTGTTTTTTGGGGTTTTTTTGTTGTTCAATTCACCCAAATAAGGGTCGATACATCCATATGTATTTGCCAATAGTTTTTGAGTCTCAATATTCACAAGAAAGGCGAAACATACCAAAGGGATATTCAAAATCAAAACTCGAAAACAAACTGACAATACCGTCGCAAAAAGCAAACAACGACCAAAAAGACAGACAATAGTTACAAAACACAACATAGAAAACTAAAGAGTGAGCCGGAAAATTAAAACAAAAATCAAAGATATGTAATGTACCTTTCGTCGCGGCTACTGAAGTGTTTGACGAACATCTGTCAGAGAGAGAAGGTTTTGAGGACTCTTTATTTTCATCTAACGTTGGTGCTGGCGTCATGAATCGATCTTTTCTGCATACTTTTGGTTTTTGAACGTCAGAATTAGTTTCAACAATATCAAATGTATGGACAGACTAAAAATTAAACGACATCAATTCAACATATATTTTTTAATACCTTAATTTTCTTTTGTACATTTTTTTATTCCAGTCATGTGTTTTTTTGGGACATAATATACATTTATATAATTAAAGTTGTCTTTTAAAATGTCTAACATTTGACACCAAACATATTGTACAATAACAATGATATCATTTAAATGTATAACAAGAGCTATCATAGTTGTCCCCATATGTGGGACGGTTGATAGCTCACCAATATTTTCAGCCAGCTACGTTCTTTTTGTTTCTGTTCTGGGTAAGGAGTCTGTTGACAAACGGTTCTTGTTTATTGGCGTCTGTTATAGTTGTTCTTCCTACAGTATTAACAGGAATCTTCTCTTTTGAATGTTTTATCGTTTTGTAATCCTTAAAACTTTTATATACTAGTTTACTTAATGGTATAGGTTTTGCTCATAGTTGAAAGCCGTGTAATGAGGGGAAGTTGTTTACAATCTTGTTCATTGCTCTTTGTTGGCGAGTTGTTACATTGGAAATCCAATTGCATTTCCTGTTTTTATAAATATTGGAAAGTAATACAATTATAACGGGAGAACCCTTAGTAGAATACGAGCACGAAGTAGTAATACCTGAGATACCTTTCCATTTTCCTTTAATTCATCATTGAAATAAATTTATTTGGTAAATTTGTTGCGTTAATTAAAGGTGATAAAATACAACAATCGTCTCTAAGAAACAAATTAAAAAAAGGTTCAGGCTGCATAATTTACTAGGCATTACGAACTCTAAAAATGTTTTATTTCTATAATACGAATTTTGAATACACTAAGAACTTACTTGTTTGTTTTTAACACTTCTTGTTTCATCGGAAGGATACACCAGTGGCGTCGGAAAAGAAGCATTTGAACTAGAATACGGATATGCTGTTGGATAACGAGGACCAAACAAACCGGGTTGCGGATCCATTATCACTTGAGGTTTATTGTGATTTGAAACTGGAGCAACATTTGACATGAAATTCACATGTGGTTGTTCTGCTGGGAATAACACTGGTGCTGCTGGGTAAACAAGTGGTACAGGTACCGTTGGTTGGTAAACCGGATTATACCCTCGGGTAACAGTAGACGCAATAGTCTGCTGAGGGTATAGATATGATGATGAAGGTTTAGGTAATTGACCAGTCGTATATGTAGATACATCTGTTGGTACGGCAGTTGAGTTAACTTGCATGGGGTAACCCAATCCAGAGATAGGTTTCTGTTGAGGATCCGTTACATGCAATGGGTACTTGTTTGCAAATCCCAGTTGAGACCTTACTGAAGGCGTGACTGGTATGTGGACAGTTGTTTGTTCTATACTTGTTGCATGTGGATAAGACTTTGATGAAGTAGGCATAGTAATGCATGTGTTGACAGGTAGATTCTCGCTATTCGTCATTGGTTTATGTGAAATATTTATTTCGCCACTTTTAAGAGGAACGTTTTTAAATATCATTCCACCGTTTCCAGTAGTTTTAATAGTATTTGAATGTAGTGCATTTTCCTGCAAAGTAGGAATCTTACCAACGGTTTGTTGCCTATCCCTTTTCATGGATTGTTCTTTAAGATTACTAAGTACATTTTCTCTGGATGGAATAAGGGGTTTTGGTTCGGTTGACTCTTTGCGTGGTTTTTCAATCTGAAAATTCAAATGGAAAATTACTTCTACAATAGTTATAGAAATGCAATTCAATTCAACCTGAATACTGAAATCACCCCTTTTGTAAAGTTTTTTGTTCTCAACTTAGTAATCAATTTCTAGATATATGTCTACATAGGAGTCAAATTTAGCTGTATCTGTGATATCCTTTATTTCAAGTTCAATGGAATAAATGCTTTTAAAACAGTTACCTAACTTTGAATTATTACGTGAAGTGAGAGGAGGAATTCATCTATATAGGGCACGTGGAATAAAAGATAAATGTTACTTTCTTTTTATAGTCTACCTATGATGCTCCTGTGTGAAGTCTGTCTCATATAACATAGATACAAGTCAACAAGACGAGGACCAAAGTTGGCTTCCATTGAAATGTCGATTATTTGTAGAAAAACACCTCCTTCAAACGTAAAAATATGTTGTCAAAAAAACAAACAAAAAAAAAGCATCTACATAATGTCAGTCTCAGAAAAAAAGTTTGTTTGAATCAGAGTATTTTTTATGCTTATAAATACCTCTTTGATATTGTGAAGAATTCTGGAATTTAGTTGCGTTTCTCGATTGTGTGCAGATATTTCACTTGATTTCCCTGCACCTTCAATTTTTACTTCAATAGGACTTTTTGTCAGTCTAGCTTCAAACTTGGACTGCAATTGATTTATAGATGTTGCATCTCCGGTGCTTTTTTCATTCAACATATGGAGCTTTGGAGAATTAGGATCCAAATTACCTTTCTCAGAAGTATTAGGTTCAAACCGCTGAAAAGTATAATTGTTGTGTGACTTTCTTAAAGGATTTGATCTGTCATTTTGCTTGCTGAGTGATTCGTTGATTCTATCGGCTATAGCTGATTTATTTTCTAGCATTGTTGGAGGTACCCATACTTCTGGTGCCGCCTCCTCTTCCTCTTCGCTCCCCTCTGATTGATATGTATAGACTTTATTACGACGTGATTCTTTCATTTCCTCTCCTAGATAATTTGTCTTAGAGAAGCCGTCTTTACCATGCTGTAGATTTGTTAAACTTCGATTTGCATATAGTTTAGTCCCTATATCAACTCGCTGTACCTTGAGACAAAAAAGATCCGTGAACACTAAACAACTTATTTACGTATATCATTTTACTTGAAATAGCTCTGTATCTACTAACTCATGTTTGATTGCACTATACAGATCTATTCATTAAGTATGTTGCAATATTGAGCTGCTTTAAAAAAATGTTATTAACAATATTACTATTTAAGATTAAAATCAATGTAAAACCTCATTTCGTATGATGTTATATATATATTAGTCAACCTATATATCCTGGTGGTTTTACTAGCCCTGTAACGAGTGCTTTTTTCTAGGTAGATATATATAAATTTTGAAATTGATGCTTGACAAATTTTTAAATGATGTACACATATTTATTTAAGATATCAATATAATTGCAGCTATCTTAAAAAGATTGAGGAGCAAAATCGTTCTTATATCTATTCGTCTTCCTAATAAAAATCTTCAGTTGGAAAAATACTATTCAAAGATGATTCTTCCAAAGAAACGGAATGGAAAACTTTTCTTGTATTTGTTTGAGTCAAATGTTAAAGTTGATTAAAGTAATTTTAAATAAATATACTTTAAGAATTAACAACAATTTAACTTCAATCCTATAAACTCTACATTGCTGTTGAAGACAATTTGATGCGAGACACAAATGTTCAATCATTAATGAAAGTGAAATAGTGAAATAACGATTCGCTTTTAGCAGCCAATTTGCTTTTTTTTCAAAATAAGCTAAGAAACATCACTGATGAATTATTCACTTACAAGTGAATAATTCGACCTCATTGAATCCGTTTTCATGTGACCTTTAATTCAACCCCTTCGCTGGACATGAGTTACGCATGTATTCAGCTATTAAAAGGAAAAGAATCTCAACATTTAAAATGAAACAAGGATAAACCATTTGGTTGACTGATTCGATCAACAAAAAATCGTTCTTATACAGGTTAAAACGATGATAAACATACTTTTTAACCTACAATATGAAATCAAACAGACCTAGAATATCCAATTACACATGGCTCTCTATTCATATTTATGTTTATATCGAGTTATATGACCATCGGCAGTCTTCGTATGTCATCTATATGGTTAATTAGATATAATACACACGAAATGCTGATACATATTATTGAGTCCATGTATTGTTAATTGTTTATTTTAGACTTTTTGTAATTTAGATATACGTTTTTGTATGTAATAAATCAAATATGAGAATTTTTTTTCTAATCGGTGAACATTAATTTGACAGCTAGTGCCCCTTAAAGTGTCACTTTTCTTTTATTTTGAGTAACTTAAACGTTGCATACTCCGTAAAGTCGTGCATCATTTCAAAATGAGGATATGATACAAGGTTAAATTCAAAATTCGGTATGTTGTTATTTATTTGTGTAATAGAAACTAGAGATTTTGACCAACATTAATATTCTTACTATAGTCGTAGATTTTGGATTAAGTTTACCTTATCCGCCGCATAATTATTGCTCTTGTTTAACGATGCTAAGGTCAACATTAAAGCTATAGTATGCATGCAGCAATCACTACCCCTGTCAAAATAATTCACATAACAAATAGTAATTATTTTTAACACAACTAATACTTTATCTGTACATATTTAGCTTTTACATATTTAGGTTAATCAAATTATATACTGGTCTTTTTTAAAAAGAATACAATAACCCATAAATAATATTAATACGGCAATAAAATGATCCAAGTTTAAACAAATCATAAATTTCCTACATTCATAAGATATTCTTTAGTAATTTATTTCATGTACTGTTGTTTATCTTTATTTTCGTTTTTTGCCATGGTATTGTCAGTTTGTTTTCGACTTATGAGTTTGGTATCCTTCGCCTCTCCTACTTCTAAAATTTATCTCCAGTAAGATTTTTTACCATAGCACACCAATGCGTTTGAATGTCCTTTTGGAATCTTTCGCCTCTCCAGTATATATTTTCTAAAACATTGCTACTTCTAAAATTTATCTCAAGTAAGATTTTTTTTTTACCGAATGTCACTCAGATGTCTAGAGACACATATGCCTATAATGTATGCAGAATTTACTCAATATAGATATTACACAAATAATTTGAATTGACTAGTCGACAATGCAACGTTTGTGGTATATCGTGAAACAACAAATAATCAGCTTTTATAAGCATTATATGAACATCACCTGGAGTTTTAATTGCACAATTTCTAGTATGTATTATCTTCTATTGTACATTTGTCAATGGCTTAGGGTAAGAGAAGAGACGTTCATTAATCCTCAACTGTATGATGCTTAATTACCAATTATGACTCATTAACGTATTTAAACTAACGGGTATCTTTTTTGGGAAAAGAACTGCTAACCCTTTTTGGGCACATGAGTATATGGTTTTTGGTGAGGTTAATGTTTATAGTTTCAGTCTTTAGTTTTTTTGTGAATTGTTTTGGTGACTGTCGTTTTTTGTTTGTACGTTTTTCTGTTTTGCAATGGTGAAGTTTGTGTTTTTGTGACTTATGATATTTGATTGCCGCCTCGGTATCATCTCTCTCTGTATTGGAATTGTATTAAAACTTAAACAGAGTGAAGGTAGGAACGTCTACATAATTAATCATCTCATGATATTCAAGCACCATACTTTTCCTCGAATGTGATATATCAAATTAAACTAGTCATCGGGTTTGTATTTACATACGCAACACGACGGATGACACCAGTGAAGCAGGATCTGGTGTATACCCTTCCGGAGCACTTTAGATCACCCCCGTATTTTAGTGGGGTTCGTGTTGCTCAATCTCTAGTTTTTTATATGTTGTGTTTGTAGATTGTTGTTTGTCTTTTCGTTTTTTTTTTCGTTTTTTTTTTTTATATGTAATGGCATTGTTGGTTCGTTTTCCTCTTATGAGTTTGACTCTATGCCTTTGGTTTCTTCCGCCTCTCTTTTTTAATATCAATTTCAACAAAAACTTACTCATCACATGAACAACCGGCTGTCTGTATACATCCATCATTTTGAATTAAGGTCCACACAACCTCTAAATTCGTTTGACTGTTTTTACTAGACATACAATTACATGTAACATAACAAAAGCCTTCATCTAGTTTATGTACTTTACATTTTTTTATGGCATTTCCTTTATATAACAAGTAGCTATCCTCCTTCTGTATATTTCGGAATCGCTCAAGATCGAACTCAGCAGACGATATTATGTACGCATGTGCTTGTACATGATCAACTGATGGCAAAGATGATATATCATCTGACCAATTTGATAACGATTTGTCTTTTATACCTGGAAATGTGAGGTCTTTTCCGTTATAATTTATAGTTCGTTTACTTATTTCAGAAGGGGCGGTTGTCTTATGATCAGGGATTTTACTGTCAATTACAGACTTTGCCAATTTTCTTAGATGCTCCAATGGTTTGTTCTTGACTATGATTCCTTTTCTTCGAAAGAACTGCCTTATTTCATCTGTTGTCCATGAGTCGACTTCAGATTCTACAATTGTACATTTTCTTGATTAAGCATTTATTTTTATGATGATTTCGGAAGTGTCTGTTTGATAAATTTCTATTGTTTCTAAAAGTGCATAAAGACAGATGAAATAATGTTTGGTAAAGAGAAAAAAACTTTTGGTTAAAAATTACCAATAACATGCAGTATATGTTTCAAATATGTAGTGCATGCTGTAAGTATATACATGTAGCATTTTCATAACTCATTTGGATTGGTCAGTAGTGTCTTTGGAGCTTATTTGACATTGTCTTGAAAGAAGTATTATGAATAAGAACTTTTGAGAATGTTCAACCTAAAAGAAAATCTTCTGACATAGTCATGAAAGGAAATTGAACTGAAATCACATCTCAACATTAGAAGTGGCAATAACTTTAAGATAAGACAGTCTTAAGAACCACACTTTTTAAATCTCAATTATTGTGTGCTACATAGTTCGAACCGTCGAAATGGTGAGTTTAAAAGACACTTGAAATACTAAAAGTATAAAAAAGTTATAAAATAATGAAAAAAATTATCTTTTAATATCAAATATTATGCAAATTTTTGCTACTCATAAATGGAAATGTTATTTGAATAGCAAAGTCATATTGAATATTTAAAACGGACGTAGAATATCGAAATTTTACTTTGGAAGTGGTAAGAGATAATCCAAAAGTGCTTAGATGAAGAAAAAAAATATGTACCTTTGACTTTTATTACATTTTTAAAAACTATAAATTGAAATTCTGCATGATTTGTGTTCTTACATTACTCATACAAAATGGATAATTATTATTTCGCATTGTGAACCAATACACTTAAATCTCATAGTCATATCCAAGCCCTTTTGGAAATTTTGATAAAAAATATCATATTCTTGTAATGTTTGTTCATTTTAACAAAAGCAATGTTTGTGTTATATTGTCTTGGAATTTAGTTTACGACTAAAAGATATACCTTATTTTCTGTATATTTAGGTACTGGCTGATGAAGAGAACAGACTGAAGTTTTAACTGTAACTTCTTACATGTGTTTTAAATATAAACAGAGTGACTTATTTTAATCAAGGTTCATAATTGTTATCAGTGTATTGATTGGTTGCTGCAGCAAAAACAAACAACTAAAACAGAATAACCACTTTAGTCTATTTCTCAAAGATCTTTGGTTGTTGTTTTTTTTGTTATATATTTTTTCTTTTGTTATCTTACTTGAAGGTTCAGCTAAGGTCTGTAAGTTCGACAGAGCGGCTTCAGCTTGCTTGATTTTTGACAGTAATTCATCTTTTTTCTTCTGTTTTTCTAACTTTTCTTTTTCTTGCAGGATTTTTTGCAACTTAAGTTCAAGAGCTTCGACTGATTTCTCTTCATCATCCGATCCTATAAAATCACTTCCAACTATTTCTTCTTCATCACTCATATTTCTGTGAACATAATGAAAAAAAAAATGAGAAATGAACCCATATTCGACCAATATGTGCGTTGCAACATGTGGAAAAGGATCTCCCCTTCCGGAGCACCTGATATCACCTCGATTTTTGTTGGGTGCATGTTGCTCAGTAGTTTTCTATGTTGTGTTTTGTAGACTGTTAGTCGTCTTTTGGCCCTCTTTCATTTTTTTGCCTTGTCTTTGTCAGTTTGTCTTCGAATTACTAGTTTGAATATCCATTTGGTATATTTCGACTGCCTTTTGCAAGTCACGAGAGAATCAATATTTAACATTTATGTATTCAAAAGTATCATTATCATTTTATTTTTATTTCACTGTTCATAATGATGTTTAATCATTGTATCTATTTAGGTAAAGAAGCTAACATCGTAAAAAATTAAAACAGAATTGGAAAGTTTGTCAAGAAGACTTTAACCAGACATTGAAAGATAAACATACTTCCATGAGTATCAAAGATCTTTAAGAAATAGACTTCTTCTTTTTTATATTCCATAAGTAGCAATAGTAAAGTTTATGTTATTGTGTCATGCTCTAAATTACCTCTATATATAGCTAAGGTTGACAAATTATGAATAAGATAAGCAAAGAACGACCAATGGTCTGTTTCTGATAATAGTTGATACGAGTAACAACTTATCATAATAAGGAAGAATGCTAAAGACTGCTGAAAGCTTATTTAAAGTATTAAATCCCCTTTACTTGACATGTCTGCGGTCTTCCATCTTTAAATATCAGTATAGTCTGTCTGATCTGTCATTGAACCGATTGTGTCCTACTCCTGAATGTGATATTTTGAAGGAGTGTGGATTTGCATGGCATGGCAGTTAATGCATACCCAGCAGGAGACGCTTACCCTGTCGATGCAACCCGGTCTAGCTACTTTTGTAGTTCATGTGATTCATTCAGTGTTTGTTACTTGAATTAGTCTCTTCTACGTCGGTTTACGAGATTTGAACTGTCGTCTTAATTTATCATTTAGGGGCCTAGGTGGCCGAGTGATCTAAGTAGTCGAATAGTTAAATGAAAAATATATAACAATTATACGGAAAATTCCAATTGTCTTTTATCATCTAGATGGATTTTATTGTTTTACTAATATAGGAGGTTAACTACTAACCAATCTCCAAAAAAAACAACTCATTACTTATGAGGTATGCCCCATGGTAAAATATGTAAATATGTAATAGAAGTTTATTTAATGATAAAACATAATAAGAAGTCTAACTTTTTTATCACTAGCCTATCAACACTGAGGTAATGTGTTCGAATCCCGTACGTGGCAAGTGCTCTCGACTCCAATCTTAATTGACTAGGATTGTCAGTTTTCCTACCGAAGTTCGGTGGTTCTCTCCGGGCATCTCCGCTTCCTCCATCTATAAAAACTGACCGCCACGAAATATCACAATAGTGCTGAAAGTGGCGTAAATAACTAACTAATCAATCAACTAATAATTTACCATCTAAATTTGATGATGCAGAAACCACAAGGGTTTCATGTTCTACGTACAATTGTATCTCTCTTGGATTTTATTCTTTGATTCGTTAAATATAGATTCTTACTTTGGTACCAGTTGACCATCGGATTTATCCAATGGAGATACCGTTAAATTATCGAATTTTACAGTCCTTTAAAGTCCGAGTCTTTGCGATGAAAAGACGCAGAGAGACATTTTAATGGTCGATATTAAAGAAAACATGCACAACCCCTTAATTTGTAAGATTATTTGGAAAATGGTTATCTCTTTTAAAGATGCAATGAAAATAGTGATCAAGATAAAGATTTTTTTCAAGCCCTTCAACAACAACAAAAAATAGCTGTTTCCTTAACAAAAACCCAACGCGAGATTTCAATGTCGCCAAGTAAACTACTGAATCCGACATAATAGTCATGTAAATTACATTGATGGAATTAATTCACCATACAAAGAATCGATACTTTATAATACATTTATTAATATGTCGGCAGGTCATAAGTCATATCAAGCATATTTCTAAATATATAATTTGTAGAGAAGATATTCTCGAATAATATATATATATATATATATATATATATATATATATTGCAAACAATAAAACACGTTCATCAAAAAAGAAATACGTTTATTCGACATTCAACAACCAGCAAAGCACGACCAAATTTTTATCTAAAATAGTGCATACGTGTGTGCTAGGTAAAATGAGCAACGAGTAATCAAAATGATATATTATAATAACGAGAGAGTATTTATATAATGCCAAAACCAGGACGATAGTCCTTCAGTCAGCTAATGAGATTCTGAATGAATATATTGGAAAAGAATCGTTGATCGTTCTAGAATGTCTAACTAACAATAAAATGGCGTTTATTATGTTTAGTTTGTTTTATCTTTGCCGCAGCATATAAATGAAATATGGTTGCTCAAATAGAGTGACTGTACTCATTAACTGGAAATCCATTGTTTGTACAATCAATATTAATTTACTTACTTTCATTTTCAATTCTTCAATATCCTTCAATTGTTAGATCATACTTCCTGTTTCTACAGCCATTTTTAAAATCGTTATTTCTATTTTCGGAAAATCAAAACAGAAAATGTAAATAGGACAGGTATTATCAAAAAAAATGTCAGGTGTTGGGTGATAAATTGGATAGACGCTGATTAACAAGTAGCATGTAATGAAGTGGATCAAAGATTAAGATATGTTTCTATTTTTCTCGACGTTTATTTACTTTTTTTTTTATAATTAAGTACCATATTATGTCATTGTATACCATTATCTGTCTGTAACAGTTACATGTATTTATTTTCGCTTTAACGTAAACATGGTAAACCCTTCCATAGAGAACGGGGGGGGGGGGTCATTAACATTACTCAAAAGAGAAAACCTCTTCCTCTTTTTGATATCTTCAAAGATTTGGAAATGGAAAAGCTTAACTTGAAATTCTGTAAACACTTTTTATGCGTTACTAAACTCTGTACAAACTTTGCAGTTCTTTCGAAACTTGGGCATGTTGGGAGATACCCATTATAATTCAACTAGATAAAACAAATATTTTTGTACTGGTATAGACTTGAGAATTACCCATCTGACCTGTTGAGCAGAGTCTTTAATGAGTATAAATCTAGCACAAGTCAGTCAAATAACTCATGGTACACGAACATATTTTTTTATAGTGAAAAAAAACTGGACATCAACCTATCTATCTGTAAAAAACTTAGTAATAATAAATTTAAATTTTATTTGAAGAAATGTCTCCAAAAGAATTTTCTTAAGACATGGATACATATAAGACATTATAGTTATTTGAAAGATACCAAAAATTCAGCAAATATTTCTTATTCGAATTAACTTTCAATTAGGAAAGTAAATTATAAATATGAAGAATTGTATCAGTAGTAGAACTTTAACTGAATTAAGGCAAGTAAACACAGTTTGAGAATTGAAACTGGGAGACATGGACGAAAACTAATGATACAATCTCAGGAAGAAACTGGGAGACATGAACAAAAACTAATTACAATCTCAGGAAGAAACTAGGAGAAATAAAAGAAAACTAAATACAATCTCAGGAAGAAACTGGGAGACATGAACGTTAACTAAATACTATTCAGACAGAAACTGGGAGACATAAACGAAACTAAATACAATTCAAGACGAAACTGGGAGACATGAACGAAAACTAAATACAATTCAGGAAGAAACTGGGAGACATGAACGGAAACTAAATACAATTCACGAAAAAACTGGGAGACATGAACGAAACTAAATACAATTCAGGACGAAACTTGGAGACATGAACGAAAACTAAATACAATTCAGGAAGAAATTGGGAGACTTGAACGGAAACTAAATACAATTCACGAAGAAACTAGGAGACATGAACGAAAACTTAATACAATCTCAGGAAGAAACTAGGAGACATGTACGAAAACTAAATATAATCTCAGAAAGAAACTGGGAGACATGAACAAAATCTTAATACAATCTCAGAATGAAACTAAAGAAACATGCCAATTTGGACAGCCAAATCAATAAATCCATCAACGTGTCCTTTATTTGACAGTGTTTACACCAAACCTTTACCATGTTCCTTAGAAAATGTTTTTAAACACATACCTTTGAATTATTTGCTTCATATCAACAAGACCTGTTATTCATAAACTTGAAATGACATGTAAAAAGCTTATTTCTCGACCTTGCTTTTATAGGGAAAAAAGGGAGAAAGTACGAAGGGCTATATTTGTACGAAGGGACGATATTTGTTGAAATAACGGAATTCATTGATGTAAAATTGAAAAGTAATTAAAAGCAATTGTAGTTAATGTATGAAGCTACATTTAAATACTTGAAAAAATCAAAGTTTCATATATCTGGTAATTTGAACCAAGCCAAAGTGTGATAAACAATATGTAGGACAAACATGACAGGTATTGTTTAGACGAACACAGGAACATCTATACTACTTCCAAAAACCTAAGAATTTGAAATGTATCAATTACCAACATTTATGACACAAAATCACAATATTAAATTTATAAATTTCAAACCGCTAGAAGCGATCAAGAAACAACAAGGCAAATCACATAAACAATTTGAAGATTACCGTAAAATTTGCTAACTGTCTTGGATCAATGACTGCAGCCAGGATCTCCCCTCGGTCTAAATGACAATATAATGGAACAAGGGGTCATATTTAAAACTTTCTCTTTTGATATCATGAATATTGTAGACAAAAGACAACGTAATTGTAGGTCTTATGACAAACGTATGAATCAAAATTAACGAATGAAACATCGTATAAACCATACACTTGACGATCTCGTATGTATATATTCATAAAAAAAATGGTAGGCATCAAAAAGTATATAAAATTAATCTAAAACTAATTAGGAAATTACATGATATTTTCAAGAAGTGTGACACAATTCTCATTTTTCCCCCTATTCAAAAATTTACGCAAATTACAGTTTTTTGTAGCCATAGACTGTTCCCGCGTATCGATAAACTTTGCATTTTCTGAATATTAAATATATTATAAAAGGTAATGATTTTATCAACTTATCTAGCATAATCAAAAACTCTATCATTCAAACCTTTATACCGCCCTATCTTGATCACAAATCAGGCTGATATCCAGTTGAAATTAAACAAAGGAAATGAAACTCTTGATTAGAGAAGCTAAAAATAGCCAAGTTAATATATTTCAATTGTTTACATCTTTTTATATGGCCTTAAAGTTTAATGTATGTGCATCATTTCACTGGTGTTAAACTGATCACCGTAACTGCAGTTACGGTGATCCCAACATGGCGGAGCCCAAAGCAGGTAAAATCGTCTTTTTGTAATTTCTCCGTGTACACGCATTGTTTTAAAGAATTACTCAGCCGCTAGGTTGACATGTACGGTACTGTTGTATGTGTGTGTTCTTAATATCATATGTGACCTTGTTACCGAAATAATAGCCATTGAAAATTTACGGAAGATCATCGTTACTCCAAGAATTTTGTTTGTTATGATAGTGGTAACTTGACTATTAGATAGTCGTAACTTGTAAATGATCATAGTAACTTGTCAGTGATGATCGTAACTTTCTCTATATGCTGATGGGCGACTATATATAAATCGTGTTTGAATGTTTGATAGTGTGGCTAGAACTAGTGAATAATTTACTAATTTACCTTTTGCTTTGTAGATATAGTCTTTATATTTTACAAGTCATAATTTAAGGTAAATGTTCATCATGAACAAGGAGAGGCAAACATTTTCCATGTTCACATATTATTAATGGAAACTATAATGTTTAAATTACGTTCGTTTTCAAGTAAAGATATGCTTTAGGTCACGGTATCTTATTTTCCTTTGAATCTCGTTCCCTTTTTAAACACTTTTTTCGTAATCTGAATGTTGTACTAGTTCCTTTGGTGTGGGTAGCTAAGGTGTGCGTCAATACTGCGTCTGTACTAGACATTAAAGGACACATATAAGTTTTCTTATCCCAGGAATAGATTACCTTAGCCGTATTTGGCACAACTTTTTGGAATTTTGGGTCCTCCATGCTCTTCAACTTTGTACTTGTTTGGCTTTATAACTATTTTGATCTGAGCGTCACTGATGAGTCTTATGTAGACGAAACGCGCGTCTGGCGTATTATATTATGATCCAGGTACCTTTGATAACTATAGAGCGCATATAACCTACGAAAAAATGAAGTTACTAAGAGTGCTAAATAAAGATATTGTGGCGGAATCTTTTTTTTTTTATATTCAAAATTATGTGTAGGGTGGCTTGTTTCTATCCAATTTATTTTCATAGTTTTTATTTGCTTAGGCATGGACCATTTAACTTTCTGGGAGGGGGGGGGGGGGGCTTTGTTGCTAAAATTATAACATACAAAAAAAAATTTAAGAAGCATTTTTAAGCAAACACTGATATACATTATAACTCAAATATATAAATCATGACTGATGAATGAATTGGGATAAAAATAAAAATCAGGTGAGCGATTCAGGCTCTTGAGCCTCTTGTTATTTCTTTACCTGTAATTCAGTGGACAAAAGTTAGTTCCCACTCCAAAAATATCCTATCATTTCAACTAAAATCAATATTTTTCAAAATATATTACCAAGTAACTACATGACTGATTTATATCAAATAAATACCATAATCAACATTTTGGTTTGAATAAAACCGCCGTTGTTTATTTCAAGGGCTTACGGGTTTATTATACCCCGATGTCTGAATAAGACACTGCAACTTGGTTTGAGTAAAACCGATATGCTTTATTTCTCAGGGTAATTCTTCGTTACTTTATTTTATCCTGTTTTATCTAAAGTCCCCCTCTAAATATAGAGTCTAATTCCACAGCGTGCTCTAGTAATAATTGAGTTAGAGAGTTTTTGTATTTCGGGGTTTTGAATTTAATATTTAATAAGATTACGATAAAGTTAAATAGTTTAGGGTGTATACGGTAGAATTCCGTTTGTTAAGAAGCCGTAAATATTCATATCACATGTTTGGTAAGAACTTTTACATTATTTTACAATGCAATATTTTGATAGACTTATTTGAGTGCTCTGTTTAATGTGTACTTTGTTGACTTTGGTACTTCATATTGTTATTGCAATTTACATGTGTTGTAAAAAAAATACTTATCTCGATCTCTTCAGCAATGGAGACTCAGGGCCCAGTGGTTCGAATCTTTATACGAGGTTAGCAGACGGTTCACAATTAAAAGTCGGAAATATCATGTAGATTTGTGTTTCGAAAATTATTTTTTTCCGAGCCATAAAATCGATTTCGCTTGATTTAATATAATTGTCCGATTGAAGATATTCAATTTACAGTTAACTTATAGAGATATTGAAGTCAAGGTCCGTGATCAGTATCAGAGTATACGTATTGTTCGAGTAGATTATATATTTTTACACACGATAAAAAGGAGCTCATCAGTACAATGTAGAAAATACGTGTAGCTTTAGATACTGAGTTAACATTACGGACTTAAACAAATAAAATACACAGATATTAAAAAAAAGAATATCTGATACATAGAAAATATACTAAGGTCGAACCGTCTCCTGTTACAATATAATGGAATTTCAAACTATAATTTAGTATAGTTTTAACATTAGGATGCATTATATTCCTAATATCGATGACATGTGGTTGTCCCGAATAGTATACCAATATTTGTATAAATGATTATGAAAAATTGCAAACTTACCTTATGTTGAAAAAATATTTCGATCACGAATGTTGTTTACGCGTTTGTTGTTATCTTTACACAACATTTTTAATTATATATTCCGTTAGCAAAGGTTTCTGACTAAATCAGTTACTATGATCATAGACATATTTTATACAGTTACGATTATCTTTCAAGTTATTGGTCCACAAGTTACGACTATCTTCTTTTGGAGTTACGATGATCTTCCGTAAATTTTCAATGGCTATTATTTCGGTAACAAGGTCACATATGATATTAAGAACACACACACACAACAATACCGTACATATCAACCTAGCGGCTGAGTAATTCTTTAAAACAATGCGCGTACACGGAGAAATTACAAAAAGACGATTTTACCTGTTTTGGGCTCCGCCATGTTGGGATCACCGTAACTGCAGTTACGGTGAACAGTTTAACACCCGTGATTAAGGACTTTTTGTATCGTATATACGTATTTATAATCAAATAGTATTATGGAGCTTCGAGATATTAAAAATAAATACAAAGGAGAAAGTCCGGTAAGGGTTAGTTTTGGCCTAACATTTGAAGTACATCTAATGAAAGATTTTTGACATTTTTTAAACGCTTAAGTGTCTATTTCAGTGGATTCAATTAATCTATGTAAAAGATTTTCATTGATTTGGTCATTAAAGACGCTCAAATTCAAGCTTTAATATGAAAAATCTATCAAATATGCCATAAAACGTCACTTTTCAGATGGGTTTTGTTTAAAATGTAAGTGGCTGCATTCGTGTTCAGTCTCAACCTTTATATATGTTATGTTTTATCATCAAATACAACATGTATTTAAATTTAAAGACTGAACACAAATGCGGCCACTTCCATTTTAGTAAAAAATCATCTTACAATTAGCGCAAATGCTAAAATTGTGAAGATTTCAGTAATTTTGCATGAATTTATGATGCAAGTACCTGATGCATGTGCATTGTATGGTCAAAACAGCCTATATTTATGGAACATAAGTATTCTACTTTCCAATAAATAGCTAAAAGTTTACATTTCAACAAATTTGTAAAAATGCTATATTTTTGGGCCAAAAAGGGGTCTTACCGGGCCTACTCCTTTTCACAAAAACAGTACATTATGGTAGGTACAAATACATTTGGATATAAGATCTTTAATATGTATGATCATATATTGCAACGACAAAAAAATCCACAGAAAGATAAAATATTTATCTTTTGAAAGCAATAATTTGAATCTCTTCCCCGGCAATAGTTTTTTTTGGGAGGAAAATAATAAAAAATGACAATAATCTTATCGAAAATTTGAAGTCGTTACACCTTTTAACGTTTAGGCGTGTTTGGGTTGACTGTTTTATATTTAAACATCATCTCGCTTTAGATCCCATTATCTGTATTAATTTAGGCTACATTTTAATATAGCAATATCAAAAATTTAGAGTACTAAAAAATTAAATATATGGGTAAAGTGAAATACCTTTTTAATAAGTCGTTATAACAGAATAGATGTGTTTGAATAAAACGATTCCGTTATCAATAAATTTAACCTAACTAAATATGATTGCTATACACATATGTACATTCATGGCACTACAATATATCGATACCCATATTTTGGCATTGCACGAGGTCGTGTTTTTCTCGGACTGTCAATGACGTCTCTACACTAAACTAATAGGAATTCGAATGTAAACTGATGAATTTTTCAGTCTTAGATACATTATTTTCTTATAGTTGTTATTGGCTTTGAAATAGTTTTTTCAGTAACCCGTAGTACTCTCAGATCTGTACTTTTGTCTCTTATGTTTTTTAGTTGTTTTTTGTACCTCGTTGATCTGATTAGTTAAGCCCTTTTCAACATATGTGTATAGTTTGTTCTTATGTTGTGTTGTTACACCACTCTTGCAGGGTAGGGGAAGGGTTGGCTCGCCTGCAAATATGTTTAACCCCTCCACTTCTGTATGTGCCTGTCCAAAATCATGAGGGACTGTTCAGTGGATGTCGTTTGTTGTTGTATATTTTATTGTTTTTGTTAATTGTTTTATACATAACGCAGGCCGTAATTTTCTTGTATGAATAGTATTACTTTTATCATTTTAGAGCCTTTCATAGCTTGCTGTGCGGTATGGGTTTTAATCATTGTTGAAAGCCGTGCATTGATCTATAGTTGATAACCATGTAAGTCCGATAGTCGCGTTGGCAATTATACCACATCTTTTTATTTCATAGTAACCGAAAATAAACTTTATTATCCAGTTTTATGCTTCCATGGAGTTGAACATCTGTTCAATCAAAAACTAACTAAAGATCCATGCTGATAACTGATACAATACTTGAATTTACAAACCCATTTCTAGAATATGCTTACAACGTCTGGCATAATTGAGGGATGGCGATATCTCGGGGACTGTTAAGTATTCAAATTCAGGCTGATCGAGTCGTCCTGTGTATGTTAATATAAATAATCTTATGGGAAACTATTAAAGGTATACGCGAATACAAAAGGATTACTTTGTGTAATAGTGTTTTATGAATTCATTTCTGGTCAATGACTAGATTACGTAATTATATATCGCATGCTTATAGAATACACTACAACAGACACCACTGTATCAGGTTCGGTTGATTGAGCGCTCACATTTTATATGTACCTGTCCTAACCCAGAAGCCTGTAATTCAGTGGTTTCCGTCGGTTGCTGTGTGTTGTTTTTGATCTTCGTTTATTGTTTTATCATAAAGTATGGCAACAATAGTTTACCGATGTTCAAATGACATAAATCGATAAGAACGGGACAAATAGAAGTAACCAACAGAAACTGATGGAACTCCAAATGTAGTCAGACAAGATAAGCGTTTCCTGCTATGTATACATCAAGCGTCAAGGAATTTACACTCAGTAAAAATGTCACAATCGGAAATCGGAAACACTCTGTTAAAGTCCAGAATAGAAAACTTGATTGGCTATAAAGACCCAAGACCGCGAAAACATGTCGCTATTGAGATAAGAAACCGACACATCGTTAAAGTTAACCTTTGTGATATGGACCGTAAAACGTAGGTAGTGTCGGTTTCAGTCGTTCATCCTCATACACCTGTTGACTCAGTTTTTGTGTAAGGAGCACACCCCAACCTGTTAATAAAGTCTGCAAGGTGTCCATAAATCAGTGACCTATTGTTGCTACAATTCACGACATTTGGACTCTGTTAGATAGTTGCCTCATTGGCAATCAAACCAAATCTCCTTATTTTATATCGGTCTCCAAGTTCTTGCACGGAAATAGTTCTTTAGAACTTGAACCAGTGAAGATTGATTTGTTATTAATTCACGATAGATATATTAAAAAAGAGTCTGGTCACTTCAGTTTTACATGGGGAGTACTGTCAGGCACAAAAAAACAACGCTCTTTTTGTTTATACATATTATATATTTTAATGAATTGATATGCACACTTACTCTTGTGAATCATGTGACAATAATAGTCTACTTAATTTTAAAATTTTGCTTACATACATTTTGATACAGTTATATCATGGCTTATGTCCTTTATGTATATTGACAGAAATGCAATGCAACATGTACACACTTACACACTTATACACATTGTTGATCTTTGTCAATATTATATATATGTTATACATTTACTATATGTTTTCCTCAGTATACACTTAAGATGAGGAAAATCCGCCGTTTTACTTCAGTAGTCTGAATAAAACATCTTAATCTATGTATTTCCTTAGTTAAAATCCTGTTTGGTTTTATTACAACCAATCGGTCTAGAGTGACTATAATAAGGATAGAATAATAAAACATTTGTTGATTCCTTTGCAATCATACCACATCATGTTATTTTTCATATATTTGAGGCTGTCCATAACTATGAGGAATCTTAAAATTCTATTAAACAAATTGTCGAACATGGGCAGTCTTTCACAAAATGGAGGGATATGATACCCCATAATCAAAATGAGTCCTTACATTTTTTTTACAATCAAAATAGTCCTTTAATACCCTTTTCTGCAGTTGAGGATAATTTAAAAATGTCATGATAAATACAAAATTTTCACAATGTCTTTGAGATCTATTATATTTTGTACTTGTTGCACTTTTCCCATTAACTGCTAATCAGAGCTTCCTGAGATTTGGTATCAATCTCAATGTGATTATGTTTTACCATGTGATTTATTTTCAAATAAGTTACTCATCAAAGTCCTGTTTAACGAAAATTTACTTCTATCTTACACAAAATCTAAATGATGACCATAAAGAAAATGCTTGTTTCATTTGTTTTCAGGAAATGCGTATCAGAGCTTCCTGAAATTTGATTTTTATCTTCATGTGATCATGCTTTACCGTGGGATATTTTTCAATTCATCTAAGTCCTGTTTATCGAATTTTTACTGTACTTTTCAATGTTTGTATTATATTTTGGATTAAGAAAGAATTCCTTCATGTCATGCTCTACGCTTATTTTAATATGGGTAGACATTATATTTGTCAATATTTTACACCGAGCGTTAGCAAGCTGAAAATATGGTCAAATATAATGCCTACTCATATTAAAATGAGCATAGAGCATGAAATGAAGGAATTATTTCAATTCAAATATGACAAATACTGTTTTTATAGAAGCGTACGAAAATACCTAAGAAATTTTCTACAACTGCGTACTTTATTTGGTCTTTTCACTTTTTTGATTCGGGCGTCACTGATGAGTCTTTTGTAGGCGTTTTATACATGTATATGAAAAAAAATAGCAACGATTCATCTAGCTATTGATAAAAGAGGGACGAAAGATACTAGAGGGACAGTCAAACTCATAGATCGAAAACAAACTGACAACGTCATGGCCAAAAATAAAAAGACAAACAGACAAATAATTTGTGCGTCCATCTGAATCAACATAAATAAAATAAGGAAATGCGACTTGACTGTCAAAGGGACAGCAATCTACGTTAGATATAATATCCAGTAGCGGACATTTAAATTAATATACAACAGAAAACACAAAAATATAGTGTAAGACAACGACAACTGGATGATAGTTAAACTCTTGGTGGTTTATTATCAATATTACAATAATTTTTCGAAATGGACGACACACTTATCTCCGAAAAATACAAATGAACCAAAATCATAAAAACCACACAAGATTAACAAAGGCTAGAGTTTTCTGACTTGGAACAGGCGGTGTAAAACATGTTAAACATGCTTGTGATATCTCCACCCTCCCTCTAAACCTCTAGCCAATGTGGAAAAAACAAACACACATCAAATCGCACAGTAAAAATCAGTTCAAAAGAAGTCCGAGTCCGATGTTAGAATAGGTAACAGAACAAAATAAGCGAAATGACAATAACATAGATTAACAAAGGACTACTTGCAGCTACTAACAAGCCAGCTCCAGACTTCAATTAAACTGACTGAAAGATTGTGTCTCCATTATATGAAAATCTACCACAATCCCTTCCGTTAGGGCTTAAGTATCATGACATAAGGAATTATTTTATATTATATAAATGATATATAATGATAGAGGCGTTACAAGGGTTTTCAGTAATTGAAGGATAATCAATGTGAAATACTTTTGTTATCTATCTCATTTAATTGGAATAAACGGTTATGAAAGTACCACATAATTATAAAATCAAATGTAGATTGATTTTTATGTTGTGCTGTTGCACTGTTGTCCAAGATTAAGGGAGTGTTCAGCTCGCTCTTATAAACATTTTTTAAGTCCCACCACACTATTTGTGTGCATGTCAAAAAAGTCAGAAGCCTTAATAATTTAATTTAATGGTTATAGTTGGTTACTGTCTGTCATATTTGTTTTTCGTTTATTGGTTTGTCATAAATCAGACAGTTTTTCATTATGTTTGAATTGTATCACATTTTGACACATATGGGCCTTTTATAGCTTACTAATGTAAGAAATATGGGTTTTACTCATTGTTGAAGGCTCGGTAAGGCAATCTATTTTTGCTTACAGCCACGTCATTTAAGACACTGGAGATAGTTCAACTTGTCTCATTTGCATTCATTTCACGTTTCCTTATTTTTGTAACATACACATTAATAATCAGACAGTGGCTGGGTTATGCCATCCATGGTATCTGAATCTACCATCAATAGCTACGTAATACCGTTCAAATTACTCGAATCAATGTGTATCAACAATCCTTTCTTCCCGTTAATTCTCAGGCACTGGAACAATTTGTACAAAGCTATACGAAATTTACGTTCTATTCAAACCTTTAAAAAGTCTTGTTAGCAGAAGTGTTGACAGAATCATAATATACATTTAAACTACTTTTCAAGTTAGAATGAGTTTTTTCAAGATCATAAATTTTGTTTGTTATGAGAGATTTTTATTATTTCAACTTATATGAATTGTATGAATTTCAATATTATATATACGTCACAAAAATACGTCACTGTTTGTGGTGTCCTGTTCTGTCGTTAATGGGAGATGTCCGTTGTTATTCTGTGGTTTACATGTTGTAATTAACTATTATATTATTTATTTAAGTATTTCTCTGTGCTGAGTGTTCTTGCGTTTGTTTGTACTGTATTCCTATCACGTAGTGTTGTCATTTTAGCGATATATTTTTTAACATTGTCATATAAGCGGGATGTTTTGCTAGCCATAAAACCAGGTTCAACCCACTATTTTTTCTTAAAATGTCCTGTACCAAATCATGAATATGGCAGTTGTTATCAAATATTCGGTTTCTATGTATGTTGGCGTTTGTCTTTGTTGCAGTTCAGTGTTTCTGTTGTTCCGTTGTTTTCCTCTTATAGTTGATGTGTTTCACTCGGTTTTAGTTTGTAAGCCGGATTTGTTTTCTCTTAATTTATTTATGACTTTTGAACAACAGTATACTACTGCTGCCTTTATTTATTATATATTCTGAAAAAAAAATACCAAAAACTCTTAATTTGCATAACATTTGACAATTGTTTATGTTTCCTACTTTCAATGTCGAAGAATCAATACACATGATTAAAATTGTAGTATTTGAATCAAAACAGTAATTCTGGTTCTAAATTTTTTCAGTTTTCGTATACAATCGTGTTTGTTGTGTTAAAATATAATGATATTTGACAAATTTTCTGGTTTTCTATTTTCGGTCATTTAATGATATTAAACGTTTTTTTTTTTTCTTTTTAAATTTAACAAATTTGGTTCTCCTTGTTGAAGTAGAAAGGAAAATAACAAAAATACCGAACTCCGAGGAAAATTCAAAATGGAAAGTCCCTTATCAAAGGGCAAAATCAAAAGCTCAAACAAATCAAACGAATAGAAAACTATTGTCATATTCCTGACTTGGAACAGGCATTTTCTAATGTAGAAAATGCTGGATTAAACCTGGTTTTAAAGCTAGCTAAACCTCTCACTTGTATGACAGTCGCATAAAATCCTATTATAATGACAGCTATGTGTAAACAAAACAAACGGACATTATATGTAAAAATGTCAAAAATAGGGATACAGCAGTCAACATTGTGTTATAATCTTAATCACTATACAAACAAACAATCATGTCAACAAAGGAAAATAAAAAGGCATATAGACAAAGAACATTAGCAAAAATGAACGACAAGAATACAATTTTGTTTACCATAGCACAATAACACAATGACGGGATGTATAGGTACCGAGCCACACCAAAGGGATATTACCAATAATAGAATAAACAGTAAAGATAATCAATTAACAAAGACATATAAAAGAACACTATATACCCTAATTAAGATGACAAACAACGTCAGTACCTTGAATCTATATTTCAAGACCATCATGTATTAATTATTAGAGAAGTTGATACGAAATATTTATAAACAAGGTCTTGGTATATTCCGATGAACTTTTAAAGAAAAAGGACTAGACGTTCTTTGACATAACCCTTGTTCATCAACAATTTGCTCAGACACTGGTGACGTTTTATAAAGTCTGAGTAGAGTATACATGTCGCGCCTTTCATTCAATCAAATAACATGTAGAACCAAAAAAATAAGTTCAGTGTTGACCATGTCCTCGTCCTACATCGATCGTTATTTATAGTTAAGAAGTAAATATTGCGTGCAAATTCTGGACAATAACTGTTATATGAATATACCATATTTTTTACTTTACTCTACTTTATACTATACCGAAACAGAATAGGTCAAATTTTTAAGCAAGTTCATGATCATGGCGTAACAGTTTGCAGGAATTCACGTAATTTGTTTAATTAGTATTTCGACATTCCAGGTAAGTTAAGTTGAAAGTATTTTAAAACATAATCATTTGTTGTATACCTTTTTGATTTGTGTCGTTGGATGTTGTCTCATCGTGGTATATCCCACTTCTCGTTATATTGGTATGACTTCTCGATATGTTCGTATGTAATTTAGCATTTGTAAAACTTACATTTACAGAAGAAAAAACACATTGGCATGAGTAAAACATTACACTTGCGGAAATCATAGACTACCTCTCGTTTTATATACTGAAACCAAGTATAAACATATTTTCTGATTGAGAGTACATCATGAACATTATTCCTGAAGCAATTGATTTGCGCATGAAAATATAAATTACCAATTTCACACTGTAGTATTTGTCTAATCGGTACTAATTATGATATTCTTATTAAAAGATCAAAACATAACTAATTTTGTTTAATTGCTATACAGCTATTCAAACCGATTGGAATATTATATTGCATTTAAAACTTGTTTCATGAGTACAATTAAAAAAGTGCATAAAATTAGTAACAAGATGTTGAAAAGAACTTTTATAATTTCTTGATCTTAATTTATTCATTTGTTAACAAGTTTGAATATAATTGATTCTCAGTACATAAATAAAAACGTTAAAGCTAACTGGAATTTATTAAAAGCTCCCTTAACGAATTTATAAATACAAATGTCGTCTGCTTAGAAGTGTAGCTATTGCAATAGCCTACCACGATTTTTAATGATTCGTTCAACGTGAGGAACCCTGTCCAAAACACTGGCATGGAATCTACAGTGACATTTGTGCATAGAGTGAAATCATCTAACTGAATTTCATGTTTGCACGTTTCCGGAATAATATCATCAAGACTGCCCATGTTTGAAATAGACAAGACAAATGGTGACTTCCCCATTCTCGGTTGATTGTTTATTTCTGATGGAACGTCTCGCAGTAACACTTTCATTGGTTCCCCGGTAGCTAGACTTTGGTCAAGTCGTGTCTGGCATTGTTGAGCTATGGACCAAAAGTTTCCCTTGGATTTTAGGTCTAAGAGATTCATCTCAACTAGAAATGGTAGGTGAATTGCCCCGACGCTTCCAAACGACTGTTTAATTCTGTCATCTATAATGTATCTTGTTAAGTCAACCATTATTTCTACGGGGACAACAAATCTGCTGGAACTCGATGGAAGTGCTGTTTGAATAAGCTGTGTAAACGAAATAGTCATGGCTGTAACTATTGCAGACGTTATTTTAACGTTATGGTGTTTACATTGTCGGAAAAATGATCTCGACTCCGTCTCCTTTAGTTGTAGGGTGCACATTTCTGTTGAAATATTTTTTTTCTGCAGTTCTGCGATTTCGTAATGAAATGCTGCATTGTATGTGTCTATTGCACATGTTGGCCATTTTGTGCTATGGTTTGGCTGAGATACTTTCTTTACAACATCCAATGGTATAACATGTTCGATCGATGGACATAGATTGCGCTTGTATATCGGAGCTGTTGACAGTACTCTCTGTGAGTTAAGAATGTTTCTGGTCAAGCTCTGAACGATTATATGAATTTGATTAAAATCTGATATTGCATGATGAAAAATGAAGAAGAAATGGAATGGATATTGCAATGAATTTTCACCATGCCTAGTTGGATGTTTTAACCATGTAAATTTCCAAAGAGGACCTCGACTAAAATCGAATTTATGTAGTCGTTCTTCAATCAGTATTGTTTCGTCAGTGTTTGTGTACTGTTCATGGATGGAAACGGGCATGTGTTTCCTTTCAACAAATTTGTAGGAATGGCGGCCAGTTTGGACAATTGTTAATCGCAAAGCTGCATATTCATCTACAAGTGTAAACAATGCTTCCTGAACGTGATGACGCGTTACAGGATGTTTTGTCGACATTTTAAAGTATACAGGAATGACATCAATTTCTCGGCAGGTATACTTGTGGTAGATTGTTTCTAATAATCCCAATGTCCTTGACATTTTGGGGTTTGTTTGTGAGTACGGACGTAGGTTCTTCTCTGACATAGTCTGACGTATCACTACCTGAAATCAAACAAAATCATTAAAACATATAACTATACATTTAAACTAAAACTATTTGTATCGGTTACAATACTTGATATCAATCATTAAACAATATTTTTTTTAATATACTAGTTATCGCTTTTAAAATTATCTTATGGAGAAAATTAGCTTTAAATATTTCCTTTAACGCTAATGGTATCAATTATTTATAATAATATTCATAAAATGTACATACACGTATACACGCATTACGGAAGCGTCCAGCTTCTAAGAACCTATTTAGAAAATTTAAACAGGGTGGATTGTAAACAGGGTGCTACATGTGGAGCAGGATCTGCGTACCCTTCCGGAGCACCTGAGATCACCCCCAGTTTTTGGTGGGGTTCGTGTTGCTTAGTCTTTAGTTTTCTATGTTGTGTTATCTGTACTATTATTTGTCTGTTTGTCTTTTTATTTCTGGCCATGGCGTTGTCAGTTTGTTTTCGATCTATGATTTTGACTGTCCCTCTGGTATCTTTTGTCCCTCTTTTGTACCTTCAGTGGTTCTTTTGATAACGTGTTATATTTTGGAATGGATATGGGGTTTACTCGCCACGGCATTCTATTACTGATCCAAAACACGATCCAAAACAAAAAATAAAATGCCCTCCAAGTAATACTTATTTAACATAGATAACCATCTAGACGGCATCTCCTCAGATATGGTTTGAGAGAAACTCGTTCAGCATTGTGCATGAGTGACGATTTATGTCTTACAAAAAGGGTATTTTGATTTGAATTCGAAGATCACCAATTGTGAAGAACATATAATCATCCCATTAAAACGCATCTTTATAGTTTTTCTTCAGAAAAAAAGGGCTAACAACATGGCAGAAATATTACTGAGATGTTCCCCCTAAATCAATGAGGTATTTTTTTGCAATAGAAATTTAAAGCACAAATTATAGGTTTTTATTGACTGAAACTTCACATAATTTTTTTTACCAGAAATCACCCTGCCAATTTAATATTTAGATATATATTCTTTCTTTTTTTCTTTTTTTCTTTTTTTTTGGGGGGGGGAAGGGGGAAGGAGGAGGCAGGGGAATTTCCAACTTCGTAATTTTGTTGCCGATTTGAAATCCAAGATGGTCGTCGCAACGGAATTCATACAACACTGAAGAAAAGAAAAATGTTTACATCGTTCTGGTAAGCGTTGGGTTACACAAAATTTCATTATTAGGTTCTACATTTGACACTTCGGAACAATTCAAACGGCAAATGCTTTATTGCTTTAAAAAATGTTACTGCACAAGTATCAGAGTATCATGACCTGGAATAGTTCGTATCTAAAAGAATGTCAAGTGAACTTATCGTATTAGAAAAATAACACAAACGAAGTATAAGTAATCAAGGTAACGTTGGTGCACCAGTAGTCTACATCTTTTCTTCGATCAGCTGTTCAAATTGATGACTAATATGCGGGGGAGAAATTAACCTTGAGACGTCATGTAATGGGAACTATGCCTAGATGTGCAGACAGTATTTAGAAATTTCAAAATTGTCATGGCAACAAGGGGAACGTTAACATTAACCCTATTGGAAAACACATTAAAACTGCATTTTCTAAACGAATATTGGATCAAACCCAATGAAACCTTGTGGATATGTAACATGGCATGAGTCAATGTGGCAGTTGTTGTTGGAGTTATCCAAATAGCCACCAGGAAACATGCAAAAAAATTTAAATGCTCCAAACGTTACGAAACTTTAAAGAAATGTTAACTGGTATGTGCAGATGTGGCTTTTGATTTTGGAATTTCCAAAATGGCCGCTGTTACCATGGAAACAGTAAAAATGTGAAAAATTGAGAAGTGCTTTCAACTTCATGAAAATTTACAGACAGATGTGTTGTGATGTATATATGTGCATTCACTGTTTAAAGATTCAAAGTGAATAGTGGCTATTGGCAGCAAGGGTGCCATCCGCTATAAGTCGCAACTGCAAATCTTCTATTGGGGTGACGGTTTGATGATGATGATGATGGATAGCTGCTAAACGTACAGCGACAAATCAATATGCATGTTCATGGTGAGAACATTTCAGTGTAATTATGAATATTAACCCTGCTTTGAACTAGACCGACACGCTGAGTCGGAATTTTAACGTGCTAGTTCTAAGGTAACAATCCACAGGAAGACATATCACCTTACCTAATTCATTGTTCTTCCTCCGAGTCGACCATTCTTTGCTCTTACTCCTTGATGTCACGTGCTAAGCGGAGAACCAGCAAATGCCAATCTTAAACTATTTGGTGTGACCTGACCGGGGTTCGAGCCAACGACTTCTAGCACTCGAGGCGAACACGCTACCAAGAGACCACCGAGGCAGTTGTGACTGTTTGTTATTCAACGTTTCTTTTTTATTTTTATTTTTCCAAACAATTTTGTCCGCTCTCGATCTCAGAATCGACCCAAATTGGTGGGACTATACAATAATGTTAACCACCATGTGCAGGTGTGCAATAGGGGGTTGGCATTTACAAAAATGCTGCCATGGCCATGACGAACTGAACCTTATCATTTTGCTACAAACATGTTAGATATAACTGATGAGAGCGAATGTCCTTGATTTGAATCCATGTGTTCAATGAAATTTCATATTAGCACATTATTTTTTATTGACATATCTTGAATGGAACATTTTTTGAGTTAGAAAAAGGATAAACCTATATTGTTTGGCTTTTTATCGATTAAAATTCAGATCTGTCATAATTCGCCTGTTCGTATTTATTCTCATATCTCATATCTCAATCTATTTTTTGATTAGATTGGCCGACAAAAAGATAAAACATCTCTCAAGTTACATCACCAAAACAAACTATTCGTCTGTAAATTTAAAATAGATAAAATATACCACCTACATATTCATTTAGTTAATTTGTCTTTTAAGAATCTAAAGAACTGTGGGTTATTGCATTGTTCGTAAACCAAAATTGAAAATATCGTCACTCCATAGGTCAGACTAACATAGTTAAAACGGTGATTTGTCTTTCATTGCATTGTCTAAAAGTATCCTCCAATTCGATCCTACTCTTTTCGATTGCATCAGCTATTCAACGCGTGCTTAGGTTTAATATTTTCTAATATTTTGGCTTTGATATATTAATTGTCTAAATCTACATATGGCAGTGGCAGAATAAGGGTGTGACTAAGAGGGCGTACCCCCTTTTGAATAAAAAAAAAATCATTTTTAAGGCATGGAATCATCGGTAGCAAGTGAATTCGTACCTTGACCATTTCATACCTCTGCCATTTCGTACCCAAAATTACCATTTTGTACCCAACATTTACCATTTCGTACCCACGGTAGAAACCATTTCGAATTCGTACCCTATGGGCCAAATGCATCTACCATTTCGTACCTCATGGACTAGATACATGTTTACTATTTCGTATTATATATTTGTAAAAGTCATCATTTTTTTAAGATATAAAACATTTTGAGATGATTTTTTTTTATTTTTAAATAACATAAATAAAATGCATCCAGCCGTAGAAATGTTATAAAGACCGATGATTGGTTTGATTAAGCAGCACTTGGAAACTTTAACAGTTTTAATTACACTTTGTTTGTTTGCAGAATTTATGCTTAATTAATTTTTAATTAATTTTTCAACTCTAAAAATATGAGGTTAATTAACCAACAAAGGTATAATTATCTGCAACTGTTTTTATAGTTATTTACAGTTGGTTTAGTCAGGAAATGCAGTGAAAAGGTACACAAACTGATATTCACCCAAGAAGGAAGCCATGAATAAAAATGTTTGCATAAGAATTTACACCTTTTGTGACCAATCAAAGAACTTGCTATGGTTTTTTTCAATTTGAGAAATTACAAGTTCATTTATTTTGTATCCTTATATCTAACCTTCTAAATTTTAAAAACGTTTGGTAAATATCTTTTTTTCATGTGTATTGCATATTTTCTAAAAGTATTATTTTTAAAAAAATCCATGCATATGATATATACATTTAGGTTCAACTAATATTTGAAATAAATATCTTAAATACAAAGTTTTACAGATTTCAAAAAATTTCGTTTATTGACTTTATTCCTATTTGTATAATATCTCATAGGTGCTTTCATTTTAAATTTTAGACATTTCTCGTGACCTCTACCGCCTCACAGTAAAAGGTCAATGAGACTGTTTTAACCAAGAAATAAAACACATATAAATCCTCCACGATGTACGAAATGGCAAACATACAAACCTTCCATGAGGTACGAAATGGTATACATATAAATCTTCCATGAGATACGAAATGCTATACATATAAATATTCCATAAGGTACGAAATGGCGCACATCAATGAGACAGTTTTTACCAAGAAATGAAACACTAATAAATCTTCCATGAGGTACAAAATGGTATACATACAAATCTTCCATGAGGTACGAAATGGTATACATATAAATATTCCATGAGGTACGAAATGGTAAACATGTAAATATTCTATGAGGTACGAAATGGTCAAGGTACGAAATGGTCAGGGCACGAAATGGTTTTTGCCAGGGTACGAAATGGGGGGTACGAAATGGTTAGGGTACGAAATGAATATAATTCAAATCATCCATATATCTATCGTGTTCGAGAATTATACCCACCTTTCAAAATACCCTGGATCCGCTCCTTTATGATACACTTAAAATTGGTACCGATAAGGTTATTGTTGTTTCATTGAACAAAATGTCTCCTTCCATACTGTGAATTAAGTAAGGTGACGATCTAAATACGTTAAGCAGCGCTGTGATTTTAACTCGTATTTAAGTCTTATACACTAAAGTTAAGAAACTCTGCTCTTATTCTGCCCATCTCAATCTTAACATGTTTAACTTCAGGCCAATATAAAAAAAAATACTGTTCTAATGTTTTAGATGATATCGGATATGTTCCTTATGTCGTAACTACAATATCATCCCTTTTCACGAATGTGACTTACCGAATTAGACTATTTACCGAATTTTAATAACATAAGCAACACGACGGGTGCCACATGTGGAGCAGGATCTGCTCACCCTTCCGGAGCACCTGAGATCACCCTCAGTTTTTGGTGGGGTTCGTGTTGCTTAGTCTTTGGTTTTCTATGTTGTGTCATCTGTACTATTATTTGTCTGTTTGTCTTTTTATTTTATTTTTTTTGGCCATGGCGTTGTCAGTTGTTTGTTTTCGATCTATGAGTTTGACTGTCCCTCTGGTATCTTTCGTCCCTCTTTTAGAGTTTCTCGGCCTGTTCTATATGTTATGGCTAAAAAAAACTAAAAAATACAAATCAATGCTTATTCAATATATTTTTTTTAAGTTTTAACACATAATGATTCCTTATACATACACGTTGTTATTTAAATTTTCGTGCACTATTTCATAAATGAACTTATGATGCAGTTTTGTCATAATTTACGAAGAAAGGTTAGAATTAAAGTTTAATTCTAACCTTTCTTCGTAAATTATGACAAAACTGCATCATAAGTTCATTTATGAAATAGTGCACGAAAATTTAAATAACAACGTGTATGTATAAGGAATCATTGTGTGTTAAAACTTAAAAAAAAAATATTGAATAAGCATTGATTTGTATTAAAACTCCCAAAAATAATAAATATGCATTATGTGTTGAAACCTAAAAAAAAATTAAATTAACCTTGTTGTATTTTACGAAATGAGTTTCAGGTCACAGTCAACCTGTTCATTTTTTTATCACTTTAACTTTTAGGATGTACTTAGGTGAAATTAAGAAAATCTAGAATTTGAAATTGATACTATAAGTCGGCAGAGCATTAGTTAAGGAACACAATAAGCTAAAACATTGATAGGTTATGGAGTTCCTTTTTGAGATAATTGATTTTTAAAAACGGCAGGAAAAGGCTGACTCGGACTTTTACGTTATATTTGAATTGGTATTATTTGGGTCTCAAATCGAAAGAATAGAAAACTAGAATCTGCTTAAAGTTTGGTAAATGACCTTTTATGAGCTAGTGAAGACTTATATGAAAATGAAAATGGGTGCTATGGGGCAAAATATTTTACCCTATACTGAAGGCAAAAAAACAAGGAGTCCGAACATCTGACACAAATTCCTAAACCTCACCTAAGTACATCCTTAAAAATCAATCACATAACTTACAAAGTCTAATATTGATTATAAGTTTTGTATTAGGCAGTTAAAATAGTAAAAAGTAAAAGAGGAAAATTCAAAAAGGAAAGTCCCTAATCAAATGGCAAAATCAAAAGCTCAAATACATCAAACGAATGGATAACAACTGTCATATTCCTGACTTGGTACAGGCATTTTCTTATGTAGAAAATGGTGGATTGAACCTGGTTTTATAGCTAGCTAAACCTCTCACTTGTATGACAGTCGCATCAAATTCCAAAAATGATACAAGACTAACCTGTTTGTTTACACCAGTCTTTTTGACCACCATGTCTGCAATAATCAAAGTAAGCGATTTAATATCTAAATTTGCAGTTGATGAATTACTCAAATATAAACATGTTTTTGTTGTTCTATTAAAAACATATATGATATATTACGATAGTGTTTACCGATAAAAGAGAGGCGAAAGTTAACAATAAACTTACAACGCCATGGCTAAACGAAAAAAGACAAACAGACAAACAACAGTACACTAATAACAAAATAGACAACTAAAGACTGAGCAATACGAACCTCACCAAAAAATTGGGGGTGATGTCAAGTGCTCCGGAAGGGTAAGCAGATCCTGCTCCACATGTGGCACCCGTCTTTTTGCTCATGTTGGTACAAACCCGGTGATAAGTCTTATTCGATAGGTCACATTCGGGGAAAAGGGGACGGGATTGTAGTTACGACAATTTGAATATATCCGTTGTCATCTATGAAACGGATATATTCCATAACGGTCAACCAAGTCGTAATGGCATCTGTAATTTTCCGAAGTGATGATTTCAACTTCATCACTTGGAACTCTTTGTTTAATAGCTTCATTGTTCATCATATCCGTCGTATGCAGGTGCTGCTGGAATGTTGCTGCATGCAGAAATGGAAAAAATCAGAATTGGGAAGCTGAAATCATCACTTTTGCCGTAAAGTTTTGTTTCAACCGACCCTCATTGTCAATTTCTAGATGTAAGTCAAGATATGAGGCAGACTTAACTGTATCTCTTGTATCCTTTATCTCAAGATCGATGGGATAGATGTCTTCAACATAGTCACCAAATTTTGAATTATTTAGTGAGAAAACATCATCCATATCGTAGAAAGTGAAGTTAAAGGATACTGCGAACCTTTTTTCTCTTCCTAAAAAGTTCCTGTATGAAGTCAGCCTCATATGAATAACGGAACAAGTCGGAAAGAAGAGGAGCACAATTGGTTCCAATGGAAAGGCGAATTGTTTGTTGAAAAACACGTCCTCCAAACGTAACAAATATGTTGTCAATCAAGAAATCAAGCATCTTGATAATGTCAGTTTCAGAGAATTTTTTTTGTTCGAATCAGAGTGATTTTTTTACAAAGTACGATTTATCCCTCCCTAGAACAAGATACATGTATCTCCGTTGGCCATTCTTTTTTATAAAACAAAGCAGGACCAACTTTTTCAATTTGCCTTTTAGTTTGGAATGGGGAATACTTGTGTTTAGTGTAGAAAAAGTCAAATGTGTTAATACTATTGCAAGATGAAAGAGTTTTAGATTGTATGAACTCTAAAAGATCTTTGGATTTTTTTAGTATCCACATCTGATTATTCACGCCTCAAGTCACCAGTTCAGCAGGATAAATCTCTTTAGTGTACATACTGAAGTCGTCATTATTTGGAGCCAAAATATCATCCAAATATCTAAGAGTGTTATTAAATTTTTGTATCAGATGTTGTTTCGATGGGTCTTTGTTGATTTGAGTCATAAATTGTAACTCATAACAATACAGAAACAGGTCCGCAATAAGTGGTGCACAGTTAGTCCCCATTGGAATTCTGATTACTTGACGATATACGGAATCTCCATACCGAACAAAAATGTTATCTAGTAAAAATTCAAGTACAGTTATCGTATCAATGCAGGTCCAATTGACATAGTTCTTTTGTTTGTTGTTACTAAAAAAATGACCTAAAAGTGTTTGAACATATATGTTCGCATTCTGACTTTTTAAATGCCCATTTAATTAGGTGTGTGAATTTTTTCTTAATGAGATTATGAGGCAAAGTAGTATATAGAGTAGGAAAATCAAAACTTTGAATAGATTTGAAATCACCAATATAAGCATGCAATTCATCAAGTATTTCCAACGAATTTTTGACACTCCAAAAGTAATTAATTTCACTATTTTCAAAGGCTTTATTTGAACAATGTATTACCAGGTTTTTGATTGTTCCAAGTGTACTAGTAAGTAGAATAGACAGTTTAGTAGTGTAACAATGGCTTGAAAACGAAATAAATCTATATTTGTAAGGGGTTTTGTGCAGCTTCGGAAGCCAGTACATAGTTGGAACTTTCATTGTATTTGGTTCTGCTTGTAAAGTATAGCTAAAAGTTTATGTTAGTTACAGATGTCATTTTCCAAAAATGGAATCAGTTTGAATGTAGGTGAATTCGTGATTTCCTATTGAAGAATCTCAATGTAAAATTTATGTTAAACAATAATGATATTATTAGCAGCCTTATCAGCCGGGCCAAAAACAAATTCCTTGGCGAGTTCTTTTAGCTTATGTTTGATACGATAATCCTCGACTGAATCCGTTAGTATTTGATGTTGTGTTTCCAATTCATGGATTTAGGCTCACGATATTTCGGCCCTTTAAATAAAACATTTCGCAGAGAAGTATTATTGACAATGTTTAGGTCACCAGTAATAACGTGGCCAGTCGGATTATATAGGAACTATGAATGGGGAACTAGCACAGGTGCAATCAGGGTGCTTTAGAGTCAAAGTCGTCATTATTGAGATCCTACAACACAAGTTTGTAATTGAAAATTTTAGTTGCTACACAAAGTTTTTCGTTACAAAGTGTTTCATGAAAAAAGTAAGGTATTGTCCAGGCAGTCCCTTAAAACACGGGTTAAAAACAATGTTGTTTCTCGAGCGTAAGGTATGAATGATTTTAAATAAAATATGGTAAAACATTAAAAAAAATATCAAGATGTCATATATTTAAAGATGAAGTCATCACTAAATTACTAAACTATTCCACAATTTTTCATGTGAAATTTTGTCGAAATATATTTTATCTTGCTATTCTAATTGAATATAACGTAGGAAATGGATTAACATCGTTTAGATAATTAAATGTAGATCTACTACGTCCAGACGAAGAACAAGAAAAGGCTTTACCACTGTACAATGAACACAAAAATGTATGTGTACGTTTTAGATAATGCATATTTTAAGGTGTTTCTTGCCGTATAACACACCGAGGGGTGACAGAATTGATCAAATGAAAGACCGACCGTAGAGAGGTCTCATTTGTTGACAATTCTGAAACCCCGAGGTGTGTTATACGACATAATATACCTATATGGAGTTATTTTCTTTCAAAACGATAGGTTTTTCTTTTGAAGAATCAATCCGGACAATGAAATTTGCTTCAAGGCATTTGGATTTTACAAGCAAGAAAACAATAACAAAAATATACGTACTGTTTCCATGTGTCTTGAACAAGTGGGTGTGTTTTCTTCGAAAATGAAATATTAAAGGGAAGAAAACACACCTCACAGTACTTTTAAGTGAATAAATATCCATAATAGCTGATAATTTAACAATACAGTTTACAGGAGTATCAGTTCCGGAGTTAATGGAGTGTTCTTACCGGTGTATATGGTAATATTATTTAACAACCTGTTTTACCCTGTTTATATAGTATGCATGACTAAATCACCTGAGCAGCACAAGCAACCTTATGTGCCTTTTCAATTCATAAAGATATTTTAAATGGACATTAAAATTTACTTGAAGATTTAATAAAGATAGCATGTTGACTTTTACCTTACATTATTCAAATTTACTCAAGTTGAAATAAAGATTTAAATCTTACATCATATACAAGATGAAGAATATGGTTTGCAGATTAACTTGAAATATATTCATGTATCTATCAAACTATTAATCTCAATAGTTTCTTCACCCCGCCGCATTTTTGCGCCTATCCCGGGTCAGAAACTTCTATCCTTTGTTGGTCTTGTATGATTTTTTTTATTTAGATTCATTTGTATGTTTCTTAATTAAGTGTGGTATTCATTTCGCTGTACTTGTATATATTATTGTTTATGGTCCTGTAGAAGCCCGCCTCAGGGCGCAAGATTTTCTCTCTGCGTTAAAGACCCATAGGTGGCTTTGGGCCGTTTTCTGCTCTTTGGTCGGGTTTTTGTCTCTTTGACATATTTCCTGTTTCCATTCTCTATTCTTGTGAAATCTTATCACGAATTGTTTAAATAAAAAAAATGATATTACTTTACCACGGAATTTCAAAATTCGAAATCAGAAAATTCTATATAAAATTTTGATAACAAACATACCAAACTCCGGGGAAAATTTCTAACGGAAAGTTCCTAATAAAATGGCAAAATTAAAAGCTCAAACACATCAAACGAATGGATAATAACTGTCATATTCCTGACTTGGTACAGACATTTTCTTATGTAGAAAATGATGGATTAAACTTTGTTTTATAGCTAGCTAAACCTCTCACTTGTATGACAGTCCCATAAAATTCCATTTTAAAAGGAAACTCTTCTGCTGATTTTCCTCTTTATTTTCTTTTTCAATTTCATAATGAAAATATTTATTGTAAAAAATAATTTGCGGAAAGAATGCATCGAAAATTTAAATTCGCTGAAACAGCAGTTTAAATTGACCACATACTTGTCGTTGATAACATGTCAAGGGATATCCTCATTTTATTTGAGTCTTATGTTGTAAAAAAGATACATTTTCAAAGTTTTATATCTTATCAGTTGAACTTGAAATAAAGGATACCACAGATTCAGTAATATCTACTCCATATATTGACTTAATCTAGAAATTGCTGATGCAGGTCGGCTGAGAACTACACTGGCATTTAGAAGAGACGATTTCAATTTTACTATTTTGAACTTTCCATTTCTGTGCATTCAGGTGGCTCCATCATATAGAAAAAAAGTAAAATAAAAAAAACGAACTCTGAGAAAATTTCTAAACGGAAAGTCCTTAAGCAAATGGCAAAATCAAAAGCTCAAACAGATCAAACAAATGGATTACAACTGTCATATTCCTGACTTGGTACAGGCATTTTTTATATAAAAAATGGTGGATTAAACCTGGTTTTATAGCTAGCTAAACCTCTCACTTGTATGACAGTCGCATAAAATTCCATTTTATTGACAACGATGTGTGAACAAAACAAACAGACATAATAGGTAAAAATGTCAAAAATAGGGGTACAACAGTCAACATTGTGTTATAATCTTAATCACTATAAAAACAAACAAATATGTTAACAAAGAAAAACAAAAAGGCATATAGACAAAGCACATTAGCAAAAACGAAAGAGAAGAATAAAAAAATTAACCATAGCACAATAACACAAAGACGGGATGTATAAGTACCAAGCCACGTCAAATAGATATTACCAAATATAGACTAAACAGTAAAAGTAATAATTTAAAAAGACAAATAAAAAAATACTATAACACGTTATTAAGATGATAAACAACGTCAGTACCTTGAATCTATTTTTCAAGACCATCATGTATTATTTATGAAGTTGATACGGAATATTTATCAACAAGGTCTTGGTATCTTCCGATGAACTTTTTTTAGAAAAAGGACTAGACGTTCTTTGACATACCCCTGGTTCATCAACTGTCTGCTCAGGCACTGGTGACGTTTTACAAAGTCTGAGTAGCAGCTGCAAGTGTTGACTGCTGTACCCCTATTTTGACATTTTACCTTTTATGTCTGTTTGTTTTATTCGCGCATCGTTGTCAATATAATGGATTGTGATGCGACTGCCATACAAGTGAGAGGTTTAGCGCTATAAAAGCAGGTTCAATCCACCATTTTCTACATAAGAAAATGCCTGTACCAAGTCAGGAATATTCCTTTTTTGTGAAAATGAAAATTTTGTTGAATAGATAGGGATTTTGAATTGGTGGTCTGACACGGATGCATGGACTCGATATTATATATCAACATTTTGTGTGTATTGTTGTTTAGACGTCATATAATTAACCATCGAGATGACCTCCGAAGACTGCCGACGGTCATATAAACCGACATAAAAATAAATATAAATAGATGGCGACCACGTGGAATTGGTCTGTTGGATTTCAATATTGTAGGTTAAAAAGGTATGTTTATCGTTTTACCTGTATAAGAATGAGTTTTTGTCGAGTCAGTCAACCAAATGATTCATCCCTGTTTCGCTTTTAATGTTGACATTCTTTTCCTTTTCATAGTTAAAGACATGCGAAACCCATCACAAGCCAAGGGGTTAAATTGAACTCGCAAGTGAATAATTCATCTGCAATATTTCTAAGATTATTGAGTAGAGTATACATGCTGCGCCTTTCATCCCATCAAGTAACATGTAGAACAAAAAAAAATAATGTTGACCATGTCCTCGTCCTACATTGATTGTTAATTGCCGTTTAGATGTAGATATTGCGTGCAAATTCGGGACAATAACTGTACATGTGATATGAATATACCATATTTTGTACTATACCCTATTTTGTACTATACCGAAACAGAGTAAGTCAATTATTTAAAGTGCAAGATCATGGCGTAACAGTTTGCAGGAATTCACGTTGTAACTGCAAGTAATTTGCTTTTTTGGTATTTCAACATTCCAGGAAAGTTATTTTGAAACTGCTACGGCGAATTACTGAAACACAGAGTACTTTAAAACAAAATCATTCATTATATATCTTTTTAGTTTTTGTGTCAGTGTCTGCTGTTTCAATGTAATTTATGACTTTACAGTTATAAACGAAAAACTCCTTGGTGTAAATGAAATATTTCATGTGGAAATCATCTATAGCTCTCGTTTAATATACTGAAACCAAGTATAACACATGTTTTCTAATTAAGCGTACATCATGAATGTTATTCCTGAAGCACTTGATTTGCGCATGAAAATACAAATTATCAATCTAACACTGTAGTATTTGTCTCATCGGTACTAACTTTAATTTTGTTTTTAATACTTTGAAACATAACTAATTTTGTATTGTTTTACAGCTATTCAAACTTATTGGCATTTTATATTGCATTTAAACCTTGTGCCATGTGTACATTTAAAAGAGTGCGGAAAAGTAACAAGATCTTGACTTAACAATTTCTTGATCTGCTCGCGGCCGGATTGCAAGGCGTCCGGTGGCAATGTGAACTGTATGAATGCTCCTCATGTTCACAAAGATGGGCATCACTGTTGAAGGCCGTGCGGTGACCTATATTTGTTAATTTCTGTGTCATTTGGTCTCATGTGAAGAGTTGTCTCTTTAGGAATCATACCACATCTTCTTATCTTTCTATATAATATTCTACTTCTTCTGATTTCCTAATAAGATAATTTATTCATTTGTTAAAAAATTTTGAACATAAATGATTCTCAGTATACAAAAACACCGTTAAAGCTTACTGCAATTTATTAAAAGCTGCCTTAATGAACTTGTGAATAAATCTGTCGTCTGCTTAGAAGTGTAACTATTACAATAGCCTGCCACCATTTTTAATGAGCCATTAAACGTAAGAAACCCTGTACAAAACACTGGCATGTCATCCACTGTGACATTTGTCCATGGAATGAAGTCCTCTAGCTGAATTTCATGTTTGCACGTTTCCGGAATAATATCATCAAGACTGCCCATGTTTGAAATAGACAACACAAATGGCGACTTTCCAATTTCCGGTTCATTGTGTATTTCTGATGGAACGTCTCGCAGTAACACTTTCATTGGTTCCCCGGTAGCTAGACTCTGGTCAAGTCGTGTCTGGCATTGTTGAGCTATGGACCAAAAGTTTCCCTTGGATTTTAGGTCTAAAAGATTCATCTCAACTAGAAATGGTAGGTGTATTGCCCCGACGCTTCCAAACGACTGTTTAATTCTGTCATCTACAATGTATCTTGTTAAGTCAACCATTATTTCTACGGGGACAACAAATCTGCTGGAACTTGGTGGGAGTGCTGTTTGAATAAGCTGTGTAAACGAAACAGTCATGGCTGCAACTATTGCAGACGTTATTTTAACGTTATGGTGTTTACATTGTCGAAAAAATGATCTCGAGTCCGTCTCGTTTAGTTGTACGGGGCATATTGCTGTTGAGAGATTTCTTTTCTGTAGTTCGGCGATTTCGGAATTAAATGCTGCATTGTATGTGTCTATTGCACATGTTGGCCATTTTGTACTATCGTTTGTCTGAGATACTTTCCTTACAAAATCTAATGGTATAACATGTTCAATCGATGGACATAGATGGCGCTTGTATATTGGAGCTGTAGGCAGTACTCTCTGTGAGTGAAGAATGTTTCTGGTCAAGCTCTGAACGATTGTATGAATTTGATGGAAATCTGATATTGCATGATGAAAAATGAAGAAGAAATGGAATGGATATTGCAATGCATTTTCACCATGCTTAGTTGGATTCTTCAACCATGTAAATTTCCAAAGAGGACCCCGACTAAAATCGAATTTATGTAATCGTTCTTGATTCAGTATTGTTTCGTTAGTGTTTGTGTATTTTTCATGGATGGAAACGGGCATGCGTTTCCTTTCAACAAATTTGTATGAATGACGGCCAGTTTGGACAATTGTTAACCGCAAAGCTGCAAATTCGTCCACAAGTGTAAACAATGCCTCCTTAACGTGATGACGCGTTACAGGATGTTTTGTCGACATTTTAAAGTATACTGGACAGACATCAATTTCTCGGCAGGTATACGTGTGGTACATTGTTTCTAATAATCCCAGTGTCCTTGACCTTTGAGAGTTTGTTTGTGTGTACGGAAGTAGGTTCTCCTCTGACATAGTCTGACATGCCACTACCTGAAATCAAACGAAACATTAATACATGTAACTACACTCTTAGACGTAAACGATGTTTATAGGTTACAGGACTTGATATCAATCATTGTAAATTTTTTTTGTAAAATATTTAAGTTATCGTGTTTAGAATTATTTATATTGAGGAAGTTGGCTTAAATTATTTCCTTAACGAGAACGGTATCAAATGATTTATTTCAAAATATGTATATACACAATACGAAAACGTTCAGCTTCTGAGAAACTACTCAGCCAAATTGAACAGGACGGAATGTTCTTTCAGTTTTTTGTTTGTTTTTTTTTTAACGTGTAATATTTCGAAAGGAAATTCAACATGACTGCCTGGACCAACTATGGATTCCGATTGACATGTGTTTTTTCTCGACATGGCATTTTATTACCGATCCAAAATCCAAAATGACCGCCACACTGTCTCTCCTTAGAAATTGTTTTAGAGATTAAAGTTAAATGGGCTTACAACATGGCATATATATTACTAAGTTGGTGAACATAATTTTAGAGTGGGTTTTTTTGGCATTAGAAATTTAGATCACAAGCGCAAATTATGGGTTTTGATGGACTGAAACTTCGAATATGTTCTTACAAAAAACCACTGAGCCAATTGAATAGCTAGATACACATTCTTTATTTTTATTTTTTTTTTGTTTCTTTTGGGGGGGAGGGGTGGGGAGGGGAGAGCTTTTCCAACTTCATACTTTTGTTGCCGATTTGAATTCCAAAATTGTCGGTCACAGCGAAATTCATACAACACAGAAGTTCACAAAATTGTATGGATATTTCTGGTAAACGTGGAGTACTGTACACAAAATTTCATTATCAAGAATTCTAAATTTGACACTTCAGAACACAGGAGGTAAACTTTAAGGGAACGACCATTTAACTGCAAAGAGGGGGGGGGGGGGTTATGGTTTTTTCTTAAAAATGTATTCTGATCCCCAATTTGATGAAAAAAATATTGAGGTCAAGCAGATGACAAAATAAAATATTATGAATCCAGATTTTCCCCATACCTTATAGTGTTAAATTTTGAATAAAATAATTTGATTGATAGCGTCGAAAAACTAAAAAAAAATGTTCGAGATTTGCGCAAAAAAAAAATCTGTCTCAGACAAAAAACCATAACCCCCCCCCCCTACTTGAAGTTAAATGGTTGCTTCCTAAATGTTTTCTTTTTAATGCTTTACAATTGGTTATACTGCATAAGTATCGAGTATATTATGACCTGAAAATTTTTCGTTTCTAAAAGAATGTCGAGTGAACTTATCGCAACAGATAAAGAATACAAACAAAGTGTGAAGAATTAATTAAGGTAACGAGGATGCACCAGTAATCTACATTTTTTCTTCGATCAGCTGCAGAAGTCGACGTTTCAAATCACCAAATACCAATTTTTCCTAATTATTTGTATTTATTTTCAGACTGTGTGATTAAATATATATGTAACATTGTCATGGTTGATTGTTGTTTACCTATCGTCCAGTGGCAAATAGTTCAAGCATATTCACGACGAGAAAGATGTCTTGAATATCTATAATAGTTAGGCTAAGCACTCGGTATAAAATAAGTAGTAAAGCTTGGCAAGCAACGCATAATATATCTGTTTTTTCTGCCTCGTATACAAAATATGTATATTATATTTTTCGAGATATTGGACATGTATTGTCTTTATAGATGATCAATTGATTCGTGACTAAAATTGAATTACTACCTTGTCAAACTTATTGTTCGCAAAAATTGAAGTAAATCCAAATTAAAACATATATTGGTGAAAAGCAGTAATTGAGAGCAATATCTTTGAAATACTCCCTATGCTGCCTTATATATAAACACACTAGCTTAGATGGTTTTGGCTTTAAAACAAGACAAGGCTTAAAAGAGACCAGGTTTAAACGACGAGGTCATAAACAGAATTATATTTCGAATATCCATTAAAAAATGCTTGGCGTTGCAACAATGGCGTCGGATAATTATCAATTTATCAATAATCGAATTCAGATTTCAAGACAATAGAATACAGAATGGAATCGGGGAATGTGTCAAAGAGACAGCAACCCTACAAAGAGCAAAAAAAAAACAAAGTCCACCAATGGGTCATCAACGCAGCGAGAAAATCCTGCACCCAGAGACGGTCTTCAGCTGGTCCCTAAACAATAATGTATCCTAGTTCAGCGAAATGGACGCCACACTTAACTCCGAAACATGCAAATGAACCAAAATTTAAAAAAAACACACAAGACTACAAAGGCTATAGATTCCTGACTCGGGACAGGCGCAAAAATGGGGCATGTTTTGTGTGTGATATCTCAACCCCCCACCCCCCCCCCCCCCTTTTTCCCCTTTTGAATAAACAAATACAGTTACATGGTAATACGAACAGTAAAAATCTAATTTGAATTAATTATAAAAGTATGATTATATAAAGTAATTGCTCAATCATTTTTTACTCCCGTAGTTGACATGGCGGTTACAACGTTACATTTGCTACAATAACGCATTTTATCATAATGAACGTCTGGTCGGAAAAGAGAAATTATATCCGATACACAGGCCGAGGAATCTTGGTTTTTCTTAACTTAAAGTTAAATTCGGATCTATCACAACTCGCGTGCTCGTATATATTCTCATATCAGGATAACGAAATAGGAGATCTATATTTTATTTAGATCGGTAGATTGGTAGACAAATAGACACATTCTATATGTTCATGTCCGAAGCCAGGAGCCTGTAATTGAGTGGGTGTCGTTTTCTGCTGTTTCTCATATTTATTTTTCGTTTATTTTGTTTTGCACAGTTTGATCTTATGTTGTATCGTTACTCCACTGTCCCAGGTTAGGGGGAGGGTTGGCGCCTTCAATCTAGTTTAACCCAGCCACATTCTGTATGTGCCTGTCCAAAGTCAGGAGCCTGTATTTCCGTGGTTGTCGTTTGTTGCTGTATATCATATTTGTTTTTCGTTATTTGTTTTGTACATAAATCAGGCCGTTAGTTTTCTTGTTTGAATTGTTTTACATTTGTCATTTCGGGGCCTTTTATAGCTGACTATGCAATATGGGTTTTGCTCATTGTTGAAGGCCGTACGGTGACCTATAGCTGTAAACTTCTTTGTCATTTGGTCTCTGGTGGAGAGTTGTCTCATTGGCAATCATACCACGTCTTCTTATTTTTAAATCAACTCTCAAGTTACATCACCAAAACAATGAATTCGTCTTTTAATTCAAAGTGAATGTTAAAATAGGTAAAATATACCACATATATATTCATTTAGTTAATTTGCCTTTTCAGAATCTAAAGAACTGTGGGTTATTGCATTGTTCGTACCCCAAAATTGAAAATAACGTCACTCCATAGGTCAGACTAACATTGTTAAAACGGTGATTTGTCTTTCATTGCATTGTCTAAAAATTATCTTCTAATTCGATCCTACTATTTTCGAATGCATCAGCTCTTCGACCGGTGGATAAGGTTTTGGATTTTCACATGTTTTGGCTTTGAGCATCACTGAAAAGACGTTAATTGTCGAAATGCACATATTGCAGTGGCTGATTCAGGGTGAGTGTGAGTAGAGGGCGAACCTTACTCCCCCCCCCCCTCCCCCCACACACACACACACTTTAAAATCGGGAAAGATTTACTTTTTTGGCATATTAACATCGTCCATATATCTCTCATTTTCGCGAAATACGCCCCCTTTCAAAAATCCTGAATTCGCCACTGTATTGTACATTTTAGTGTATTTATAAGGAAACATTTTGTGTTAACCCTATAAAAAAATGAATAAGCATTATTTTGTATTAAAACCCTTTAAAAATGAATAATTATTATTTTGTATCAAAACCCTTTAAAATAACGAATAAGCGTTATGTGTTAAAACCTCCAAAAAATTAATGAAATTGACCTTGTTGTATTTACGTAATCACGTTCAGATTCAACTTGTTCAATATTAATAAATTGAATCTTTTTAACTTTAAAAGGCAACCAAATAACTAACAGTCCCATATTGATAATAAGTTGTGTATTTTAAAAGTAGTTGTTTAAATAAATACAAGACTAACCTGTTTGTTTACAACAGTCTTTTGATCCTCCATGTCTGCAATACACAAAGTAAGCGATTAAATATCGGAATTTGCAGTTGATGAATTACTCAAAAGTAAAAATCTTTTTGTAGTTCTATCAATAACATGTGTTATTTATTACGATAGTGTCTACCGATATAGTGTATTACACAAAGTTTCTCGTCACAGTTTGCTCAAGAATAAGCAAGGTATTGTCCAGGTAGTCTTTTAAACCACTGGTTAAAAACAATGTTGTTTCACGAGCCTAAGGCTTGAATGGTTTTAAATAAAATATGATAAAACGTTAAAAAAAAATGTTAGGCGATCATCTTTAAAGATTAAGTCATCACTTAATTACTAAACTATTCCGCAATTTTAGCAATTTGACCTTAATTTTGGCGAACTCTTATGAAAATACATTTTATCTTGCTATTCTAATTGAATATCTCGTAGGAAATGGATTAACATCGTTTAGATAATTAAATGTAGATCTACTACGTTCAGACGGAAGAACCTGAAGGCTTTAACATGGTACAATGAACACAAAAATGTAAATTTACTTCAATAGATCAAGTAAGATTATAATTTAATGCTCTTAACTTTACAGATTTAAAAAATGAAAGAATACGTTCATCATATGTAAAGGACTGTTATTTAGTCTCACTAAGGAATTTAGATATTCTCTGTGAAAGTGTGGTACATTTCATTTCCTATATAATAAATATTTTTCCGTTCATGAAATGAACTCGGTTATTTTCGTATGCCTTTTATTAGATCAATTACACCTTTCATGCGTAGAAGGGTGATCTAAATTAATGATCAACAATTATCATATTTTATCAAAACTACTGCTCTTTGATTATCGGAAAAAAATTGAAATTTATTTGTGCGACCTACTGAAGAAAAGCGAGGTTCGCCGAACCATTCAACTGCTCTTAGCTATAACAAAAGAATTAAAGAACAAGTTAAATTCTAAAAGGGGGAAGTCCATAACACTTGACAAAATCAAACGCTCGACTATATCAACCAGTGGAACGATTGAAAAACAACTGGCATGTTCTTGACTTGGTATACAGGTATTTTCCTAAGAAAATGGTGTTTTTTTTAGCTAGCTAAACCTCCCACTTGTATGACAGTTATTGATTCCGCTATATTGACAAAATTGGGCGAGCAACCCAAAAAGACAATAGGATAACGTGACCAGAATCAGGATCCAGCTGTCAAAACTGTGGAAACATACTTCACAGACATACAACACAACTGACTTAAAATTTAAAAATATTTTTTTCAACGGTGTCAGTACAGTTTTAGACTGCAAGTAATTATTACCACTCAAATGCTTAGGTCTCAATTTGTCGTCGTTGTTACTGCTATTAAATCAACTTTGACACGGACCGCGATAAGGACACCAAAACACGATATTCGTATACGAATACTTGTATTTGTAAAGTTAACTGCAGAATAGAACAAATTGAATGTTTTAAAAAAAACGCTTGTTAGTTCGTATGATCTGTTTACGAAATATTTTCAGAACATTTATTTTCTGTTGCAAAACTTATAATTCGAATGAAAATAAATGTTGGGTTTAAAACAAAATGTTAAACGTTGTACTATATTACTGAATAGTTTAATCACATTTGAAAAAAAAAAACAATTAATAAGAACCTTAAAAGCAAGACAAAAAATTACAAAGAATATACGTACTGTTTTCACGTGTTCTGAACAAATGAATGTGTTTTCTACGAAAATGAAATATTAAAGGGAAGAAAACACCACGCACAGTTCCACTAAGTGAATACACATCCATAATAATTAATAATTTAACAATACTTTTTACAGGAGTATCAGTTCCGGAGTTAGTGAAGTGCTATTACCGGTGTATATCGTACATATCATTTCACAAAACAGTATACATGGCTAAAAAAAACTGTACAGAAGCAAGCTTATGTGCTTTTTTTAATTTGCAAAGATATTGAAATAGACATTTAAATTTACTTGAAGATATAATAAAGATACATGTTGAATTTTACCTAATGTTAGACAAGTTTGTTCAGTTGGAAATTTAGATTTAAATCTTACATCATATACAAGATGAAAAAGATTGTCTGCAGATTAACTTGAAATGTATTTAAAAATATATCTATAGAATTACATTAACCTGAATAGTTTCTAGTGAAATCTAACCACGAATTGAAAAAAATAACAAATGCTATTACTTTACTCTAGGACTGGCAAAACCAGAAAATACCGTATATAAAGTTGTGATGTGGCGGTTGATCTCCCTCTTACAATTTTATTTTCAATTTGATATATATAAATATATATTGTAATAATTTTTGTTGGCGGAAAGATTGCATCGAAAATTAAAATTCGCTGACACAGCAATTCATATTAAACCACATACATGTCGTTAATAACATGTCAAGGGATATCCTGATTTAATTTGGGTTTTATGTTGTAAAAAAGATGCATTTTTAACGTTTTATAAGTATACAAGCCAGTAGTTAATAAAATATTTTGAGTTTACTGTCTGAAAACTATTTTCAAATCGGTAATCATCATCTTGTCATGTTTTACTTGTTACTGTGGTACCACGGTCAGCTCTCAGTGTCAATCCTCTGGACTTATGGAACCATTGTTCAGAGGAAAAGAATTATTTAAATTGTTAATAGAATGTCCGGGGAAAATGCATACCACTGCAGATAAACAAACACAAAACGAACAGACGACATTAACTCATGAGCTCATTAGATATCACAATTACAGAGAAAACTTGAGGCCAACCTTGGTAACAAACAGCTATCATCTCGGATATTGGACATGACTATCACTGCCTTTTCATGCCAGCTGCAATAACAAAAGATGAAACGGAAAAACTATCTTTTCCGCTTTAAGGGCCTCGATGTTATCAATTAAGACAAAATTATTTATCATAAAGTTGCCGAATCTAAAATACCTCCTTGCCTCAAAGATCAGTATGCTCCAATCGCCTCTTATACTTATGTTACACCTATTGGGGTCAAACGTTTTTAAAACCACAAATACATGTTCCAGAATATCAATATTGAAAAAAGTCTTAATGACCTACTTGTACTTTTTCAAGCTTGCATGCATATGTAATCCAGCTGGCTACTTTATAACTGGTGACCTTAACTTTGCCAACAACACTTTTTAAGAAAATGTGTAAGTCAATTGGCCAAAATACCGTGATCCTAAATAGATAAACCTTAAAAAAAACACAGCTTTAAAATGCTAATGAATACAGATGATAATACCAGATAAAAGGAAGACGTAGATACTATTACCGAAAGGGGCAAGACTGTAAGGTCGTTGATATAAATCAGAATCGAAAACTTAATGGATATATGAGCACTCGTGCTACATCTATCTAAAACGCTCCATATGTTTGGAAGCACTTATCCGACCTTTATGACAAATATATTGTTGTCCCCGCAGACAAAGCCCATAACTAATCGTATTTGTTTCTTTAAATTACATTATATACCCAGTTTATTTTGATGATAATGGATCTAGACATTTTAAATTCAGTCAAAGGTCTATTTTGTGTTCCTTTTGCAATTTCAAACAAGGATGAAGAAATATTACGATCAAAATTAATCGTAAGTTATACTGAAATGTTCATCACTTACCAGATTTACAATGAAACTACTTACTCAAAGGACGGAATTAATGAGGATTGGACATTTAAATAGTCCAAAGACCTGTTAGAAAACATGCTATCAAACCCCTCTACACGTGCAACAGTATAAAACATTTTTACTACACTTAACACAAGTATTTGTCATTCTAAACTTAAAGATAGATTGAAAGAATTTGTCCAACTTTGTTTCATGAGGAAGAATGGTTAATGCCGATTAAATATCTTGTTTGAGGAAGAACAAATCAAAGTTTGTAAAGAACTTCTCTGATTCTTACAAAACAGCTCTCTGAAACTGAAATCATCAAGATCATCTGATTTTACTATTTATTGACAAAATAGTTGTTACGTTTGGAGGACGTGTTTTTTAACATAAAATAGCATCTTATCAATTGAACTTGAAATAAAGGATATCACTGATTCAGTAACACCCCCTTCATATCGTGATTTACATATAAAAAATTGACGATGAAAGTCAACTGAGAAATTATTTTGCAAACAAGAAATTGACGATGAAGGCCGACTGAGAAATTATTTTGACAACAAAAGAGAAGATTTCAGTTTTCCCGTTTTGAACTTTCCATTTCTGTGTAGCCACATTCAAGCAGCGCCTGCATAATGAGTATGTATCCCCCAGTTGATACGATATTTCGAGGCTTTTTTCCTATCATGATTTCTTTTATAGAGGGTTGCTGCTTTAATTTTCAGTGTAATATGTAATGCTTTTTGAATTTACAATGTCTATGTCGTTTCCATCGTTCCATCGTCAACAGTCTTGTCTTGGAAAACTGCGCTTTAGTTTCATACTTTCTCAGTCGATAAAATTTTTGGGTTAAAAAATGCACATTAACGACGGTTTATGAATTTAATAATGTAAAAGTACTAGTACTTAGTTAAGAGTCATTTACAAACCCGCTATTGCGTGATGCCAAATTAATGAATAAGTTGCATCCGCATATTTTGTCAGGAGTAGCACAACGGGTAGAGCAAGAACAATCCGAACTGCTTACCCTTTCGGAGCATCTTAGTTCATCCCTGGATTTTGATGGGATTCATGTTGCTTAATCTTCAGGTTTTTACTCTTGTTATTTAAAAATTGTTAGGCTTATTGAACTGAGCAGATTTAATCCACACTATATGCTTTGAAAGTATCTTATCCGTGTCTCAATAGTTGCACACGACCTACCAACTTGAGAATAAGTATTATGCATGGTAATTTGAACCTAATAAGAAAACACAGTAGCATCTATCTGTACAGATCAACCTCAGTGTCTAATGACAGTTACCTGTACAGATCAACCTCAGTGTTATAGTGGTATCTATCTGTACAAATCAAGCGCAATGGCCCAGTGGCATTTACCTGTATAGATCAACCTCAGTAGACTTGTGGCATTTACCTGTACATATCAATCTCAGTGGTCTAGTGGCATCTATCTGTGCAGATCAATCTCAGTGGTCTAGTGGCGTCTATCTGTACAGATCAACCTCAGTGTTCTATTTGAGTTTACCTGTACAGATAGAGCTTAGTGGTCTGGTGGCATCTATCTGCAGAATACATGTACGATAAATGTCTGCAAGGTACATGTACTTGTATCAATTAGGTTAGGCTGGAATACACCTTAGAAAATGCCTTCCATCGCAATAAGAACGAAAGTTCGGTAAAAATAAGTTAATCATCCTTCTTTTATGCGATTATAATTTCTGTAGTTCCTTGTTAAGTTTTCGGTAACCATCACCACACATATAGTTCAATATCTCGATATATAGAGTTCATATAATTCGGAAAGTTCAACATCTGGATATATATATATATATATATATGGATCATAATATTTTCCGTCACCATCATAGCATATTCTTCATCAACTTCCGGAAAGTGCACAATTCTTTGTACAAGTGTCGGTCCATTCTATTTGCACAGTTCATATTATTTCTCTAAATTAGTTACACGGTTCATCATCTACTAGTGAATCCGGTCATCAACGTTGTAAGGTTTACAATCTATTCCCATTACGAAGTAGTTGACGTATCTAGATCTGGGTACATTTTTCTCGAGAGACTATTAGCATCGGTCTTTGGTTTAGTTTCATCCTTGATCAATGGCGCAAAGGGAGACATCTCATGGAAGCAGTAGCATCCGTCCCAACCAGCTGAGTTGACACCATTTTGTACCTATCGTCCGTGGCATTTAAACCAGAACTCACACTCCTCTTTTTGGCTAACCAAGATCTATTTCTAATATAATAACAGTACAAAAATATGGCTACTTCAAAGAAGATCGCACCTAAACCCACTGATAAACCTACTCCAATTTGGAAAAACTAAAACGTTTTCAATTTCTTTTCTTTTTTTTTTAATTTGTCAATTAGAGTATCGATAGTTTGTTTAATCGCCTTTAGTTCACTGGGTTATTCAAGCCTAGCAAAATTTAGTAAAACAATTTCTATGTATGAATCAATACGTTCTCTTAAATATCAAATTATCTGGTTAGAACAAAAAAAATGTCCTATACAACTTCTACAATTTTGAAAATCCTACAAAATAAAAACTAGATATGTGTATTTATACAAGACTTAAGATATACAAACATATATATATTTACAATAAGAAAAAATAATTCAAACATTTTATCTAACCCTACACCTACACAATAAATATTAAAATTTTTACTAAAAGTTATGTGTCACTAATTTTCGTTACCCATAGTAGTATGTTTACTTCTTTATTGTTTTTTTTTTACCTAATCTTATTATAACACTATTAATAGACATATCTATTTTCATCAATCTTGGAAAAAAAACTTCAGTTCCAGAGATAAAATATTAACTACATCTTGCGCAATTTGTTCATAACTCTATATTTCAAGAAAGATAAGAAGTTAGCAATATCCTTTAACTCTACGTTCCGCTATATAGATGATGTTCTCTCACTAGATAATACAAAATTTGGTGACTATGTTGAACGAATCTATCCCATCGAACTAGAGATAAAGGATACTACAGATACAGTTAAGTCTGCCTCATATCTTGACTTACATCTAGAAATTGACAATGAGGGTCGGTTGAAAACAAAACTTTACGACAAAAGAGATGATTTCAGCTTCCCAATTGTGAACTTTCCATTTCTATGTAGCAACATTCCAGCAGCGCCTGCATACGGAGTATATATCTCCCAATTGATACGATATTCCCGGGCTTGTGTTTCCTATCATGATTTCCTTGATAGAGGGTTGCTGCTCACAAGGAAGCTATTAAACCAAGAGTTCCAAATGGTGAAGTTGAAATCATCCCTTCGTAAATTTTACGGACGCCATCACGAGTTGGTTGACCGTTATGGAATAACCGTTTCACAGATGATATCGGATATGTTCCTTATGTCGTAACTACAATACCCTTCCCTTTTCACGAATGTAACTTACCGAATTAGACTATTTACCGGATTTGTAATAACATAAGCAACACGACGGGTGCCACATGTGGAGCAGAATCTGCTTACCCTTCCGGAGCACCTGAGATCACCCCCAGTTTTTTGTGGGGTTCGTGTTGCTTAGTTTTTAGTTTTCTATGTTGTGTCATCTGTACTATTATTTGTCTGTTTGTCTTTTTATTTTTGGCCATGGCGTTGTCAGTTTGTTTTCGATCTATGAGTTTGACTGTCCCTCTGGTATCTTTCGTCCCTCTTTCACTATCGGCAACAACGTTTACGGTGAGAAAAAACAATCTTTCCCGTTTATCTTTTAAATCATTTCTATTAATAGTAAATCGTATTTCTCATCAGAAAAAAATATTTCCCCTTAAATCTTTTAAATTATTTCTATCAATGGTATATTGTCTTCCTTATCAAAATATTCCTTTTTTTTATTCGCCTTAAAATTTAAGCAACCTATTTCCTTTCTAGTTATACATTTCAATATGTATATGTTGAAATTTTATTTATTCTAGTTCGTTTAGAACTTATCTAACATCTAAAAAAAAAATTCAAAGTTTTTGTTATGCTCATTTATAAACAATACACATTGTTAAGAACTTATCTAACATATAAAAAAAGAATTCACAAGTTTTTGTTTTGCTCATTTATAAACAATACACATTGTTAAGACCGACTTTTCTTAACTCCGAAATTAATTATTTTTCTTCTTCTTATTTTAATTTCTGTTGATAATCCTCATAAGTGTTTATGACAAGTATTTCAATTTTACTTTAATGCTAGTGTTCCTTTTATATCAATTATCCACTTTACTTAGATTTTTTTTAATTATACTTGAAGTTCAAATATGTCTCTCATTTGTTACAAATATCAATCTAAATGTACCACAAAAATACTGTAAATCCTTTAGGGCAAAACATATCAATTTTAATCATTTATGTGCTATTTTCTGAAGACAATTCTCTCTTATTCTTTTAAAATTATGTGATAAAGGTGTAATTTAACACCATACAAAAACCTGCACCATTTTCATTATTTAACATCATTTATGTTAATCATCAGAAGAAGGGGTTGGATTTTAAAAATATAGACTATTAGTTTTCTCTAAACAAACCTGCTTAAACACTACCCAACTGCGTAAACCATAATCAACAATGGCTATAACATCGCAAACATGTAACCACAATGTACCCTTAACTTCAATTACAAAAGGTTCTATTCAACCTTCATATATACCGGTGCTTAACTAACTTTACATACGATTATGTTTTAGAATTATTGAATGTATCTTTAGAAAACAACTCAAATCAATTAGGTTAGGCTGGAATACACATTAGAAAATATTGTTCTAGTGGTATATATCTGTACAGGTCAACCTCAGTGTTCCAGTGGCATTTACCTGTACAGATAGAGCTGAGTGGTCTGGTGGTATTTATCTGAAAAGAACAAGCTTAATTATTGGTCTCTTGGCATCTAACTGTACAGATCAACCTCAGTAGTCTTGTGGCATTTACCTGTACAGATCAACTTCAGTGTCCGAGTGACATCAATCTGTAGAGATCAACCTCAGTGGTCCAGTGGCATCTATCTGTACAGATCAAGCTGAGTGGTCCCGTGGTATCAATCTGTACAGATCAACCTCAGAGGCACAGGGGTCATGTTTCTGTATAGGTCGAAGTCAGTGGTCTACTGGCATATATCTGTACAGGTCGACTTTAGTTGTCTACTGGCGTCTATCAGTAAAGATCAACCTCAGTGGTGTTTTGGCATATATCTGTACAGATCAACCTCAGTGGTCCAGTGGCATCTATATGTACAGGTCGACCTCAGTAGCCAAGTGGCTTTTACCTGTGCAGATCGACCTCAGTGATCTAGTTGTATCTTATCTGTACCGATCAACCTCAATGGTCTAGAAAGACCAACCTCAGTGGCTCAGTGGTATATATCTACATGTCAACCTCAGTGGCCCAGTGGTATATATCTACACGCCAACCTCAGTAATCTAGTGGTATCTATCTATACCGATTGACCTCAATGGTCTAGACAGATCAACCTCAGTGATCCAGTTATATATATCTACACGTCAACCTCAGTGATCCAATGATATATATCTACACGTCAACCTCAGTGATCCAGTGGTATATATCTACACGTCAACCTCAGTTGTCTAGACAGATCAACCTAAATGGTCTAGACAGATCAACCTCAGTGGCCCAGTGGTATATATCTACACGTCAACCTCTGTGATCTAGTGTTATCTATCTGTACCGATCAACATCAATGGTCTAGACAGATCAACCTCAGTGATCCAGTGGTATATATCTACACGTTAACCTTAGTGATCCAGTGGTATATATCTACACGTCAACCTCAGTGATCCAGTGGTATATATCTACACGTCAACCTCAGTGGTCTAGTGGTATCTATCTGTACCGATCAACCTTAATGGTCTAGACAAATCAACCTCCGTGGTCTAGTGGTATCTACATTGTATCTGTACCGATCAAACTAAGTGGTCAAGACAGATCAACCTCAGTGGTCTAGACAGATCAACCTCAGTGGTCTAGTGGTATCTATCTACACGTCAACCTCAGTGGTCTAGTGGCAACTATCTTTACAGATCAGCAATAGTGGAACAGGTGGCATCTTCCTGCACAAATCAACTTCAGTGGCCCAGTGATAGCTACCTGTCCAGATCATTGACCATAACATCTACAGTACAGATTCAGGAATAAAACAAATGTAAATATGCACTGCATTTTGCGATCTATATTACTTGTGTCAGTTAGTAATCGAAGGTCGGTTTCTGAGATGCACTTGAAATGCATTTGAGTGTCGCTAAATTGAGAAAACAAATTTAAATAGCGCGTAAATTCATGACAAATTTGAAGTCCTCTATGTACCTCTATTATACTCCGATCCTATGTGTCTTATTTATACACATGTTTTTCTTTTAAAAAAAATCTGTGTTAATGGCAAATCTTTGACATTCGTTTTCAATTTTTTCACAATGTGTCTGAACAAAACCTTTTTTTTTTAGTTTTGTTTTTAAACTGTATTCAATCTCTAGATGTGTTTTGTGTTGTATTGCTGTGTCATCCCGTATCTCCTTTCAATCAGGACGTTAAGCAAACAACGACCGATCAACCAATACGATCTTTTGTATAACTTGATCATGCTATATCCATGATATCCAGCATCGTCATTAATTTGGTATTCTTTCATACGTTATTACATTTCCGATGCACCGGTCCATCAGTATAAGAGTTTTTCTTTTCCTTATCTTTTTTGTCAACAAACACACTGTTTTTCATAGTACGGCTTTGAACACAAATTTTGTAATGATCAACCCTTACGAAAGGTATATAAAATTATGACTGATCACCAAGGGTACATTCGTTATTTACATCAGTGTATTAAACTGTTTCTTTGAGTCGAAGATGATGAAATAAGTAGTTTGGGGGAAAGAGGGGGGGTGTCTAATTTTTATTATTCGTGGGTTGCTACATGAAAAATATGCGACTTTGTAATAATGTCCGTATATAGTACTTATATAGATAGATAGATATTTTTTTTTTCCAATAGAGGACCCAGTATGGGCATAATCAGTACAGTGATTTTATTTTTATATTAAACAATTGCAATATAGACAATACACAAGAATTACAACTCAAACATGAAATATAAATATATATGTATAGCACAATATACGACATCAACAACTTACTAAGCATAGATTCTGTATTGTGTCTTTGTAATTGAGCATTCACAATCAGGATATGAACCTCGCTTTAAAAAGTAATAATTTAATTTTGGATGTAACGCGTCTGCTGATTGGCTGACGTTGTTTTGTTTATCAGCTCATAGACATAATTTAGTCATGTGACCGTGACTTCATCAACGTTTTTTCATTGTTTACTCCGGTTTAAAATGGAATTTAGAATTAAATTATAAGAAATAACTGTAATATTTTATCTGTCTATTCGAAATAACATAAAAAATGTGATGCACACTTTAAAATAACCCGCTACGCGGGTTATTCAGTGTGCATCACATTTTTGATGTTATTTCTTCATAGACAGAAAAAATATTACAGTTATTTCTTAAATAAAAAACATAAAATAAAAGATACACCTGATTCAGGTTAAGACATTTAGCATTGGTCTGAAAAATCATCATATTCACAAACTCCGTATAAAAACATTTCAAAATCACTGTGTTAAGAGGAACATCAGCAGGTTGAAACAGGCCAAGATCAACCCAGACATATTCGCGACTACGTTCGAACATGTTTACGACATTGAAGGATTAAGCGCAAAAAAAAATACAAGATCCGTGATAAGTTGGGAAAATTTGATACCTCGATAAAAAAGAATAAAATTAAATAAAGTGCTAGTCGTAATTCTAAAACTAACCTATTTAAAAATATTTTCACATGCAAATCTTTGAAAAACCTTTTTGTTAACTGGTTAGTTTTTTTTAAAATATGTTCAGTGAAGCAAAAAATTTTTAACAAAAAGAGAAAACCACGCATAAAATTAGCCTAATAACACCACAAGTTATTTTTATATATTTCTATGATCTTCTATACAGTGCGCTGTAAATATTCAGTTTAAATTTTGATGGATTTTCATCTTGAGTCTTTATATACGCTTAATGAACAAAAATATGCATGTATCACACCTAACCCGAATAATTCAGTCGTCTACGATGGCTACATAACCTCTCAAGTAGGAGAGGTCGATTAAGGGAATGGACTGAATTTGGGTCAAACTAAACAATTTTTAGCATGTTGATTGATTTGATGTCCCAGTAATTAGGTCTACAGTGTACCTGATGAAAGTTACTATAGAAACACGTGACATCACACTGAAACCAGTTATACTTTTACTTATAAGATGCACGGGGTTTCTAACGTCCTCTTTAATGAGGATCTGGATGGGGTTTACAGAATAGAAAATAATGACCAAAAAGTGCAGAATAAAGGGCAAAACATATAATATTCATTTGAAAAAAAAGAATGGAGAAGAATAGGTAATTGAAATTAAGAATAGAGAATAATGGGGTGTTAAAATATAAAGAATATATAGAGAATAATGGGCAAAATAAATCAAGAATATTGTCTTAAAAAAATAAAGAATAATTAAATGAGGGACCCCCATCCAGATCCTCTTTAATCAACATCAGCAATTCAAAAAAGAAGGATTTTCAACCCAATCCCAAATTGAATGCAAAGTTTTCCAGAGCTAATTTATGTTTGCTCAAAGTATAAAATAGACTTTAAGGTAGTCATACAAAATGTTCAAGCTAAAAACTTCAGGAGGAACTATTAAAGTTATATTTTAAGAGTGGGTTTGATGACAATGCACTTAGTTTTTAATAATATAACTTTGATATCTTAGCCAAATGCACTTCGTCTCAATTTTTTATACATAAACAGAACTATTAAAACAGTTTTATATCTCTTGCGTAATCAAGTGGAGTTGTTGACCGAAAGTAATTGTAAAATTATTTGAGTTGTTTAAGTATGAAGCAATATCTAGATAATGAAGGTCTGTTGATTACCTTTTGGTTGGTCGGTTTAATGTTTTCTTTTCTTTTCTTTACTCTCCTTTAGCACAGGATCCTGTCTAGACCAAGACGTATTAAAAAGGACAACTGCTTCAAATAATTACTTGAAGAAAATTAATGTCGATAGCCACGATGACTGAAGTTCCAGAACTTATACATACGCTTAGAATTGGGAAACTCCAACGTGGTCATTCAGCTACAGGATCACATGATAGTTACATTTATGATATAGTAAACAATCACCATGTAAGAATATATGCCATCTCAATTCAAAATATTGGTTGATTGATTGGGGTTTAACGCCACTTTCAGCACTATTGTGCTATTTCGTGGCGGTCAGTTTTTATTGGTGGAGGAAGCCGGAGTGCCCGGGGAGAACCACCGTCATTTCAAAAATAAGAACAAAATAGCTTTGGCTTTGGTGTACTGCATGATGTCAAACAAATTTAAAAGTAAGGCGGAAGAGGGGGTTGGAATCCCCCTTTTTTCTATTTTTTCGTTTCATGGTGTTCCGGGGATTGGAAATCCCCCTTTTCAAAATGGCTGGATCTGCGCCCATGAATTCAAACTCATTAGTCGAAGAAAAACTGACAAGGCAATAGCAAAAAAAAAAACGAAAAGCGACCAACATTCACAGTCTACAAAACACAACAATAGAAAACTTAAGCATAAGCAACAGCGATCTGAATGCAAATAAGGAGATATGGTATGAATGTCAATAGACAACAAGACAACAGAGACAAAAGGAATAGGATTTAAACAAATAAAGGTCACTGTATGAGGCCTACAACAAAGAGCAGAACCTTTACCGTATAGTCGGCTATAAAATTGACCCTGCATGATAAAGTGTAAAACCCTTGAAAAACTGGCAAGAAAATCAAACTGCTTTTAAAATGCTTAAACAATATAGAAAACAAAAATAAAACAATTATAATTTTATTAAATTTAATAATAAGGTAGACAGCAACAAAACACAACCACTGAATTAAAGACTCCCTACTTGGGACAGGCAAGTCAGTCTCACCGCAGAAGTGCATGAAAGTTCTTCAGTTGTGCTTTGGAAATAACTGGTTAACTCAGAGTTGGACCGTGACATAACTTGGAATTCGAACATAATTATATCAGCGAATAGTGTTTTTCCTGTTTGGTTATAGCTATTTAGACGTTGTGTAAATTTCTTCATAATCAACATTCGCACCTTTCATATTTCAACTTTAATTTATGTTTACAAATCAAATGATGACCATATACTTTCAATACTAAGGACATCCTTATTAGCCTTTCATTCAAGTTATGCTAATAATCAATTGTTCCTTAGGGCTTTGTTTTCGTTGACGTTGTGTGACTTTTTGAGTGTAGGTGAGATATCGATTAAAAGTGGTTATTAGTCAAACAAGGCGCCACAGGTGAGGCCACAAGTTTTGCCATTCCATTTTATCACGAAAATAGTATGTTTAATGGTGACAAATTAAAAAGCAAGGGGGAAATCCTTTCTCTGTTTTTTAAAAGAATATAGAGAGATGGAAATCAAACATTTTTGTGTGTTACTTTTTTGTTTTTATTACATTTTTTAAATCTGCTTGTTTGAATAAAGACTGAATTTGTTTCAAACAATTAGTCAATAATTTAACCTATTATAATAGTTGTATCGTTTTTCACTCTACTTTGGAATTGCATATTGTTTTCACGTTTCGTGTCTCAAGTGTAGAAAAATACTAAATATCATACGGTTAAGGAGGTATTTACGTAATTGTTGATCTTTCGATTTGTGTATGATATTTTGTATGCATTTAGAAATAATGACATGTGTAGCATTTTTACTTTTATAGATACAATCAATTACAAATTTGAAAAAAGATACACAAATTTATTATAGAATATAAAATAAGAAGATGAGTTATGATTGCCTATATATGAGACAACTATCCAACACGAAGCGGATTTAAGTAACTATAGATCACCGTACCCCGTCAACAATACTTTATAGTTGGCTATAAAAGACCTCGACACGACAAAATGGATATCAATTCAAACGAGAAAAAAACCAAGACCTGATTAATGACAAAACAATGAACGAAAAACAAATAATAGACACTTAATGCTACGATTTTTTCTCTCATGCACTTAAACTCCCATTCATCCAAGAGCTGTTAGTAACTGCGAGAAGCTCTTGGCCGGTACTTGGCGACTTTTGCTTTTATTGTAGCTTTTTTTGTGTGCTCAATACCAATCTTTTGAGTTAATCCATTTAAAATTGATATTAACAGTTTGATCTTATGTTGTGCTGTTACACCATTGTCCCTGGTTAGGGGAGGATCACAAACATATTTAACACCGCCATATTCTTTATTTGCCTGTCCCAGGTCAGGAGCCTGTAATTCAGTAGGTTGGTCCTCTCCGTAAAATATTCAGTATGCCTTCGTAATATATACAAATATTAAGCTTGTCAATAACAGTCGGGTACCAGTCTAGTAATTCAGAGCTTGTCAATAACGGTCGGGTACCAGTCTAGTAATTCAGAGGTTGTCGTTGGTTGCTGTCTATGATGTTTTATTTTCGTTAGACGCTTAATTCTACTTCCTGTTTTGTTATAAAACAGGAAGTAGAATTTCTTTTTTGAACTGTTTCATATTTTGTCATGTCGGGCCTTGTGACTGACTGTACGGTATGGTTTTTTTCTAATTGTTTGAAGTCGTGGTACAGTTGATAGTAGTTGTCTCATTTACAATCATAGATAACCACATTTCCTGCAAAATTGTAGTTTTCTCTTTTTTCATACATAACTTAAGATGATTTAGACACCAATTTGATATGTATGTCTGGAAGAATAAATACTTAGAAATAGTATATCAGTATTCAGATGCATTTCAACGAATACTAAATTCATACAAAATTTCTGAAAAAATCCAAAATATCGTTCAATTACGTAAAATTTGCCATACGATATGCCTCAATGGAATGTGAAGTACATTAGAACTTGTTTACTATCGAATGATTTATATTGCGCATTAGAAAAATAATTTACATCTTGAGACTACATTTTAAGTATCGGAAAAGACGTAAAAATTCAATAAAAAAAAAATGTGTCCTCCAAATTTTATTTTATATAAAAGTACAAAATGCATATCATCAAAATTTAGATACTTCAAATGTCATTATTCTAACAAAAGTGAAAGTATTTTATGTACGCATAACGGTAATGTATCGATATCAAGCAGGTGCGGATCCCAGATTTTGAAAAGGGGGCGGGGGGAGGGACTGGCAAGCAAACGGTTAGAGTGATACTTATAAAAACTCTATGCATTTATCATATATGAAACTCCATTACGGGGTCCCCCTAGATCGACCTGTGTATAAAGGACATCCTGTGCCATAAATTGTATATTTGAATAGGTAAAAAAAATACAAATGCTTTAAAACTTCTAGGTGGATAAAGACATCAAGTTTGATAGATTTTGCCAATTTTCAGAATTTGTTAAATTTGCTATTATGAAAGTTAATATTTTCAATCTAATTTACGAACTACTTTAAAAGGACACTCAAAACCGATGTTTGTTTTCGAAAGTCAACTTAAAGCTATTTATTACATTTCGAAAATATCGTGAAATTAAATCTTTAAATATTTGCCGTTTTGCATAGAGAGGCAAAATTACCGAGTATAAAAATAAGGAGATGTGGTAATATATGATATAAGACAACTATACTCCAGAGACCAAAGGACGAGGATGTAAACAGTAAAAGGTCACAGTAAGGCCTTGAACAATGAGTAAAGCCCGTACCGTATAGTACGTTATTATAAAAGGCACAAGTATAAGAAAATATGAACAATGTTAAAGAGAAAACCATTTGCCTGAACTATGCTGTCAACAATAAACAAAAACAAACATGGAACACAGCAAACCAACAACACATTACAGGTCTCTTACTTGGGATAGGTGCATAAAGAATGCGACGGGATTAAACATGTCATAAAAAACAAACTGTAAAAATTAGTTGGAAAGGTATGCCTATTTTTTTTTATAAGAAAGCAATGAGAAGATTTGGAGTGAATAAGCATGAAAAAAAACAGTATCAAGAAATCTGAAAATAAAATAAAACATTATATGAAAGAAACGTTGTGTTATTGCTGTTCTTCGTCTTGACTAGAAAGTCTTCATCAATGAATTAAGGACCTCAAACGTATTTTAGCGGGGTAGCAGAGTGGCTACAGTGATAACTAGACTGTCAAATCTGAGGTTATGAGTTCAAATCGTGAATAAGTCATTTGCACTCCAATATTAGTTGACAAAGATTAACAGTTGTTTCTGCTGACTATATGTCAGTAGTTATATCCGGATACTCCGGCTTCCCCAACCAATAAAAACTGACCGTTGTGAAATATTCAAGGTCACTCAATGTGGCATTAAACACCAAGAAATGAATACAAAAAAGACATAACGCTATATCAAGACTACGCCGGGAAGCCCGTGAGACGACTTGATAATACTGTACTCCCTGATATTGATCTTATTATTGGACAGTTAACAGTCAAGCACTTTGGCCATTACACACACGAAATTAGATAGCCCTTCTCAAAAATATATGTGGTTTTACACCTGATAGAAAATGGACTAGAGACGTGAAGATATACGATATATATACATGTGAATAGTGGCGTATATAATATTAATATAATGTTATGTGAACTTTAAACTTAGATAAATATATAAGGTTTGTATACATTATTTGACGGATACAGGTATAACAGGTGAGAATGTAAACGTGATAAAATGTATAAAATGCATGGATACAATATTTTAGAATATCCTCAACACTATTTGTTTTCTGTCTTATAACATGTTTAGTTTAAAAGGAGAGGCTTATATTTAAAAAATGTCAACATCATTGAATGTGCGTCTACTGACTTTTTTTTATAAATTGGGACAAATGACGTATACATGTATAATTGAGGGTATGTGTGGAGGTTTACAGAATAGAGAATAATAGGGCGGATAAGGAATAGAGAGAATGGACAAATAAATAGAGGATAATGGGTGTATGAATATAAAGTATAGAGAATGATGGGGTGATAAAATATAAAGAATAGAGAATAATGGGGTGTATGAATATAAAGAATAGAGAATAATGGGGTGTATGAATATAAAGAATAGAGAATAATGGGGTACATAAATATAAAGAATAGATAAGAAGGGGTGCATAAAAAAAAGAATAGCGAATAATCGACAAAAAAAGATTAAAGTAAAGAATAAAATGGCTTCAAATCTAAGGAATACAGAGGTGAAGACCCTCCCCCATCCTGATCGTCATAATAGTCGTCATACTGATTTCCGTTTTAAATAGGTCAATGACATTTGTAGGAAGTGCATATAAAAATATCGTTACTGATATAAACCACATTACATACTCATCAGGAAGAGTTTATCGGTCAGATTATAAAATGAATACATTTCCGTGACAACCTCTACACTTTAAACAGCAAATTTAGTATAGAGCATAACAGCTCCGCAAAGTAAATGTATGCAGGTGCAAAGAAAGGGAAGGAACCTGAAATAGAGGAATAAAATGACAATTCAGAAGAACAAAAAAAAAAATGAAAAAAATAAATCGCCCTTCTAACATCATTAAGCAGTGATGGTCACTCACGTTATATATATGTTGTGTACAAGTTGTAATGTTGTACAAATTATAATTTGAACAGGGTTTTTGTTCAAGTTATAAGTATTTTGACATACACCTTCTTTCACCAGGTGATACAAGTTTATCTTCAATAATTGCCCAGTTCGATGTGTTTTACCCACACATTTATATACTTCAACCTAACATTAAACACTGTCCTCTATGTCATAAAACTACAAATAAGGACACCTGATTGTTTTATATTATATTTTTATTTTTTGACTAATACCAAATTCTATGTCCACAAAATATATTTTAGTGTTTTTATATAAACTTTGTGTCAGTACTATGTGCAAGACTGTAGCATGTAGTTGTGGAAATAAAACAGTGATATGCTTAACTAAAGACACTGTGCTTATTTTATCTAATTATGTAAAGAGATTCACAAAATACTGATAACATGTACAAAAATACTGTACAAATTATGATTTGTACAACATTACAATTTGTACACAAAATATATATATATATATATATATTGATCTAATTGAGTCAAAAAGGATGACCATTGCAAATCACAAAGTTAAGTGGTTTTAGTTAGTTGTTGTAATATACAGTTTAGTTCCGTATTTGGTCTTAAAGTCAAGTATGGAAAGGAGATTTAGAATTGGAAAGCTTGGGTTCAATATAATTATAATCATAGAAAACATACAAAACCTTTTACATGAAAACTGATGAACTCCACACTGTAGTTTAGTGGTTGTCGTTGGTTCATGTCTGTCATATTTGTTTTTCATAAATTGTTTTTGTTATAGATTTGGCCGTTTGTTTTCTTGTTTGCATTAATTTTGCTTCACGTTTCATGTCTGGGCCTTTTATAGCCGACTATACGGTGTGGATTTTTCTCATTGTTGAAGGCCGTAAGTTTGCATATAATTGCTTGCAACCACTTCATTTGAACTCTGATGGATAGTTGTCTCATTGGCAATCATACCACACCTCTTTATTTTTATAGATATAAGAAGATGTGGTTTGAGTGCCAATGAGATAACTCTCCATCCAAGTCACAATTTGTAAAAGTAAACCATTATAGGTCAAAGTACGGCCTTCAACACGGAGCCTTGGCTCACACCGAAGAGCAAGCTATAAAGGGCCCAACAAATAACTAGTGTAAAACCATTCAAACAGGAAAACCAACTGTCTAATCTATATAAAATGGAACGGATTAACAGCTTGATACTAAAACGTATGGTTTTAATTTTCAGGTTGTACTTTTTTAAATTTTTCATAAACATATTACGGTCATATTTTGTTCATGTGATTAAATGTTTTCTATATATTTTCATTTCTTTTTTTATTCAATTTTTGTTTTTGTATTATTTCCTTTCTTATATTAATGCCATTTCTTACACATTCTTATCAGCATCTTTGTAGAATTATAGATGTCTTTTGGATTTGTTTTTGTCGTGTGGTTGCTGTCTCGAATTGATAGATGTGGTATGATTGCTAATGATTCTATTCAGCAGACACCAAATCAGCAGACACCAAATGACGTGGATCATAAGCAACTATACATTGTAGATCAAAAGGCCCCGACAAGACAAATGTAAAACAATTCAAACAAGAAACCAAACGGACAAATTTATGATTAACAAATAAATGAAAAATAAATATAACAGACAGCAAACGACGACAGCCACTGAATCACACACTTCTTACACGGAACAGGCACATACGGAATTTGGAGGGGTTAAACATGTTTGCGAGCGCCAAAATTTCACCTTACAAGAAAGAAACATCAGCTTCCTATTTAAAAGTACTTGCAGTTACAGAAAGCAACCTCAGAGCCATTAAACACTTACAAAATTCATGTTCTCCAGTAATTTTTTCACCTCTTTTTCAGGACGGAAGACTAGAGAGTCATGGCATTGGTTCCAGTCGAAATTTTTAGTTCTCCATTTCTAGCACTGTTTGGTGTTATTGTAGTTTCCTACCTGGTCATATCACTGATTCGGTTCAAAAAGAAACGTCAGTTTTATGATAATCTTCCAGGTCCAGAGGATTTTAGCTGGCTGCATGGTAATTTGCATACGGTAATTGCTTTGCTTACTTTTAATTGTTATATCTAAAATTATGGTTATTCCTGATTTTAAATGAAGATAACAGTTACCTAAAAAGTTAAACAAGACATAAATGAAGAGCCCCATCATGATGACCCTCTTCGATAGTCTAAAAGAACAAAACAATACTGTGATGAGACATGTAAGTGATAACTGAAAATTGAGGAAATAAACCCAATTGGGTTCTATATAATTATATATAATAACATTAACGGTACCATTTTTACTGCACCAGATGAGCATTTCGACAATTGATGTCTCTTCAGTGATGCTCGAGGCCTATCTATTTAAAAGTCCAATAATATAAACGATTAAAGTTAAATCCAACCCCGGACAAGGAATAAGAGCTATCATGCATGAGGGAGATGCTTTCCTTAGTTTTAAAGTTATTTCCAAATTTTAATACAGGAAATTTAAATCAAACAATATAAATAAAAAATATGTTCATGACCGTACTAAAGTACTGGGAACTGGGTTGGTGATACTCTCCGGGACTTATCAGCAGAGGTATCGACCTAGTGGTATTAATAACATCAAGTCCAATACTTAACATAAACGTTGACGAGCTAATGAAACCAAAAACGATTACAGGTAAATGCAACCCTGGACAAGGAACCAGAGTTACATGAGGGAGATGCATTCCTAACTTCAAATGATTTCAAAATTGTAAAACGCAAATTTATATAAAACAATATCCGTACATTTATGCCATTACCAAAGTACTGAGTTGGCGATACCATCGGGGACTTATAGTCCTCCAGCAGAGGTATCGACCCAGTGGTAGAAATAACATAAATGGTACGAAGTTTACATCACCATTTCATATATTTAGACAGAAAAATATATTAAAACATTAACGAACTATATTTTTCCATATATATTAACCAGAACATTCAACAGACAGACAGAAAATTCAATTTAAGAAATGTGCTCCCAAACAATGTCACTATTGTCGCCTACGGAACACACAAATCTTTTTTATTGGTGTTATTTTGCTGATGTTAATTAATGTCTCTCCTCTTTTTCTAGTACCCTAAAGGCTCCGAGGAACGTTTACGTCGCCATTATGAGAACATATGTAAATGGCCGAAGTTGCATAGAATATGGCATGGAGGGTTTTTGCCACATGTTCTGCTTTACCATCCAGATACAATTAAAGTTATTCTTAAAACGTCAGGTTTGTATTCCAAATAAACAGTAATATAATGCTAGGGATAAAACGTCAGGTTTGTATTCCAAATAAACAGTAATATAATGATAGGGATAAAACGTCAGGTTTGTATTCCAAATAAACAGTAATATAATGATAGGGATAAAACATCAGGTTTGTATTCCAAATAAACAGTAATAACTAATATAATGATAGGGATAAAACGTCAGGTTTGTATTCCAAATAAACCGTAATATAATGCTAGGGATAAAACGTCAGGTTTGTATTCCAAATAAACAGTAATATAATGCTAGGGATAAAACCTCAGGTTTGTATTCCAAATAAACAGTAATATAATGCTAGGGATAAAACCTCAGGTTTGTATTCCAAATAAACAGTAATATAATGCTAGGGATAAAACGTCAGGTTTGTATTCCATATAAACAGTAATATAATGATAGGGATTTACATTTTGCTGTACATTTAAGTTCTAGTGGTAGTTGAGAATGTTTCCACAAGTAAGCCATTTCTAATAAAAGGGCAAACAATTATTCTTTGATGGGATTAGGGTGATGGCTTGGGGAGATATTTCTTTGTTTGTTTGTCTTAGATTGGAGAAGAGGGTAATCGGCGATTTTTATTTTGGTTTTGGTTTAAATTTTGTTATCGTTTTTGTGTGTATATGGTGTTTTTTTTTCTATTTTATTTTATTTCAAGTTTGTTTGTTGTTATTTCTGTGCTTTTTTTTTCCGTTTCTTTTTTCTGAAAGGATTTATGTTAAAAACAACTTAAATCATAATGTGAATGTACAATATGATATATCTTATGTCCATATTTTGTGGGTTTTTTTTTCATAGAGCCCAAACCACGTGGCATTGGTGGAGTATACGAGTACGCTATTCCATGGTTAGGTGAAGGACTACTTATAAGTGATGGTGACAGATGGGCGAGATCTCGACGTTTACTTACTCCTGCATTTCATTTTGAAATTCTTAAACCTTATGTTAAAGTATACAACGATTGTGCTGACATTCTTGTGGTAAGTATTTAAAACAAACGCAAACAACGGCCAAAAATACACGAATAAGATAGAAAACTATATATCATACAGATTTCGGCAGTCGTACAGACAGTCCTTGGACCAAGTCTGCTTTTCAAGTTAACTTAACTTTGGTCCTATGACCGGTTGAAACAGTTCTAAAACCTGTCGCAAATTAACTGTAACCAGATAACCAGTCTAAATGACTGGTTATGAAGTTAACTTGCTTTATAGGTTAGGACTGCACCCATATATACTTATAGTATCTCAATCTAAAAAAAATACTATAAAAAGAGATTGGAATTTAACGTTGTAGATTGTATGTGTTCATTGATGTTGAAGTATCAAAACACTGTTACAACATAACTCATTCAAGTTTGCCGTCTATCTCCCTATTTTTACAATAAGATGCATCCACCCGGAATCATTTTATGCGTAGCAACACCAATTGTGGATATATTTTCATGAGGCAGTAAATAGATGTGTAGAAGCACAATATGATCTTCTTCATTTGTTTACTCTTTAAAAAATTCAACATTATCTCAACGAAAAAATACATATAACATCCTGTTCCATCCTTTTTCTTTTAACTTCTCTTTCAATTTCTTATCATTTTAAAAATATTCTTTTTATAAAAGAAAAAATATTTTCTTAATTAATTATACACTTTGCTTTGTTTCAGAATAAAATATCTAAATGTGCTGAATCTGGTGTGAGTTTTGAAGCTTTTGAAAATGTCAGTTTATGTACATTGGATATAATTCTGAGATGTGCTTTCTCTTACGAAAATGATTGCCAAACTAGAGGGTAAGACAGAGATAATATCAGTGATTGACACAATACTTTATATTCCAAGTGTATTGACTAAACTAGAGGGTAAGACAGAGATAATACATGTATCAGTGATTGACACAATACTTTATATTCCAAGTGTATTGACTAAACAAGAGGGTAAGACAGAGATAATATCAGTGATTGACACAATACTTAATATTCCAAGTGTATATACTAATAAAACAATAATGCTAAGTAGTGATTGACACAATGCTTTATATTCCAAGTGTATTGACTAAACTAGAGAGTAAGACAGAGATAACATCAGTGATTGACACAATACTTTATATTCCAAGTGTATTGACTAAACTAGAGGGTAAGACAGAGATAATATGAGTGATTGACACAATACTTTATATTCCAAGTGTATTGACTAAACAAGAGGGTAAGACAGAGATAATATCAGTGATGGACACAATACTTTATATTCCAAGTGTATTGACTAAACTAGAGGGTAAGACAGAGATAATATGAGTGATTGACACAATACTTTATATTCCAAGTGTATTGACTAAACAAGAGGGTAAGACAGCGATAATACGAGTGATTGACACAATACTTTATATTCCACGTGTATAGACTAAACAATAATGCTAATCAGTGATTGACACACTACTTTATATTCCAAGTGTATTGACTAAACTAGAGGGTAAGACAGAGATAACATCAGTGATTGACACAATACTTTATATTCCAAGTGTATTGACTAAACTAGAGGGTAAGACAGAGATAATATCAGTGATTGACACAATACTTTGTATTCCAAGTGTATTGACTTAACTAGACGGTAAGACAGAGATAACATCAGTGATTGACACAATACTTTATATTCCAAGTGTATTGACTAAACAATACGGCTAATCAGTGATTGACACAATACTTTATATTCCAAGTGTATCGACTAAACAATACGGCTTATCAGTGATTGACACAATACTCTATATTCCAAGTGTATTGACTAAACAATACGGCTATCATATTCTTTAAAAAAAGTACTGACATTGCCAAGAAGGGAAGCTTGAGGAGACAAATATCTTTTACTGTGGATTCATTTATAATATGTAGCAATTACATAGATATTTGATTTTGTGGTTATGCCAAAGCCTTACACAAGCATATAGAACATTTGTATATGTTAGCGGCAATAAGTGGAATTAGGCATTAAGCTAACGCCTAGGCATTAAGTTATTGCCTGAAATTTCCAGGCATTAAGCTTATTTCCTGAAATCTGATGATGATAATTCAACCTATTGCCAAACATCATTTCATGCAATAAATTAATTTTGGAATTTTTGTTTATCTTCCAAATACATGTTAATTCGGTGAAATATTCTTGATGAATGATATTAAAAGAATTATATTCAAAAATTAAATATAAAATGATTTAAAAGAGCTTCATCTTTAAGGCTTTTTTCGTATTCAAAACAGAACTTTATACTCGTATTTCTTTGTGGTATTGTCGACCCGGCTTCAGCTGGTCAAAATAGATAACTAAAGTTATGAAATTTTGCCAGTCACTTCATCTTTCAATCTGTTTTATTGAATATGTAAATTTTCTAAAATACTCATCTTATCTTTTCATTTCTTAATCTAAATTATTAGCATTTAAGAAACAAAAACATTCTCGAATCTTTGCGGAACATAAATTTGAAACAGGGAAAACAAAGAGCGTATAGTCCCAAGGCAAAAGTACAGTGATCATTTGGCAAAGATTAAACTTTTATAATCAGAAAATAAGGCAACTATAGACTATAACAATTTAAAATGGTATGACAATATTTTACCTTTGGAGATTTGAAAAACTGGTAACTAAAGTAAAAGAGAATGATGAGGGAAATTTAAAAGTTTATGTTTTTCTAGAGGAACTGTATGGTATTTTGGGAAAACATGTAAGCGATAAATTTGTCCTGGTAAAATATGTCCGGGCGGACACATATTACTAGTATAAAAAGTCCATGGTTACAGAATTTACTAGTATTTTTAGTCCGATGTTAGTAATTTATGTCCCCAGACTAATTTTCCTAGGAATTCAAGTCCATGTCATTAATATTCCTAGGTAAAAACGTCCATGTCCTTTATTTAAATAGGAAAAATATTAATGAATCAAATCATTTACTTATACAATGGAAATTTTAATGTTATGTTTTAATATTGTTTAAGAGTTGTGTATTTATATTTTTAATAAAATTTATGTCCCCAGACTAATTTTCCTAGGAAATCATGTCCATGTCATTAATATTCCTAGGTAAAAACGTTCATGTCTTTTATTTTAAAAGGTACATTGTAGATTTTAATGAAACAAATTATTAACATGTTAACAATGGAAATTCAATTTTTATGTTTTAATATTGTTAGAGAGTTGTGTATTAATATTTTAATAAAATTTATGTCCCCAGACTAATTTTCCTCGACAATCATGTCCATATCATTATTATTCCTAGGTAAAAATGTCCATGTCCTTTATTTTAAAAAATAAACTTACATGTTATGTTTTATTATTGTTTTAGAAGAAAGTTGTGAATTAATTTTTTAATAAAATTTATGTCCCCAGACTAATTTTCCTAGGAAATCATATCCATGTCATTAACATGCCTAGGTTATAACGTCCATGTCCTTTATTTTAATAGCTATACAGTACAATAATTTACTAGAAAAACAAATCTTAGGACAATTTTTCCTAGGAAAATAAGTGCCAGACATATTTTACTACCTATGGACTTATTTTCCTAGGAAAATTTGTCCTGGGACTTATATTCCTAGTAAAATTATGGTCATGGACTTGATTAACTAGGAAAAAAAGTCCGGCAGACAAATTTTACTACCGGACCAAATTTACTGTTACAAACACACCAAAAATATGTCAAAGCGACATTATTTTATTATTATAGACAATTAATAATGGCTTTGCAAACAATTTCCAGGATTCCATTGTACTTTTTCTTTCATTTTGTGAAAATTGCAACGTGATAAAATGTGCATAGAGAAGGGAGTTTATGTTTTCACAATATTTGGCGCGACACATAGACAGCAAAGGGACAAATGTCGTGGATTTACAACTAAGGTTATATCTGAATTAATGCTAATGTGGCCAGAACTAGACTGAGTTATTGTTCACGGGAAGCCAACGCATCTCCAATCACAAGGTAATAATGAGTGGTCAAACCGAAATATTAATGACATGCCTACTGCATGGATAAGGAACAACGAATGAGTAGTTGCAAATTGGAATCAAATACGTCCATATATAAAAGAATTCTGCCCTACATGCATAAAGGTATTGGACGATCACCAGGTACAAATGATAGAAAAAAATAAAACTGAGAAATAGTCTGTGCCATAACAATACCATAAACTCCGCACCAATTGGTAACAAATAAATTTCAGTACAATTTTCTATCAAATTGAATGAAAAAATAAGGAGATGTAGTATGATTGCCAATGCAACAATAAGTTTACATATATTTGAAGAGGTCAATATTTTACTTATGATTTTATTCCATGTAATTGACATTTAAAACTTCAGTTCTTATCATTTTATTATTTACAAAATGTATTTTAACTTTGAATAAATTTCTTTTTATTTACTCTTATTTTCATTTTAGGCATAAACATTAATGCCTGGACATAATTTTCAGGATTTAAGTTTAAATCCTAGGATGTAAGAGTAATGCCTAACATGATTCAGGCAATAGACTAACTGCCTAGGCGTTAGCTTATAGCCTAGGATTTAAGCTTAATGCCTAATTTCACTTATTGCCGCTAACATATATACTTCGTTGATCATTTATATTCGTGGTTATCTATACCTACGAAATCCACTTTAATTGGCACCCCACTAATGATAATGAATCCACAGTAATTATAAATGTAAACAATTAAATTTTACGTGTGTGATTATAAAAAAGTGAATATGATGATTTTTACGGTAAGATGAAAGAATTTGCCTTTCCAGTATTTTTTCTTGTGTAATTTCGTAAGAAAATGTGTTGGAGATGTGAGATACTGTCAGTGAAATGAATTCTACGAGTAAACTTATAGCTCTTTTAAAGATACGTGTGATCTTAAAAATGAAAGAGAAAACAAATTGTATTTTAATTATATCTTCATGTAATGTTTCTATTTCCAGGGAGTCACATCCGTATGTCAAGGCCGTGAATGAGTTGGCTCAGCTATGGTTAGAGAGGGCTAGGTAAAAGATACTTTTTAAGTACAACATCTTCATGAGTGTATGAATGCCCTTTACCGTCAGGCGTCATACGGTCATATTCGGCTACCGTTAACGTCAAATTGATCAAAATTTTACCGTGATTCGTCAACATATCCTTATCGTGATTCGTCAGAGGTCTCAAATAATTATCGTTACCGTTATTTTTGGAAAAAAATTGACGTGATTCGTCAAAATCTGTCGATTTTTTTATCGTCTTGAAGAAAGTCTTCATTTTATCGTCATGCACCAAAAATTACCATTAACGTCATTTGGCAAGATTTTTTACCGTTATTCGTCACGAAGGTACCCCATTACCATCCTCCTTCATGACAACCATGTGTACCTTAAAACGTAAAGTTTGGTGAAAAACATGTATTTATTTGATATACGATATGTTAAGTAGTAATGGGATAAATGGTAGATTAAATTTAGTCGAGGACCTAAAATGTAAATTAGGACTTTTATTCATCACATAAAGAGATTTATAGAAGATTGTATTCTTTTTTCTTGTGATGTTTATACTTAAAGTAACATAAATTATTTTTATATTTCGATAATGTATAACTTGAAGTTATGTTTTATCAGATCTCCATGGTTACATTTTGATTTCGTATATTATCTTACATCAAATGGTCAAACATTTAAGAAGCATTGTGACTATGTGCATAAAGTAACAGAAGATATTATAGACAGTCGTAAAAACGTTTTAGTGAGTATAAAATAAGTGTTAATTATTGAGATCAAGATGACACTATCAGTATGCATGTATGTACTGGTAGATTCCTCCTGTATCCGGAGCACCCATCGAGAGTTGCGAGGGAACAGTGGAATCCGTGAACACACCCTTTCGGGATTGATGGAGATTTGTCACTAACGCATTTACAACAATATTTACAAGGACAATCCCCACCCCAACACAAAGGGAGTGCTAGGACACCGGGAAGTCTGTTATTATGGTGGAGGAAGCCGAAGTACTCTGAGAGAACCACCGGGACACTCGGCGGGAACAGACAAACAGAAGAGATATCAATAGACTGATCTCCAGGTCAAAGTAGGGGGCAACTTTGACCAACCGAGGCCCCAAAGTACCCATTCTAGTTTAAACTCCGGTCTGGGTACCAGAGATGTGTGTGAGAAGGTGAAAATCACCCTTCTGATGTACTGATATTTTTAGCATCCCGAGTCAATATCGAACTAGGGACCTTCAGCACTGTAGCCATCGGTCTTAACCACTACACCACGAACTCGCACTGAAAGCAGTAACACACAATCAACAGGAATAGCATAAAATCCTGCAATGATTAGCAGACCTACATAAGATACACATAAAGCAGTATATGCTATATGAGACAACGAAAATTTCGATATATTCTTCGATAATTGCCACTTTTGTAGCAATATCGTGTATACTACATGTGTGTATGGACGCCACGCTTTACTCCGAAGTATACAAATGAACCAAATAAAACACACACACACACACACACAATAATAATAAAGGCTAGAGGTAAAAATAAATCAAATAAAAATATCGATCCCGAAGGTGCAATAATGCGGGGGGGGGGGGGGGGGTTAAACATGTTTGTGAGATCTCAACCCTCCCCTAATATCTTAAGCCGATGTGGAATAAACAAAAAACACAGCAACACGCACAGTAAAACTCCGTTCAATAGAAGTTTGAGTCCGATATTAGAATATGTAACAGAAAAAAACTAAACAACTAGCAGTTACTGACATGCCAGCTCCAGATCTAAATTAAACTGATTGAAAGATTATGTCTTCATCATATACAAATCAACTACAATCCATACCGTTAGGGGTTGAGGGACGGTTAATATAATACCATCATAAATTATTCAAAAAGAACATCCCGTTTCATGCCAACAACTCGTTTCAGAATACATCAAATACCATATGAGTTAATCAATATAAATACCAAAAAATGCCATGTCCAACTCACCGGGGTCTGTGAAAACAGAAATGAAAATAAGTTACATTGTCATGGCCGAGTTCTTCTTTTTTTATATTGTGATCTAGATTTTAAATTTTCTAACTTTACCTCAGAAGTTAGTTACTCATTTTTCTTTCTAGAAACAAGAACAAAATTTAAATCTTGACAGAAAAAGATATCTGGATTTCTTAGATATTTTGCTATCAGCCAAAGATGAAGAAGGCGTTGGACTGACACCCCTTGAGATCAGAAACGAGGCAGATACATTCTTATTTGAAGGTTTATATTCTGATTTAATTATAATATATACAAATAAGGAGAAGTGATATGATTTTGCAATAAAACAACTATCCACAAGAGACCAATTAACGTAAACAATAATAGGCTTCTATATGGCCTTCCACGATGAGCAGAATATACCAGACTTGTTTAAACGATTCTATTTTTTTTTAAATATATATTTCAGAAGGAAAGCAAAAATACCTTATACTAGTTATTTTGTATTTATAAAAATAAGTAAAAAAACAACATTCATTCGATTTTTTAAAGATTATCATGGCGTTCAGGTGTATTTCCGTATGTTGTTCCGATGCCCTCCCCCCCCTCCCCAACCCATACACACACAAGCATGGAACCCCCCTTTTTTTTTGACGATCAATGCATTTGAATGGGGACATATAGTTGGAAGCCCCCCTTTATCCTGGGTTAGGACCCTCCTCCCTTTTATAAATAACTGGATCCGCCCCTGTTAACATTATTGAAAAACTGCACAATTATGTTGTCATGCATTGTATCACTGTAATCATGTCAGCACCAAAGTACATGGTTGGGACGATGCAAGCTAACGAAGCAGCAGTACTCACCTAGTGATAGTATAAGACCAAGGATAGCAAATTTGACACTCATTTAGTCTTTAGCAGTTTTGTTAACTATGTGCTTCCTGTAGCAGAGAGCACATTATTTCCTTATTCATGTAGATTTTTTTTTTAATTGTATATTTTTTTACAACATTTGGTCTAAGATAGACAAAGAAGAGGTTTGTGCTCACGTAAAACTGGTTTAACCCACCCAATGTATAAAGCCTGTACCAATTCAGGCTTTCTGAACCATGTGTTTTCGCTGTTGTGTGTCTTTTGTTTCGTATGTCTATTTATTCAAAAGGATTCGGGTGTAGGTTGTTAAGATGGTCTGTTGTACTGTCCGAAATCTTTGGGTTTTCCTTTTATTCCTCTGATGACTATACGATGTATGACACGACAAAACATCTAACAACATAAATTAGGCATTGTTTTCGCTTTGCAAAAAAAAAAAGAATTAGTAATTAAGTATCAAAGTTATAAAGTATGTATGTTTCAGGACTAAACACAACTTCTAGTGGAATATATTTGGCGTTGTATTCTCTTGTTGAACACCAAGAGTATCAAACTTAGTGTATATGTTTCACGTTGTAGGACACGACACAACTTCTAGTGGGATATCTTGGGCGTTGTATTCCCTTGCTGAACACCAAGAGTATCAAAAGTTAGCACAGAACGAAATAGATAGTATAATGAAAGACAAAGATACAAATAGTTTTGAGTGGCAAGTAGTTTTATTCACATGTAAAAAAAACACCTGCACTTGAATTTTAATTCTTAGAATTTGCTTGCACCAATTTTCTAATTTTTGAAAAACGAAAGAGATAAAAGTATGCAGTTTCTCTAGGTCTTATTATTAAATACAATATTATTTTTAAGTAAAAATTAGTATTCTTTATTGCTGAATATACAAAAATGTTCTTTCTAAAAATAAGTACCTTATCATATTCTGCCATCCGCTTCTTCAATAACTGTTTCAAGATAAGATGAAAAAGAAAGGATTTTGATAGGGTTTACACTTTTTGTATTCCTAAAATCCATAAAGCTGCAAATTTATTTATTCTATATTATACATTGCTTTGCTGGATTTGTCGATTTGTGGCTTGGTCTCAGCAGCACAAATGATATATTTCGGTAAGTTCCTTCTTTTAGTCAACTTAGTTTCTTGATGAATAGTCAAGTTGTCGGAAAATATCCTCCTCTGAAAGATTATGATGATGATGGATGGCTGCTTAACGTCTAGTGGCAAATTAATATGCATATCCAGGACAAGAACATGCTAATGTAATATGAATATTAACCCTGCTTTGTACTAGACCGACACGCTGAGTCGGTTTTTTAATGTGCTAGTTCACAAGCTAACAGTCTGTAGGAAGACTGTTACGGAACACATTATTTTGACTCCGAGCCGACTAGTCTTTGCTCTGACTCCTTAATGCAACGTACTTAGCGGAGAAGTAGCAACTATCATTTTTTTTCCTGGTCGGGGTTCGAACCCACGACCTCCCACACTCGAGTCACCACGAGACCACCGAGGCGGTTGAAAGATTATGTAACACCGGTATTCATAGAGGTTCTATTTAGTGTATTTCAATGAAAGATCAATATACAAATACTTGAATTTCTCATTGTATTTTTGCTTTAGGGATGATTTATCCAAGATGGATTATTTAGGACGTTGCATAAAAGAAGCTTTAAGACTGCATTCTCCAGTTCCATTTATCATGAGAAAAATAACAAAAGACGTTGAGATAGATGGCACCACGTTTCCTGCTGGTTCCCGGTTCACTCTTCATCTTTACAACCTTCACCACAATCCACACGTATGGGAAGATCCTATGGAATTCAACCCAGACAGATTTCTACCTGAAAATCTAAAAAACAAACACTCTTTTGCCTTTACTCCATTTTCTGCTGGACCAAGGTATGTTATCCATTACTTACTTTTCTGGCTTTTAATGAAAGTTATTAATATTTATTGGTTTATATGTTTTAGGAATCATATATTGACTATATTCACAGTTTTGGTTATAAGCAGAAAATTATGTCGGTTAGAAGATACATTTTAAAACTTTTCTTTTTTCATATTTCACACTATGTATAATGAAGTTGTTTCAAATAAAGAAAAACATTGATAGATGAAAGAGTTTCATCCATGATAAAAATAATTGGCATTTTAATTTTTGCTGCTTTAAATTTATTTTTAGAAATTGTATAGGACAGCACTTTGCAGTTAATGAGGAAAAGGTGGTGATCGCTAACATTTTACGGAAGTAAGTGTTAAACATTCTTTATCAAAGAAACGTTAGAATACATGTACAAGTCGATGTACAGTAAATGGGCTATACCGCAGATACACCAAAAACGAAGTTGTTGCCCTCTTGAATATTTATAATATTAATCTTGCAGGTGAAATGGATATTGTGTGTATCAAGTTTTACAAATTATCATTTTTTAAGAAAAATATATTCTTTGGCAATTTTAGATTAGATAATTTAATGACAAATTTATGAGCGTTTTTCGCCAATTTTTAGTGCTTTCTATGTAAATGTTCACTTGTTTAGAAAGAATTCGTTCAAAGATATTGAAGAAAATAAAAGAGATAATTTAAATGCTTTAGTGAAATGATTTTCAGTTCAAATTTAACATTCCGCAGCTGTATGAAATTATCAATTTACTGTAACTTGACCTCGAGGTGTATCAGTATTTTAATATTTGCATAATACATTTGTAAAAGGCAGTTAGGTCGTAAAAGTATCTGTAAACAGTCCTATAACATATGATGACCTTGGGGTTGATATTCCCTGTCTTCTTCTCTTTTTTTTTTGCTATTTTTTGTTTTGTTTTTACTATCGATTAACCACCTTTAAGCTGGCATTCAAAAAAGAAGTAAAATGAAAATTATTAGCAATGACAACGTTAAAATGGAAAGTAAATATTAAGTCATAAACAAAAAACTTTCAATTTGTAAGAATGACACTTAAATATGTGTTTACTATTGTTGTGATTTGCGTCTGAAATCGAAGAATTCAGTCGTCACAAGTGTTAATTGTTACTGATAAGAGATACTTAATTAATCTAACTTTTGAATTTTTATCCGATTATTTAAAAAAAAACTTATAAAACAAAAAATGAAAGAAATGAAATCCTAATAGCAGTACTGAAGATAAAAAATATGCAGGTAATATTATTCAGAAAACTTGTGAAAAAGCTGTTCGGCTCGCAATAATGTGTCTGGGTAGAGTGATCTATTATCTTCCTTCGAACTGTTACCTTGTAAAGAAGCACTTTCATAATCAGGTCGGTCTAGTACAAAGCAGGGTTCATATTCATACCACATCGCTTTGTGATCTTCCTGATATGAATGTAGTATTTGCCACTGAACGTTAAATACCAATACCTCATCATTATCTACACCTCTGTCGTTTAACATGCCATAGCGAAACAATGGTAACTGTTGTAGTTTTAACTTCATAAAAAAACAGTCAAGGCCTAATTTGCAAGCACAAAGGAAAGTAAAAGAATTGTTAGATAGATAGATTTATTTGATCAAGTATCATCATAAAACATTACAAAAGTAGTATAAAAACAATAGCAGATATATATGTAAACATCATAAAATTTAAAAACAATTGCTGATACCTAATCGGGATTGCCCATGTAATCTATACGACTTATTTACAATGGGGTTCATTTATGTTACATTCTTAAAAACATTAAATATAGTTATAAGAAATCATGATTTTGGCTGGTTTTATACTAATTATGCTAAAGAATTGTTGAAGCTGATTAAACATTTTATTTTGAACAGGAACCATCCTTATAATATTGACTTGTGTTTTTTGCTGACATTTCAGACCACGGTAATTCAAAGAAATAAATATTTTTTCAATAAATTATTAACACATTTTCAAAATTTAGATAGCTAACAATGATACACTTGTATTTTACAGATTTCATCTGTCACTGGATCCCAATCATAAAGTCATGAAGAAAATTTCTGCAGTCATGAGATCTGAAAATGGAATTCGACTGTTAGCAACACCTAGAAATGTAGCTGAATAAAACTGAAATTAACTAGTATGATCTTATCATGCAATATTTGCTCTACAGGAAATGAGTTTTGTTTTGATAAAATACAGTGTCTGTTTGTTCGCCATGTAATTCTTTTAAAATATTCTTATTGTGGGGACAGAACTCGGTTAAGTTGTTTCTTGCATCAACTCATGGCTTATTTATCTTAATTGAATCATTATTGTTTGCTCAACATCCGGTAGCCAATATTTCATGCATATTCAGGACAAAAACAAGACAACATTAAATAAACTAAAGGCTCTCAAGAGCCTGTGTCGCTCACCTGTATCAACTGTGGTTTTGGAAATCATGTAAAATAAGGTTAAAATCATAATAAATAGTATTAGATTCCCTAATAAAGATTGAGGCCAAGTTTGGTTTAATTTGGCCCAGTAGTTAAATTAAAAGCAGGTCATCCCATTGTAGTCTTACAATAGTTACTGAAGACCACTTATCATTATTTAAATTAGTTTTCAAGTTGTGACCATTTGAAATAGTTTTTGTACAATTTTCCCATAGACTTCTATAGTACAGTAAACCCCTATGTTCTATTTTTAGCCATGGTGGCCATGTTGGTTGGATGGCAGGGTCATCGGATACATTTTTCAATCAAGATACCCTATTGAAAATTGTGGCTAAGTTTAATTCTATTTGGCCCAGTAGATTAAGTGTTTAAAATTTACTATAAAGGGCAATAACTCCTTAAGGGATCAATTGACAATTTTGGTCATATTGTCTTATTTGTAGATCGTAATTTGCTGAACATTATTGCTGTTTACAGCTTATCTCTATCTATAATAATATTTAAGATAATAACCAAAAACTGCAAAATTTCCTTAAATTTACCAATTCAGGAGCAGCAACCCAACAACAGATTGTCTGATTTGTCTGAAAATTTTAGAGCAGATAGATCTTAACCTGGTGAACATTTTTATCCTGTCAGATTTGCTCTAATTAGTTTCAGAGATGCCAAACACTGCATTTTACCCCTATGTTCTATTTTAGCCATGGCGGCCATGTTGGTTGCCAGGCGGGGTCATCCAACACATTTTTTAAACTAGATACCCTAGTAATGATTGTGGCTAAGTTTGGTTAAATTTGGCCCGGTAGTTTCAGATGAGAAGATTTTTGTAAAAGTTAGCGGACGACGGACGACGGACGACGGACGCCAAGTGATGAGCTAAAAAGGTACGTAGGATCTACAGAGAAGGTTGACCGGATGAAGCGGTGGAATAATTATAACAACTACCACTAGAAGATTAAGGTATGCCCAGTCTTTTGTTTTTATGTTATGTTTTGTTTACTGTTTTATGTCTTTTGTCGTTTTTCGTTTAGTCGTCCGTTAACTTTTACAAAAATCTTCCTGCTCCTCTGAAACTACTGGGCCAAATTTAACCAAACTTGGCAACAATCATCATTTGGGTATCTAGTTTTAAAAATGTGTCCGATGACCCTGCCTACTAATCAACATGGCCGACATGGCTAAAAACAGAACATAGGGGTTAAATGTAGATTTTGGCTTATATATCTGAAATCATAGCATTAAGAGCAATTCTGACATGGGTAAAATTGTTCGTCAGGTCAAGATCTATCTGCCCTGAAATTTTCGGACATATCAGACAACCCGTTGTTGGGTTGCTGCCCCTGAATTGGTAATTTTAAGAAAATTTTGCAGTTTTTGGTTTTTATTTAACGGTTTATTTCTTTCTTCCTCTGTGATATTTTTCCTGGGGATAATTTGTCACAGTATTTTTTTTCCAGACGTGGTATTTCACAGGTAGGTTTTATCCAGATGAGTGAAATTCTATCTGTCTTATGCGGATAGTATTTACCAGTATATGTCCTACTGTCTACTATGTAAGGTACTCGCAATCAATATATACATGGCCATAATTATAAATGTTTCACCAAGGTAGAACATATTTGCATAATTTATCAATCAAAGGGAGGTAAATATGAGCCATTTATATCTTACAGATATTATATTCCAGAATCTATTTCATAGTGAAATTTTTCCTTTATTCTTAATTTTTTTTTTTTAATTTATATAAAAAGATTACTTAAAACATGATTTATAAAAAAAACTATATTTCTACCTTTACTTTTTTATTTGTACTGAGATCTGAAAACAACTCACTTTTACCTGTATTTCATATATTAAATTGATCATGATATTATTTCACAATTAAGATCTGTGAAATTACTTCTGGTTTTGTTTCATATGTTTCATGATATTTGTCTTTTAAAAGAATGATATTTACTTTAATATTTCAGGATATTATTTTCAATTATAATCCTTGAAATTATTTCCCATTATAATACATTTATTTGATTTTTTATTTATTAATTTAGCTTATATTCAAATACACTATTATTAGTACATAGTATTTGCAAAGATTAAGTTTTTTTTATTAACTATTCAAAATTTAACTTCCCAGATAGAATTTCACGGCAATTGATAATATATCACAGTGAAATATTTTCCTCCGGATAAAAAAAACCAACAACTTTTGTAACAATTTTCCCCCAGATGATATTTCATCCGGATAGAATTTTGCTTTACACTTACATGTATCTTCGATATTATTATAGATAGATATAAACTGTAAACAGCAATAATGTACAGCAAAGTAAGATCTACAAATAAGTCAACATGACCAAAATGGTAAATTGACCCCTTAAGGAGTTGTTGACCTTTATAGTAAATTTTTAACATTTTTTTGTAATTTTTTGCAATCTTTTACAAAAATCTTCTCATCTGAAACTACTGAGACAAATTAAACCAAACTTGGCCACAATCATCATTAGGGTATTCAGTTCAACAAATGTATCCGATGACCCTGCCTACCAACCAACATGGCCGACATGGGGTAAAATGCAAGTTTTGTCTATTATTTTTTGAACCGTTATAAATAGAGAAAATCTGAAAGGAGGAAAAAGTTCAGAATAATGAGCTCTTCCAATTGTTCATATACGTCAAAACTGTTGGACCAATTCTTATAGGAGTTATTGCCCATAAATGACATATTTTACCATTTTTTTTTTCATTTCTGCCTATTATCATGAAAACTATGATATTCAGAGAGAAACATTTTTTCCGTTATGTCTTATATGATTTCAATTATAATAGATAAATGAACACAAAAACGATCAGCAAGGTAAGATCTATTAAAAAGTCAAATTTTGCCGATATAGTTAGTAGACTGTCACTCTTAATAGGAGTGATTGCCCTTAAATGAGGATTTCTTTTTACCCTCTTTTGTGTTTTGAGCAAAAACTAAAGAAGATAGAGAGAACCTAAACAGACTAAATGATCAGTAATACAAGATCAACAAAATAGAGATTTTTTTCATGAAGTCTATTCTCGTCTACAATGTTGGAGAGTGTCCTTTGTTTGATATGCACATAGACCAAGGTGAGCGACACAGGCTCTTTAGAGTTTTGATATCCCTTTGGTATCTACATAGACCAAGGTGAGCGACACAGGCTCTTTAGAGTTTCGATATCCCTATGGTATCTACATAGACCAAGGTGAGCGACACAGGCTCTTGAGAGTTTCGATATTCCTTTGGTATCTACATAGACCAAGGTGAGCGACACAGGCTCTTTAGAGTTTCGATACTCCTTTGGTATCTACATGGACCAAGGTGAGCGACACAGGCTCTTTAGAGTTTCGATATCCCTTTGGTATCTACATAGACCAAGGTGAGCGACACAGGATCTTTAGAGTTTCGATATCCCTTTGGTATCTACATAGACCAAGGTGAGCGACACAGGCTCTTTAGAGTTTCGATATCCCTTTGGTATCTACATAGACCAAGGTGAGCGACACAGGCTCTTTAGAGTTTTGATATCCCTTTGGTATCTACATAGACCAAGGTGAGCGACACAGGCTCTTTAGAGTTTCGATATCCCTTTGGTATCTACATAGACCAAGGTGAGCGACACAGGCTCTTTAGAGTTTCGATATCCCTTTGGTATCTACATAGACCAATGTGAGCGACACAGACTCTTTAGAGTTTCGATATCCCTTTGGTATCTACATAGACCAATGTGAGCGACACAGGCTCTTTAGAGTTCGATATCCCTTTGGTATCTTCCGCCACTGTTTTAGATCCGAGAGAATTTTATATTGGCCAGGCCACTTACGAACCCCTGAACGAGTTGTTGCAATGATTATTTAACGTGTAGAGAGCGTGGGACTCGCCCTACATGTGTTGATAAGGTGTTTATATGGAGTATAGATTAACGTGTGATTTTAAGGTCAGAAATCATTTCATATAAGTTGGTAAAAAATATTAGAAAAAACCTCATTCATACCGTATTCAATACATGTGATTATATTAACCAATTTTGCAGTTTTTGGTTCATTGTGGTGTCATATAAGGTATAACAGGACAGCTATATTAACTACAGTAATACAAGGTCAACGATTATATCTTCTTTAAAGGTAGATGTTTAATGAATGTTCAGTTCAGCTGTTTTTTGATTTTTGAATTCACGGTTTTCTCAATTAAATTGCTGTTATATATTATCAGTACTTTAGGTTTACTGTTATCTGTTTGAGCAAATTTTAAAATAGTCAACCTGTTTAGCTTACTTGTTTTCACTTTGCATCCCTCATATGTTCGTCTGTCATCCGTAAACTTTTCTTTAAAAATTTCTTCTGATAATGGATTGAAACCAAAGTACGTCTGCTATAGGATGTCTGTTTATTATTGTTGTTCAGGTTGACATCTGACAAGGGCAATCATGGTCAGTGCAACAAGTTCCATCTACCCTGAGAATGTGGGGAACATCTGCCCATCTGCTATCATGAAAAATATAGGAGCTAGGTATGAAGTGTTAACTGCAAAAATTATCAACACATGGTTTATTTTTCCTGAAAATTTCATAAAATCTGTTGTCCTGTTTTGGAGTTATTGCTTTCAGATATACATTTTTATACAACCGCAAAATTTTTACGTTCACATTGTCAACTTTGTCGTTGTCGTCGTCCGAAGACATTTGGTATCCAGACCATAACTTGAGTATACATGTATGGATCTCTTTGAAATTGTACTACAAGGTTTCATTCCTCAAAAGGAAGGTTGGGATTGATTATGGGGGTTATCATGGCTCAAACTGTTTAAGAATTAGGGACCAAAAAGGGGAAAAATATGTTTCTGGACAATAACTTGAGTATACAAGTCTATGGATTTCTATTAAATTGTACCACAAGGTTCCATACCACAAAATAAAGGTTGGGAATGATTTTGTGGGTTGTGGCCCTAACCATTTGGGAAAAAGGAAAAACAACAATACTTTTTTAATACTTGTATAAATTGCTTATTTCTTGAGCAGTTTCAATGGGGTTTAATTCAAAGTCTTGAATTCTTGGGGTTCTTAAATATATTAAATCTAACTGTGTATTTAGATTTTAGATTTTGGACCCCGTTTTTAAATTGGTCTACATTGAGATCCAAAGGGTCCTAGATTAAACTTAGTTTGATTTAACCAGAAATTGAATTGAAGGTTTTTTTATATGCTGAATCTAAACATGTATTTAGATTTTGGATTTTTGGTCCCATTAAATTTTAAATGAAAAAAGTTTAATTTTGGACCCGTTGGATCTCAAATTGGTTCATATTGAGGTCCAACGGGTCAAAAATTAAACTTTTTTCATTTAAGGGTGTTCGCTACTCTGTTTCAAAATAACAAGCTTTTTAAAAGACTGTTACAAATTGATAGTATATAAATAAAGGAACTTGAAAAGCAGAAAAAAATGAAGGGTCCGTGTGCTTGTTTTTGAGATATAAGCCATTGAAAATTTGGCGGGAAATGATTCTCTCTAGATTTTTTTTATACTTTTAACATTGTCCGCTTTTCTCTTTTAAAAACTATCAAAAAATAATAAGGATTTTATAAGATTTTCAATTATGGCTTTTAAAACTATATGAAATAAAATTATGAAAAGAAAAGTAGGGGTTAGTGGACAAAAGTAATTAATGTCAAAACATGGATTAAACTAGAGGATTCCGAAAATTTGGCAAAAATTAAAAAACAAGAGGAGCAAACATCCTTAAAATTTAATTCTTGTGGTTCCTTGATATGTTGAATTTAACCATCCGTATCTAGCTGCAATGCGTAGCATTTCATTTTCATTGTCTCTGTTTCTTTTACAGTAATCATCCGAAAATGTGACTAAGAACGGACTATACGCTCAAGGGAGTATACAAAGTTAGGTATCTAGAATTGAAATTTTCACTTAAACTTACTAACACAGAGCCCAAAATTTAAAAAAAAAACTGTTTGGGGTCATCAAATTTTAAATGAAATTTGGAAAAGGTCTCACTGGCCCCGGTGAACCCACCAAGCGTGGGGCAAATAATTTCGTTAAAAAAAAGTTATATTTCAAGGAAACCAACCTTTTTTTCAAAAAGATACTAGTTTTAGTAACAGTGACCTTGAACCGATAGGTACCTTCTCCTATCCTTTATCTTCCATCTCTATAACTATCATTCCATTCATGTTGGGCAAACTCAGATTAATTACATTCTGGATCTTATCTTTTTCAAAAACCGAAAAGTTTCCATTTTGTGATGGTGATGGCTTTGAACTTTGACTTATTGACTTCCAAGGAAAGGAAACTAAAACTACATTACGGAAATTGTTTGTTTCTAATAAATTGGGATAGAAGGGTAGACAGGGGGAGGACAAAAGGATGGGCTGGCAATGTGATGACTATATGCCCCATGCACTTATTGCATGGGGGAGCTTAAAAACAGACAGTGTTTGAACAACAGTAAATTGATATCCTCAAATTTGTACATAATCATGCATGATCAGCCTAAAATTATGACTAAAAGAGAAACTTAACAAACTAAATATGCAATTCCAATTCAGATAATGGAAAAAAAAAAAAGAAAATTTCTCAATATCTAAACGAAACTTATAGCATCTGTGAACCCTAAACACAGAGACCGACTTAACTTCGCCATACGTATCATGAATAGTATCCAACTACTACGTGTACTTACTCAAATTTCTTTTCAGTCAGTCAAGATTATCAGGTTTATCTTGTGTTATATTGTAGACAATTATAAAATATACATATTAATCAAAAGAATATTACCTTGTAGCCATTTTTTTCTATTTCCTCTCTTTACAATAAAAGAAGATGCGATATAAACAAATAGAACACTTTTCTGCTTATCCATTTACGACATACAATCTTTGATATGGAAATATTGTTGCATGTGTCACAAAAACTATACCGATTAAATGATTAATTAATAAGATGTCAAGGTCAGGTAAATCCTGTCGCCTCAAAATGACCAATTGTAAAGGTCAAATGAGGTGAACCCTGTAAAACATGCATGTATTTTTTCAACCAAATATAACCTATTATTCCTTAAATTAAAAAAAGTAGTAGACCTCACACCTTGATAATACAATTTGTTTATTTAGTCTTTAAATCAAGGTCAAGGACAACTGTTACAGAACTACTTCAGATCATTATGCATCTATGTACCGATTACTCATCCGTTCCGTATTCTGAAAACAAAAGACACAGTGATTGAACAATAGCTATATAATTATCCTAGATGTTATGAAATTTGTACATAATCATGCATGATCAGCCTGAAAATGATTAAAAGAGCAACATAACAGCTAAATATGCAATTCCAATTCAGATTATGGAAAGAAAAGAACATTTCTCGATATTCAAAGAAAAAACTTTGGAGTCATGCTGGTGTTATTCCGAAATAGACATGATACATATATTTAGCTGCTGCTAAAATTGATGAAAAGCTACAACTCTATCTAGTCACTGAGAAGTGCTACAATTTTTATATATAAGCAGCACATAAACAGTAACAAGAAAGGCTGTTAACATGTGAAATTTAAGACAGCAGTAACTTATCATTAGTGGTTGCACTGTCAAATGACCAAAAAAAAAAAAAAAAAAAAAAAACAAGCATGTTAACTGAAAATTTGCAAAGGTCAAGGTACATTTTGTGGTTTATTTGGACCTGAGAATTTGCCAAAAAAAAGAGACTGTCAGCGTGACAGCAAACCGGATTTTCCTGCAAAGGTCGAACCCTGAACAGTTGAGCAAGTATGACCACAACATTTAAGCTTGAAACAGCTCTGAACTTCGATTGTGATTGAATATTTGACACAGAATAGGTTTGTGACACAAAATTAATGTGGTCAAAGAACTGAACAAAATTTGAAATTGGACATTTACCTATTATGGTCCAATATCCAATATCTAAGTACATTGTTAGAATAAGTATATCAAAGAACCCCAAGAATTCAATTTTTGATGAAATACTTATTAATTACACCATTTCTGTTTAAAGGGAAATAACTCTACATAAACAAGAAACCAAATGACATAGAAATTACTTATTAATTACACCATTTCTGTTTAAAGGGAAATAACTCTACATAAACAAGAAACCAAATGACATAGAAATTACTTATTAATTATACCATTTCTGTTCAAAGGCAAATAACTCAATATAATTTAATAAGAATCACTTTGCTACTAAAAGGTCTACAAATCAACAACGAAAACAGCTAAAATCGTGAAAATTGAACTTGACATTCATTTCGCCCGCCCACCCGCCGTACATCCCCAAATCAAAAACCGATTTTTCCTTCGAAAATCCGGTTAATAAAACTGGCCACTAAGTTGGCGGATCGTCCTGAATTTGCATGAAATATTTGCTACTGTACGTAAAGCAAACAACAATCAATAAATGATTAATCTATAAGTTGTTAGCCAGTATTTTACTCATAACAGGTAATGGAAACATCTGGTTTCAGCCATTTTCATATATATGGACAAAAAATCCTTATCAAAATACTTCTTTTATTTCAAGCATATATTTTCAAGTTTTGAAATTTGAAAAAACAAAAAAGTATCATGGAAATGATATTACTAGAGTAAGATATATCTTGTATTGTGTTAGGAGTAAATACATTTCTATTGTATAGTCTCCAACTTGTATATGTTTTGGATTTTTCAGCAGTATTAGCACGTCTCAGAACAGACTAAAATTTCCAAACTGCTTCTCCATACAAGTCCGAAATCTGCCGTTATATTTCATTTTTAAGTGTTTTACTTTGTCTTCTGTGCACTTAACTTGAGCAACCATTATATGCTTTCTGCAAAGATAACAAAATCTTGTTATAACCATGTGAAAATTAATGGATAGAAAAAATTTAAAAAATTACATAGGTAAAATCGCTTGAACTTTAATAAATCTGGTCGGTAAACATAAAATTATAACCAAAATTATAATTAAATCATTAAAAAAGCTCAATTGAAATCATGATATTGAAATAAACGGAGAGGCTGCCTATTTCCTAATCGTTTGGATTAATTTTTCAAGTTGTGTCCAGTCATTGCAATTACACCTTCTTGATAGACATGAACGGTGGGTTTAATGTATGCATATAAATCTTATTTAAGCCAACCACATTGTGTTCCTATACAGTCAAGCAGGGATCTTGACCATGTAGTGTTAGTTGTCTTTGTTTGCTCATCTTTATTTTTAGGAGGAGCTGGACCATACCCCATCTGGCAGGTTGTCCCCAACATGCTCAACATAAACATGAAACTTAATACTAGTAAATAGGCTGCTATTTCGTTGTCTTGTTTGAATTGTTTCACATTCTTCATGACAGGGCCTTTTATAGCCTACTATACAGTGTGGGTTTTTTCTCATTGTTGGAGGCTGTACAGTGGCTGACACCCACTTCATTTGAAAGCTGGTGGACATTTGTCTCATTGGCAATCATACTACATCTCCTTGATTTTATAATAATTAGACAAAGACCACAATATCTGAATGTATATGAATAAATACAAGCAGGGCATAAATGACACAATTATCACAAACGTATCAATATTGAAAGATGTGAAAATTATGTAAAAAATAGGAATCGGAGTAGTTGAATTAATATACAATCCAGTATAAAAAACAAAGAAATTATGAGTCTCTCCAAGTATCTGCAAAATGGAAAACAGAAGTAATTACTGTAAATTCAGAAATTATATATATTATTGATAAGGTTAAATTTTGCTGATTATCATTGTCTTTTTACAGTTTTTATCTTTTACTATAGCCCTCTTCCAAAAATAAAACCTGAACACAATGAGCAAAAGGTTGCCAATTCAGGACAATGAGAGGAGTACACTGATTGTTTAGGCCACTTTATCTTATTTGCAGATCTTGTCTCTTTGATCATATTCGCTTTTCAGTAACTATAACTTATAGTGTTCAAGATTATAGCAAAAAACAAAGCAAAGAAGGGATAAAAAATGTCTTTCAAGGGCAATTACTCCTATAAGGAATCGACTTACGATTTTCGCCATAATGACTTACTTCTTAACTTAGTAACTGATCCTTTCTGTCATTTAGAGTTTCTCTCACCTTACTATAATTTTCAATAAAAATGCCAAAAATCATAAAAATCGTCATTCAGGGGCAATAACTCTTACATGGAAAAGTTAAAAATTCTAGCCTTTTTATTAATTTGTAGATCTTATTGTGTTGAATAATTTTGCTATTTTATGTTTCCGTTTCTGTCTGTAAACAAAACATGTTGGTCTTTTATCAAAGTCAAGTTTGCTCTAATTGCTTAACTTTAAGATAAACCCACAAGTATGTTTTAGCAAATCCAGCCATGTGTAAAGGATCAAAACCCCGCATACAAATTTCAAACTATTGATTCCCTAACTGTTAGGTCAAGTTTGGTATATAAAATTGTGTCTAGTAGTTTCAGAGACTGATTTTTCAGTTTTGAAAATTTTTGATAACTGACGGACAGACGATGGGAAGGATGCCAACGACGGAAAAATAACAAAACATTAAAAATGCACATTACTTAAAAGACTAAAATATGGGCCAAATGAAATACCATAAGTTTGTAATTTGTCATCATAATAGAGAAAGTGTGTTCGAATTACAATGTATTAGATAAAGGCCGAATTATATGCAAATCTATTATTTTTTTAAATAAATGCATCTACTCCTTGAGACTCAAAATCTGACACCCCAAGCGACACATAATCTTTTTAATGAAAAGTTAGTGTGAAAACCAATAAATTGTAACTAAGAAGCTGGCATTTGGTTAAATTCCATGATTGGAATTCATTTCTATATAAATTATACGGGAAAAAATTGTAAAAGTAGTTTTTTATCCTGAAACTTGCATATGAAGCCTCAACATCTGCAACACGGAAAACTAGGGAGATGTGTTGGAGAAAACAGAGCACTGAAAACGTCTACTCCTGGAAAGAATGGAAATAGATTATGGTTCGGTTCCTTCCGTGCAATACATTATTTGGTACTAACAATTCTCAAAAAAGAAATTTGATACTTGAAGTAACCTTGCTCGTTTTTCACCGCTTCAAAACCGCCATCCCTTGTTAAACATAGCCGACACCCCGCATGTGGCGTTCTACACGGTGCAAACGATTCGAACAGTGTACTGCAAAAAAAATCTATAATGAGGATACAAAGGAACAATAAAAAACAAGTCGAATTTGACTTTTAAAAATGAAAGCACCGTGGCAAAACAAAAAACGATGAAAGACAAACAATAGTCTACAAAATTGAATATTGATTAACAATAACCCCAACAAAAAAATGGGTGAACTCAGATGATACAGAACGGAAATTTGGCGGTTCCTGCTCCCTTAGGCACACCTATCCATATACTATGACTATAGAATATCCTTCAACAACATGGCCAAAGATTTTACAATTTATCCGCAAATTTGTATATCTGATTCAGAGTTCACAAAAAGTGAACTAAACTCGAAACTACCTCAGACCAAGTTGATCATATTGTTTGTACCTTTCTTATCATACGAATCCCGGCTTGAGTATTCTTCAAGTACCCATACATCCTTAAATTTCATTTTTTATTCTGGGTGAAGAAGGCTTATGACACTTCAAATCTATAAAGTGTAATATTCAATTCTTACGAGCATTATGAATTGAAAAAAAGTCTAACATCAGTTTATCGTTAAACAGGTCACACATTAAAAATATCATATTTCAATATTAATGTTATACTCCCAGATTGGCTCTTCATATACTATACTATGACTCTAGATTATCCTTCAACAACATGGCCAAAGATTTTACAATTTATCCGCAAATTTGTATATCTGATTCAGAGTTCACAAAAAGTGGTGGCGGCTGAGTCCGAAGGTTTTGACCACCATAATTTTGCAATTTCAATATTTTGCAGTAGAATGATTATAATGAGGACCAGCAGATTTTCTTCAAGGACCACAAAGGAAAAAAATATTTCGAGAACTCTGCTGATTGCCGACATGCACCGTTCGAATGGCCACTGGTTGAAAACCAACAACCTTCCGGAGCACCTACCTAATATTAAACCTATAGAACAAAATTTGATCAAATGATGGATATTTGATTGAAAAAATGCAACAACATACAGAAACAAGAATTTTTTTTTGAAAGTCAGTGTTGAAATTATTCACCCCTTATTCACCTTTTCAATGGAAAACTAAATTCTTTTTCTCTTCTCTTAAACAATATGATTTAGTTCCAATATAGATCTATTTGTTTCAAGACATTCAGAATAAAAAAAATATATACTGAATAGACACATCTCTCCCCTCTCCCCCTAAAAAAAGAAAAAGAAAAAATAAGAATGGTCGGTGGCTAAGACTCCTTAATGAAATTCCACTATACGATTATTCATTAACTTTCCATTAAGACTCTGTTGTCAGTGGAAGCACAAAACCAGAGACATATATACTATATATATATTGGCAGTATAAACAAGCATCTTCGAAATGCACCATGGGTAATCACACAAAATATCGCGCCGCATAACACATTATAAGTCTATGCAAAAGTCCACGAGATTTCCAGAGGCGGATTTAGGGGGGGCAGAGCAGTTCCCGTCCCCTCTTTTGTGGTAAAATTTGGTTGATTATATCGTGGTTTATATAGGGAATCACTGAAGAATGACTGGAGCGGGTCCCTTCTTAGGCAGTCAGTGGGCCCCCTAGCTTCTGAGACCTTCTGACAATTTCTGGATGTGCCACTGATTTCACTTGAATTTTTCTTACTATACAAATCCATGGTATAAAAAAACATAGCCGGAAAAGGTGGTGTAGAGTGGCCTTCGTGGAATCAAGGTTAGGCGTATTTTTTTTGCGATTTGATTTTTTGTGGGGTCAAAAGAAAGTCGTAATCTAAATGACGCTCAAAGGGGTAAAATTAGTAAGTTTCTTTTGATCTAAAAATCGCTTAAATTTTCGAATACACAGCTATACCGGAAATATTACCGTTTTTGTTCCGGAGCTTATTGTAGTTTATCTTACCAACAACCCAAACGAATAAAAACAACAATCGAATAATATGTTAAATAGGTAATCTTTAATTTACAAAAAATGCCAAAATTACTTGGTTTGTGTGATATTTAACATCTATACAAGCTTTTTAAACCACTGTCATCTATTGCACATGTAAACACGAAATGCATTTTCCTTCCTATTCACATTTGTACATGTGCAAACTTATGTAATTTCCGAGCTACAAATCAAATCAAATAATTTTATTGGTGTAAATTCCAATACAGGAATGATACCAGCTGACATTTACAAAATACAAATACAAAAATAGACAAAAATAAATAAATACAGAGACATATTTTCTCAATGTTACAATGATAAGAGACATGCACATATTTTAAAATTTTTATATCTACATTGACATATTTTCTCAATGTCACAATGATAAGAGACACATACATGTATTTTAAAATTTTTATATCTACATTGCGTGGAGGTGTTATTCATACTATATTATTAATGCAAGCTATTACAATAAGCTTTAATACTACAACAGTTCTTAACAACATTATATGTTTGCTTAAAATGAATGTTCAAATCATACATTGTACATATCGCTTATTTCAGCTACACATACAGTACAAATGTCAGTATCATTACTTTTCAAAATGAAACTAAATTTATCTTGTTCAGACATATTAACAAAAGATGGAACTAATATTATCACTTGAATTACAAAAGAGTATATTTCTATTAAATTCTAACTCTGTACATTTAATGAGGAAATGGAATTCATCTTCAATTCCATCCTTGCAAAGTGGACAAATTGTCTGTTGAACTGAGCAGCACGATCAGAGCTGAGACTATTATACTATGTGTTATACTAATCTCAGATCAGACATTATTAACTCAATAAGCCTATAGAACTTATCCTCCTAACGAAATACATGATATAGAATATTTGTTCCAACAGGAATAGATATTATGACATTGTTTATAACTAAGTTTCCAGTGAACTTCTACAAATATACGTTGACACTTTAAAATTGACATTTTTCAAATGAAATTTAAGTTTTTGTGTTAAAATTAAAAATGTGAACATGATGAAAGTGATGTCTAAAACTTTACAGAAAAAACCCAATGTAAAAATGCAAAAGAAAAAGAAAAAAAACAAACTATAGGGACAGATCAATTAATCAGCCAGCATAAAAAAAAATACTATATGTTTAACATTTCAAGATATAATTAACTTTTTTTGGGTTTTTTTTTTTTTTTTGCATTTGCATTTGCATTTGTGAACATTTATTGCATACAGTTATATCCACTACACTTATTTATGTTTGTAAAATGCATTGAAATTAACAGTTATTTTACATGGGTTATAAAGCTGAAACTTAATTTTTCCTTAATCTGGACTTAGCATTAGACGATAGAATTGGTTAAAATTCAATAAGAAAATTACATGTCATAAATATACTTCCAAAATTTCAAATAAAAGTAGGGGGTCCCAGCACAGGCACTTGTCTCTGATTTTTTTCGACCTATATACTTAAAAATAACACCTCTGAGACAAGTGCCTGTGTGTCACAGGCTTATTTTCTTTATTTAAAAAAACACAAATTGTCCTATCAGATTCAATATAGTTATCTGCCCTTGATTTTAAATGATTTTTTTTTTTTGTAAATACACTTAAGGACACTTAATTTTTTGATAGTTTAATCTTTAAAAATTCAACCTTTAAATGTTATTTTTTTTCTGTTATATACAGTCCGCCAAAAGTTTAGCACTACCTATTTTTATTGCATCAAATTGTTTTCATTTAAAAAAATCAGTTAATTCTCGAAAAAGAGAAAATATTGATGTAGCAATTTTGCTAACATTTACCATAAACAAACCGTAGACTTAAGTTTGTTCACGTATGCAGGTTCTATGCATTTGAAATTTGAATTCATAAAAATACTGAAAATTACACAAATCAGAAACGGATTTTAAGTTTCACTGTGATTTTATTTTTTTACAACAATTAATCACCCAATATCATTAAAAGTCTCTACAAATAATCTTTGGTATGTTCTGCAAATTCAATGTCAATATTTGAGTCAATAGGATGTGTAACACCCTCTCTTCCGGTACAGTTCCATATCACGGAGTCTCATACTCTGTACAAGCCTTCTGAACTTTAGTTGAGCAAATTTATTCCATTCAGCAACAATTGCGCTTCTTAAATCGCTAAGATTTTGCAACGGTGGATCTCTGCGATTGAGATTTCTGCCAATGGCATCCCAGACATGTTCGATAGGCTTCATGTCTGGAGACATGGAAGGCCAAAAGATAGTGTCAATGGCTTCTTGCTCTTTGTACTCTTTGTACTCGGTTACAATCCTTGTACTGTGTGGTCTAGCATTGTCGTACATGCACAAGGGTCTTGAAGTAAGTGGAGGATTATCAAAATGAGGGACTACAATGTTTCTAAGCACCAAATCCCTGTATGTCTGTCCGTTCATGTTACCCTGCAGAATATGCATACCCACCTTACAACAGCATGAGAAGAAACCCCATACTGTAACACCACCAGCAACGTATGCAGTCGTTGGGCAAATGTTGTTTTTGGTCATTAGCAGTTTTATTTCCACGGCAAACTCCTATTCTGCCGTCTATTGATCGTAAGAGAAACTGACTCTCATTTGACCAATGAACATTTTGCCAGCTTCTCATGTTCCAGCATCGATGGTCATTAGCCCTTTGAAACCTGATTATACGGTGCCTGGCTGTTAGGGCAGGTCTCTTGACAACATGACATGCTCTTAGGTAGCCTCTAGGAAGTCGACGGACCAATGTTCGAACACTAACATGACCACCTTGACACCAGTGATGTCTAAGTTGTGGGGCAGGAGTAAATGGGTTGGCTTTAGCCCAACCAATAAGGAGTCTGACAATGACGGTGTGTTTAACATTGAAATGGTTACCTATGCAACTAGTGCTCCTTCCGGCATTTGACATGTCAATTGCTTGTCAAGGTTCAGTCACATATAACTTACCCCTTGCCATATTTTACAGTGACTTGGTGAAGGTCAAATTTCACCTGTACGCGGGGCAGTAGGAAGATGATTTAAAGGCATCCAAACAGTGTATTCGAAAAAGTGCAGTTGACCTTTAATAAAAAATTGCTTGGCGTGTTGATCGGAATTTAATTTTTTGGTCGTAATGAATTTTCTTGGTGTATGTTATAGGCAATTCATAACACCAAACATAAATATTTTTTTCTCTATAGTTAAAATAATATTGCCAGTTATATTTAGGTGATGCTTAACTTTTGGCAGACTGTATATATTGCAAGGAGTGATTTATAATATAAAAATAGGGAGATGCTCATGAGGTATAATTGCCAATTAGACAACTATTTACAAGAGTCCAAATGATGTGCATGTAAGCCAAAAAGTATAACAAAATTACTGAACTCCAAGGTAAATTAAAAAATGGTCCATTGAAACTGACAAAATCATACCTGAGACTTTATCAAACAACGGAACGGAATGGAAAACAACTGTCATAAAAGTGGTTTAAACTTCCAAAATAAATTTCTATATTTAGCAATAAAAGTTAGTAAAAAAATGATTTCAGTCATGAAATATTACAATATTACTTATTTTTTGAAAACTTAGAAATCTCTGCAAATTCATACATATGAAAGCAGCTGGAAAATGTACGCTACATAAAAAGGATCTAACTGAACATCCCCATCAATAAAAGTTATGAAAAGGAAAAGAAAAGTTACCCCAGTTGTCATTGCTCTTACTCCTAAATACCAACAGCTTAGTGCAAGTTAGTGGAGCCAAGTGTGCATTTAATAAATACCATGTTTAAAGTCTTTGGTTTGATTTGGCTAGAGATCAAACTCACAATCTCCTACACATTAGGTTTTCTTTCGGCACCCAAGCATCTGACATCAATAAAAACTGGTCCCCACGATGTAACCAAGAGTGCTGAAATTAGGGTTGATCACCATCAATCAACCAATTCTCCACATGAGAGGAGCATGCTAACTCAATACCATTGAGGTAGTTACAGAGGCATAAAACCAATGCCAAATACTGTAAATTCAGAAATTATTGCGAGGTTTTTATTAATGCGAATAATGCGACTGAATGAGTATCGCAATAAGAATTCGCATTCTTATATCTGATACATACAACTGTTTGCACTTTTTCCTGAAATCGCAATAATTAAACTCGCGTTTCATATATGATAAATTCATAGACATTTTACAAGTTTCACTCAAAACATTGGCTTGTCAGGCCCCCCTTTCAAAATCCTGGATCTGCACCTTGAACATGCTTGCAAAATGCTTTATATCTACAAATTCGTATCTTAAGTCATAGATATTGCAACTTTTTATTAATTAAAAAAAAATATTTAAACTCTATTCACAACCAATGTAGCTAGGTGACATGAATGTGGGTTATACTACTTTAACTGGTGCTGTCATATGTAAAATTGCAGGCTTAAACAACTCATTGAGTCAGTTGTTAATGTCAGCTTTTGTGTCCCATGTAAACATGGTAAAGATGACAGAATTGCAGATAAAAGGTTTTCATTTTTGTGTAACACTGATGATATTGATACAATACAAAATACATTTAAACTTTGTCATCAGAGTTATTTCCCTTCCTTCACGATCAATTACACTTGTTAGGAAATAAAGGTGAAAGTTTTTATTGACACTTCTGTTCGTGAATCATGACAACATTTGCAGGCAGCTGCAATATTCATGATATTTTTTTACTAGATATGTAACCAATATTAATGGCTATTATAAACTCTGTTGAATTTACTGCTTTTTACATTGCTCTTAATTTGCAGTTAAATTTTTTTAAATGCTTCAAAGAGATATACGTGTTTTCGGGCAAATTAATGTTGATTATTCAGAATTTATTCCTTTCAATTTGGTAATCTCTGGCTTGCTCACTACTTTATATGAATAAAAGAAGATGCGATGTGTATTCATCTATAAATAGTTATTAAAGAATTAAACAGAGACTTAAGACCAAAGATGTGCTATAAAAACAAATTCTTTAAATCATTGAAAACCTTCAGATTTGACAATAGACTTTTTTGCCTAAGTCTACTTTTGTGAAATAAGTCTATATCTGAGGCCAGTACTTCATATACTCAATATCTTTACTTTACATAATAATACTAATTTATCTATTTTCATAATTATCAAGTCTTTTTGACATAATTGAAATTAAATCCTATAAGTATGATAAGTAAGAAATCCCTTTGTTCTACTACAAATGTAACTTACACTTCCCAAATCCTTAATTCTAGATGTCGTTTTACCCTCATGGAATTATATAATACATAAGTTTAAGCCTATCTAATATTGTAAAGATCTATATGTACAGGTCATACATCAGGTTGTCTGCATATTGATGATGTAAAATATCAGCTGTGAGTCACAGTATGAATATTTTTGTTGAGTAAGCGAAGCGAACAAGTTCAAAAAAGGCTTCATATTTTGTAAGGCAGCTGATATTTTACATCAGGTTGTCTGCATATTGATGATGTAAAATATCAGCTGTGAGTCACAGTATGAATATTTTTGTTGAGTAAGCGAAGCGAACAAGTTCAAAAAAGGCTTCATATTTTGTAAGGCAGCTGATATTTTACCATATAGATATGCAGACAACCAGATTATAGATTTATTGGTTTGTATTTGCGTACTTTGCATGAGAGAAACAAATGTTTTCTTGGTTTTACCAGCAAACCGGAAGATGAATTGATATGTTAGGGTCAAACTTATCAACGTCGGTTCATACATTATGACGTCGCTGATAAGTTCGGGTCAAATTTATTAAGGCCAGGTCAACGTATTTGACGTCATAAAGCCTTGATATGCAGTTTTATTAAGAGCTGAGCAGAGTGATATAGACAGTGGGACGACCGATAATAATAATTTATCAAGTAAATTATTTCTTAAGCTAGTGTTAAATATCTTTACAAAATACAGAAATATAAGAATTATATTAACATTCTGACATCTATAATATACTGGATATATACAATAGTTTAAAGAAAACAAACTGAAATTAGAAATATGGGCCATCTCTGTTTTAAACAATGTGTTGATGCTTTTTTATATGCCCGTTTACGGGACGTATTATGGTATACTGTTGTCCGTCTGTCCGTCGTCAACATGTCGGACATTAACTAAAAAATGCTTTAACCAATTTGCATAAAACTTTGGTGAATTGTTTATATCTATTGACGTGAGCTCCCTTTCATTTTTTTATAAAATTTAGATTTTACGTTTCCGAGTTATGGGGTTTTATTCATTAAAAAAATGGGGATTTTCCAGTTTTCGGACAATAAGTCAAGAATCCTTTCAGCAACTTGCAAGAAATTGTGTTGAATTGTTTATATCTATTGACATGAGCTATCTTTCAATTTTTATAAATTTCAGATTTTATGTTTCCGAGTTACAGGGTTTTATTCATAAAAAAAAGGGGGGATTTTCTAGTTTTCGGACAAAAACTCAAAAATGCTTTAAGCAATTCTTATGAAACTTTGGTGAATTGTTTGTATGTATTGATGTAAGCTCCCTTTAGAATTTTATAAATTTTACATTTTACATTTCTGAGTTATGTGGTTTTATTCATTAAAAAAAGGGGTGATTTTCCAGTTTTTCGGACAATAACTCAAAAACGCTGTCACCAATTCTCATGAAACTTTGGTGAAATATTTATATCTATTGATGTAAGCTCCCTTTTTATTTTCATAAATTTCTAATATGACATTGAGAATTAATTGAACTTTATTTGTTTATAGTCTGACAACAGATTTACTAAGTATTGCACAACAGCAAGAAATCTTTAATTGAATATAAATTCAATTCATATAACCAATTTCAAGTTCTTTGACTACATTTATTCAGAAACCTGTATGTGTCAAATATTTAATTACAATCCAAATTCTGACCTGAATCAAGCTTGAATATTGTGTCCATTTTTGCCCCAACTGTTCAGGGTTGGACCTCTGTGGGTGTATCTAGCTGCGCTCAGTTTAGCAGTTTTTATTTATATTTCTTTTACTTCCATCCCATATTAAGTTAAAGTTTTGGTTTAAGGTAATTTATCATGAAGTTGTGAACACATCATCTTGAAACATATTTATTTAAAATGTATGTCAAATTAATGTTTTATCTAAAATTTGCAGTTTAATGAACATATATAAATGTGATAGAGGAATGAGTTCCATCTGTATCTGTATTTTTACATTGAAGATACCAATTCTGGCTTTTATTCAACGGGAGATCTAGAGAAAGCATCTATTGACAGTGTTGGAGATCAATGTTTTGAAACTCTTGACTGACTTAGCGCATACATTGTCTTCTTTCAGCTAGTTCTAATGAATTACAGTCTTTATGAAGAATGAGTTCTTAAATTGACACATATTCTTGTTTTAGCTAGTTAACTGCTTTTAAAGTCTTGCATTGATTTTTTTGTATACTTTCAGGATGTGAAAGAAGATCTGTAAAGCATTGAAATGAACTGATTATACAGCAAATTATTTTGAAATAAAGAATAAGAAATAGAGAAAATGTCAAAGAAGTTTGCATCAAAGAAAAAAAGAGGGAAAGCTTTTGGTAAATTTGGAAATGTGTAAGTAGATTTCCATGCCATAAGTTTTGTGGCTGTGTCATTTGCTTTTACCCTACATCCATTTTATTGAATAATGTTTTTTAATATAACTTAGGATTTATATTTAGATATTATATTTCCATGGGTTTGTCCATTACCAAGGGAATTTTATTCTAAATATGTGTTGTATAAAATATATACTTGTAACACTCCCTTTTAACAGTTAATTATAATGTAACAAATAATAAAAGCTTCTTATAATTTATAGGGCCAGATGGCAGATTATATATACTCATTTTAGGTATTTCACAAAGAACAATTATAGACCTCAGCTTGGCTAATTAGTCAATATTCAATATACCAGTCCTTTTTTTGGAAATGACTGCCCTTTCCATATACATGTACTGTCACATGACTCTGGGTGCCTTGCATTAATTGTAATTTTTTTTTTTTTTCATCCCTACATATAATAGTCAGAAGATGTGGTAAGATTGCAAATGAGACAACTCTCCTAAAGAGACCAAATGACACAAAAATTAACAACTATAGATCACTACGTCCTTCAACAATGAGCTAAATCCATGCCGCATGTGGCATCAATAATAACATTAATGTTTCAATGTCAAATGTTCCATCGCGACTGCTTAAATACTACAAAGTGATGATAGCAATATACTAAATAAAGTATTATCTAATTGAATAAGTTGGTAAGAGCCTATTTCAGTAATTATTAAGTTTTACAAGTGCAAAGAGTTACCTACAATACATGATCCTGCCCTACATGTCTGATTGATTGATTATTGGTTGCTTAATGTCCAGTCGTGTCCCTATATGTCTGTTTTGGATTCATTTCCGATTTATTTAATTGTGTAAAAAATGTGTTGATAATTGAATATTTTCTTCTAGTTACATGTAAAATGTTTCCAGGAGTAACAATGTTTTTGTTTGCATGAGATTGGTAGAAAGCTAGTTACACTGGATAATTTGAAGGGGTCATGTTTAATGTTGTCTGTATAATAATCATTTCTTGTTCAATATAATGTTTTCATGAATAAAAGAAAAGTAATCTTACATTCATAATTTACATTTTTTATGCACAGATCCAACACTGATTCTATTGAAAATGGTCTGAGTTTTGAAAAAGCTTGGAATACTTTCAAAAATGTTCAACTCGAGCATATTGCAGCTAATTCAGCTGAAACAAGTATACCAGGAAAAGATGAACAGAATAAATTGTCAGTAACATTAAAAAAATCTCTAAAAGCTGTGGAGAAAAATTTTAGTTCTTGCTTGAAATAAGCTACTAATTACTTAATTGCATTTGGTTGTTGATACATTTTACTTTATTTTATACTTTAATCCATTATTTATTACACAAATGGAATTTATTTTCTCTAATTTTTGTGCTATTTTCACAATTCTTGAATGGTGTGAGAAAATATTTCTCCTCACTAGTGAAATATCTGTTCTTGGCAAATTATTTGTCGAAATTTAATTATAACGCCAAATTTTCTTGGTTTCTTCTGAATTTTCCGATTGTTACATCATGAAAAAAGGCGATCATGTCTGATGACGTCCCATATAAGGAAACAATTTTCTGCAAATCTTTGAAAAGGAAGGATAAAATCATTAGAGAAACAGATTTCACCACCATAACTCATGTATTTCTCCACTCTCAACAGTTAAATTTTAATTATTTAAAAACTCTGCAAGCCTCACGCTTTAAAGATTGAAATTTAACTGTCTCAGGTGGAGAAATATCGTAACACACTTGTTGGTGGAATCTATATTTCTTGTCTCATTTTTCTTTAGACAAATCAGTTTTGTTACAATTAGATTGGTTGTGAGGTTGCACTTAACTATTCTCCACTTTTAGCGACCTTGGATATATTATGGTGGACAGTTTGATTGGTAGAGGAAGCTATAGTGCCAATGGAGAAACACTAACCTTTGGCAAACAAACCTGTCAATTAAGATCAGAGTCAAATACACCTCTTTATGAGTATGGTTTGAACTTTCAACCTTAGAGTCAACAGGTGATCACCGTAAATGAACAACTCCTACGTTATTTGGTATCTGACAGAAATTTGTCTCATTGATATACTTAGGCCACTGAGGCTCGCCCTCATGACTGTCAATGTTAGTTAGTGCTCTATCAAAATAATTATTTTTCCTGCATTAGACATGGTAGAGAAAAAAAAAGTTATTTGTGTATACATTATAAAATTATATGATAAAACCTTTAGAAAAAAGTACTTGTGAAATATTCAATCTTGAACACTGTCCACTGAATAATATTTATAGAATAACTAATCGAAGAATTCAAATAGAGAAAAATATTCAACGAGTGACCGAACAACACATTAATTCACGAATGCGCGTAGTGCATGAGTTAATTATCAGTGTTGTTCGGTCACGAGTTGAATATTTTTCGATATTTGAATTCTTTGATTAGTTATTCTTTTTATTACATTGGCAAATGGCTTTTTAGTGAAATTAAAGTAGAAAATGTAAGGAACTATATCGTTTTCTACGCATTCACAATTTGTTTTGATCCGACGTTATCGACGTCTTGACAACGCCTATTGTTGTATGACGTCAGAGGAGTGAAATAACCACGTTTATTTCACATGTGAAATTATCGGTTTTTATTTCACTGGGAAATCAATGTAATTCATTGCAACCAATGTAATAATGATTTAAAATTGGTTTTAGTAGCTAAATACTTACTGGATGAACATGCCCATAGCTTCAAAGGTGGATGGTTTATATTTTTTGAAATTTTACGATACTGTTTAAAAATTCTGGTGGCAGTATGTGGCAGCATTGTCTTGACATCTATATAAATATATATATTAACTTTTCTTTAAATAAATATATATATATATAGATGTAGTAAACATAAAAGATTTATTTTTTAATCATTACAGAAATTAATTGTTGTGTTCAATTGACTTTTATTGATTGATTTAAAGTGTCTGAAACACTAATTGCCTCAAGTTTGTAGATGAAATGAAAATTGGAAAAAAACATCGGTTTTAACAAAACCTTACACTCAAATTATTAAGTTCAACATTGCCTAATATAGTTTAAATCTTAATTTTAGACAAAATTACAAAATTTATAAATTGGATATGTACTTTCCTGACGTGTAGTTTCTTCCATCAAATAAAACAATTCTTTTAATGTTAAACCAAAAAACTGCACAGACATATCACATCAATGAAATTATTCCCCTTAGACTCGAATAGACGAATCAGATATACTAATCGGTTTGTTATATCTCCCAAATGCAGCATTATGGATAATAAATTGACTATACAACATTTTTTTTTTTTTAATTTGAGAAAAAAAATTTCAAATTTTTCAGAAAAAGGGCTAATATTTAGTTAAAAGGCAACTTCTATTGATGAGCAATTTTCTGATCAACCTTTTGTTTGTGAGATTAATTCCATGGAAAATGGAGTTATTTCAGATGGATCAAAGTTACACTTTCTTCACTTTCTGGAAAACTATCAATCAAAATTTTGCTCTTTTGATCTAATAAAATTGAGAATGGAAATGGGGAATGTGTCAAAGAGACAACAAAACCAAAGAGTAAAAAAAACAGCCAAAGGCCATCAATGGGTCTTCAACACAACAAGAAAATACCACACCTGTAGGCGAACTTCAGATGGCCTCTAAACAAAAATGTGTACTAGTTCAGTGAAAATGGACGTCATACTAAACTCCAAAACATATAAATGACCTTAAATTAAAAAACATACAAGACTAACAAAAGCCAGAGGCTCCTGACTTGGGACAGGCGCAAATATAAACCAGTGCTCCTGATTGAATACTTTTTTATGAAATTCAAATTGATATTTTTAGCATTGCAAACTTGTTATTTCTGACATTACACTCCAAATGAGTAATTAAAATTCATTTGGACAAGTGTATGTAAAAACATATCATAGTGAGTGCCAAAGCAGTGGTCACTTAATAAATGATAATGTCCACTGCAATTGACTAAATTGTTATGAATGAAAACTGAACATACAGATTTTTCATTTGTGGAGCACATAGATAGATTAACTGTATCGATCTGATATGCTCAGAGCTAAAAGGTTGAAAAGCTAAAAAAATAGATAAAAGTAATTTAAGTTAATTAGTAATTACACATAACTAGTTAGGCAGAAGAAAAGGTTCTTTACCAGTTTACTGTAAATTCAGAAATTATTGTGAGGTTTTTATTAATGTGAATATTGCAACTAGGTGAGTATCTCAATAATAAGAACTTGCATTCTGATATCTTATACATATATCTGTATGTAGATTTCCCTGACATCACAACATTTAATCTCGCATTTTTGTCAAGTCTTAAAAAGTTGCAATAATAAATGCATGCAATTTCTGAATTTACAGTAATATGCATGTTGAAATGATGTCTTAATTAGTATAGAGATAAAGCTAAAACATGTTTGTAAGTACTTTTTTAATATGACATTTCAGTGACCTGTCCAACACTAATTCCGTTGAAAATGTTCTGAGTTTTGGGAAAGCTTTGAAATCTGTGAAGACCATTGAAAATGATTATACTGCAGCTAATACAAGTAGTCAAGGAAGTCTTGTAAAGAAGATATCATCTGTAACGTTAGAAAAGACACTTAAAACTTTGGAGAAATCAGTTTTCCCATGGAAGAGCTTATCTACTAACTACATAGCATTTGTTGAGGTAAAATACTGTTACCAGGAATATTTATTTGCTAATTATAAATATTTATAGATGAAGTTTTTTAAATGGCCTTAAAACAATGGTTATATACAGGGATTCATTTATTTACATGGATACAAATTTTCCTTGTGATGAAAATTATATTAATATATTTCATTACATGGTTTTGCCAAAGGCTGCATACAAGCCTATAAAAAATTTGTACTTCATTGAATGTTTAAAATCATTGTTTACCTATTACCCGAAATAAAAAAACCTAGCAAAATATGTTCTGATGTAAGTATGCAACATTATAGCCACTAGTCTGATGCCCCAGATTAGTAGAATTTTATTCGGGCTTGTAAGTATTGGCAAACATTTGTTTATAAATATAAGAAAATTTTCAGAATATTGGTCTTCAGACTAGTAGTAGGAAAATATTTTGGTGCAGACTGGATGTATGCACTTTTTGGTAAACTCAAATATAAACAACAGTCCTACCAAAAAAGATATTTGACATAAATCTTAGAACATGTACATGTATAATGCAAAAATAAGATGATGTGATATGATTGCCAATAAGATAACTTTCCACTGGAGACCTTATGAAGTAGAAGTAAGCAACTATAGTTCATGTTACAGCCTTCAATAATGAGCAAAACAAATACTGTATAACAGAGACATCTATTCTACACTATAAATGTCTCTGCCTATACCAAGTTATAAAAGGACATCCTAAGTTGGCAAAGCATCTTCATGAGTAAGGTAATGGTCATATATTTATGGAAAGATCTCGGGTTCTATAAGCAGCTTTTTGAAGTTTATTTCAAATACAAGAAATTTTATGGCTTTTAAAAAGAAAGATAAAAGATAGACTTTTGAAAATCAGAAATATTTGAGACAGATATCCCATAATGCCCTATGATTTCAAAATCTCATGATATACATTTCAGGATTTATATAATAAATTGAAAGATGTAAAGGAAAATGAACCAGTCCGTTTAAACTGGACTGGTTTAGAACACTTGACTGATGCTGTTTTTGGTTGCCTCCTTGAAAAGACTGAGTTACCAGGATATAAGTTTGTTATTGGAATAGTTCTGACTGGATGTAATCAGCTAACAGATGTTGGAATAAAATGGATGTCACAATGTTTTCCTAAACTAAAGGAGGTAAATTTGTATCAATTTGATTTTAATTAAATTTTGCAATATGAGGCTTTTTACAGACTTAATTCAACTTTTCATAAAATTTTACAAGGAGTATTTGCTACTTGATGATGTAAAGTTTACAACACTAATCATTAGATTTTATTGCAAAGTATTGAATCAATGAGATTTCAATTTTGACTTGTGACAGATGCTTACGAATCATAGTCATTTTGTACCATAACCATTTTGTACCACCCATTTTGTACCATAACCATTTTGTACCATATTGAAGATTATAATGTATACCATTTTGTACCATATCATCTTAAATATTGTTTGATAGATAAATGATATAGATTCAGATTCAATATTTTATTAGAGTCTCACCACATGTCACATGATAACATAAACATTAACATACATATATAAAACTGACAATAAAAAAACATATATATAAGCTTAAGAAATAGACATATACTAGTACCACGTACTCTAAAAAGAATTTTGAGAGACTATTAGAATTATTATGTACAGTATGCTTTACATAATTTTAAAATCTATACAAGTATATATAATATTTTATACATTTCATTATATAAATACAAACATTTCCTCACTAAACCATTTACATAAAACACTAGATATATATAAAAGATAAAACATTTATTAAAATGAACTGAGTCAGCATAAGAGAAATTGCCTATTAAAACAAAATTGTCATAAAATAGATTTCATAACTAATATTCCCATTTAAAACTGAATATTTTTCATGTACCAAGTATAACCAAGTTATGATTTGGTAAAGTTCAATTTTCATAATGTGTGAAATGATACAGCATTTTTTCCATGGCAATGGTACAAAATGGTTATGGTACAAAATGACTGGATACCATGCTAACAACCCACAGTTTACGTTTTTATACGCCTGTTTACGGGACATATTATGGTATACCTCTGTCCGTCCGTCTGTCGTCATCATGTCGGACATTAACTCAAAACCGCTTTAACCAATTTGCATAAAACTTGAATTGTTTATATTTATTGACGTGAGCTCCCTTTCGTTTTTTATAAATTTTAGATTTTACGTTTCCGAGTTATGGGGTTTTATTCATTAAAAAAAGGGGGATTTTCCAGTTTTCAGACAATAACTCAAGAATGCTTTCACCAACTTGCAAGAAATTGTGGTGAATTGTTTATATCTGTTGACATGAGCTCCCTTTTCATTTTTATATATTTTAGATTTTACGTTTCCGAGTTACAGGGTTTTATTCATAAAAAAAGGGGGATTTTCCAGTTTTCGGACAAAAAATCAAAAATGCTTTCAGCAGTTCTTTTGAAACTTTGGTGAATTGTTTATATCTATTGATGTAAGCTCCGTTTGGAATTTTATAAATTTTTCATTTATCATTTCTGAGTTATGGGGTTTTATTCATTAAAAAAGGGGGGATTTTCCAGTTTTCGGTCAATAACTCAAAAATGCTGTCAGCAATTCTCATGAAACTTTGGTGAATTGTTTATCTATTGATTTAAGCTCCCTTTACATTTTCATAAATTTCTAATATGACATTGAGAATTAATTGAACTTTATTTATTTACAGTCTGACAACAGATTTACTAAGTATTGCGCAACAGCACAGTGTATTGCACAACAGCAAGAAATCTTTAATTGAATATAAATTCAATTCATATATTCAATTTCAAGTTCTTTGACTACATTTATTCAGAAACCTATAATATGTCAAATATTTAATTACAATCCAAATTCAGACCTGTATCAAGCTTGAATATTGTGTCCATTTTTGCCCCAACTGTTCAGGGTTGGACCTCTGCGGGGGTATCCAGCTGCACTCAGCGAAGCAGTTTATTGACGTTTTGTTGCCATTGCATTGACATTACACTCTTCATTTCCTTTTATTCATACTAAAATGTTTCTATTCAATTGTTTAAGAGGTAAAAATAGCACATCCCTTTATTATACTGTTAATTTTTCATTTAATGATGTTGCGCAAATTGTCTGAACATAATGAGTTACCAAATTCCACCTTGTTTTCTATAATACCTCAGGGGCCTATGTGACTGAGTGGTCTAAATAGTCTGTCTTCTGTTTCACTGGCATATCAACACTGAAGTCGTGAGTTCAAACCCAAATTTAATTGACTAGGATTATCAGTTTTCCTGCAGAGGGTGAATGGCTCTCTCTGTACACTCCAAATTTCCTCCATCAATAAAAACTGACTGCCAACATATAGCCAATAGTGCTGAAAGTGGTGTTAAACACCAACAATCAATCATAATACCTTCTTTTTATCATTATAAATATTTTTTCCACAGGTTTCATTAGCAGGATGTATAAAAGTGACAGAGACGGGTGTATTCAATCTGTTAGAAAACTGTTGGGACCTGAAATCAGTAGATCTAACTGCCACAGGAGTAATGATTCTACCTTGTCAAATTGTTGGTAAAGAGGTTGATACAGCTGGATGTCCACTCGTCTCTCCTAGTGAAGGGTTCATACAACAGTATGGGGGTTTAGATAAAATGAAAGGTAGTCACCATGATGTGTTTATTTCTGGTTACTTTATGCTTCTGTTTTGTTGACTTTTACTTAATGAAAATCTCCTAGTATGTGTTCTACTGTTAATATACTGTAAATTAAGAAATTTTTGCAATGTTTTTATTATGGGGAAATTGCTACGGAATAGGCGTGACAAACTCACATTTTAAATTTTGACAGCACTATTTGTATGCAGCATTTACTGAAATGGCAATAATTAATCTTGCATTCTTATATGAAAATAAAAAGATATGGTATGATTGCCAATGAGACAACTTTCCACCAGAGACTTTAACTAATGGGGGTTTTTAACGACCTTGACTGCATGGCTATAAAGCCCTCGCATGGTCGGTAAAAGAGACACTGTACAGCCTTCAACAATAAGCAAAACCCATACCGCATAGTAAGCTATAAAAGCTATAAACCACTGAATTACAGGCTTCTGACTTGGGACATACAGAATGATGTGGTGTTAAACATGTTTGCTGGCGCCGAACCCTCCCCCTAACCTTGGACAATGGTTTAACAGTAAATCATAAGAACAAACTATAAAAATCAGTTGAAAAGGGCTTAACTCATCAGATCGATACATTCCTTGTCCTATCTTAAAAAAATGCAATAATTTCTGAATTTAAAGTAGTATGTATGTATGTCATCAGTTCACGGTCATCAGTTCACAGTCATACATGTTTTTCTTTTTTCCATTACACAATTTTTAGCAATACCAATACAGATATCATTTTTGTCAAAACTTTAATAATTTTTAAGGAGTTATTATATATTCAAGTATGATTCCACTTGTAGCAATTTAATGTTAAGTGGATTTTAAAGGGGCATTTATGTTCACCGATTTGACTTACATTCTAATATTTGATTTATAACATACTAAAATGCAATTTATACAAATTACAAAAATTCTTCTAGGTCTGATTTTATGTTATAGATTAAAATAATATGTAAATCGTCCTTTTAACTTTCATGTTTGATTTTTTTGTGGGACGAATCAGTCAACTAAATGGTTTTTCCTGGTGACTCCCTTGTTCCACTTATACAATATTGACATTGTTTCCTTTTTAATAACCGAACACACTTTGCACATGCATAACCCATCTCCAGCTAAGGTTTAATTTTGAGGTTGCATGAATACGGATTCACAGGTGGTTAAATTATTGACTTGGAAGCAAATAACAGATAAGGGATGTTTTCAGCTTGTTTTAACAAAATTGAACCAAAGTGACTGCTAATAGCAAAATATTATTAAGATATTCATATTTTATAAATGTTTGAAAAAAAATTACACTTTTTCTATAGGCATATATGCATACTTCTGTAAAACAACGAAATCAAACATCCACGAGAATACAATTTTGCTTAATCCCTGAAAATAAGTACCAGCAAAAATAAATGAATCCACAGTATCTCAAGTAGATACATGAGAAAAGAACTTCTTCGAGGATGCTTTGGGAAAATTTACAGAGTTCTCTCATACTGTCTCTTTCTCTTTTCTAAGTTTTATTGCTGTAGTAAAAATCCAGTATAAAATATGGAGTTTTTTTTATAAATATTTGTTTAATGTCATGGCAGCTTGAATTAGCTATATCTCATAGAAAGTCCTTTACAATCAATAAATATATGAAGTTTTAAGAAGTGGTTTTAAAATTTAGTCATACGTGTTACATATTTGTTTTGTAGAACCATCTTTCAAGAAACCAGACGATAAGAATGTAATAAAAGTTTGTGTGATTCGTCCTGAGAACTCTACAACTAGTATAATGCCAATGTTTTCCAGTGAGACAAGTAATTTATCTGTGTCATTTAAAGATGGATTTAAATTTGAAAAAACAGACATTACAGCTAATATCATTGAATTTGAAGAGGTAATTACTGATAAGAGATAGACATGAATACTTATTTTATAAGCCTCAAAATTATAGCTTGTTGTGAACTTTTAAATGGTATTTGCCAGACATGAATGTGTTTTGAAATAACTAATTTTTTACTATAAAGAGAACACATTTTTACTTCTATTATTTGTAATTTATAAAAATGCTTTTATTTAATCTACAGGGTATGATCGATAGATTTGTGTCTAAGAGATCAGTTGTCATGGTAACTTATGAACCTGATGAGAAAAAATCTGTGGATGACATTGTTTCTTGGTTGTTTTCTGTATATTGTCAAGTCTTGTCAAAGGTAAGTTTTGGGAAGGTTATTATTGCTATAGAATCAATTGCCTGTTTTACCCAACATATGTTTGGCCTTGCGGTCATAAAACTTTCGAGCACAATAATTATACTCAGACTTAGAAATAAACCAATAAAAAACTGGATTTGCCATTTCAAGCACAAATTTTGCATTCTGAGTAGTAGTAGTACTGAGTAAAGTTAATTGACTGAGGGCCCTGGTCTTCTCATGTATGTATTAACCTATGTGGTGATGAGTTTCAATGCAAGTGTACAGAAGCATAGGGTACTACATTCAGACCTTGGTGGCCAAGTGGGATAAGTACTGTAAATTATTGCGAGGTTTTTATTAATGCAAATAATGCGACTAGGATTAGTATCGCAATAATAAGAACTCGCATTCTGATATCTTATACATATATCAGTATGCAGATTTTCCTGACATCGCAATAATTAATCTTGCATTTTTGTCCATTCTTCAAAAATCGCAATAATAAATGCACACAATAATTTCTGAATTTACAGTAGTTCATCTACTGTGATCACTAACATGTCAACTCTTGAGGTAGTGAGTTTGAACCTGGCTTGTGGCAATGTTTAGTTTAAACAGTATTTTATTCAAATAAATTGAATTGGATTGAGCAACAGGCAAAGCCTATGTAAGCAATGTGTGTTTGACTCATGTCTCTTAATAGCTCAAGTATACTTTCTTGAGTTATTATGAAATGTTTACATACAGTTTTCTTCAATAATGCTATTTATTAAATCTAGTGCAAACTCTTTTGTAATAGGCAATATTATGAGCTCTTTGTACAACTCTGTCAGCTGGTTATTTGTTAAATTCACCTGTAGATGTAAGTAGATTTTATAATTAGTAGATGTAAGTAAATACTGGTACCTATTTTTACTTGAATTGTAAATTAATGCCTGACCAAGAAGCTTTGTTAACTTTTTTTTTATTTGATGAATTGATTTTGACTATTATTAGTAACTTATTTCTATAGGTTTCAAGGGCATGTGTGCTGTTTGTAGCATTAATGAAAGATGACAAGACGAAGGTCGATCAACATTTGGCTGCATTCCAAATTATGTTGAAAACAGCAAAAGATAAACTTATTCGACAGAAAAAGCAGTTGTAAGTTGAAATGCTAGTCAATATGATTTGAACAAGTGAAATAGTAGAAAAAGTTTAATGTTGAAAGCCTTTTAAAGATATATACTGTAAACTAACTTATATTAGTGAGAATGATTTATTTTCGGGACCTTTGCAAGTAGAAAAAAACAGGAATATAAATAACGACTCGAGCCAAAATAGTTATCCAAGAGGAAAAAATTATATTATAATGCTGAATATTGATAAAGTTGTACTTGGCAAGATTTCTGTTGACTGACCTCAAACCTTTGAAATGAGAAAGGTCATCATTCAAAATTTATGAGAAACCCTTCAATATTGCAATATGACATTGACCAATTAAAAATATGATTAAATAATTTAATATTTTTTAAGATTGGAACAAAAAACAACTGAGAAGTCACCTATTACAAAGATAGACCAGAGTAACTTCACATACACAAAGGAATTGATAGAAATGATGGAGACACAGGAACCCAATATTACATTTTTGACCTCTGTCAAAGGTCAAAATATTACAAAAGTCATAGGAAGTCAAAACAGGACAGCTAGCAGTGGTAAAACTCAGGTATGTAGAAGTAGATCTTAGATCTGATGTAGGATTTTTAACAGAAGACAAAAGAACTTAAAATGTTAAAGCCATCAAAAGGAGGCATATTCATCTTATAAATCTTATAAATTGATCAGTTTGTTATAAAGGTTCAATCTTCTATTTGATTATAATTTTATCTAACTGTGAGGATAGGACTACAATACCCATATAGTTAAGACACAGGAAAAAAATTCTTAATGACTTTAAAATCAGTAACTTGATCTTTACTAAGAAAAGTATATGTCATTCCCCCCACATATATCTTGTACGCTGTTTCCAAATTTCTAAAGCACTCCATTTACCTGTCTAAATCAAATCATTAACCTGTCTACATCAAATAATTTACCTGTGTAAATCAAATAATTTACTTGTCTTAATCAAATCATTTATCAGTCTTAATAAAACAACTTACCTGTCCAAATAAAATAATTTACCTGTCTAAATCAAATCATTTACCTGTGTAAATCAAATCAGACAAAATCAAATACTTCAAGATAAAAATGAAGTGAATTTATCAGCTGTATTTTTAGGCAACTTTTGTGTTACTGCATAAAGTACTTGGTGTATTAATGAGGGGCCTGATGGGGGGGGGGGTCTCTTCACGATTCACGAGTTGATTTTTTTGTCAATCACGATTCACAGAAAATAAATTTCCATGATCACGGATTACGAAAATATAAAAAAAAAAAATAAATCTGTAGAAAAACGGATCACGATAGTGAAAATGCGCCGATCACAAAGAACGAGAAATAACCCATCAGGCCCCTCATTAATTATTTAGTTACACATACTTGTCTTTGACCATTAGGCTATATATTTCTGAGCTTTGTTCTCATAAAATGTCAGCAACTGGCTTTTGACAACAGACTAGTCATAGTGTCAAATAAAACGACAATTAATTCAATCACTGTATATTGCAGAAGGAAATGGAAGAACTTTTAGCAAAGGTTATTCCAACTGTAGAGGCTGCTAGATCTGGTTTAGAGGATATATCTAAAGCAAGCATTTCAGAGATTAGGTATGATTCTATAGCCTTGATATACATACAAAACCATATTCAGTGTTGCCCTTATCCGTACCTTCGTCCGTCCGTACATCCCAAAATTAGTTTCCGCTCTCTAACTTTAGATTGCCTTAACTAAATGTTATGAAACTTATACACAATGCTTATTACCACAAAACACAGATCAAGTTCAAATTTGGGTGGCGTCACTTATACCGTTCTAAAGTTATATCTCTTTATAACTTACAACATCTTTGTGTAAATGAAATGTGGAACTGTTTTAAAACAACAATAACAAAAGCAGTGAAAGATCACATCCCACATAAATCAGCAAAAACAAAGGACGATCACCCATGGATCACAATGGAAACAAAACGGCTCATTAGAAAAAGAGATAGACTTTATAAAAAATCAAAAAAATCAGGGAATGCATCTCTTGCTAAAAAATACAAAGAGGTTAAACATCAGGTACAGAAATGTATACAAAAATCATACTGGGAATACATTGAAAGCATCATATTACCACCACAAGATGGAACAAATTTTGGCACTATGAAAAAATTTTGGACCTACATTAAACATAAAAAAAACTGATTATAGTGGTATTACTGAAATTAAACAAGATGGCAAACTCTTAACTGATCCACTACAAAAAACTTGGGCACTTAACGCACAATTCCAGTCTGTATTCACACCAGCATCAAATATCTCCCATAAAGAATTTGTCAAACAGTGTAACATGCCACAGAATACTCTTTTTCCACCCATAACAAAATTAATCATAAAAACAGAAGGTATACAAAAACTTTTACATAACTTAAATCCTAACAAAGCAGCAGGACCAGACGAAATTGAACCAAGATTTTTAAAAGAACTTTTACATGAAATTGCACCAATACTTACCATTATCTTTGAGAAGTCAGTTAAAACAGGTGTTGTTCCAGATGACTGGAAAACTGCCCATGTCTCTCCTGTATACAAAAAAGGCCAAAAATATAACCCTGAAAACTACCGCCCTATATCTCTCACATGTATTTGTTGCAAACTTTTAGAACACATAGTAGTTAAACACATTATGACACATGCAGATAATCACAACATTTTATATCCCCTACAGCATGGATTTCGCAGAGGTCGATCCTGCGAAACACAACTACTTGAATTTATAGATAATGTCTCACTTAACATGGAAAACGGTAAACAAACAGATATTTTGGTCATGGATTTTTCTAAAGCATTCGATAAAGTTTCACATTCTCTTCTAACTAATAAGCTTCACCATTACGGGATACAGGGGGAATTAAATTACTGGATACAAAATTTTCTAAGCAATCGTAAACAGGCAGTAGTTCTAGAGGGGGAAAAATCTGAGTATGTTGCAGTTGAGTCAGGGGTTCCACAGGGGTCAGTTCTTGGACCAAGTCTCTTCCTGTATTATATTAACGACATTCCAACTGGTCTAACATCTACAGTACGTTTATTTCCAGACGACACAATAGTTTATTTGGCAATAAAATCAAATTCCGATGCATCCACATTACAAAAAGATCTTGACAAACTGGCATTGTGGGAAACTATGTGGAAAATGGCATTCCACCCAGATAAGTGTAATGTAATTTCAGTCACCAGAAATAAAAAACCAATCACATTTAACTACACATTACACAATCACTCATTAGAACATGTAACAACAGCAAAATATCTGGGGGTTACCATCAGTTCCAACCTTAAATGGGATGTGCACATAAACAACATATGCAAGAAAGCTAATAGCACCCTAGGCTTTCTAAGGAGGAACCTGAACATAAGCTCAACATCAATTAAAGAGCAAGCATATAAGTCCCTAGTAAGACCATCACTAGAGTATGCTTGCTCTGTTTGGGATCCATACTTACAACAAGACATAGATAGCATTGAAAAAGTTCAAAGGAGGGCTGCGCGTCTTGTTACCAACAAATACAGAAACACCTCAAGCGTTTTTAACATGTTACAAAATCTTGAATGGCGCAGCCTCTCTGACAGAGGAAAAGACTCAAGATTGGTAATGCTCTATAAAATTGAACACGAAAAGGTTGCAATACCTAAAAATAATAAATTAATCCCACAAAAAAGACAAACAAGACATTCAAATTCGAACAGCTTCCAAATTCCATCCTGCAAAACACAGTACAGAAAAGAATCCTATTTTCCAAGAACTATTACCGAATTGAACAAACTACTGGATAACATTGTAAATTGCACTTCAGTAGACTCTTTCAAATCTTCAATTTCAAAGCATCAATATTAACTCAACTATTACATCATACTTAATTATACAAAGCATTTTTTCATTTTTTCGTATTTTTTAAAAATTGTATATATATCAATCTATGTCTTGTTGTAAGTTTCCTCCTGTGACATAATCTTCAATTTGTTGAAGGCGGTCACTATATGGTAGAATAGAAAAAAAATTAAAAAAAATAGAAAGGCAAGCAGGGGCATCATCTGTGTCCCATGGACTCATTCTCCATTTATTTATTAATTGAGATTGGTATGCTTGAAACGGATTTGAAAACAATCCATGTTAAAATATTATACAGTGAAATCTGTTCCAACTAAATCAAAAGACTGAAGATTTTGTTTGGCTATGACATGTTGACACATGTTGGATTACTTGAGAAAATATATGTGTGTGTCCTTTACAAGAGTTCATGCTTGATGTTTGTTAGGTTTAAACAGGTTTCACTTTTTCAGATGTGGTATTAATTTACAATACAAAAATAATATTTATGATTTTCACAAAATAATTTATTTGCAAGAGTAATTATTTTATTATGATTTTTGAACAAATGACAAATTTTACAAGATTGATTTTTATGATTTCAGGAAATGCTGCTTTAAAATAAAGCTATAAATGTATGAAAATCTAGGTTTTATTCTTGAGAAACCTATCTCTCACAATTTTTGCTAATGATAAAAACATTACAAAAAATATTATTTTTGAATTTAACAAAAGAATTAATTTGCAAGAGCAATTAGTTATTGTAAATTCAGGAAATTTCTGCATGCATTTAGTAGGTGAGGGTTAATCTTGCAAAAGAAGAGGTTTGGAAAACATTGCTTAAATCAGATTTGATGATTTAGATGTACAAAAGTGCAATGTTTAGTTCTTTTACTTAAATCAAAAATAAAAGAATTCTTTAAAATATTTTTTAAGGATTATTTTCAAAATGCAATTCATTCACAAAATATGTCTAGAACAACCCTATCAGTTATGTTGTTCAACTTAATTTCTTTCCAAAAAAATTGAGACTGCATTTAGAACTAATTATCATTTTCATTTTTTTTTAATTGCAGAGCATTTTATAATCCACCACAGCCTGTACTGGATGTATGTGCATGCATTTTGATTCTGAAGGGTGAAAAGGACACCTCGTGGAGTGCTGCTAAGACAATGATGGGCAATAGTTACTTCCTAAAATCACTTCTAGATTTTGATGTATCTACCATTAATCAACAGAAATACAATGCTGTTAATGGTAAGTTGAATGATGACACAGTCTGTTGATAATTTAAGTACGATTACAAATATGATTACGAATTCAATCCAATTAAAGAGCCTGTTTCCCAGGATATATATTATGTGTTTGCAAATTTTTGTTCTTTCCTCAGCGGGATTTGAAGATCTAACATTGTTGGGCTAAATTTGAGACTAATTATACATATACTATGGTGTAAGCCCTATATAACCATGTGTTATCCGATGGAGAATGATTGTCATAAAGTTGTCACATGTTTAGACATATATATATATATATATAAGTACGTCTGAACCAGTGACGACTCTACAACAGATTTTATCCATTGGATCACCAGCAGTGATGGTGATACAAGGCTGAAAATACATTCTGTATATATAATTCGTCTAAACAACAGCCCAACAATGTAAGATCTGTAAATTTGTGGAAGCAAATTTACGGATCTAACATTGTTGGGCTGTTGTTTAGACGAATTATATATATGTGTATATATATATATATAAGTGCCTATAAATAGCAGCACATGACATACAAATCTATGGGAGTGTGGATTAATCAGTACAGAGATTAATTCAATTACACAAATAAAATTATAGATTGCCTAACAATGTAATTTTAACACACTATTTAGTATGTAAATATAAGAATGTTTAAAATATTTACAAAATGATGAAAATAAACGCAATATTTCGCTAGACTAACTAGCTTTATCAAGCGTGCATCTATCCAGGTGAAATCGGATGTAGATGATAAGAAACTTTTGCAGCTCAATGTATATGTTGAACCTGAATTTAGCTGCCTTGAAAATAATACATAGTTTGGATGAAGTTCAAGATTTTTACAAAATTTGTAGTTGAAGTTAGCAACGTCCATTGGCCAATATTACAGGATGAAAAGGACGATGCTGTGTACTAAATTATTCTTTATCTTTCCTGTATCTTTTCTCATCTTTTTCGTTAAGACCATCAGGTTCTAAAGTGTGGAGTTGGTGGATCCAAAAATTTTCTCTTCTCCTTCTCGCCGTGGTGTCCCACTCGGTGTTGACTTCTATGATTTGGAAAGTAACATTATCAAAAGAATGTTTCGTTGAACGAAGATGTCTTGTGAGAGGACAGTTTTTGTTGGTGTTGTACCATGAACGATGGTTATTGAGCCGAATATTAAATTTGTCCATTGTTTCTCCCACATACTGAATGCCACAAGTGTCACATGTTAATATATAAATTGAGTTCTCCGTTTTACAGTTGGAATTTGAGTAGATGGTATAATTTTGTTTAGTAACGGAGCTGATGAAAGAACTGCTTGAATTGGCAGCTTTACAACACAAGCAGTTCCTTCGACCACATTGTTTGTAGCAACCAGGAGATGGAGTAGGCTGCTTTGCTAATACAGATGTCACTAATTTGTCACGGATGTTTTTAGGTCTTCTGAAGGCCATGACTGGTGGTGAGGAAAATACTTTTTTAAGATTTGAATCATTTTCTATAATTTTCCAATGCTTCTGAACAATGGAAGACACATTTTTAAAATCAGGATGGTAAGTGAGTACAAGGGGTGTTCTGTTAGCTGCTTTATTCTTATCTTTGTATTCTAGACATAAAACGGGCAATCCAGGTCGACCAATTGTTTCAGCAAATAGTCACCCAACTGAAAAGATATCAGAATTTGTAGACCATCATCTAAGACCTCATGTGAAAGAACTACCCTCTTACATTCAAGATACGACTGATTATCTAAAGAAAATGGAAAGCCTCAATCCTCTACCAAGCAATACTATACTTGCATCCATGGACGTGTAGAGGGTAGTTCTTTCACATGAGGTCTTAGATGATGGTCTACAAATTCTGATATCTTTTCAGTTGGGTGACTATTTGCTGAAACAATTGGTCGACCTGGATTGCCCGTTTTATGTCTAGAATACAAAGATAAGAATAAAGCAGCTAACAGAACACCCCTTGTACTCACTTACCATCCTGATTTTAAAAATGTGTCTTCCATTGTTCAGAAGCATTGGAAAATTATAGAAAATGATTCAAATCTTAAAAAAGTATTTTCCTCACCACCAGTCATGGCCTTCAGAAGACCTAAAAACATCCGTGACAAATTAGTGACATCTGTATTAGCAAAGCAGCCTACTCCATCTCCTGGTTGCTACAAACAATGTGGTCGAAGGAACTGCTTGTGTTGTAAAGCTGCCAATTCAAGCAGTTCTTTCATCAGCTCCGTTACTAAACAAAATTATACCATCTACTCAAATTCCAACTGTAAAACGGAGAACTCAATTTATATATTAACATGTGACACTTGTGGCATTCAGTATGTGGGAGAAACAATGGACAAATTTAATATTCGGCTCAATAACCATCGTTCATGGTACAACACCAACAAAAACTGTCCTCTCACAAGACATCTTCGTTCAACGAAACATTCTTTTGATAATGTTACTTTCCAAATCATAGAAGTCAACACCGAGTGGGACACCACGGCGAGAAGGAGAAGAGAAAATTTTTGGATCCACCAACTCCACACTTTAGAACCTGATGGTCTTAACGAAAAAGATGAGAAAAGATACAGGAAAGATAAAGAATAATTTAGTACACAGCATCGTCCTTTTCATCCTGTAATATTGGCCAATGGACGTTGCTAACTTCAACTACAAATTTTGTAAAAATCTTGAACTTCATCCAAACTATGTATTATTTTCAAGGCAGCTAAATTCAGGTTCAACATATACATTGAGCTGCAAAAGTTTCTTATCATCTACATCCGATTTCACCTGGATAGATGCACGCTTGATAAAGCTAGTTAGTCTAGCAAAATATTGCGTTTATTTTCATCATTTTGTAAATATTTTAAACATTCTTATATTTACATACTAAATAGTGTGTTAAAATTACATTGTTAGGCAATCTATATATATATATATATATATATATATATATATATATATATATATATATTAGACTTGTTTATATATATATATATCGTACACTGATACACTGATATATATATATATATCCGACACTGACGAAGGCTTTTTGTTAAGCCGAAATATTTGTCAACAGGATTTTATAACATCATCTTCGTATATTACCACCTTATATTAGTACCGTTGTGCAATTCTTTAGACTGATATATATATGTCTGCCTATGTGTAGTGACAACTGTAAATTATACCTTGTCCATCGGATTTCTCATGATTAAGAAATACCAGGCGTTAGAACATTTATGAAGTGCCTAGAAAATCAACCTAACAATGTTAGAGTAAATCTGATTCTTTACTTCCTCCCCAACCGGGCTGGAACCTGTACTTACAGTAAGTACAGATTCCAGCCCCGGTCGTGGAGGAAGTAAAGGATCATATCTACTCTAACATTGTTAAGTTGATTTTCTAGACACTTTATACATATATATATATATATGCATATAGTATTAATTAAACAATAATTACATTACATGTATGTTTCATTATAATACGTTATTTTGATTGGCTAACAGCAACCTCGCTTCATACTGAAATTAACCTTCATTTCAAAATGAAATGTAACATTCATGGTGACACAAGCTTCCACAATAAAGTGCACAGGTAAATAAAAGAAAAACTTGATAGAAAACGTGTTTTCATGATCCTAGCAAAAAAATGTAATTATAAGTATTGAATGCTTCTTTTAGTAATTTTATAGGGTTGTAAAAGCGTTGACCGTGCGCACATGTTTAAAATGAAGCGCTTCTGCGCTTCATACAAAATGTACTTCGGTCAACGCTTTTACACCCCAATAAATTTACAAAAAGAAGCATTCAATTCTTAAGTAATTTTAAGATATATTACATTGAAAATAAATGAACAAATACCTATCTTCCATACAGGGTTTATAAACAATAATCAGAATATTAACCCTTAATAATACATAGTACAGGAACTATCTATATTGGTTTTTCTCATTGTTGAAGGCCATACAGAGACCTATAATTGCTTATATCCATATTTTTATGTTGTGTCAAACTTTATTTCAGAATGCTCTACTATAAAATTGGCTTTCCTATATCTTTCTAAACTGTATGTTGCAAATATCAAAGTTAAGACACTATAACATTTCTATATTTACATGATATAATTTGAACTCATTTTCTTCTATAAAAATAAGAAGATGTGGTATGATTGCCAATGAGACAACTCACCACAAAAGACCAAATGACATAGAAGTTAACAACTTTAGGTCACTGTACGGCCTTCAACAATGAGCAAAACCCATACAGCATAGTCAGCTATAAAAGGCCCCAAAATGACAAATGTAAAAATAATCCAAACAAGAAAACTAACGGCACTCTTAACAGCCAGAGAAAAACATGACCTTGTTATGTGTGTTATTTATAAAGTTAAAACAGGATAGTGCATCATAAGCCTATTTGATTGGCTAAATCATTATGTAATACTAAATGTACGTTACATTGTATATTTTTAGGTTGACTCCAATAAACTATTTCTTTATTTATTCATTCATCTAGTATACAAATAATTAAATATGTTTGTTTTATTCAGCAATACTGACTGATAAATCTCGTAACTTGATTGTGGAAAACCTGAAGAAAATGTCATCTGTAGGGGCAGTTTTTCTGAAGTTTGTAGAGGCCATGATGGAGTACTGGGTAGTGATGAAAGAAATGAAAACTCCTAAGAAAGGTTACCATCAATTAGCCAGAGAAATCAAAAGAGATAAGGTGATTTTTTGTCTAGAAAGTTATCAGAATTTAGCCAGATATGTTTTTATGCCCCATTTACGATAGTAGTGGGGGCATTATGTTTTCTGGTCTGTGCGTCCGTTCGTTCGTCCGTCCGTCCGTCCGTCTGTCCTGCTTCAGGTTAAAGTTTTTGGTTAAGGTAGTTTTTTATGAAGTTGAAGTCCAATGAACTCAAAACTTAGTACACATGTTCCCTATGATATGATCTTTCTAATTTTAATGCCAAATTAGAGTTTTTACCCCAATTTCATGGTCCACTGAACATAGAAAATGATAGTGCGAGTGGGGCATCCCTGTACTATGGACACATTCTTGTTTTAAATTTTTTTTAGTATGAAACACATTTTTTGAGAAATTATTGATGATGTGTAAACTGGACCAATTATTTAAGTTAGGGTTCACTTAACAGTTGTCTGTATAATGTAATATTTTGTGGCATGTACATACGTGACCTTGAGTTGTGGTTTTGTTTCCAAAGATGGTAAAAAACTAGATATTACTTGTAGAAGCCTTCCAACATAAGTGTGCCTGGATAATAGTTTAATTCTTGCTGACCAATAAATTACCGTGATTTAGATCCTTGTTTACATGGAAATCTGAAAGAAAAATATAAAAAAAGGATATGGGGTATCAGTATGTGCACAGCAAAATAATAAAAAGCAAAGGAACAGTTTTTTATTTTTAAAAGTTCATTTTTCATTGCTATTTCATTCTTATTTCAAGATAAAGTCAAAGAATGTTTTGTGTTTTTATTTACTATTGAAAATAATTGAATTGGATATAAGAATCCTAAGTCATTATATCTGAAATGTTTGAATTATAAACACAGCAGTCCACCAAATGACCCACTTACAGTTACTGTGAAAGTACTTTTATTCGTGGGTCAACAAATTTTCGTGGTTTTCGTGGATGGCTTTATCCACAAATTTAAGTGTCCAACGAAATATAACAACTGTTGTCCAATTTAAGACATGGAAAGATCACCGTGTAGTTTTGACTACATGGATATGGGCATATAGTCTAGAGAATACATCGATTATCAGCAAACACACTAACAGGGTGTTACTCATTAGGGCCCCGCCTAGTGGTTGGTCACCCTATAGTGATCAGTCTGTCCGTCCGTAACAAATTGTGTCCGCTCTATATCTAGAGAACCGTTATAATTTCATACTTTATACTTGACATGTATATTAACCAACACCAGAGGGTGTGTCATAATGTTTGTACAACTTCCTAGGTCAAAGTTCAGGGTAAAAAACTTTGGTTTCAGTTGAAAACCCCATGTCCTATGGTAAAGATCGTGTCTGCTCTGTATCTTGAGAACCGTTAAAGTTTATACTTGACATGTATATTAACCAACACCAGAGGGTGTGTCATAATGTATGTACAACTTCCTAGGTCAAAGGTCAAGGTCAAAAACTTTGGTTTCAGTTGACAACCCCATGTCCTATGGTACAGATCATGTCTGCTCTATATCTTGAGAACCGTTATGATTTCAAAGTTTATACTTGACATGTATATTAACCAACACTAGAGGATGTGTCATAATCTATGTACAACTTCCTAGGCCAAATATAACACTTAAAATAAAAAACATAGAATAAAAGCACTCTCAGCACATAACGAGACTATGTAATAACTTAAAAAAGTGCTTCATATCAGCTTATCCATACAAATTTTTTACCACATGAAAACTGATGCTGATCATTGTTATTGTAATCCTTAACATTTGCTGAAGAATTCATCTTTATGTCTTTTTCCATCAATCCATACAAATGGCTTAGTTCTGTTCTCTTGTGAGTAATTATATGTGGAGATATTACTCCACCAGGACATGTTGTGTTATCACTCTGAAAGATAAAATAAACCAAGATAGGGAGATTGCAACACAGCAAATTTAAACCAATCAAATAATTCAATCTGATGTATTTTTGTTGAGCCTAGGACTACTGACGTATAGATTTCAACATGATAAAAATATTTACTGTACTTTAAAAATGGACTGTTTTATAGGTAAACACAAGAACTATTCAATCTAGTGAATACAGATACAGTACAAAGTTCCAACAATTTAAATGGCATAATTCTGGCTTGACAAGTAATGCGAAATAAGCTGTGTCTATTTCAAGAAGTTTTCTTTTTCTTTTATATTATATTTCTAAAATTAAGGGTAAAGTGCATCCGGTGTACTGTTTAATAGCACATGTAACCTGCTCTAAGAGATTCAACCACTAATATCTTTAATAGTCAAATAGTAACTTGTTATTTACAGCGGGGCCCACAGAGATGGCTCCCATCTCAATGATGTCTAGTTTTATTTGTAAAAAAACCTAAACTGTACGACTTTTAACCTTTGAATTCCCAGGAAAAATTAATTTTGATCGATGAAGGTCAGACTTCTGGTGATGTTATTTGATGATGAAGTGTTCATTTTATCTCCTCATAATTCTCATACAAAAAAAATTAATAATTTCATAATGTCCTTGCTGTTTTATTTCATTAAAATTAATTCTACAATTCCAAGTACATTAAATTTTGTAGCATTTTATTATGTAACTGTTTCCTTATACCGTTTATTACTATTATACTTCTTTAAGTGACATGTTTATGGCCCAATTAACACCTTTCATCATCGTTAGTCTGTTGATCATTTGATCACAGGTTAATTAATGTTAACACTTAATGCAAACACGTGTGCAAAAATTGAAATGTTTACTTCTCAATCGAGACAAATTGTAAGCATAGATGAATCAGCTTATTTCTGAAAGCAATTATTTTATTAAAAATTTAATGAATGTTGTCAATAATGAAAGACAGACAAGTAAGTGAAAATGAACACCTTCTTTTGCAATGTCCCACAAATCATTATAAAACAACATATGATTGTTTTCAAGAATCTTCGTTTCTGATGGCCTGAAATTCTTCACTCGTTTTTTCCTCAGAAAACTAAAATCAATGAATTTAAGAACCCATGAATATGTAACCTTTGCTCAAACAGGAAAATTGATACCCATGAATAAAACTACTTTCACAGAATGTGAAATATAACTCCGATGGTTTACCATCAATAAAATGCAAACCAAGGCTTCCAAAATGGTCATATATTCCGGACATTTGTATAATGTCCGGTAAAAGTCCGGCTGGGCAAAACATGAAACGGTCATCTACTTTTTAGTTTTCAGGGCTTTCTTAAGAGATGGTCATTTTAACATAATTCGCGATCTTTTTGACCCAACCTTTTGCCTTTAACAGCCACACATTTTCAGTCATAAAAGTGACATGATCATTAAGTACTATCAAAACAACCCCTACTTTAATACCTTCTCATTTTAATCAAGGCTAATTAGTTGTCGAACAGCTGAAATTCACCTGTTCAGGTGACAGGTAAACTATTTTGAACCGGACATTGATCGGTCTATTTAAAGTGCTAACTTTGTAAATCTTTGAGAAGAAAATACAGTTTTTATAAATGAATTGCTGGAAAGGAGAGGATAATTTAAGGATTTATTAAAGTGTTTATTTGCTTTGGTTCCAGTCGCAGTCAATTGCACTACAAACATGTTTCACATAATCAAAACTCATGAATCACAAAGATTTCTACTTGGTCTTGTGAAAAATTTATCTTTAGATACAATTTCTGTTGGAAAGAGCTACAATAGCTACAAACTAGTTTTCTATTTTCCCTACCAATACAACTGGATGTTTTCAGAGTTGTCTCCACTTATAACCAGTTTATCTATTCTAATTTTTAAAATTGTTCTGAACATTCCACAGATAGTAATTGAAATTTTATATATCACTCATGTTACTTGTTACTTTAAAATACAAAAAACATGATACTTTTTCACCAATTATGTAAATAAACAGGGATTTCTTTTCACTGATATTTTATTCTGGAAATAAGTTCAAATAATTCAAAACTGTTGAATGCACCCTTAAACTGACCCCTTGTGTAATTCAATATGACAACAATGCATAAGTATTCCAAAAATCTGAAATTTCAAGTCAACCAAGTTTGAGACAACGAGAGTTAACTGTACCTTGATATCTATGTTTGTTCATATCATTAATCAAACTCATCAAAATTCAACCTGTAGTTTGAATACCAAACATTTTTTTTTTTATTTATAGCTTAGCAACGGCTTATTGGAAGAAATACTTAGTGCTGCAGAAAGGACTTTTACACTGTATCCAGAATATGAAGAAATTTCCAGTCACATGTACCAGTATATATGCTCAGATACTTCTATGAATATGTTTAAAGGAGATGGTAACTCTCCAAGTGGTATTCTTTCACTAGAGGGAGCTGCACTCACTACAGCCAGAACTATGGAATGTTTACATTTGTTTGTAAGTGGATAAATCAGTAGTGTAAATTCAAAAATTGTTGTGATTTTTGAATAATGAACAAAAATTCTAAATTAATCATTGCGATATGAGGAAAATCTTCATACAGATACATGTATCCTATATCAGAATGCAAGTTCTTATTATTGTAATACTCACCCAATTACTTTATTCACATAAATAAAAAGCTTGCAATAATTTCTGAACTTACAGTATATATAAATAAAAACAGAATACATTAATGAGACACCCAACCATTGAAAAAAAAAAAACCAAACAAACACAAGACAAAATTAGTATTCAAAAGTGATGCCCACCAAACAGTATGCTGATTGAAAGAACCAAAGTATGAACAATGAAAACCTGTATTGTACTGAAAATGATGTTGATGTACAAGGATAACAATATGTAACATACCATATATGAAAGGTTCTAATATGTCAACTATGGGTTTTGCTCATTGTTGAAGGCTGTATGGTGACCTATACGACAATCATACCACATCATCCTATTTTTATATAGTTGACTTCCAAAGCAGTGTAAAGTTATTATCCAGATTCCAGTTTGGTGCGTAATTGTTATACTGTAAATTCATAAATTATTGCATGCATTTATTATTGCAATATTATGAAAATGGACAAAAATGCAAATTTAATTATTGTGAATTCTGGAAAATCTGCATACAGATAAATGAATCAGATATCAGAATGCAAGTTCATATTATTGTGATGCTCATCCAGTCTCATACTTCACAATAATAAAAATTTTGCATTAATTTCTGAATTTACAGTAGTTAATTAAATACTGTACTAATAAATGTGTATGGTTCTACTCAAAAACTCACTTGAGTTATCATCCAGGAACCCATTTGCTTTGAACAGTTTGGCAAAGGGAAAAGGGGTGACTATGTGCTACTATGGTAATGATACCTTTATTAATTAACTACAGTGTTAACATTGTTTTATATACCACAAGAGATAAACATTTTTTACCTTGAAGTGGAACTACATGTATCCAAATCTGAGTTCCCATTTATCATGTTTATAAGCTGCAATATCAAATGATCTGGTGCTGTTTCCAGGCATCTTCTACATTTTCTCATCTGATGAATTTTTCTACCCTTACCAGTCACTATAAAGTGTTACAGTTCATATTTAGATGCAACACATAAATAGTAATTGGAAAGGTACTGCCATTGCATGTTTAATGCAGAAAAAAATTATTTAAAAAAAAATGTAGGAGTTGAATATGATTGAAAATGATACAACTTTCCATAAGGCAACTGACCCAAGATTTGTCACCCTTCCACAATGCATATGCCTGGTTCGGGTTGAAAAATAAATGACAGTTTACAAAACATGAGAAGCGAAAGTAAACAGTAAAATTATCGGTTGTACCTGAGGTCGACAAGAAATTAACTTTGTGATAAACTACTCGTTGCCCAAACCTGAAATAATTCAATTGCCTGCTTACAAAATGCTTTTCAAATGAATGTGACTGTCTTCAGCCTGAAATGTATGCCACACTGAACGTTTCGGCATGTTTATGGTGAGTAAATGAAAACTGCGTCTTCTTAACGACTGTTTACTTTAAGTTTGTGTTTATCATGACTTTCGATCTAAAAACTAGAGACGTTCCGAAATCCTGTATTGGCCGGATCAGAACTCGGCCAATACAGAAAAAAATCAATATTGGCTGAGTTATTCTGTATTGGCCGAGTTGACACTTTTATATTGCATAGGCAGTTTTCATCATATTAAGTCCAATAACAGAGTAGTTAATTAATAAACTCATATATTTACATTGATCATAAAATGAAAACAAGAGGTCCATAGTGTAGACAAGTTATTTAGACTACCATAAATTTGCCATCAAGGAAAATTTGCTAACCAAAAAATCTGTTCTCTGTTATGTATAAGTAACTGTGCCATTCCTGATTTTTTTTTTCCAGGGGAAGTTACTCTATGTGTATCAAGATGACAGTCCAATAGTAATGGATGTCAAATGGATGTGTAAACTGTTGTCAACGGCAACCATGAACCAAGCCAACACAGGAATGTTTCCTCATGTTTCGGAGACAACTAATGTGGTACTGATAGATGATATGGAAAAGAAATCAACAGAACTCAAAATAGGGGAGGTAAGTCATTTTTAGTAGACCCTTTGTAACTCATTTCCAAAGAAAACATGCAATTTTAGCTAAAATATTGGTTCAAAATCACTTTTTAGAAACAGATAAATTATCCAGCATCTAAACATCCTTTTATTGTAAAAAGAACATTGGAAAAATCCATCATGGTTCTTTTTTGTCCTTACCGAATTTACTCCTTTGAGCTAGAAGTAGGGGCCATTTTAGGACCTTATTGAACCTACTCTTTAAAAAAGTTTAACCTGGAAACAAGGTTATGTCTTGTTAGATTTGATTGAACCTTTTTAGCATACTCTATGATTTTATAATGATAACCTGATAATGTGTGGATCTCCCCCATTATATTTGAATGGTTTTTAATGTGATCTGAATTGATTGATAACTGAAGTCTTTAGATGCCCATTGAGTCAATCCTTATATTTTGAAATTGTTTCTGTTTTCAGAAAAACTCTGTTGCCCTGTTAACCAAACTGGGACTAGGCATGGCACACAGGAATGCCTATGTACCTTACAGAAACTTAGAAAATGAACCGCCTGTATCCATGGTAATGTTATTAAAGAAATGTTAAAAGAACAAAACAAATATAAAAAAATTAAATAAAGGGGAAATGATCAAATTAAATGATAGAATATCTGCCATTCATTTTCAGCAATATTTGCATGATATGTTAAATAATATGATGATGGAGTTGTGTCCCTTTATAGTGTGATCTGTTTTATTTGAATTATCATAAAAAACAGGGACAGTGTTCTCTGCAGAACATTTCAATGATTATTCCTGAGAGTATCTGTGTCCCATAGAAGACTTTAGAATTTGTACACTTTCCCGAAAATTTCCTATGTCACAATGCTTATGTTATTAAGTCACAGTAAGAACCAATTGTTCTATGACATCGTTTACACTGATTGACCTCAGGTCAACTGGAATAACTCATTCATAACACATTCTGTTTTTATTCAAATTTTCTGTAAAACAGGATCCTCAACAGAACTTGTCCATGATAAATCCTTGGACTTATCATTTTAAGAATCAATGAGTCCAAGATGTTTTTGAAAATAAGTTTTAAAAGCATGTGTCATAAAAATTTGATCGAAAATAGTCATATAAATTTTACAAAATAATTGATAATTGTGTCATATTTCACTTTTGTATTTTTAGGACGAATATTTAGGCAAGGATTCAAAAGTTCAAGAGATTAGGTATCAGTTTAACCTGGTTCACAGTCTGTGTACAGATATTATGAACAAGATATTTTCGTGTACCTCCAATATCAGGAGACCGACCATTTTATGGAAGAATGGCATCATTATCTTAGAAAACCTCACTCAGATTGCTATTCAGCTGAAAAACTTGAAAGGTAGGTAGCTACTTCCTGATAACAGTAATTCCACACAGTTTTATCAATTCGCCTTTTAACCAGTTGTGTAGACTAATCTTTAGTGGTTTGTTTACTGTATTTACGGGAAAAAAGAAAAGAAAACAACAACATTTTTTTTTATTTCAGAATGACATAATCAATTAAGTGGCATTGAAGAATCAAAAAAAAAATTGTAGAGTTCCCATTGAATCCTTTGGGAAATTCAGTTACTTGGTTATAAGTATTTGAAGACCTATTGGTGGCCTTCGGCTGTTGTCTGCTCTATGGTCGGGTTGTTGTCTCTTTGACACATTCCCCATTTCCATTCTCAATTTTATACTTCTCAACCAAATCACAAATTTCAAAACTTTAGTCACCCCATTTGTAAGATTCATACATATTACTGTAAATCCTATCCTGCCCAATATTTAGTTATTGCTTTTAAATAATCTTTGGGATTTATATTGAATTCACCTCTTCTGTCTGTCTGTCTCTGTGTAAAACTATCCAAATATTCATATTTCCATAAATTTTGTAAGTGCTATTCCTTCTAAATAGTTAACTGTTTCTTTAGACTTCACCTAAATTTAGTACGATTCACTTATATAGTCAATATTCTTTATAGTTTAAAACCACTGATATAGAGGCCAGGCATGAAAACATACTAGAAAGTTGTTCATTTTCGTAAAAAGTAGGTTCTTCTGATTGGTGTAACTTTTAAAATCTTTAAAAAATTTAAGCTTACTTGGTGTGAAATAATAGCTGAAAATGTGTCGATAAGTTTCAATTCAGGTTGTATTGTTAATTTTACTCATGTATGCAAATTTCTGAGTGGTAGAAATTGTATGTGTAAATTGGAACCAATAGCTTGAAGGACCTGTTCCAACATCTTCTGGGAAGCAATTATCTCTTATTTTCAACTAAATATATGCAGAGTTTTAAAGTAGAAGATAAGCAAAGGATGCAGTTTTCATAGGATATAGCTGAGATCTTTATTGAACTTAAGGTGAAAACATAACAAATGCTTGAAATTGTAGAATTTAGCATTGAACGCAAGGGTCTAAAAATTTGTGGTTAAGGTATACTACCACCATTGATTTTCCCCTATTAGTCTTTGTTAAATTTGCACTCTTCACAAAATTTTGCAGAATTTTTCTTTGTTTCAAATAAAGAAATACTTGGCATCAGTAAAGTTTTATCCTGTCCAGTATTATAGACAAAATTTCACATAATGTTTCATTGCATATATAGAGAATATTATATGGCTTTTTCAATATCACATTTGTATCAACCCAAGACACCAATATAATCCCAAGAGCTCTGCTCGAGGGATTATATTGGTTGAGGGTTGATACGGTGTGTGATATTGAAAAAGCCATATCATATGCACTTTATTATATACATCAAGTTGATGTTTTTTCATGTAGGGTGATTAGGGGTTTGATAAAGCCTTTGCAACGGTGACTGATGTCGATGACTAGACGTCATACAAATTAAGGGTGTGATAAAGCCTTTGCAACAGTGACTGATGTCGATATCATCATGGATGGTTTACACAGCATGATTGTCATTAATTGTATTACACATACAATTTACATGTATTTACTACTAAGTATATAATAAAAGATAATAACCATTACTGGAAGTTAACCAATCAAATTTTTACCCTTTTTTATCCTGTGTACAAGCTTTAGTAATCATGTAACCTCAGGTTTCCAAAATATTCTATAGAAACACCAAATAAAAAAATAATGGTGCTTTAAAACACCCAAGATATATGTTTATGACTCAGAAATTTTTTACTGCAATGAAATGTAGGATTAATTTCCTTCAACTGTCAAATTCAAGGGATTATTTTTTTTCGACCCTTTTTCGTATGCAACCAAATGTGTACTATGATTTTGTGGTATTACACCTTAAAAGTCGTTTTGGTGAGATTTTTTGTTGGATTTTTCTGTTTGCTTGATTTTTTTTTCAGAAAAAGATCACATGAATTGCATATAATTTTTAAATATCATAGAGGCAGAATTATTTATGTAGTTTCAATGAAAAATTATCAATTAAGAAAATTCATAAATTAATGTTCTAACTCAAATTATATTGTATTTTGATGTATCTCATAGTGAAGACTTTTTTTACAGAAAGTCCCCATATAGAAGTTGTAGTGCAGACTTCCAATAGTCAGGCTGGTGATCTGAAAACCTTATTACCAAAAATCCTTCTACATCCTGCTAAAAAGATGAAATTAATTGTGGAGTATGTCCTAACGAATAGTGGAATTCCTTTCAAGGTAAAGCAGTCTTTTGGGTGATTTAAGTAAATTTAGGATTTTTTTTAAACAAATTGGCAGGAAAGGTATATTCATTTAAATTGTTCTTATCTGTGTCAATAACACGAAGAACATGTTTGAAGTGTATTAGGTAGATTGTATTTGTTCTGGCAGTACAAACAATTCTGTATCCAACTATATATAACACATCTCTGAAATTTCTGTAAAATCCTTGATCCTCCACTATTTGGAAATGTTGATCAAAACATCCAATATAAAAAGTATACAATTTTGGGACACTTATTGTTACTCACATTCTTCTGACATTATTTGCAAAGAAGTAGAAAGTGGCCTGTTGAAAAACATTAAAAATATTGGGCCATTATTAGCCTTTCATGAACCTACTCTTTTACTACTAAAGTTGAAATTGTGGTGTGTCTATGGTCATGTTATTAACTATTTGTAGTTTCTTTTACCCATGTTCAACTTTTATTTCTTGATATGCTGCATGCAGCATAACTCTTTTTTTTTTATTCAGTGTAACAATTTTAAATCTGCATTTTTCTCCTCTAGGTTGAAGTGAAAGAAAAGCTTAAAAACGTTCCAGAAGGTAGGAGATATGATATTACATACACAAAGTCATTATCTTTTGTTGAGAATATTGTTGACAGTTCTAATATGACAACCTATATAGTGTCAACCAGTATAATCACAGTATATTTAATTTTAGTGCAAACACATTCATATACAATATTGGCTGTTCCATATTACACCCACCTTATTTATACAACCAGATTAACTTAATTGGCTGCAGGAAAACCCAGATTTTGCTGTAAAATTTCATAAAACAAAAATTCCACAAAATGATGTTATTGTCTTTGGCAACTAAACAAGGTGATGTCATACGTATGCTTCTGGTGTCTGGTGTGAAAACTGGGCATTTTCAGACTTCTTGTACGCCTCAGAAAGTAATATAATTAGATAAAAAGAAAATTTTCAGGTGAAAAATGAAAGTTTTTTATATCATATTTTGGTGAATGAAAACAAATCTAAGGCTGCCATGAATTATTTCTTAATTATTGCCCATTGTTAGACAGATTGACAGTTATGTTTAAATCTACCTTAACACAAAGTTAAGATGGCTCATGCTGTTTCATATAATACAATATGCTGGGGGTTAAGGAATCATATAATAATTCAAAAGAGATGTCAAACATTTAGTAAAATATTTGCGTTGGCATTGGTGTCAACATTTAGGTTCAGTCCAGGGTTAAATTTGATTAAACATTTTTCAAATAACTGTGTCTAATCTTCATGGAATTGTATGAAATGTTGTCAGAAGCTTTTTTATGATTAAAAGACAGTATCCCAGAGTAAAATTTAGAAAATATTTCATTTGTGTGTATTTTACCAATCAATGGACCAAGTTTTTAGTAATCAACATGTACACTGACAGCAATAATCACAAGAGAGACACAGGGTTAATGGAACCCTATACAAATTTTTAATATTTATCAGTCACTTTTACATTTTCCTTAGTATACATTTTCAAATTTCTTTTATTTTGAATAGGTATCTGTGGATTCATTGATGGACATAGAATGTTTATCCATGACAGTGGTGCTGTGTTGTGCCAAAAGTGTGGAATGTCCAGCAGACAGAATGAGTTTATGATGGTTAGTAAAGCCTATCATGTTTTTATTGAAAGTTAAGGACTAATGCAAGAAACATATTGGCCTGGTCTGTAAATTTGTTCCATGCATAATAAGTATTTATGCATGTGCCATGGTGTTGTTAGTTTATTTTGGACTCATGAGTTTAAATGTCTCTTTGGTATTTTTTTCCTCTCTTTTTTAAAAATGAAACCAAATCTTATCAAAAAATGTATAATAATTAAAAGTCCATCGAGGGAACCAAAACTGTTCTGTTTACTTTTGGTAGAGACTCCTAAAGTGGATACCTTGGTATGCAGGGTTGCCAGTATAATATATTAATTTAGTATGATATGAAATATAATTTTTTACTTTTTATTTAAAGAACATAGAGACAAAAAATAATCAAAACTAATTATTGTTTGTTTTTCGCTTTATTTGATGTCTTGTCAGATTATATACTGACAAATATATATACTTAATATATGCTATCAAGTTTTTAGCTTGATTGTTCCTGATGAAGGTTAATCCAGAAAAGCACAGCAGATGCACAAAATTTATAAAGTGTAATTTTCATTACTATTATCTTTATATTTTGTTGCCTGGCAAAGAATCTGAAGTGACACATAGTGATCATATCTGTTGCCATGTGTCAATGTCTCACTTTCTTAACTCCTTGAAAACTGTAACCTGTTATTTAAATTTTTGATCTGAGTGACTTTTGTGGTTTCTTATACAAATTCACAGCCTTAACAATGTCTGCTTATATCAGTTTTTTAACCAGCAAATCAATGAAAATAGTTTATAGTCAGAATTCTACCAAACTTGCACAGATTCTATTACAGAAAATGAAATGCCTGTTATTTTAATTTTTTTAATCTAAGTTATTTTGGGATTTTAAATACCATAACATGGATTTTGTCATTTCTGCTTTTGGAGACAGCCAGCAACACACTTCTTCGCTGAAGTCTTGTTGGTTTTATCTGACCTGTGACAAAAAAGTCTATCTATTTGTAGGAATATCAGTGAGCCTCTAGTTGTGCATATAATGGCCATCAAAATTTGTTATATTTAAAAGTAACAAAATAAGGGGCAGGTATAATTGAATTATTTTTTGACAGGCAACGAGTTTTTTTTCCATGTACACAACTAAATTTTTCTATTATTCCACAGGAAATGAAGAAAAAGATGTTGATATCTGACTCAGTTCATCAAGTAGATACACCTACAGGTGGTGAAAAAGAAAAGATGATAGGAGAAAGTATTATCGATTCTGACATTGTATTTAAAGGTGTGGAATCTGGACAAAAATATCCTTTCATTGTTGTTCAGCCAAATCTACATCCTTTCCATCAACCGGACATCAGTTTTACTCCAGTGGACTTAAATAATGTAGAAGATGTTCTAATTGAACTCAGGTTTGTTGAAGTCTTTAAATTATGATCCTATTTTATGAGACCCATTTCAAGGGAGACTACTCCTCTTATGAGAGTGAATAGTCAAATTTAACTCTTCCCTCATAATATTGAAAGATTTCACAGTTCAAAAATAACAAATATGAAATTATCCTGTTTACATTATAAACTTGATAAATTTTATGTTATGTTATGTTATCCTTTTTGAGCATGTTTGTTTCAATAGAAAATAATACAACACATTTAGCTCATCAAAAGACAAACTTATTACACATGTTGTGATTTCACGGTTCACTGAACATGGAAATACAATAGTGGCAGCGGGCATCATGTCCTATAGATTCATATTCTTGTTTAAGTTTTATATTGTCAATTATAAACCATTATATGCGGGTCTGGACCAGGGCTTTCAAAAAATATTTGAGCCAGCCGGACCTTTTTTTTGTCTTATCCCGATTTTAATCCCTTAAGACTTAGTAACAGCAGGCAACCATAGTAATCAGTTGGGCATCATATGAATTATGATTGACACAAAAACGGTATTTGACTTGATTTTTAATATAAATTCGATGTTCTGGTGCTAACTGTTTAATTGACAGTGCGCCATTCGAAGTGTGCAACATCAGCGTATTAAAATCTGTATAAGAGACTTTATTTGTGCAAAATTATGCTGTCAATAACTTCACTTTCGTTTTTAAAAAGTACTTTTCCTATTAAGGGATGTTGACTTGACGATGGTAAAACACGGAGCAGAGATGGATACGTAAAATTTGTGTACGTTTACAAAGCACGATTGAGTTTAAGTAGCTCTTTTCGCTTTATTTCTACAGGAAAAGACTCGTAATGAACGTTAGATATAGGTATCAATGATATTTTTAGCATTTTTGAAAATTCGAATGCATAATTAAATCTCACACCTGCGCACATGCGCACAAGTGTACTAGTTCAAACAACGTGGTTCTGACAATTTTTCACTTAAAATCTTTATTACTACCTTTTTAAATTTCATCAAATCATACTTATATACGTTTTCTGGTAAACTGAATCTTGTTGATTAAATTAATTACATGCAAACCGCTGAAATTTAAGAAAAAAACTTTTAATACTAGACCGATCAATGTCCGGTACAAAATAGTTTACCTGTCGCCTGAACAGGTAAAATCAGCTGTCAGAGAACTAATTAACCTTGATTGTAATGAGAGGGTACTATAGTAGGGTTTGTGTTGATAGTAATTATAACTCATGTCACTTATATGACCGGAAATGTGTGGCTGTTTAAGGCAAAAGGTCGGGTCAAAAAGATCACATAAACTTCAATTTTTTTTCTGAACTATTTTAAAAAATTTCTGTTTCAGCCTTAAGCTTGGCACAACAAGTCATTTATATAATTTATCGGACTTGTCCAGAAAATATGACCGTTTTGGAACCCCTGGTCTGGAGTCTCTGGACAGCGGTTCTTCATTTATTTATTCTTTAACTTTTTATATAATTTTTATCTATTCTTTATATTTCAGCACCCCATTATTCTCCATTCTTTATATTTCAGCACCCCATTATTTTCCATTCTTTATATTTCAGCACCCCATTATTCTCCATTCTTTATATTTCAGCACCCCATTATTCTCCATTCTTTATATTTCAGCACCCCATTATTCTCCATTCTTTATATTTCAGCACCCCATTATTCCCCATTCTTTATATTTCAGCACCCCATTATTCTCTATTCTTTATACTTTAGCACCCTATTATTCTCCATTCTTTATATTTCAGCACCCCATTATTCTTTATACTTCAGCACCCCATTATTGCCCATTCTTTATATTTCAGCACCCCATTATTCCCCATTCTTTATATTTCAGCACCCCATTATTCCCTATTCTTTATATTTCAGCACCCCATTATTCTCTTTTCTTTATACTTAAGCACCCCATTATTCTCCATTCTTTATATTTCAGCACCCCATTATTCTTTATATTTCAGCACCCCATTATTCTCCATTCTTTATATTTCAGCACCCCATTATTCTCCGTTCTTTATATTTCAGCACCCCATTATTCTCCATTCTTTATATTTCAGCACCCCATTATTCTCCGTTTTTTATATTTCAGCACCCCATTATTCTTTATATTTCAGCACCCCATTATTCTCCATTCTTTATATTTCAGCACCCCATTATTCTCCATTCTTTATATTTCAGCACCCCATTATTCCCTATTCTTTATATTTCAGCACCCCATTATTCTCCATTCTTTATATTTCAGCACCCCATTATTCTCCATTCTTTATATTTCAGCACCCCATTATTCTCCATTCTTTATATTTCAGCACCCCATTATTCCCCATTCTTTATATTTCAGCACCCCATTATTCCCCATTCTTAATATTTCAGCATCCCATTATTCTCTATTCTTTATACTTTAGCACCCCATTATTCTCCATTCTTTATATTTCAGCACCCCATTATTCTTTATATTTCAGCACCCCATTATTCTCCATTCTTTATATTTCAGCACCCCATTATTCTCCGTTCTTTATATTTCAGCACCCCATTATTCTCCGTTCTTTATATTTCAGCACCCCATTATTCTCCGTTCTGTATATTTCAGCACCCCATTATTCTCCATTCTTTATATTTCAGCACCCCATTATTCTCCATTCTTTATATTTCAGCACCCCATTATTCTCCATTCTTTATATTTCAACACCCCATTATTCTCCATTCTTTATATTTCAGCACCCCATTATTCTCCATTCTTTATATTTCAGCACCCCATTATTCTCTATTCTTTATACTTTAGCACCCCATTAGTCTCCATTCTTTATATTTCAGCACCCCATTATTCTTTATATTTCAGCACCCCATTATTCTCCATTCTTTATATTTCAGCACCCCATTATTCTCCGTTCTTTATATTTCAGCACCCCATTATTCTCCGTTCTTTATATTTCAGCACCCCATTATTCTCTATTCTTTATATTTCAGCACCCCATTATTCTCCGTTCTTTATATTTCAGCACCCCATTATTCTCCATTCTGTATATTTCAGCACCCCATTATTCTCCATTCTGTATATTTCAGCACCCCATTATTCTCCATTCTGTATATTTCAGCACCCCATTATTCTCCATTCTTTATATTTTTGCCCTGTATTCTGAACTATTTGCTAATTAATCACTATTCTGAAAAACCTCATCAACACCCTCTTATATATATATATATATATATATGGATTTGGCTTGTTTCAGAACATCGGTTCAGAAAGGTACAGTACTGTCATACTCCTTCAAAACAGGCCAAGTTAAAAATCCAGAAGATTCAAAAGTGCAACAAGTTTACAAGAAAGACCCACTTGGAAAGACTGTTAACTTTGCAATGTCACCATGGCCAACCACAGAAAAAAGCAATATGTTTTGTAAACTGAAATTGACAATAAATGGTGAAGCTCAGATCGAATTGAAGCTGCCGACAAAGTTGTATATACCAGTATTAGTTTACCATGGTGTTAAGTCAGCTGGCATAAAGTCTGTTATCATGGTTCATGGACATACGGTGAGGTTTATTAGATCTACATAGTCCTTCAACTTTATTTAGAAGATGAATGTATACTCATGTTTGTATGTATGTACTGGTAGATTCCTCCGTTATTTGGAGCAACCCTGGAGACCTGTGAGGGTACAGTGGAAATCGTGTACACTCCTTATCGGGATTAATGGAGATGTGTCACTAACATATTTACAACAATATTTACAAGGACAATCCCCACCCCAATACAAAGAGATTGCTAGGACACCGGAAAGTCTGTTATTATTATGTTAAAACTTCAGGGCTTGTTAATTCTTGAAGAGATTTGCAGTAACAAAGAGTAAAATCTATTTGCAGACTAAATTGTGGTTTTCCAAAATGAAAATAAACCAAATGATGATAAAGATTAATATAATGTATAAATCTATTGTTAAATATCTGCAATCAAGAAATAATTTACAAACTGACTCAATCCAAAGTAGGATAATCTTCCTTGTGCGAAGCTATGATTCCTTAGTCTGGGTTAAGGATTTTTAATTTTTTTAAGGAATGCCAATTTTTCAGGGATTTATTGGTACATGTATAGGTAAACTTCGAATGAGTAAGTTCACATAGGCTTAAATTTTGTCCTAAGATTTTGATGTTTTTTTAATCAGGTCAAAATACTACAAATTTCAAATAGAAATTGTTGTGATATAACTTTTTATACAAAATAACTTCTTTTTGGCACATTATATATTTAAAATGATGAAGAAATGACCTCTCAAGTATGCATTATTTGTGTTGTAAGGTCAATTTTGGTCTAATTTCAATAATTCTTAACAGATTTTAACATAATTACTTTCGCATCCAACTCTGAACCAGAAAGTTTTTGTGTCTAGGGATTCAATATCATCATTGGCAACTTTTGGCAACCTAGGTTGCGGCCAAGGGTTTCCTCAAGCTTTTAGGTCTGAAAAATGCACTAAATCATCATTTTTTGACAATATTTCCAAAATGTGCTGACATTGAAGCCTAGAATGTACTCTTATGAAGAGATATGCTTAACTAGAACAGGATCGCTTATTTAACTGTTTAAGATACAGTCTAGAACCCGGGTCTAGAACAGCATCTATTTTATACGGTCTAGAACAGGGTATACATTTTCAGAGCGTGTCTAGAACAGGGTATATTTTTCAATGTTTTCTGGTTAGAACAGGGTATGATTTGGCAAGTTTTGTCGGCACAGTTATACCCGAAATATAGTCAGTAACCCCCCCGGGAGTTTACCTTAATCCAAGAAAATTGGTATTCAACTCTGGTTTTGCCCTATTGTTGGTATTTAATCTCAGTAATTTCAACCTATTATCTTATTTAAAGTTATGGATTATTGCAAAGACAATATATCTGTAGAATATTTGTAGGTCCCCTGTTAAAATGGTCACACTATAGCTAGTTTTAAATGGAATTTCTTTCAACAAATACTATAATTTGCAATAATGTAAAAGAAGATAAAAATGCAAATGATAAGAAGCAAAATTCAAATTCAAATAACAACAATCAAATGTTAATTCAAATGATAACAGGCAAAATGTAAATGTAAATAATAACAGGCAAAATGTAAATGTAAATTATAACAATGGAAATTTAATTCAAATGATAACCAATCAAAATGTAAATGCAAATAATTGCAGGCAAAAGGTAAATGTAAATGACAACAGGCAAAATGTAAATCAAATGATAACAATCTAAATGTAAATGTAAATGATAACAATCAAGATGTAATTTCAAATGATTATAGGCAAAATATGAATTCAAATAATAACAGGCAAAGTGTAAATTCAAATGATAACAGACAAAAACGTTAATTCAAATGCAAATAATAACAGGCAAAATGTAAATGTAAATGATAACAATCAAAATGTAAATGTAAATGATAACAATCAAAATGTAAATACAAATAATAACAATCAAAATGTAAATGTAAATAATAGCAGGCAACTTGTAAATGTAAATTATCACAGGCAAAATGTAAATGATAACAATCAAAATGTAAATGTAAATAATAACAGGCAACTTGTAAATGTAAATTATCATAGGCAAAATGTAAATGTAAATGATAACAATTAAAATGTAGATACAAATGATAACAATCATAATGTAAATGCAAATAATAACAAGCAAAATGTAAATGTAAGTGATAACAATCAAAATGTAAAAACAAATAATAGCAATCAAATGTAAATGATAACAATCAATATGTAAATGATAACAATCAAAATGTAAATGTAAATGATAACTGGCAACATGTAAATTCAAATGATAACAAGCAAAAGAGACCAAACCAATAAAGTAAAAGGTGGAATCTGAAAGTTGTTATTAGAAAGAATATAAAGACAATTTAAAAGCAAGAAAACAAGGTTACCATACCAACACATACAGATGTTAATAGACTGTAGCAGAGTTCGCGAAAACTTTTTTTGACTTGTCAGTCATGGGACTGACAAAGCAAGATTATATGTCAGTCCTTCAAAATTTTTGCTGGTCCTACAAAATCTGTCAATTTTATCCTGAAATAAAATTAATAATGTATTTATTCGTTCCTGTTCATATTGCTTCCTTTTTATGTTTGGCTTCATCGGAAGGTTCCACTGCCGATCGTTTACAGGGACGGCTCCATGAACAAATTTGATAGGCCACATGTAGCTGGCCTCCTTGGTTTGTTTATAATAAAATTTGGAAACTAGTACCGGATTTAGCCGCGGGTTCATCTGATGACCTATGTAAAAATGTGCCGACATAGGCACTGCAACCGCTGTTTTTGCATCGGTCATCAGGACCGCAGCTAGCAATCAAAATACCGATCCAAGCCTCATTTGGGGATCATGACCAACAGGACCGACGATTTTCGCAAACTCTGCGGCAGTCACAAAACTTATAGAACTGGCTACATGAGTTGCCAAAGTCAAAATATCATGAAAATCTTTTTAAATAACAAAACATAGTGGTAATTAAGTCTCCCAAACGAAGTTTGGAAGACTTATTGTTTTTGCTCAGTTATTATTATTATTATTCTTCTTCCTCTTCCTCTTCCGCCGCTTTTAAATTTGAACTTGTCCGCACCCGTTCTCCAAAACCACTTGTCAGATTAACTTAGGGTTTCACAATATGTTAGACTAACATGTCTAATGGTGCAATCAGGGTTTTGTTTGTGCAATGGGGTTTATAAAGGGGTACTTTGAGGGGCAAAAACAAAAGAGGGTTTTACTATAGAACCCTATGGGATTTTATTTTTTTAAATTTTCAAATGATTATAAATTGAAAACCGTTTGTGATAGACACAATCTTTTTAATCGAAAATGTTCTAAATGATAAAACCCATTAAATGAAATACAGGGTTAGTCCCCAGGGGTCACCCCCACCCCCTGCCATTTAAGAAAGTTCTAATACCTTGTAAGTGGTCAAGATCCCCACCCCTAAACCATATATATTCTGGTTTGTCATGCTAAGATGGTTTGAATGATATACAGGGTTAGTCCCCAGGGGTCATCCCGACCCCCTGCCATTTGAGAAAGTTCTAATATCTTGTAAATGGTCCGGATCCCCACCCCTAAACCATATATATTCTGGTTTGTCATGCTAAGATGGTTTGAATGATATACAGGGTTAGTCCCCAGGGGTCATCCCGACCCCATGCCATTTGAGAAAGTTCTAATATCTTGTAAATGGTCCGGATCCCCACCCCTAAACCATATATATTCTGGTTTGTCATGCTAAGATGGTTTGAATGATATACAGGGTTAGTCCCCAGGGGTCATCCCGACCCCATGCCATTTGAGAAAGTTCTAATATCTTGTAAATGGTCGAGATCCCCACCCCTAAACCATATATATTCTAGTTTGTCATGATAAAGCAAATCAAATGAAATACAGGGTTAGTCCCCAGGGGTCACCCCCACCCTATGCCATTTAAGAAAGTTCTAATATCTTGTAAGTGGTCAAGATCCCCACCCCTAAACCATATATATTCTGGTTTGTCATGCCAAGATGATTTGAATGATATACAGGGTTAGTCCCCAGGCATCACTAATGCATATAACTTTACTGGACCAAACCAATTTTCACTGGACTTTGCTCAATGTCAGGCGACCATGGGAATTACAAATTATGGGAGCTTCGTTTGGGAGACTTCGTAACAGCATCCTGTTACAATCATTTCTTGTTATTTTTGATATATGTTCTAATTGTACTCTTTTGTAGCAATCAACAGGCCAAAGTACAGAAGTAAAACCTGGGATGAGATTAGAAGCTTTGGATAGAAAGACACCAAACTTTTATTGTGTTGCTACTGTTCGTGAGTACAAGTGAAAAGACCTCTGACCTTTAGGATACAGGATAAAAAGACATCATATTTGTTTTTCTTTAAATGTTTTATACAAAATTTGGGCCTCTAGTTTTCTTGTTTGAACTGTTTTACATTTGTCATTTCTGGCCTTTTATAACTTTAACTACTGTGGATTCATTTATTTTCGTGGGTATCAATTTTCGTGGATCGAGGAAATCTTGCAGTTTCGTGGATATTTGATTTCGTTGTTTTGTCAATCTCTGCATACAAAGTCTATGGAAAATTTGTAATTCGTTGAACATTTGAATTTGTGGTTAACCTGTACCCACGAAACCCACGAAAATTGGTATCCAACGAATAATAATGAATCCACAGTATGTGGTATAGGTTTTGATCCTTGTTCAAGACCATACAGTAACCGATAGCTGTTAACTTCTATGTCATTTGGTCTCTGGTGGAGAGTTATCTCATTGGCAATCATTCCACATCTTCTTATTTCTTTCCCACATATTTATTGGTTTTGTTTGTTGATACAATGCACAACAAGTTTGTCTATATTCAGGGCATTTCTGAACAAAAAAAACAGGTTTTGTTGATGGAGGTAACCAAAATGTCCTGAGAGAACAAAAATCTTTGACAGAAAAATTGTAATACCAAACTGAATAACCCTATTGTTTCACAAATGAAACAATAAATACAGGCACATAGTTTTGTAGTTGCTTAAGAGGAATACATTTATGTTCATATTGATTTCTACTGTGTATGGTTAGGACAATTCAGAGCATACACTTGTGAATGGATTTGAAGATGCCATGTTTTATAATATATAAAACAATTACTGTTGTCAATTACCAAGGAGACTCATAATTGAATCTGCTACCAAACACATCAACTGAAATTGATGTCAAAATGCATGAGAAAATCAAATTGATGTGTGGTTTTAATCATTTTATACCACCAAGCTCAGTGTTGTATAAAAGAATCTACCAACTACAAAAAAGTAATATCCACTCCCAGAATACATTTAGTATAATATGACAGTTTATCAAATTATTGTTTTTGAATTTGCTGCAAATGAGACGAGACATAAATCTGTTTAATAAATTTATGCTCTTATTAAGCTAAATAAAACTAAATAAAACTGGTAAAAAATAAAATTGATATATCTGATTTTTGTATTTCTAGAAACCATTAACACAGACGGCTCATTCGTGATACACTTTGATGGTTGGACTAGCTCCTATGACTATGTATGCCCTCCGGACTCTACGGATATACATCCTATAGGTTGGATGGATGCTAATCATCACAAGCTTACTGGCCTGACTGGCAAGACTATTCATCTACAGGAACCTTATAGTAATTATTTAAATTTATTTAATAATTCAAAAGTTGAAGATACATTACATGTCTCATGTGGCCTTGTATAATCAATTAATATGAAGTTTGTATCATACCATTGTTATGAATAGATATTTTTGTTAAATGAGAAATACATAGATATTTTTGTTAAATGAGAAATACATAGATATTTTTGTTAAATGAGAAATGCATAGAGAGAAGTACATAGATATTTATGTTAAATGAGAAGTGTTAAATGAGAAATACATAGATATTTTTGTTAAATGAGAAATACATAGATATTTTTGTTAAATGAGAAATACATAGATATTTTTGTTAAATGAGAAGTACATAGATATTTTTGTTAAATGAGAAGTACATAGATATTTTTGTTAAATGAGAAATACATAGATATTTATGTTAAATGAGAAGTACATAGATATTTTTGTTAAATGAGAAATACATAGATATTTTTGTTAAATGAGAAATACATAGATATTTTTGTTAAATGAGAAGTACATAGATATTTTTGTTAAATGAGAAATACATAGATATTTATGTTAAATGAGAAATACATAGATATTTATGTTAAATGAGAAGTGCATAGATATTTTTGTTAAATGAGAAGTACATAGATATTTTTGTTAAATGAGAAGTACATAGATATTTTTGTTAAATGAGAAGTACATAGATATTTATGTTAAATGAGAAGTACATAGATATTTTTGTTAAATGAGATATTTTTGTTAAATGAGAAATACATAGATATTTATGTTAAATGAGAAGTACATAGATATTTATGTTAAATGAGAAGTACATTGATATTTATGATAAATGAGAAGTACATAGATATATTTGTTAAATGAGAAATACATAGATATTTTTGTTAAATGAGAAATACATAGATATTTTTGTTAAATGAGAAATACATAGATATTTTTGTTAAATGAGAAATACATAGATATTTTTGTTAAATGAGAAGTACATAGATATTTTTGTTAAATGAGAAATACATAGATATTTTTGTTAAATGAGAAGTGCATAGATATTTTTGTTAAATGAGAAATACATAGATATTTTTGTTAAATGAGAAGTACATAGATATTTTTGTTAAATGAGAAGTACATAGATATTTTTGTTAAATGAGAAGTACATAGATATTTATGTTAAATGAGAAGTACATAGATATTTTTGTTAAATGAGATATTTTTGTTAAATGAGAAATACATAGATATTTATGTTAAATGAGAAGTACATAGATATTTATGTTAAATGAGAAGTACATAGATATTTATGATAAATGAGAAGTACATAGATATTTTTGTTAAATGAGAAATACATAGATATTTATGTTTAATGAGAAATACATAGATATTTTTGTTAAATGAGAAATACATAGATATTTATGTTAAATGAGAAATACATAGATATTTATGTTAAATGAGAAATACATAGATATTTATGTTAAATGAGAAATACATAGATATTTGTGTTAAATGAGAAATACATAGATATTTATGTGAAATGAGAAATACATAACAGTTGTTTTTTAAATCATTGGTATCCTAGTCATGGTAGTTTCTCTCAAATGTTTTGGAAAATTAAAGAAAATATAAAAATAACAATGATGTGAATGTTTTTGTCGAGCCTGCGACTTTTGTCGCAGAAAGCTTGACATAGGGATAGTGATCCGGCGACGGTGGCTGCGGCGTTAGCTAACTTCTTAAAAGCTTTATATTTTAGAAGGTGGAAGATCTGGATGCTTCATACTTTGTATATGGATGCTTCATGTTAAGAAGTTTCCGTCAGTCACATGTCCAAAGTTCTTGACCTCATTTTCATGGTTCAGTGACTACTTGAAAAAAAAGTTAAGATTTTTTGTAATGTTAAATTCTCTCTTTTTATAAGTAATAGGATAACTATATTTGGTATGTGCGTACCTTGCGAGGTCTTCATGCCTGTCAGACAGTTTTCATTTGACCTCGACCTCATTTCATGGATCAGTGAACAAGGTTAAGTTTTCGTGGTCAAGTCCATATCTCAGATACTATAAGCAATAGGTCTAGTATATTCGGTGTATGGTAGGACTGTAAGGTGTACATGTCCAACTGGCAGGTGTCATCTGACCTTGACCTCATTTTCATGGTTCAGTGGTCAATGTTTAGTATACTTGGTTAATGTTAAGTTTATGTGACAGTTGAAATAAAGCTTTATATTTAGGACTATCAACATAATATCAATGATTAGTAAAGAAGGGGAGACATTTCAGCGTGTGCACTCTTGTTACTTAAAAAATAATTTTGGGGAAAATTTCCAGCCCTTGGAAGAGGTTGTTTTCCAATAAACATATAAGAAATCAATATTTACGGCACTTTGTGTATTCAAAAGTTGACAGTTTTTTGTAGCTATAGTTAGCTTTGACCAAACATGAAATATTTATGAATTAGATTAGATTAAAGAAAAGGGTTGTTTCTAATATTAACAATTTTGACTTTTAACTTTACAATATTTTATAGATTTTGTCCATTGAAAAATAAGACTTTTTTCACATTTATTTTTAGAGTATGGTAAACAATTTGATTGGCCAATATATTGTGAAGAAGTTGGCAGTTTACCCGTTCCTTATGATTTTTTCAGCGATGTAAGTATATACTTTTAAGTGAATATACATCACAAAATAAGCATTGATTTTTGCCCACTGAAAACTACTTCAAATTTTACAGAAAATAAGAGAAATACATAGAATAAAAAAAGTATAGATGAAAAATAACAAGATTTCCATTGCTGGATCCAACAATTTCATCATAATATATGTCTTTTTCACAAAAATGAAAAAAATATACATAGCCTTCAATTCATATTTCCTTTGTGGAATATTTGTGAACAGCAACACAACTATAGATTATTTCAGAGAAGATATCCTATAGTTATTTCATAGTCTCATCAAATATAAAGTTAAACTGTTGTATCTGTTGTGCTCACAATTTTCCAATTATAGGTGTAATACCACCAAAACATGGTACATCACACCCGGTTTCATATAAAAAAGCAATAATAAAAATATTTCGTTGAATTGACATTTTTATGAAATTAACCCTGGTGTTTCTACAAAAAAGGGGTGACAATTTGATTGGTTTACTTCTGGTAATGGTAATTTTCTTTTATACAATGAAATGTTATGTGAAATTTCGTCTCTAGTACTGGAGAGGATAAACCATTACTCATGCCAGGTATTTCTCTTTTTCAAAAAAAGATGAATTGTGCACAATTTTCTAAACACTTTTAACAGTTTTTATGATTGTTCAACTTTCAGGACACAAAATGACCATAAGCCCTGAATGCGATTTCTTATTATTGTGATACTTAATTAATCTCAATAGTAAAAACCGGGCAATGAATTCTGAATTTACATATGTTTTTGAAATCAACAGGAGCAGAAAGAGGACTGTACAGCTGATGAGACACTAAGAGTTTACGATCATCTGGGATTAGCAATGGTTGGTTCTAGCAAGGATACATCTAGTTGTTCTGTGGAAAATATACCTGGATATTGTAAGTGATAAATGGATTGTTTTAGATCTGCCAATTTTCCCAATTAATAGGGAATTTCATCTATAACAGATGTTAAGGATGTTTGCTTGTCTTTTTATACGCCCATTTATGGGATGTATTATGGTATACCGTTGTCCATCTGTCCGTCTGTCTGTCCGTCCGTCGTCAACATGTCAGACATTAACTCAAAAACGCTTTAACCAATTTGCATAAAACTTTGGTGAATTGTTTATATCTATTGACGTGAGCTCCCTTTCGTTTTTTATAAATTTTTAGATTTTACGTTTCCGAGTTATGGGGTTTTATTCATTAAAAAAAGGGGGATTTTCCAGTTTTCTGACAATAACTCAAGAATGCTTTCACCAACTTGCAAGAAATTGTGGTGAATTGTTTATATCTGTTGACAGGAGCTCCCTTTTGATTTTTATAAATTTTAGATTTTACGTTTCTGAGTTACAGGGTTTTATTAAAAAAAAGGGGGGGTTTTCCAGTTTTCGGACAAAAACTCCAAAATGCTTTCAGCAGTTCTTATGAAACTTTGGTGAATTGTTTATATCTATTGATGAAAGCTCCCTTTAGAATTTTATAAATTTTACATTTTACTTTTATGAGTTATGGGGTTTTATTCATTAAAAAAGGGGGGATTTTCCAGTTTCCGAATAAAACTCAAAAATGCTGTCAGCAATTCTCATGAAACATTGGTGAATTGTTTATATCTATTGATGTAAGCTCCCTTTTGATTTTCATAAATTTCTAATATGATATTGAGAATTAATTGAACTTTATTTTTTTATAGTCTGACAACAGATTTACTAAGTATTGCGCAACAGCACAGTGTATTGCACAACAGAAAGAGATCTTTAATTGAATATAAATTCAATTCATATAACCAATTTCAAGTTCTTTGACTACATTTATTCAGAAACCTGTAATATGTCAAATATTTAATTACAATCCAAATTCAGACCTGTATCAAGCTTGAATATTGTGTCCATTTTTGCCCCAACTGTTCAGGGTTGGACCTCTGCGGATATATCCAGCTGCGCTCAGCAAAGCAGTTTATTCAAACTTTTTGTCAGATATTCAGAATCCTCTGGTTTTGTCCATGTGGTGCCATTCAAAAAATTTGCATGCTAATCTTTATTTTTCTTTTCATAATTTTATATATATAGTTTAAAAAGTAATTTGTGAAAATCTTAAATATTAAATTATATAATTAAAACTAAGCATACATTTAAAGGAGTGAAAAAGACATTAAAGCATGTTTATTTTCATTCAAATCATTATATATATGTTGTGTACAAGATGTAAGTTTGTACAAACTATACTTTGTACAGGGTTTTTGTACAAGTTATAAGTTTTTTGGCACATACTATTTTGCACCAGGTGATAAAAGTTTATCTTCTAAAATTTATCAGTTCAATTTCTTAAATTCAAATTAATATACTTTAACCTAACATTTAGTGCTATTTTCCTTGTCCTAAAACTGGAAACAAGGACACCTGAATGGTTTAAATTCTATTTTTTATTTTTCTCCTTATACCAAAATTATATCTATAAAAAGTGTTTTTGTGTTCTTATAAAGTTTTTTGTATCAATGTTCAGTATATGACTGTATCATGTAGTCATGGAAATATGACAGAAATATGTGAAACAAAAGACTATGTACTTGTATCATCCATTTGTGATAAGCAGTTCATAAAACACTGATAACTTGTACAAAAATTCTGTACAAATCATAATTTGTACAACATTACAATTTGTACACAACATATACCGGGTATATCATTAAATACATGACATATATAAAGGATATGTTAGGTCCTCTTCAGCTTTATATTCCGCATTGAGATTTTGAAAAGTTGGCAGGTATGTTGTTTGTTGAACACCTGCTTCATTGAGTATTTAGTTACAACAACAGCAGAACACATCAATTCCTAACAAAAAGTTATGCACTATAAACCAATCTGGAGTTCCTTTTTTTTATGAATGAGTTACACCAGATGTCCCAAGGTCAATCAGGGTAAATGATGTCATTGAATAATATGCTTTTTTGTGACGTAATGATTTTAGTATTGTGACATTGAAAATGTATGGAGAAAGTGCACAAATGTTGAATTAAGTCTATGCAAATTAGCTTTATTAATCCTACTTGGTAACTTATGATTAAGGCATTTAGAAGAATATTTAACTTCATAATAATTATAGTACAGGATTTCCACAACCAAATTAGATTTGAAGATTTGTATTCTTATTGATAGATTTAGTAAGCAAAATAACTTTTAACAAGCCGTATGTCACTTGACTTTGCCAGACAGATTTAAAATTAATATGTGTCCACTTGAATATAATAGGAATAAACAGATTTTTTCCTTGACGTTATATATGAACTGGGCCAAGGCACTCACAAAGTGAATAAAAAATGATGGACACAAAATAAGTATCAATATAATGATTAATAAAATTGAGAATGGAAATTGGGAATGTGTCAAAGAGACAACAACCTACCAAAGAGAAGAAAACAGTGCACCCCGAGGTGGGATTCAGCTGGCCTCTTAACAAAAATGTGCACTAGTTCAGCAAAACTTGCATCACACTAAACTCTGAAACATATAAATGAACCAAAATTTAAAAAAAAACATACAAGACTAACAAAGGCTAGAGGCTCCTGACTTGAGACGGGTGCCACATGTGGAGCAGGATCTGCTTACCCTTCCGGAGCACCTGAGATCACCCCCAGTTTTTGGTGGGGTTCGTGTTGCTTAGTCTTTAGTTTTCTATGTTGTGTCATCTGTACTATTATTTGTCTGTTTATCTTTTTATTTTTGGCCATGGCGTTGTCAGTTTGTTTTCGATCTGTGAGTTTGACTGTCCCTCTCGTATCTTTCGTTCCTCTTTTTGAGACAGGCGCAAAAATGCGGCTGGGTTAAACATGTTTTGTGAGATCTCAACCCTCCCCTTATACCTCTAGCCAAGTTGGTATGTGCAGTATTACACATCTTGCATTGGTTATCTGTGTTGTGCAAGACTTATATTTATTGTATATTTATTTCAGTTATAGAAAATCAAATGATGCAGTTAAGAGACCAGTCAAGTGATGAACTGATTAGTTTCTATAGCAACCATCGCCAGTTTCTGTGTCTCTTACCAGAGAAATTTGAATTGAAAAATCTGCGATTTCCTTCATTGACCTCAGTAATGGATATAGAAAAACAAAATGTCCACTTTATATGCCCAGGACATAGTAAGTTACAGCATAATTCATTTGCAATGTGATTGATGCTTCTTCAATAAGATTAGAGCTTTAGTGACATACTTTTGTTATTGTAAGATATTCTACAAACATCAGTCTTAAATATTTAATAGTTGAATCCCTTTGTGGCAGTTGCCATTTGAATTTTGAGTCCTTTGAAATTTTTGAAAGATTTTGAAAAAAAGGGAAGTTATCTCTTAAAATCTGCAAATTCAAATGAAATTTTATTTGTTTGTTAAACCATGTAAATTTTAAATTTGTAATTTTTGCACATGGTAATCATTTTTTTTGTCAATGAATTCAAGCTAGCAGCTTATTATTTGCAGATCTAATAGACATTCCTAGAAGCAGAAAATATTTTATTCTCGATTTAATGGTATTTTTGTCGAGCCTTCGACTTTTGTCGAAAATGCGAGATATAGCGATCCTACATTCCGTCGGCGGCGTCCACAAATATTCACTCTGGTTAAAGTTTTTGAAATTTTAATAACTTTCTTAAACTATCCTGAATTTCTACCAAACTTGGACAGAAGCTTGTTTATGATCATAAGATTATATTCAAAAGTAAATTTTGTAAAAAAATAATTCCACTTTTTCCGTATTTTACTTATAAATGGACTTAGTTTTTCTGCCAGGAAACATTACATTCACTCTGTGGTTAAAGTTTTTGAAATTTTAATAACTTTCTTAAACTATCCTGGATTTCTACCAAACTTGGAAAGAAGCTTGTTTATGATCATAAGATAGTATCCAGAAGTAAATTTTGTAAAAAAAAAAATCCATTTTTTCCGTATTTTACTTATAAATGGACTTAGTTTTTCTGCCAGTTAACATTACATTCACTCTGTGGTTAAAGTTTTTGAAATTTTAACAACTTGCTTAAACTATCCTGGATTTGTACCACACTTGGACAGTAGCTTGTTTATGATCAAAAGCTAGTATCAAGAAGGAAATTTTGATAAAATTTTGTTCCATTTTTTCTGTATTTTACTTATAAATTGACTTAGTTTTTCTTCCAGTCAACATTACATACAGTCTGCAGTTTAAGTTTTTAAAACATTTATTAGATTCATAAATTATCCTGGATTTTTACCAAACTTGGACAGAAGCTACTTACAATCAAAAGATAGTATAGAGAGGAATATTTTTATCAATTTTTTTCCTCATTTTTGTTAAGCCTGCGATTAACAGCTAAAGTAGGCGAGACACTGGGTTCCGCAGAACCCTTACAAATTTTTTAAACAAATTATTTGGGATCAGTAGTTTGCAAAAGTGAAAAATAACTAAGGAATGAAATTCTTATTGTCAAGTGAACCTCTGGCCCATTTAAGGACCTCTAAATTTCCTTTGAACTTTTGGATTTACTTTGAAATTTTTAGTTTGCAAGTACAATGTATAAATAATTTAAGCGAGTGTAGCAATTTAACTATTAGATTTGACAATATTTATCATTTCTCATAAGACATTTTAGAATATGATCTATAATGCATTTAAATTGATGTAGGCTTGATAGGTTTTCTCCTATGCTAAGATGTAACTGTGTCTGAAGTTGTTTGTAGTCAGTGAGGTATTGGATCAATATATATCCATAGCTTATTTGTATGACCACCTTACATTTGCCTTATGAAGAAGATATTGCTGTGGTTTGAAAAACAACTGTATCTCGCTGTAAAAAATATCTCCAACAGAATAGAGGAAACAACAACCTCAATCTTGTAACTTTAACTTTGGTCAACAATCTACCGAAAAAGCATGCGATCCATTGGCATTGCTTCACAGGAACCCAAGAAATTTATGAATCAGCTGTTTCACATTTTACAAATATTGTATTTGGCATCACACCTTTCATTGTTATTGACAAATACCTGAGCATTGCAATTAATCAGCAATAAAGTAATTTGCTTCTGAAAGTAACTTCAACACTCTGAATAATTGTTATTTTTACTTTGTATGTAAATGGAGCTATTACACATAGTTGACCATGCTGGAATTTTCTTTAGTAAAGGCACTCTGAATAATTGTTATTTTTTCTTTGTATAGAAATGGAGCTATTACACATAGTTGACCATGCTGGAATTCTCTTTAGTAAAGGCACTCTGAATAATTGTTAATTTTTCTTTGTATAGAAATGGAGTTATTACACATGGTTGACCATGCTGGACTGCCACTACATCACTATTTGATATCATCATCTGAAGTTGATATAAACCACTTGTATGCTTATCTAGAGATGATCTATATGGGACTTCTATTACAACCTGTAAGTCAGTATTGTTATTTGTACTTCCAGTCAGAACAAGGTATAACCTAGACATTGACAAAGAGGGAACTAGCCCAAGACATTGGCAAAAAAGGGGGGTGAGTTGACATAGTTAAGTTCCTGGCAACAGAACCAATGGGAGTTGATTCATCTGAGAGAAACAAATCAGAATTTGTTTAATCCAGAGAGTGTCCCTTTTAGCTTGTTTAAAGAAACATAATTAGAAATCAGTTGACAGATTATAATTTTGTTTATTGTAGTTGGATATCAGTGTTAGAGATAGCTACAGGTATATTCCCCTTGTTGTTGCCACAATCCTAGGAAAATCAGTGTTAGAGCTGTCACAAATATTGTTCATTTGTCATTGGCACAAACCTTAAAATTGAGAATGGAAATGGGGAATGTGTCAAAGAGACAACAACCCGACCATAGAACAGACAACAGCAGAAGGTCACTAACAGGTCTTCAATGCAGCGAGAAATTCCCGCACCCGGAGGCGTCCTTCAGCTGGCCCCTAAACAAATATATATACTAGTTCAGTGATAATGAACGCCATACTAAACTCCAAATTGTACACAAGAAACTAAAATTAAAAATAATACAAGACTAACAAAGGCTGGAGGCTCCTGACTTGGGACAGGCGCAAAAATGCGGCGGGGTTAAACATGTTTATGAGATCTCAACCCTCCCCCTATACCTCTAGCCAATGTAGAAAAGTAAACGCATAACAATACGCACATTAAAATTCAGTTCAAGAGAAGTCCGAGTCTGATGTCAGAAGATGTAACCAAAGAAAATAAACAAAATGACAATAATACATAAATAACAACAGACTACTAGCAGTTAACTGACATGCCAGCTCCAGACTTCAATTAAACTGATTGAAAGATTATGTCTTCATCATATGAATATCAGGCACAATCCTTCCCGTTAGGGGTTTAGTATCATACCATCATAACATATATGAGAAGAACATAACCCGTGTCATGCCAACAACTGGTTTTTAAATAAATGTGTTTAGTGCCGATGCAAAGACCCTATAAGTGAATCAATATTAACGCCAAAATATGCAATCTTTAATGACCTGACAACAGTATCGTAACTATATCCCTTCTTTATAAGTCTATTTAAAGGTTTTGTTAGCTTCAGAGGTGAATACTGACATTTTTGTGCTTTATAAAGAATATTTCCATAAAAAATTGGATGTGAAATACCTGAACGTATAAGAAGTCTGCATGTTGAGCTATATTTACGAATGATGTCCTTATACCGATGATAAAATTTAGTAAATGTTTTGACTAGTTTGTGATATCGAAAACTCTGGTGTAATAATTTTTCAGTAATACATAAATTTCTCTCGTTAAAATCTAAAACATTGTTACATACACGAGCGAATCGTACAAGTTGAGATATATAAACACCGTAAGATGGTGACAAGGGAACGTCACCATCTAAAAATGGATAATTAACGATAGGAAATGAAAAATCATCTCTTTTATCATATATTTTAGTATTAAGCTTTCCATTAATGATATAGATATCAAGATCGAGGAAAGGGCAGTGGTCATTGTTAGTATTAGCTTTAATTGTTAGTATTAGCTTTATTTAAAGTAAGTTCAACAGGATAAATTTCTTTAGTATACATACTGAAGTCGTCATTATTGAGAGCCAAAATATCATCCAAATATCTAAAAGTATTATTAAATTTGTGTATCAGATGTTGTTTCGATGGGTCTTTGTTGATTTTTGTCATAAATTGTAACTCATAGCAATACAAAAAAAGGTCCGCAATAAGTGGTGCACAGTTAGTCCCCATTGGAATTCCGATAACCTGACGATATATGGAATCTCCAAAGCGAACAAAAATGTTATCTAGTAAAAATTCAAGGGCATATATAGTATCAAAGCATGTCCAATTGACATAGTTTTTTTGTTTATTGCTACTAAAAAATGACCTAAAAGAGTTTGAACATATATATTCACATTCTGACTTTTTAAATGCCCATTTAATTAGGTGTGTGAATTTTTTCTTAATGAGAATGTGAGGCAATGTGGTATATAGGGTAGAAAAATCAAAACTTTGAACAGATTCAAAATCGCCAATATATGCATGTAATTTATCAAGTACTTCCAACGAGTTCTTGACACTCCAAAAGTAATTAATTCCACAATTTTTCGAAGGCCTTATTTGAACAATTTATTATCAGGTTTTTGATTGTACCAAGTGTACTGGTAAGAAGAATAGACAATTTAGTAGTGGAACAATGGCTTGAAGACGAAATGAATCTATATTTGTAAGGTGTTTTGTGTAGCTTCGGAAGCCAATACATAGTTGGGACTTTCATTGTATTTGGTTCTGCTTGTAAAGCGGTAGCTAAAAGTTTATGTTTGTTACAGATGTCGTTTTCTGAAAATGGAGTCAGTTGGAATGTTGGTGAATTGGTGATTTCTTTTTTCAGAACCTCAATGTAAAATTTACGTCAAACAATAATAATATTATTAGCAGCTTTATCGGCCGGGACAAAAACAAATTCCTTGGCTAGTTCTTTTAGTTTATGTTTGATACGAGAAATAGGTTTATTGTGGTTATTGTTAAGAGTAAAATGTTCTTTAAAATGTTGAATACGTATATCAACTATGTTCATTACTGAATTAAAAAAAGAGTCCAAAGATTTTTTGTCAGCTTTTTCCCGTTTTATCCATTTCAAACAGTAAGTATGGAGTGAGTCGTGGATGATATTACGACACTCATTCCAATTAATAATTGACGGGGGACGATATTTAGGTCCTTTACTGAGGAATGATTTTAACTCTCGGTCTTGAACGATGATGTTAAGATCTCCTGTTATAACATGGGAAATGGGTCCATAAATGTATTCGGAATTACTGCAATTACATGAAGTAGGTGTAATTTCACTGATATTAACATCTTTACACAATTGGCTATAATTAAACACAAATTTCCGGGGAAGATTTCTTGTAAATATAACAAATAAGAGGGAGCTCAGTATTATCAAAATATCCCGGAATTTGTTCTTTAACTGAATGGTCGTTAAAAATACCGGCAATATTTACAAAATCAAAACCTTTATTGACATACTTAAATTTAATAAACTGTTTTTTATGATCTTCAGGGCGATCAATTTTGGGAAACAGTTTAGAATAACAATATGCCATTATAATTTGAACGATTTCATACTTAGGACTGCTATATGAAATTGTGTTGCAATCCTCTAAAATTTTATTTAACTTATTAACCGGTAATGAACAGAGCTTTGTTAACAGATAATGTCTGCCGTTGTTTTTTGAAATAGAAATTAGGTCCGAAATATTGGTATGATTGGTCCGAAATTTTCTTTGATTGCGATTTTTTCTACGACCATGAGAACAGTTTTTACGAACAGTTTTAGAAACTATATCCAAAATGTTAACAGAATCGGTTCTTGATATATTACCATATCTTAGAATATCTGTGTTACAGATGGCTGGTGATATGTTTCCATTATCTTTTTCACAATCCTGTTCTCTTGTCCTTGTTAATAATGACATCACAGAATGTGTCATTACACTAAATTCTATCTCTGCTGTGAACAAAGCTTTTTAGATGTTAAGGGTAATTATTATGTTTTGTTATATCATCATGAAATAATTGGGCAAGTAATCACTCCTTACATTTAATACCTTTTTTAAAATTTCTATTTTATCAAATACTAATCTTACAATGACAGGTGAAGTGTATTATTTCATATTATTTCACCTTTATTAATGAAAAGTTCAGTAACTGTGATATATTTTTTCAGCTGAAACATTTTTGCTTTATTGGTCACTCTTATTCAAGTTTGAGTGGGTAGCTGCGATGTATTTGGTGCATTGATTTGAAATTTAATATTGAAAAAAGATTGCCAACATAAAGACTTATTTTCATATTTAGAAAATAGAATTTTCTTGTTTATAACCCTGAATAAGTTGCAAACAGATATCCTTGTAAAGTACTGACAACTTCTGTTATTGATAAGTTTTCATTTAATATGACCACCATATATTTTATTGAAGACTGTATGTTGACCTCATGATGTTTTTCTGTATTTTGGGTTGTTTGGTTGCTGTCTCATTCACATGTTTTATTTAATTCTTCTTTTGATGAATACAGTAATCATGGACAGTGTAGGCTTCCCTTTGATTGCCAAAAAAATTAAAAGTTTCATGTTTTTACGATATATATAAACTTTTAGTATAAAATTGTCCGTCAGCAGTTTATATTCCATTATGTGGAATTATGCTCCCCTTTTCAAAAATCCTGGATCCACTCCTGATGGGATAACATGAAAAGAAAAGTATCAACAGAAATAATATAGAAATAAGGAGATGTGGTATGATTGACAATGAGTCATTTATAATCAACCAGAGTTCAAATAAGGGGATACTGTAAATTTAAAAATTATTGTGAGGTTTTTATTAATGCTAATATCATAATAAAAGAACTCACATTCTGATATCTGATACATATATCTGTATGACGATTTTCCTGAAATAGCAATAATTTATTTCACTTTTTTGTCTACTCTTAAAAAATGCAATAATAAATGCACTCAGTAATTTCTAAGTAGATGGTTTACAGTTTTTGCACCAGTTGTCTTCTTCATTATTAATGATCTAAATTAGGACTCCCTTGATATCATTGTTTCTTTTTTCAGAGTATCTTGCCATCAGAACTGATCAATATTTGTCCTGGTGTAGATATATCAACAGAAGACAAGGTATTTATACAGATTTTTTAAAGCAATTGCTTTCATGCTATGGCATATAGCCATCTTTGTGACCCAGATCAAGCCAAAGTATTTTGAGAAGACACCTGGTCTGTCATTTTAAAAATTCTATGTATGCTTTCCAATGAAATACATTAATTGAAACTGTTGAAAAATATTAAAATATCGAATCATGTCAGTTGTTGATTAAATATATAAAATTTGACTGAATAATGTCTTATACGGTTTTATGTTTTTTAATTCGTTTTTCTTTTTGAAAGTAGTTGCTCTTGTTCATTTATTGTCTCATCTTTACGGAGTCAAAAAGCGAGACATAGGTATGCTGTTTCCGGCGTTGGCAACGGCGTCAACAATGTATTAGTTTGTGATTAGGTCTAGTTCATGGTGAACCACTAGTGGTAGGTCAATGATATTTGGTATGCAGTTTTATTAGCATTGGCACATCTCATTACCATGGAGATTATTTGGCCCCGCCCCCTCAGTCAAGGTCAATTGACTTTGAAACTTTGCTTAGTTTACATGTATTAGTTTGTGATTAGGTCAGTTTATGGGGAACCACTAGTGGTAGGTCAATGATATTTGGTATGCAGTTGTATAAGCATTGGCATATCTCATTTCAATGAGATTATTTGGCCCTGCCCCCTCATTCATGGTCTATTGACTTTGAAACTTTTGCTTAGTTTTCATGTATTAGTTTGTGATTAGGTCAGTTTAAGGGGAACCGTTAGTGGTAGGTCAATGATAATTGGCATTCAGTTGTATAAGCATTAGCACATCTTATTTCCATAGAGAATATTTGGTCCCTACCCCTCAGTCATGGTCTATTGACTTTGAAACTTTTGCTTAGTTTACATGTATTAGTTTGTGATTAGTTCAGTTTAAGATGAACCACTAATGTTAAGTCAATGATATTCGATATACAAATGTATTGGCATTTGCCAGTTTCATTTCCATGGAGATTATATAACCCCAACCCCTAATTATGGTTCATTGACTTTGAAACTTTTACAAAGTTTACAAGTTAATGTTTGTGTTTAGGTTTGTTTAAAGGGAACGACTTATGAAGAGTCAATGGTATTTGGTTTGCAGTTGTATTAGCATTGGCACATCTCATTTCCATGGAGATTGTTTAGCCCTGTACCTTCAGTCATGGTTCATTGACTTTGAATATTTGCATAACTTACATGTTAAAGTATTGCTATTTTAATTTCAACATTTGCATTATCAAAATAACAAATAGGCGAGATATATCTCTGTTAACAGTTTATAAAATTATCGTAAAATCACTACGCACGTTATAGTAATGTAATCTTATCTTATCTATGAGTTTGACTGTCCCTCTGGTATCTTTCGTCCCTCTTTTATCTTGCATTATTTGTTTTAAATTAAAAGTAGCACAGTTTACGCATTCTGATTACACTTACCATGTTTTGAATACTTCCTTGAAATTACGGGCCCTGTTATTTATTAAGGGTTTCCTAAATTGCAGTTGACACTGATAGACTCTACTCTGTAAACAAATGATATGACAGTGCCAAATGTCATTATGACCCTCTTGGCATGAAAATAATTACCTGTAATTCTCTAGGATTTCGTATCTAATAAGAACTTTAGAAGTACAGTGAATCATAAGCCTATGAAGGCTGGCCGACATTACAAAATATGTTTCATATTTGTATTAACATGTTATATCAGGGTGCACTTTAATAAAACAATATATATATATCTAATAATAGACAATCATAACCTGATAACTGACCTTGAAATGTTATTTGCGCAAATAATTTTTGTGGAACGAAACCTGTGTTAGAACTTAGAAAGACATTACAATAAGTTCGTTTTCTTTTTTTGTCATAATTCCTTAAGATTTATCAACTTATAGATGTTTCATACTGATAGATGGGTCCATTTCATCTCAGATGGACCCGTCCAGACATGAAAGACGCCAAGTTAAGAATAAGAGATATTCACAAACAATTTGGATTTTGGGAATTTTCTTTTTCATAGATTGAAAAAAAAGTTCGTCCATTTGGATGTCAAAAACAGGAATGCATGACAAATGATGAAACCGATATCCTCGTCTTTCCAGTTTATGAGCCTACATAGTTTTTGACACGGATGGTAGTCTTATTTTCGTACGACGTGTTTGTTATTTTATTTCACATGTTTTCGTGCTTGAAGATCATTTATATTCACCATGTTTCCTGTAAGACAAAAAGCTATGTGGAGCTGTTTTTCCTTGTTCGTGAAATGACAATTTAATTTCATATGTCTGTCTGTGATACCAGGCCTTTTTTGAAATTATATGACAATGGCACATAAAGATATTGTATGTTTAAAACAGCTGAGCAATAATGTTTGGGACTAAGATTTAAGAAATGATGACAAAGTAGCATACCAAAAATATTGCCAGTAAGCTGAAATATATATTTATTTCTACATAATTATTTAAGACAGTTCCCATGTTAATCGACAGTTAATGCGCATTTCATGAAAATTTCAAAAGCCGCTCCCATCTTCAAAATCTTTCATGAATATGTATGTATGAATGAATGATTCTTTTTATAAAAAACCTATAGTTTGGTAGAACACTCGCGTCACGAAAGTTGAAATTATCAACTGAATGGTTAAATCTAAACCAATTATAATATAATGAAAATTGAAATTAAAGCATTAAAGATAATAAGACAGGTGCATGGATTGTCATGTAAATTATTGCCCAGTAATAAACACTCTACAAGGGGATAATCTATTATGATTTCTTCAGGAGTATTACGTTTCCGCACATATATTTGCCTCCACCTTAAGCTGGGTAAACGACAGTGTCATCCCCCTGGGAAATGTAAAAATTGTAAAAATGACTTTCTGCTTAATAAGTCTTTTATTGATATAAAGTTAAAACATCCTTACTTCTCACTAGACAAGACTCCTGTTTAATTCTTTTACAGGTGGATGAAAAGTAAAAGTCACAAAACATTAACTAGGCAGCAATTGCTTTAACAGCCTTTATGTCTTTGATTAAAAGTTATCATTAGTTACTTCTTGACAGATAAAAGAATATGCCTGTCTTTTGAAAACTCATTACAAATTTGCATACTTAAGTTTGGTATGATGTTTTTTCTTTCCACTTTTCAACCATAATGGGAAAAATCTTAATTCTCTGATTCTTACAAAGATAAGCATTGAAGATAATTTTAACTATTACATTGGTTGCAATGAATTACTGTGATTTCCCAGTGAAATAAAAACCTATAATTCTCATGTTAAATAAATCTGATGATTTCACTCCTCTGATGTCGTTGTCAAGACCTTGTCCATGACGTTGCATCAAGACAATTGAAAATGGGTAGAAAAAGATAAAGTTCACTTCATTTTCTACTTTATTTCCATTAAAAAGTCTGTGGTCAATAATTAGAATAACTAATCCAAGAATATAAATATCAAAAACAATCGTTACCGAACAATGCTGATAATTCACTTATGCGCTATGTGCATTCATGAATTAATGTGTTGTTCGGTCACTCGTTGAATATTTTTCTATATTTTGAATTCTTGGATTAGTTATTCTTTAAGTAATTTTATATGATTGGGTTAAGGATGTTCGCTACTCTTGTTTTTGACTTTTTGTCAGATATTCGGAATCCTCTAGTTTTATCCATGTTAGTGCCAATAAAAATTTTGCCCGCTAATCCCTATTTTCTTTTCATAATCTTATTACTTATAGTTTAAATAGTCATATTTGAAAATGCTATAAAATCCTTGTTATTTTTTCATAATTTTTTAAAGAAAGAGGGTGCCAATGTTAAATGTATGAAAATTCAAGAGAGAATTATTGCCCGCCAAATTTTCAATGGCTTATATCTCGAAAACAAGTTTACAGACCCTTAATTTTTTTCTGCTTTTTTAGTTCCTTTATTTATATACTATCAATTTATAACAGTTTTTTAAAAAAGCTTAATATTTTGAAACAGAGTAGCGAACATCCTTAAGGCACTTATATTGTTGAATATTGTTCTAGGTACAATTTGATGTTGCAGGAGTTTGTGAGTGCAATCCACCAGAGACAATATTCACCAATATTTATGCTATAACCCTAACATTGTATTGTAACATCTTATGAAATGATATATACACCATTTTTGAATGTTGTTAAAAAATAGTCCTGGACCAATATTTCACACAGTAAAACTCAAAATATTGCAAGGTAAATGTTCTACATGGAACATTATGTTGCTGTACATTAAAAATATATATTTTACACTTCAGACAAGTATTTCAACTAAAGTAAGTACATAGTGTTGGAGATTGCTGCTATGATGAAAAATAAATAATTAAAATGCATTCAGGTTTTGTTTGTATGGTATAAAAACATTAACCTATAAAGATCTTATAATCTTAATGGTTGTCTGCAGGTTCCATATAACTATTTAGTCAAACTATTAAAGTCTTAAGCATGAAAGAAGAAGAAATGAAGTATAAATTATTTGATCCTGCTGAAATTCTCAATCTATTTTTGAAACTTCTATTTTTCATTCCTGTATATATCTACCCGTACTTGGAAAAGCAGCAAATACCAGTTAAAAGTATGTGCTTGCATTTGTCCATCCTATTGCCTATCCTCCAGTAATTAAAGTAAGGTACCTGCTATGTGGATTAGAAATGTTCATTGTATGTCTTTCAAATACACTAAAACTTTTTCAAATAAGGCTAGAGCTCTCAAGTTTTTCAATCTGCATGTTTTCAAATAGATTTGGGATCCTTTACTTGTCTCAAATAAATCATTTTTGCTGGATTTTCGAATATATCTGGGACACATAAGTATTATTTCTGCATTTTGTTAGAGAAGATAGAAGCATGAATCTGAATTCTTCCTACATAAATACCTAAATATCTGTTGAGTCATTCCTATAAATACTGGCATTTGTTGCCTTTTAACACAAGTTTTTCCTTAAGATAAGACATGCATTCTTTAAAAAAACTTCATATCAACTGATTTTTGTAGTTTGTTCTTATGTTGTGCTGTTACACCTCAGTCCCAGGTAGGGGGAGATGTTTGGGCGCCCACAAACACTTTTAACCTTCCCACATTCTGTATTGGTTGTCATTTGTTGCTGTATATCATATTTGTATTTCGTTTATTGTTTTTTACATTAATCTGGCTGTTGGTTTTCTGGTTCGAATTGTTTTACTTCATCATGTTTGAACTTTTACAGCTTGCTATGCAGGCTAGGCACACAAAAGTATTGTTTAATAAGTTTGTTTACATGGTTCTAGTAATAAAAGAAAAATCAGCGGGGTTACAGGCTGTTATCTGCTCTTTGGCCGGGTTGTTGTCTCTATGACATATTCCCCATTTCCATTCTCAATTTTACATGTAGGTGATTTGTGTTTTAACAGTTACACTAGTCTGAACACTGTGGATATTATATAGCTTTGATGTGTATTGTTTTTGCACATAGCAATATGTTTAAGAAATTTCGATTAGCTCTTGTGATACATTCAAAATTTGGTTTCTAAGCTTTTTTAGAAAAAAAAGATTTTGAATGTTTTTGTTTTGTTTTTAGGTATTAAAATATTTGTCAGTGTGAATACAAATAACACTGTAAATTTTTCTTTAATCTTATAATAAAATATTACGAAATTTTCTATAATTTTATCATAAAGAATTATTAAACTGAATTTGTTTTATTTGACAGGTAAATATAGTTCTTGGTAAAGGGGCGTTAGCTACGAAATATATTTATAAAAAAAATCTGATTTTTTGTGTTCGATCATTAATGTGAAAGTGAAATAGTGAAATACTAATTCAATTTTAGAAGCCAGTTTGGTTCAATTTTGTCAAAAAAAGTTAACAAACATTGCTGATGAATTATTCAATTGCAAGTGAATAATTTGACCTCATTGACTCCGTATTCATGTGACCTTCAATTTAACCCCTTAGATAGAGATGGGTTTAGCATGAACTAGGTGTGTTCAGTTATCAAAAGGAAAAGAATGTCAACATCGAAAGTGAAACAAGGATAAACCATTTGATTAACTGATTCGATCCACAAAAACTGATTCTTATACTGGTAAAAACATTGATTAACATATATTTTTAGCTCACCGTTCCTAAGGAACGATGAGCTTTAGCCATCACATGGCGTCCGTCATTGTCCGTTGTCATCGTCGTCCGTCTGGTGTAAACTATTTCAAACATCTTCTTCTCTGAAACTATTGAACCAATTCCAACCAAACTTAAGCTGAATAATCCTTAGGGTATCTAGAATAAATTTTGTGTTTTATTTTCTGTTTCGTCAAAAAACATGGCCGCCATGGCTAAAAATAGAACATAGGAGTAAAATGCAGTTTTTATACGACCGCAAAAAAATTTTGTGGTCATATATTGGTGTGACGTTGGCGTCGTCATCGTCTGAAGACACATTGGTTTTCGCACTCTAACTTTAGTTTAAGTAAATGGATCTCTATGAAATGTTACCATAAGGTTCAATACCACAAAAGGAAGGTGGGGATTGATTTTGGGGGTTATGGTACCAACAGTTAAGGACATGACAATAACTTGTGTGTAAGTGTACGGATCTTTATGAAATTGTACTACAAGGTTCCATATCACAAAGGGAAAGCTGGAATTGAGTTTGGGGGTAATTGCCCAAAACTTTTAGGAATAAGGGGCCAAAAAGAGGCCAAAAATAAGCATTTTATTAGTTTCCAGACAATAACTTGTGTTCACGTGTATGGATCTCTCTGAAATTTTTCTGCAAGGTAACATACCACAAAGGGAAGGCTTGGATTGATTTTGGGGGTGATTCCCTGAAAATTTTAGGAATAAGGGGCCATAAAGGGGCTAAAAAACAAGCATTTTTCTAGTTTCAGGACAATAACTTGTGTGTAAGTGTATGGATCTTTATGAAATTGCACTGCAAGGTTCTATATCACAAAGGGAAAGCTGGGTTTGAGTTTTGGGGTAATTGCCCTAAACATTTAGGAATTTGGGGGCCAAAAAGGGGCCAAAAACAAAGCATTTTTCTAGTTTCCAGACAATAACTTGTGTTCAAGTGTATGGATCTCTCTGAAATTAACATGCAAGGTACCATACCACAAAGGGAAGGCTGCGATTGAGTTTGGGGGGTGATGAATCATAAGGGGTTCAAAAAATTTGAGGGGGGGGGGGGGATTTTTTTTTTCTTTAAATTTTCCATTTTAAATTGGTTACTTCTGATTTATATATAAAAGCAAATAATAATGATATGGTTTGAATAGGTAAATTAAAAAATTTTAAGTTCTTAGACCACATTCATTCTGTGTTAGAAACCTATGCTGTGTCAAATATTTAATTACAATCCAAATTCAGTGCTGTATCAAGCTTGAATGTTGTGTCCATACTTGCCCCAACTGTTCAGGGTTCGACCTCTGTGGTCGTATCAAGCTGCGCCCCAGTGGAGCATTTTATTGGCTTATATCTCAAAAACCAAAGCAGTTACAGCAAATCTGACATGGGGGTTAAAGTGTTCATAAGGTAAAGTTCTATCAGCCCTGAAATTTTCAGATGAATCTAATAACCCATTGTTGGGTTGCTGCCACTGAATTGGTAATTTTAAGGAAATTTTGCAGTTTTTGGTTATTATCTTGAATACTATTAATGATAAAGATAAACTGTAAACAGCAAATATGTTCAGCAAAGTAAGATCTACAAATAAGTTTTATATGACCAAAATTGTCAATTGACCCCTTAAAGAGTTATTGCCCTTTAAAGGGAAAGTCCGCAATTTTTTACTTATCATCTAAATATGTTCATCTTAACATAAAAAACACATTCACAAAGTTTTAAATTTATATTCTTTCTAATAACGGAGAAAATCAAGTATTTGTTACTTTTTTGGTTGACCTACGTCACTGGGTTGTGACGTTTTAACCCGATTTGTTGAATCATGGGAAAAAATAAAATATGTTAAAGTCTTAATTGCTTATCAGAATTTTACGTAATTAAAAGCGCACAGATGACCGTTGGTCGTAGTTAATAACCACAATATAAGAATGAAAGAAAATGAATATGTGTGTACCGTTTTGTATTGATTGAATAAAACTTCCTATATGAAGTTATCTAAATATAAATATTTTCGAATTAATTTCATAAATTATTGTTGAGATTTTTTCATAAAATATCTGTTGAACACTTTGACTGATATTGAACTGAAAATATTTTACGTTTTATTTTCCGTTATAACTTTGGTAACCATTTCAAGGCAAAATATTTGTGAACAGAGTGTGTATATTATTTTGTAAAGTCATTGTTTATTTATCGATTTGAGGAGAATTTGTTTGAACTTTACCTTGCAGCAATTTAGCATCAGGCGTACACAGGTGTGAATTCAAGCATACACAGGTGTGAATGTTGTCATTTTGAATGGATAAACAGAAACAGTATAGCGTGTTTAATACACCAAGCTGAAATACCCGATGACAATAGAGAAACAATAATTAAAATGTATAAATTAATTGAAAATAAACATTTAATTTTTTTAATTCCGGAAGTGTATTTTGAAATGGAACAATTTTCGATTACGCTCTATGCAATTAGCATAAAATTAAAATATGAAGTTAAAAGAAAATTAATTTAACATTTCCCAATTAATAATTGCACATCTGTTTAATTTACTTTACCGGAATTCTTTAACTTGTATTTAAATCTGGCGATGTTTAAATGCTAACAATCGAAAAACTATCGGAATTTAAAAGTTTTTATTGAAAAAATACAATAGTACAACATGCATGATTTTTTATCTTCTTTTTAAAATTTCATTCCTACATAATAAATTCAACTAACAATCTCTTAGAATAATTATTTGTGAAAAGAATGCCAATTATCATTTATTTCATTCATTATAAATCTAAGCTATTAAAATAATTGTTTATTCCGTCTGGAAATTTTTAGTTTCTTTTTTTTTCTTTCGATCTGTTTTTTGTATGAGGTGTTCTAATTGTCTTTAACGGTTTGAACATATGAAAATTAAATATAATCATTTTTATATTATATTATAATTTAGTGTAATACTCTACAGGGTAGCCGTCATTAATCCAAAATAGTAATTGTAGTAATTAATGGCATAGCTTAGTAATGTAGTGCTGACAATGACGATTTTAGAACAGTTCGTCTCCTTGAAACAAGCTGTACTAGTATACTTTTCCTGAGGTATAAGCGCCGTTGAAGATGAGCTCCAGATGTTCTTTCTAAAGGACAAAGCAGACTAATAGAGTATCGTTCGTTTGTTTGTTGGGTCAGGGGAGGCCAACCACTTGCCCAGAAAAACAGAATCACCATACAAGCATAGTTGTCAACACTATCGGAAAAGAGTTCCTATCGTCGGATGGGGTACACGAATGCTTCCAAGAATGAATAAGTGACATGCCTAAATCCGAACAGTCAGTAAACGAACTGAACAATGATCTACAGACATCGACCTCTTATTCTTGATATCATAAACTGCTTGCATGTACGTTTATGAGAGCGATTATTTATCTTGTACCTGACGAAAACTTAATGCCTGCATGGTTATGTATCTTGCTATACGTTTTTATTGGTTTGGTGTGTGTTCACTCAAAATCGTAATTCAAAGGTAATGTTTGTGAGATGTAATTTCTCTTCTCAATACCGAATTTCGTCTATATATTTCACAAGTGTATACCCCTGAGAAGCTCTGATTGTATGTAATTCCTTTTTTTTTGTGTGGACCATCGTTGTTAACAGCAATATTTGATGAAGCAGATGATGATAGTAGAAAGCAATATGAGTGTATTATTTATCTTGTGTCTGACGAAAACTGAATGCCTGCATGGTTATATCTTGCCATTTTGTATTGGTCTGGTGGGTGTTCACTCAAAATCGTAATTCAAAAATTGTGTTTGTGAGATGTAGATTCACTTCAATAACGAATTTCATCTATATATTTGTGACAAGTGTATACCACGGAGAAGCTCTAAAGGTATATTACATTTGGTTTGGGTGTGAACCGTCGATGTTTACAGCAATATTTAATGAATAAGATGATGTTAGTAGAAAGAAATATGAGCGTCATGTGGCAAATATTACATAAATGTCGGACTATGAGTTATCTATCTGTATGAAAAGATTTCCAATACAACCATATTGAGTAGGATTTTTACATGCTATACTCGAGTCGTACTAGTATACAGGCTTCTCGTGTCGCCGTTTGACTCAGACACACATCTTTTACTTTAAGATGTATGAAAGATTCTATATATATATTAAATGTAACAATAATGAAACGCCTACAGGCAATAACTAAACGGGTATGAAGTTTTATACAGATTTATTCTTATTTACATAATCATTAACAAACTAAATAAATTGAACAAAGAAACACAGTGACACTACGATATAACAAATGGGATACTTAATTATTTTTAACCATGCTATGCAGAAACTTAACACATCAAGTTAGCGCACGTGAATACCAATTTGGAACACGATGTGTGATTTTGTATAAAAATATCAAAGCGAGCAGTAACTGTCTAGCAAACATTTTTTTACTATGACTCTCTTTATCTCTTTTCCTTTACAATAACTATTACCCTTTTCGTCGATCATTCTCTATGTAGTATAATTTTCTCTAATCGGTTATTTTTTTTTCACTATACCACTCTATCTCCGTTCCTTTACAGTGACTGTTTCCCCTGTCGTTCTAATCCGTATAAAGATAGGGACATTAGACATAGAAGGAGCTCTCTTATCGTCAATAAATAAATATTTGATACTGACTATAATGCTGCATTACTTTATACTGCATGTTTGCCAATCGTCAAAAGCTTGCATTTGCGTGAAGATTTTTTTTTTCAAAAGAAGGGTCCAGAATTATGACAAAACAGTATATATATTTCACAAATTTTTTTAAAGATCATGTTTATAAAATTTTTAAACTTATTATCAGCAAAAATAGTGGGATAATATTATTATCAGAACATCATTCATTAACAGGTGGAATTATAATTTCAAACACGCACAAGATAAATAACGTTGAACACAAATATATGTGGTTCAATAAATGTTACCTGTGCACGTCGGGTACCTCAATTAAGAAGCCATGCATGAACCTGTATAATATATTGTGTAATAGGAATTTTTAGTCGACAGGATGTCACTGGAATAACCAAGGACGTGTATCTAATATACGTCCTTGGGATAACTTACTGAATGTGTCACTCTGACACGACATCTATCAATAATTCTGACATACCTATTATCAATTCGGGATATATATATATATATATATATATATATATAATAAGATAACGTAAATAAAATTTAAAAAGAAAAAAAAAAATATACATTTGTTTCCAAACATACCAGATAGGGTCACACATTTAACTGTAAAGTGTCTTTATAAGTGACTGTTCCGAATTGATCCCGTATCAATTTGATATAGTTAAAAGATTTGTTAAAAAACTTTTTTGAAAAAAAATTGAGATGTCCAATATTTCGATATTTACATTTCTATAACCTGGGAATATTATACTATATCAACATACTTTGTCTTAAATTAGCTAAAACCTCTTCCTAACATTGCTCCCCGTCAATATCCGTTAAATATCATAATTTAAAAAATGTTATTTATCGTATAACTTTATTAATTTAAAAAATTATCTTGACTAAATACGGAACTATTCTTTATATAAACCAATGCACTTTATATAAAAGAGGCATACTAATGAATCTTTTGTAAATCAGTGATTGTTACAAGAACACTGCATTTGTCTTTCTTTTAATTGAAACTTTTCTTCCTCATCAAATATATCTTTCATTGAATTAACGAGATCTTATCATGTAAGGATATAAGGATAAACTATAGCTATCAGAACTGCTAGGTTATTTTGTTATTAAAAAAAGTATAATTACCATCAAATCTCCCTCGAAACAAGATTGTTCAAAATGGTCTTCACACATCAACTTGTGCTTGCTATAGATCATAACTATTTTCTTTTTTGTGGGTTTGGGAAAACTATTTAGACTTTGTCATAACCTTGTCTCACAGAACAACCGTACGCTTGATAAGACATTTTCACAATGGGTGATCATCTACGGTAATCCCCGATTGATGATGGGAGTTTTTAACGCACGGTCGGTAAATCCCTGATTCATTTTGGTCTTTGTGGTTTATAGATATCACGTGACTTTTTAGATCGAACATGCCGACAAGATGGCGATATGTCGAGAACTGATAGTGAATTTCAAAAATCGATTTTGATCTCTTTTCATAGAGAATAAAAGTTTTTTATTTATGAGCATGTGGTTTTTTATGCTTAAAGAACAAAATATCAATTTTTCATTTTTTTGCGGAGTTTCCCTTTAAGAACAATTTTACATAATTTGTTTATCATGTTTTCTAACTTTAAAAAATCTTCTCCTCTGAAACCACTGAACCAATTCCAACCAAACTTAAGCTGAATGATCCTTAGGGTATCAAGAATAAAGATTGTGTTTTATTTTCTGTTTCGTCAAAAAACATGGCCGCCATGGCTAAAAATAGAACATAGGGGTAAAATGCAGTTTTTGGCTTATATCTCAAAAACCAAAGCAGTTAGAGCAAATCTGACATGGGGTTAAAGTTTTTATAAGGTAAAGTTCAATCAGCCCTGAAATTTTCAGATGAATCTAATAACCCATTGTTGGGTTGCTGCCACTAAATTGGTACTTTTAAGGAAATTTTGCAGTTTTTGGTTATTATCTTAAATAGTATTAATGATAAAGATAAACTGTAAACAGCAAATATGTTCAGCAAAGTAAGATCTCAGATAAGTTTCATGACCAAAATTGTCAATTGACCCCTTAAAGAGTTTTTGCCCTTTAAGAACAATTTTACACAATTTCTTTAGCATGTTTTCTAACTTTAAAAAATCTTCTCCTCTGAAACCACTGAACCAATTCCAACCAAACGTAAGCTGAATGATCCTTAGGGTATCTAGAATAAAATTTGTGTTTTATTTTCTGTTTCGTCAAAAAACATGGCCACCATGGCTAAAAATAGAACATAGGGGTAAAATACAGTTTTTGGCTTATATCTAAAAAACCAAAGGAGTTAGAACAAATATGACAGGGGTAAAAGTGTTCATATGGTAAAGTTCTATCAGCCCTGAAATTTTCAGATGAATCTAATAACCCATTGTTGGGTTGCTGCCACTAAATTGGAAATTTTTTAGGAAATTTTGCAGTTTTTGGTTATTATCTTGAATAGTATTAATGATAAAGATAAACTGTAAACAGCAAATATGTTCAGCAAATTAAGATCTACAAATAAGTTTTGTATGACCAAAATTGTCAATTGACCCCTTAAGGAGTATTGCCCTTTGAGGACAATTTTACACAATTTGTTTATCATGTTTTCTAACTTTAAAAAATCTTCTCCTCTAAAACTACTGAACCAATCCCAACCAAACTTAAGCTGAATGATCCGTAGGGTATCAAGAATAAAGATTGTGTTTTATTTTCTGTTTCGTCAAAAAACATGGCCGCCATGGCTAAAATTAGAACATAGGGGTAAAATGCAGCTTTTGGCTAATATATCTCAAACACTTAAGCAATTAGAGCAAATCTGATGAGAGTTTAAAATGTTCAATAGGCCAAGTTCTATCAGCCATGAAATTTTCAGACGAGTCTAACAGTCCATTGTTGGGTTGCTGCAACTAAATTGGTAATTTTAAGGAATTTTGCAGTTTTTGGTTATTATCTTGAATATTATTTATGATTAAGATAAACTGTGAACAGTAAAATGTTGAGCAAAGTAAGATCTACAAATAAGTTAATATGACCAAAATTGTCAAATGTGTCCTTAAGGAGTTATTGCCCTTTAAAGACAATTTTTCACAATTTGTTCATCTAGTTTGCTTACTTTAAAAAATCTTCTCCTTTGAAACTGCTGAATCAATTTCAGCCAAACTTGGGCTGAATGAGTTTCAGATAGAGTATCTAGCATAAATTTTGTATTTTATTTTCTTGTACGTCAAGAAACATAGCCACTATGGCTAATTTTCTTGTACGTCAAGAAACATAGCCACTATGGCTAATTTTCTTGTACATCAAGAAACATAGCCACTATGGCTAAAATGGAACATAGGGGTAAAATGTATTTCTTTGCTTTTGAAGAAAATATGACAGATACAAAGAACATCTCAATGGAATTTTTAAGCCACTCATTAATATATATTAAAAAGCAAAAATAATCATTGATGAAAGATTTAAGCAAAAAATTACAGGTGAGCGATTCAGGCTCTTGAGAGCCTCTTGTTTATCAAGAAGTAAATAGTTGATAATAAATGATTTTAATATGAATATGCATGTATATTTGTATTAAAACAAATTTAACAGAGTTGACCTTTATTCTGAACTTTATTTAAATCCTGACTTGAACCTTGACAGAATTTTACAGCTATGTTCTTTCTTTTTTAGTTGGACCTGTTAGAGATGGGTTTCAAGAGGATATTTTTCCATTACTTCCTGTGGATTAATACATACAATCACTACCTAGTGGTTGGTAGTAACAAGAGGTCCAGGAAAATAGATAGGTCTACAGTAAGTGCAGCTGTAATCAGATTAGGGCCTACAAACCAATAGAATGGCAACTTTCACTTTTCCTATACTTTTTGGATGTCCCACTGCTGATTTTATTACATCACAGTAAGAGTAGACTGGGCCTTGAGGTCATTTATACAGAATGACCTTGGGTCAACCTGCCTAACAAATTCATAAAAAAAATATTTTGGAATTGGTCTATATTATTAAGTCTTGATTGTTAAATATTGTTATCAGAAAAGGTATTGCCCACATACATGCACTCTAATAAGTACAAGATCCTGAAAATATCAAATACTGATGGACCTACTGAGCCAGTAATGGTTACAGGAAAAGGTATGATAAAGACTTTTTTGGGGCTGTTTAAATTGGAAATTTAAAGTATGATCTATCTATCAAATAAAATTCTCCAGATGTTATTCAGACTAACTCTGCTAGATATAAGTTGTTATATTGTTGAATTTTGCCTGACATCATTGCTTAATGAGTTCAAACTTTTTTATTTGATTGCTCAATTGCAATAAATGCCAAAAAAACTCATTTTGAGAGCTTGTCATATAATAAATTTGGCCAAACCCTTGCCAAAAATTTTTTTCCAGATTACATATGGTAACTTTCAAATATTAAAATACAGATATCTGATATGCCTTTATCTGAGGGACATCTAGACAATCTTATTTAAATATTATTAAATTCAAATGTAAAAAAATGGCATAATCATTTTTCTCTAATTCTTCGTCAATTTATCCCTTTCTGCACCCATTGTATAAAAAAAATTTAATCAACGTGTGGTTCGTTTGATCTCAGTTCTTCATTGGTTAAAATCCGATTATGACGTCGAATTTTCTTGCTTTCCTCTGAATTTCCTATTGTGACGGCATGAAAAAAGGCGACCATGCCTGATGACGTCACATAGAAAGAACACATCTTTTTGCAGATCATTCGAAAAGAAGGAATAAATTTGCCTGCGTATTGTTTGAAAATCATTAGAGAAACAGATTCCACCACCAAATCTCGTGTAATACGATATTTATCCACTCTCGACAGTTAAATTTTAAATATTAAAATGCTCGGCTATCCTCACGTTTTAAATTTGAAAATTTAACTGTCTCGAGTGGATAAATATCGTATCACACTCGACACAGTGGTAGAATCTATATCAATCTGGAGCTATGCCTTTTATTAGTGCACAAAATACCCCAGCTGTTGGTTTCTAGATCACAAATATTAAATTCTAATATCTTTCATAAAAATTCATACCAAGGATGGTTCCTGTGCAGTTATTTGATGCAGGAACTAATCAAAAACAAAATAGTTTATTGTCTAAACATAAGTCCAAACTCATTTTCTTCCAGTGAGGGCCTAATGTTCAGCTAACTTTTTCACAGAAATCTAAAATTTCCATTTTGATGAGATGATAACAAATTTAAAATAAAAGTGTTTTACGATCCATGATGACATTATAAATGTAGTTGTGACCTCATGGATTGATTGATTGATTATTGGTGTTTTAACACCACTTTTAAGCTCCACTTTTGGGCTTTTTCGTGGCAACCAGTTTTTATTGGTGGAGGAAGCCGGAGTGCCCAGAGAAAACCATGACCTTCGACAGGAAAACTGACAATCCTAGTCAATTAAGATTGGAGTCGAGTGCACCCGCACGAGCGGGGTTCGAACTCATAACCTCAGTATTGACTGGCTAGTGATTACAGTAGTAGACTACTTAGACCACTTGACCACCAAGGCCCCGATGACTTCATGGAAAAAACCCTTATATTCCTTTTTTGTTAATTTTCAATAAGTTTTTGGACCTGCAAATAAAGAACACATGCAAGTACTAACTTAATAATTCACCACAATGTTTGTCTATATTAATAGCATTTCTCATGTAAATGTTTATTATATGATATTTGTATGTGCTAATTATTTCCAACTCATAGATATAAATATGAATAGAAATATATACGCAATTGTTGTAATTTTGCTTAGAAAATCAAATTTATGGAATCTTTCTATGGCTAATTAAATCATTATAATATTTCAAATGCCTTATGTTTTAAACTTTGCTCATACATATCAATTATCTTTATGCAAAAATTATCTCTTTTGATGTTATATATATATATGTTTCACTTTTTTAGGCCAAAAAAGCACACCTTCTCCTTTGAGATTTCCTGTTTCTCAAACAAAAATATTTCATGTTAAATACTGTAATATGTACCAACAGTATTTTAAGTTTTATTAACATATTTAATTCAGAAAAATAATTCCTTCTTACATTTATTGAATACTTGCTGTTTCTTATTTTCTTTAGACTCTGCCAGCAAAGATACTCAAAGATGAGAAATCAGTGAAAAGTTTAAGTTCAAAGTTTCACATAACTGGTACCTCAAATGTTATTAAATGTGAAGGTCATAGCCAATCTAGCATTTCTCATGCAGATCTCAATGACTTTGATTCCTCAGCTTTCAAAAGTTATGCGAAGTTCATGCACAAATTTGAATTCCAAGATAACGGAATTGAAGCCTTGCCTGATAATTTCTTCAAGATGTTTAAAAATTTGAACGAGCTGAATCTATCACAGAACAAACTTACATCACTACCAGAAGGATTTTCTTGCCTCACCGGGTTGGAGAGCTTAGATGTTAGTAGCAACAACTTATCTAAACTTCCAAACGATTTATCTTCTGTCAAAGAAACGTTGGAAAATTTGAACATAAGTTTTAATCCATTGGGTGGTATTCCAGCAGAAGTCTACTCTTTGACCAACTTACAAGTTTTAGAGGCTAATAACCTTGGTAAAATCAATTTGAGAGGAATTGGAAAGTTAACGTCACTTGAGAAACTCTATGCTGCATCCAATATAGTGGAAGAAGTACCAGAAGAACTATGTTCCCTGCCTCTCACTCACCTTGACCTTTCTGGAATACCATGGTTTCCAGATTTCCTAGAGCAGAAAATACAGCCAAATAAGAGCACATTCATCACAGCCCTTAACAATGTAACAGTGTTTAAGATGATGACGGAAGAGGTTAGTTATTTATCTGTTTTGATCCTCATAAGTCCTGGTTCTGACAATTTTATAAGATTGATGATTATTGTTTACTAAACTGAGTTTTCAAATACTAAATAACCTCCCTTTTTCCAATCAGTGGAATTATTTCTTAATGAATAGCATGTAGAAGAATATACAATAAAGTCAGTTCAGAAATAGTACTTAGCTCTATAATATAGACATCACACAGCTTCACATTACTTAATAGTAATAGTTTCATTTGGCAATGACATTGCCTTTCCAATTCAACTTATGATTTTTATAACCACTTTTGTATTTGCTTACTTTTTGTCAGATTTACAAGTGTTTATATCCTTATTTATAAAGCAGATTCATTATTATTCCTTGGATACCAATTTTCATTGATTTCTTGGTTATAGGTGAGCTACTAATTTGAATGTTCAACGAAGTACAATTTTTCGTTAGGCTTGTAAGCAGACTTAAGGAAAAACAATGACATCAAGTATCCACAAAAATATAATTTTCCCACAATCCACAAAAATACCCATGAAAATAAATGAATATACAGTATACAAAAATAGTTGCAGTGTTAAAATAAAAGATGAGGAGCATTTAAGATCCTGAAGAAATTAATTTTGTATTTTGAGAATTAACATTATTGCTGTTGTGATAATTTAAGGAAAAGAAAGCTTTATTTGTGGAGGTGGACAAAGATGCCAATGGGATTCTTGATAAAGATGAGATTACATTGGTTAACAAGATCATCTTTGAGATGTACCCTAGGTTTGGAAAGAAAGGACAATACTATCCTGGTATGTAAAAAGATCTTCTTTGAGATCTTCACTATGTTTGGTCTGTCAAAAAATTCTCTAAAGTTATTACAAAGTTATTTAGAAAACAGAAAACATGCAGCGTAATGAAATTGGAAGTTCTTACAGTTAATGGGATGGTATGTATAAAGGTGTACCACAAGGGTCAATTCTTGGTCCAGTTCTTTTCAATGTCTTTATAAATGGCATATTTCATTTTGTTCAAAATGGCACCATTTATAATTATCTGATGATAATAAAATTGAGAATGGAAATGGGGAATGTGTCAAAGAGACAACAACCCGACCATAGAACAGACAACAGCAGAAGGTCACCAACAGGTCTTCAATGCAGCGAGAAATTCCCGCACCCGGAGGCGTCCTTCAGCTGGCCCCTAAACAAATATATATACTAGTTCAGTGATAATGAACGCCATACTAAACTCCAAATTGTACACAAGAAACTAAAATTAAAAATAATACAAGACTAACAAAGGCTAGAGGCTCCTGACTTGGGACAGGCGCAAAAATGTGGCGGGGTTAAACATGTTTATGAGATCTCAACCCTCCCCCTATACCTCTAGCCAATGTAGAAAAGTAAACGCATAACAATACGCACATTAAAATTCAGTTCAAGAGAAGTCCGAGTCTGATGTCAGAAGATGTAACCAAAGAAAATAAACAAAATGACAATAATACATAAATAACAACAGACTACTAGCAGTTAACTGACATGCCAGCTCCAGACTTCAATTAAACTGATTGAAAGATTATGTCTTCATCATATGAATATCAGGCACAATCCTTCCCGTTAGGGGTTTAGTATCATACCATCATAACATATATGAGAAGAACATAACCCGTGTCATGCCAACAACTGGTTTTTAAATAAATGTGTTTAGTGCCGATGCAAAGACCCTATAAGTGAATCAATATTAACGCCAAAATATGCAATCTTTAATGACCTGACAACAGTATCGTAACTATATCCCTTCTTAATAAGTCTATTTAAAGGTTTTGTTAGCTTCAGAGGTGAATACTGACATTTTTGTGCTTTACAAAGAATATTTCCATAAAAAATTGGATGTGAAATACCTGAACGTATAAGAAGTCTGCATGTTGAGCTATATTTACGAATGATGTCCTTATACCGATGATAAAATTTAGTAAATGTTTTGACTAGTTTGTGATATCGAAAACCCTGGTGTAATAATTTTTCAGTAATACATAAATTTCTCTCGTTAAAATCTAAAACATTGTTACATACACGAGCGAATCGTACAAGTTGAGATATATAAACACTGTAAGATGGTGACAAGGGAACGTCACCATCTAAAAATGGATAATTAACGATAGGAAATGAAAAATCATCTCTTTTATCATATATTTTAGTATTAAGCTTTCCATTAATGATATAGATATCAAGATCGAGGAAAGGGCAGTGGTCATTGTTAGTATTAGCTTTATTTAAAGTAAGTTCAACAGGATAAATTTCTTTAGTATACATACAGAAGTCGTCATTATTGAGAGCCAAAATATCATCCAAATATCTAAAAGTATTATTAAATTTGTGTATCAGATGTTGTTTCGATGGGTCTTTGCTGATTTTTGTCATAAATTGTAACTCATAGCAATACAAAAAAAGGTCCGCAATAAGTGGTGCACAGTTAGTCCCTATTGGAATTCCGATAACCTGACGATATACGGAATCTCCAAAGCGAACAAAAATGTTATCTAGTAAAAATTCAAGGGCATATATAGTATCAAAGCATGTCCAATTGACATAGTTTTTTTGTTTATTACTACTAAAAAATGACCTAAAAGAGTTTGAACATATATATTCACATTCTGACTTTTTAAATGCCCATTTAATTAGGTGTGTGAATTTTTTCTTAATGAGAATGTGATATGTGGTATATAGGGTAGAAAAATCAAAACTTTGAACAGATTCAAAATCACCAATATATGCATGTAATTTATCAAGTACTTCCAACGAGTTCTTGACACTCCAAAAGTAATTAATTCCACTATTTTCGAAGGCCTTATTTGAACAATTTATTATCAGGTTTTTGATTGTACCAAGTGTACTGGTAAGAAGAATAGACAATTTAGTAGTGGAACAATGGCTTGAAGACGAAATAAATCTATATTTGTAAGGTGTTTTGTGTAGCTTCGGAAGCCAATACATAGTTGGGACTTTCATTGTATTTGGTTCTGCTTGTAAAGCGGTAGCTAAAAGTTTATGTTTGTTACAGATGTCGTTTTCTGAAAATGGAGTGAGTTGGAATGTTGGTGAATTGGTGATTTCTTTTTTCAGAACCTCAATGTAAAATTTACGTCAAACAATATTAATATTATTAGCAGCTTTATCGGCCGGGACAAAAACAAATTCCTTGCCTAGTTCTTTTAGTTTATGTTTGATATGAGAAATAGGTTTATTGTGGTTATTGTTAAGAGTAAAATGTTCTTTAAAATGTTGAATACGTATATCAACTATGTTCATTACTGAATTAAAAAAAGAGTCCAAAGATTTTTTGTCAGCTTTTTCCCGTTTTATCCATTTCAAACAGTAAGTATGGAGTGAGTCGTGGATGAAATTACGACACTCATTCCAATTAATAATTGACGGGGGACGATATTTAGGTCCTTTACTGAGGAATGATTTTAACTCTCGGTCTTGAACGATGTTAAGATCTCCTGTTATAACATGGGAAATGGGTCCATAAATGTATTCGGAATTACTGCAATTACATGAAGTAGGTGTATTTTCACTGATATTAACATCTTTACACAATTGGCTATAATTAAACACAAATTTCCGGGTAGATTTCTTGTAAATATAACAAATAAGAGGGAGCTCAGTATTATCAAAATATCCCAGAAATTTGTTCTTTAACAGAATAGTCGTTAAAAATACCGGCAATATTTACAAAATCAAAACCTTTATTGACATACTTTATTTTAATAAACTGTTTTTTATGATCTTCAGGGCGATCAATTTTGGGAAACAGTTTAGAATAACAATATGCCATTATAATTTGAACGATTTCATACTTAGGACTGCTATATGAAATTGTGTTGCAATCCTCTAAAATTTTATTTAACTTATTAACCGGTAATGAACAGAGCTTTGTTAACAGATAATGTCTGCCATTGTTTTTTGAAATAGAAATTAGGTCCGAAATATTGGTATGATTGGTCCGAAATTTTCTTTGATTGCGATTTTTTCTACGACCATGAGAACGGTTTTTACGAACAGTTTTAGAAACTATATCCAAAATGTTAACAGAATTGGTTCTTGATATATTACCAATTCCCATGATATTATCATTAAGAACACTGTATCATATAGTGATTATGATATGGATAAAGTTTTTCAAAGTTTAGAAACTGATAGTTTAAATCTGATAAACTGGTTTTAAATAAATTTAGTGACGGCTTATCCTGACAAATTCCAGGCTAAAGCCATTGGAAAAAAAACAAATAAACATAATTGGACATTCAATTTAAATGGAATCAAAATTTCTTGTGCAGAAAATGTTAAACTTCTTGGAATAACTATAGATTCGGACTTAAATTTTAACAATCATATATCTGAAATATGTAAAAAGGCATCAAGACAATATCTATTCTAAAATGAATGGGTAAATATTTAAACAGGCTAGGTAGTTTAACAGCATACTACTCATTCATTCTTTCGTATTTTAACTATTGTCCAGTAATTTGGCACTACTGCAGCGAAAACAATTCTCTTAAAATAGAAAAAAATCAAGAAAGAGCTCTTAGATTCATCTATGAAGATTATGATAGTTCATACGAAAAACTGCTAGAAAAGTTAAAATTACCTTCTTTAAAAATTAGAAGAATAAAAACTATTGCAACAGAAACTTTTAAAATAATTCACAAAAAAAGTCCAAGCTATCCTCTTGATTTAATTGATATTAAAATTCAGAAGTATTATTTAAGATCACAGGAAACAGGAGTACTCCCGAGAGTCAGAACCACAAGGTATGGTTTAAGATTGTTTCGCTTTAATGCTGCACAAATCTGGAATGAGCTGCCTTAAGCCATTGTCGAATGGAAACATCTTTTGACCAATTTAAAAAATTAATACAAACATGGGATCCAAATAACAGCTCATGCCAGTGCAGTGCATGCATATAGTGTTTTTATGCATGTTCTTTTTTATTTGTTTTTATTTTTTGTTTGGCTGGCTGCTTATTTTGTAATTTAAAACATGTATTTATTTGTTTATTCAGGTTGCACTATAATAAATTCTTCTTCTTCTTCTTCTTCTTCTTCTTCTATATTTGATTTCTATTTTTTAGGAATCTGTTAACCAATCACAACATTTGGTGTACACATTTGTAAAAATTACCCAGAATGCTTTAGATTCTGTAATAGCAAATAACTCTTTGATATATTCATTCATTTGGCTAAAAGGGTCTTAAAAACTAAGGGTATTTCATATTTAAAACATTATGTTTACATAACAGTTTTCTCTTACTGTACCACTCTACTGCACTGTTTATAAGTCATTTAAAAACTTAGAATGTTGACTCCTAATAAAAATTGATGTGACAACAATAAGATTTTAGGCATAAATACTACCAATGCTTTCAATAACAACCAATTTACACAAAATAGACAATATGTCAAAACATATTGCAAAATATGTAAACACTATCATAAGTTTCAGGTTATGTTGTGAATATGTTCAACAGAGACTTATCAAAGTTTGTGATTTGGTAAATTGATAACAATTATTGTAGTTAATATTCAGTCCTATTATGTTTTTTCTTTTATCTTTTTTTGATTTGCTTATTTGTTGTTTATTTGTTTAGATTTCCCCCATTAAATGAATAGTATATATATTACTGTAAACATTATGATATTATCTTTAAGGGCATACGATACAGTAGAGATCCCTCGTTGATTTTTTCTTGAAATTTTGGCAGAAGGTCAATTTCGATGTGTACTTTTGAAATATGCAAAGAAAAATATACCTTCATGACTTACTTTTTGAGATAATTTGGTTCGAAATTTGCATATTTGAAGGAAAAACCCTGAAATTTTTAAAATCAGGACTTTTAAGGAAAGTACCAATACTTTTGAAAGAACAGTCATAATCTAACCGGGTTTTTTGTAAAATGTTCCCTTGATCCATGGCATCAGCATGCTGTAACAAGTTAACGGTTCAAATAAATAATTATATCCTAAATTCTTTTAATACAAGTGAAATAAAGAAGATGAAAATATTTTTGCGTCTACACAGAAGTGCAGAAAAAATTCTATCGTTGATTTTTTCGTAAAATTTTGGCGGATTGCTCTTGAAACAGAACTTGATTGATTGCAAAAGAAAAAACTGGGGGTCCATGTGCTTGTTTTTTCAATAAAAGCAATAAACCTTAATTTTTATTGGCAAACGGGACGTTTGCCAATAAGGCGCCAAACTACATTGGAATAAGTTTTATTCGCAACAACATCGTGAAAATTAATAAAGCTGGCTCCTCGTAAATAGCAGCATATTTGCCAAACCTTTATGACTTGTTAAGAAACTTGGATAGAAAAAGTATTCTAGAAAATTACTTTTAGAAAAGAAATGTTCGGAAACAAAACAGATATATATAATAAAAAAATTAATTTGCATCTCTGCATGTCCGACATTAGTCATACAATTCATGTAGACAACACAGCTCGAACATAGTTTTAATTATTCAAAAGGCCCCGTCATGACAAAATGTGCAACAATTATAAAGTAAGGGGGATGATATAAAAATAAGGACATTTGGTATGAATGCAAAAGAGACAACTATCAACCATAGTTCAAATGACGAAGATAAATGCTAATAAAGGTAACCCTACGGCCTTCAACACAAAAAAAAAAAAAAAAAGAAAAAGAAAAAAGCCACATCGTATAGTTAGCTTTAAAAAGCCCCTACATGAAAATGTGAAATAATTCAAACAAGAAAACTAACGACCTACTCTATAGGCATTACATGAACACAAAATCATACCCACATTAAATCGGGTCAGCTTAGTCCATTACAGTGTAGTATAACATTTCATACAGCAGTCGATATAAGAGCATGAAATTTAATGATTCTGTATCAATAGATAAGTTACCTAAGCTTGTCTTCAGGGTATTTTTTTTTATTACGGTACATATAATCATTGAATTACTTGTCTGTATAATATTATACCTTCAATCTAGGAGTGAGTGCAACCACATTGTTTGTCTGGTCCAACAAATATTTTGTTTCTTATCTGAGAAACTTCTTTACAAAAAGACTTTGTATTGTTCAGTAACTTAACATCAATGAGTTGCAACTCTGGTCTGTCAAATACCTAATTCCTGTGTGCCGATTTTTCTCTCTTAATATAATGTACATACAGGATATTCTTAGCACATCAACGGGTGCGTTTTTGTTTTTGGGCTATAATACGGGGCTTATAACTGTGTCATTTTAACTGACAGTTCTTCTTCATACACATATATATTCCACGGGTTAAATTCTAAAAATGTCGTTAAACTCTTCATTGTACCTTTTCAAAGTCAGGAACAGTAAGATGCCCTGTCATTATTTATTACGTTTTTTTGTGAGCCAAATGGTGAAGTTACTATATAAATTACTTATAGTTTTGGTTTTTAAAGGCAGTGCTTTAATGCCTTTCTAGTTGCCGGGTTAATCCTTCCTTCCGCGATATCCAACTTATCTACGTGGGGGGTCATTAGGCTCCAAGTAGATCCGGAAATGTTGAATTCTCTCCTCTTCTTATTGTGATATAAAATGTTTTTTGTTTCATTTCATTTACATTGGGAAATAGAGAAACGATCATTGTGTTTTGTTAGTTTTAAAAACTTTTGATATATTTGTATTTTGCATTATAAGCAGTCAACCGATTGACAAACTAGAATTATTTGAATTCCGTGTGGAAAGAGCTCGGGTTAATTTCGAGTGTTATCTGCAATCTATATGTTTATAAATCATTTCAGTCGTTGATATAATAATTAAGAGTCGACTGAACATTAATTATATTATACAATTTAAAGCGCATTTCTGTTTATGCACGTGAACCCGTCTAACGTTATTGTTATTTCGCAGTTATATAAAGTAGCAAATTATCGTTCCTGAATAGGTGGCGCCGTGGTAGCCGATCCTGTTCCTCAATTTCCGGTTTCTGCACTGTGCAACTATTTCAGTTACATTTTAAATTAACGATGCCAAGTACTTGTTGTTGTGTACCTGGATGTCATTTAAGAGGAGGACATGCATTTCCAAATGACTTAAAAAGAAGGAAAAGTTGGATCAACGCCATGGCCCAAACGCAGCTTAGACGAGAACACGATTTCATCGTGGAGTCCATCTCAATCAGCTGTTGTTTGCAAGGCACATTTTACTGAAAAAGACTACGTGCAGGAAACTATTCATGGTAAAACTCTATTTTCTTTTTGAAATATATAGTTATATATGTAATCGCCATGCGAATAAACCAAAGTCTGTTTACAACCGCAATTATCGTTTTAGAATAAAAGGGGGTGGTTAATTCAAGACGTCATCATTTTTTGGATTACGATTCAATGTGATCTGTTTGAGATTTTTTGGTGATTGCTACAGTTATAATGATTTCTTACAAGAGGTATATCATACTGAGAATTATTTTAGGATCTCCTGTAGTTGGTGATCGCAATACTGGTATACCAGTATTGTCCACAATACTGCCATTACTGGTATAAAAATTTTGTACCAGTATTGTAACTTTTTTAAAAAAAATCAGCAATACTGGTACATTACTGATATACCAGTATTGTAGTTGTATTGTTCACTATACTTTAAGGTGTATAATGAAAAATGAATTTTAAGTAAAATTAGATATATTGAAGATCAAAGGGAGATTAAATGAACTCAGAAAGATTATAGAGGATAATTGTGAAATCAATTAACAACCAGTTAAAAATAATTACTTATACTTGTACAAATAAACAAAAGATTATTGTAATTAACTCATCTTATTCAAACAATTGTTAATTATATAAAAAAATTGCTAATAATTCATATTTCTATATTTTATTTAATTTAATTTAGATAAAATAAAATAAAAGCTTTATTATCTGAGTTATTATTTAATAAATTCAAGCTAATTATTACACTTTAACACTGTAAATTCAACATTTACATGAATGCCATTGTATATTTTTTACAGATATTTTAATACATGTATACTAAGATTCTAAGCATTTGTTTGTCTTTATTTTCTTATCAATCTTTCACAATAAACATGATAAAAGATATCAATATCCATTAAACATAAAATATGCTTAATAGGGGAACCTGATTATAACCAAATTAACTAGTTTGTCTACATGAATGTTAAGGGTAGTTAAAGCAGTTGATTCAGAACCATGGGCAATACAATTTGTAGCAGATATATCTAATGGTACAAATACTCAAATACTAATACTAGACAAGCACTCCTACAGTAAGAGAGCCATACAGGTGCTATCTAAACAAGCTTGTAATCTAGTAAGCGTAAGAGAAAGTCCACAGACTGAATACATAAATATCAATATAGGAAGTGGGGGTTGCAGAAATGCCATCTGAAGAAAAAATAAACAATACCACTAAGTAACCAATGCTGATGATACAGAAGCTATAACAGCATTAATGTCAATATAAAATTCACTAAAATATACTATTGAGACTTGGAAAGAGAGAGCTGGAAGAAAACATAGAAGAAAGTAAAGAGTTTGTTAAAATGCTTAAGAAAAAAACATCAGAAGATTTAAAACTTTCTTTGATTACCATCACAGTGTACCATCAATGGCATCATCAATTAAACATACAATTCAATCATTCCATATAAAATTGTCATGTCATATGTTAATATCATTATGCATATATCATGTATATATGTGACACCTTTAATAGAAGATTAATTACCTATATGTATTGTTTATTTTACAATACTGGTACAATACTGGAATACAATACTGGTACAAAATTTTTATACCAGTATTGTGCACAATACTAGTATACCAGTATTGCGATCACCAACTACAGGAGATCCTTATTTTAGCAGTAATTATGCTAATGTAGTAATGACAGGAATGCATAAGCTATGCCTCATAGACTTTCTTGAAAAATATCAATGAAAATGTTAACAGGAAACAAAACAATGACATGCTCTCATCAATATTATAGTTATTTAGGTACAAACAATGTACGTTTGTTGCATAAGTCTGTCATTGTTTGTCCTTTGGATTTACATAACATACATTGAATCAGGAAAACATAGTTTTATCCAGATTGTAATGAATAAATCTAGTTAATATTTCGCCAGGTAATACAAAGGAATTATAGTTATCTCGTACCATTGTCAACTCGTACCAATGTCAACTCGTACCACTAAAAAAATACTCGTACCAATGCAAACTCGTACCACTGCTAACTCGTACCACGGTAAATTCATACCATTGTAAACTCGTACCAACTTATTTAAATGCATTCAAATGGTGTTTAATGATGAATATATACTTAAATTTCACTCAATACCTCTTAAGTCTGTAAAATGTATATAATTTGTAATTACAATGACCAATTTGTAGCTAATTTTCCTTTCCTTGTCTAATTGGATAGAGAAAACCGTGGCAGAATGGCTCTGTTGTCTCCCTTGAATAGACTCTTTTTTAAACTTTTACTGACAACTATTTGATTTAATTTTATAATCATTCCAAATCAGTAACATTGAATAGATTTGGGTATTTTTCTATTGTTTCTAAAAGGAATTTTATTTAATGAAAGAATTTATTTCTTGTGTTTTAAAGGTTTAAAATTGTTTATGACCAACAGTTAGAAAGTATGAAATTTATTTTTATACAATATTCAGCACATTTTAGCAGAATACCGACCGTGCAAGGGCTGTATAGCCAGTCAAGGTCGTTAAAAACTTCCATTTGTTGTTAGCAGAATATGACCATGCTAAAATGATTAAACAAGTTAATTAGTTAATAATCAACCAATAATCACACAATCAAAGGAATTAAGTAATTACATTCGTATTTTTGTCTAAGTTTTCATTAAAATCTGGTATAAAATTCGGATATTTTATTTTTTTGTATAAAGCTTAAACAAAAATAATCATAAAACGCTGATTCGTATTTTTGTCTAAGTTTTCATTATTAACAATCTAGTATAAAATTCAAGTAATTCAACTTTTTTTATTTAGTTTACCCAAAAAAAAATCATAAAACATTCGTATTTTTGAATATACTTTTAATGGTACGAGTTTGCAGTGGTACGAGTTCTGATTGGTACGACTTCCCAGTGGTACGAGTTTACGTTGGTACGAGTTAACTTTTTTGGTACGAGTTTACGTGGTACGAGTTTACAATGGTACGAGTTAACTTGCTTCCATACAAAGTATACATTGCTAATGGAAGTTCATTTAATTATCAAAAAACTAATGTTTTATAACCTTTTTCAGGTCGCAAACCCACCATACAGAGACTTTAAAGTCTACTGCCATTCCCAGCCTATTTTCCTGGACCAAGCAAGAGACTGAATCGTCCGCAAAAAGAAAAATCAGGGCAGTTTCCTGTGAAAACAAAAAAACTAAACTTGATGAATATTGTAGTAGAAATCTAGAGGAAAGTTTTGATTGTAAAGTTGGTTTTCCTGAAGAAGTCATTCATACTGCAGAAAGGATTTATGACTGTCCACCACCAACTGCTGAGCTAATGTTGAGCTTCAAAGATGGAATTACGCAAACACCATCAATGTCTATGTTTTCAGCAGAGAATTTTGAAATGAAGACACGTGACACAGCCATGCATTTTTATACCAGTTTAGAGTTGTATACTAAATTTTTATTTGTTTTGACCACACTTGGTCCAACAGCACATTGTTTGGGATACATATATTTTCAAATTGATAGGGTGTCAGTTGAAAATCAGTTTTTTTATGACTTTGATGAAATTGAGGCATTATACAACCAACTTTGAACTTTCTAGATTCTAGATTGAATCTAGTGTTAAGAATATTGTGTATACATGGATTGTTTTTATGCCTAAACAGTGGTGTGAGGCTAACACTTGGCCATCTAGTGGTTTAGTCAGGCATTTTTCGCCATCCAACTTCAAATTAAAGTTTCCTACGACTTGGATTATTATTGACAGCACAGAATATCCCGTGATAAAACTAAAGCTCCTAGAGCTCAGGCAACCTTTTCATCATATAAAAACAGAAACACTGAAAATACTTGTATGTTCGACGCCTGGTGGTTTAGTCAACTATGTCTCTAATGCATATGTTGGTTCTACCAGTGACTATGAAATAGTTGAAAGATGTAGAATACAAAATGTAGTTCAATTATGTGATCCAGCCATCCAGGTGACAGTGTGATGGCAGACAAAGGTTTAAATGTGCAAGATTTGTTTGCTAACTTTTTTCAAAAAAAGAAACAGAATTAATTCCAAAACTCTTATACAGGATAGAAAAGTCTCCAATTAACATGTACACATAGAGCGAATTATTGGACTTGGCAAAACATACAAAATTCTAACAAATCCTATGAATGGAACTGAAACAAAACTTTCATCTGAAATAACATTTAGTTGTTTTATGTTGTGTAATTTTAGAACTTGTATTGTGCCAAAGGATGCAGAAATAAAAGTGACGCAATGAATTTTGTTCTGATATATATATATTTATAATTACATGCACATGTAAATTGTAATGCATATAAAAATAAGGAGATGTGGTATGATATTCAGTGAGTTTATCGAACTAAAGTGCATAAGAAATGGGTTTAAGCAGTTACAGGTGTTACTGTCACCGTACAATCTCCAACAATGAGAAAAACTTGTACCGTGTAAAAAATTTCAGAGATCTTACCACTCAGTTTTGTTGTCTCACCTTGACTTTGGTGAATTGTTTATATCTGTTGATGTAAATATAAAAAAGAAGATGTGGTATGATTGCCAATGAGATAACTCTCCACAAGAGACCAAATGGCACAGAAATTAACAGTTATAGGTCACAGTATGGCCTTCAACAATGAGCAAAGCCCATACCGCACAGTCAGCTCTAAAAGGCCCCGAAATGACAATGTAAAACAATTCAAACAAGAAAACTAACGGCCTAATTTATGTACAAAAAATGCAACACATAAACAAACGACAACCACTGAATTACGAGCTCCTGACTTGGGACAGGCACATACATGTACATACAGAATGTGTCGAGGTTAAACATGTTAGCGGGATCCCAACCTTCCCCCTAACCTGGGACAGTGGTGTAACAGTACAATATAAGAACGAACTATAAAAATCAGTTGAAAGAGGCTTAACTCATCAGATGGATAAATACAAATACAAGTGGACGTGGTCGGGTAGTTGTACATCCAAACAACAAAAAGACACTAAGTACAGATCTGAGAGTACTCGCAGTTACTGACAGCTAGTTCAAAGCCACTAACAACTGATAAAAAAATCTTGCATCTAAGACTAAATTATCAATCCTTAAGCTCCCTTTAGAATTTTATAAATTTTAGATTTTACATTTCTGAGTTATGGGGTTTTATTGGGATTTTCCAGTTTTTGTCGAGCCTGCGACTTTTGTCGCAGAAAGCTCGACATAGGGATAGTGATGTGGCGGCGGCAGCATGAGCATTAGCTAACTTCTTAAAAGCTTTATATTTTAGAAGGTGGAAGACCTGGATGCTTCATAGTTTGTATATGGATGCCTCATGTTACGAAGTTTCCGTCAGCCACATGTCCAATGTCCTTGACCTCATTTTCATGGTTCAGTGACTACTTGAAAAAAAAGTTAACATTTTTTGTAATGTTAAATTCTCTCTTATTATAAGTAGTAGGATAACTATGTTTGGTATGTGCGTACCTTGCAAGGTCCTCATGCCCTTCAGACAGTGTTCACTTGACCTCAACCTCATTTCATGGATCAGTGAACAAGGTTAAGTTTTGGTGGTCAAGTCCATATCTCAGATACTATAAGCAATAGGTCAAGTATATTCGGTGTATGGAAGGACTGTAAGGTGTACATGTCCAACTGGCAGGTGTCATCTGACCTTGACCTCATTTTCATGGTTCAGTGGTTATAGTTAAGTTTTTGTGTTTTGGTCTTTTTTTCTAATACTGTATGCAATAGGTCAACTATATTTGGTGTATGGAAATATTTTATGATCTTTATGTCAGTCGCGCAGGTTTTATTTGACCTTGACCTCATTTTCACAGTTCATTGCTCTGTTAAGTTTTTATACGCCCGTTTACGGGACGTATTATGGTATACCGTTGTACATCTGTCAGTATATCGTCAACATGTCGGACATTAACTCAAAAATGCTTTTACCAATTTGCATAAAACTTTGGTGAATTGTTTATATCTATTGACGTGAGCTCCCTTTCATTTTTTATAAAATTTAGATTTTAAGTTTCCGAGTTATGGGGTTTTATTCATTAAGAAAAGGGGGATTTTCCAGTTTTCGGACAATAAGTCAAGAATGCTTTCACCAACTTGCAAGAAATTGTGGTGAATTGTTTATATCTATTGACATGAGCTCCCTTTTGATTTTTATAAATTTTAGATTTTACGTTTCCGAGTTACAGGGTTTTATTCATAAAAAAAGGGGGGATTTTCCAGTTTTCGGACAAAAACTCTAAAATACTTTCAGCAATTCTTATGAAACTTTGGTGAATTGTTTGTATGTATTGATGTAAGCTCCCTTTAGAATTTTATAAATTTTACATTTTACATATCTGAGTTATGGGGTTTTATTCATTAAAAAAAGGGGTGATTTTCCAGTTTTCAAACAATAACTCAAATATGCTGTCACCAATTCTCATGAAACTTTGGTGAATTGTTTATATCTGTTGTTGTAAGCTCCCTTTTTATTTTCATAAATTTCTAATATGACATTGAGAATTAATTGAACTTTATTTGTTTATAGTCTGACAACAGGTTTACTAAGTATTGCACAACAGCAAGAAATCTTTAATTGCATATTCAATTCATATAACCAATTTCAAGATCTTTGACTACATTTATTCAGAAACCTATAATATGTCAAATATTTAATTACAATCCAAATTCAGACCTGAATCAAGCTTGAATATAGTGTCCATTTTTGCCCCAACTGTTCAGGGTTGGACCTCTGCGGGCGTATCTAGTTTTGTTTTGGTCTGTTTTTCTTAAACTATAAGCAATAGGTCAACTATATTTGTTGTATGGAAGAATTGTTAGCTGTACATGCCTGCCTGGCATGGTTCATCTGACCTTGACCTCATTTTCATGGTTCATTGGTCGATGTTTAGTTTTCTTGGTTAATGTTAAGTTTATGTGACAGTTGTAATAAAGCTTTATATTAAGGACTATCAACATAATATCAGTGATTAGTAAAGAAGGCGAGACATTTCAGCGTGTGCACTGTTGTTGGACAACAACTCAAAAATGCTTTAAGCAGTTCGCATGAAATTTTGGTGAATTATTTATAGCTATTGATGTAATCTCCCTATAGATTTTCATAAATTTCAAATATGACATTGAGAAGAAATTGAACTTTATTTGTTTATAGTCTGGCAACAGATTTATTAAGTATTGCGCAACAGCACAGTTTATTGCACAACAGCAAGAAATCTTGAATTGAATATAAATTCATTTCATATAACCGATTTCAAGTTCTTTGACTAAATTTATTCAGAAACTATAATATGTCAAATATTTAATTACAATCCAAATTCAGACCTGTATCAAGCTTGAATATTGTGTCCATTTTTGCCCAAACTGTTCAGGGTTGGACCTCTGCGGGTGTATCCAGCTGCGCTCAGCGAATCAGTTTATTTCTTAATTAAGAACTCCTTTTTTCATTCATAAATTACTTTAAACTTGGAAATATAATTTTGCTTGGAGTTATAGTTTCTAAAAAAGTATTGTCATTGAAAGAGTTGACATGTTGCAATGTACATTTATTCTACATAGTTCTATGGTACCAAATCAAAAGTTTATATAAAAGAAAGAAGTCAAAGGTTTCCCATCACAGTTTAGTTACATACATTTTTTTTGTACCTGAGGTCGTTGAATATAGATCATTATATAAATAAGGAGATGTGTTATGATTGCCAATGAAACAACTATCATCCATACTTACCAGTAACAAACCACATTTGCAGAGTTGAATAAAATACAGTTGATAATATTTACTTATTACTAAAAAGAAAATGCCTAACTATTTTAAACAGTATTTGAATATCAATTATATGGTCATTTTTATAAACTTCCTGTTACAAAACTTTGAATTTTTCGAAAAACTAAGGATTTTCTTATCCAAGGAATAGATTACCTTAGCCGTATTTGGCACAATTTTTTGGAATTTTGGGTCCTCAATGCTCTTCAACTTTGTACTTGTTTGGCTTTATAACTATTTTGATCTGAGCGTCACTGATGAGTCTTATGTAGACGAAACGCGAGTCTGGCGTATTAAATTATAATCCTGGTACCTTTGATAACTAATTTGACTATAAACATAGATAAAAAAGGTACAAACTGGACATAATGCACAAGTTCATAAACAAGTGAGAACAAATGCCTTCATATAGTGCTCAGAATATGACATTCATAAAACTTTTTCAATATCATTAGAGAACTCTAAATCTTAAATACTGAAAGCCACCTCTGATAAGTACACTGTACTATGCAAGATAATGATATAACTGGACTAAAAATACACACAACCTGTAATTAACTGCCTTTACAGCGCTTTCGCGCTTTGATTTTTTGTGTAGTTGGGTTTCTCTCTCATCGAAGTCTTATGTTTTTCATCTCTCTTATTCATTTCCTATATGAAATAACAGACATACAAAGTTAAGAATGTGGATTTGATTTTTTCCCCATTCGAAGTTAATATTGTTGACTTCCTTATTAATAAATAAATATAACAATTCTTGTGATTTGGCCTATTTTCATTGCAGGTACTTTTTTCAAATTCGTGCAATCGGGATTATGACGTCAGTGGATTTTCCGCAAATGTGACTACATCTAAAGCGACGTCGCGAAATGTAATCGTTCTTATTAGAAACATCGCGAAATTACTACGTTCTGATTAACAACGTCGCGAAAACAACACGAAAAGTTTTGAAAACGTTATTATCTGCACCTGCTACTGTATCGTATGCCCTTAAAGTAATTATTAAAATTTCGTTGCTTAATGTTTCATTTTAGAAACTGCAGTACCCTCTGTGATATGGAAACTAAAAAATCTTCAAAGTTTGAGCTTACGGTACCATGCTTTTACTCTGGTTCCTGATCATGTGAAGGAGCTACTGCAATTAGAATCACTTGACATATCCCATAATCCAGATATAGAGAAGTTGTCTGGGGAACTAGGTGGACTTCCGCTACGAGGTAAGGAAAGAGTTCAGTCATATGATAGTTTGAAATCCTCAGTAGTTTTTGCAGAAAACTAAGTCCATATGAATTTTCTTTTCGACCATTGATAATTTCTAACTAAAAATAAACTCATCATAGATACTAGACTTACGCCAGATGCATTTTTCATTTTCTTAAGACTCATCAGTGACGCCTGAATCAAACAAGTTAAAAAGGCCAAATAAAGTATTAAATTGAGGAGCATTGATGACCCCAAATTCCAAAAGTTTTTGCAAGATCCATGCAAAACTTTTTTCAGTTAACAACTTGACAGACGTGTATTTTATAAAGTAATTTTATGATAAAACAATATTATATGTAAAAATATGCATTGCCAACCCTACTTTAAAAGTCACTCCTATTAAAGTGAAAAACATGTCTTGTCTGGCCATTCTCTTCTTATCCCACTTAAGTAACTTCATTGCATTGTAAAGCTCAATTAAAGGTCATCTCTCTTATAAGGGTAGTTTTCTCTCAGGTCTTGAGGGGGACCTTTATGGGCAGGTTTGACCGTAATCTTTTCAATGTAAGACGTACAAATTATTCTTTTATGAACACTTATGTAGATTTCTGATGTTATAAGTAGATGTAAAGTGAAATCAAAGTTTATTTTATAATGAGCAGCTCACATGTTACGAAGTATTCACTTTTGTGACAGGAAGGATAATTGCATTTATTATTTTTTGTAGAATTACATTTGAATGGATGTCCGTCACTGAGAACCCCACCAAAGGAGATTGTCAGTCGTGGATTCAGTGTTGTATATGGTTATCTGAGGAGGCTCCAACAAGGCTCAGTAGAGTGTAAAAGAACAAAATTAATGGTGGTAGGACTGGGAGGTGCTGGGAAAACTAGGTAAGATCATGCATTCTAAAGGAGTTGAAGAACCAAACAATAAATGCATATTAATGGTACCAGTACAGTAATACTTAGTATCAAATGATGTCACTTTTCATGAAACATGATAGTCAACTGCATGCATAGACATTTTGATGAGATATTCTATTCACCTTAATGTCATTTCCCAAATGAATCAAGAAAAACCTTAAGTTAAAGGGAAACTTCGCAAAAAAATAAAAAATTGATATTATGTCCATTCTGTATAAAAAAGCACAAATTCATAAATATTAAAGTTTTATTCTGCTAGATAAGAGATCACCATCGATTTTAAATTTAGAGTATCAATTCTCTGCGTGCGGTCATTTTGACATCTTCTCGGTTTAGAAACCACGATATAACTATAAACCACAAAGGATCAAAACCAGCAGTAACCTAACGTAGTCGCATTTATCCGACTAACTAACTTGCTACGGAAAATGATATTATTTTTTTAAATAACTATGGTCTGTCGTTTTTAAACTGGTTTTTCTTTACGAAGTTTTTGAAACAAGAAATTTATATGGGAATTAGTTAAAAAGTCAAAAGTTCAAAGTCATAAATAAGTGTTCTGTGTAAAATCGTTTTCGAAAATCTAATTTGTTCATAATTCTTTTATGTAATAAACTTAATTAAATAAATTCGGACTTCTCTTATCTGATCACCAGCATGGCTAAAGGAATTATTCCCTGAGGTATTGTGAAGTGACACGTCCAGGTACTCAAGCGATTTCCTGTCGGGCTTAAAAACTCTTATTACACAATTACATAAAGCATGTTCATGCATCGCTTCACTTCTGAGGGTATTGATCAGTGTACACCGCCGATAACTTGTAACTTTCCATTTTGAAACTATCAGGTGTATAATATACATCTCCGATAGTGATATACTAGTCATTACTAAACTCATACGCTTGTTTATAAATAACATTTCTGGTGTAAAGAATGATATTTATGAAAATCTTAATAATTCCAAAAAAAGATTTGATAAAATAAAAATCTATTTACATATTTTTTCCAAGAGTAAATTGGGGAAAATGTAAGTATATACTCGTTGTCAATAATGATGGACATTTTGAAACATGAAAGACTATTGATTTAACAAAAATGTACGCACTTGTCGATCATTGGTTTATACGCCTAGATAGAAAGTTACGGAACTATAGATAGTCGCAATTTAAAATTGTATATTGGATATAAGAAAGAACATCCAGAACCAATTTTATTTAAATACAGGTCGATATCTAACTTGCTTTGGTTCATCGAAGTTATGGACATGGTAAAATCACAGATTTATATTTCAATTAGATTGTTCTCGAACACACACAGTTGAAGAAATTCGTCATCACCTCAATTGTTGGGTATAATGTATATTAATGTGAACATGGTTCTAATAGAACCGTATGCCAATTTTCCTGTTCCGACATGCATGTAATATATATGCCACTGGACGTACGGTGCGTCTAAACACTGCTAAGGAGTCCTTAGTGCACTAAGGACTTATAATATGCCACTAAGGACTAGATGGGGTGCTGTAACATGTAATTTCTTTTCATATTATGGTAGATATTGATATTTAATGCATAAATTTAAAATTTTATAGAAAAATAATCACAAATAAATTAGTAATTATGCATTGTTTAGGCACGTGCCTGTTTTTCTTTGATATGCCGAAAATCAGTGAACCGATTGCCACGTGCCATATAATATAACAACTGAATAAACAATCATAATCTTTTTATTTTAAGTACTTAACAATTGTTTCGAAAAGATTAATGCTTAATATTTTATAATTAAATGTGTTGTTCTTATTTACAATGATTAAAAGGACAAATAATTTTGCTTTTGTTTTATTTCTTTTCCGACAAAGTTATTTGCAATAGGTGCACGACTCTGATGTGCACTAACTAATATTAAGTTAGAGTGTTTAAGATATTGTAAGAAATAATTTATGAAATAATGACTATGTGGTATGTGCTTTGCTCATTGTTTGAAGGCCGTTCGGTGACTTGTAATTAATAAATTTCTGTGGCATTTTGTCTCTTGTGAAGAGTTTTCTCATCGCCAATCATACCACATCTTCCGCCCAATCGGTTCATGCAGAGACATATAATACAAAAAAAATGTAAAAATTTCTTTTCATATAGAATTCGTTTTTGTCCTGAAAGATATTGCTCAAACCAAGGATTTTTATACAAATCCTTGCTCAAACGTGTTATTTATATAATAATAAATTTTGAAAATGAACCATAGCAAACGCAAAAGAAATAAACACTGTGCAAACAGTTCATGTTTTAAATACGTCTGTTTACATGATTATTATTTATTAAATAAGTTTTCAAGAAATATACAATTCCTTGATTCTGAAAAAAAAATTAATAAAATTTAAACAACTTATTCAGTGCGAAATTAAATCAAAATTGATCATTGAAATAATCTGAAACTGAAAAATAATTTATTTATTCGTATCTAACTTTTGGCAATTTTTTAGCGATAAAACTGTAAAATACTTGTTCCAAATTAAGATAACAGTGTAATCAGTTATGTAATTTGACACGTGTCTAACGGTTCATTGATTTTCGGCAATATCAAAGAAAAAACGGCACGTGTCTAAACAATGTTAAATTACTGATTTATTTGTGATTATTTTTCTACAAAATTTGAAATTTATGCATTAAATATCGATCTCTACCATAATATGAAAACAAATTACATGTAACAGCACCCCATCTAGTCCTTAGTGGCATATTATAAGTCCTTAGTGCACTAAGGACTCCTTTGCAGTGTTTAGACGCACCCCTGGACGTAATCTAATGATCCCCAAAAAGTTTATTTGAAGAAATAAAGAAACTTCAATCCGGATAGACTGATAGTAGTTGTATTAACGTCTGATCAGCTTGAGGGTTGATTAATTTATTACGTTAGCTTGTGGGGGAATAAACCATACCCAATATTGCACTTATGCATAAAATATCAAATAAGAGTAATATAAGAGAAAATATAAATACGAAAAGTCGCATATCTGGTAAAAAAAAAAGTCTCACCAACCAGGGACTTTCTATACTAACGTTAGTATAAACTGTCCCTGCACCAACTATAGGATTTCACGTACAATTGTCATTATAATCGAAATAACGGACAGTCTTTAAAATACATGCATGTACGCTTTGATAAAAAGGGGTGCCGCAGTTGCATATTATTCATCATAAATCTATTTCAAGTTTATACTTTCCTGTTATTCTTATCAGTTAACGCAGAGACATGTAACTATACATCTCTAGTTAACGACAATCAACTATATAAATATCTGAATCTGATGTGACTTACCGTTCATCTCTAGTGGTTCATCTCTTTCTTCTTTTTTTTTTTCTTTTTTTTTTTATTTGGGCAGGAACATAAACATTGTTAGATACAATGTTCCCAGGTTTGAGGGGGGTTGGAGGTCAAGTCTATCGAAAGTTACAAAATAAGAACGTTGTATTTATTTATTTACAAGAAGAATTCTGTTCTTGGACGTAGTTTTCTTCTTCTTTTTTTTTAGTTCAGTGATTTAAATTGAGAAAAAATCTAGTCAGAATTTAAATCGTTCCGGCAATCCCCCACCTAAGACTCCTCTAAAATCATGAATGGTAATGCTTCACAATCATCAGAATTTACTTTGCATTGGTACATTCTGTATCGGTAGTGATTAACCTTGACATTTCCGGGTATAACAGAGCTACTTGTATATTACCTGTATGTGGTTAGGTACATCGTCCCATGAGGTCTTACGTATACAGGTTCACATTTATAATGGTTTCTGATATAACAAGGTTTAATGACATTCACACTTCTGCATGTTCTGTATACCAGTTTCTTATCTTATTTTCAGACCGAATGAGGATGTGAAATTTTCCAGGAAAAATATTGAGTATCAAAGTATCAAATTAATTTCGGGATTTTTTTCTTTCTTGTTATTAAATCACAGAAATTTAAAGAATATACTGCTTATAGAAATAAGAAGATGTGGTATGAGTGCAAATGAGACAACTCTCCATCCAAGTCACAATTTATAAAAGTAAACCATTATAGGTCAAAGTACGGTCTTCAACACGGAGCCTTGGCTCACACTGAACAGCAAGCTATAAAGGGCCCCAACAAATTACTAGTGTAAAACCAGGGGTATTCTTGTCAGTTAAGACAGACATATAATTATATGTATATATATGTCTGCGGTATAGACATGGTTTATGAATGAATGATAAGTCTTGTAAAGGTACAAGATATAAAGCACATTGAAAATTGATTCCGCCGGTCTGTCTCCATTCAATAAAGGAAAGTTGACGTTAGATTGAATCTGTTAAATTTTTTTAAACATCGTTGGTCAAATAGCTAAACCATTTGTTGTGAGATGTAGAATATTTTAATAAGGACATTCCCGATTAGGTAAATGTAGATCGCTTTGGACGGACCAAACTATATTAATGTAACTGATATTCTTCTCTGCACATTTAAATATTCAAGGTTACCGATGATAATTCAAAATAGCACAGTTTTTGGTTTATACGCTCGTTTTCGTGGGCCATTTTTATTTATAAAATTATTTCATTGAAAGTTATTCAGAATTCCGATGTTACAACAAAGTACTCACCCATCTATTTAAAAACTGAGCTAACGCAAAATATAAAAAATATATATAACGGCGATTCCGGTATTTTGCCACCATATTCCTCCCCAAATAATTATTTTTTTCTGTCTCAAACCCACATTTCTCTTTTATCATTTTTTTTTATCTTTTTCAAACTGGAAAATAATTTTTGTTCGTAATTATTCGATCTCATTCCAATAAGACAAAGTTGACCTTAAATTTCCTGTCAACTTTTTAAACATCTTTCTTCAAATGGCTGAAGTATTTATACGTTGTGAGATTTAAAATATTTTGAAAAGGACATTAATTCCTGAGTATGTAAATAAAGATCGGCTTTGGACGGACCAGATTATATAAGTGCAATTGGTAATTATCTATTTCAAATATTCAAGGTTACCAATTCTTGTTTAAAATAGTACAATTTTTAGTTCATACACTTGTGTTTAGAATGTCATTATTATTTCATTGTTACAAAAATATTCAGCAGTCATAATTCATTTTAAACTGAGCTTACGGAAAACATAAAAATATACCACGGCTATCCAGTTATTGTGCCAACATATTACTCCCCCAAAATAATTATATTTCTTTTTTTATTTTCTGTTTCAAACTATCACTCCTGTTTATCATTCATACGAAATGATGTTCACACCTGGAACGGTGAACCGTGACGGCTAAATTCACTGTGTGAAGATCAAAAGATTAGAATTACAGAATGCAAACCTTTAAATACCTTGAATTTAACCACGCATTCAACAGGTAGTCACTAAGTGTCACAGTACAATACACATTGTATTAATTTTACACAGTACTAGCGAGAAATGTTTGCTAGACTGAAGTAAAAGGTGAGAATACTAACATGCATTTTTAATACACTATCAGTTATATATGTTTGTTGAAAATATCCGTCGGAAAAAAAATTCATAAACATATTCTATTGTATGATTTACTTTTATTACTATAATGACTATAATCATATCAGAAATCCTTAAAATATAAATCGTACATTTTATTTTTAAAAGTTGTACGGCTGATCACTTTACTTTCTTAATTATTAGTTGGTTAATAGCTACGCCAAAAGTCGTCGATGCGCTTCAAATCGCGTTATTAGATGATTAACGAACAAGACTTAAATGAGATTAATTTCACTCCCGGCATGCAAAAAGACTTAAACTACGTCACAGAAGTCAGGAAGTTCGAATAAATAAAATTAATAATTCCCAATTTTCTTCTTTATTAGCTTTCATATGCAGATAAAACTTGGTGAATATGTTTTTTATGGTATTATGAACATAATAAGATGATAAGTAAAAAATCGTGAATTTTCCCTTTAAACAAATATAAGATATTATAGAGATTGCATCTACAACCAGATCAATTTTTATACTGTCTGTGTTGTCTTCTGATGGTGTGTTAACTTCAAATGCTGGAGGTTAGTTTGTTACCTGCCGGAGTCAATACCAAAGACTTCAAAAATGGTATTTGCTGCATTTTTGCCAGGCACATGGCTTTTGAAGTAATAGCAAAGACTAGTGGGCTTTGAGTCAGAATATTGTGTCTTGGTAGGGTGACATGTCTTCCTGTGAACTGTTAACTTTTGAACCAGCAAGTTAAAATTTGAATGAGCATGTCTGTCTAGAACAAAGCAGGGTTCATATTCAACAGGGATATCAAATTAACCTGTTTTCGTTCTGAGTATGCATTTAATATGCCACTGGATGTTAGTTAAACAGCCATATATAAATCCATTTATGATTTTGAGTACTCATTATGATATTTTTATTTGTAGTTTAATACGAGCTCTAACCAACCCAGGCTATTCCTCATACCATGATTATGGAGAAAAGATTACTGATGGTATAGACATAACAAATTGGAATGTCCCAGTCCCTGGATCAAAATCCAACATCACTTATAGTGTCTGGGACTTTGCTGGACAGACTGTATATTATAACACACATCAGGTGAGGGACATAGTACAATTAAACATTTTAAAGGTGAGGTGGACTGTTAATGGAACAAAATACAACAGTTCCTATAGTGTCTGGGACTTTGCTGGACAGACTGTATATTATAACACACATCAGGTGAGGGACATAGTACAATTAAACATTTTAAAGGTGAGGTGGACTGTTAATGGAACAAAATACAACAGTTCCTATAGTGTCTGGGACTTTGCTGGACAGACTGTATATTATAATACACATCAGGTGAGGGACATAGTATAATTAAACATTTTAAGGTTGAGGTGGACTGTTTAAGGAACAAAATCCAACAGTACCTATAGTGTCTGGGACTTTGCTGGACAGACTGTATATTATAATACACATCAGGTGAGGGACATAGTACAATTAAACATTTTAAAGGTGAGGTGGACTGTTAAAGGAACAAAATCCAACAGTACCTATAGTGTCTGGGACTTTGCTGGACAGACTGTATATTATAATACACATCAGGTGAGGGACATAGTACAATTAAACATTTTAAAGGTGAGGTGTTCTGTGTGTGTTATTACCTTGTTATGTCACTGATGTTTTCAGATTTGTCTAAGCATACAAATGCTAAAATCAATTCTTTAATCAATTCTTTTATAAGAAAAAATAGTTTCTTTTTTTGAAAATATCTGTTTCCTGGCTCAGGTATGGGTCTTAGACATTTTATTCAGTAACCATCAAATTTCTCAAGGATTATTTCCAAATGTATTTCTAATACAGGACTTATTTATGATTTAAATTACACATATACAGTCTAACCTCTTTTAAAAGTGAAAACCTGTTTTGTCAGTTTGCCTTTTTTATTTTTGCTATAATAATACCTATGCATTTTTTTCAAGGTCACTTTTCTTAGAAAGTTAAGTTTTCTCTGCCTTAGTAGTATGAATGGAATCCTATGAAAGGTTAAAATTATAAAAGAAAAAAAAAGTTTTGGTTGAGAATTATATATATATAATTTTTTTTATATAAAACTAAGCAGGTGCACTCAAAAGCTTTACTTAAGACTTTTATTCAGTTTGTGAGTGCATCTGTCCAGTTTACTCATCAATAACATCGAGAAAAATGTGTTTTAACCCACATTGTAGAATGAAAGCTTTCTCTATTTTCAGTTCTTTCTATCCAATAGAGCCTGTTACCTTTTGCTATGGAATATACGTCTTGGATTTGAACATGCTGGACTAGATTTCTGGTTGAACTCTATAGCTTGCCATGCTCCTAAAGCTCCAATCCTTGTTGTGGGAACACATTGTGATAAGGTCAGTTCTAAATTAAAAGAAATTCAATGATACATCTTGTGCCAATTTTGTGTTCAGAATGGTTTAAAGTAGCCAATGATAAAGTAAGATCATAGAATTGTAAATTGGAGATGTCACATATTTTGTCAGATTTTGCAAACAGCTTCACTATTTTGGACGTAACCAACTTAAAATGGAGAAAAAATATCAATGAACTAATTTATTTTCTCAAATATGATTAATGAAAATTCTTAAATTAGATGAACATGTATATATATACTTAATCCATGAAATTGTGATATAAACATCAATTGTTAACTTAGATGACAAAATTTTAATGAACATCTCAATTCTCATGTTACGTTTGATATGTTACTGTTTGAAGAATTTGGAATAGATCTCAACTGAAAGACTGAATATTATTTTTTTCATTCATTACATTTATATTTTAGGTGGAGAAATCAAGGATTCCACAGAAAGAGTTAATGGCTACCTATCCACAGATTGCTGGGTTTTATTTTGTCAGTTCTTACTCAGGAGAGGTATTCAGATTAATTCTTATCATTCATATTTTACATTGAATTGATGTCAAGCAATGGCAAGCATAAAAGTGTGTACTTATTCAAATTTCAGTAGACTAAAAGTGAGGGTAATTAACCGAAAATATTTAAAATCTTCTTTTTATTACCTAGCATAAATAAGGATGATTATGTCCTGAGTGACAAACTATTAATTAATATCTTATTTAAGACCCTAGAATATACAAATATTGTGACTGTCCAAATAATAACATTTTTAGTAGATGATATCTTATTGGACCTAAAATCAATGTTATAAACAGGGTTTTAGTCATTTGAGTGTAAGATTTAAAGTCAATTGAGATTGAAATATGTTTTTGCAATTCCTTCATACAGAAAAATAACTTTATTCATATTTTTTTCAGGGTATTTCCAATTTACATAAATCTTTGGTGGATGTTACACTGCAACAGAAGTATATGGGAGAAAGTATTCCTGAAGCTTGGCTGTCTCTTGAAAAATTAGTCATGAAGTAGGTGTATGCGATTACAAAATAAATTCCACAGTATCTCTGTCAATGTATATTTGTTCTACCTAACAGAAGTTCCCCTGGAAACTTTGTTATAAACAATGTCGTAATATATGTTCCTGTTGGAACAAATGTTCTATACCCTTTATTCCGTAAGGAACACATACTGTTATATTTGTTCCAATGGAAATGATATTACAGAATATTTCTTCAACTTGGAACTTATATTATGCCGTGAGAAACTTCTATTTCGTGACATCTCAACTTAGTTAATTTCTTGACACAGAATAACATTAGGATAATTCAGGTTGATGTTTCCCTGGTTTTTTTTTTCCAGGAGATAATCAAGGCACACAGGACAGTTCTATCTTATGTCATATATCTTAATGTTTTTCATTATTTGGAGAATAGTGTGTTAATGACAGATCTTTGTTTTTGTTCAATTTATTCAAACTTTTTAAAACTCCGAGCTTTACTTTTTGTATAAACACCTGTCCTTTAAAGAAGACTGTATGTTGGTATATTGCCTCATCAAAGAATACCCCACTCTTCCTAAATGATAAATAGATCTCAAAGTATCCAAGAAGATGACAAAAAAATGCAACATCGATAGTTGCAATAGCTGTACTTATCCTTTACCACATTGAGTTCATAAGTTTGTTTATTTAGATTGGGATATCTGACAACTCACGAGGCACAAATAATAAAGTTTTTATTCCAGTTAGGGAAAAAAAGCAATCATGGTAAACAAAATAAGAATCTAAGATAATAATAACTGCTGCTAGATATTAAGTAGTTAACAATCAATCAATCCAAATACTACAGGACACACAATAGTTTACACAAATTCAGATAAATTTATTGAATTATTTCAGCAACTATCAATATGAAGAACAGCAATAAGATGAGTGCTCCTTTGATATTGTGGCTGCTTTATTTCATTGCATATATGAAAATAACCATCACTGGAAGTTAACCAATCAAATTTTCATCCCTTTTTTACCTGTGTACAAGCTTTAGTAACCATGTTACCTCAAGTTTCCAAAGTATTCTGTAGAAACACCAGATAAAAAAATAACGGTGCTTTGAAACACCCAAGACATATGTTTATGACTCAGAAATTTTTTACTGCAATGAAATGTAGGAATAATTTCCTACAACTGTCAAATTCAAGGGAATATTTTTTTTCAACCCTTTTTTGTATGCAACCGGATGTGACGAACTATGATTTGGTGGCATTACACCTTCAATAACTTTGGATCTCATGTTCATTTACATTATATGAAGTCCTTTCCAATCAATGATAATCTAAGGTAGTCTCATTTGGTCAGGTTGTTGTCTCTTTGACACATTCCCCATTTTTATTCTCAATTTTATTATGTTTGAGATATCACTTATTCATAAAGAATTGCAAGCATGGCAGTTCTCTTCAAAAAAATAAAGCCCATGAAAAATGAATTCTTGAATTAAATGATTATTTATTTCCAGACAAAGAGAAAAGAAGTTAGACCTAATTCCATTGAGTGATGTGAAGAATATGAGCAGTCAAGTTGGTATTCTGGATGAGGCAGAGGTATCATGTTATTACATTCCTTATTTTATTGTACAATATAAAGAGAAAAATACATTATCAAATCTTTTTTTGAAATACTGTATCAACCTGAGTTTTGTGGATTTATTTACTTTTGTGGATTGAGACAACATTGTATTTGATGGATGTTTTGTTGAAGTATGCATACAAGTCAAATTGACTTTGTTCTTCTTTGGATGCTTAAGTTTGTGGCATACCTTTACCCACGAAATCCACAAAAATTAATACTCCGTGAATAATGATTTATCCACAGTTATTGCCATTTAATCTGGAGAGTTTATATTGGTTCAGTTTGATGATGCATTTGATACATATTTTGCCATGCAATGTCTACTGCATGTTTAAAAGTCAAAAGGAGTTTCAAAATGTTAATAATTTAGCGCTGAATAGTAATATTTTTTAGTGGTCATTCTCTAACTGGTACACATTTATTCATGTAACTTTACACTTATACCAGTGGCATAGGAGAATTCTAGAATTTAGTTATGTCCCCTTTCATTTATTTTTTTTTCTTTTTGCCAAAAGAGTGGGGGAGGAGGACAAAAACATAATGCAAAATGGAGCCAACATAGCAAGATGAAAAAAATATTTTCAAGGACAAGAAATTGTAAGAACTATAAAGAAAAGCATGCTATAAAAGCATGTGTTTTCCTTTATTTATTTGATTTTAATAGCTTGTAAAACCTAAAATTTGGTGGATTTTAGATGAAATGACATATTTGTATTGAAAAGAATGTAGCTATTCATACCTTTTTATTTCAGCTGATACAAGCAGTTCAGTTCTTACATGACTTGGGATCTTTGCAGTTCTTTAACACAGAGTTCCTTAGGTCACTGGTAGTAATTGTTCCACAGTGGATTGTAGATGTGATGGCATGTGTTGTCACAGTACATGTTGGACCCATCCAGGTAATTTGACCTATTTAGTTATACCTATTTCTTGAAGTGGATGATCTATAGTGATTGAGGTGTCAGTTCTTCTTTGTGTATATTCTATTGCTCTTGACTTTGTTGACAGTTTTTTGTGAATCATTTACAGAATCTTACTAGCATGATTTACTTTTGCACCTCATATTTCATTTCTTAATCTGAATATATTTTGGGTTGAATGAGGTATGACAGTGGAAATTATTTGAATCCACTTTTCTTCCTTATCCCTTTTTTATTAGAATTTATTGATACTTTCTCATATTCTTTACAATTTCTTATCATTGTACATTGTCTTATTTAGTTTTTATGCCCCTGTCACGGCAGAGGGGACATTGAAATTTTACCCATGTCTATTGGCTCCGTCCATACATCCCAAAATTAGTTTCTGTTCTCTAACTTTAGTTTGCCTGAACAAAATGTAATGAAATTTATACACAATGCTTACTCCCACAAAACACAGATCAAGTTTGAATTTGGGTGAGGTCACTTTTGCTGTTTCAGAGTTAAGCCCTTTATATGTTAGCGGGGGCATCATCTGTGTCACATGGACTCATTCTCATTTATTTTTTATAAGAAATTCTTGAAGGAGTTCTTTCCCAAATCATAGACTTTGTAAGGCACAGACATCAATTTTTCTAGTTTTGAATGTGATGGCATGTGTTGATGCAGTTGAACAAATACAGGTTATTTGACACAGTTGATTGTAGATCATCATGGTGTTTGCATATATTGTAAATGTCCATGCATGTAATTTGACCTGTTTGATTGTAGATATGATGGCATGTGTTGTCACCATGTAATATGGCATTCCTGTCAGTGATTCATTAATAATCGTGAGTTATGGAGAAACATTGAATTTAAAAATACAAGTTTTTAGTTATTTACATAGGAACAACAGAAACAAGAAAGAAAAAAGAAACCTCAAAATCACATTAATTTTCTCCAACCATGAAAATTGATACCAACGAAAATAATTGAATTTACATTATTCAGAAAGTTAAGTTAGTCATTGGTGAATTTTGCAAGTTATAATCTTTCTTACAAGTACTGTCTTGTATGTATAAGTTGATATCATGAATTATCTTAAATGTTTTTTGGAAGTCATTGATTTTGTAGAATGTCTATGTATTTAGCTAAGTTGGAAACTAATTGATTGATTATATGTGAAATTATTATCTGGTATAGTTAATAAAAACATGTTAGAAATCAGAAAGTCAGATACCCTATGTGTAAAAGGGGAAAACTGTAATAATTTTGAATTGATATCCTGTAGTGCACACATACTGCAAATTCAGAAATTATTGCGATTTTTGAATAATGGAAAAAAATGTGAGATTAATTATTGCAATTTTGGGAAAAGACTGCATACAGATATATGGATCATTAATTAGAATGCAAGTTCTTATTTTTGCGATACTTACCCAGTTGCATATTATTCCCAATAATAAAACCTCCCAATAATTTCTGAATTTACAGTGTATAAATATATGTATGCCAGAAAAAAAAAATTGATTAAAATGTTCTTACAGGAAGGCAAACTGTTACATAAAGACATGAAAGTTGTTTGGCAGAGCTACCCAAAGGAACTGCATCCCTGGCTGCTTAGGTTAACAGAAGAATTTGATCTGACCTTCCCATTGTCTGATGAAGAGGCTAACCTGGTCCCTTGTCTCCTCCCTGATGCTGTTGTAGAGGTAAATGTCTATTTTTTTATTTAGATCTGTAAGATACCTACTTCCTGTTTGATAATACTTTGAATTTTCAATATGTTGAATAAATTTAAAAAATGTTGCCAGATATTTCTCATATACTACTAAACACAATGACTTGATATTTTGTCAGCAGCTCAACAATGATGAGTTGTAAAGTGTGTGCTCTTTTCAAATATGTCTGACACCTACTTCCTGTTTTCTGGTACCTTAAAATAAGATTAAGCTTGACAACATGTGCATTCTTGTTGAAATTGATACAAAATAAAAGTTGATATCATAATACTATTGATAGTTTTAATGACTTTCTATCATTTACTGACTAGATTTTAGTTACAAATTTTTATAAATTAACATCTTTTTTTGTGTTTATAGTCCGTCTGATGTGCTTCTTATATTCTTTTAGTGTAAGCAGTTAACACGGCTGTTTTTATAACTATTTATTTGCATGCTGCATACTTTGTTTTATATGTAATTGCATATGTTTTTATATTTGATGAAAATCTCATGAGGGCTTGCTTCAATAGTTTGTCACTATGCCTATTCAAAATAAAGTTTTACTTACTTACTTATATCATGGAAGTATTATAATACTTCCATGCTTATATCAAGTTTGATAAGTTTTTAATTAACAAAATGTTAGGTGGTATTAATTGATATAATTGTGCTCAGTATTTTTAATTTTTTTATTTCAGGTTCCTTGGCCTGCCATAGAAGAAGATTCAGATATAAGAGAGACAAAGGCCATATATAACTTCAAATATCTACCAGCTGGACTTTTTAATAGAGCACAGGTAAATAGATTTTCTGTAAAATGCAACCAAATAAAAAGCTTTGTAATCCATAAATGTAAACAAAGCAAACAAAAAAGGGGCCAACCATTCTGTTTCTATTATAAAGATCATGTACAAGAGCTAGCTATATGGTGTGAAATGTGAACATGTTAAGATTTATATTAAAAGTTCAATAAATGCATTAATTTTAAGTTTTTTGAAACAATTCATCTTAAGCTCACTTGGCTCATGTGAGCTTTTCTCATCGCATCAGTCGTCTGTTGTACATTATTCAGCATTGTATCAATTTAATACAAAGTAAGGGATACAATACAGTCTTCTTGGAGCCTCTAGTTTTATGTCCTTACCAAAATGTTCTTGAGTAAATTGTCTGAATTTAAATATGTTTGTCTTGTCTGTATCGAAAATCTCTTATTCAATTTCTGTTTGAATCCCTTATCACCCTCTACCTTACACAGAATTACACAAAACTTAAACACTCTTTTTAGGTAAGACTTCATCAGTTTGCAGAGAGTGGACAATTATGGAAGAAGGGGATGTTTCTGAAAAAGAACGATCATATAGCTGTTATCAGACAGAAAGGGTAATATTTCTGTTAATATGTTTAAATAAGGGAATTTTTAGAACAAGTGGAAGACCTAAGATGAAAACACAATACTTTTTTTATTCAATAGATCTATTTATTTCTTGTTGAAAGTAAAATATATTATTAGTATCATAGAGCCTTTTCCAAAATAGAAAATTCAGAACAAAATTATGATTTTTTCATAATTATAAAATTGTTTAGAGGATATGTAATATTTAGCTATAAATTTCGGCAAATGTTTGTGATTTATTTAATTAATTTTTGTTTGTCTTTTGGAAAGAAAGTTATACAAACAAAGTATTTCTAAAGTTCTAACATGCAGCACTTATAAAAGAGGCTTAGAATTAGAACCGGTATTATGAAATTTTTCTTTTAATTTCAGACAAACAATTCTAGAAGTTAAAGCCCAGGGTTATAGACCAGAGAACATTCTGTTTCTAGTGGATGAAGTCATTTCCACACTGATAGCAGAGTCTTATTCAGGAGTTTACTATGATCTGATGATTCCCTGTATAGAATGTCAAAATCTGGTACTCTATTTAATTGATATACATTACTTACTTATCTTCCATTAAAAATAGATTCATGATATTGACATTTAACCCAAGATGTGATATAATCATAAAATTGTTGAAATAGTCATAAATTTACAAAAGTCTGTTAGCCAATTCCGATAATTGACCCTGTAATTAGAGATCCCATTTTTAGTTGTCTCCCTTTGGAGGGACATAAATTTTAATTGACAATAGAGAGCTAGATTGAGCTAGCTAAATGTGTGTAACCTTTAAGTTTTTCAAATCTTTTAATTACATTTAATTTGTTGCTATTAAGCTAAATACTTTTGATACCAGAAGTTATTTTTCACTAAAAACTTGTCAAAACACCAATATATATCACTTTCAACATATCATGCTTTGCAAGGGCAAAAGCCAGTTTTTTCTGGTATAGAACCAGTCTACGATTGACAAAGGGAAGAAATTTGTTTAAAAAGTGTGTAATAACAGAATGAAATCGGTAATTGGAAAATGGACTATTAACATGTAGTTTTTTGTCAAATTGAATATTAAGAACACCCCTGCACAAAAAGATATTTTACTCACATAGACATCTTTGTATAAGATGTCAAATAGCAAAACATCTTTTGAAGCAAGTTTGAAGACAGCATCTCAAAATGAGGTTTAATTTGCAGTTCTTGCAGTATTTCCTTAAATGCAAGATGTTTAAGGACCTAAAGCAAAAATGTATGAAACAATAAAGAATATTGTGTTGCGGCCAGAAATCACCTTTAAATTGTAGCCAACAAAAGACACAAATCAATAATAAAATTTAACAAGATTTATTATACACAAGTTTACAAGAAGTATTACACAAATGGAAATGTCAACTTAACTGTCAAAATATATGTCCGATCTTTTGTCTTTTCTTTATCCGGAATTCTTCTCGGGAATTCAAACAGAATATTACGTCCAATAGGTCACAATCTAGTATGATGTTGTTCGAAAATATAAAAGTGTCAATCCAACTGCTGAGAATATTAATGTCTATCGATGTCTATGCCTGAAAGTTTAACTTTAGTGTCTGTATATATATAGTTGTCACGGAAATCTGTAGAACACTGTAGAAAGGAAATTCCTAGAAAACTGTAGAACGGAAATTTCTAGAACAATATAAGAAGTTTGAATAACGCATCTTTTATTATGATCATTCTGGAATCATTATGTAAGTCAAATAGAAAGTTCCAATCATTCCATCAGTATCTATGATTGTTCCAATGATTTCTAAACTGCACAGTTATAAGATTATTTTGTAAACAACTATCAGGCCACACAAAACAAATTAGGCCAACTAAATAAATATGATAGTTACAATATCATAACAATTGTATGACAGATTTATCGCTTTTGGACTTCTGAGTGATATTATTTGATAGATTTGTACTACTTTTAAGATGTTTAAATTCATCGGTCCAAAAATGGCCCCTTTTCCTATATATTCATGTGTGATAGTAGTTTCAGGAATTGGTTGATTCCTGTTTTTTTTTCTCTCTATGTAATTGTGATATATAGAATAACAATACATTGCCTCTAAATATAAATTTTATTATTTTATTTGTACAAGACTTAGAAACAGGTAGAAAAAAAGCTTTGACGAGCATTTCTATCCTGTTTTGAGCCAAGTACAAATAAAATTTATAAATTGAGACAATGTATGGTTATTCTTTTTATACTGCAACTCCTATAAGGACCTATAACTGTTCCAATTGAAATATTTAGGGTAAAAACCATCATTTTTTAATTTGGAGCGGACGACTTAAACATTTGTCGAAACTGTACTTTTAATAACGTCATAAATAAAACTCTACAGAAATGTATTGTCAACGTCATAAACAAGGTGATATACGGGCAGAGACTGTACTTCACAAATAATTATATGGTCAATACAATTTGACTGCACAAATAGCACAGCTGCTGCAGTATATATATATGTTGATAACATGTTAATTTTTTCCCAATAATAAATTTGATTTATACTGGTACATGTTTGATGGTTGCGTCCAATAGACAATTTGATTTTGAGTTAAAATAATTTAATATAAAAAAGATGCGGGATTAAGAAAAAACTTTTATTAGTTTGGATTTATTGAAAGTTGGTTGCGTACTGTATATATATACCAAACAACCAAACGGATGCCCCCACTTTGGCAAGTTTAGTTTTTTTACCGCCAGCCGTAAGAACACCTTTTATTTATATCCTTTGGACTATATTAGATTTGAAAGATTGGATTGGAAACATTTCACTTGTTAATTATATATATATTTTATTATATATTTTGTTTCATGCGTTTAGCAATGCAATAAACTTACTTTAAATGTACTATAACTTAATGTAGATTTCAAACTGTATACCATTTCTTACCGATAGAAAAAAAAATCTGCAACTTAAATCATTATGGAATACCCTGCTATATAAAACGAAGGGGGAAATATTTCCTTCCATCACATTTTGACATGAATACACTGTAACATGAGACCAAATACCGCGAAATAAGTCTCTCTCTTTCTCTCTCTCTCTCTCCTCCACCAAATATTTCCTTGAAACGGTAAATTATATATATAATGTTCTATAAATGAGGCTTTATATGAGATACACGTTTTATATCTAAATGTATTTAAAAAAAAAAAGACGAGACATCCATGGTATTTGTTCCCCTCAATGTCAGAGTCTGATATAAACCGAAAATTGCCAGGGATATATATAAATTCGTTGAAGACTTCTATGGTACCAGCGTCGCTTGTGATTCCTGCTGTCGGTATTAAAATTGTTATTTTGACTGTAAAAAGTGCTTAAGTCCATGTATGCGTAAAATACAGAATTAAAAAAAATAAATCTACCGTTTTTTATATTTCTTTGTTTTAGAGGTAAGCTTCTGGCCAAGTTATATCGGATATATATAAATTCGTTGAAGACTTCTATGGTACCAGCGTCGCTTGTGATTCCTGCTGTCGGTGTTAAAATTGTTATTTTGACAGTAAAAAGTGCTTAAGTCCATGTATGCGTAAAATACAGAATTAAAAAAAATAAATCTACCGTTTTTTATATTTCTTTGTTTTAGAGGTAAGCTTCTGACCAAGTTTCACAAGTTTTAACGCAAATCATTTACCTTAAATAACCAATCAATTGTATTCTAAAAGTTGTTGATTTGTTCTTTGTGCGAATACATGAAATATTTGTCACTGGACGTTATGCATGCAATCGATGATCAAATACAAATCTACAGTATTTATAAACATACTGCAATTGTATATATGAAAGAGACTAAATAATATGATTTTTTTACGCATATTTGAAGGATCGAAATAATCAGTTCTACAAATGGTTGTTATTGAAAGACTTAAAATTTTACAAATATCACATGCCTCTATGAAATTTCATATCGACGCACCAAACTATTTCCTTTAATCGTGCATAGCTCATTTTCCGATTCGCTTAAGGTTTTTAACGATCTTCTTACTTGTTCATTACATTCTAAAATTAAAATCCTACACAAATTGCCAAAACTTTTATTCTCAGGCTAGACAGCGTAAAAGATGAATACTGATTTGTTAGTGTACACACGTTGTTTTGAAGGCCGATATCCAATTTCGCTGAAAAAGAATTAATTTCCGCCGCAACTTAATTACGCCAATTCTTTTTTTTTTTTTTTGCATCACTTTATATAAAAAAAATGCAGCATTCATTTGCGCCAATAAAACAAGCATTTAATTGCGCAAATGTTATAGACTTATTTGCAAATTGTTGTTCTTAGTGCACTGAGGAGGTCCTTTGCGGTATTTATACGAACAAGTAGAAATACCGCAAAGGGCCTCCTTAGTGCAATAAGAACAAAATATTGCACTAAGGACCTGATGGAATGATAGAATTGACACAAAAAAACAGGGCATATAGAAGGAGACTTTCTAAAAGTACATAATTTCAAATTTTATAATCATATCTTTAGTAATTAAAAAAGTAATTTTATGTTTTATCGACACGCGTCACCACCCCCCGTTGATTGTCACCTGTGTAATCGATAGAAATTCATGTTCGTTCAACCTTGACCCGTTTTGAATCCAATCCGCTTGTATTTAACATGTTTATGATATTTCAATTTTCTCTGATTTTTTTCGTCTGTTTGTTACTGTCGTAATTCTTTTGTTTTTCTGTCTGTTATAATTTTTTTTAGTTCAATGTAATAATGTATGTTCTACTATTTTTTTTTTTTTTTTTTCCTTTTAATTTCTCTCGCTTGTTTGTAAACTTCACTTTTTTCATAGTTCTCTAGTATTTCTTTATCAAAAAAATATTTTAGAATGTATAAACTTGTTTACCAGCACATTAGATACACATGTTCAAAGTATAACAGCTTATTACATTTTTGTCGAGTCTGCGACTTTTGTCGCAAAAGCGGAACATAGTGATCGGCGTCGGCTAGCAAAATCCACATATTCACTCTGTGGTTAAAGTTTTTGAAATTTTAATTACTTTCTTAAACTATCCATGATTTCTACCAACAGAAGAATGTTTATGATCATAAGATAGTATCCAGAAGTAAATTTTGGAAGAAAAAAATCCTGATTATCTGTGTTTTACTTACATGTATAATGGACCTAGCTTTTCTCTCAGTTAACATTACATTCATTCTGTGGTTAAAGTTTTTGAAATTTACATAACTTTCTTAAAATATCCCAAATTTCTACCAAACTTGGATAAAAGCTTGTTTATGATCACAAGATAGTATCCAGAAGTAAATTTTGTAGAATAAATCGTATTTTATTTATAAATGGACTTAGTTTATCTGACAGCTAACATTAGTTTCACTCTGTGGTTAAAAGTTTTAATTTTTTTAAAAACTTTTCTTAAACTATCCTGGCCTGATTTGTACCAGTGGCACGTGCTGATTACAAAGTCATTTAACTTCAAAATAATAAAATCTATTGACACCAAACGTTATATCCATATTCTTTGTGATCTTAAAACACCGTTTTAGTGTCCTTAGTCCAAACACGTTGGTCTGAGTGCACTAAGAAGTCCTTTGCGGGATTTCTGCACACCGTTTTGATGGATTCCCTCCTCCTACATGTATTTATGGGCTAGTATTATATGTCTCTGATGCATGTATGTGATCTTATTCATAATTTAAAATGACTGTGCACGAGTCATCTGTAAACAGCCTTGCAAAGTATGATTTAACAGCGCGCATTATGTTTCCATCTAATTTCTCCTTTTTCTATAAAAGCCTGGCGGAATTTATAATCTTCACAACCACGACAGGTTTCGGGCTCTCTATCAGACCACATCTTTTAAAAAAAAATCAGACATCCTTTGAATTGGGTATTCTAATGTTACGTGTAAATAGATTATTCATTTAGAGGTAAATATGGCACAATTAAGTTCCATTTATTAGTGCAATTCATATTATAAGAAAAGAAGAGATGGGCGAGATTCAAACCTTTTCAATATGATGGTATTTGGTACAAATTACACTTAACCGTTCTGACAAACCAGTAAATTCTTCGCCCGGGGATATGCATTTGACATAAATCTTCCTTCAGTAACTTTACAATACACGGCCGTGTTATTTCCGTATATTGTACATGTAGATAGTACGTGTGATACATGTATACATTGTATACACCAGAAATACCCATTCAAGTGAATTTTATCTTTTAAAAGAACTCCATATCGGGTAACATTAAATATACATAAACATAAAATTACAATTAAAAAAAAAAATGATAATAATAAGTTCAAAAGGTGCTTTATTAAATGCACCTAGGTACAATTACTTATTTTTTTCTGATTGACTTATTCGTAAATCGAACCTAAATAGAATCATATGGTATATATAAATGATTTCTCCAACTCAAAACTATTTATAGCTGCCTCTTAAATTTTATTTTTCTCGTTGGGTTGCTTTTCCATTAATTGACGTTTACGCCATATTCTTTTTTTCGGTATTTGTAAAAAGCCGCGCATCGATCAATTTCACAAAAAATCTAAAACTCGTTAGTCATGAACATTGAATTTTAACTTGCTATAAAATTTTCGTATACGTACAAAGATAAAATAAATGAAACACTTTTAAGCTGTTTAAATCATGCAGTGAATTTGAAAATATGGTTTAAAAAAACGGCTGTTTCTGTTTAATACTTTTCTGTCCCTTTTCTTAATGGTGTCTTCCTCTTATTCCCACTTTTTAAAAATCACTATTCCTCCTATTCCCACATGCAAAGAAGATTATAGATGTTTTGATAACTAATTTGTTTTTATAACAATCAAGGTTAATAAAAAATGCACCTAAGCTTTACCTGTATTTTTGAAAGAAAACATATTTCTTACACTTTCAGTATATTATTTAAAAGAACAAGAATGTGTCCAAAGTAACACGGATGCCCCATCTGCACTATCATTTTCTATGTTCAGTGGACCGTGAAAATGGGAAAAAATCTCTAATTTGGCATTAAAATTAGAAAGATCATATCATAGGAAACATGTGTACTAAGTTTCAAGTTGATTGGACTTCAACTTCATCAAAAACTACCTCGACCAAAAACTTTAACCTGGACAAAAAACTTTAACCTGAAGCGGGACAGACGAACGGACGGACGGACGAACGGACGCACAGACCAGAAAACATAATGTCCATAAATGGGGCATAAAAATCATTTGTTAAATGTTTTTTCTTCATCAAAGGATAAAATTCACCTAAAATTTACCTGTATTTTTGAAAGAAAACATATTTCTTACACTTTCAGTATATTATTTAAAAGAAAAATCATTTGTAAGATGCTTTTTCTTCATCAAAGGATAAGTCAGATAAACAGAAGTAATATAAGATTGAAAAATCATTGAATTTGTAAACCTAAAAAAATGTCATCCAAACAAATAAATAGATGATAGATAATTTTAAAACAAACTTTTCCATCTTGCAAGATTTCCATATACAACAAACGCAAAACGAACCTAGTACCAGTTTGATAAAAACGTTGATGAAATCAACAATGTGGGTATTTGGGCACGTGCTACCAAAGGTTGCACATTTTTGCTAACAGACGACAACAACCTAATTGTCAGTGCTCAAAAGAATCGTACACATTATAAATCATTGGAATTGTTAAAGGTATATGAACATTGAGCGCATAATAGTTTTAGACGTTATAAAGCATGTACAAATTCAAATATTAGTTTGAATCGTGTAATATTAGTGACTGGTATAATGACAGGAACATTCTTAAAACTACAGTGTTAGCTAAAAATGAATATAAACTCCTTAACCGATTTTAAAATAAATGGTCGGATGATCTCCATCCAGTTTCTGCAAGACGTAGTGGTGGTATCAAATTAAGGACATATATAGAGCATTCAAATCCGAAATTAATAGTGAACTATTTAAAAACACTGTTATCTCCTGCTCAATATACATTTGCCAATGCATGAACGGACTTGCTTTATATGTGATAGTAAGATGGAAACTGAGGGACATATACTACTTGAATGTCCGCTTTATTGTGATTTGAGGAACGAACTTTATGAACACATGATCAGTGAATATGAGATATTGAACATATTTACGATATATACAGAAGGAGACATTTTTTATTTCGATAATTTTTAGCAGAGACATATAATACAAGTATGTATATTAGGTTTGAATTATTCGATGACCAGGTAAATCACGAACATGTTATAAATAATGAGTTTTAATTGACACCCTGTAAACAAGAAGTTGTCACACCACAGGTGTCCGCACTCTTTCCAAAAATACAAGTCACAAAATGTATAATTAATTAATATGGAAAAAAACTTAATTTATTTGTTAATTAATTGTTAATCATGATAGGCTTTGTTTTTTATTCTTGATATTTATAAATTATTAAATTTTATTTATTTTTATATTCCTCATTTATTGGGCTTTCATTGAGTTTTTTTCTGTAGGATTGTCGGTAAATGTTTGATTTCTAAGTGTTGTTTGACAGTTTTATCATATAGGCTTGCATTGAGTTGTTTTTTTAAATGATTGTCGGTAAATTTATGATTTCTTCATGTTCGAAGTGTGTATTGAGAATTAATATTTAAGAAAATTACAATTAATTTCTCATTTGAATAAAGCTTCATTCATGTGCACGCAATATGGAAAATTCCGATTTTATTTCGTGGGATGACAATCTTAATTTCGTGGGATGACAATCTTAATAGTTACGACTTAGATATACTCCTAGTTGAATAAATTTAAACTGATAACGAACTCTTTGTTGATAGTGAAAAGGACGAAAACATATTCGAGAGACCCACCAACAAAAACAATTGACAATACTGCATACATAGATGGATATGTGTGTCCTCGAAGCAACACAAAATCTATAAAAAAACACAGGTCATACATCAAAGCAACACGGAAGACACTATTTAAAAAGTATTTTATAACCTTGTTTCCACGAGACAATCATTTGTAGTGGTTTTTGTCTTTTAATCATTTGTAGCGGTTTTTGTCTTTTTATTCTGGGGTAAAGAGATGGCAATTTAAAAGTAAGATTGTTTATGTGTATACATATACAAATCCTTGGTGTAAATAAAATCTTTTATTATCAAATATATATATATCTTTTGCAGTCACCATTGAAATGTCCTCAATACGATTTTAATTTTAAAATGAATTAGGTTCATGTTTTGAACGAGAAGCGTAGTCTGAAACGACAACAGATGCATATGAAGCTCATTCATAATATTACGACCAGCAGAAGGTTTCCTTTACTAGGAAAATTTTACTCCTTTTGTAAATTTACTGCATTCGTTCATCTTTGGCACCCTAAAAAGAAGAAAAAAACAATGACTTCAGAATAGGAGAAAATAAACAACTTTGCTATCAACAGAATGAAAAATGAATAAAATGTCTAACAAAATGCAGGCTATAAATTTCATAGTGCACAAAAAAGAAGGACTGATTTAAGGAAATTTGTCCATTAACAATTACAATATTTAGCCAGTTTAATAAAAAAAATTCGGGTATCAATCAGAAAAAATCGCCACATTGTTGGATCAAATTTTACGAAAATAGTCTTATTTTCACGAAACAACATTTGGGAGTACTATTGGCCCATAAAATTATATATTTATTAGCATATCTTCAAGTTTTAAGAAAAAAAATTGGGAGATCAAATGGTTTCTACGGCAATAGGTGAAGTAAAATGGGCCGAGTTTTAACTTTGTTTGTATTTGATTAATCTCATCATTAGAACACATTTTATCAATAACAAATTATTAGAATTAGTTTTTTGTAACTTTTAAATATACTTGCATTCTTTAGCTGTGAAAGGTATCGGCATTATCCATTAGAAAAATCGTGAGGCGTAGAACCTTTTACTCAACAATACGGGTTATTACCCATAAATCCATCGGATTAATCGGCCTTCCGGTGGCCACGTCATTTCATTGGCTGTTATATAGACTCTACTAGAGTTGCGAATCTCTTGTATTATATGTCTCTGTTTTTAGACTGTAAAGTTTTCAATTCTTTTCTTCTCATAATTCTTTTAAGATTATGTTTTTATGATAATATATGTAAATATTATAAATGTGTTACAGTATATAAATGGTGACACGCCAATAAACTATATTTGTTTCTATTTTTTTTTCATATTTATCTAAATTAAAAACACAGAATTCATACACACACACATATTACCTATTACCTAGCCAAAATAACACTGGTCAATTTAAAGTTATAATTAAACAATGTTTATACAGTATAATCCTTTGTTTGCACAAGTTTTCCTCCTATTCCCACATGAAATTTTAACTTTTCTTATCAGATTTATTAAAAGTGGGAATAGGAGGAATGAACCAAAATTTTGAACTTTTTGTTTTTCGATGCGAAAATAAAATGGCCCTTAAAGCTAAATGTCATCGTCAGATGTATAATGGAAGGTGATAAACACATTAGAATGTACACCATCTGTTGGTTCTTTTTACCTGGACACAGATGTTATTACGTAATAAGTACGAATGTAAAATTATCGATTTGGTATATTCAGTCGAATATATACGGTATCTCTGAACTGGGGCTTTTAAGATATTTTGATCTGACAATGTATGCAAATTTATTTGTGCTTTATGTAAAAAAAATGCATTTAACCATTTTATTTTCAAAACATCTTTAAAATGTGTTGACTTTCAGCATATATATATTTTCAAACCGGAGACAAATCACTGATTTCCAAATATAGACCAATCTCATTATTATCAGCAGTGGGAAAAGTATTTGAAAAAAAGGTATCTAAAAATGTATTTAATCACTTAATTAGTTATATTTCAAATATACAAGAAAGCGTTTTTGTTTCAAGTTCATATTCGCCTTTTCAGAATACAAATGCAAGAGTTCCACAAGGCTTTGTATAAGGTTCCCTACTATTCCTTATTCATGTAAATGACATAGCTGGTAATTTGATAAGTCAAACTCGATTGTTTGCTGATGAAACATCACTTTCTAATTTAAGTATTATAGTCCTTACACAATAGAGAATGTCTTTAATAGCGATTTAGAACAAATTTCAGCATGGTCTAAAGATTGGCTTATTGATTTTAATCCTAACAAGACAATTACTATGCTATTCTTCTATAATTCTTCCCCAGATGATATTAAAATAGAACTTCAAAATCAAGTAGTAGAATTGTCTCCTGTCATAAGGACTTAGGGATTACTTTTGATTCCAATGGTTAATTCTATACACATATAGAACACGTTTTAAATTGTGCAAGCACAATATTAAATTTCTAAAAAGAATTGAAATGTGTATTGACTCGAAATTATCTGATTCGTATAAACTTAACACCTATAAGACCAATTATGGAATATGCACGTGAGTTATGGGATGGTTGTACTCAACAAGATTCCAACAATCTAGAACATGACGTTTAGTTGGAAGCAGGAAGATTAGTAACTGGGTTGCCCGTGTTTGCTAGTCCGAAAGTTATATATTTTCAGTGGTACAGGCCGACATTTGCTAGTGGACAGAAGAAAATGAAGAAAGCTCAATATGTTCTATTCTTCACACAAAAAGGGACTGCCTCTACGATTTAATGCCACTTTTATTTCAGTTATAAATAGATATAACCAGAAAATCCTTTTTTTTCAACTACTACTATCGAATGAAGTAGCCTAAACCCCGACATATGTACGTCCAGAAATATGATTTATATTTATCTAACTTGATACAGACACAATTGCACGCCAATCTTTAATATTAAAGACAGTTGATTGGATAAAAGTGATGGATTGCCACGCCTTTATTAAAACTGAGATCCTATGAACTGACTTCAGATAGCTCCCAGTATTCAGGCGAATTTGATTAAAAAAAATTAGTGATATTTCGTATTGTTTCAATATTAAAAGTGCTGAGAAACGTAGTTGAATTTTAGATTAAATTTGGGGAGTCGTGTACATCCCCATTTTTTAAAGTTATGCAACATGAAGAAATACAAAAAAAAATAGTTGGTTTTGAAATTTTTGAAGAGTTGCAAATATTTAACAAATTAAAATTATGATACAGAATGATTATTTTTATTTGTTTTTCTCAACAGTGTTTGCTGAAGCATCCCCCCCCCCCCCCCCCGAATCTGGCTAAAAGTTTGGTCATATATTCCAGAGTTAGTTTAATACGTGTAAATCCCGAATTCACACAAATAATAAAGCCACAACCCGACGTTCGAAAAAGTTTAGTTTAATTTTCAGAAATTGAAATCAAACACAACGTTTTATACAAATTCGTCTTCAGATACGTAAATAATATAGGTTATTAGCTGACCTGATTTGTGATAGAAAATATCCAATGAAATGCATAAAATACCTAATGCCATGGGTCACGAGTGGATTGTCTAATTTATAGGGATGCCCATGTGGCACATCAAAGATGAGATTGATTTATCCATTGCACTTTAGAATTGCAAAAAATCTTAAATCCACTTGAATAAACTGACCTGTTATCTTGTCGACTTTAAAGCCAACATACAGATGGCCGTTATATCCTGAGAAGAGACCTCGATGAATGATTTGAAAGTTAAACAAATTTTAGTTTTCACGGGAACGAATATTTTGTTAAACTGTTGTAGTGATCAGATCATCAATGACGCGTAATAGGATGGAAACATGATGTCCTGCATTTTTCTTTAAATGTAAACTCAATGTAAATGTAGTCCTGCTTTTTTATTTTACACTCTATTCGTTCTATTCTTTCCTGCCTTTCTTAGTTATTAATTTATCCTGACTTGTTTTACATAAGTCATCATGCCTTTTTCTTTTTGGCAAGATGCCCATCCTGCCCTTTTTCCCCTCTAAACTCCTGTCATGCCTTTTTTTTTCAAATTTCAAACTTCTTCGTGCATATGATTTTATATTCGATTAAGTAATTTCAAAAGGGATAAGAAATGTCTTAATTGATAAGTTCTACATTGCATTTAAAAAAACCATTGAAAGAATATTGTATAATTAGAAATCATTGTCCGCTGTTGGAAGTCCAGTTTCGCCATTTTTCGTGCTTGTCATGAGACGATAATTCAGGGGTTTCGATTGTTAAACTCATTAAATCAAATAACGAACATATTCCATCTCAACATGAGAAAGAGTGGCTCATTTACCTCTGTCAATGTTTATCGTTTATAAGATGTTGTACTTTCAATGCTATTTATAAACGCAAAGTAATATTTTAAATGTTTGGTATACAAATTTTAGATTATTCATCTTAAAAAATATTCAGAAAATAATGGAAAGAATCATGATATAAATTTAAAGAAAAGAAGAAAACACATCTTTTATCAAAATTGAAAATCCAACTGATTAAAAGTCGTATTGACCTCTAACATTCTATACACAGAACACAAGTACTAATAGTTTATCAAAATTTCCTAATATAGCCCGTTTTATAAACGTGCACTGGCCATAATTGTTTTATTTCAACCGTTTCTGAACTATTTTTGAAGATTACGAATCCGTGGCTTCATTGCACTTTAAACGCAAAATACATTTTTTTTTATTTATTAAGAAAAATAAAATACACTGTCACAGTTACTTGTGTGTAAAATAATTTCAATGGAAGCTTTCTGAAGGTATTTGATAGGACGTACGCCAATTCATGAAGGCGTGACAAATTGTCACGAATGTCCAATCAGGTTTTTCTGTTGTTCAAAATTTGACGTGCGGTGATGTTTGAACAGTGTTGAGTTTATTTTAAATTTGTCATTTCGGAGCCTTATATATCTTAGTATGCTGTATGGATTTTGCTCACTGTTGAAGGCCGTACAGTGACCTTTAATTTGTCATTTCTACGTTATTCAGTCTCTGGTTAAATGATATCATTAGACATTATCCCATCATAGATGATCAGGTGTGATATAAAAAAGAAAACCACATTATCGTATCTCTGATATATATCTATTAAATATAATACAGAAAACTTTAGTAAGATTGAGTACAACAAAAGTTTTGCCTTATTAAATCCTTGATGCTGTCTCCTTCAGACTGTCAAACACCGTCACCCTAATTGTTAACGTGGTATTATATGTGATAAATTGCTGTAGACAATAGTAAACTGAGTATAATAATTTATTCGCAGTACGCACTTCCTAATTTAGTTGTGGTGATAGAAATCTTAATATCATTGATACACTGTTTAGAAATATTGTGCAGTTCTTCAAAAGCAGATTTAAACCTTATTAATGTTAAACCCAATTCCGCATGCAGCTGTGGCCATCCTATTGAGGATAGTATTCACTATTTTTTAAAGTGCCCTTTTATCAACAAAGCAAGAGAAATATTGTTTTCAAAATCAGAAAGATCTACTATATCCATGTTGCTTCTATTGGCTGGTGACGTTGACCTTTCAGTTCATCAAAACAAAGAAATTTTTGAGTCTGTACAATCATATATCAGAAATACACAACGATTTAGAACATTCAATTAAAATTCGGAATTCCTACTTCCCAACTCTTCACTCAGGTACAGTTTTATATATTACTCTATATTATATTATACTTTTTGTTTTTGAGACAAGGCCATATTTTGTCAAAAGAGAAGCACAATTACCCCAAAGCGAATTGCGAAAAGTGGTTTCGTATTTCGTTATAGAAAAAAAAATACTAGTAGTTTATGTAAAGTCACGACTCTCGTACGGTGTCGCGATAATATCCTTTTAATAAATTGGTGCAATTGGATGCAAAAAATAATGACCATAAAATGTCAGGTTTGCGAGATCAGACAGTAACCTAACAACTAAACAATTGAAAATCTAGGGATCAATATTTAACATTCGTCAACATTGATCAATTTTCATAAATAAAACATGATTTAGTCGAATACTTTGCGAGTAAAGAAAAAGTGACTACCATAGATTTGTTATTAACCCCAAATGCTTGATGGATACAAATCAGTATTCAGGAGTTAACCTTTTTGCATTAAACCACATTACAACAGAAATTGGAAAATATGGCCTGGAAATATTTCTAGGACATTGTTGTTTTCCTGTTCTATGTAGCTTTCTTACTGGCCTACATGGTGATCGATTTTATAGATGTTGTCAGGCACCGACCATTGAAAACAATCGATCTGTTTAAAATAAGAAATGAAAATAACTGTTTTGTGTTATTTTTTTTTTTTTTTTTGGCAAATAAGAATAATGACCGTTTGATTTAATATTGTTTAAAATTATTTTGAAATAGATTTATGAAAATAATTTATTTACATGTGAAAAGGCTAGACTTTGTGGCGTAGGGATGTGATTGGGTGGTTTTGTTTACAATTTTCCCCATTATTTCTGCAGTGAAAATCTGCAATAATTATTGTTTTATCATGTTGTTTGATATACACATTATAACAAAACCGAGAATATGACGGATGAATTTATAGTTATCTGTTTAATGTCCGTGGCAACTGTTAGATGTATTATTAGAAGGACATTGAAAATGTTATAAATATGAACAAGGACATCCTTTGTTATGCAAACATGTGTATCACGGCACAAGCGATGAACTATAGAATGTGTGTACATGTATCATATGTATATTTAGGGTGGGGTTGCTCCGAATAAAGTAGGTATAATAGATAGTTGTAGGAGAATAAAGAAAAAATAAATAAAATTAGAGTATAACGGGAAAAATAAAGGAGAGAGGAAAATGGTATAAGAAAATTAAAGAATAGAGGGTCTAGTTTTTTGCCGGACAATTGTTGATGATTGTTTAAAGTCAAGTGCATTTATAGTCAAAATAATACATAATCGTATGTACATTGGTAGGGATTTTTTGTTTAGGGTTGATGAGGCACATAGCGAGTAATTGTTCTTATTTGAAATTTCTCGAATATTTGTTTCTTTCGACTGATTTGATCAATGAATAAAAACAATCTATAATCTAAAAAAAATGGTTTAGTTACGATATATAGATAAAACTGGGTAGCGTTCAATATCGGAGCGGCTACGTAGTGCTACGTAGATTTGTGACTATTGAACGTGTATTTAGAGGCTTTTAGCCTAGCTGCTACATAGATATTGATAGCAGCTACATAGCCGCTACGTAGCCGCTACGATATTGAACTCGACCCTGCTATTCAGTCGATTTTAAAATACATGCGATAAAAGAGAATATATAAAAATATTTAACAAACCTTTGGACAAAAGGTCAACCTTTAAGACCCCGAGTATACTTTTGTAAGAACATAAGATTAATTCCGAATTCCATCTAAAAAAAATTGTTCATTTAGGTTAATAAAAATGTTAATACCTTAGGCTATTTTCAAAAAATGTTGACTGAATACCCTGCAGACTGCAGTTTACTCACACATTCACCAAGTACGTATTTCTACGGCTAACAAAATTCATAATCGTATCTTTTAATTCGTTTAAATTTAATTCAGTGTTTATTTTTCAAACTTTTTATGTAAATAGGTTTGGATCAACATCGAGTCAGATCAAATTATAATTTATTAAATTATTAATTAAAAACTGAAACACGCATCCAATCTAAATTTTACGCCTATTATCACCTATATAAAAAGATTTAACAGAACGCCATTAATATTTATATTTAAAAAAACAAACAAACATATACGCTAAACGAAACTATGCACGCCAAGAAACGATGTACGCTATACGATACGATATACGCTTAACGAAACGATGTACGCTAAACGATACGGTATACGCTTAATGAAACGATGTACGCAAAAACATACGATGTACGCAAAAAACATACGATGTACGATAAAAGGGTGCTTATTTTATCGTTTATGGTATGGTTTATGGTACATGGTTTCGTTCGTACATCATTCGTTCAGCGTCCGTACAACGTTCGGTCAGCGTTTCGTTTGCATTCGTACACCGTTCGGGAAGCGTACGTACATCGTTCGGGCATCGTCCGTACATGATTCGGGCATCGTTCGTATTGTTAACTTTTACGTTACACGGACTGTATTGTGCAAAATAGTGTGACAATGTCTTTTTTGCAGAGTTTATATTTTGTGATTTCAAAATCAAAGCTGATGGCAAATTTTTATCCTTAATTTTGTTCATTGTTATATTCTTTGGTATACATGTATCTATAAAAACGAGGATAGCAGGGGTATGGATTTTTGAGATCTGTTTTTAAGTTTAAATATATTCCTTGATATGGTCTATCATTGTACATGCTATGACTCTTTTAGTTGCTGGTTGCTGGCAAAGTTGACCTCAAATGGAATTGACTAATAGTTTTAGGTCCTTTTTTGGTCATAGAGCTGTTCAACAGTTCTTATACATCCTTGGCTTTCTAATATTCAGCTTTGTGCATTCTAAAGTAGGTAAATCCAGAAAAGTGCTTCAGATTCACAAAATTTATAAAGTGTTACTGTAAATTCATAAATTATTGGGTCCATTTATTATTCCAATTTTGTCATTTTAGACTAAAATGTGATTTTAATTTTTGCGATATTGAGAAAAATCCTGTCTAATTCATATAAAATATTTCAAAATTTTTCGCAATAATAAATACATCGCAATAATTTCTGAATTTACAGTATTTTCATTTTTATCCATGATATACAGATATATGTTTTTTTGCATGACATTTTATTATTATTTCAATAATACACATTCCAGGGTATGGTTGATCCCAGTATGTTTCCATCGTCAAAAGTACACAGAGCAGTGGAACTGAATGCTCCATTCTTACAGTGTGATAAAATGTTCCATGTTCTCTCCATACCAGAACTCAAATGTAAGTACACAGAGCAGTGAAACTGAATGCTTCATTCTTACAGTGTGATAAATTGTTCCATGTTCTCTCCATACCAGAACTCAAATGTAAGTACACAGAGCGGTGGAACTGAATGCTTCATTCTTACATATGATGAAATGTTCAATGTTTTCTCCATGCCAGAACTCAAATGTAAGTTATATTTATAGGATATTATTAGGCAGAATTCATAGTACACTTCATATCAGCCAGCAGAGATGTCCATACAAGCATGGGGCTAAAGGGGTTGTGGGTTGATTTGAGATGTTATATGAAATAAACCATGATTTTATCATCTTCACTAGCAAAAGCAAGTGGTTATGATCCGACCAGCTCTCTTCACCCTTAGCAGATTAAGTCAGAATTTGGGTTACACGAGGTAATGATTTCCATTGGTCGTAGTTGTAAGTAGCTGCATCCAATCAAAAATGCCTCTGAGATGATCACATGTAAATATAGAAAAAATGTAAACAAACCGTTGCCATGTGCAGATTGTGGAACACGCTTTTGCTCCATATGTGGTTTCTGCTACATGAAATTTGTAAACACTTTACAAACTCATTTTTACACCTCAGAAAAAATAAGTACATGTGCTGCTATAGGTCAATTTTTATGTAGTAGGAGTTGGCATGACTTCTATCTGTCACTAGATGGCATTACACTGTATACACAAATTCTGACTTAATCTGCGAGAGGTGAAGAGGAGAGGGTAAGATCATAACCATTGGCTAGTGAAGATGTAATGTTATATGAAATATGCCATATCATTACCTATTGGGAAGATTATGGGTTGACCTCCAGGTATTTTTGTTGTTGGGTTGATGACTTAGTAACAATATACCCACATCTTTTTTGTATATGTTGGCGCTACCAGACTTCAAATCAGTGGAATAGTGTAAAGGATCCTTTTCTAAATAAATCTTTTTTACAGTTGTCTGCAAGAGACTGATTCATATATATGTTAATTGAAATTCATCATAGCTTTGGAATCAGCAACTAACAGATAAAGATGTAATAAAGTCTTTCTGTGAATTTTAATATATTGAACAGTTTTTGACAACAGATGAATAGTACAATGTAGTAAATTTGTCTTATTGTAAGACTAAAGAATTATTTGTAATAATTTAAACCAATGTTTCTTACAGCTCTAATGCCACCAAACAAGACAACAGAGTTTGATGAACATTTACGTCGCAGTGTGTTTGAACTCAAAGATTTAGGAGAAGATGTTAACATCAGTGTTATATTTTGTTATTCTAAACGAAACATTCCTGATCTTGCCCAGGAAAACAAACTAGTACATCCTGGTAACATAATGGAGGACCTTAGGAAAGATGGTTTCAATGTGTAAGTCAGTTCAGTAAAATTGTATAGGTTAACCCCCCTTTAAGTTGGGTGACTTAAATGTTTGGGCCCTAAATAGAATAAGATTTCCCCGAAAAAATTGCCAGAGTGAAGAATTGTAGAGCAAGTTGAAACATTCAGGTCATCTTCCTATAATAGGACAGTTCCTGCTTTGAGCTGTGAATTTGTTGTGCTTATGGTCTTCCTCTATTTTAGACATACATGTACATAGACCACTACTTGTCCTGTTAAAAATTTGATTACCGAGGACAGCCAACTTGTTGTTATTTATGTATTGTTGTCATTTTGTTTATTTTCTTTTGTTTCCTATTCTGACATCGGACTCTGACTTCTCTTAAACTGAGTTTTACTGTGCGTACTGTTGTACGTTTGTTTTTTCTACATTGACTAGAGGTATAGGGGGAGGGTTGAGATCTCAAAAAACATGTTTAACCCCACCGCATTTTTGCGCCTGTCCCAAGTCAGGAGCCTCTGGCCTTTGTTAGTCTTGTATCATTTTTAATTTTAGTTTCTTGTGTATAATTTGGAGTTTAGTATGACATCCATTATCACTGAACTAGTATACATATTTGTTTAGGGGCCAGCTGAAAGACGCCTCCGGGTGCGGGAGTTTCTCGCTGCATTGAAGACCCATTGGTGGCCTTCGGCTGTTGTCTGCTCTATGGTCGGGTTGTTGTCTCTTTGACACATTCCCCATTTCCATTCTCAATTTTATTCCATGTCGAAGTCCTGAAGAATTGATGCAATATGCTTTTCCCCCTCTTGTAAATATATATATAAAAACAAGTCTAAATTGAAAACAAAGTTCAAACCTATGATTGCGTTGGATAAAAACTGCAATTTTTATACGACCGCAAAAAAAATTTTGTGGTCGTATATTGGTATGACGTTGGCGTCGTCGTCATCGTCGTCGTCGTTGTCGTCCGGTGTCGTCGTCCGAAGACACATTGGTTTTCGCACTCTAACTTTAGTTTAAGTGAATGGATCTCTATGAAATTTTACCATAAGGTTCAATACCAAAAAAGGAAGGTGGGGATTGATTTTGGGGGTTATGGTACCAACAGTAAAGGAATTAGGGGTCAAAAATAAGCATTTTTGTAACTTCCAGACATAACTTGTGTGTTAGTGTATGGATCTCTCTGACATTGTACCACAAGGTTCCATATCACAAAGGGAATGCTGGGATTGATTTTGGGGGTAATTGCCTCCAAATTTTAGGAATTAGGGGCAAAAAAGGGGCAAAAAACAAGCATTTTTCTAGTTTCATGACAATAACTTGTGTGTAAGTGTATGGATCTCTCTGACATTGTACCACAAGGTTCCATATCACAAAGGGAATGCTGGGATTGATTTTGGGGGTAATTGCCTCCAAATTTTAGGAATTAGGGGCCATAAAGGGGAAAAAAACAAGCATTTTTCTAGTTTCATGACAATAACTTGTGTTCAAGTGTATGGATCTTTATGAAATTGTACTACAAGGTTCCATATCAGAAAGGGAAAGCTGGAATTGATTTTGGGGGTAATTGCCCACAACGTTTAGGAAAAAGGGGCCAAAAAGGGGCCAAAAATAAGCATTTTTCTAGTTTCCAGACAATTACTTGTGTTCAAGTGTATGGATCTTTCTGAAATTGTACTGCAAGGTACCATACTACAAAGGGTAGGCTGGGATTGATTTTGGGGGTAATTCCCTAAAAATTTGAGGAATTAGGGGCCATAAAGGGGCAAAAAAAACAAGCATTTTTCTAGTTTCAGGACAATAACTTGTGTGTAAGTGTATGGATCTCTCTGAAATTGTACTCGTACATATGAACCTCCCAACAGGTGTACAATAATCCCGTTTTCAGGGGTCTCCTCCCGACCTCCCGTTGAATCCCGTGTATGAAATATTTCATGAATGAAAAATTTCAGCCCAACATATCTGGTGTAACTGACATTACCTGAAGTTATATTTTACCTGTAAATCAATTAACATGCATAATTATATGGCTTCACTTGTCACCTTGGGTGTCAAACATACTGGTAATCAACGATTTTTACCTCAGGCTGATTGTGTAATAAAACTTTGTATTTAAAATGAATGTTGGGTTACTTCCCTTGATTTATCCAGTTTTAAGTTATTTTCCTTTAAATAATGTAAATTTTTAAAAGAATATAAATAACATATAAATTGAACAAATAATCATAAAAGGATGGTAATTAAATGATTTTAAATGTCTTAGGACAAATAAAAAAATAATAATTTGAAAATTATTTGAGGGGTCTATACTTCTTTTCAAGGCTTAAATTGAAATTTATATAATAACTATGACCCATGTTCATAGTTTGAATGTGTTACTTATCATGCATTAAAAATCTACTTGCATAATAAAGATAAAAAAAAAAAAAAATTTACTTGCATATAGATATAAAAAAAAGATCTACTTGCAGATAGATAAGCAAATGTTCTGATTGCAATGAATAATGGTAAAAAAGATATGACCTAAAATATTTAAAGAACATACTAAAAAGGAAGAATGTTAGATTGAACAAGTTGAAAGTTTAAAAAGATAGAGAAAATTTATAAGTACAAGGGTACTATAAACATAATACATTCGGATGGAAAGTTGAAGAAAACACACTTTAACAGACAATTTCTACAGCACACGGTTACATTTACGACAGAATTTATGTCGATTAAAAACCACCTGATCTGAGTCCTAATCTCCTGACCAAAATTTCCCAAACTCCTTATCTGAGTTTCACAGTCCATCACATGTATGTGTACTGCAAGGTACCATACCACAAAGGGAAGGCTGGGATTGAGTTTGGGGGTGATGAATCATAAGGGGGTTCAAAAAATTGGGGGGGGGGGGGGGGGTCTCCTTTTTTTTCTTTAAAATTTTCCATTTTAAATTGGTTATTTCTGATTTATATATAAAAGCAAATAATAATGATATGGTTTGAATAGATAAATTAAAAAAATTTAAGTTCTTAGACCACATTCATTCTGTGTCAGAAACCTATGCTGTGTCAAATATTTAATTACAATCCAAATTCAGTGCTGTATCAAGCTTGAATGTTGTGTCCATACTTGCCCCAACTGTTCAGGGTTCGACCTCTGCGGTCGTATCAAGCTGCGCCCCAGCGGAGCATTTTATTATATGTGTGCATGCAAAACAAATTTCTTGGTAGAGGGGTCTAAATACAGCACAAACAACATTTTCCAAAAGACCAAAAAAGTGAAAAAGTATATTTTAACAAAACGCATTTGACTAGCAGGTCGAACAACAGATGTTCTTAAACCCTGCTGACTGCCATTGGCGATTGCCAAATAAACGGATCACCAGATGTAACAAAATGGATCTTAACTTTTAATTAATAAATAGTTTGTATTCAGTGTATAGGACATTATGATATGAAAAGGCACAAAAGTTATGTAAAACAAATTCAGTATAACAAAATGATAATAAATTAATTATGCTATTTGAATATTTCTGAAGTTTACCAAAGTTTTGTAGTTAAATCATGGTTTTTCACAGTTATGGCATGGTTAGTTATGTTAGAGATAAACCTTTATCTTTTTTTGAAATTTTGCTTTTCCTACTGATTCTTCCATATTTATCAGTGTAAATTGTATTATGCTTTTGTATTTCATAGGACTATATGTGACAATCCAGAAACTGCTGATGTTGAATCTCTGACCATAGCATTTAAAAGTTCTCAGGTAAATATTGTTTTTAATAACATGAAAAAGTAATCCTTTGAAAACAATATGTATTATGTACCTAAATTGTAATCAACATTTAACACAAATAAAGTTATAAAATTAGCCTAAGTATGCTTTCGTGTATTCATACCTCCGATAATCTATATTGTATTTTGTTGGTTTAGTACCTAATATACACATGTCATTTAATTTTTTTTTTTTAATGATTAACTATTTCCAAAAGCAAAAAACATTGACAAATTTATTCAAATAGGTATCTGGATTATGAATTTATGCGATTTGCTCAGTTTTCTTTTTTGAAACAGGTAATTTTGATTGCTAATGGAGTTAAAAAATTACATACATAAAAGAAACAAAAAGAACAAAATAATCCTTTGTCCACTTCCCTTTTTATACGCCCATTTACGGGACGTATAATGGAATACCATTGTCCGTCCGCCCATCTGTCTGTCTGTCCGTCGTCAACATGCCGGACAATAACTCAAAAACGCTTCAACCAATTTGCATGAAACTTTGGTGAATTGCTTATATCTATTGACGTGAGCTCCCTTTTGATTTTCATAAATTCTAGATGTTACGTTTCCAAGTTAAGGGTTTTTTTTTCATTAAAAAAAGGGGGATTTTCCAGGTTTCGGACAATAACTCAAAAAACGCTTTCACCAATTTGCAAGAAACTTTGGTGAATTGTTTATATCTATTGATGTGAGTTCCCATTTGATTTTTATGGATTTTAGATTTCATGCTTTCGAGTTATAGGGTTTTATTCATTAAAAAAAGGGGATTTTCCAGTTTTCTAACAATAACTCAAAAATGCTTTGAGCAGTTTTCATGAAACTTTGATGAATTGTTTATATCTATTGACATAAGCTCTCTTTTGATTTTTATAAATTTTAGATTTTACGTTTCAGAGTTGTGGGATTTTATTCATAAAAAAGGGGTGATTTTCCAGTTTTCGGACAATAACTCAAAAATGCTTTGAGCAGTTTTCAAGAAACTTTGGTGACTGGTTTATATGTATTAAAATAACCTCCCTTTAGTTTTTTATAAATTTCTGATATGACATTGAGAAGTTATTGAACTTTATTCTTTAAAGAAGCGACGGGCGTATCATGCGCTCATGGCGCAGCTGTTCATTCTGTAAGGGTTTGTTTCATCAGATTGAATTGTAATGTTTTCTTCTTATTCTATATTTAATTTATTTGATTTAATTCTTTCACCTTATATTACTGTTTGTAGGTGATCCTGTTTGGAGTATCAGATGAGTTCTGTGCAGATGAAACGTGTAAAAAATTGTTGATCTTTGCAAAAGAGACGCTGAATAAACCCATACTTCTAGTAGTTTTGGGGAGCAGTTTAAAGTTTTTGGAAACCAGTATAGGGCTCAATATTGCTGATGAGGTAATAATATATTGAATTGATATCATCTTCTATTGTTAGTAGACAACACTTAAAAAGTTATAAATTGAGTGCATCTTATAGTGTTGATCAACAGTTTGAGTATTGGAGAAAATTTCGTTTTCAAGTTAGACTCGCTCAACACTTTGCAAATGTTGAAACAAATATCTCTTTAAGATAACATCAGATGCATACTACAGCCACAATAAACTTTAGCAAATTTGCATATTTTTGGGAATCTTTTTGTGTATGGTTATGTATTTAAAGATAAATCACTATGTTTCCAAAATGTATAGAAAGACAAAACTAGCTTTTGTGACAAGATAATAACTTACATAATACAGGTTGTTTACTGAAAAGTGAATTATGGACTGTTATTGTTCTGGTGCAAACATATATTCATGTTTATTAATTAAGGTAGATTAAAATACAAAAAAACTTTTAGAATAATAGATTTTTCTTAAATTTTCATAAGGCACATTAAGTTAAAGGTATAAACAGGGAAACTTTGATTTATAAGTCACTGCATACTTAATTTGCTCAGTGTTGCAGAGATCTTGTACAACTTTATTTATGTGAATGTTTTCATTACTTGTAAGAGTACTTACATTTAAATTTGTGTTTTGCAGGTGTTTGTCAAAATGACGGATGTGGGTAGGTACGAACCAAAGATTAAGGAACTTAAAGCAGCATTAAAGAAAAAGAAGGGCAAAGGTGGAGCGGTAAGATTTTTTAGAATCATTACAGCATCTCTGATTGTACTTCAGTTGCACATTAATTTACTGTAAACATTGAAAAGACAATAAAATTAAGGCGGTGGATATTATTGCTTATTTCCTAATCACACAAAATCAGTAAACACATCCCCTGCAGAAATAGTTTGTAAAAACTACCATTATTGATGTGAAGGGCCAACTTATTGTTTGATGTGCAAGTTCAGTATGCTCATAAAAAGATTTTGCATAGAAATTGGGATAGTATACATGTTTATGGTATCTGCTGTTTTAACTCTTTCCAAACTGGCTTAGTATATTTATCACTATGAATAGCATTTATTTATAAATATTATTTATTTTCATTTTTTAACATTTTTCCCTTACAGGATGATAATCCTCAGTGCTTTATTAGTTACTGTTGGGCTAACTCAAAAGATGCAATTGCCAAGGGCACTGCAAAGCTAGAAGGCGCTCTAGGATTTGGTGACCCAAGAGAACTAGCGACAAAATTACAAGCACAGAAAATACCTTGTTGGTTAGATATACAGAGAGTTGGTAATGTAAGTCGACAAAAAAAATATAGTTATAAAACAGGTTAAAAAACATGTGAAAGAAAGATTTTTAAAACATGTAATGACTACAGTATGTAAAAAAATTATCGATCGACCACCATTTTCAAAATGACTGCAAACGCCTAAGATAATTCATTAGGCTAGGATTTTAACTAGGGATGTCAACCAGTACTGAAGTATTCGAGTATCGCTCAGTAGTACCGAGTATCAAATACCAAAACAATACTAGACTAATCGGTTTCCTGTTAGAATATTGCTTTCTTCTTTATATAAAATTGTTCTTCTTGAGAACCTCTTTCGGAAAATTAAATAGGCATCACAGATTAATCATACTAGTAAATAAAATACATTTAGTTTCAAATGCTTGTACTACCGGTAAATTGTCATTTTAAATGCCTCCTAAAAGTTGTGGGCTATATTTAGGCTAACACTTTAAACTATACATGTCTTAGCCAGTCTGTCACATCAGTACCGTCAGAGCAAATATTTTAGTCTGCAAGACTGTAATTTACAAATTGCAAAGCGGTCCTTCCCCAATAATAGTTGAAAAGAAAACGTTTCCAAATAAAATAAATTTGTTGCATCCTCTGGTGACCCTCAGTGAATAGTGAAACATTTAATTCTTTACGCCTTTGTAAACATTAAATGTGTTTTCTTAACGATTACAAAATACTATTGTTTGATATGGTTATTCTTGTTATAATTTTTAGATAGGTGTTCATTAAATTGTACTGATTAGATAATTGTTTTTTTACATAATTAGTAGTTGTAGGTAATGAGCTATTAATTATGGTGTGTAATTCCTTGTCCCAGATATTTATGTAGATGGTTTTTTGTCCGTTGAACAACAAACCACAGATGTAAAATACTTTTTTTTGTGTTTCCTTGTTGTAGATATATTCCCAAGAGAGAACTCCAGTATCGCTCGATAAAACCAACGAGTACTTGATTAGTAATTGTTCACCGAGTTGACATCCCTAATTTTAACAAAATTTATAGTTACACATAGAAAATATTCTGAACTTATTCTTAATGTCAAAATTTACGAAAATTGATACCCCATGAAAATGTATTACTTTGTTGGCTTTAGCATTACTTGTTTGCTTATTATTTAGGCTGGATTGTTTGATGACATAGCCGATGGACTGAGAAAGGCAAAGGTTATGGTTGCATGTGTATCAGATGAGGTAAATACTTTAAAAAATGTAGTTAATTTTAAAATTAGTGAAATTTGAAATACATGTAGATGTTATAAATAATGTGATCTATAGAGTGTTACAAGTATATTGTGATCTGGGTTTTGCCTCACAGCTTAAGCTGAAATACCAGTTAAATAATATAGTGCAATGTTTTGTTTCTTAAGGGTTTCACTGTAAGGTTGATTCTCAATGTGATACATTTCTTTTTTAACTTCAAACTAAACCTCGAATATCTAACAATTACTAATGGCTATTATTTAAAAGAGAGACTATGATACCAACAGGATTTTCAAACTCGTAAGTGGAAAACAAAATGACAATGCTATGGTAAAAAATGAAAAGAAAAACAGTATGCAAAACACAACAAAGAAAAACTAAAGACTGAGTTACACGAACCCAAAAACCAGGGACGGATCTCAGGTGCACCATAACAGTAATCAGATCCTGCTCCATATGTGACACCTGTCGTGTTACTCATATAAAATTTGTTGAGAAGTTATATCAAGTGATTAGACATATCGCAATAACAGTTTGGTAATTGAGACATCAATATATTTTGTTTAAATCAACATATAGTACATATTATATAATATAGTAGTGAGAATATCTTTTCTTAGTTCTGATTGGTGTTTATTTTACATTTTACAGTATGCTAATTCCAAAAATTGTAAGATGGAGTTCAGATTTGCTGTTGCAAAGCTGAAGATACCTACTATATTGGCAGTTGTTGGTACAGGGTATAGCTGGGAAAGGTCAGAGGTAAGTTATAAAATTACTGTACCTAATCTGAAGATGCCTATTGATCAGAAAACAAGCTGTAGTCAGGTAAGATGAAAGAAGTTAAGCAGCTGTATTTAGGCTAGATATACCATCTGTAACTAGGCCTACAATTATGACACAAGATATAGCTATGCATAATTAGAGTTTGGTTACCATAGTTGCAATGATAAAACAAAATTACTTGGCAGTAATTTAAGTGCTGAAAAAGGTTTTATCTTGGAAAAAAAGAAAGAAAAGTATCTGAAACTTGTCTCTTGTGGCACCGCCTGTAGATGGTTATAACATTTTGTGATTTTAGTGATTTATCTCTTCTTGAAATAATTAAATATAGTGTAATTTGTACACTTTATATCTCCAGTTACACAAATTCTAGATATAATAACAAAATTTGATTTTGTACATTCTCACATGTTAACTATATCTATTAATTTATCTCTGTGTTAATCATACTAAGGCAGATTTACCACTGGACATTTAATCAATCAAATTATGAAGACACCAACATAAACAAAACCAATTATGATATACATGTATATAGATCAAATCAATTATAATATACATGTATATAGATCAAATCAATTATGATATACATGTGCATAACAAATATATAGAACTTTTTATCAAATTATCTTAAGACTTTTTTTTCTGCAGAGGATTGGGCATATATTTCTGTTGTGTTTTGCAACTGCTTGTTGTTGTTCCAGATTGGTATGTTAGCAGTGGGGTCTAAATGTCTCAAGATAAATTTACAAATGGCAAATGAAGCAGGATATTTACAACTTTTCCAAGAGATACAAAAATATGTCAGCATTGAAGAAGAAAAATCATCAGAATCTGATGTGGAAAGAAAGAAGCATGCTTTTGGGGTAAGTATTGTTATATTAGTTATCTAATATGTGAAAAATTCACATTTTGATTCTGTGCAGTATCATTGCTCTTGGACTACATTTATGTCCGGAAAAAAACATAAATGAATGAATTAATTGAAATGCTTGCTTAATTTATTTGCTCACCTGGTCATCTTCCACTATAAAGGGGGTCTCATTCGGGGGTTCTGATCCCGGATCCCGCTTACTGTTTTGTCAGATTCCCGTATCCCGCTTACACTATGTACGTAAACAATTCTCATTTTTTTTGTAGTTTTCAGTGTCCCGCTAGACTTCATTTCCCATTTTCACGGCACAGTAATTTGACTTTCACGTGTCACGCTTACAAAAAATCTGCAATCCTGGGTCACGCTTAGACCCCAATGATACCCCCTATAAAACCTTGGTACCAATTGTAGCCAAACTTGTCTAATGGCCAGAATTTTCATTGACACTGAAGTACAGAAATGTCATTTGTGGTTAAACTGTTATATTACAAGCATGTTGGAAATACTATATTGACCAAATGGCAATATTACACTTCATTTTAACAAGATTGACTATGTGCTAAAGTCTTATCCGAAAAGATGTTTTACTCATATTAATATCCTAGTATAAGACATCATATAAAAAAAGATCTTTTTAGGTAACTAAAGGTTTTGGCAAATATAATGTATATATAAATGACAATATATCAAATTAAAATATTATATTCTTTCCAATGCTAAGTTTTTCGGTGGAATGATTCAAAGCTACTGTAGAAACTGTATTTTCGTAGGGTTAAAATTTTTGTGGTTTTGTCTTTTAATTAGATTTCATGAGAATTAATTTTCGTGGATGTTAAAGTATTACAATCTTTGAAAGTGAAATGTTCATTGGGCCTTTTTTTTTTTCGTGGATAATATCTTTCCACAAAAATACAAAATTAAAACTACAACGAAAATTAATGGTTTTACAGTATGTGACGTAAAGGATATGTTCTGCTTATTATTCAAAACAAAATGAATGCAGTTTAAGGTGGTACCCAACACCTTGACTAATATTAATTTGGCTCGTTTAATTTTCATAAAATTTTGACAAAATGTTTACTTTGACCCTTTGACAAAAATATAAAAATTTCAAAAAATTTGAACCAACCACTTTATCAGAAAAATTTCGTTGGTTATATAGCAGTTTGACAAACACTAATTTTGATCATTGAGAAGCTTAATATTTCCTTAACAATACAACGTAATTAAAACGTTTAGCTGATTTTTACAGAGTTATCTCCCTGTAGTGTTAGGTACCACCTTAATACTTCTTTACAACATCATTTATTATAATGAATTCATTCAACGTCTTATTTACTACAATGTCATATGTTTATTTACTACAATGTCACATGTTTATTTACTACAATGTCATATGTTTATTTACTACAATGTCATATGTTTATTTACTACAATGTCACATGTTTATTTACTACAATGTCATATGTTTATTTACTACAATGTCATATGTTTATTTACTACAATGTCATATGTTTATTTACTACAATGTCATATGTTTATTTACTACAATGTCATATGTTTTATAGGAAATCTTAGAATCTGCAGAAAGACAATTCCTCCGTCATTTGATTAAATTCAGAGAAAAGAGTTTCACAGCGGATTATCCTCGACTTGTGGTCATAAATCTGGTAGATAAAGAGAAAAAACTAAAAGAAGAGGAAGAAAGAAAGAAAAAGGAAGATGAAGAAAGAAAGAAAGGAGAAGAAGAGAAAAAGAAACAAGAAAATGGAGAAAATTCAAAGGTACATACTTAATGGAAAAGCATTTTGTTAATATAGAATTACAAGAAACTGAAATTAATTTGATGCATGATATGCACAATGGGAAACATAAATCTTGCAATTGGATTTGAACTTTCAATAAAAACCACGATATTACACAGTAAAGCAACCACTTTTTACGACTTTTACAAGTAAAAAAAGAATGTGAATATAGATTGTGACCAACATGTCAAACTTTGATTATTTTATTGCAAAGAAAATAGGTTAGAAAAAGCTTAATGCCAAAATGAAATCCTGGAAAATAAATTGGTTTTATTGGCAAAATGTTTGGATACATACAAGTTTTAATATGAAATGTTGAAAAGGTTAAAACAATATTTTACTATTGAATATAACTGCATAGTGCAGAGTTGTCCTCTACTTATTTTAAAGTAAGTTACATGTCCCCTGCTCCATTATGCATAAGAAAATCTGAAAGTTAAAATATTTTAATTTCTACATTTTTAATATCCTTACATAAATATGGAATAAATTGACTGCTGGTAGTTTGTGCTTTTCTTCATTTTCAAATCAAAAGCTGGAAGTCAAACTTTTAAATGGTCTGTCATACAAAAAACTGACTGTCATATACAATCTATTTTTAGAACCAACAGGAAGAAGAAGATGTTGATGACAATTCTAAAGAAGCAAGCAGAGAGGCCAACTATTGCTTTTCACTAATATGTGAAAATGAAGAGGTAGGCTGCAAATTGCTTTTAATTTAAGTCATTTAAATGCCATTTGTAAATGCAAAGAAAATTTAAAAACAGTTCAACTTTTTAATAAAGTTTATAATGTTTACAAAGACAAGAAGCAAAAAAACACAAGAGAATTGTTCAAAGATTATTATTGTTTTTACATAAATATAACTGTATAATCATCATTTTAAAATTGATGTCTTTTAATTCTGTATACTACTATAGATCAGTAAGATTGGTTTTCCACTCAAAAGAATTCCAACAAAACTGGTGCTAGGGAATGTCTTGAACTTGTAGATTGTTGCTTATTTATGCCTTGTTGAAGGTCTCACTGTGACTTTAAAGATGAAGAACAGTAACAAAGAAATAGCTTTACCTTTGCTTTTATTTTTTCAAGTGTGTATTACGCCATGTGTTTACACACCAAATCCTTTTTTTTCTGATTATATCAATACATATACTAATGTTAACTCATAAATGCATGTAAATAATTAGGGCCTTCACCTTTCTCTGTTTATTTTAGTCACATGATTTGTTTTTCCAAATCCAGCAATCACTGATTTTATTTGATTTTGATTTAGGGTTGGCATGACGTTCCAGAGACTATTCCTTTCCCAGAATTCACAGATGGAGAAGAGGAAGAGACCTATCTGTCCATGGCTGCACCTTATGCTGCTAGGATCAACTCTATACTGAAATACTCAGGGCAACAGATGGCTGTCATAGCAACTCCAGCAGGGAAGCAGCTCCAAGAAAAGCTACTATCAGTAAGTAGATTGTAGTTTGTTATATGTTCTGTAAATGCAGAATTTTTTGGATTGTTTTTATTATAGCGAAAATTGTGACTGAATATGAAATAAAAAATGAACCAAAGACACAAATTGGCATTGTTGCAGCACTTTTTATTTTTACACTGCAAAACTTTTCTATTTGTGAAGTCAAATTGTATTATTTTGTACAAGCTAGTATTTGAGTCCTGACTGGACTGATATTCACCATACTATTAATTACACATTACTTTACACTGAACATTGATATGTACAATACTTACTTGATATGACCTCATTTTACAGCATGCCAGTGCAGTAACAAGTGAGGATGAAGTAGAGAAGGCCTATAACAACATAATAAAAGATGTCACAGGTCTAGATGTAGAACATACTTACGGGGGTCTTAAAAAGTAAGATTTTACTGTCATTTAAAAAGTTCATGAAATATTCATAAATAAATAGAAAAATTGATATGCTAGCCTTCCAATTGAGTGTTGTTTCTATTTTGTCAGAAAACTTCCCCAATTAAAGCAGTTTACTCTTTTGAAGTCCTTAATTATTAGTTGTATTTTTTTATGAGAGTTAATATTTGTTAGTTTTTTTTCGTGTCTTAAAAGCAGGATATTCAAACTCATAAGTAGAAAAAAAAAACTGTCAATTCCATGGCAAAAAATGAAAAAGGATCAAAAGGCAAATAGTTTACAAAACACAACATGTAAAACTAAAGACTGAGGAACACAAAACCCCACCATATAATAGGCGTGATATCAGGCGTTCCATGAGGGTAAGCATGTCGTACACCATATGTGGCACCATCATGTTGCTCATGTATGTACAAGCTGGGTGATTAATCTTATTATGTAGGTAGCATTCAAGGAGAAGAGGAAGTGATTACCATTGTAGCATATCCATAGTCATCTGTGAAAAAAATATTCCTTAATGGTCATCCAGCTTGTGATGGCGTCCCTAAAATTTTTGAACAGAAGATTTCAACTTTACAACTTGGAACTCTTGGTATAATAGCTTAAACCAAGCTGCAACCCTTTTATCAAGAAATCATGATGGGAAATGCAAGCTTTGGAATATTGTATCAACTAGGAGATATATACTTCATATGCAGGGCTGCTGGAATGTTGTTCATAGAAATGAAAAGTTCACAATTGGGAAGCTAAACTCATATCTTTTGTCACAAAGTTGTTCTCAACCGACCCTTATTATCAATTACTAGATGTAGGTCAAGATATGAGGCAGACTTGATTGTATTTGTTGTATCCTTTATTTCAAATTCGATCAGATTGATGCTTTTGACATAGTCAGCATACTTTGTTAAGATTCTTGTGTTATAACTATAACTATGTTATTGCATTTGATTCCCTTATTACTGTACTTATTGAACGTTTTTTTTATTATTTATCCATAGAACAAGTTTACTGAATGGTAAAACACTTTGGTTGTGTGGCAAACACAGAGAGAAAGTTGGCAGTATTACAGAACAGAGATACAAAACTCAGCTTAAACCAACTCAGCTGGAGGAAGAAAAACCACAAAGGGAGAAAACTATGGTTGAGGGTATGTATTAATATATGTTGTTAGAGAAACAGATTGGGAGAACGCTTATGGTAAAGATATTTATCAACTTCCTTAGCTTCCAAAGGAGAAACCTCAGGTTGAAGGTATGATTGCTGATTTATGCTGATAGAGAAACTGATAGGGAGAATACTAACAGTCAAGATACCCAGCTTAGCCAGAGGATTGATTGATTGATTGATAGGTGTTAAATGCCACTTTCAGCACTGTTGTGCTATTTCATGGCAGTCAGTATTTATTGGTGGCGGAAGCTGGAGTGCCAGGAGAAAAACCACCAACCTTTGATAGGAAAACTAATCTTAATAAACTACATTGTAAGATTGGAGTCCAGTGGACCTGCAGAATTACGAACTCACAAACATAGTGTTGACAGGTTGGTGATACAGTAGTTAGACTACTTAGACGTTTTGGCCAATAAGTTCCCTGTCCTTAGCCAGAGGAAGAAGCACTCAGAAAAGTGTGGTCATAGTGAGTAATGACTTGTTCACCTGGATGATGAAAATAATCAAATGGAGAAAAGTCAGTTGTAATATCAATGTAGAATAGAGAACGGAAACGGGGAATATGTCAAAGAGAAAACAACTCGACCAAAGAGAGAAAACAGCCCAAGGCCACCAATGGGTCTTCAATGCAGCTAGAATATTCCACACCCAGAGGCGGGCTTAATCTGTTTTCTTAACCCTTAGACTGCTGCATTCATTTCTATTGTACTTTTGTGTATTGCTGAATAAAATTTTAATCACTGATGAAATAAACATGTTTACTTATAATTGCAATATCTTTGTAAATATTGAATATTCATCACTAAAAAGTTATATAAAAAAGTATTGTTATATTCTGTATTTTTTATTTATTTTATTTTTGTGTGAGTTTCTGGTCATTTATTACCTGTACAGGTGCAAATAGAGGTAAACAAAGGTAAATTTATTTTGTTCATGTTTTATTAACGCGAATCCATCAATGTAAAAACTTTTCAAAGGTATCTGCCATGACTTCAGAATTGAACCAATATTGTTAAAAATCTCTTTTAAGAACTAGTTCCATTGGGATTATCAAAAGAAAAAAGTTTCTTCTCGGACCAACGTTTTTTTTTATGCAACTATTTTCCGGTATTTTCCTTCCGACTTTCGACTTTTACTTCCATGTACAAATATTTTAACAACAAGTTCATTGATATAACTTTCGTCAATAAATATTCTTGACAAACATAATGTTTGAATCTATCGATGTCAGTGATCAATATTGATTCACAGTTGAAAGGTGCAATGATAAACATCGCAAATCCTGTTTCATGTCATCCATTTTGAACATCGTCTGGGGAATCCCTGTGGTTCCCGCTTTAAAAGTCTTCTGTTCGCAGTTTTGCTAGAATATTTCTATTTCCATCTATTATATCTTCTGTTCTCGTCCAAATCATTTAAATTGGCTGCCGCTGTTACATAGTTATCATTGAAATACTTCTGAACGTGTTGGCCATCACTCCAAACAATTTCCGCCATTTTGTTACTTTTTTAACCAATCAGAATCCATACAAGTCTAAACTGCCGCAATCTCATGAATATTGACTCCGCCCATTCCATGGTAACTGTGTAAACAAATGAGATACGGAAACGACAATAGTCGCGCGTAGCAATAGCGGACTGCTTTATCGGAACGACAATAGTCGTTCGTAGCAGTCTAAGGGTTAACAATAATATAAACTATATAGCATGTCAGTTTCAAGTTTTAAGTTAATTTTATTACCATTTTTCGTTTAGAAAAAGGAGAAGTCAATTAAGTTTGCCCTAAAAATAAATGTATGATTAATTAAAACTCCCAAAAGGGTTGCCAGTAATCTTCTAGTCATGAGAGCAAAACATTTATGTTGTAGTAAAACAACACAGAACAACAAAAAGTACTCATTGCTTGTTACACATTGAACAAGACAAATTCCAAATTTTTCTTTGTGAATGAGTTACGCCTTATGACCTGATGTCAAATAGCAAAATGACATCATTGAACAATTTACTCTTACTGTGACTTATAAAAACATAAACTTTGTGACAATTAGAAATCTATGGGGAAATGCAAAAATGTGAAAGTCATCTGTAACCAGCTATTAAAGGATCCCGACATTAAAAAAAAAGACATTATGAGTACAAAAAAATCTACTGAATGATTTATGACAAAACAATAAATGAAAAATGGATATGACAAACAGAAACCAACCATATGTATATCTATTTTACAGCTGTTAACAACACACCAACACAGGCAGCCGCTGGACAGAATAAACAACCAGGAGCCTCTAGTAGTCAGAAAACACCGGAACAACTAAAGTCTCGTGTTTTCAATGCCAGAAACAGTAAGTCACCTGGAACCATAAAGAGACAGACTAGTCAGGCTTGTAATATGATGTAGGCAATTTTATGCATTGGTAATCTTTTTATTTTTTGGTGTATGTAGTAAAAATATTTCAGAATAGTTCTATGTAATTATTAGGTTAGTCATAAATTATTAAAAGATTTGTTATATTTCACAAGGGTAGATTAACACTACATTATTAACTCTCAGGTGAACCTAATATGTTAAATGTTTTACAATCAGCACATTTAGTATGGATTTAGATATTTTTGTGGATTGATTTTGATTGATTATATGTATGTTTAAATCTTGTATTTTTTGCCTTATTGTTATTTAGGATATATTTAGTTGTAAATACAAGTAAATTGTATGTGTAAAACAATCAATGTAATCGTGCTGTATCAGATATCTGTTATGATATATATTATAGTCACGGTTGCAAAGGCTATTTCAAACCCCTAATCTATATAACGTCATATCATGACGTGAAAAACATCTACTTGCAGTATATAATAAAGTGTAAATTTGTGGATTTTTCAATATCACACACTGTATCAACCTTCAACCAAAATAATCTCGAGAGCAGAGCTCTTGGCATTATATTGTTGTCTCAAGTTGATACAGATGTGATTTTGGAAAAGTCAAATGATTTTTATAGCTGTCATTCTCAAGGTGGTAGACAGGTAGTTATTTAAAACACCAGAATCACCCATGCTACCGATTTTAAGTTTTCAAATCAATCATGGGATCATAGCAATAGACAAATAAATTTCAAACATAATTTGCATTGTTCATTATTTTGTTATGTATGTTCCTGCGCACAGAATATATTTTGCTGTAATTGGCACTCAATAAATTATGCACTGCAATAGCAGATTAACAGGTACTATACTATATGTATTGCTTGAGTGATCCATACTGTCAGTTTTGTTGTTAGCGGAGGGAATGGTCTATGGGAATTTGAGGTCAAGAATTTAAATCAAAAGTACATGATAATTATCACTTTTTTCATATTTGAAATGAAACAAGGACATAGAATTAATTGTGTATGTTTTATACATTTTATGACATGTTGGCTGATTAGATGTATATTCATTGCAACAAGCAAAGAGTACTTTGTGTTGTTCTGTGTGGTTTTACTTCAGGTGTGACTCAAGTTTGAAATTTTGATACATGTTTTGGTTTCAATCACATATGCACATATTTTTACAATTTTGTATTTTTGAGATTTGTTTTTCCTTGAATTGTTTGTTTGATTGGCCACAGCGTTTTGTTGAATGTTGCCTTAATCCCAACTACCAGACAATCATTTTGAAGCTTCATGCATAAATGACTAATAAAGTAGGTTATGTTTACACATAATGTTTATACATAACTGAAGTTTTTTGTGATAAAGTTTGTTTTGTTTTGTTTTTGTATTTTTTTCTTTTCTACAAGAATTTAAAACTTTACTTTCCGTCGATTATATACAATTGTTGATAGTCATGTCTTTTAGTGGGATAGTTTTTATTCACCCTCAAAATTATGGCTAATTTGTTTGTTGTTATAATAAATTTATGGATACAAACAATCAGTTGTGGTTTACATTCAAAGCTGCGTATTTTCAACCTGCTTCTCATAACAACATATGAGATGGGTTATGTCTTTATTTTTTATTCACAAAGTAACACCTCACAGTGATTTGTTTTTTTCTTCATATTCTATATTTATGATGTATGTATGTATGTATGTATGTATGTATGTATGTATTTATTTATTTATGTTTTCTACACATATTTCTATACCTTATTAATATGATACATTCCTCTTGTTATTTATGCATATTTGATATCAGATAGTTGACATTTTTGTAGATTTCTGAATTGTTTAAATGTTTACACATAATGTTTATACATAACTGAAGTTTTTTGTGATAAAGGTTGTTTTGTTTTGTTTTTGTATTTTTTTCTTTTCTACAAGAATTTAAAACTTTATTTTCCGTCGATTATATACAATTGTTGATAGTCATCTCTTTTGGTGGGATAGTTTTTATTCACCCTCAAAATTATGGCTAATTTGTTTGTTTTTATAATGAATTTATGGATACAAACAATCTGGTATTATTTGATAAATTTACTTAAATATTTGAAATACATTGATTTATATACACAAATCAAAATTCTCTTCACTATGAGTAGTATAATCAGTAAAAGCTTGTTTGATAATGATGAAAACCCTTCTTTGCTTCTTTTATTTTCTATTTCCATTTTGTCTATTGGTCTAAAAATACAGATTTAAAATTTAAACTTCTTCAGAATAATAAAATAGAGAATGGAAATGGGGAATGTGTCAAAGAGACAACAACCCGACCAAAGAGTAAAAAACAGCTGAAGGCCACATTTTAAGTGAACTTCATTTATTGTTAGTATTGCTGATATCAGTATTTAGTTGAATTCCCTGGAAACATGGACATACAAAACTGTTGGTTCCAGTACTGTTAGGTACACATTCATTAATTATTTTCATTATTATGGTTTTTGCTGTGTGAAGTGTTTCCCTTAAAAAAATGAAAATCATGAAAATGTTTGGTTTGATTTGACAATTTCAATTTACTTTTTTCCAAAAGTGCTTACATTACTTAAAATAATGAGTATTTTATTTTTTAGATAGAAGCTGATTTTTGTTTACAATTAAAGAATTGCATAACATAAAAATTCATGAAATAGAAGGAGAAGGTTCATAAAGGCTCAATTTTTAATGTAAAATTAGGTTCAGCAGTAATTGGTGTCCTTTGGAAACATAAACATTTGATAGGAAAAAATATTTGTTTAATACAAATTTGACAATCGTTGACAAATTCCATCAGTATTAATGTCATTGTGGCATCATATGTGTCAACTTTGTTGATAAAATCTTTTTTTTTCGTAATTTCTGTCAAAGTAGGAGGTGCCCAAATGGCCTTTTTCGGCCTATAAAAAAATGAAGTATTACAAAACAATGTGATTTTAGCTTAAAAATAATCATTAAGTATATGTGCTAAGTTTTTGCAGTTTCATTATATTTGACTTGATAACCAAAATTAGAAAACAGCAGAAATATTCCTATTTACGGTTTTTATGAAAAATGATTGTTGACCTATCAACTATATATATGCTTTTTTCATAATCCATCTTTATTGTGTATGTATTTATTTATTTATTTATTATTTTTATATTGTACACATACATGTTTTTACTTTTTTTCAATCTAATACATTTCTCTTGTTATTTATACATGTTTGATAATCAATGGTTGACATTTTTGTAGATTTCTGAATTTCTTTAATGTTTACACAGAATGTTTTTAATACATAACTGATGTTTTTGTGATAAAGGATTTTTTCTTTAAAAATAATGAAAAGTTTACTTTCCGTCCATTGTTTACAATTGTTGATAGTAATGATTTTTGTTATGAGAGTTTTATTTACCCTCAAAATTAGATATGTTTCTGGTTAAAATGAATGTAATGGATACAAACAATCTGATATCATTTGATTAATTTACTTATATTAATTAATTTATATTAAATTTATATTTGCAATATATTCTTTTCTTTAACATGCCTTTATATTTTTCCATCTAGCTACTCAACTGGGAATGCTTTTTTAGAGTGGAGTGTGAATGCAATGAGGTCATTGACTAGGAAGTAGTGATAAACATTATTTATGGTCATTTCAGGGCCTTTTATAGCTGACTATGTGATATGGGTTTTGCTAAATGTTGATGACCGTACGGTGACCTATAGCTGTTAACTTCTATGTCATTTGGTCTCTGGTGGAAAGTTGTCTCATTGACAATTATACCACATCTTCTTATTTTTATATTTCTAACTCTAGGAAGTTTCATAGCTATATCTCATTTTAGGACAATATAAGATTGTGTTGATATCACTTCCTGGAAATGACGAAATCAGCAGATCTGTAGGTTTCATGATGTCTCTACAGTAGTTACCAAGAAAAAAATAAAATCAGTTTAATTTCGTTAAATAACAAAGTAACTGTTGGGTTTAATTCGTTTATAATTTGTATCGTCCTAGTTTTTACAGCGTGAAGTGTTTCTCCCTTGAAAATTGAAAACATAAAAATGTTTGGTTGGAATTTTTTTTAGCACATTACAATAATTAAAGAGTAAAAGTAAATTTTAAACAAGGCAGTTGATTTTTGTTTATTGTTTGGAAAGGAAAGACTTTGAATAACATAAAAATTCATTAGAAAAGGTTCATAAAGGCTCAACATTAACGGTAAAATTATGCTCAGTAGTCATTGTTCCTATATATACAAATCATCAACTCTATACATAGTTTTGTAGAATATTCAAAATTTAAAGTCCTTTATATATTCCTATATTTATCCTTTTACAGTTATCATGCTGATAAAAAATATGATTTTTTTTTCTGAATTTACAATTTATTATGTGGTTTGATTTGGCCTATATTTATTTAGTTTTATTGAAATGTACAATATTCAATTTGTCTTTATTCAGTTACATTAAAGTCACATTTTGTTGAACATGTTATGTTTAACTATTTATACCTTTTGCTTAGTTTATTCCCTAATTGTTGTTTCTGAACGTCCAATGGTCAATTTTTCCTTCATATTATGGACCATAACAAATTAACTAGTAATTCAATAGGTTAATTCTGCAAAGTGGGTTGAATAGGATGGACTTGAAACTTAATTGCCACTGAAAGGATATGTTGGATAGAACAGAAATTTTCACTTGCACAGTACACCTACATACCATTCAGAGAGTTGTGATAAAGGTTCTTTAACCTGCAGAGAGCATAGCATGTACCGGACATGAGGTATCAGATTTATCCCATTCCATTCTGACCAGACATATTTATATTGGCTATATATTTATACATCTTCCACATCATATCAGAAGCCCTCTTAGGATGGGTCTTACTCCTGAATTGGAGAAAGCCAGGTTGACCATAATTGCTATACCTCTGTCAACCTTAACGGTTGCTCTTCTTTGTGAGATGTTCATGGATTTAAACAGGACATTTTCATTTGCAAACTTCCAAATTTTAATAAAGCAGTAAACATACTTGTTGGTGTTGTGTCCTCATGGTTTAGCATTTTGTTAGATTTCCAAGTGCAAATTGTTTTATGACATTTTTTTTCACCTGTGCCAAATATCAAGGTAGGCAGGACATGAATATTACATTTCATGGGCTAGCAATCCAGGGTTGATAATTTACAAATTTTGCAAATTTCATTATCTTATCTCCACTTTTTCCTAAGATGATAAAATTTCCTGTTTTGGTAGTGTATGGTCAGACATTGCCAATCAGTCAATATTACCCGAATTTAACCTCATTTTCACACTCTGGTGGTTAGATTATGTTTTCAGTATGAAATCTTTTCCTCACACACAACACATGATAGGTCAACAATATGTGGTAGATGGAGTTAATTATATGAGTATCTGGAAGTCTGGCATCTTTACCTCATTTCCATTGGCAAGTATAAAGTTTGTCGATTTATTGAGTAACTTTTGTTTCAGTGGTTTCATATGACCTCAGATTGAGTTTTTTTTTACAAAATGTATACTGTTGCATCATTTATTTTATCGATTCGTGTTTCAATAATGATTTTGCCAAATAACCCTGCCATCTTTCTCTTTATGTCCGTTCACTGATTTATTCAAAGTTTGATGACTATATTGATCACATCTCAGATCCAATTGGAAGTTTTGGATACTAAAGCATAAATGATACAGTCAAGTTTGCTTCTCATCTTGACTTACATCCAGAATTGACATTGCGGGTAGGTTGAGAACTGGCGTTTTCAATTTTCCTATTAAATCATCTTGGCATTTCAGCAGAATTCCAGCGATGCCTCCATACAGAGAATGAATCTACCAGTTGATACGATATTCCAGGGCTTGCATCTCCTCTCGTGATTTCCTTGATAGTGTGCTGCTGCTTTCATGTTAGCTTATTGAACCAACGGTTTCAAACGATAAAGTAGAAAGTTTCACGGACGCCATCATGATTTTAGTGACCGTTATGTAATATCTGTGAGAAAGATGACCACATATGTGTTCCACTTGCCCTCTTTTCATTGAATGTGACATCCCCGAATGCGACATATAATCGAATTTTTATTTTCATAGAGTAACACAATGGGAGTCACTAGTTGAGCAGGAACCTCTTACTCTTTTTGAGCTCATGAGCCAATCGATTATTTGTTTTAAGGGATATTTTTTACTTGTGTTTGATGTTGCATTCTGTGCTATTTTATTTTTCCCTGTGTTTTTTGTGTCTCCCGGTACCATCAAGTCTATCCATTTCAAAATACGTTTTCATTCCAAACTCTGATATCTGCTCAAGTTTTGGGGTTACAGAATTAATGATGGTTTATGACTTTGTAATGTCTTAAGGTTAGAGAAAAGCAATTTACAAATCCGTTTTATATGATGCCACATCCCCGGATAGAGTTGTTTTTACAAGACATACCACGGTCGTCACTAGTAGAATAGAAACTGCAATTATCCCGAGTTGTAATGTTTTATGCACTAATGTTATCCTTTCGTCGTTTTGGGGGTAAATATTGCATGAAATGCTATCAGAACGATAATGACATTAGTAATCGCTTGATAGCTATATCTTCCGCGCCTTATTTCTACATTTGAGAGAACAACACAGTGCAGTTATGTGAATATTATTAAGATCATATTCATACACCTGTCAAGCAATATATTAGTAATAAATACGCAGCTATACAGGTTACAAAAGGACGTGTTTGTGTATGACCATACTTTTTAACTATTTTATTTAGAATTACTTTAGGTTTTCATAGTAATCAATCTATTACAAAAGTAGGTTCAATCTACACAACAATTATGAACAAAGAAAGATACACGCAATTCAAATATTGCCAACGTGTGTTTATTTAAAGTTTAATTTCAGGTTAACATTACAAAATTAAAGCAATATTTACTCTTCGGTGCTCACGGAGCAGTACCAATTTTTTTGCCAATCAGTTGTTTTTCTTTTGAACTACATATGGTTTTTATTGCCCATTTGTTACCTTAAACTAATTTTAAGGTCGCCAATATATGTGACACGTCATGACATGTCTTCCTTATAACGCCATTGTGAGAAAAACTTCGTTAACGATTAAAGGTGAAATTCACAAAATTTAATAGCAGCTACGATAAATATTGCAGTAACGTCATGTGAAAATAAAGATCTTGCATTAGCTGTCGTATGAATGTCGCATGGCGTTGGTAAAAAAAATAAGTGCAACCGATATTCCAAAACGAATCATCGCATATCCATGACTAATTGAAAAGCAGAGTACTACTGGCCAATATTTCAAGTGGTCTTCGTTTTATAGAAAATGTTTAATTTAATACCTCCAAACATATGATCAATGTTTGAACAAAAGATGATAAAATGGTTCCACCAATTAGGGTTTTTATCTATAGATATTGTAAGCAATTATCAATACCATGGATATTTAAAGCGTTGAGATATAAAGCCATACACAAACTCAACTACAAATGCAAAAACACTCAACTTAAAAACAACGCTATAACAATGAAACGATTTTTCTTAATTTCTTTTGACACAACGGAGACGTAAACAGAGCAACCATGCAAACCTAGTTATGCAACGGCTGCTACCAGACCCAGCTTACTTCATTTAGATACAAAATATCTGTAAGACTGTTTTTCTATATTTAACAGTTTATTTAATGCATCTTTTCTCTGGTTGACGACAGATTAAGCAAATAGCTAAAAAAATAATAATCCTTCCTCATACATAAAAACCATTAAAACGTTGCTATACTAACTTATAAATTTATACGCAACATATCATTGTGTCCAGTTTACGGTTAACAACGCTACTGATAAAAAAAAGTATGGCTTATAAAAGCAAATAACTGGAATTAGCGAAAACTGACTGCCAACATCATACTAGTAGTTCAAAACTGGAGAGTAATACATTTAATAGGTATATATGATATGATTTTCGAGACAACACGTTTTACTGAAAAGAATGGGTAATATTGATCATCTTTTAAAATTAACAATCATAAACGAAAGGAAAGACTGGCTCAGAAACTTGTTTTTAGACCTCACAATATGATTTAAATTGACAAGATATTCTCAATTCGGTTCGTCAGCCATAACATAGCATAATATCTGCAAGTCTGTAAAGGGAGCTTAAAAGATGTCTTTCTTTCATAAAATTTACATATGTTTAGACCATGTTTTGTATTGCTCGATGTTATGTATTCTGCTTAGTGTTTTGAGGACTGTTTGTCTGGTCATCTCTTTTCTACCGGCGATTGTGTTTCTTTTTTTTTCGATTTGTGGTTTTTGAAATATCCAATTGGTATCGATTTTCCCCCTTTTAATATCAATGATAGGTTAACAAAGCGAATATCAGATGTAATCTGAGAACACATCAAAACAGTCACAGACAGAAACTGCATTTACCTTAACTATTCAATTATTAGAGGAATGTTTTCGGAAAATAAAGTTCTATCATTCGTTGTGGCTTGAATAGGCCATGAAAATGAATATGCAATGCAGCCAACTGTCCGAAAATTAAAATATGAAGTTGAAGAGCATTAAAAACCAATTATCCCAAAAAGCTGTGCCAAATCTTAGGTCATCTTTGCCTTGAAATAGAAACGTTTTTTTTTTTGGTCGAATAACCAAATCATAACTATGACTAACTAATAAGTAGAATACAAATTTATAGTTGGCAGTATTCAATATCTGTATATAGTATTTTTATTTCATTGATGAATGTTGTATTTTAAATTTTTAACATATGACCAGTAATCGAAGCAAGTATGATATAACAATTTCACCGATTAAAAAGTAGATCATGGTAACTAATTTTTAAAGCCATATAGGTGTAAAATGTTTGAAGGCATATGGCATACATGCATATGAACTTAACTGTATCCGCAAAATCTATAACACTTAAGTACGACACAAAGACTCTTAGAAGTGATCTTTTTTCAGTTATCATATAGTGATAGAAATGCTTACAGATTGAAATAAACAATTAATTTCCCCATAGGCGACAATGATAGCCTTTTTCGAGATACAGACTTTAGAAAGTTGATTTTTTAAACGAAACCTTGCTAGAATTAAAGAAAAGTTATTAGGACAGTATTTTTTGGTCCAAAAAATATAGGTTCGCGTTGCTTTTCTTAGCGTAATTTGTACTTATCTCCCATGCCTATCAATTTTGCACTTAAAAATACGTGTCTCATCCTAGCGTTTAAAAGACATCTCAGTTCCGTTAGGGCTAAGGAAAATAATTTATTTGGCCTTTGGTATAATGCAGAATGCACGAAGTCTCTAATAACAAAAAATAACGGGCGCACATATCAACCAATCAGGATTAGCTATACTCTTAATTCTGAATACCATGTTATGCTCATAAAATGGCTGCGCCCATAAAATCTAATGGTGTATTGTAACCTATACGGTATTTAATACTTTCTAGAATCATGCAATTCATAGTTCGTTAGATGCACAAATATATATGCCACACAAAAATCATCTTCAAAACGTTCTGGCATTACTCTCTGAATTTTCACAATTTTTTATCAGAGGTGACCCCAGTAAAAAAATGTGAAAAAAAAATTTCTGATTTTTTGAGTAAATGCGGTACTGCTAAAAAGGGCCTGAAGATAATGTCCACTTTCTCCAATGATTCTTTATATGTCATCAAGTACTGATTATATTGATACCAAAACCGATCCAATATGTAACTACTACGGTGAATTTTGAACAACAGTTTTAAATGAAACCATTTTCGTATAAAAGTACATTTTTGAAACAGACTATAGCATTTCAAAATATGAAAAATGTGTAAATATTTGTGTTTAAACATCGAAAACTATTCGTTAACTACAAAATGTCATGCCTATTCTAATTTTTATAGTCTGCCATTCGAGTGAACATTTCAATGTTCAATGGGGGTCATGTCTGTACATTTTCACTGAATTTGGTAATTTCGATAACAGCATTTGGATCGAGATTGTCATGTTTAAAAATCGATTTGTATATCCAAACTCTAGACGTGTACGTGCTTTTTTCAAACAAATCAGCAGAAGTTCAGAAAACGACATATTCTCTCCACAGTAAGTCAAAAGTCGAACCCACCCTTGTTTCTAAGGTAAAACGCAATACAAATATGAAACAGACTATAGCATAAAAACTAGTTAATCAATAATTCATTTGTCACTAAAAAATACGGTTTCACATCAAATATCAAGTAAAATTACTGTTTTTGACACTTTTTGAGCACTATGATAAAGAAATGTCGACGCTGTATAGATTGAAATAAACAATTAATTTCCCCATAGGCGACAATGATAGCCTTTTTCGAGATACAGACTTTAGAAAGTTGATTTTTTAAACGAAACCTTGCTAGAATTAAAGAAAAGTTATTAGGACAGTATTTTTTGGTCCAAAAAATATAGGTTCGCGTTGCTTTTCTTAGCGTAATTTGTACTTATCTCCCATGCCTATCAATTTTGCACTTAAAAATACGTGTCTCATCCTAGCGTTTAAAAGACATCTCAGTTCCGTTAGGGCTAAGGAAAATAATTTATTTGGCCTTTGGTATAATGCAGAATGCACGAAGTCTCTAATAACAAAAAATAACGGGCGCACATATCAACCAATCAGGATTAGCTATACTCTTAATTCTGAATACCATGTTATGCTCATAAAATGGCTGCGCCCATAAAATCTAATGGTGTATTGTAACCTATACGGTATTTAATACTTTCTAGAATCATGCAATTCATAGTTCGTTAGATGCACAAATATATATGCCACACAAAAATCATCTTCAAAACGTTCTGGCATTACTCTCTGAATTTTCACAATTTTTTATCAGAGGTGACCCCAGTAAAAAAATGTGAAAAAAAAATTTCTGATTTTTTGAGTAAATGCGGTACTGCTAAAAAGGGCCTGAAGATAATGTCCACTTTCTCTAATGATTCTTTATATGTCATCAAGTACTGATTATATTGATATCAAAACCGATCCAATATGTAACTACTACGGTGAATTTTGAACAACAGTTTTAAATGAAACCATTTTCGTATAAAAGTACATTTTTGAAACAGACTATAGCATTTCAAAATATGAAAAATGTGTAAATATTTGTGTTTAAACATCGAAAACTATTCGTTAACTACAAAATGTCATGCCTATTCTAATTTTTATAGTCTGCCATTCGAGTGAACATTTCAATGTTCAATGGGGGTCATGTCTGTACATTTTCACTGAATTTGGTAATTTCGATAACAGCATTTGGATCGAGATTGTCATGTTTAAAAATCGATTTGTATATCCAAACTCTAGACGTGTACGTGCTTTTTTCAAACAAATCAGCAGAAGTTCAGAAAACGACATATTCTCTCCACAGTAAGTCAAAAGTCGAACCCACCCTTGTTTCTAAGGTAAAACGCAATACAAATATGAAACAGACTATAGCATAAAAACTAGTTAATCAATAATTCATTTGTCACTAAAAAATACGGTTTCACATCAAATATCAAGTAAAATTACTGTTTTTGACACTTTTTGAGCACTATGATAAAGAAATGTCGACGCTGTATAGATTGAAATAAACAATTAATTTCCCCATAGGCGACAATGATAGCCTTTTTCGAGATACAGACTTTAGAAAGTTGATTTTTTAAACGAAACCTTGCTAGAATTAAAGAAAAGTTATTAGGACAGTATTTTTTGGTCCAAAAAATATAGGTTCGCGTTGCTTTTCTTAGCGTAATTTGTACTTATCTCCCATGCCTATCAATTTTGCACTTAAAAATACGTGTCTCATCCTAGCGTTTAAAAGACATCTCAGTTCCGTTAGGGCTAAGGAAAATAATTTATTTGGCCTTTGGTATAATGCAGAATGCACGAAGTCTCTAATAACAAAAAATAACGGGCGCACATATCAACCAATCAGGATTAGCTATACTCTTAATTCTGAATACCATGTTATGCTCATAAAATGGCTGCGCCCATAAAATCTAATGGTGTATTGTAACCTATACGGTATTTAATACTTTCTAGAATCATGCAATTCATAGTTCGTTAGATGCACAAATATATATGCCACACAAAAATCATCTTCAAAACGTTCTGGCATTACTCTCTGAATTTTCACAATTTTTTATCAGAGGTGACCCCAGTAAAAAAATGTGAAAAAAAAATTTCTGATTTTTTGAGTAAATGCGGTACTGCTAAAAAGGGCCTGAAGATAATGTCCACTTTCTCCAATGATTCTTTATATGTCATCAAGTACTGATTATATTGATACCAAAACCGATCCAATATGTAACTACTACGGTGAATTTTGAACAACAGTTTTAAATGAAACCATTTTCGTATAAAAGTACATTTTTGAAACAGACTATAGCATTTCAAAATATGAAAAATGTGTAAATATTTGTGTTTAAACATCGAAAACTATTCGTTAACTACAAAATGTCATGCCTATTCTAATTTTTATAGTCTGCCATTCGAGTGAACATTTCAATGTTCAATGGGGGTCATGTCTGTACATTTTCACTGAATTTGGTAATTTCGATAACAGCATTTGGATCGAGATTGTCATGTTTAAAAATCGATTTGTATATCCAAACTCTAGACGTGTACGTGCTTTTTTCAAACAAATCAGCAGAAGTTCAGAAAACGACATATTCTCTCCACAGTAAGTCAAAAGTCGAACCCACCCTTGTTTCTAAGGTAAAACGCAATACAAATATGAAACAGACTATAGCATAAAAACTAGTTAATCAATAATTCATTTGTCACTAAAAAATACGGTTTCACATCAAATATCAAGTAAAATTACTGTTTTTGACACTTTTTGAGCACTATGATAAAGAAATGTCGACGCTGTATAGATTGAAATAAACAATTAATTTCCCCATAGGCGACAATGATAGCCTTTTTCGAGATACAGACTTTAGAAAGTTGATTTTTTAAACGAAACCTTGCTAGAATTAAAGAAAAGTTATTAGGACAGTATTTTTTGGTCCAAAAAATATAGGTTCGCGTTGCTTTTCTTAGCGTAATTTGTACTTATCTCCCATGCCTATCAATTTTGCACTTAAAAATACGTGTCTCATCCTAGCGTTTAAAAGACATCTCAGTTCCGTTAGGGCTAAGGAAAATAATTTATTTGGCCTTTGGTATAATGCAGAATGCACGAAGTCTCTAATAACAAAAAATAACGGGCGCACATATCAACCAATCAGGATTAGCTATACTCTTAATTCTGAATACCATGTTATGCTCATAAAATGGCTGCGCCCATAAAATCTAATGGTGTATTGTAACCTATACGGTATTTAATACTTTCTAGAATCATGCAATTCATAGTTCGTTAGATGCACAAATATATATGCCACACAAAAATCATCTTCAAAACGTTCTGGCATTACTCTCTGAATTTTCACAATTTTTTATCAGAGGTGACCCCAGTAAAAAAATGTGAAAAAAAAATTTCTGATTTTTTGAGTAAATGCGGTACTGCTAAAAAGGGCCTGAAGATAATGTCCACTTTCTCTAATGATTCTTTATATGTCATCAAGTACTGATTATATTGATATCAAAACCGATCCAATATGTAACTACTACGGTGAATTTTGAACAACAGTTTTAAATGAAACCATTTTCGTATAAAAGTACATTTTTGAAACAGACTATAGCATTTCAAAATATGAAAAATGTGTAAATATTTGTGTTTAAACATCGAAAACTATTCGTTAACTACAAAATGTCATGCCTATTCTAATTTTTATAGTCTGCCATTCGAGTGAACATTTCAATGTTCAATGGGGGTCATGTCTGTACATTTTCACTGAATTTGGTAATTTCGATAACAGCATTTGGATCGAGATTGTCATGTTTAAAAATCGATTTGTATATCCAAACTCTAGACGTGTACGTGCTTTTTTCAAACAAATCAGCAGAAGTTCAGAAAACGACATATTCTCTCCACAGTAAGTCAAAAGTCGAACCCACCCTTGTTTCTAAGGTAAAACGCAATACAAATATGAAACAGACTATAGCATAAAAACTAGTTAATCAATAATTCATTTGTCACTAAAAAATACGGTTTCACATCAAATATCAAGTAAAATTACTGTTTTTGACACTTTTTGAGCACTATGATAAAGAAATGTCGACGCTGTATAGATTGAAATAAACAATTAATTTCCCCATAGGCGACAATGATAGCCTTTTTCGAGATACAGACTTTAGAAAGTTGATTTTTTAAACGAAACCTTGCTAGAATTAAAGAAAAGTTATTAGGACAGTATTTTTTGGTCCAAAAAATATAGGTTCGCGTTGCTTTTCTTAGCGTAATTTGTACTTATCTCCCATGCCTATCAATTTTGCACTTAAAAATACGTGTCTCATCCTAGCGTTTAAAAGACATCTCAGTTCCGTTAGGGCTAAGGAAAATAATTTATTTGGCCTTTGGTATAATGCAGAATGCACGAAGTCTCTAATAACAAAAAATAACGGGCGCACATATCAACCAATCAGGATTAGCTATACTCTTAATTCTGAATACCATGTTATGCTCATAAAATGGCTGCGCCCATAAAATCTAATGGTGTATTGTAACCTATACGGTATTTAATACTTTCTAGAATCATGCAATTCATAGTTCGTTAGATGCACAAATATATATGCCACACAAAAATCATCTTCAAAACGTTCTGGCATTACTCTCTGAATTTTCACAATTTTTTATCAGAGGTGACCCCAGTAAAAAAATGTGAAAAAAAAATTTCTGATTTTTTGAGTAAATGCGGTACTGCTAAAAAGGGCCTGAAGATAATGTCCACTTTCTCCAATGATTCTTTATATGTCATCAAGTACTGATTATATTGATACCAAAACCGATCCAATATGTAACTACTACGGTGAATTTTGAACAACAGTTTTAAATGAAACCATTTTCGTATAAAAGTACATTTTTGAAACAGACTATAGCATTTCAAAATATGAAAAATGTGTAAATATTTGTGTTTAAACATCGAAAACTATTCGTTAACTACAAAATGTCATGCCTATTCTAATTTTTATAGTCTGCCATTCGAGTGAACATTTCAATGTTCAATGGGGGTCATGTCTGTACATTTTCACTGAATTTGGTAATTTCGATAACAGCATTTGGATCGAGATTGTCATGTTTAAAAATCGATTTGTATATCCAAACTCTAGACGTGTACGTGCTTTTTTCAAACAAATCAGCAGAAGTTCAGAAAACGACATATTCTCTCCACAGTAAGTCAAAAGTCGAACCCACCCTTGTTTCTAAGGTAAAACGCAATACAAATATGAAACAGACTATAGCATAAAAACTAGTTAATCAATAATTCATTTGTCACTAAAAAATACGGTTTCACATCAAATATCAAGTAAAATTACTGTTTTTGACACTTTTTGAGCACTATGATAAAGAAATGTCGACGCTGTATAGATTGAAATAAACAATTAATTTCCCCATAGGCGACAATGATAGCCTTTTTCGAGATACAGACTTTAGAAAGTTGATTTTTTAAACGAAACCTTGCTAGAATTAAAGAAAAGTTATTAGGACAGTATTTTTTGGTCCAAAAAATATAGGTTCGCGTTGCTTTTCTTAGCGTAATTTGTACTTATCTCCCATGCCTATCAATTTTGCACTTAAAAATACGTGTCTCATCCTAGCGTTTAAAAGACATCTCAGTTCCGTTAGGGCTAAGGAAAATAATTTATTTGGCCTTTGGTATAATGCAGAATGCACGAAGTCTCTAATAACAAAAAATAACGGGCGCACATATCAACCAATCAGGATTAGCTATACTCTTAATTCTGAATACCATGTTATGCTCATAAAATGGCTGCGCCCATAAAATCTAATGGTGTATTGTAACCTATACGGTATTTAATACTTTCTAGAATCATGCAATTCATAGTTCGTTAGATGCACAAATATATATGCCACACAAAAATCATCTTCAAAACGTTCTGGCATTACTCTCTGAATTTTCACAATTTTTTATCAGAGGTGACCCCAGTAAAAAAATGTGAAAAAAAAATTTCTGATTTTTTGAGTAAATGCGGTACTGCTAAAAAGGGCCTGAAGATAATGTCCACTTTCTCTAATGATTCTTTATATGTCATCAAGTACTGATTATATTGATATCAAAACCGATCCAATATGTAACTACTACGGTGAATTTTGAACAACAGTTTTAAATGAAACCATTTTCGTATAAAAGTACATTTTTGAAACAGACTATAGCATTTCAAAATATGAAAAATGTGTAAATATTTGTGTTTAAACATCGAAAACTATTCGTTAACTACAAAATGTCATGCCTATTCTAATTTTTATAGTCTGCCATTCGAGTGAACATTTCAATGTTCAATGGGGGTCATGTCTGTACATTTTCACTGAATTTGGTAATTTCGATAACAGCATTTGGATCGAGATTGTCATGTTTAAAAATCGATTTGTATATCCAAACTCTAGACGTGTACGTGCTTTTTTCAAACAAATCAGCAGAAGTTCAGAAAACGACATATTCTCTCCACAGTAAGTCAAAAGTCGAACCCACCCTTGTTTCTAAGGTAAAACGCAATACAAATATGAAACAGACTATAGCATAAAAACTAGTTAATCAATAATTCATTTGTCACTAAAAAATACGGTTTCACATCAAATATCAAGTAAAATTACTGTTTTTGACACTTTTTGAGCACTATGATAAAGAAATGTCGACGCTGTATAGATTGAAATAAACAATTAATTTCCCCATAGGCGACAATGATAGCCTTTTTCGAGATACAGACTTTAGAAAGTTGATTTTTTAAACGAAACCTTGCTAGAATTAAAGAAAAGTTATTAGGACAGTATTTTTTGGTCCAAAAAATATAGGTTCGCGTTGCTTTTCTTAGCGTAATTTGTACTTATCTCCCATGCCTATCAATTTTGCACTTAAAAATACGTGTCTCATCCTAGCGTTTAAAAGACATCTCAGTTCCGTTAGGGCTAAGGAAAATAATTTATTTGGCCTTTGGTATAATGCAGAATGCACGAAGTCTCTAATAACAAAAAATAACGGGCGCACATATCAACCAATCAGGATTAGCTATACTCTTAATTCTGAATACCATGTTATGCTCATAAAATGGCTGCGCCCATAAAATCTAATGGTGTATTGTAACCTATACGGTATTTAATACTTTCTAGAATCATGCAATTCATAGTTCGTTAGATGCACAAATATATATGCCACACAAAAATCATCTTCAAAACGTTCTGGCATTACTCTCTGAATTTTCACAATTTTTTATCAGAGGTGACCCCAGTAAAAAAATGTGAAAAAAAAATTTCTGATTTTTTGAGTAAATGCGGTACTGCTAAAAAGGGCCTGAAGATAATGTCCACTTTCTCTAATGATTCTTTATATGTCATCAAGTACTGATTATATTGATATCAAAACCGATCCAATATGTAACTACTACGGTGAATTTTGAACAACAGTTTTAAATGAAACCATTTTCGTATAAAAGTACATTTTTGAAACAGACTATAGCATTTCAAAATATGAAAAATGTGTAAATATTTGTGTTTAAACATCGAAAACTATTCGTTAACTACAAAATGTCATGCCTATTCTAATTTTTATAGTCTGCCATTCGAGTGAACATTTCAATGTTCAATGGGGGTCATGTCTGTACATTTTCACTGAATTTGGTAATTTCGATAACAGCATTTGGATCGAGATTGTCATGTTTAAAAATCGATTTGTATATCCAAACTCTAGACGTGTACGTGCTTTTTTCAAACAAATCAGCAGAAGTTCAGAAAACGACATATTCTCTCCACAGTAAGTCAAAAGTCGAACCCACCCTTGTTTCTAAGGTAAAACGCAATACAAATATGAAACAGACTATAGCATAAAAACTAGTTAATCAATAATTCATTTGTCACTAAAAAATACGGTTTCACATCAAATATCAAGTAAAATTACTGTTTTTGACACTTTTTGAGCACTATGATAAAGAAATGTCGACGCTGTATAGATTGAAATAAACAATTAATTTCCCCATAGGCGACAATGATAGCCTTTTTCGAGATACAGACTTTAGAAAGTTGATTTTTTAAACGAAACCTTGCTAGAATTAAAGAAAAGTTATTAGGACAGTATTTTTTGGTCCAAAAAATATAGGTTCGCGTTGCTTTTCTTAGCGTAATTTGTACTTATCTCCCATGCCTATCAATTTTGCACTTAAAAATACGTGTCTCATCCTAGCGTTTAAAAGACATCTCAGTTCCGTTAGGGCTAAGGAAAATAATTTATTTGGCCTTTGGTATAATGCAGAATGCACGAAGTCTCTAATAACAAAAAATAACGGGCGCACATATCAACCAATCAGGATTAGCTATACTCTTAATTCTGAATACCATGTTATGCTCATAAAATGGCTGCGCCCATAAAATCTAATGGTGTATTGTAACCTATACGGTATTTAATACTTTCTAGAATCATGCAATTCATAGTTCGTTAGATGCACAAATATATATGCCACACAAAAATCATCTTCAAAACGTTCTGGCATTACTCTCTGAATTTTCACAATTTTTTATCAGAGGTGACCCCAGTAAAAAAATGTGAAAAAAAAATTTCTGATTTTTTGAGTAAATGCGGTACTGCTAAAAAGGGCCTGAAGATAATGTCCACTTTCTCCAATGATTCTTTATATGTCATCAAGTACTGATTATATTGATACCAAAACCGATCCAATATGTAACTACTACGGTGAATTTTGAACAACAGTTTTAAATGAAACCATTTTCGTATAAAAGTACATTTTTGAAACAGACTATAGCATTTCAAAATATGAAAAATGTGTAAATATTTGTGTTTAAACATCGAAAACTATTCGTTAACTACAAAATGTCATGCCTATTCTAATTTTTATAGTCTGCCATTCGAGTGAACATTTCAATGTTCAATGGGGGTCATGTCTGTACATTTTCACTGAATTTGGTAATTTCGATAACAGCATTTGGATCGAGATTGTCATGTTTAAAAATCGATTTGTATATCCAAACTCTAGACGTGTACGTGCTTTTTTCAAACAAATCAGCAGAAGTTCAGAAAACGACATATTCTCTCCACAGTAAGTCAAAAGTCGAACCCACCCTTGTTTCTAAGGTAAAACGCAATACAAATATGAAACAGACTATAGCATAAAAACTAGTTAATCAATAATTCATTTGTCACTAAAAAATACGGTTTCACATCAAATATCAAGTAAAATTACTGTTTTTGACACTTTTTGAGCACTATGATAAAGAAATGTCGACGCTGTATAGATTGAAATAAACAATTAATTTCCCCATAGGCGACAATGATAGCCTTTTTCGAGATACAGACTTTAGAAAGTTGATTTTTTAAACGAAACCTTGCTAGAATTAAAGAAAAGTTATTAGGACAGTATTTTTTGGTCCAAAAAATATAGGTTCGCGTTGCTTTTCTTAGCGTAATTTGTACTTATCTCCCATGCCTATCAATTTTGCACTTAAAAATACGTGTCTCATCCTAGCGTTTAAAAGACATCTCAGTTCCGTTAGGGCTAAGGAAAATAATTTATTTGGCCTTTGGTATAATGCAGAATGCACGAAGTCTCTAATAACAAAAAATAACGGGCGCACATATCAACCAATCAGGATTAGCTATACTCTTAATTCTGAATACCATGTTATGCTCATAAAATGGCTGCGCCCATAAAATCTAATGGTGTATTGTAACCTATACGGTATTTAATACTTTCTAGAATCATGCAATTCATAGTTCGTTAGATGCACAAATATATATGCCACACAAAAATCATCTTCAAAACGTTCTGGCATTACTCTCTGAATTTTCACAATTTTTTATCAGAGGTGACCCCAGTAAAAAAATGTGAAAAAAAAATTTCTGATTTTTTGAGTAAATGCGGTACTGCTAAAAAGGGCCTGAAGATAATGTCCACTTTCTCTAATGATTCTTTATATGTCATCAAGTACTGATTATATTGATATCAAAACCGATCCAATATGTAACTACTACGGTGAATTTTGAACAACAGTTTTAAATGAAACCATTTTCGTATAAAAGTACATTTTTGAAACAGACTATAGCATTTCAAAATATGAAAAATGTGTAAATATTTGTGTTTAAACATCGAAAACTATTCGTTAACTACAAAATGTCATGCCTATTCTAATTTTTATAGTCTGCCATTCGAGTGAACATTTCAATGTTCAATGGGGGTCATGTCTGTACATTTTCACTGAATTTGGTAATTTCGATAACAGCATTTGGATCGAGATTGTCATGTTTAAAAATCGATTTGTATATCCAAACTCTAGACGTGTACGTGCTTTTTTCAAACAAATCAGCAGAAGTTCAGAAAACGACATATTCTCTCCACAGTAAGTCAAAAGTCGAACCCACCCTTGTTTCTAAGGTAAAACGCAATACAAATATGAAACAGACTATAGCATAAAAACTAGTTAATCAATAATTCATTTGTCACTAAAAAATACGGTTTCACATCAAATATCAAGTAAAATTACTGTTTTTGACACTTTTTGAGCACTATGATAAAGAAATGTCGACGCTGTATAGATTGAAATAAACAATTAATTTCCCCATAGGCGACAATGATAGCCTTTTTCGAGATACAGACTTTAGAAAGTTGATTTTTTAAACGAAACCTTGCTAGAATTAAAGAAAAGTTATTAGGACAGTATTTTTTGGTCCAAAAAATATAGGTTCGCGTTGCTTTTCTTAGCGTAATTTGTACTTATCTCCCATGCCTATCAATTTTGCACTTAAAAATACGTGTCTCATCCTAGCGTTTAAAAGACATCTCAGTTCCGTTAGGGCTAAGGAAAATAATTTATTTGGCCTTTGGTATAATGCAGAATGCACGAAGTCTCTAATAACAAAAAATAACGGGCGCACATATCAACCAATCAGGATTAGCTATACTCTTAATTCTGAATACCATGTTATGCTCATAAAATGGCTGCGCCCATAAAATCTAATGGTGTATTGTAACCTATACGGTATTTAATACTTTCTAGAATCATGCAATTCATAGTTCGTTAGATGCACAAATATATATGCCACACAAAAATCATCTTCAAAACGTTCTGGCATTACTCTCTGAATTTTCACAATTTTTTATCAGAGGTGACCCCAGTAAAAAAATGTGAAAAAAAAATTTCTGATTTTTTGAGTAAATGCGGTACTGCTAAAAAGGGCCTGAAGATAATGTCCACTTTCTCCAATGATTCTTTATATGTCATCAAGTACTGATTATATTGATACCAAAACCGATCCAATATGTAACTACTACGGTGAATTTTGAACAACAGTTTTAAATGAAACCATTTTCGTATAAAAGTACATTTTTGAAACAGACTATAGCATTTCAAAATATGAAAAATGTGTAAATATTTGTGTTTAAACATCGAAAACTATTCGTTAACTACAAAATGTCATGCCTATTCTAATTTTTATAGTCTGCCATTCGAGTGAACATTTCAATGTTCAATGGGGGTCATGTCTGTACATTTTCACTGAATTTGGTAATTTCGATAACAGCATTTGGATCGAGATTGTCATGTTTAAAAATCGATTTGTATATCCAAACTCTAGACGTGTACGTGCTTTTTTCAAACAAATCAGCAGAAGTTCAGAAAACGACATATTCTCTCCACAGTAAGTCAAAAGTCGAACCCACCCTTGTTTCTAAGGTAAAACGCAATACAAATATGAAACAGACTATAGCATAAAAACTAGTTAATCAATAATTCATTTGTCACTAAAAAATACGGTTTCACATCAAATATCAAGTAAAATTACTGTTTTTGACACTTTTTGAGCACTATGATAAAGAAATGTCGACGCTGTATAGATTGAAATAAACAATTAATTTCCCCATAGGCGACAATGATAGCCTTTTTCGAGATACAGACTTTAGAAAGTTGATTTTTTAAACGAAACCTTGCTAGAATTAAAGAAAAGTTATTAGGACAGTATTTTTTGGTCCAAAAAATATAGGTTCGCGTTGCTTTTCTTAGCGTAATTTGTACTTATCTCCCATGCCTATCAATTTTGCACTTAAAAATACGTGTCTCATCCTAGCGTTTAAAAGACATCTCAGTTCCGTTAGGGCTAAGGAAAATAATTTATTTGGCCTTTGGTATAATGCAGAATGCACGAAGTCTCTAATAACAAAAAATAACGGGCGCACATATCAACCAATCAGGATTAGCTATACTCTTAATTCTGAATACCATGTTATGCTCATAAAATGGCTGCGCCCATAAAATCTAATGGTGTATTGTAACCTATACGGTATTTAATACTTTCTAGAATCATGCAATTCATAGTTCGTTAGATGCACAAATATATATGCCACACAAAAATCATCTTCAAAACGTTCTGGCATTACTCTCTGAATTTTCACAATTTTTTATCAGAGGTGACCCCAGTAAAAAAATGTGAAAAAAAAATTTCTGATTTTTTGAGTAAATGCGGTACTGCTAAAAAGGGCCTGAAGATAATGTCCACTTTCTCCAATGATTCTTTATATGTCATCAAGTACTGATTATATTGATACCAAAACCGATCCAATATGTAACTACTACGGTGAATTTTGAACAACAGTTTTAAATGAAACCATTTTCGTATAAAAGTACATTTTTGAAACAGACTATAGCATTTCAAAATATGAAAAATGTGTAAATATTTGTGTTTAAACATCGAAAACTATTCGTTAACTACAAAATGTCATGCCTATTCTAATTTTTATAGTCTGCCATTCGAGTGAACATTTCAATGTTCAATGGGGGTCATGTCTGTACATTTTCACTGAATTTGGTAATTTCGATAACAGCATTTGGATCGAGATTGTCATGTTTAAAAATCGATTTGTATATCCAAACTCTAGACGTGTACGTGCTTTTTTCAAACAAATCAGCAGAAGTTCAGAAAACGACATATTCTCTCCACAGTAAGTCAAAAGTCGAACCCACCCTTGTTTCTAAGGTAAAACGCAATACAAATATGAAACAGACTATAGCATAAAAACTAGTTAATCAATAATTCATTTGTCACTAAAAAATACGGTTTCACATCAAATATCAAGTAAAATTACTGTTTTTGACACTTTTTGAGCACTATGATAAAGAAATGTCGACGCTGTATAGATTGAAATAAACAATTAATTTCCCCATAGGCGACAATGATAGCCTTTTTCGAGATACAGACTTTAGAAAGTTGATTTTTTAAACGAAACCTTGCTAGAATTAAAGAAAAGTTATTAGGACAGTATTTTTTGGTCCAAAAAATATAGGTTCGCGTTGCTTTTCTTAGCGTAATTTGTACTTATCTCCCATGCCTATCAATTTTGCACTTAAAAATACGTGTCTCATCCTAGCGTTTAAAAGACATCTCAGTTCCGTTAGGGCTAAGGAAAATAATTTATTTGGCCTTTGGTATAATGCAGAATGCACGAAGTCTCTAATAACAAAAAATAACGGGCGCACATATCAACCAATCAGGATTAGCTATACTCTTAATTCTGAATACCATGTTATGCTCATAAAATGGCTGCGCCCATAAAATCTAATGGTGTATTGTAACCTATACGGTATTTAATACTTTCTAGAATCATGCAATTCATAGTTCGTTAGATGCACAAATATATATGCCACACAAAAATCATCTTCAAAACGTTCTGGCATTACTCTCTGAATTTTCACAATTTTTTATCAGAGGTGACCCCAGTAAAAAAATGTGAAAAAAAAATTTCTGATTTTTTGAGTAAATGCGGTACTGCTAAAAAGGGCCTGAAGATAATGTCCACTTTCTCCAATGATTCTTTATATGTCATCAAGTACTGATTATATTGATACCAAAACCGATCCAATATGTAACTACTACGGTGAATTTTGAACAACAGTTTTAAATGAAACCATTTTCGTATAAAAGTACATTTTTGAAACAGACTATAGCATTTCAAAATATGAAAAATGTGTAAATATTTGTGTTTAAACATCGAAAACTATTCGTTAACTACAAAATGTCATGCCTATTCTAATTTTTATAGTCTGCCATTCGAGTGAACATTTCAATGTTCAATGGGGGTCATGTCTGTACATTTTCACTGAATTTGGTAATTTCGATAACAGCATTTGGATCGAGATTGTCATGTTTAAAAATCGATTTGTATATCCAAACTCTAGACGTGTACGTGCTTTTTTCAAACAAATCAGCAGAAGTTCAGAAAACGACATATTCTCTCCACAGTAAGTCAAAAGTCGAACCCACCCTTGTTTCTAAGGTAAAACGCAATACAAATATGAAACAGACTATAGCATAAAAACTAGTTAATCAATAATTCATTTGTCACTAAAAAATACGGTTTCACATCAAATATCAAGTAAAATTACTGTTTTTGACACTTTTTGAGCACTATGATAAAGAAATGTCGACGCTGTATAGATTGAAATAAACAATTAATTTCCCCATAGGCGACAATGATAGCCTTTTTCGAGATACAGACTTTAGAAAGTTGATTTTTTAAACGAAACCTTGCTAGAATTAAAGAAAAGTTATTAGGACAGTATTTTTTGGTCCAAAAAATATAGGTTCGCGTTGCTTTTCTTAGCGTAATTTGTACTTATCTCCCATGCCTATCAATTTTGCACTTAAAAATACGTGTCTCATCCTAGCGTTTAAAAGACATCTCAGTTCCGTTAGGGCTAAGGAAAATAATTTATTTGGCCTTTGGTATAATGCAGAATGCACGAAGTCTCTAATAACAAAAAATAACGGGCGCACATATCAACCAATCAGGATTAGCTATACTCTTAATTCTGAATACCATGTTATGCTCATAAAATGGCTGCGCCCATAAAATCTAATGGTGTATTGTAACCTATACGGTATTTAATACTTTCTAGAATCATGCAATTCATAGTTCGTTAGATGCACAAATATATATGCCACACAAAAATCATCTTCAAAACGTTCTGGCATTACTCTCTGAATTTTCACAATTTTTTATCAGAGGTGACCCCAGTAAAAAAATGTGAAAAAAAAATTTCTGATTTTTTGAGTAAATGCGGTACTGCTAAAAAGGGCCTGAAGATAATGTCCACTTTCTCCAATGATTCTTTATATGTCATCAAGTACTGATTATATTGATACCAAAACCGATCCAATATGTAACTACTACGGTGAATTTTGAACAACAGTTTTAAATGAAACCATTTTCGTATAAAAGTACATTTTTGAAACAGACTATAGCATTTCAAAATATGAAAAATGTGTAAATATTTGTGTTTAAACATCGAAAACTATTCGTTAACTACAAAATGTCATGCCTATTCTAATTTTTATAGTCTGCCATTCGAGTGAACATTTCAATGTTCAATGGGGGTCATGTCTGTACATTTTCACTGAATTTGGTAATTTCGATAACAGCATTTGGATCGAGATTGTCATGTTTAAAAATCGATTTGTATATCCAAACTCTAGACGTGTACGTGCTTTTTTCAAACAAATCAGCAGAAGTTCAGAAAACGACATATTCTCTCCACAGTAAGTCAAAAGTCGAACCCACCCTTGTTTCTAAGGTAAAACGCAATACAAATATGAAACAGACTATAGCATAAAAACTAGTTAATCAATAATTCATTTGTCACTAAAAAATACGGTTTCACATCAAATATCAAGTAAAATTACTGTTTTTGACACTTTTTGAGCACTATGATAAAGAAATGTCGACGCTGTATAGATTGAAATAAACAATTAATTTCCCCATAGGCGACAATGATAGCCTTTTTCGAGATACAGACTTTAGAAAGTTGATTTTTTAAACGAAACCTTGCTAGAATTAAAGAAAAGTTATTAGGACAGTATTTTTTGGTCCAAAAAATATAGGTTCGCGTTGCTTTTCTTAGCGTAATTTGTACTTATCTCCCATGCCTATCAATTTTGCACTTAAAAATACGTGTCTCATCCTAGCGTTTAAAAGACATCTCAGTTCCGTTAGGGCTAAGGAAAATAATTTATTTGGCCTTTGGTATAATGCAGAATGCACGAAGTCTCTAATAACAAAAAATAACGGGCGCACATATCAACCAATCAGGATTAGCTATACTCTTAATTCTGAATACCATGTTATGCTCATAAAATGGCTGCGCCCATAAAATCTAATGGTGTATTGTAACCTATACGGTATTTAATACTTTCTAGAATCATGCAATTCATAGTTCGTTAGATGCACAAATATATATGCCACACAAAAATCATCTTCAAAACGTTCTGGCATTACTCTCTGAATTTTCACAATTTTTTATCAGAGGTGACCCCAGTAAAAAAATGTGAAAAAAAAATTTCTGATTTTTTGAGTAAATGCGGTACTGCTAAAAAGGGCCTGAAGATAATGTCCACTTTCTCCAATGATTCTTTATATGTCATCAAGTACTGATTATATTGATACCAAAACCGATCCAATATGTAACTACTACGGTGAATTTTGAACAACAGTTTTAAATGAAACCATTTTCGTATAAAAGTACATTTTTGAAACAGACTATAGCATTTCAAAATATGAAAAATGTGTAAATATTTGTGTTTAAACATCGAAAACTATTCGTTAACTACAAAATGTCATGCCTATTCTAATTTTTATAGTCTGCCATTCGAGTGAACATTTCAATGTTCAATGGGGGTCATGTCTGTACATTTTCACTGAATTTGGTAATTTCGATAACAGCATTTGGATCGAGATTGTCATGTTTAAAAATCGATTTGTATATCCAAACTCTAGACGTGTACGTGCTTTTTTCAAACAAATCAGCAGAAGTTCAGAAAACGACATATTCTCTCCACAGTAAGTCAAAAGTCGAACCCACCCTTGTTTCTAAGGTAAAACGCAATACAAATATGAAACAGACTATAGCATAAAAACTAGTTAATCAATAATTCATTTGTCACTAAAAAATACGGTTTCACATCAAATATCAAGTAAAATTACTGTTTTTGACACTTTTTGAGCACTATGATAAAGAAATGTCGACGCTGTATAGATTGAAATAAACAATTAATTTCCCCATAGGCGACAATGATAGCCTTTTTCGAGATACAGACTTTAGAAAGTTGATTTTTTAAACGAAACCTTGCTAGAATTAAAGAAAAGTTATTAGGACAGTATTTTTTGGTCCAAAAAATATAGGTTCGCGTTGCTTTTCTTAGCGTAATTTGTACTTATCTCCCATGCCTATCAATTTTGCACTTAAAAATACGTGTCTCATCCTAGCGTTTAAAAGACATCTCAGTTCCGTTAGGGCTAAGGAAAATAATTTATTTGGCCTTTGGTATAATGCAGAATGCACGAAGTCTCTAATAACAAAAAATAACGGGCGCACATATCAACCAATCAGGATTAGCTATACTCTTAATTCTGAATACCATGTTATGCTCATAAAATGGCTGCGCCCATAAAATCTAATGGTGTATTGTAACCTATACGGTATTTAATACTTTCTAGAATCATGCAATTCATAGTTCGTTAGATGCACAAATATATATGCCACACAAAAATCATCTTCAAAACGTTCTGGCATTACTCTCTGAATTTTCACAATTTTTTATCAGAGGTGACCCCAGTAAAAAAATGTGAAAAAAAAATTTCTGATTTTTTGAGTAAATGCGGTACTGCTAAAAAGGGCCTGAAGATAATGTCCACTTTCTCCAATGATTCTTTATATGTCATCAAGTACTGATTATATTGATACCAAAACCGATCCAATATGTAACTACTACGGTGAATTTTGAACAACAGTTTTAAATGAAACCATTTTCGTATAAAAGTACATTTTTGAAACAGACTATAGCATTTCAAAATATGAAAAATGTGTAAATATTTGTGTTTAAACATCGAAAACTATTCGTTAACTACAAAATGTCATGCCTATTCTAATTTTTATAGTCTGCCATTCGAGTGAACATTTCAATGTTCAATGGGGGTCATGTCTGTACATTTTCACTGAATTTGGTAATTTCGATAACAGCATTTGGATCGAGATTGTCATGTTTAAAAATCGATTTGTATATCCAAACTCTAGACGTGTACGTGCTTTTTTCAAACAAATCAGCAGAAGTTCAGAAAACGACATATTCTCTCCACAGTAAGTCAAAAGTCGAACCCACCCTTGTTTCTAAGGTAAAACGCAATACAAATATGAAACAGACTATAGCATAAAAACTAGTTAATCAATAATTCATTTGTCACTAAAAAATACGGTTTCACATCAAATATCAAGTAAAATTACTGTTTTTGACACTTTTTGAGCACTATGATAAAGAAATGTCGACGCTGTATAGATTGAAATAAACAATTAATTTCCCCATAGGCGACAATGATAGCCTTTTTCGAGATACAGACTTTAGAAAGTTGATTTTTTAAACGAAACCTTGCTAGAATTAAAGAAAAGTTATTAGGACAGTATTTTTTGGTCCAAAAAATATAGGTTCGCGTTGCTTTTCTTAGCGTAATTTGTACTTATCTCCCATGCCTATCAATTTTGCACTTAAAAATACGTGTCTCATCCTAGCGTTTAAAAGACATCTCAGTTCCGTTAGGGCTAAGGAAAATAATTTATTTGGCCTTTGGTATAATGCAGAATGCACGAAGTCTCTAATAACAAAAAATAACGGGCGCACATATCAACCAATCAGGATTAGCTATACTCTTAATTCTGAATACCATGTTATGCTCATAAAATGGCTGCGCCCATAAAATCTAATGGTGTATTGTAACCTATACGGTATTTAATACTTTCTAGAATCATGCAATTCATAGTTCGTTAGATGCACAAATATATATGCCACACAAAAATCATCTTCAAAACGTTCTGGCATTACTCTCTGAATTTTCACAATTTTTTATCAGAGGTGACCCCAGTAAAAAAATGTGAAAAAAAAATTTCTGATTTTTTGAGTAAATGCGGTACTGCTAAAAAGGGCCTGAAGATAATGTCCACTTTCTCCAATGATTCTTTATATGTCATCAAGTACTGATTATATTGATACCAAAACCGATCCAATATGTAACTACTACGGTGAATTTTGAACAACAGTTTTAAATGAAACCATTTTCGTATAAAAGTACATTTTTGAAACAGACTATAGCATTTCAAAATATGAAAAATGTGTAAATATTTGTGTTTAAACATCGAAAACTATTCGTTAACTACAAAATGTCATGCCTATTCTAATTTTTATAGTCTGCCATTCGAGTGAACATTTCAATGTTCAATGGGGGTCATGTCTGTACATTTTCACTGAATTTGGTAATTTCGATAACAGCATTTGGATCGAGATTGTCATGTTTAAAAATCGATTTGTATATCCAAACTCTAGACGTGTACGTGCTTTTTTCAAACAAATCAGCAGAAGTTCAGAAAACGACATATTCTCTCCACAGTAAGTCAAAAGTCGAACCCACCCTTGTTTCTAAGGTAAAACGCAATACAAATATGAAACAGACTATAGCATAAAAACTAGTTAATCAATAATTCATTTGTCACTAAAAAATACGGTTTCACATCAAATATCAAGTAAAATTACTGTTTTTGACACTTTTTGAGCACTATGATAAAGAAATGTCGACGCTGTATAGATTGAAATAAACAATTAATTTCCCCATAGGCGACAATGATAGCCTTTTTCGAGATACAGACTTTAGAAAGTTGATTTTTTAAACGAAACCTTGCTAGAATTAAAGAAAAGTTATTAGGACAGTATTTTTTGGTCCAAAAAATATAGGTTCGCGTTGCTTTTCTTAGCGTAATTTGTACTTATCTCCCATGCCTATCAATTTTGCACTTAAAAATACGTGTCTCATCCTAGCGTTTAAAAGACATCTCAGTTCCGTTAGGGCTAAGGAAAATAATTTATTTGGCCTTTGGTATAATGCAGAATGCACGAAGTCTCTAATAACAAAAAATAACGGGCGCACATATCAACCAATCAGGATTAGCTATACTCTTAATTCTGAATACCATGTTATGCTCATAAAATGGCTGCGCCCATAAAATCTAATGGTGTATTGTAACCTATACGGTATTTAATACTTTCTAGAATCATGCAATTCATAGTTCGTTAGATGCACAAATATATATGCCACACAAAAATCATCTTCAAAACGTTCTGGCATTACTCTCTGAATTTTCACAATTTTTTATCAGAGGTGACCCCAGTAAAAAAATGTGAAAAAAAAATTTCTGATTTTTTGAGTAAATGCGGTACTGCTAAAAAGGGCCTGAAGATAATGTCCACTTTCTCCAATGATTCTTTATATGTCATCAAGTACTGATTATATTGATACCAAAACCGATCCAATATGTAACTACTACGGTGAATTTTGAACAACAGTTTTAAATGAAACCATTTTCGTATAAAAGTACATTTTTGAAACAGACTATAGCATTTCAAAATATGAAAAATGTGTAAATATTTGTGTTTAAACATCGAAAACTATTCGTTAACTACAAAATGTCATGCCTATTCTAATTTTTATAGTCTGCCATTCGAGTGAACATTTCAATGTTCAATGGGGGTCATGTCTGTACATTTTCACTGAATTTGGTAATTTCGATAACAGCATTTGGATCGAGATTGTCATGTTTAAAAATCGATTTGTATATCCAAACTCTAGACGTGTACGTGCTTTTTTCAAACAAATCAGCAGAAGTTCAGAAAACGACATATTCTCTCCACAGTAAGTCAAAAGTCGAACCCACCCTTGTTTCTAAGGTAAAACGCAATACAAATATGAAACAGACTATAGCATAAAAACTAGTTAATCAATAATTCATTTGTCACTAAAAAATACGGTTTCACATCAAATATCAAGTAAAATTACTGTTTTTGACACTTTTTGAGCACTATGATAAAGAAATGTCGACGCTGTATAGATTGAAATAAACAATTAATTTCCCCATAGGCGACAATGATAGCCTTTTTCGAGATACAGACTTTAGAAAGTTGATTTTTTAAACGAAACCTTGCTAGAATTAAAGAAAAGTTATTAGGACAGTATTTTTTGGTCCAAAAAATATAGGTTCGCGTTGCTTTTCTTAGCGTAATTTGTACTTATCTCCCATGCCTATCAATTTTGCACTTAAAAATACGTGTCTCATCCTAGCGTTTAAAAGACATCTCAGTTCCGTTAGGGCTAAGGAAAATAATTTATTTGGCCTTTGGTATAATGCAGAATGCACGAAGTCTCTAATAACAAAAAATAACGGGCGCACATATCAACCAATCAGGATTAGCTATACTCTTAATTCTGAATACCATGTTATGCTCATAAAATGGCTGCGCCCATAAAATCTAATGGTGTATTGTAACCTATACGGTATTTAATACTTTCTAGAATCATGCAATTCATAGTTCGTTAGATGCACAAATATATATGCCACACAAAAATCATCTTCAAAACGTTCTGGCATTACTCTCTGAATTTTCACAATTTTTTATCAGAGGTGACCCCAGTAAAAAAATGTGAAAAAAAAATTTCTGATTTTTTGAGTAAATGCGGTACTGCTAAAAAGGGCCTGAAGATAATGTCCACTTTCTCCAATGATTCTTTATATGTCATCAAGTACTGATTATATTGATACCAAAACCGATCCAATATGTAACTACTACGGTGAATTTTGAACAACAGTTTTAAATGAAACCATTTTCGTATAAAAGTACATTTTTGAAACAGACTATAGCATTTCAAAATATGAAAAATGTGTAAATATTTGTGTTTAAACATCGAAAACTATTCGTTAACTACAAAATGTCATGCCTATTCTAATTTTTATAGTCTGCCATTCGAGTGAACATTTCAATGTTCAATGGGGGTCATGTCTGTACATTTTCACTGAATTTGGTAATTTCGATAACAGCATTTGGATCGAGATTGTCATGTTTAAAAATCGATTTGTATATCCAAACTCTAGACGTGTACGTGCTTTTTTCAAACAAATCAGCAGAAGTTCAGAAAACGACATATTCTCTCCACAGTAAGTCAAAAGTCGAACCCACCCTTGTTTCTAAGGTAAAACGCAATACAAATATGAAACAGACTATAGCATAAAAACTAGTTAATCAATAATTCATTTGTCACTAAAAAATACGGTTTCACATCAAATATCAAGTAAAATTACTGTTTTTGACACTTTTTGAGCACTATGATAAAGAAATGTCGACGCTGTATAGATTGAAATAAACAATTAATTTCCCCATAGGCGACAATGATAGCCTTTTTCGAGATACAGACTTTAGAAAGTTGATTTTTTAAACGAAACCTTGCTAGAATTAAAGAAAAGTTATTAGGACAGTATTTTTTGGTCCAAAAAATATAGGTTCGCGTTGCTTTTCTTAGCGTAATTTGTACTTATCTCCCATGCCTATCAATTTTGCACTTAAAAATACGTGTCTCATCCTAGCGTTTAAAAGACATCTCAGTTCCGTTAGGGCTAAGGAAAATAATTTATTTGGCCTTTGGTATAATGCAGAATGCACGAAGTCTCTAATAACAAAAAATAACGGGCGCACATATCAACCAATCAGGATTAGCTATACTCTTAATTCTGAATACCATGTTATGCTCATAAAATGGCTGCGCCCATAAAATCTAATGGTGTATTGTAACCTATACGGTATTTAATACTTTCTAGAATCATGCAATTCATAGTTCGTTAGATGCACAAATATATATGCCACACAAAAATCATCTTCAAAACGTTCTGGCATTACTCTCTGAATTTTCACAATTTTTTATCAGAGGTGACCCCAGTAAAAAAATGTGAAAAAAAAATTTCTGATTTTTTGAGTAAATGCGGTACTGCTAAAAAGGGCCTGAAGATAATGTCCACTTTCTCCAATGATTCTTTATATGTCATCAAGTACTGATTATATTGATACCAAAACCGATCCAATATGTAACTACTACGGTGAATTTTGAACAACAGTTTTAAATGAAACCATTTTCGTATAAAAGTACATTTTTGAAACAGACTATAGCATTTCAAAATATGAAAAATGTGTAAATATTTGTGTTTAAACATCGAAAACTATTCGTTAACTACAAAATGTCATGCCTATTCTAATTTTTATAGTCTGCCATTCGAGTGAACATTTCAATGTTCAATGGGGGTCATGTCTGTACATTTTCACTGAATTTGGTAATTTCGATAACAGCATTTGGATCGAGATTGTCATGTTTAAAAATCGATTTGTATATCCAAACTCTAGACGTGTACGTGCTTTTTTCAAACAAATCAGCAGAAGTTCAGAAAACGACATATTCTCTCCACAGTAAGTCAAAAGTCGAACCCACCCTTGTTTCTAAGGTAAAACGCAATACAAATATGAAACAGACTATAGCATAAAAACTAGTTAATCAATAATTCATTTGTCACTAAAAAATACGGTTTCACATCAAATATCAAGTAAAATTACTGTTTTTGACACTTTTTGAGCACTATGATAAAGAAATGTCGACGCTGTATAGATTGAAATAAACAATTAATTTCCCCATAGGCGACAATGATAGCCTTTTTCGAGATACAGACTTTAGAAAGTTGATTTTTTAAACGAAACCTTGCTAGAATTAAAGAAAAGTTATTAGGACAGTATTTTTTGGTCCAAAAAATATAGGTTCGCGTTGCTTTTCTTAGCGTAATTTGTACTTATCTCCCATGCCTATCAATTTTGCACTTAAAAATACGTGTCTCATCCTAGCGTTTAAAAGACATCTCAGTTCCGTTAGGGCTAAGGAAAATAATTTATTTGGCCTTTGGTATAATGCAGAATGCACGAAGTCTCTAATAACAAAAAATAACGGGCGCACATATCAACCAATCAGGATTAGCTATACTCTTAATTCTGAATACCATGTTATGCTCATAAAATGGCTGCGCCCATAAAATCTAATGGTGTATTGTAACCTATACGGTATTTAATACTTTCTAGAATCATGCAATTCATAGTTCGTTAGATGCACAAATATATATGCCACACAAAAATCATCTTCAAAACGTTCTGGCATTACTCTCTGAATTTTCACAATTTTTTATCAGAGGTGACCCCAGTAAAAAAATGTGAAAAAAAAATTTCTGATTTTTTGAGTAAATGCGGTACTGCTAAAAAGGGCCTGAAGATAATGTCCACTTTCTCCAATGATTCTTTATATGTCATCAAGTACTGATTATATTGATACCAAAACCGATCCAATATGTAACTACTACGGTGAATTTTGAACAACAGTTTTAAATGAAACCATTTTCGTATAAAAGTACATTTTTGAAACAGACTATAGCATTTCAAAATATGAAAAATGTGTAAATATTTGTGTTTAAACATCGAAAACTATTCGTTAACTACAAAATGTCATGCCTATTCTAATTTTTATAGTCTGCCATTCGAGTGAACATTTCAATGTTCAATGGGGGTCATGTCTGTACATTTTCACTGAATTTGGTAATTTCGATAACAGCATTTGGATCGAGATTGTCATGTTTAAAAATCGATTTGTATATCCAAACTCTAGACGTGTACGTGCTTTTTTCAAACAAATCAGCAGAAGTTCAGAAAACGACATATTCTCTCCACAGTAAGTCAAAAGTCGAACCCACCCTTGTTTCTAAGGTAAAACGCAATACAAATATGAAACAGACTATAGCATAAAAACTAGTTAATCAATAATTCATTTGTCACTAAAAAATACGGTTTCACATCAAATATCAAGTAAAATTACTGTTTTTGACACTTTTTGAGCACTATGATAAAGAAATGTCGACGCTGTATAGATTGAAATAAACAATTAATTTCCCCATAGGCGACAATGATAGCCTTTTTCGAGATACAGACTTTAGAAAGTTGATTTTTTAAACGAAACCTTGCTAGAATTAAAGAAAAGTTATTAGGACAGTATTTTTTGGTCCAAAAAATATAGGTTCGCGTTGCTTTTCTTAGCGTAATTTGTACTTATCTCCCATGCCTATCAATTTTGCACTTAAAAATACGTGTCTCATCCTAGCGTTTAAAAGACATCTCAGTTCCGTTAGGGCTAAGGAAAATAATTTATTTGGCCTTTGGTATAATGCAGAATGCACGAAGTCTCTAATAACAAAAAATAACGGGCGCACATATCAACCAATCAGGATTAGCTATACTCTTAATTCTGAATACCATGTTATGCTCATAAAATGGCTGCGCCCATAAAATCTAATGGTGTATTGTAACCTATACGGTATTTAATACTTTCTAGAATCATGCAATTCATAGTTCGTTAGATGCACAAATATATATGCCACACAAAAATCATCTTCAAAACGTTCTGGCATTACTCTCTGAATTTTCACAATTTTTTATCAGAGGTGACCCCAGTAAAAAAATGTGAAAAAAAAATTTCTGATTTTTTGAGTAAATGCGGTACTGCTAAAAAGGGCCTGAAGATAATGTCCACTTTCTCCAATGATTCTTTATATGTCATCAAGTACTGATTATATTGATACCAAAACCGATCCAATATGTAACTACTACGGTGAATTTTGAACAACAGTTTTAAATGAAACCATTTTCGTATAAAAGTACATTTTTGAAACAGACTATAGCATTTCAAAATATGAAAAATGTGTAAATATTTGTGTTTAAACATCGAAAACTATTCGTTAACTACAAAATGTCATGCCTATTCTAATTTTTATAGTCTGCCATTCGAGTGAACATTTCAATGTTCAATGGGGGTCATGTCTGTACATTTTCACTGAATTTGGTAATTTCGATAACAGCATTTGGATCGAGATTGTCATGTTTAAAAATCGATTTGTATATCCAAACTCTAGACGTGTACGTGCTTTTTTCAAACAAATCAGCAGAAGTTCAGAAAACGACATATTCTCTCCACAGTAAGTCAAAAGTCGAACCCACCCTTGTTTCTAAGGTAAAACGCAATACAAATATGAAACAGACTATAGCATAAAAACTAGTTAATCAATAATTCATTTGTCACTAAAAAATACGGTTTCACATCAAATATCAAGTAAAATTACTGTTTTTGACACTTTTTGAGCACTATGATAAAGAAATGTCGACGCTGTATAGATTGAAATAAACAATTAATTTCCCCATAGGCGACAATGATAGCCTTTTTCGAGATACAGACTTTAGAAAGTTGATTTTTTAAACGAAACCTTGCTAGAATTAAAGAAAAGTTATTAGGACAGTATTTTTTGGTCCAAAAAATATAGGTTCGCGTTGCTTTTCTTAGCGTAATTTGTACTTATCTCCCATGCCTATCAATTTTGCACTTAAAAATACGTGTCTCATCCTAGCGTTTAAAAGACATCTCAGTTCCGTTAGGGCTAAGGAAAATAATTTATTTGGCCTTTGGTATAATGCAGAATGCACGAAGTCTCTAATAACAAAAAATAACGGGCGCACATATCAACCAATCAGGATTAGCTATACTCTTAATTCTGAATACCATGTTATGCTCATAAAATGGCTGCGCCCATAAAATCTAATGGTGTATTGTAACCTATACGGTATTTAATACTTTCTAGAATCATGCAATTCATAGTTCGTTAGATGCACAAATATATATGCCACACAAAAATCATCTTCAAAACGTTCTGGCATTACTCTCTGAATTTTCACAATTTTTTATCAGAGGTGACCCCAGTAAAAAAATGTGAAAAAAAAATTTCTGATTTTTTGAGTAAATGCGGTACTGCTAAAAAGGGCCTGAAGATAATGTCCACTTTCTCCAATGATTCTTTATATGTCATCAAGTACTGATTATATTGATACCAAAACCGATCCAATATGTAACTACTACGGTGAATTTTGAACAACAGTTTTAAATGAAACCATTTTCGTATAAAAGTACATTTTTGAAACAGACTATAGCATTTCAAAATATGAAAAATGTGTAAATATTTGTGTTTAAACATCGAAAACTATTCGTTAACTACAAAATGTCATGCCTATTCTAATTTTTATAGTCTGCCATTCGAGTGAACATTTCAATGTTCAATGGGGGTCATGTCTGTACATTTTCACTGAATTTGGTAATTTCGATAACAGCATTTGGATCGAGATTGTCATGTTTAAAAATCGATTTGTATATCCAAACTCTAGACGTGTACGTGCTTTTTTCAAACAAATCAGCAGAAGTTCAGAAAACGACATATTCTCTCCACAGTAAGTCAAAAGTCGAACCCACCCTTGTTTCTAAGGTAAAACGCAATACAAATATGAAACAGACTATAGCATAAAAACTAGTTAATCAATAATTCATTTGTCACTAAAAAAATACGGTTTCACATCAAATATCAAGTAAAATTACTGTTTTTGACACTTTTTGAGCACTATGATAAAGAAATGTCGACGCTGTATAGATTGAAATAAACAATTAATTTCCCCATAGGCGACAATGATAGCCTTTTTCGAGATACAGACTTTAGAAAGTTGATTTTTTAAACGAAACCTTGCTAGAATTAAAGAAAAGTTATTAGGACAGTATTTTTTGGTCCAAAAAATATAGGTTCGCGTTGCTTTTCTTAGCGTAATTTGTACTTATCTCCCATGCCTATCAATTTTGCACTTAAAAATACGTGTCTCATCCTAGCGTTTAAAAGACATCTCAGTTCCGTTAGGGCTAAGGAAAATAATTTATTTGGCCTTTGGTATAATGCAGAATGCACGAAGTCTCTAATAACAAAAAATAACGGGCGCACATATCAACCAATCAGGATTAGCTATACTCTTAATTCTGAATACCATGTTATGCTCATAAAATGGCTGCGCCCATAAAATCTAATGGTGTATTGTAACCTATACGGTATTTAATACTTTCTAGAATCATGCAATTCATAGTTCGTTAGATGCACAAATATATATGCCACACAAAAATCATCTTCAAAACGTTCTGGCATTACTCTCTGAATTTTCACAATTTTTTATCAGAGGTGACCCCAGTAAAAAAATGTGAAAAAAAAATTTCTGATTTTTTGAGTAAATGCGGTACTGCTAAAAAGGGCCTGAAGATAATGTCCACTTTCTCCAATGATTCTTTATATGTCATCAAGTACTGATTATATTGATACCAAAACCGATCCAATATGTAACTACTACGGTGAATTTTGAACAACAGTTTTAAATGAAACCATTTTCGTATAAAAGTACATTTTTGAAACAGACTATAGCATTTCAAAATATGAAAAATGTGTAAATATTTGTGTTTAAACATCGAAAACTATTCGTTAACTACAAAATGTCATGCCTATTCTAATTTTTATAGTCTGCCATTCGAGTGAACATTTCAATGTTCAATGGGGGTCATGTCTGTACATTTTCACTGAATTTGGTAATTTCGATAACAGCATTTGGATCGAGATTGTCATGTTTAAAAATCGATTTGTATAACCAAAACTCTAGACGTGTACGTGCTTTTTTCAAACAAATCAGCAGAAGTTCAGAAAACGACATATTCTCTCCACAGTAAGTCAAAAGTCGAACCCACCCTTGTTTCTAAGGTAAAACGCAATACAAATATGAAACAGACTATAGCATAAAAACTAGTTAATCAATAATTCATTTGTCACTAAAAAAATACGGTTTCACATCAAATATCAAGTAAAATTACTGTTTTTGACACTTTTTGAGCACTATGATAAAGAAATGTCGACGCTGTATAGATTGAAATAAACAATTAATTTCCCCATAGGCGACAATGATAGCCTTTTTCGAGATACAGACTTTAGAAAGTTGATTTTTTAAACGAAACCTTGCTAGAATTAAAGAAAAGTTATTAGGACAGTATTTTTTGGTCCAAAAAATATAGGTTCGCGTTGCTTTTCTTAGCGTAATTTGTACTTATCTCCCATGCCTATCAATTTTGCACTTAAAAATACGTGTCTCATCCTAGCGTTTAAAAGACATCTCAGTTCCGTTAGGGCTAAGGAAAATAATTTATTTGGCCTTTGGTATAATGCAGAATGCACGAAGTCTCTAATAACAAAAAATAACGGGCGCACATATCAACCAATCAGGATTAGCTATACTCTTAATTCTGAATACCATGTTATGCTCATAAAATGGCTGCGCCCATAAAATCTAATGGTGTATTGTAACCTATACGGTATTTAATACTTTCTAGAATCATGCAATTCATAGTTCGTTAGATGCACAAATATATATGCCACACAAAAATCATCTTCAAAACGTTCTGGCATTACTCTCTGAATTTTCACAATTTTTTATCAGAGGTGACCCCAGTAAAAAAATGTGAAAAAAAAATTTCTGATTTTTTGAGTAAATGCGGTACTGCTAAAAAGGGCCTGAAGATAATGTCCACTTTCTCCAATGATTCTTTATATGTCATCAAGTACTGATTATATTGATACCAAAACCGATCCAATATGTAACTACTACGGTGAATTTTGAACAACAGTTTTAAATGAAACCATTTTCGTATAAAAGTACATTTTTGAAACAGACTATAGCATTTCAAAATATGAAAAATGTGTAAATATTTGTGTTTAAACATCGAAAACTATTCGTTAACTACAAAATGTCATGCCTATTCTAATTTTTATAGTCTGCCATTCGAGTGAACATTTCAATGTTCAATGGGGGTCATGTCTGTACATTTTCACTGAATTTGGTAATTTCGATAACAGCATTTGGATCGAGATTGTCATGTTTAAAAATCGATTTGTATATCCAAACTCTAGACGTGTACGTGCTTTTTTCAAACAAATCAGCAGAAGTTCAGAAAACGACATATTCTCTCCACAGTAAGTCAAAAGTCGAACCCACCCTTGTTTCTAAGGTAAAACGCAATACAAATATGAAACAGACTATAGCATAAAAACTAGTTAATCAATAATTCATTTGTCACTAAAAAATACGGTTTCACATCAAATATCAAGTAAAATTACTGTTTTTGACACTTTTTGAGCACTATGATAAAGAAATGTCGACGCTGTATAGATTGAAATAAACAATTAATTTCCCCATAGGCGACAATGATAGCCTTTTTCGAGATACAGACTTTAGAAAGTTGATTTTTTAAACGAAACCTTGCTAGAATTAAAGAAAAGTTATTAGGACAGTATTTTTTGGTCCAAAAAATATAGGTTCGCGTTGCTTTTCTTAGCGTAATTTGTACTTATCTCCCATGCCTATCAATTTTGCACTTAAAAATACGTGTCTCATCCTAGCGTTTAAAAGACATCTCAGTTCCGTTAGGGCTAAGGAAAATAATTTATTTGGCCTTTGGTATAATGCAGAATGCACGAAGTCTCTAATAACAAAAAATAACGGGCGCACATATCAACCAATCAGGATTAGCTATACTCTTAATTCTGAATACCATGTTATGCTCATAAAATGGCTGCGCCCATAAAATCTAATGGTGTATTGTAACCTATACGGTATTTAATACTTTCTAGAATCATGCAATTCATAGTTCGTTAGATGCACAAATATATATGCCACACAAAAATCATCTTCAAAACGTTCTGGCATTACTCTCTGAATTTTCACAATTTTTTATCAGAGGTGACCCCAGTAAAAAAATGTGAAAAAAAAATTTCTGATTTTTTGAGTAAATGCGGTACTGCTAAAAAGGGCCTGAAGATAATGTCCACTTTCTCCAATGATTCTTTATATGTCATCAAGTACTGATTATATTGATACCAAAACCGATCCAATATGTAACTACTACGGTGAATTTTGAACAACAGTTTTAAATGAAACCATTTTCGTATAAAAGTACATTTTTGAAACAGACTATAGCATTTCAAAATATGAAAAATGTGTAAATATTTGTGTTTAAACATCGAAAACTATTCGTTAACTACAAAATGTCATGCCTATTCTAATTTTTATAGTCTGCCATTCGAGTGAACATTTCAATGTTCAATGGGGGTCATGTCTGTACATTTTCACTGAATTTGGTAATTTCGATAACAGCATTTGGATCGAGATTGTCATGTTTAAAAATCGATTTGTATATCCAAACTCTAGACGTGTACGTGCTTTTTTCAAACAAATCAGCAGAAGTTCAGAAAACGACATATTCTCTCCACAGTAAGTCAAAAGTCGAACCCACCCTTGTTTCTAAGGTAAAACGCAATACAAATATGAAACAGACTATAGCATAAAAACTAGTTAATCAATAATTCATTTGTCACTAAAAAATACGGTTTCACATCAAATATCAAGTAAAATTACTGTTTTTGACACTTTTTGAGCACTATGATAAAGAAATGTCGACGCTGTATAGATTGAAATAAACAATTAATTTCCCCATAGGCGACAATGATAGCCTTTTTCGAGATACAGACTTTAGAAAGTTGATTTTTTAAACGAAACCTTGCTAGAATTAAAGAAAAGTTATTAGGACAGTATTTTTTGGTCCAAAAAATATAGGTTCGCGTTGCTTTTCTTAGCGTAATTTGTACTTATCTCCCATGCCTATCAATTTTGCACTTAAAAATACGTGTCTCATCCTAGCGTTTAAAAGACATCTCAGTTCCGTTAGGGCTAAGGAAAATAATTTATTTGGCCTTTGGTATAATGCAGAATGCACGAAGTCTCTAATAACAAAAAATAACGGGCGCACATATCAACCAATCAGGATTAGCTATACTCTTAATTCTGAATACCATGTTATGCTCATAAAATGGCTGCGCCCATAAAATCTAATGGTGTATTGTAACCTATACGGTATTTAATACTTTCTAGAATCATGCAATTCATAGTTCGTTAGATGCACAAATATATATGCCACACAAAAATCATCTTCAAAACGTTCTGGCATTACTCTCTGAATTTTCACAATTTTTTATCAGAGGTGACCCCAGTAAAAAAATGTGAAAAAAAAATTTCTGATTTTTTGAGTAAATGCGGTACTGCTAAAAAGGGCCTGAAGATAATGTCCACTTTCTCCAATGATTCTTTATATGTCATCAAGTACTGATTATATTGATACCAAAACCGATCCAATATGTAACTACTACGGTGAATTTTGAACAACAGTTTTAAATGAAACCATTTTCGTATAAAAGTACATTTTTGAAACAGACTATAGCATTTCAAAATATGAAAAATGTGTAAATATTTGTGTTTAAACATCGAAAACTATTCGTTAACTACAAAATGTCATGCCTATTCTAATTTTTATAGTCTGCCATTCGAGTGAACATTTCAATGTTCAATGGGGGTCATGTCTGTACATTTTCACTGAATTTGGTAATTTCGATAACAGCATTTGGATCGAGATTGTCATGTTTAAAAATCGATTTGTATATCCAAACTCTAGACGTGTACGTGCTTTTTTCAAACAAATCAGCAGAAGTTCAGAAAACGACATATTCTCTCCACAGTAAGTCAAAAGTCGAACCCACCCTTGTTTCTAAGGTAAAACGCAATACAAATATGAAACAGACTATAGCATAAAAACTAGTTAATCAATAATTCATTTGTCACTAAAAAATACGGTTTCACATCAAATATCAAGTAAAATTACTGTTTTTGACACTTTTTGAGCACTATGATAAAGAAATGTCGACGCTGTATAGATTGAAATAAACAATTAATTTCCCCATAGGCGACAATGATAGCCTTTTTCGAGATACAGACTTTAGAAAGTTGATTTTTTAAACGAAACCTTGCTAGAATTAAAGAAAAGTTATTAGGACAGTATTTTTTGGTCCAAAAAATATAGGTTCGCGTTGCTTTTCTTAGCGTAATTTGTACTTATCTCCCATGCCTATCAATTTTGCACTTAAAAATACGTGTCTCATCCTAGCGTTTAAAAGACATCTCAGTTCCGTTAGGGCTAAGGAAAATAATTTATTTGGCCTTTGGTATAATGCAGAATGCACGAAGTCTCTAATAACAAAAAATAACGGGCGCACATATCAACCAATCAGGATTAGCTATACTCTTAATTCTGAATACCATGTTATGCTCATAAAATGGCTGCGCCCATAAAATCTAATGGTGTATTGTAACCTATACGGTATTTAATACTTTCTAGAATCATGCAATTCATAGTTCGTTAGATGCACAAATATATATGCCACACAAAAATCATCTTCAAAACGTTCTGGCATTACTCTCTGAATTTTCACAATTTTTTATCAGAGGTGACCCCAGTAAAAAAATGTGAAAAAAAAATTTCTGATTTTTTGAGTAAATGCGGTACTGCTAAAAAGGGCCTGAAGATAATGTCCACTTTCTCCAATGATTCTTTATATGTCATCAAGTACTGATTATATTGATACCAAAACCGATCCAATATGTAACTACTACGGTGAATTTTGAACAACAGTTTTAAATGAAACCATTTTCGTATAAAAGTACATTTTTGAAACAGACTATAGCATTTCAAAATATGAAAAATGTGTAAATATTTGTGTTTAAACATCGAAAACTATTCGTTAACTACAAAATGTCATGCCTATTCTAATTTTTATAGTCTGCCATTCGAGTGAACATTTCAATGTTCAATGGGGGTCATGTCTGTACATTTTCACTGAATTTGGTAATTTCGATAACAGCATTTGGATCGAGATTGTCATGTTTAAAAATCGATTTGTATATCCAAACTCTAGACGTGTACGTGCTTTTTTCAAACAAATCAGCAGAAGTTCAGAAAACGACATATTCTCTCCACAGTAAGTCAAAAGTCGAACCCACCCTTGTTTCTAAGGTAAAACGCAATACAAATATGAAACAGACTATAGCATAAAAACTAGTTAATCAATAATTCATTTGTCACTAAAAAATACGGTTTCACATCAAATATCAAGTAAAATTACTGTTTTTGACACTTTTTGAGCACTATGATAAAGAAATGTCGACGCTGTATAGATTGAAATAAACAATTAATTTCCCCATAGGCGACAATGATAGCCTTTTTCGAGATACAGACTTTAGAAAGTTGATTTTTTAAACGAAACCTTGCTAGAATTAAAGAAAAGTTATTAGGACAGTATTTTTTGGTCCAAAAAATATAGGTTCGCGTTGCTTTTCTTAGCGTAATTTGTACTTATCTCCCATGCCTATCAATTTTGCACTTAAAAATACGTGTCTCATCCTAGCGTTTAAAAGACATCTCAGTTCCGTTAGGGCTAAGGAAAATAATTTATTTGGCCTTTGGTATAATGCAGAATGCACGAAGTCTCTAATAACAAAAAATAACGGGCGCACATATCAACCAATCAGGATTAGCTATACTCTTAATTCTGAATACCATGTTATGCTCATAAAATGGCTGCGCCCATAAAATCTAATGGTGTATTGTAACCTATACGGTATTTAATACTTTCTAGAATCATGCAATTCATAGTTCGTTAGATGCACAAATATATATGCCACACAAAAATCATCTTCAAAACGTTCTGGCATTACTCTCTGAATTTTCACAATTTTTTATCAGAGGTGACCCCAGTAAAAAAATGTGAAAAAAAAATTTCTGATTTTTTGAGTAAATGCGGTACTGCTAAAAAGGGCCTGAAGATAATGTCCACTTTCTCCAATGATTCTTTATATGTCATCAAGTACTGATTATATTGATACCAAAACCGATCCAATATGTAACTACTACGGTGAATTTTGAACAACAGTTTTAAATGAAACCATTTTCGTATAAAAGTACATTTTTGAAACAGACTATAGCATTTCAAAATATGAAAAATGTGTAAATATTTGTGTTTAAACATCGAAAACTATTCGTTAACTACAAAATGTCATGCCTATTCTAATTTTTATAGTCTGCCATTCGAGTGAACATTTCAATGTTCAATGGGGGTCATGTCTGTACATTTTCACTGAATTTGGTAATTTCGATAACAGCATTTGGATCGAGATTGTCATGTTTAAAAATCGATTTGTATATCCAAACTCTAGACGTGTACGTGCTTTTTTCAAACAAATCAGCAGAAGTTCAGAAAACGACATATTCTCTCCACAGTAAGTCAAAAGTCGAACCCACCCTTGTTTCTAAGGTAAAACGCAATACAAATATGAAACAGACTATAGCATAAAAACTAGTTAATCAATAATTCATTTGTCACTAAAAAATACGGTTTCACATCAAATATCAAGTAAAATTACTGTTTTTGACACTTTTTGAGCACTATGATAAAGAAATGTCGACGCTGTATACGGTATTTAATACTTTCTAGAATCATGCAATTCATAGTTCGTTAGATGCACAAATATATATGCCACACAAAAATCATCTTCAAAACGTTCTGGCATTACTCTCTGAATTTTCACAATTTTTTATCAGAGGTGACCCCAGTAAAAAAATGTGAAAAAAAAATTTCTGATTTTTTGAGTAAATGCGGTACTGCTAAAAAGGGCCTGAAGATAATGTCCACTTTCTCCAATGATTCTTTATATGTCATCAAGTACTGATTATATTGATACCAAAACCGATCCAATATGTAACTACTACGGTGAATTTTGAACAACAGTTTTAAATGAAACCATTTTCGTATAAAAGTACATTTTTGAAACAGACTATAGCATTTCAAAATATGAAAAATGTGTAAATATTTGTGTTTAAACATCGAAAACTATTCGTTAACTACAAAATGTCATGCCTATTCTAATTTTTATAGTCTGCCATTCGAGTGAACATTTCAATGTTCAATGGGGGTCATGTCTGTACATTTTCACTGAATTTGGTAATTTCGATAACAGCATTTGGATCGAGATTGTCATGTTTAAAAATCGATTTGTATATCCAAACTCTAGACGTGTACGTGCTTTTTTCAAACAAATCAGCAGAAGTTCAGAAAACGACATATTCTCTCCACAGTAAGTCAAAAGTCGAACCCACCCTTGTTTCTAAGGTAAAACGCAATACAAATATGAAACAGACTATAGCATAAAAACTAGTTAATCAATAATTCATTTGTCACTAAAAAATACGGTTTCACATCAAATATCAAGTAAAATTACTGTTTTTGACACTTTTTGAGCACTATGATAAAGAAATGTCGACGCTGTATAGATTGAAATAAACAATTAATTTCCCCATAGGCGACAATGATAGCCTTTTTCGAGATACAGACTTTAGAAAGTTGATTTTTTAAACGAAACCTTGCTAGAATTAAAGAAAAGTTATTAGGACAGTATTTTTTGGTCCAAAAAATATAGGTTCGCGTTGCTTTTCTTAGCGTAATTTGTACTTATCTCCCATGCCTATCAATTTTGCACTTAAAAATACGTGTCTCATCCTAGCGTTTAAAAGACATCTCAGTTCCGTTAGGGCTAAGGAAAATAATTTATTTGGCCTTTGGTATAATGCAGAATGCACGAAGTCTCTAATAACAAAAAATAACGGGCGCACATATCAACCAATCAGGATTAGCTATACTCTTAATTCTGAATACCATGTTATGCTCATAAAATGGCTGCGCCCATAAAATCTAATGGTGTATTGTAACCTATACGGTATTTAATACTTTCTAGAATCATGCAATTCATAGTTCGTTAGATGCACAAATATATATGCCACACAAAAATCATCTTCAAAACGTTCTGGCATTACTCTCTGAATTTTCACAATTTTTTATCAGAGGTGACCCCAGTAAAAAAATGTGAAAAAAAAATTTCTGATTTTTTGAGTAAATGCGGTACTGCTAAAAAGGGCCTGAAGATAATGTCCACTTTCTCCAATGATTCTTTATATGTCATCAAGTACTGATTATATTGATACCAAAACCGATCCAATATGTAACTACTACGGTGAATTTTGAACAACAGTTTTAAATGAAACCATTTTCGTATAAAAGTACATTTTTGAAACAGACTATAGCATTTCAAAATATGAAAAATGTGTAAATATTTGTGTTTAAACATCGAAAACTATTCGTTAACTACAAAATGTCATGCCTATTCTAATTTTTATAGTCTGCCATTCGAGTGAACATTTCAATGTTCAATGGGGGTCATGTCTGTACATTTTCACTGAATTTGGTAATTTCGATAACAGCATTTGGATCGAGATTGTCATGTTTAAAAATCGATTTGTATATCCAAACTCTAGACGTGTACGTGCTTTTTTCAAACAAATCAGCAGAAGTTCAGAAAACGACATATTCTCTCCACAGTAAGTCAAAAGTCGAACCCACCCTTGTTTCTAAGGTAAAACGCAATACAAATATGAAACAGACTATAGCATAAAAACTAGTTAATCAATAATTCATTTGTCACTAAAAAATACGGTTTCACATCAAATATCAAGTAAAATTACTGTTTTTGACACTTTTTGAGCACTATGATAAAGAAATGTCGACGCTGTATAGATTGAAATAAACAATTAATTTCCCCATAGGCGACAATGATAGCCTTTTTCGAGATACAGACTTTAGAAAGTTGATTTTTTAAACGAAACCTTGCTAGAATTAAAGAAAAGTTATTAGGACAGTATTTTTTGGTCCAAAAAATATAGGTTCGCGTTGCTTTTCTTAGCGTAATTTGTACTTATCTCCCATGCCTATCAATTTTGCACTTAAAAATACGTGTCTCATCCTAGCGTTTAAAAGACATCTCAGTTCCGTTAGGGCTAAGGAAAATAATTTATTTGGCCTTTGGTATAATGCAGAATGCACGAAGTCTCTAATAACAAAAAATAACGGGCGCACATATCAACCAATCAGGATTAGCTATACTCTTAATTCTGAATACCATGTTATGCTCATAAAATGGCTGCGCCCATAAAATCTAATGGTGTATTGTAACCTATACGGTATTTAATACTTTCTAGAATCATGCAATTCATAGTTCGTTAGATGCACAAATATATATGCCACACAAAAATCATCTTCAAAACGTTCTGGCATTACTCTCTGAATTTTCACAATTTTTTATCAGAGGTGACCCCAGTAAAAAAATGTGAAAAAAAAATTTCTGATTTTTTGAGTAAATGCGGTACTGCTAAAAAGGGCCTGAAGATAATGTCCACTTTCTCCAATGATTCTTTATATGTCATCAAGTACTGATTATATTGATACCAAAACCGATCCAATATGTAACTACTACGGTGAATTTTGAACAACAGTTTTAAATGAAACCATTTTCGTATAAAAGTACATTTTTGAAACAGACTATAGCATTTCAAAATATGAAAAATGTGTAAATATTTGTGTTTAAACATCGAAAACTATTCGTTAACTACAAAATGTCATGCCTATTCTAATTTTTATAGTCTGCCATTCGAGTGAACATTTCAATGTTCAATGGGGGTCATGTCTGTACATTTTCACTGAATTTGGTAATTTCGATAACAGCATTTGGATCGAGATTGTCATGTTTAAAAATCGATTTGTATATCCAAACTCTAGACGTGTACGTGCTTTTTTCAAACAAATCAGCAGAAGTTCAGAAAACGACATATTCTCTCCACAGTAAGTCAAAAGTCGAACCCACCCTTGTTTCTAAGGTAAAACGCAATACAAATATGAAACAGACTATAGCATAAAAACTAGTTAATCAATAATTCATTTGTCACTAAAAAATACGGTTTCACATCAAATATCAAGTAAAATTACTGTTTTTGACACTTTTTGAGCACTATGATAAAGAAATGTCGACGCTGTATAGATTGAAATAAACAATTAATTTCCCCATAGGCGACAATGATAGCCTTTTTCGAGATACAGACTTTAGAAAGTTGATTTTTTAAACGAAACCTTGCTAGAATTAAAGAAAAGTTATTAGGACAGTATTTTTTGGTCCAAAAAATATAGGTTCGCGTTGCTTTTCTTAGCGTAATTTGTACTTATCTCCCATGCCTATCAATTTTGCACTTAAAAATACGTGTCTCATCCTAGCGTTTAAAAGACATCTCAGTTCCGTTAGGGCTAAGGAAAATAATTTATTTGGCCTTTGGTATAATGCAGAATGCACGAAGTCTCTAATAACAAAAAATAACGGGCGCACATATCAACCAATCAGGATTAGCTATACTCTTAATTCTGAATACCATGTTATGCTCATAAAATGGCTGCGCCCATAAAATCTAATGGTGTATTGTAACCTATACGGTATTTAATACTTTCTAGAATCATGCAATTCATAGTTCGTTAGATGCACAAATATATATGCCACACAAAAATCATCTTCAAAACGTTCTGGCATTACTCTCTGAATTTTCACAATTTTTTATCAGAGGTGACCCCAGTAAAAAAATGTGAAAAAAAAATTTCTGATTTTTTGAGTAAATGCGGTACTGCTAAAAAGGGCCTGAAGATAATGTCCACTTTCTCCAATGATTCTTTATATGTCATCAAGTACTGATTATATTGATACCAAAACCGATCCAATATGTAACTACTACGGTGAATTTTGAACAACAGTTTTAAATGAAACCATTTTCGTATAAAAGTACATTTTTGAAACAGACTATAGCATTTCAAAATATGAAAAATGTGTAAATATTTGTGTTTAAACATCGAAAACTATTCGTTAACTACAAAATGTCATGCCTATTCTAATTTTTATAGTCTGCCATTCGAGTGAACATTTCAATGTTCAATGGGGGTCATGTCTGTACATTTTCACTGAATTTGGTAATTTCGATAACAGCATTTGGATCGAGATTGTCATGTTTAAAAATCGATTTGTATATCCAAACTCTAGACGTGTACGTGCTTTTTTCAAACAAATCAGCAGAAGTTCAGAAAACGACATATTCTCTCCACAGTAAGTCAAAAGTCGAACCCACCCTTGTTTCTAAGGTAAAACGCAATACAAATATGAAACAGACTATAGCATAAAAACTAGTTAATCAATAATTCATTTGTCACTAAAAAATACGGTTTCACATCAAATATCAAGTAAAATTACTGTTTTTGACACTTTTTGAGCACTATGATAAAGAAATGTCGACGCTGTATAGATTGAAATAAACAATTAATTTCCCCATAGGCGACAATGATAGCCTTTTTCGAGATACAGACTTTAGAAAGTTGATTTTTTAAACGAAACCTTGCTAGAATTAAAGAAAAGTTATTAGGACAGTATTTTTTGGTCCAAAAAATATAGGTTCGCGTTGCTTTTCTTAGCGTAATTTGTACTTATCTCCCATGCCTATCAATTTTGCACTTAAAAATACGTGTCTCATCCTAGCGTTTAAAAGACATCTCAGTTCCGTTAGGGCTAAGGAAAATAATTTATTTGGCCTTTGGTATAATGCAGAATGCACGAAGTCTCTAATAACAAAAAATAACGGGCGCACATATCAACCAATCAGGATTAGCTATACTCTTAATTCTGAATACCATGTTATGCTCATAAAATGGCTGCGCCCATAAAATCTAATGGTGTATTGTAACCTATACGGTATTTAATACTTTCTAGAATCATGCAATTCATAGTTCGTTAGATGCACAAATATATATGCCACACAAAAATCATCTTCAAAACGTTCTGGCATTACTCTCTGAATTTTCACAATTTTTTATCAGAGGTGACCCCAGTAAAAAAATGTGAAAAAAAAATTTCTGATTTTTTGAGTAAATGCGGTACTGCTAAAAAGGGCCTGAAGATAATGTCCACTTTCTCCAATGATTCTTTATATGTCATCAAGTACTGATTATATTGATACCAAAACCGATCCAATATGTAACTACTACGGTGAATTTTGAACAACAGTTTTAAATGAAACCATTTTCGTATAAAAGTACATTTTTGAAACAGACTATAGCATTTCAAAATATGAAAAATGTGTAAATATTTGTGTTTAAACATCGAAAACTATTCGTTAACTACAAAATGTCATGCCTATTCTAATTTTTATAGTCTGCCATTCGAGTGAACATTTCAATGTTCAATGGGGGTCATGTCTGTACATTTTCACTGAATTTGGTAATTTCGATAACAGCATTTGGATCGAGATTGTCATGTTTAAAAATCGATTTGTATATCCAAACTCTAGACGTGTACGTGCTTTTTTCAAACAAATCAGCAGAAGTTCAGAAAACGACATATTCTCTCCACAGTAAGTCAAAAGTCGAACCCACCCTTGTTTCTAAGGTAAAACGCAATACAAATATGAAACAGACTATAGCATAAAAACTAGTTAATCAATAATTCATTTGTCACTAAAAAATACGGTTTCACATCAAATATCAAGTAAAATTACTGTTTTTGACACTTTTTGAGCACTATGATAAAGAAATGTCGACGCTGTATAGATTGAAATAAACAATTAATTTCCCCATAGGCGACAATGATAGCCTTTTTCGAGATACAGACTTTAGAAAGTTGATTTTTTAAACGAAACCTTGCTAGAATTAAAGAAAAGTTATTAGGACAGTATTTTTTGGTCCAAAAAATATAGGTTCGCGTTGCTTTTCTTAGCGTAATTTGTACTTATCTCCCATGCCTATCAATTTTGCACTTAAAAATACGTGTCTCATCCTAGCGTTTAAAAGACATCTCAGTTCCGTTAGGGCTAAGGAAAATAATTTATTTGGCCTTTGGTATAATGCAGAATGCACGAAGTCTCTAATAACAAAAAATAACGGGCGCACATATCAACCAATCAGGATTAGCTATACTCTTAATTCTGAATACCATGTTATGCTCATAAAATGGCTGCGCCCATAAAATCTAATGGTGTATTGTAACCTATACGGTATTTAATACTTTCTAGAATCATGCAATTCATAGTTCGTTAGATGCACAAATATATATGCCACACAAAAATCATCTTCAAAACGTTCTGGCATTACTCTCTGAATTTTCACAATTTTTTATCAGAGGTGACCCCAGTAAAAAAATGTGAAAAAAAAATTTCTGATTTTTTGAGTAAATGCGGTACTGCTAAAAAGGGCCTGAAGATAATGTCCACTTTCTCCAATGATTCTTTATATGTCATCAAGTACTGATTATATTGATACCAAAACCGATCCAATATGTAACTACTACGGTGAATTTTGAACAACAGTTTTAAATGAAACCATTTTCGTATAAAAGTACATTTTTGAAACAGACTATAGCATTTCAAAATATGAAAAATGTGTAAATATTTGTGTTTAAACATCGAAAACTATTCGTTAACTACAAAATGTCATGCCTATTCTAATTTTTATAGTCTGCCATTCGAGTGAACATTTCAATGTTCAATGGGGGTCATGTCTGTACATTTTCACTGAATTTGGTAATTTCGATAACAGCATTTGGATCGAGATTGTCATGTTTAAAAATCGATTTGTATATCCAAACTCTAGACGTGTACGTGCTTTTTTCAAACAAATCAGCAGAAGTTCAGAAAACGACATATTCTCTCCACAGTAAGTCAAAAGTCGAACCCACCCTTGTTTCTAAGGTAAAACGCAATACAAATATGAAACAGACTATAGCATAAAAACTAGTTAATCAATAATTCATTTGTCACTAAAAAATACGGTTTCACATCAAATATCAAGTAAAATTACTGTTTTTGACACTTTTTGAGCACTATGATAAAGAAATGTCGACGCTGTATAGATTGAAATAAACAATTAATTTCCCCATAGGCGACAATGATAGCCTTTTTCGAGATACAGACTTTAGAAAGTTGATTTTTTAAACGAAACCTTGCTAGAATTAAAGAAAAGTTATTAGGACAGTATTTTTTGGTCCAAAAAATATAGGTTCGCGTTGCTTTTCTTAGCGTAATTTGTACTTATCTCCCATGCCTATCAATTTTGCACTTAAAAATACGTGTCTCATCCTAGCGTTTAAAAGACATCTCAGTTCCGTTAGGGCTAAGGAAAATAATTTATTTGGCCTTTGGTATAATGCAGAATGCACGAAGTCTCTAATAACAAAAAATAACGGGCGCACATATCAACCAATCAGGATTAGCTATACTCTTAATTCTGAATACCATGTTATGCTCATAAAATGGCTGCGCCCATAAAATCTAATGGTGTATTGTAACCTATACGGTATTTAATACTTTCTAGAATCATGCAATTCATAGTTCGTTAGATGCACAAATATATATGCCACACAAAAATCATCTTCAAAACGTTCTGGCATTACTCTCTGAATTTTCACAATTTTTTATCAGAGGTGACCCCAGTAAAAAAATGTGAAAAAAAAATTTCTGATTTTTTGAGTAAATGCGGTACTGCTAAAAAGGGCCTGAAGATAATGTCCACTTTCTCCAATGATTCTTTATATGTCATCAAGTACTGATTATATTGATACCAAAACCGATCCAATATGTAACTACTACGGTGAATTTTGAACAACAGTTTTAAATGAAACCATTTTCGTATAAAAGTACATTTTTGAAACAGACTATAGCATTTCAAAATATGAAAAATGTGTAAATATTTGTGTTTAAACATCGAAAACTATTCGTTAACTACAAAATGTCATGCCTATTCTAATTTTTATAGTCTGCCATTCGAGTGAACATTTCAATGTTCAATGGGGGTCATGTCTGTACATTTTCACTGAATTTGGTAATTTCGATAACAGCATTTGGATCGAGATTGTCATGTTTAAAAATCGATTTGTATATCCAAACTCTAGACGTGTACGTGCTTTTTTCAAACAAATCAGCAGAAGTTCAGAAAACGACATATTCTCTCCACAGTAAGTCAAAAGTCGAACCCACCCTTGTTTCTAAGGTAAAACGCAATACAAATATGAAACAGACTATAGCATAAAAACTAGTTAATCAATAATTCATTTGTCACTAAAAAATACGGTTTCACATCAAATATCAAGTAAAATTACTGTTTTTGACACTTTTTGAGCACTATGATAAAGAAATGTCGACGCTGTATAGATTGAAATAAACAATTAATTTCCCCATAGGCGACAATGATAGCCTTTTTCGAGATACAGACTTTAGAAAGTTGATTTTTTAAACGAAACCTTGCTAGAATTAAAGAAAAGTTATTAGGACAGTATTTTTTGGTCCAAAAAATATAGGTTCGCGTTGCTTTTCTTAGCGTAATTTGTACTTATCTCCCATGCCTATCAATTTTGCACTTAAAAATACGTGTCTCATCCTAGCGTTTAAAAGACATCTCAGTTCCGTTAGGGCTAAGGAAAATAATTTATTTGGCCTTTGGTATAATGCAGAATGCACGAAGTCTCTAATAACAAAAAATAACGGGCGCACATATCAACCAATCAGGATTAGCTATACTCTTAATTCTGAATACCATGTTATGCTCATAAAATGGCTGCGCCCATAAAATCTAATGGTGTATTGTAACCTATACGGTATTTAATACTTTCTAGAATCATGCAATTCATAGTTCGTTAGATGCACAAATATATATGCCACACAAAAATCATCTTCAAAACGTTCTGGCATTACTCTCTGAATTTTCACAATTTTTTATCAGAGGTGACCCCAGTAAAAAAATGTGAAAAAAAAATTTCTGATTTTTTGAGTAAATGCGGTACTGCTAAAAAGGGCCTGAAGATAATGTCCACTTTCTCCAATGATTCTTTATATGTCATCAAGTACTGATTATATTGATACCAAAACCGATCCAATATGTAACTACTACGGTGAATTTTGAACAACAGTTTTAAATGAAACCATTTTCGTATAAAAGTACATTTTTGAAACAGACTATAGCATTTCAAAATATGAAAAATGTGTAAATATTTGTGTTTAAACATCGAAAACTATTCGTTAACTACAAAATGTCATGCCTATTCTAATTTTTATAGTCTGCCATTCGAGTGAACATTTCAATGTTCAATGGGGGTCATGTCTGTACATTTTCACTGAATTTGGTAATTTCGATAACAGCATTTGGATCGAGATTGTCATGTTTAAAAATCGATTTGTATATCCAAACTCTAGACGTGTACGTGCTTTTTTCAAACAAATCAGCAGAAGTTCAGAAAACGACATATTCTCTCCACAGTAAGTCAAAAGTCGAACCCACCCTTGTTTCTAAGGTAAAACGCAATACAAATATGAAACAGACTATAGCATAAAAACTAGTTAATCAATAATTCATTTGTCACTAAAAAATACGGTTTCACATCAAATATCAAGTAAAATTACTGTTTTTGACACTTTTTGAGCACTATGATAAAGAAATGTCGACGCTGTATAGATTGAAATAAACAATTAATTTCCCCATAGGCGACAATGATAGCCTTTTTCGAGATACAGACTTTAGAAAGTTGATTTTTTAAACGAAACCTTGCTAGAATTAAAGAAAAGTTATTAGGACAGTATTTTTTGGTCCAAAAAATATAGGTTCGCGTTGCTTTTCTTAGCGTAATTTGTACTTATCTCCCATGCCTATCAATTTTGCACTTAAAAATACGTGTCTCATCCTAGCGTTTAAAAGACATCTCAGTTCCGTTAGGGCTAAGGAAAATAATTTATTTGGCCTTTGGTATAATGCAGAATGCACGAAGTCTCTAATAACAAAAAATAACGGGCGCACATATCAACCAATCAGGATTAGCTATACTCTTAATTCTGAATACCATGTTATGCTCATAAAATGGCTGCGCCCATAAAATCTAATGGTGTATTGTAACCTATACGGTATTTAATACTTTCTAGAATCATGCAATTCATAGTTCGTTAGATGCACAAATATATATGCCACACAAAAATCATCTTCAAAACGTTCTGGCATTACTCTCTGAATTTTCACAATTTTTTATCAGAGGTGACCCCAGTAAAAAAATGTGAAAAAAAAATTTCTGATTTTTTGAGTAAATGCGGTACTGCTAAAAAGGGCCTGAAGATAATGTCCACTTTCTCCAATGATTCTTTATATGTCATCAAGTACTGATTATATTGATACCAAAACCGATCCAATATGTAACTACTACGGTGAATTTTGAACAACAGTTTTAAATGAAACCATTTTCGTATAAAAGTACATTTTTGAAACAGACTATAGCATTTCAAAATATGAAAAATGTGTAAATATTTGTGTTTAAACATCGAAAACTATTCGTTAACTACAAAATGTCATGCCTATTCTAATTTTTATAGTCTGCCATTCGAGTGAACATTTCAATGTTCAATGGGGGTCATGTCTGTACATTTTCACTGAATTTGGTAATTTCGATAACAGCATTTGGATCGAGATTGTCATGTTTAAAAATCGATTTGTATATCCAAACTCTAGACGTGTACGTGCTTTTTTCAAACAAATCAGCAGAAGTTCAGAAAACGACATATTCTCTCCACAGTAAGTCAAAAGTCGAACCCACCCTTGTTTCTAAGGTAAAACGCAATACAAATATGAAACAGACTATAGCATAAAAACTAGTTAATCAATAATTCATTTGTCACTAAAAAATACGGTTTCACATCAAATATCAAGTAAAATTACTGTTTTTGACACTTTTTGAGCACTATGATAAAGAAATGTCGACGCTGTATAGATTGAAATAAACAATTAATTTCCCCATAGGCGACAATGATAGCCTTTTTCGAGATACAGACTTTAGAAAGTTGATTTTTTAAACGAAACCTTGCTAGAATTAAAGAAAAGTTATTAGGACAGTATTTTTTGGTCCAAAAAATATAGGTTCGCGTTGCTTTTCTTAGCGTAATTTGTACTTATCTCCCATGCCTATCAATTTTGCACTTAAAAATACGTGTCTCATCCTAGCGTTTAAAAGACATCTCAGTTCCGTTAGGGCTAAGGAAAATAATTTATTTGGCCTTTGGTATAATGCAGAATGCACGAAGTCTCTAATAACAAAAAATAACGGGCGCACATATCAACCAATCAGGATTAGCTATACTCTTAATTCTGAATACCATGTTATGCTCATAAAATGGCTGCGCCCATAAAATCTAATGGTGTATTGTAACCTATACGGTATTTAATACTTTCTAGAATCATGCAATTCATAGTTCGTTAGATGCACAAATATATATGCCACACAAAAATCATCTTCAAAACGTTCTGGCATTACTCTCTGAATTTTCACAATTTTTTATCAGAGGTGACCCCAGTAAAAAAATGTGAAAAAAAAATTTCTGATTTTTTGAGTAAATGCGGTACTGCTAAAAAGGGCCTGAAGATAATGTCCACTTTCTCCAATGATTCTTTATATGTCATCAAGTACTGATTATATTGATACCAAAACCGATCCAATATGTAACTACTACGGTGAATTTTGAACAACAGTTTTAAATGAAACCATTTTCGTATAAAAGTACATTTTTGAAACAGACTATAGCATTTCAAAATATGAAAAATGTGTAAATATTTGTGTTTAAACATCGAAAACTATTCGTTAACTACAAAATGTCATGCCTATTCTAATTTTTATAGTCTGCCATTCGAGTGAACATTTCAATGTTCAATGGGGGTCATGTCTGTACATTTTCACTGAATTTGGTAATTTCGATAACAGCATTTGGATCGAGATTGTCATGTTTAAAAATCGATTTGTATATCCAAACTCTAGACGTGTACGTGCTTTTTTCAAACAAATCAGCAGAAGTTCAGAAAACGACATATTCTCTCCACAGTAAGTCAAAAGTCGAACCCACCCTTGTTTCTAAGGTAAAACGCAATACAAATATGAAACAGACTATAGCATAAAAACTAGTTAATCAATAATTCATTTGTCACTAAAAAATACGGTTTCACATCAAATATCAAGTAAAATTACTGTTTTTGACACTTTTTGAGCACTATGATAAAGAAATGTCGACGCTGTATAGATTGAAATAAACAATTAATTTCCCCATAGGCGACAATGATAGCCTTTTTCGAGATACAGACTTTAGAAAGTTGATTTTTTAAACGAAACCTTTCTAGAATTAAAGAAAAGTTATTAGGACAGTATTTTTTGGTCCAAAAAATATAGGTTCGCGTTGCTTTTCTTAGCGTAATTTGTACTTATCTCCCATGCCTATCAATTTTGCACTTAAAAATACGTGTCTCATCCTAGCGTTTAAAAGACATCTCAGTTCCGTTAGGGCTAAGGAAAATAATTTATTTGGCCTTTGGTATAATGCAGAATGCACGAAGTCTCTAATAACAAAAAATAACGGGCGCACATATCAACCAATCAGGATTAGCTATACTCTTAATTCTGAATACCATGTTATGCTCATAAAATGGCTGCGCCCATAAAATCTAATGGTGTATTGTAACCTATACGGTATTTAATACTTTCTAGAATCATGCAATTCATAGTTCGTTAGATGCACAAATATATATGCCACACAAAAATCATCTTCAAAACGTTCTGGCATTACTCTCTGAATTTTCACAATTTTTTATCAGAGGTGACCCCAGTAAAAAAATGTGAAAAAAAAATTTCTGATTTTTTGAGTAAATGCGGTACTGCTAAAAAGGGCCTGAAGATAATGTCCACTTTCTCCAATGATTCTTTATATGTCATCAAGTACTGATTATATTGATACCAAAACCGATCCAATATGTAACTACTACGGTGAATTTTGAACAACAGTTTTAAATGAAACCATTTTCGTATAAAAGTACATTTTTGAAACAGACTATAGCATTTCAAAATATGAAAAATGTGTAAATATTTGTGTTTAAACATCGAAAACTATTCGTTAACTACAAAATGTCATGCCTATTCTAATTTTTATAGTCTGCCATTCGAGTGAACATTTCAATGTTCAATGGGGGTCATGTCTGTACATTTTCACTGAATTTGGTAATTTCGATAACAGCATTTGGATCGAGATTGTCATGTTTAAAAATCGATTTGTATATCCAAACTCTAGACGTGTACGTGCTTTTTTCAAACAAATCAGCAGAAGTTCAGAAAACGACATATTCTCTCCACAGTAAGTCAAAAGTCGAACCCACCCTTGTTTCTAAGGTAAAACGCAATACAAATATGAAACAGACTATAGCATAAAAACTAGTTAATCAATAATTCATTTGTCACTAAAAAATACGGTTTCACATCAAATATCAAGTAAAATTACTGTTTTTGACACTTTTTGAGCACTATGATAAAGAAATGTCGACGCTGTATAGATTGAAATAAACAATTAATTTCCCCATAGGCGACAATGATAGCCTTTTTCGAGATACAGACTTTAGAAAGTTGATTTTTTAAACGAAACCTTGCTAGAATTAAAGAAAAGTTATTAGGACAGTATTTTTTGGTCCAAAAAATATAGGTTCGCGTTGCTTTTCTTAGCGTAATTTGTACTTATCTCCCATGCCTATCAATTTTGCACTTAAAAATACGTGTCTCATCCTAGCGTTTAAAAGACATCTCAGTTCCGTTAGGGCTAAGGAAAATAATTTATTTGGCCTTTGGTATAATGCAGAATGCACGAAGTCTCTAATAACAAAAAATAACGGGCGCACATATCAACCAATCAGGATTAGCTATACTCTTAATTCTGAATACCATGTTATGCTCATAAAATGGCTGCGCCCATAAAATCTAATGGTGTATTGTAACCTATACGGTATTTAATACTTTCTAGAATCATGCAATTCATAGTTCGTTAGATGCACAAATATATATGCCACACAAAAATCATCTTCAAAACGTTCTGGCATTACTCTCTGAATTTTCACAATTTTTTATCAGAGGTGACCCCAGTAAAAAAATGTGAAAAAAAAATTTCTGATTTTTTGAGTAAATGCGGTACTGCTAAAAAGGGCCTGAAGATAATGTCCACTTTCTCCAATGATTCTTTATATGTCATCAAGTACTGATTATATTGATACCAAAACCGATCCAATATGTAACTACTACGGTGAATTTTGAACAACAGTTTTAAATGAAACCATTTTCGTATAAAAGTACATTTTTGAAACAGACTATAGCATTTCAAAATATGAAAAATGTGTAAATATTTGTGTTTAAACATCGAAAACTATTCGTTAACTACAAAATGTCATGCCTATTCTAATTTTTATAGTCTGCCATTCGAGTGAACATTTCAATGTTCAATGGGGGTCATGTCTGTACATTTTCACTGAATTTGGTAATTTCGATAACAGCATTTGGATCGAGATTGTCATGTTTAAAAATCGATTTGTATATCCAAACTCTAGACGTGTACGTGCTTTTTTCAAACAAATCAGCAGAAGTTCAGAAAACGACATATTCTCTCCACAGTAAGTCAAAAGTCGAACCCACCCTTGTTTCTAAGGTAAAACGCAATACAAATATGAAACAGACTATAGCATAAAAACTAGTTAATCAATAATTCATTTGTCACTAAAAAATACGGTTTCACATCAAATATCAAGTAAAATTACTGTTTTTGACACTTTTTGAGCACTATGATAAAGAAATGTCGACGCTGTATAGATTGAAATAAACAATTAATTTCCCCATAGGCGACAATGATAGCCTTTTTCGAGATACAGACTTTAGAAAGTTGATTTTTTAAACGAAACCTTGCTAGAATTAAAGAAAAGTTATTAGGACAGTATTTTTTGGTCCAAAAAATATAGGTTCGCGTTGCTTTTCTTAGCGTAATTTGTACTTATCTCCCATGCCTATCAATTTTGCACTTAAAAATACGTGTCTCATCCTAGCGTTTAAAAGACATCTCAGTTCCGTTAGGGCTAAGGAAAATAATTTATTTGGCCTTTGGTATAATGCAGAATGCACGAAGTCTCTAATAACAAAAAATAACGGGCGCACATATCAACCAATCAGGATTAGCTATACTCTTAATTCTGAATACCATGTTATGCTCATAAAATGGCTGCGCCCATAAAATCTAATGGTGTATTGTAACCTATACGGTATTTAATACTTTCTAGAATCATGCAATTCATAGTTCGTTAGATGCACAAATATATATGCCACACAAAAATCATCTTCAAAACGTTCTGGCATTACTCTCTGAATTTTCACAATTTTTTATCAGAGGTGACCCCAGTAAAAAAATGTGAAAAAAAAATTTCTGATTTTTTGAGTAAATGCGGTACTGCTAAAAAGGGCCTGAAGATAATGTCCACTTTCTCCAATGATTCTTTATATGTCATCAAGTACTGATTATATTGATACCAAAACCGATCCAATATGTAACTACTACGGTGAATTTTGAACAACAGTTTTAAATGAAACCATTTTCGTATAAAAGTACATTTTTGAAACAGACTATAGCATTTCAAAATATGAAAAATGTGTAAATATTTGTGTTTAAACATCGAAAACTATTCGTTAACTACAAAATGTCATGCCTATTCTAATTTTTATAGTCTGCCATTCGAGTGAACATTTCAATGTTCAATGGGGGTCATGTCTGTACATTTTCACTGAATTTGGTAATTTCGATAACAGCATTTGGATCGAGATTGTCATGTTTAAAAATCGATTTGTATATCCAAACTCTAGACGTGTACGTGCTTTTTTCAAACAAATCAGCAGAAGTTCAGAAAACGACATATTCTCTCCACAGTAAGTCAAAAGTCGAACCCACCCTTGTTTCTAAGGTAAAACGCAATACAAATATGAAACAGACTATAGCATAAAAACTAGTTAATCAATAATTCATTTGTCACTAAAAAATACGGTTTCACATCAAATATCAAGTAAAATTACTGTTTTTGACACTTTTTGAGCACTATGATAAAGAAATGTCGACGCTGTATAGATTGAAATAAACAATTAATTTCCCCATAGGCGACAATGATAGCCTTTTTCGAGATACAGACTTTAGAAAGTTGATTTTTTAAACGAAACCTTGCTAGAATTAAAGAAAAGTTATTAGGACAGTATTTTTTGGTCCAAAAAATATAGGTTCGCGTTGCTTTTCTTAGCGTAATTTGTACTTATCTCCCATGCCTATCAATTTTGCACTTAAAAATACGTGTCTCATCCTAGCGTTTAAAAGACATCTCAGTTCCGTTAGGGCTAAGGAAAATAATTTATTTGGCCTTTGGTATAATGCAGAATGCACGAAGTCTCTAATAACAAAAAATAACGGGCGCACATATCAACCAATCAGGATTAGCTATACTCTTAATTCTGAATACCATGTTATGCTCATAAAATGGCTGCGCCCATAAAATCTAATGGTGTATTGTAACCTATACGGTATTTAATACTTTCTAGAATCATGCAATTCATAGTTCGTTAGATGCACAAATATATATGCCACACAAAAATCATCTTCAAAACGTTCTGGCATTACTCTCTGAATTTTCACAATTTTTTATCAGAGGTGACCCCAGTAAAAAAATGTGAAAAAAAAATTTCTGATTTTTTGAGTAAATGCGGTACTGCTAAAAAGGGCCTGAAGATAATGTCCACTTTCTCCAATGATTCTTTATATGTCATCAAGTACTGATTATATTGATACCAAAACCGATCCAATATGTAACTACTACGGTGAATTTTGAACAACAGTTTTAAATGAAACCATTTTCGTATAAAAGTACATTTTTGAAACAGACTATAGCATTTCAAAATATGAAAAATGTGTAAATATTTGTGTTTAAACATCGAAAACTATTCGTTAACTACAAAATGTCATGCCTATTCTAATTTTTATAGTCTGCCATTCGAGTGAACATTTCAATGTTCAATGGGGGTCATGTCTGTACATTTTCACTGAATTTGGTAATTTCGATAACAGCATTTGGATCGAGATTGTCATGTTTAAAAATCGATTTGTATATCCAAACTCTAGACGTGTACGTGCTTTTTTCAAACAAATCAGCAGAAGTTCAGAAAACGACATATTCTCTCCACAGTAAGTCAAAAGTCGAACCCACCCTTGTTTCTAAGGTAAAACGCAATACAAATATGAAACAGACTATAGCATAAAAACTAGTTAATCAATAATTCATTTGTCACTAAAAAATACGGTTTCACATCAAATATCAAGTAAAATTACTGTTTTTGACACTTTTTGAGCACTATGATAAAGAAATGTCGACGCTGTATAGATTGAAATAAACAATTAATTTCCCCATAGGCGACAATGATAGCCTTTTTCGAGATACAGACTTTAGAAAGTTGATTTTTTAAACGAAACCTTGCTAGAATTAAAGAAAAGTTATTAGGACAGTATTTTTTGGTCCAAAAAATATAGGTTCGCGTTGCTTTTCTTAGCGTAATTTGTACTTATCTCCCATGCCTATCAATTTTGCACTTAAAAATACGTGTCTCATCCTAGCGTTTAAAAGACATCTCAGTTCCGTTAGGGCTAAGGAAAATAATTTATTTGGCCTTTGGTATAATGCAGAATGCACGAAGTCTCTAATAACAAAAAATAACGGGCGCACATATCAACCAATCAGGATTAGCTATACTCTTAATTCTGAATACCATGTTATGCTCATAAAATGGCTGCGCCCATAAAATCTAATGGTGTATTGTAACCTATACGGTATTTAATACTTTCTAGAATCATGCAATTCATAGTTCGTTAGATGCACAAATATATATGCCACACAAAAATCATCTTCAAAACGTTCTGGCATTACTCTCTGAATTTTCACAATTTTTTATCAGAGGTGACCCCAGTAAAAAAATGTGAAAAAAAAATTTCTGATTTTTTGAGTAAATGCGGTACTGCTAAAAAGGGCCTGAAGATAATGTCCACTTTCTCCAATGATTCTTTATATGTCATCAAGTACTGATTATATTGATACCAAAACCGATCCAATATGTAACTACTACGGTGAATTTTGAACAACAGTTTTAAATGAAACCATTTTCGTATAAAAGTACATTTTTGAAACAGACTATAGCATTTCAAAATATGAAAAATGTGTAAATATTTGTGTTTAAACATCGAAAACTATTCGTTAACTACAAAATGTCATGCCTATTCTAATTTTTATAGTCTGCCATTCGAGTGAACATTTCAATGTTCAATGGGGGTCATGTCTGTACATTTTCACTGAATTTGGTAATTTCGATAACAGCATTTGGATCGAGATTGTCATGTTTAAAAATCGATTTGTATATCCAAACTCTAGACGTGTACGTGCTTTTTTCAAACAAATCAGCAGAAGTTCAGAAAACGACATATTCTCTCCACAGTAAGTCAAAAGTCGAACCCACCCTTGTTTCTAAGGTAAAACGCAATACAAATATGAAACAGACTATAGCATAAAAACTAGTTAATCAATAATTCATTTGTCACTAAAAAATACGGTTTCACATCAAATATCAAGTAAAATTACTGTTTTTGACACTTTTTGAGCACTATGATAAAGAAATGTCGACGCTGTATAGATTGAAATAAACAATTAATTTCCCCATAGGCGACAATGATAGCCTTTTTCGAGATACAGACTTTAGAAAGTTGATTTTTTAAACGAAACCTTGCTAGAATTAAAGAAAAGTTATTAGGACAGTATTTTTTGGTCCAAAAAATATAGGTTCGCGTTGCTTTTCTTAGCGTAATTTGTACTTATCTCCCATGCCTATCAATTTTGCACTTAAAAATACGTGTCTCATCCTAGCGTTTAAAAGACATCTCAGTTCCGTTAGGGCTAAGGAAAATAATTTATTTGGCCTTTGGTATAATGCAGAATGCACGAAGTCTCTAATAACAAAAAATAACGGGCGCACATATCAACCAATCAGGATTAGCTATACTCTTAATTCTGAATACCATGTTATGCTCATAAAATGGCTGCGCCCATAAAATCTAATGGTGTATTGTAACCTATACGGTATTTAATACTTTCTAGAATCATGCAATTCATAGTTCGTTAGATGCACAAATATATATGCCACACAAAAATCATCTTCAAAACGTTCTGGCATTACTCTCTGAATTTTCACAATTTTTTATCAGAGGTGACCCCAGTAAAAAAATGTGAAAAAAAAATTTCTGATTTTTTGAGTAAATGCGGTACTGCTAAAAAGGGCCTGAAGATAATGTCCACTTTCTCCAATGATTCTTTATATGTCATCAAGTACTGATTATATTGATACCAAAACCGATCCAATATGTAACTACTACGGTGAATTTTGAACAACAGTTTTAAATGAAACCATTTTCGTATAAAAGTACATTTTTGAAACAGACTATAGCATTTCAAAATATGAAAAATGTGTAAATATTTGTGTTTAAACATCGAAAACTATTCGTTAACTACAAAATGTCATGCCTATTCTAATTTTTATAGTCTGCCATTCGAGTGAACATTTCAATGTTCAATGGGGGTCATGTCTGTACATTTTCACTGAATTTGGTAATTTCGATAACAGCATTTGGATCGAGATTGTCATGTTTAAAAATCGATTTGTATATCCAAACTCTAGACGTGTACGTGCTTTTTTCAAACAAATCAGCAGAAGTTCAGAAAACGACATATTCTCTCCACAGTAAGTCAAAAGTCGAACCCACCCTTGTTTCTAAGGTAAAACGCAATACAAATATGAAACAGACTATAGCATAAAAACTAGTTAATCAATAATTCATTTGTCACTAAAAAATACGGTTTCACATCAAATATCAAGTAAAATTACTGTTTTTGACACTTTTTGAGCACTATGATAAAGAAATGTCGACGCTGTATAGATTGAAATAAACAATTAATTTCCCCATAGGCGACAATGATAGCCTTTTTCGAGATACAGACTTTAGAAAGTTGATTTTTTAAACGAAACCTTGCTAGAATTAAAGAAAAGTTATTAGGACAGTATTTTTTGGTCCAAAAAATATAGGTTCGCGTTGCTTTTCTTAGCGTAATTTGTACTTATCTCCCATGCCTATCAATTTTGCACTTAAAAATACGTGTCTCATCCTAGCGTTTAAAAGACATCTCAGTTCCGTTAGGGCTAAGGAAAATAATTTATTTGGCCTTTGGTATAATGCAGAATGCACGAAGTCTCTAATAACAAAAAATAACGGGCGCACATATCAACCAATCAGGATTAGCTATACTCTTAATTCTGAATACCATGTTATGCTCATAAAATGGCTGCGCCCATAAAATCTAATGGTGTATTGTAACCTATACGGTATTTAATACTTTCTAGAATCATGCAATTCATAGTTCGTTAGATGCACAAATATATATGCCACACAAAAATCATCTTCAAAACGTTCTGGCATTACTCTCTGAATTTTCACAATTTTTTATCAGAGGTGACCCCAGTAAAAAAATGTGAAAAAAAAATTTCTGATTTTTTGAGTAAATGCGGTACTGCTAAAAAGGGCCTGAAGATAATGTCCACTTTCTCCAATGATTCTTTATATGTCATCAAGTACTGATTATATTGATACCAAAACCGATCCAATATGTAACTACTACGGTGAATTTTGAACAACAGTTTTAAATGAAACCATTTTCGTATAAAAGTACATTTTTGAAACAGACTATAGCATTTCAAAATATGAAAAATGTGTAAATATTTGTGTTTAAACATCGAAAACTATTCGTTAACTACAAAATGTCATGCCTATTCTAATTTTTATAGTCTGCCATTCGAGTGAACATTTCAATGTTCAATGGGGGTCATGTCTGTACATTTTCACTGAATTTGGTAATTTCGATAACAGCATTTGGATCGAGATTGTCATGTTTAAAAATCGATTTGTATATCCAAACTCTAGACGTGTACGTGCTTTTTTCAAACAAATCAGCAGAAGTTCAGAAAACGACATATTCTCTCCACAGTAAGTCAAAAGTCGAACCCACCCTTGTTTCTAAGGTAAAACGCAATACAAATATGAAACAGACTATAGCATAAAAACTAGTTAATCAATAATTCATTTGTCACTAAAAAATACGGTTTCACATCAAATATCAAGTAAAATTACTGTTTTTGACACTTTTTGAGCACTATGATAAAGAAATGTCGACGCTGTATAGATTGAAATAAACAATTAATTTCCCCATAGGCGACAATGATAGCCTTTTTCGAGATACAGACTTTAGAAAGTTGATTTTTTAAACGAAACCTTGCTAGAATTAAAGAAAAGTTATTAGGACAGTATTTTTTGGTCCAAAAAATATAGGTTCGCGTTGCTTTTCTTAGCGTAATTTGTACTTATCTCCCATGCCTATCAATTTTGCACTTAAAAATACGTGTCTCATCCTAGCGTTTAAAAGACATCTCAGTTCCGTTAGGGCTAAGGAAAATAATTTATTTGGCCTTTGGTATAATGCAGAATGCACGAAGTCTCTAATAACAAAAAATAACGGGCGCACATATCAACCAATCAGGATTAGCTATACTCTTAATTCTGAATACCATGTTATGCTCATAAAATGGCTGCGCCCATAAAATCTAATGGTGTATTGTAACCTATACGGTATTTAATACTTTCTAGAATCATGCAATTCATAGTTCGTTAGATGCACAAATATATATGCCACACAAAAATCATCTTCAAAACGTTCTGGCATTACTCTCTGAATTTTCACAATTTTTTATCAGAGGTGACCCCAGTAAAAAAATGTGAAAAAAAAATTTCTGATTTTTTGAGTAAATGCGGTACTGCTAAAAAGGGCCTGAAGATAATGTCCACTTTCTCCAATGATTCTTTATATGTCATCAAGTACTGATTATATTGATACCAAAACCGATCCAATATGTAACTACTACGGTGAATTTTGAACAACAGTTTTAAATGAAACCATTTTCGTATAAAAGTACATTTTTGAAACAGACTATAGCATTTCAAAATATGAAAAATGTGTAAATATTTGTGTTTAAACATCGAAAACTATTCGTTAACTACAAAATGTCATGCCTATTCTAATTTTTATAGTCTGCCATTCGAGTGAACATTTCAATGTTCAATGGGGGTCATGTCTGTACATTTTCACTGAATTTGGTAATTTCGATAACAGCATTTGGATCGAGATTGTCATGTTTAAAAATCGATTTGTATATCCAAACTCTAGACGTGTACGTGCTTTTTTCAAACAAATCAGCAGAAGTTCAGAAAACGACATATTCTCTCCACAGTAAGTCAAAAGTCGAACCCACCCTTGTTTCTAAGGTAAAACGCAATACAAATATGAAACAGACTATAGCATAAAAACTAGTTAATCAATAATTCATTTGTCACTAAAAAATACGGTTTCACATCAAATATCAAGTAAAATTACTGTTTTTGACACTTTTTGAGCACTATGATAAAGAAATGTCGACGCTGTATAGATTGAAATAAACAATTAATTTCCCCATAGGCGACAATGATAGCCTTTTTCGAGATACAGACTTTAGAAAGTTGATTTTTTAAACGAAACCTTGCTAGAATTAAAGAAAAGTTATTAGGACAGTATTTTTTGGTCCAAAAAATATAGGTTCGCGTTGCTTTTCTTAGCGTAATTTGTACTTATCTCCCATGCCTATCAATTTTGCACTTAAAAATACGTGTCTCATCCTAGCGTTTAAAAGACATCTCAGTTCCGTTAGGGCTAAGGAAAATAATTTATTTGGCCTTTGGTATAATGCAGAATGCACGAAGTCTCTAATAACAAAAAATAACGGGCGCACATATCAACCAATCAGGATTAGCTATACTCTTAATTCTGAATACCATGTTATGCTCATAAAATGGCTGCGCCCATAAAATCTAATGGTGTATTGTAACCTATAGTATTACTCCCAAGACGGAGTAATGCCACGGTTTCGTCCAGATGCACAATTATTGCAAATTTGTAAATCATCGGTACATGTAAATTTCCAAAACTAAAAACATGACCGAAATTTGAAACTTAATTGCAATTTAGATATTTTTTTATCTTTTTTTAAGGGATGGTTGTTCAACACTATATGGTTATATTTCACAAGTGAAAAGCCAGATGCAGCATCTGAAACAAACAGACAAGATATATTTCTCTTGAAATGTACCAGTACATCTATACATTAAACTTATAATACATATAAAATCAACCCGCCATATAAAGATCGCCAATTGGAACAATAAAAACCGACCTTATTAGAGAGGTGAACTTCGAATTAAGGATCAAAATGCATAATTATGTATTACTACACTAGTAATCAGATTTTAGTCTTAAACGGTCAGCAATCAGCAATTTGATCTGATCAACATCAGAAAGTTTGAACCTATAAACGTTAAGACTAGTGAAGAGTTATAGCTAATTTTCAGATATTTTCTTATTGGAAATTCACTATCCTTCAGATATGGCTTGCGGTCAATCCAGCACTGTTCATTAGCTGTTCAGACAATTCAGTGTGTTGTTTTGTACAATTAAAAAAAACCAACTAAATGAACAGTCTGAACATAAACTGAACAGATCTTATTTGACTGCAAGCGAATTGTCTGAATAGTACTGTTTTCCCCAGTGGATAAATCTGACAATTGACTGAAAAAGAGTAAATCGTTTATCATTCAGTCTTTTAAGAGCTGTATAGATAAAAATTAACTCATAAAAAGAAATCTTAAGAGAAAAATTCCTCGTAAGTCAAGAACATTTCAGTATTTATCGTACGATGTTTTGTGAAAAGAGCCCCAGGCTTGTAATTACCTTTTAAGTTTAAAATCGGTTCACTGGCGACAGGAGAATTGTGACCAGTCAAGACAGATTTTCACTTTAAGGAGGTGATCTTACCTTTATAACAATTTGACTTTTAGATTTATTTCATTGATAATATAAATCCCCAATAGTCATGACATATATGATCATTGCATGATATTTCCTCAATTAAACATTCTGGCATGATACCTCTTTGATATTCATATTTTTGAAATGTACTGTAATGAAAATTATTATACTAAAAATAGATGCTTATGTTTTTTCGTGCCTGGTGCCCGTTTGTGGTGTTATTTTGTTCATCAAAATAAGATACTTACGCTTGTATTTCAACTATAAGGTTTATAGAACCCCTGATAAGAAGAATATTTTCGCAAAGTCAATGCAGTGCATAAAATCACTTCAGGGTCATGTGACTTTTTAACGATTACGGGGTCAATGCTACTCCTGACACACTGTGTTACATTTTAAGTATTACAGTACAGTGTGAATACTTATGTACTCGTATGAAAATTAATTAACCAAAGGATATAAAGATATTAAATTGTATACAAATAAAGTATCCTTACGAAGAATGGGTGTTTCTTTACTCTCTTTGGGTACTTGTGTGTTTGCTACTCAATATGTTTGGCACTCTGGTATTTCAATATTAAGTTTATAACACCACTCACACACTAATTTTTTAAATACTCATATTGTGCATTTAATTGCTTCTGTATCATAGAATTCGTATGACCACCCTTTGTTGAATGGCACTACGAGTGCAAGTCCGCAAGGTCGCATGCCTTTTAACATGTTTGACCAGTACTTTAGCTAGATATTATTTTGAATTGAGGCTTCAAGAATTTTATGACAACGGAAAGATATTATAGATTTTCAATTGATATACTGTCCGCCAGATGCGTAGATATTTCGTATCTGAAATTTTGGTGTCCATTTATGTTATTGAGGGCTTTTATAGGTAGCACGGTAGTATTTGCATTCCAGAATTTAGGTTGCTCTTTTGTGTACCCTACTTAAGTCAATGTATCTGAACATTATGATTGGACAAAAAATACAGTATCAACTGAACATACTTTCCCAAACTGAGGGATGAATCAGGTGTAGAAAAATATGAAATAATTTTACATACAGATGAAAATGAATTTTTGAGAATTTTTTTAAATTTTGTATTCACTGCACGATAAAAGACCTAAAAGCACTAGTGGCCTTAGGTTCTTAAAGATAGCAAAAAAAGTAAACGGTCATGATACATATTCAAATTCATTTCTGAATAGTAAAATGAAAGTACTTCAGTTAACTGTGAATGTAGAATTTTTAGCAGTGTTAGAATGTGGTGAAAATTCTAAAAAGGCTATCATTATCCCTTATGGGCCAGGAAATACTACCGTGCCACCTTAAGGGGGATATACATGTTTACACTAAATCAATGAAGGATTTTTTTATCCCTATGCAATTTGTAAGTTTATCAATAAAAAGTTGATTAAGGGCAACTATGATAAAAACAGCCCTTAAATTCCACCCCTGGGAGTGAAAATTGCTGATTCAGCAAATTTTGCCTGATCTGTGGGTAATAAAATAAAAATTTACCTAGAAAGTAGAACTTCATTATTTTTATGTAACTTGCAATACATTTTTAATTATAAATGCTCGCTTTAACTTTTCGCAGTGTCTGACACATGTGCAACCACTGGAATTTGAGACGCGACATATTTTATTTGCCTGTACATCCTATTATTTTCAACAAAATAAATAAATTGCATAATTTCTTATTTTTTTCCACACAAGTACAGCTTTACTAGTTTTCTTTAGGTTTAATTTGTAGTTCTGTGGTAACATGACACCAGTTTGAGCTTTTTTTGGACCCAGCAAGTGGTTAAGGGGTCCTTACTTATTCATTTAGCCCTCATATTTGGCTGAAATAGGGATAGTAATAGGGGTTTCTTTACACTGACAAGACATTTTTTTTTGACAAAGAATGTAATTATGACTGTTTATCAGCAAGATTAAATAGTTTATTCATTTTCCATGCAAATGTCATTAATTGTTTTGATTTTCTGACAATGAAAAGCACAATAAAGGTAAAATGATTATGTAAGGGGACATAATTTAACTTAATGCATACAGGAGAAATAGACAAACAGTCAACTTAGAGATATATTCTAGTGCATATATTGTCAAAAAGATTTTAGAATAATAGTTAACTGCCATCTAAAGAATCTTGTTGTGTTGCCTTCATAATCTGGAAATGCTTAAAGTAAATGTAAGGCATGCTGTAAAATGTGGAATGGACTTTAATATCATTTTTCATGATTTGGTGCTTAAACTGTTTCTTTCAGTCAGATTAACTATAAATAGAGTTGGCAATCCAATAATTCCTCCTGAATCACCATGTTTGACTTCTGTGTTGATTTGAAACATCATATATTTGGAGTTTGTTCACTCCTTAAGTAAAAATGGTAAGATGATAAAAAAGTGAAAATCTGCCAGCTGGGGTAGGGGTGTAATCTTTCTTTTTTTTTATAAGAAATAAGTGCAGACTTGTATTCTTTATTGTAATATGTTACATAGTAAGAAGGCTATGCATCATGGGTGTCATGACTGATTTCAAGTTTGAAATGTCTTGGTTAAGGTAGCACGGTAGTATTTGCATTCCAGAATTTAGGTTGCTCTTTTGTGTACCCTACTTAAGTCAATGTATCTGAACATTATGATTGGACAAAAAATACAGTATCAACTGAACATACTTTCCCAAACTGAGGGATGAATCAGGTGTAGAAAAATATGAAATAATTTTACATACAGATGAAAATGAATGTTTGAGAATTTTTTTAAATTTTGTATTCACTGCACGATAAAAGACCTAAAAGCACTAGTGGCCTTAGGTTCTTAAAGATAGCAAAAAAAGTAAACGGTCATGATACATATTCAAATTCATTTCTGAATAGTAAAATGAAAGTACTTCAGTTAACTGTGAATGTAGAATTTTTAGCAGTGTTAGAATGTGGTGAAAATTCTAAAAAGGCTATCATTATCCCTTATGGGCCAGGAAATACTACCGTGCCACCTATATTATTAATCGTTGTATTTCCAATTTTTCGTTATGGGAACATATTTAAGCATATATCCTATTATTTAAAGTGATACTCTTTAACCTTAGAACGTTTCAAATGTATGAAGGATTTATCGAGAGATAAGAAGACAGGTGAAGTTCCAGGGTTCAGAAAATCTGTATAAAATTTTCATAATATAAAGACACTTGATCTTAAAATAAGACATTAAACAAGACACCCATTTGACAGGTAAGCATATGTATCTGATCTTCAAACTATATTACTGTTGGTTTCAAAGCAAATATTACACAATGACATAAAACGAGTTTAAACTGAATATATCTTTGATTTTAGAATACTTATTTGAAAAAATATAGTAAAAACGAATCTAAATGTTTGCTTGTGATTGCTTGAGAATATGTGTGCGCAGGCTTTGCATATATGTGGTGTTAGCCCTGTATAAACACAGGTTATCCGATGAAGAACGTCTGTCGTAAAGTTGTCACATATTTAAACGTGAATAGTTATGAATTCTAGATTTAATGGAGAGTAGTATGATGGGTATCTGTAATTTATACATTGTATTACACAGAGCATGAACATTATGAACAACTTTTAGCTCTGGCTTTTTAAGAAATAAGTTTTTTGTCTAATAAATTGCAGATACCAATCATACTACTTTTTATTAAATCTAGAGTGCATATCATTTTGAAATCTGTTATAAGTAAGAAGCCAAAAGGAATATTGAGCAGTTTGAATTGATTAAAAAGCATGTTTGTCATAAACGTAGGTCGTTCCACATTGAAACGAAATAAAAACCTAGAACGTGACCTTTTTTCAATTTTTTTGTTTATCTGCTATTTCATGCATTAAAATGTTGTTCACCAATTGGTTTTTACTTAGTACTTTGAAACAGGTATTTGTGTGAGCCAAAATTTGTTCCTGTGAAAAAAGTTCCAGTGGAACTAATATCACAGGAAATATGTTCTGGGAGAACTTTTTTCACAGATGATTTCTATATAATTTGTTCCATCTCTATAAAATAAGTTCCACACTTTACCTGGTGAAATAAGTACCGGGTTGGTGAAATATTTTCCTTACCTGGTGAAATAAGTTCCGGGTTTATGAGATTTGTTCCTTATCTGGTGAAATAAGCTCTTGGTTTGTGAGATTTGTTCCTCACCAAATTTCACGCCGGAACAATTTTTTTGTTACATTTGTAATGCATAACTGACTTGTTTGAGTTATCTTTATTCCTAATGTACTTCAATTTAACGGGACAATTGTCACTTGAAAGGTAACAATGTAATGATTTAAATATTATAAATTATATATCTTATCATCAAGATTTGCTTAATAGCTGTTTTACTTATCATATTGGTGTATTTGTTCATCTTGAAGGATGAAAGAGCTACTGGTTGCTGCATTACTGGCATCTTTGTCAAATGTAAACGCTGAAAATCAAGGTGTTTACATAACACAGAAATGGCCTGGTGGATTTCATGGTTACTTCATCTTAAGACCAGACCATACACTGCATGGATGGAATGCCACGCTTACTCTAAGCGAAGGAGTCGACAAATTAACTGTACGTTGAAATTTCAAATCAAAATTAAAGAAAAACATATATGACATATAAAAAAAAACAATCAAAATCGCCTGTTAATGTAAGTGATAATAAACCTTAGACAGTGTTCACTGTTCTTTTTATATCCCTTTATAAATCATTTTAAACATTTTATAATTGTGACTTCCCAAACATTTATCCTATTCGTTCTTGGGCTTTGATGCCGCATGAATAGTTTGGCTGACCACCAACAGTAACAAGTGAGATATGCATCATGACCTATAAACCCGTCAAAACACTGTACATAAGACAGACGTAAATGTTTACAGCCATCATGTGTCAAAGCCACCCAAAGCCAAGTGTACATTGTATAGCTGTAGTGAAAACATCATAAAACCCAGGCAGATATGACAGAACTAGACAGAGCATCATATTTATAAGCGGTATGTTATAACATCAACTGAACAATACAGGACTAGTATACAAAGAAGAGAAATCTTGGTCGTTACAATCATCAAAATTTTTGTTTAAATTAGGAAAATTAGAAAATAAAGGTATATTTCCTTAGAACGATTTGTCCTGACATATGCACATATAGATTGATGCATACAGTGGTTATTTAGAAACTAAACATCCTATTGAAAACCAATATCTCCAGTAGACAGAAACTTTTAAACCATATCAAATTTTGAATGATTACTTAGAAATCAGAACACTATTGACTAATTCGTATACTTTTTACATAATAATAAAAATTTGGTAAAATAGGGAAAACGAATGGACAGGAAAAATTCAATACATATTATATTTAGAATACTTGAGTTTACTCTTCCATTTGTTTGTTCTTATGTTTTTTTTTGTGTTTTTCTGTCCAGTTCCTGTATAGTTCCTGACCATCCTTTCAGTTAAAATTGAAAGCTTCACTTTCTATCTGAAACTGTTATCAATTATTTAAAGGAGGGGCCTTATAAGATATATATATATCTGCTTATATTTATAGCAATATGCATACAGAACCTTCTCAAAATATAAAGGAAAAAGCATCTTCCAAAGTTCACTTTCAGATATTGTTGGTATAATGTCACTCAATAACCTACAATTCACAGAATGGTTGCCTCTCATATATCCCATTTAACTTGAAATTAATGTGATGATTTCAATTTTTCAATATGTCAACTTCCACTTCTCGAAACTAAAATAAATACCTTCTGCCCTCATTTGGCGTTTACATATCACAATTAATACGTCACGCTCGTGTATGTTCACATAAATGGAACCTCATAATGACATTAACAGGGATATGCTCCTTACACAAACTGCTGAAGACGAACGACTGAAATCGACACACCCATAAGTTTAACGGTCAACATCACGAATAGGTTGATCGATAAATGATGTGTCTGTGTCTCAACTCACTAGCGACATGTTTCGCGGTCTTTTTATTATGTACTAGAAGAGTCTTTTCATTATGTACTAGAAGAGTCGTCTGATCTGTTTCGCGGTCTTTTTATTATGTACTAGAAGAGTCGTCTGATCTGTACCGATTGTGTCCTATCCTCGACTATGACATTTTGATTAATTGTGGATTCGCGTGGCTGTTAATGCATCCATAGCAGGAGATGCTTACCATTTTCTACATAAGGAAATGGCTATATCAAGTCAGGAATATGACAGTTGTTTTCCAGTGGTTTGGTGTGTTTGAACTTTAGATTTTGCCATTTGATAAGGGACTTTCCGTTTTGAATTTTCCTTGGAGTTCGGTGTTTTTGTTATTTTACTTTTTACACTTTCAGCATAGCCGGTCTCGTTCCTTTTTTGTGTTCATGCGATTCTCTCAAATTTTTATTTTGTTAACATCACAAAATTACTGCTGCCTAAATTTAAGAACTTATGGGGGAAACTGTTGCTTTTGACTTTTGAAAATAAAGTTATGAAATAATTTTAAAATCCAGAAGTCGAATAAGAATAGACACCACCATGACCAAAAGAAAATCGTTGAAAAACAAACAACAGTCCCCTAAAGATAAGAAAGCACGAACCTCACCAAAAACCGTTGTTGAACTCTGGAGCTTCTCATATAAAAGTTGCAAATCAAAATATTAAGCAGAAAAGTAATGAGGAGGCACAAAAACCATTATTAGGCCTCTAAAATTATAAATAAGTAAATTTCTTCAGTCCTCTCAAAAATATGTTTAGTTTTACTGGTTAGGATGATAATATTATCTCTTGACACATATGTGCAAAAAATAAATGAGTGGTGTCACTAGTATGTCATTTTTGACTCATGAGATTTCAAAGTGAATCTGTAATGTTAGTTTGTACAGTTTTGCATTTAATACAAGGCTTTTAAAACGGCCCTTGTGTAAATAAATATTCAAGATAAAATTCAAATATTGAAAAGGTGTTACAATACTTTTTGAATTTCGAATTCAAGGGGCAAAAACATGGTCTCAATATACCTTCATTTTGTGTGTGAAAGATCTTTGTGTTACGTGCATATGAAAGCAAAATTCCAAACAAAGATATGCACCAATATTAACGCCACTACAAAGTTCGAACTCTTTTAGGGTCCTTAATGCTCCTAATCAATCTGAAAGTGATGCATAGAATTTCAATAAAAGCGATTCGTACTTTATTTGGCTCTTAACTGTCTTTATTCGAGGGTCACTGATGAGTATTTTATAGACGAAATGCGTGTCTGACGTATAAAATTATAAGCCTTGTATCTTTGAAGAGCTTTTTTGGGATAATGTGTGCTAAGGTTTTTTGTTTGTTTATTTCATTTAATGAATAAAATTAATGTAAAACCCACTGAAAAGCACCAAAAAATGAAATCCATGCAAAGTTTACCAAATATAAGCTGATTATTTTATACAAACAAATCTAGTGGTTGTCGTTGGTTCATATCTGTAATATTAGTTTTTTGTAAATAATGAAAACAACACGATATAAATTTCATGCGTCCGAAGCGCCTTTCTTGTTGTAAATTGATTTGTTATAAACTAGGCCGTTAGTTTTCTCGCTTGAATTGTTTCACATTTTTCATGTCGTGGCCTTTTATAGCCGACTGTACGGTATGTTTTTTCTCATTGTTATAGGCCGTAAGATGGCCTATAATTGCTTACTACTACCACTTCATTTTAACTTTTGAGGCTATCAGATCACAAATCCTCATTTTTGTACTAATATATTTTATAGATTTGGGCAGCTGATATTGTGTCATCAAGTGCTGGCAATACGTTTGTAATTAAGAACAAAGGGTTTTCTGCTGATGTAGCTAAAAACGATGAAATCAAAATAGAATTTCAAGGTGACAAACGCGGAATGACAAATCCTCCTTCAGGAACAATTGTTGTCGGAGGAGCAGGAGCATTGGGAAGTGGCGGAACTAACACAGGAGGCGGAGGTCAAACCGGTACTGGAACAGGAAGTGGATCTAATATAGGTGGTGGACCTAGTGTACCTCCGTACACAGGTCAAGGTGTGTAGAAACACTCCCTTTGATAGTAAAATAATAAAAATGTAAAAAACTTGTGATAAAACTGTATTAGTAATTATTATTATTGTGTATATTCTAACTAATTTGACTCGTTCAGAAAGAGTCACATGTTCAACTATATTTTCAAAGGTAGACAGATAGAAAAGTGATATTGCACGGTTATTTTTAGAAAAGTGATATTGCACGGTTATTTTTTTAGAATATCTGACACGATAGAAACAACCAATCTAAAGAATTGGTGCTCTTCTTCTGGCTTGTATATATTGACAATAATAATATAAAAATTGTAGCCTTTGTATGAGGTCGATACGAGGATACATCGACATAAAGAAGTATATCGACCTCGGACTTCGCCGTCAGTCAATATACTTCTTTCAGGTCGATATACACTCGTATCAGCCTTTGTATGGTGTCGATACGAGGATATATCGACCTAAAGAAGTATATAGGCCCGGACTTTGTCCTCAGTCAATATACTTCTTTCAATGTATAATGTACTACGAAGTAATTTACCCAAAAAAAATCCGAGAAAATTTGCACGTTTAATCGTATTTTTACCGTCCATTGTTCTGCTTGAACTATTCTAAATGAATATTTTATAGCATACATTTCTGACCTTTTTTATCAGGTGGATCACAGATGAAACATGATTATTCTAAAGCTATGACACTATCTATTCTGTTCTTTGATGCACAAAGGTCTGGTCGACTTTCTGGCACAAACAATCCTATTCCATGGCGTGGGGACTCAGCTTTGGGAGACAATGGTGACGGACACGACCTCTCAGGAGGATGGTATGACGGTAGGTTTACAATGTATATGATGACAACGCAGACATAAGATCAAATAATGTTTTGAAATGCATAAACTCTCAAAACTTTTTTATAAACCTTTTAAGAGAGATTTCAAAAGTACAAGTAATGGTGAAATGAAAATTTTTTTCTCGCCTGTTTTCCGTGGATAAAAGTGTGAGTGTAATACATGGGTACTTCGTATGTTCTTCTTATCTTCTACGGCCGGAAATTTGAAATGCATTAACGGGAGAGATTCACTTAAACTTTTTTAATCTCGCCACATGTTGAGTCTGTACCAAGTCAAGCTATCTAGACCATGAATTGTTCTTCGTCTTTAGTATGTCTTTTATTGTTTGGAGGAGTCGGGTGTTAGTGGTTAATGTGATCTGTTGTACTGTTCAGTATTTTTGGTGATTCCTGATTTCCTATTTATGCATTATATTTACGTTTTGTTTGCTAGAAAAAATAACTGTATGAACACAAGTAAATATCAATTTCATTAAAAAAAAAGGAAAATGAAAACAAAAGTATGTGGAAATGACACTAGCTAATGCCCCAATTGTATCTACTGGAGAAATCTGAATAATAGACTTAGTCTATTGTTCGATGGTGAGCAGAGATTAACAACAACACCGTATCAATAAAGTTATCGTTCTTTACAGCTAGATACCCTATTTAAAAAGTTATCTTTCCTTACAGCCACACACCGTGTCAATAAAGTTATCTTTCATTACAACCAGACACCGTGTCAATGAAGTTCATTTTCATTACAGCCGAACACCGTATCAATACAGTTTTCTTTCATTATAGCTGGAGACCATGTTAAATTCAATTTTCCAATGTCTTACTCTGCGCATGTTTTGGGATGGGGACTACAGAAGTTTAAAGATGCATATGAAAGAGCTGGACAGCTTGACATGATGTATGACATGTTAAAATGGCCACTTGACTACTTCTTGAAATGTTGGGAACCTAACAAGCAGACATATTGGGTTCAGGTAAATTAAATGCTATACGTATCACGTAGCACATGCAATGCAGTTTCAAGACAAGTGATTACACTGTACACTGATCTTATAGATATACGTCAACAAATGAAGATGTTCATTCTGGTACACATCTGGAACTCATTTTACTTCTAGCAATGTTATGCCCTTTTGCATAATGCGTCGGATCTTTATTTTATCTAAATATTTACAAAGAAAACATTATTAGTATCCTAAGTACCTTTCCTAGTTCATGCTAGTTCATGTACAGTACACGTTTGATTTGGGCGTTGGTTGTCATCAACAAAGAAATCGTTATGACAATGATTATGAAGTTTTACATCACAAGAATAGTATTTTAGAATTTCTATTTATTCCAGATCCTTCTTTAGATATTTTTGTTCCTAAAGGTCTTATACTCCGTGCGTTCATGAATAGCTTGGAAATCTTTCAAACTGAGCAAATGCAAATAATTTTCTGGGCAGTTTGATTTTTTATTATATACTAGTTTAAATGTGGTTTATTCATGGTTTAAATGTTTGTTTGTTTGCTTGTTCGATTGTTTGTGTTTATATTTGTATATTTGTTTGCTTGTTGTTTGCTTGTTTTTGCGTTGAATTGTTATTTATTTTGTTTTTTGTTTTTGTTGTTGCTGGTTTTTTTAGTTTTGGTCTTCTATTATTTTTTAACCCTTCTTATTGTTATTTATAACACTTCCAAGGCAAAGGGGGTTACCGCCGGTTTTTTGTGCGATTCGTGTTGCTCGGTCTTATGTTTTCTATGTTGTGTTTAATAAACTGTTGTTTGTCAATTAGAGTTTTTTTTTTAACTTTTCGACTTGTATGAACTTTGGTATCTTCAGCCTTACTTTTATATATACTAGGTTGGGGATGGTCACGCTGATCATGGATTTTGGGGAAGACCAGAGGACATGCACATGGGCAGACCAGCATTCAAAATAACACCAGGGAATCCAGGAAGTGACGTAGCTGGTAACACTGCATCAGCATTTGCTATTGGAGCAATTGTTTGGAAAGACAAAGGTCAGTTTAAATTTTTAAATTATAAGGTCGGCGTTGTTGATTGGAAATTATAAAAACAATTTTAGAACTGCATTTAATATTAGATATGCTTCTACTAAAACATATTATTTGTTTTTATTTTGTCATTTCTTCGTGGAGAAATGTTAAGATCAAATAAGTAAATTATCATGTTTCTTGTTAAATTTTCAAGTAGTCAAAAACGAAAAAAAAAAACACACACACACAAGCAAATTTTCCACCGCAAAAGAAAGAACAATAAAATTGAGAATGGAAATGGGGAATATGTCAAAGAGACAACAACCCGACCAAAGAGCAGACAACAGCCGAAGGCCACCAATGGGTCTTCAACGCAGCGAGAAAATCCCGCACCCGGAGGTGTTCCTCAGCTGGCCCCTAAATATAATTGTGTACTAGTACAGTGAAAATGGACGTCACACTAAACTCCAAAACATATAAATGAACTAAAATTAAAAAAAACAAACTTTGAAAAGTTATTGAATCAGTAAGTTTTATTTCGTATTCAATAGAAATCAATAAATTTTAAGCAGGGTTCATGGATAAGTGCCTAAATTTACTCAGAGGATGCCTTTGAAAGTATCTTAATGGATTTTTTTTTTCAAGAATTAAGTGAATAAGAATAAATCATATCTTTGATCATAGTATCTCTGTTTCATTAATTCACAAGATTCTCTGTGATGTTCTGTTGATAAATTGGCCAATATCACACCTCCTTCTGTTTGTGTAATGTCATTGTAATAGAAATAATAAAGAGAGGCGAAATATACAAAGGGACGTTCAAACTTATAAGTAGAAAATAAACTGACAATGCCAAGGATAAAAAAGAAAAAGATCAACAGACAAACAACAGTACACAAAACACAACATAGAAAACTAAAGACTGAGTAACACGAACCCCACCAAAAACTGGGGGTGATCTCAGGTGCTCCGGAAGGATAAGCAGATCCTGCTCCAGATGTGGCATGTTTGCCAATAAGATAACTTTCCACCAGTGACCAAATAAATTTAGCAGCTACATGTCACCTATGAGCAAAGGTCGTGTTCTAAACATTAATAAGCTTTATTGACGATTATTGATTCGGTGAAAATAGTCTTGATTTTCCAATGTCTATATTCAATGCCCTCATGAACACGACAAAATCTTAAGAATTCTCACTTTATAAAACAAAATTAACCATTTCTTAACGGGTAATATTATCAGATGCTGGTTATGCCGGAAGGTTGCTGGATGCTGCTAAATCTATTTACCAATTCGCTAAATCCCATCCGGGAATATACTCAAACAGTGTACCACAGGCAAAGGACTTTTATGGGTAATCTTCTTTTCATCAAACAAATAGTAGCAGTACAATTTGCTCTGGAAGTGAAATATATATAACGAGACATGTCTAGCCTGTTTGTAATTCCAAAACAATAATGTAAAAATGAAATTTAAATGCACTCCAAGATGTGAAATATACAATTGTTTCAAAGTCTGTTACCCCTGACTTGAGGGGGAGGGTACAAATAATGTATGTGGAAATGATACGTACCGATATTAATATAACTGCCAAACAAATATCAATAAGTTCCCTTACTTGATACCTCACATTTTTTGTAAATTGTTGATTCCGCAATCGGCGCCACCGGAAACAGCAAGAGTTCGTCAAGACGGATAAAAAATATACTGAATATTCAGAATTTTCCAAAACAGGCCGCCATAGTAAAGCCAAAGTCGCCGAAAGTGGTGTTACAAGCTGTTATTACTAAAAAAAAAAACACAAAAAACAAAACAGCAAACATATTATATATAAAATTTACTTCCATTCTTTACTTTACTCGTCTTTATTATGTTTTGGAACTTGCTGATCAAATTCTGTTTCTTCTTGCTGTGTCAAATAATTTTAGAGTTAGTGTTATCAAACGTTAATTCTAGGTCAAACGGATGGAAAGACGAGATGTGTGAAGCAGCAGCAGAACTGTTTAAGGCAACCGGTGATCAACAGTACCTTAATGACGCTAAACAATGGTTTAGCGGCGGTACCGCATGGGGTTATTCTTGGGACGACAAAACTGTAGGATGCCAGGTACGACACATCTTGAAATTATTTCAAGAGCAAAAAGGCAACACCGCGGAATGATTGAATATTTATTATTTAGAATTGCGTATGTTCTATCGAGAACATTTTGATTAACAAGTCTTGAATGTTTAGACATTTGCAAACATATTCTTATATCAGTAATTAAGTTTAATTCTAGGTCAATATCAAAATTGAGCTAAAATTTGCAACACTTATTTCAAATTATTTAGTAATGGAGATACCGTTATAACTAAATGGTTAATAGCGACGGAATACGTCAAAACATCAGAGTTATATATATGCAAATTAAACTGGTCCTATACTAGTTTCTGTCGAGTTATAAAACAACTATCTATCTACATGTAAATGTGCCCTGATCTTGTCAAATTGTTGAATTCAATTTTGCACTCTTACAACAAATGTATATAGAATGAATTTGTTTTGCAAATTATGGCAACATTCGTTTTTTCATACTACCAAACACTGGTGTTTGTCTTCCAAATGAGCTTACGGTCTTGAACTTGTGCTGTAGTATAAGGTTTTGATTCGTGTTGGAGACGATCTGCAGGTGAAAAATATCAATACAAAAGCGTTTCGTTTACTTAACTAACAGTCAACTTAAGATAAATCAATGAGATGTGGTGATGATTGCCAGTGACACAACTATCAGCCAGAGTCCAAATGACGAGGATGTACGCCACTATAGGCCATTTTACTGCCTGCAACAACGAATGATCGGGGCACATTCCGATATTTGTTAGATAACTTAAGTCAATTTTAATCTAAACAGTAATACCATGAGACTGATAATACATCGTACCTGCCTACAAATTAATAACCGTATAAATTTCTTTCTGTTACAGCTTTTGTTGTGGGAGGCAACTCAGGATGGCCAATACAAAGCTCCGGTGGAAGCTTTTGTTAATTCCTATAAACCAGGCGGCGGTGTTCCTTATACTCCATGTGGACTTGTATATCGGGATAAGTGGGGATCTAACAGATATGCAGGTAAATGCATTCTTTACTCAAAGATTCCTTGATAGATGTGGCCGATATAATTATGCGTACTTGTGTAGGGGTTATACTATGGACGCCAATTTCCTTTCTACATAAAAAAGTAGGGTATACTACATGTTGACCTTTGTGAGAAAAAACAACGAGCAAGAGGATCAGTCTGACATACTGGCGTTTTCTTCCCAACTCTATATTCTAAAATAAAAATAGAATTATTCATATATACTCCGTATGTAACATATTTAGTTTGAACTTTCAGTCGACCGAAAGATGATAAACTTGTTGTGTGTCTAATATAGTTCTCCTGATTCACCCACGTTTCTTAATTTGTTTTGGTGGATGTTATTGGTTTTCATTTTTTAATACTTTTGGATCTATAATATTTGGTTTCAAGCAACATTTTGTTTTCGAAATGTGCATATTGTGCGTCAAATTGAGTTCTATATCTGTAATTTTCTAAATTTAAAGCCAACTACAGTTATTTAGAAGTGTGTACATTCACTGATACAAAGGAACCCTATAAATATAGTCTGTGTAAAATAATGTTTTAGCAAGATGTTCTGCTCTGTCACTGATAAATTTGTTGTCATTTCAATAGGAAATGCTGCATTTATTGCTGTGATGGCGGCTGCTGATGGAATAGGTGGCGCTGATTACCTAAAATGGGCCATGACACAAATAAATTATATCCTTGGAGATAACAATCGTCACATCAGTTATGAAATAGGTTTTGGTGGCAATTTCCCTCATAAGCCGCATCACAGAGGAGCGTAAGTGTTTCTTAACCGTTAAGTGTTAATGAATGGAAAACATAGTTAAAAAATATATTTCGTTCAGTGTAAAACTCAGAAAAGAAGCTAGCATTCTAAGTCTTCTGGATCCTTTTCTAGATGACGTACGTCTTTTCAACTATAAATATTAGGAGATATGAGGAATACGTCATCTAAATGGTGAAAAACCAGAAGTTATCTAGGGGTCATCTTATTAAAACGGTCTTCAACAAAAGGCGTTTTTCTACTATAATATGTCAAGGTCTAAATCGTTCCGAATCTATTAAGTGGTTAATAAATTCAACAGAGACTATTTATTCTAAAGCACTATAAATCTGTTTTTATAGATCCTGTAAACCTGGATGGTGTGCTCCTGAGTGGCAGAATAGTCCCAATCAGCTAAATGGTGCTCTTGTTGGAGGACCTGGACAGAATGATGACTATTCTGATAATCGTGGAGATTACGTCAAAAACGAAGTGGCATGTGATTATAATGCAGGATTTCAAGGAGCATGCGCAGGTATATCATATTTCCTTTATAACAATTTTTTAAAGTTTTGTTTTTATTCCACGTGCAGCTAGAATCTTCTTTTAGACCAATATATAGTGGAATGATGCATTTTAAGCTAATTTGCTTCACAATTGTACTAACACTGGAAATAAAGAGAAAACGCAATATACAAATAAACCGGGATCCAAGGAAGTGCATTATACAAATAAAATTTGAATAACATGACATTGGTTAGCTTAACTTTGTAACAACTATTTAAAAAACATTCAGCATCTCGAAGTGTGCTTAGATCGAGTTTATATGATAAATGTAATAATACTATCCTTCCTTTCATAATTTAACATAAATCAACATAAATACGTAATAAGTATTTTTATTAAACATTTATATATATATTGTACATGAATGAAAGAAGACATGAGGTATACACGAACGATCATGAATCCAATGACACACACATATAAACACAATGATAACCATATACACACAAACACTTTTTAAGGTCAAAAAATAGTGTTTGATGATATGCAATAGAATAGAGAATGGAAACAGAAGATGTGCCAAAGATACAATAACCCGACTAAAGAGAAGAAAACAGCCCAAGGCCAACAATGGGTCTTCAACACAGCGAGAAAACCCCGCACCCGTAGGCCGGCTTAACTGACCCCTAAACAAAAATGTATACTAGTTTCGCAAAATGGACGCAAAACAAAACTCCGAATAATACAAATGAACTAAAAAAAAAAAAAAAACACACACACACAAGACTAACAAATTCTAGAGGTTACTGACTTGGGACAAGCGCTAAAATGCGGCGGGGTTAAATATGTTTTGTGAGATCTCAACCCTCATGTCTGAATTATTTAGAAAACAAATCTGTATATCAAGTTTACATCACCCTGGTTCAAGGCAAGTTTTCAATCTGCTATCAACACCAAATATTTATCAATTTGTTATTGACCCAGCAAACTATACACTTTAAAGGTATGTTTAAGGACTCTTTTGTATTAAAATGATTCATGCAAATATATGACTTTAAAGTACTGATGAAACTTATACTTGTTTTCTATATCTCATTACATTTTTTCTTATTTCAGGTCTTTACCATTTTGCTATCAACAATCAACTGCCACCATCTCCACCATCTAAATGTTAATTTTATGTACAAATAAATATATTCAAGCCTATTTTCATGTATCATTTCTTGATAATAAATTAAACCGTTCAATGTACATGATGGACTAAATTGTGTCCATTAATTCTCTTTTATTGTGTAAGTGTATTGAGTAGCAAACAATTGCATTAGGCCTATATTTCATTTTCTAATATTTAGTCAAAGTTCAATTAAGTTTTGCTACAAGAATGGAGGTCATGAAATTCAAAGTTACATGGTGCAAAATGCCATATCCAAAGAACATATTTTATTATGTGCCGTTTACTTTGTTTTTAACTCAATATTAAAAATATACATCATGTCGGGGCCTTTTATAGCTGACTATGCGATATGAGTTTTGCTCATTGTTGAAGGCCGTACTTGGGTTACCTATTAATAGTTGTTAACTTCTATGTCATTTGGTCTCTGGTGGAGAGTTGTCTCATTGGCATCTTCTTATTTTTATACTTTAATTGTTAATATCAATAAACAATTAAACAGTATCATTATGTTCCGTATATGCACTCTCTGGAGAATATAAATAAAAAAAAGAAGATGTAGTATGAATCTCAATGAGACAACTCTCCACCAGAGACGAAATGACATAGAAGCTAACAACTACAGGTCACCCACCGTACGGCCTTCAACAATGAACAAAACCCATACCGCATAGTAAGCTATAAAATACTCCGAAATGTTAAATGGAAATTTCTTACTTTGCTCTATGCCAAATATGTAGAAAGACTTTTTCGAGCAGGACACGTAGTAGCACTTGAGGGTATAAGGGAAACACAATTCTCAAAAATAAAGGAAATTCAATCACTATCAACTAAATCTTATAAATAGCAGAACATGATAGTAATAAAAGGACATGTTTGGTTTGTGTCAATGAGACAGCTACCCACCAAAAGACACCTCGCGGTTAATAACAGTCTTTAATAATAAAGACAGGCGTTAACTATAGCTATCTCAATTTCTGATTCGACCCTTTTAAAAAAAAAAGAAAGATGTGAACGAATTCTAGAAAGATTATCAACCATCTGCCATTAACATCAACCCCCCCCCCCCAAAAGAACAACAACAAAAAAACACAAAAAAAAACGTAAGATATACAAAAAGAAAACAACTGAATATGTTTCTGACTAAGAACAGCATATGAAAGGAGACAAACTATTTTCTCGAGATCTCAATCTTTTGAATTTCGATAAGTTGAATGACAAATGGTATCTGATATAAAACTAGTTTCTCGAGATTTCAACCATCATCTTTTTATTCTCGATAAGTTAAGTGACAAATTCTACCTTTAAAAACTATTATAGTATATTATACAAAATATATTTTATCGATCAAAACTCTTCACTTTTTAAACTCGATAAGTTGAGGGACTTTAAAACAAAATAGTTTATTGACAACAGAAATCAATGAGCTAACCAATTAGAACTTAAAACAAAATAGTTTATTGAGAACAGAAATCAGAGAGCTAACCAAGTCAAACTTAAAACAAAATACATTGTAGTTTATTGAGAACAGAATTCATTGAGCTAACTAATTCAAACTTAGAACACAATAATTTATTGAGAACAGAAATCATTGAGCTAACGAATTCAAACTTAAAACAAAATAGTTTATTGAGAACAGAAATCATTGAGCTAACGAATTCAAACTTAGAACAAAATAGTTTATTGAGAACAGAAATCATTGAGCTAACGAATTCAAACTTGAAACAAAATAGTTTATTGAGAACAGAAATCATTGAGCTAACGAATTCAAACTTAAAACAAAATAATTTATTGAGAACAGAAATCATTGAGCTAACGAATTCAAACTTAAAACAAAATGGTTTATTGAGAACAGAAATCGTTGAGCTAACGAATTCAAACTTAAAGAAATTAAGGAAAAAGAGCAAACAATATGCCTTCTTTTCCTCAAATGCGACAGCACCGAATTATAGTTATCACCGAATTTGTACTTACATTAGAAACATGACTAGTGCCACAGCCTACTACACGGTATGGGTTTACTCATTGTTGAAGGCTGTACGATGACCTATAGTTGCTTACACCTACGTCATTTTTTTGTCAAATGGATAGTTGTCCCGTTTGACAAAAACAAGTTCTTATACGCCTTACTTTGTAAATTACGGATACTTTTCATAATCATTCAATGGAAATGATATCAGTCGGTACGCATTCTCTCCTGTCTCTATTTGATGTGTACGTAGGTCGTAAAATTTCAAAAGCATGCGAAGTTTGGGGTTTCTATAACGCCGAGGATGTCGAAACAGTCCACTTGTATTTTTGCAATAGACATCGGCTATGCTTTACTTTGAACTAACTTAGACTTCAAAAGATTGCTAAAAGGAAAATTCAAATTTAAGATATTGGTTCAAAATCCTGTCCATAAATACATGTATTTCAAACTCCTAACATAATGAAATGTGTATCGATGTTGATCTAAAACGCTCATTATCTGTGTACTGGGCAAAAATAATTAAAGTTATCTTATGGTTCTGTGGCCTGATATCTCTTTCTTCCATGTATGTGTACGTAAAGGAAAATGGACACACTGACCTTTTAACATAGGCCCAATCCATATTGCTTTAACCTTGCAAATCTTAAATTCCTCCTCATCTTACTTCTTTCCTTACAAATAGTCCACAAAAACATACCAGTATACACATATTTAAAGTTATATATCAATTCTTCAAGGTATTCAATCAAAAACATGTTAAATTGATAAAGCTGAATCATGTCCAGCAGCAAATATTTCAGTCGTATTCCAGATACATGTACATAGTTATATGATGCGGGAAAATTGTTATAGTCAAATCAAGATTTTTGTAAATAATTTCTTGCTTAACAAAACAATGATTTATTTATTGATTTTTGGTGTTTAACGCCAATTTCAGCACTATTGGCTATTATTTGGCGGCCAGATTTTATTAGTAGAGCAGGTCCGAGTGCTCGGAGACAACCATTTGACTTACTAGGAAGAAAAACTGGCAATCCCAGTCGATTAAAATTAGAGTCGAACGCACCTGCAACATATGGGGTTCGAACTCTGAAATAAGCAATGAAGCAATAATTTTACTAATGACAGAAACTTTTTTTCACTGTATACAGTTTTCGTTCGAGATATAGTTTTGTTTTTTATTATGTAAATTGAAGGTATCCAGAGGTTTTAAAGAGAATCGCAAAAAAAAAACCCAAACAAATGGAGTCATCAGCCAAGTGAATAGTTCATTCATAATTATCTTTTGCTGTCGTTGGGATGCAGTCTCATTTAGGGAAACTCGCATATCTCTTTTTACCGTCAAACGTGCACATGTCTTTTTGGTTATTTTTGTAGCTAGGTTGCTGTCTCATTGATGTTTACCCAACATTTTCTTTTTGGTGCACACATATATATTTTCAAACATGCAGTTAAGCTTTTATTGCATGCCCACTAAAGTGAAAAGTCAAAGAAATAAATAGAAAACAGACCATTTGACTTAATTTTCAAAAATGACCTGTTTCATCCCTCGTAATCTGTTGTCAATAAATATAGTTTCTGTCATTTTGATGTATGTAAACTATAAATGCGGTGACTTTTGATACAAAATCTATGGCTGAAAATAATTTGTTGTTTTTTTTTCTTTTATAGTGAAATACATCATCTTTTTTTTTTAATTTGCAGATGGCATTGTGGGACTATGTGTCAAAGTTGAATGAAGAGCAACTTTGTCTATTTAAACAGCGAAAAAGATTATCGTAGGTTAAAAGTGTGACTTTTCACATGTGCCTTATGACTTCATTTTATGTCTAATCAGTTCAGAATAACACACGAGAATATGTCAAGATGTGCCTCGATTTTCAACTTTTGTTTCATTTTGTTAACTGTGAACGTAAAAAAAAAATGTCTTCACTGGGAACTCCAGAGCTGAAACCTGCAGACTTAAGGTTAGCGGGGACGTTACTCTGTCGATATTTGTGTCGTTTTTGCATGTAGGATCTTTACAGACACTGTCAGTGTAGCAAACATTTCTGTTTCCCAAAGACATGTTTATTCAGGTACTGAAAGATGCATTCAAATAGTGGCTGCGCGATACATTCCGAGAAATTTTGCAATCCTTGTTCATAAAAAAGCACCCTTCTCTATTAAAAATAAATATTCTTTATTATAGGGTGTCGACGTAAATTTAGAGCACGAACTTAAATGACTTTTAAAAAGTTAAACATTTAGTAAAGACTTAAATAGAAGGTCGCCACACATAAATAGTGATGGACACACCGACCTTCTTACGCAGGTCCTACCCATATTGCTTTAACCTTGCAACTCTTAAATCCTTCTCATCATAATTCTTTTCTTACAAATAGTTCACTAGAAATATACCGGTATACAATTATTTAATATTATCAATTCTTCAAGGTATTTAAAACATGTTAAATTGATAAAGCTGATTCATGTACAGCGGCAAATATTACAGTCATATTCCAGATACATGTATATAGTTATACGATGTAGGAAAATTGTTATAGTCAAATTAAAATTTTGGTCAATATTTTCTTGTTTAACAAAACAATGATATGTGTAGGAAACGTCTGAACTAAACAATGCTTGATTTATTGATTTTGGTGTTTAACGCCACTTTCAGTACTATTGCTATTTCTTGGCGGCCAGATTTTATTAGTGGAGGAAGAAGGAGTGCCCAGAGAGAACCACATGGCCTTAGGAAGAAAAACTGGAAGTCCCAGTCCATTAAAATGAGAGTAGAACGCACCTGCAACATACGGGTTCGAACTCTGAAATAAGCAATGAAGCAATGATTTTACTAGTGAAAGATTTTTTTTTTCACTGTAAACAGTTTTCGTTCGAGATATAGTTTTGTTTTTAATGTAAAATGAAGATACCAGGAGGTTTAAAAAAAAACGTAAAAAAAAAAACAAACAAATGGTGGCATCGGCCAAGTGCATATATAGTTCCTTTATATTTTATTTTTTTGTACCTGGGATGCTGTCCCATCTAGGGAAACTCGCATATCTCTTTTTACCGTCAAACGTGCACTTGTGTTTTGGTTATTTTTGTCGCTAGGTTGCTGTCTCATTGACGTTTACCCAACATTTTTTTGATGCACACATATATACTTTCAAACATGCAGTTAAGGTGTTATTTCTTGCACACTAAAGTGAAAAAAAGCATATGAGAAGATCAAAGAAGTAAATAGAAAAAAAAAAGGAAATGATTTAATTTTTAAAAAATGACCTGTTTGGTCGCTCGTAATCGGTTGTCCATAAATATAGTTCCTGTCCTTTTGATGTATGTAAACTATAATTGCTGTGTCTTTTGATACAAAATCTATGGCTTAAAATTATTCGTTGTGTTTCTTTCTTTTATAGTGAAGTATATCATCTTTTTTTTTTTGATTTGCAGATGGAATTGTGGGACTATGTGTCAAAGTTGTATGAAGAGCAACTTTGTCTATTTAAACAGCGAAAAAGATTATCGTAGGTTAAAAGTGTGAAATTTTCACATGTGCCTTATGTCTTCATTTCATGTCTAATCAGTTCAGAATAACACACGAGAATATGTCAAGATGTGCCTAGATTTTCAACTTTTGTTTCATTTTGCTAACTGTGAACGTAAAAAAAAAAATGTCTTCACTGGGAACTCCAGAGCTGAAATCTGCAGACTTAAGGTTAGCGGGGACGTTACTCTGTCGATATTTGTGTCGTTTTTACATGTAGGATCTTTACAGACACTGTCAGTGTAGCAAACATTTCTGTTTCCCAAAGACATGTCTATTTAGTTACTGAAAGATGCATTCAAATAGTGGCTGCGAGATAGAATCGTGTGCAAAACAGTGTAGCCGAGACCATTGATTGGCGCGCTAAAATATCCCATTGACTGGGTCAGATGATGTGAACGTTCGTCTGTAACACCCACAACTTACGACGTATGTATTATAGACATTTAAACTGAGGGGTCACCAAAGGTTCTCAACTCCTAAATAAAATAATTCGAAAAACTAATCAGGAATAACCTTTGTGTTTTGATTTATATTGAATACTTAAACGTTTTTTACTTGTGTTTTTGTTATGTTTTGATAATCAATTTTTATGATATCGCACGTTCTTTCAGCAAAAAAAAAGGATTTAACTGGCTTTAAAAGTTACAATGCATGTGTTGATTAATATCTTTTTTTTCGGACGTCAATGCGATTTAACAATTGCGGTTGTCCAATTATGTCATCTTTTAACTTTTATCTGGTCAAAATTTTATTTTAGAACGAATGCATGATCAACTTTAAAAAGTGTGCGTACACAAAACATATAGACAAAATATACTTCTGTCCTGTCTTTTTCGTACTTGCAAGTTATTAGACAATAGAAAGGCTATTTGGATCAAGCCTTGTGGAATTTGCATTTACGTTTTTGAATAGGTAAAATGTATAGTTTGGTGAACTTTTCTGCTAACTACTATACTTGTGAAAAACCCTTGGCAACAGAAACATATTCAGCATTTTTTTTAATCGACCCAATTTACATAGTAATGGACGACTTCGTACTTTTATGATCGCAAATAAAATATGTATATAATATACTGTGCACTGTAGTTCGTATATATACTGAGATCCTTTGGCAACCCCACAGTTTAAATGTTTATAATAAATACATCGTGAGTTGTGGGCGTTACAGACGAACGTTCACCTAATCTGATCCAGTCAATGGGATATTTTAGCGCGCTAATCACTGGTCTCGTCTACACTGTTTTGCACATGATTCTACATTCCCAGAAATTTTGCAATCCTTGTTCATAAAAAAGCACCCTTTTCTATTAAAAATAAATATTTTTTATTATAAGGTGTCGATGTAAAGTTAGAGCACGAACTTAAATAACTTTTAAAAAGTTAAACATTTAGTAAAGACTTAAATAGAAGGTCGCCACACTTAAATAGTGATGGACACACCGACCTTCTTACGCAGGTCCTACCCATATTGCTTTAACCTTGCAACTCTTAAATCCTTCTCATCCTAATTCTTTTCTTACAAATAGTTCACTAGAAATATACCGGTATACAATTATTTAATATTATCAATTCTTCAAGGTATTTAAAAACATGTTAAATTGATAAAGCTGATTCATGTACAGCGGCAAATATTACAGTCATATTCCAGATACATGTATATAGTTATACGATGTAGGAAAATTGTTATAGTCAAATTAAAATTTTGGTCAATATTTTCTTGTTTAACAAAACAATGATATGTGTAGGAAACGTCTGAACTAAACAATGCTTGATTTATTGATTTTGGTGTTTAACGCCACTTTCAGTGCTATTGCTATTTCTTGGCGGCCAGATTTTATTAGTGGAGGAAGAAGGAGTGCCCAGAGAGAACCACATGACCTTAGGAAGAAAAACTGGAAATCCCAGTCCATTAAAATGAGAGTAGAACGCACCTGCAACATACGGGTTCGAACTCTGAAATAAGCAATGAAGCAATGATTTTACTAGTGAAAGATTTTTTTTTTCACTGTAAACAGTTTTCGTTCGAGATATAGTTTTGTTTTTAATGTAAAATGAAGATACCAGGAGGTTTAAAAAAAAACGTAAAAAAAAAACCAAACAAATGGTGGCATCGGCCAAGTGCATATATAGTTCCTTTATATTTTAGTTTTTTGTACTTGGGATGCTGTCCCATCTAGGGAAACTCGCATATCTCTTTTTACCGTCAAACGTGCACTTGTGTTTTGGTTATTTTTGTCGCTAGGTTGCTGTCTCATTGACGTTTACCCAACATTTTTTTTGATGCACACATATATACTTTCAAACATGCAGTTAAGGTGTTATTTCTTGCACACTAAAGTGAAAAAAAGCATATGAGAAGATCAAAGAAGTAAATAGAAAAAAAAAAGGAAATGATTTAATTTTCAAAAAATGACCTGTTTGGTCGCTCGTAATCGGTTGTCCATAAATATAGTTCCTGTCCTTTTGATGTATGTAAACTATAATTGCTGTGTCTTTTGATACAAAATCTATGGCTTAAAATTATTCGTTGTGTTTCTTTCTTTTATAGTGAAGTATATCATCTTTTTTTTTTTGATTTGCAGATGGAATTGTGGGACTATGTGTCAAAGTTGTATGAAGAGCAACTTTGTCTATTTAAACAGCGAAAAAGATTATCGTAGGTTAAAAGTGTGAAATTTTCACATGTGCCTTATGTCTTCATTTCATGTCTAATCAGTTCAGAATAACACACGAGAATATGTCAAGATGTGCCTAGATTTTCAACTTTTGACTCATTTTGCTAACTGTGAACGTAAAAAAAAAATGTCTTCACTGGGAACTCCAGAGCTGAAATCTGCAGACTTAAGGTTAGCGGGGACGTTACTCTGTCGATATTTGTGTCGTTTTTACATGTAGGATCTTTACAGACACTGTCAGTGTAGCAAACATTTCTGTTTCCCAAAGACATGTCTATTTAGTTACTGAAAGATGCATTCAAATAGTGGCTGCGAGATAGAATCGTGTGCAAAACAGTGTAGCCGAGACCATTGATTGGCGCGCTAAAATATCCCATTGACTGGGTCAGATGATGTGAACGTTCGTCTGTAACACCCACAACTTACGACGTATGTATTATAGACATTTAAACTGAGGGGTCACCAAAGGTTCTCAACTCCTAAATAAAATAATTCGAAAAACTAATCAGGAATAACCTTTGTGTTTTGATTTATATTGAATACTTAAACGTTTTTTACTTGTGTTTTCGTTATGTTTTGATAATCAATTTTTATGATATCGCACGTTCTTTCAGCAAAAAAAAAAGGATTTAACTGGCTTTAAAAGTTACAATGCATGTGTTGATTAATATCTTTTTTTTCGGACGTCAATGCGATTTAACAATTGCGGTTGTCCAATTATGTCATCTTTTAACTTTTATCTGGTCAAAATTTTATTTTAGAACGAATGCATGATCAACTTTAAAAAGTGTGCGTACACAAAACATATAGACAAAATATACTTCTGTCCTGTCTTTTTCGTACTTGCAAGTTATTAGACAATAGAAAGGCTATTTGGATCAAGCCTTGTGGAATTTGCATTTACGTTTTTGAATAGGTAAAATGTATAGTTTGGTGAACTTTTCTGCTAACTACTATACTTGTGAAAAACCCTTGGCAACAGAAACATATTCAGCATTTTTTTTAATCGACCCAATTTACATAGTAATGGACGACTTCGTACTTTTATGATCGCAAATAAAATATGTATATAATATACTGTGCACTGTAGTTCGTATATATACTGAGATCCTTTGGCAACCCCACAGTTTAAATGTTTATAATAAATACGTCGTGAGTTGTGGGCGTTACAGACGAACGTTCACCTAATCTGATCCAGTCAATGGGATATTTTAGCGCGCTAATCACTGGTCTCGTCTACACTGTTTTGCACATGATTCTACATTCCCAGAAATTTTGCAATCCTTGTTCATAAAAAAGCACCCTTTTCTATTAAAAATAAATATTTTTTATTATAAGGTGTCGATGTAAAGTTAGAGCACGAACTTAAATAACTTTTAAAAAGTTAAACATTTAGTAAAGACTTAAATAGAAGGTCGCCACACTTAAATAGTGATGGACACACCGACCTTCTTACGCAGGTCCTACCCATATTGCTTTAACCTTGCAACTCTTAAATCCTTCTCATCCTAATTCTTTTCTTACAAATAGTTCACTAGAAATATACCGGTATACAATTATTTAATATTATCAATTCTTCAAGGTATTTAAAAACATGTTAAATTGATAAAGCTGATTCATGTACAGCGGCAAATATTACAGTCATATTCCAGATACATGTATATAGTTATACGATGTAGGAAAATTGTTATAGTCAAATTAAAATTTTGGTCAATATTTTCTTGTTTAACAAAACAATGATATGTGTAGGAAACGTCTGAACTAAACAATGCTTGATTTATTGATTTTGGTGTTTAACGCCACTTTCAGTGCTATTGCTATTTCTTGGCGGCCAGATTTTATTAGTGGAGGAAGAAGGAGTGCCCAGAGAGAACCACATGACCTTAGGAAGAAAAACTGGAAATCCCAGTCCATTAAAATGAGAGTAGAACGCACCTGCAACATACGGGTTCGAACTCTGAAATAAGCAATGAAGCAATGATTTTACTAGTGAAAGATTTTTTTTTTCACTGTAAACAGTTTTCGTTCGAGATATAGTTTTGTTTTTAATGTAAAATGAAGATACCAGGAGGTTTAAAAAAAAACGTAAAAAAAAAACCAAACAAATGGTGGCATCGGTCAAGTGCATATATAGTTCCTTTATATTTTAGTTTTTTGTACTTGGGATGCTGTCCCATCTAGGGAAACTCGCATATCTCTTTTTACCGTCAAACGTGCACTTGTGTTTTGGTTATTTTTGTCGCTAGGTTGCTGTCTCATTGACGTTTACCCAACATTTTTTTTGATGCACACATATATACTTTCAAACATGCAGTTAAGGTGTTATTTCTTGCACACTAAAGTGAAAAAAAGCATATGAGAAGATCAAAGAAGTAAATAGAAAAAAAAAAGGAAATGATTTAATTTTCAAAAAATGACCTGTTTGGTCGCTCGTAATCGGTTGTCCATAAATATAGTTCCTGTCCTTTTGATGTATGTAAACTATAATTGCTGTGTCTTTTGATACAAAATCTATGGCTTAAAATTATTCGTTGTGTTTCTTTCTTTTATAGTGAAGTATATCATCTTTTTTTTTTTGATTTGCAGATGGAATTGTGGGACTATGTGTCAAAGTTGTATGAAGAGCAACTTTGTCTATTTAAACAGCGAAAAAGATTATCGTAGGTTAAAAGTGTGAAATTTTCACATGTGCCTTATGTCTTCATTTCATGTCTAATCAGTTCAGAATAACACACGAGAATATGTCAAGATGTGCCTAGATTTTCAACTTTTGTTTCATTTTGCTAACTGTGAACGTAAAAAAAAAATGTCTTCACTGGGAACTCCAGAGCTGAAATCTGCAGACTTAAGGTTAGCGAAGACGTTACTCTGTCGATATTTGTGTCTTTTTTTACATGTAGGATCTTTACAGACACTGTCAGTGTAGCAAACATTTCTGTTTCCCAAAGACATGTCTATTTAGTTACTGAAAGATGCATTCAAATAGTGGCTGCGAGATAGAATCGTGTGCAAAACAGTGTAGCCGAGACCATTGATTGGCGCGCTAAAATATCCCATTGACTGGGTCAGATGATGTGAACGTTCGTCTGTAACACCCACAACTTACGACGTATGTATTATAGACATTTAAACTGAGGGGTCACCAAAGGTTCTCAACTCCTAAATAAAATAATTCGAAAAACTAATCAGGAATAACCTTTGTGTTTTGATTTATATTGAATACTTAAACGTTTTTTACTTGTGTTTTCGTTATGTTTTGATAATCAATTTTTATGATATCGCACGTTCTTTCAGCAAAAAAAAAGGATTTAACTGGCTTTAAAAGTTACAATGCATGTGTTGATTAATATCTTTTTTTTCGGACGTCAATGCGATTTAACAATTGCGGTTGTCCAATTATGTCATCTTTTAACTTTTATCTGGTCAAAATTTTATTTTAGAACGAATGCATGATCAACTTTAAAAAGTGTGCGTACACAAAACATATAGACAAAATATACTTCTGTCCTGTCTTTTTCGTACTTGCAAGTTATTAGACAATAGAAAGGCTATTTGGATCAAGCCTTGTGGAATTTGCATTTACGTTTTTGAATAGGTAAAATGTATAGTTTGGTGAACTTTTCTGCTAACTACTATACTTGTGAAAAACCCTTGGCAACAGAAACATATTCAGCATTTTTTTTTAATCGACCCAATTTACATAGTAATGGACGACTTCGTACTTTTATGATCGCAAATAAAATATGTATATAATATACTGTGCACTGTAGTTCGTATATATACTGAGATCCTTTGGCAACCCCACAGTTTAAATGTTTATAATAAATACGTCGTGAGTTGTGGGCGTTACAGACGAACGTTCACCTAATCTGATCCAGTCAATGGGATATTTTAGCGCGCTAATCACTGGTCTCGTCTACACTGTTTTGCACATGATTCTACATTCCCAGAAATTTTGCAATCCTTGTTCATAAAAAAGCACCCTTTTCTATTAAAAATAAATATTTTTTATTATAAGGTGTCGATGTAAAGTTAGAGCACGAACTTAAATAACTTTTAAAAAGTTAAACATTTAGTAAAGACTTAAATAGAAGGTCGCCACACTTAAATAGTGATGGACACACCGACCTTCTTACGCAGGTCCTACCCATATTGCTTTAACCTTGCAACTCTTAAATCCTTCTCATCCTAATTCTTTTCTTACAAATAGTTCACTAGAAATATACCGGTATACAATTATTTAATATTATCAATTCTTCAAGGTATTTAAAAACATGTTAAATTGATAAAGCTGATTCATGTACAGCGGCAAATATTACAGTCATATTCCAGATACATGTATATAGTTATACGATGTAGGAAAATTGTTATAGTCAAATTAAAATTTTGGTCAATATTTTCTTGTTTAACAAAACAATGATATGTGTAGGAAACGTCTGAACTAAACAATGCTTGATTTATTGATTTTGGTGTTTAACGCCACTTTCAGTGCTATTGCTATTTCTTGGCGGCCAGATTTTATTAGTGGAGGAAGAAGGAGTGCCCAGAGAGAACCACATGACCTTAGGAAGAAAAACTGGAAATCCCAGTCCATTAAAATGAGAGTAGAACGCACCTGCAACATACGGGTTCGAACTCTGAAATAAGCAATGAAGCAATGATTTTACTAGTGAAAGATTTTGTTTTTCACTGTAAACAGTTTTCGTTCGAGATATAGTTTTGTTTTTAATGTAAAATGAAGATACCAGGAGGTTTAAAAAAAAACGTAAAAAAAAAACCAAACAAATGGTGGCATCGGCCAAGTGCATATATAGTTCCTTTATATTTTAGTTTTTTGTACTTGGGATGCTGTCCCATCTAGGGAAACTCGCATATCTCTTTTTACCGTCAAACGTGCACTTGTGTTTTGGTTATTTTTGTCGCTAGGTTGCTGTCTCATTGACGTTTACCCAACATTTTTTTGATGCACACATATATACTTTCAAACATGCAGTTAAGGTGTTATTTCTTGCACACTAAAGTGAAAAAAAGCATATGAGAAGATCAAAGAAGTAAATAGAAAAAAAAAAGGAAATGATTTAATTTTTAAAAAATGACCTGTTTGGTCGCTCGTAATCGGTTGTCCATAAATATAGTTCCTGTCCTTTTGATGTATGTAAACTATAATTGCTGTGTCTTTTGATACAAAATCTATGGCTTAAAATTATTCGTTGTGTTTCTTTCTTTTATAGTGAAGTATATCATCTTTTTTTTTTTGATTTGCAGATGGAATTGTGGGACTATGTGTCAAAGTTGTATGAAGAGCAACTTTGTCTATTTAAACAGCGAAAAAGATTATCGTAGGTTAAAAGTGTGAAATTTTCACATGTGCCTTATGTCTTCATTTCATGTCTAATCAGTTCAGAATAACACACGAGAATATGTCAAGATGTGCCTAGATTTTCAACTTTTGTTTCATTTTGCTAACTGTGAACGTAAAAAAAAAATGTCTTCACTGGGAACTCCAGAGCTGAAATCTGCAGACTTAAGGTTAGCGGGGACGTTACTCTGTCGATATTTGTGTCGTTTTTGCATGTAGGATCTTTACAGACACTGTCAGTGTAGCAAACATTTCTGTTTCCCAAAGACATGTCTATTTAGTTACTGAAAGATGCATTCAAATAGTGGCTGCGAGATACATTCCCAGAAATTTTGCAATCCTTGTTCATAAAAAAGCACCCTTTTTATTAAAAATAAATATTTTTTATTATAAGGTGTCGATGTAAAGTTAGAGCACGAACTTAAATAACTTTTAAAAAGTTAAACATTTAGTAAAGACTTAAATAGAAGGTCGCCACACTTAAATAGTGATGGACACACCGACCTTCTTACGCAGGTCCTACCCATATTGCTTTAACCTTGCAACTCTTAAATCCTTCTCATCCTAATTCTTTTCTGACAAATAGTTCACTAGAAATATACCGGTATACAATTATTTAATATTATCAATTCTTCAAGGTATTTAAAAACATGTTAAATTGATAAAGCTGATTCATGTACAGCGGCAAATATTACAGTCATATTCCAGATACATGTATATAGTTATACGATGTAGGAAAATTGTTATAGTCAAATTAAAATTTTGGTCAATATTTTCTTGTTTAACAAAACAATGATATGTGTAGGAAACGTCTGAACTAAACAATGCTTGATTTATTGATTTTGGTGTTTAACGCCACTTTCAGTGCTATTGCTATTTCTTGGCGGCCAGATTTTATTAGTGGAGGAAGAAGGAGTGCCCAGAGAGAACCACATGACCTTAGGAAGAAAAACTGGAAATCCCAGTCCATTAAAATGAGAGTAGAACGCACCTGCAACATACGGGTTCGAACTCTGAAATAAGCAATGAAGCAATGATTTTACTAGTGAAAGATTTTTTTTTTCACTGTAAACAGTTTTCGTTCGAGATATAGTTTTGTTTTTAATGTAAAATGAAGATACCAGGAGGTTTAAAAAAAAACGTAAAAAAAAAACCAAACAAATGGTGGCATCGGTCAAGTGCATATATAGTTCCTTTATATTTTAGTTTTTTGTACTTGGGATGCTGTCCCATCTAGGGAAACTCGCATATCTCTTTTTACCGTCAAACGTGCACTTGTGTTTTGGTTATTTTTGTCGCTAGGTTGCTGTCTCATTGACGTTTACCCAACATTTTTTTGATGCACACATATATACTTTCAAACATGCAGTTAAGGTGTTATTTCTTGCACACTAAAGTGAAAAAAAGCATATGAGAAGATCAAAGAAGTAAATAGAAAAAAAAAAGGAAATGATTTAATTTTCAAAAAATGACCTGTTTGGTCGCTCGTAATCGGTTGTCCATAAATATAGTTCCTGTCCTTTTGATGTATGTAAACTATAATTGCTGTGTCTTTTGATACAAAATCTATGGCTTAAAATTATTCGTTGTGTTTCTTTCTTTTATAGTGAAGTATATCATCTTTTTTTTTTTGATTTGCAGATGGAATTGTGGGACTATGTGTCAAAGTTGTATGAAGAGCAACTTTGTCTATTTAAACAGCGAAAAAGATTATCGTAGGTTAAAAGTGTGAAATTTTCACATGTGCCTTATGTCTTCATTTCATGTCTAATCAGTTCAGAATAACACACGAGAATATGTCAAGATGTGCCTAGATTTTCAACTTTTGTTTCATTTTGCTAACTGTGAACGTAAAAAAAAAATGTCTTCACTGGGAACTCCAGAGCTGAAATCTGCAGACTTAAGGTTAGCGGGGACGTTACTCTGTCGATATTTGTGTCGTTTTTGCATGTAGGATCTTTACAGACACTGTCAGTGTAGCAAACATTTCTGTTTCCCAAAGACATGTCTATTTAGTTACTGAAAGATGCATTCAAATAGTGGCTGCGAGATACATTCCCAGAAATTTTGCAATCCTTGTTCATAAAAAAGCACCCTTTTTATTAAAAATAAATATTTTTTATTATAAGGTGTCGATGTAAAGTTAGAGCACGAACTTAAATAACTTTTAAAAAGTTAAACATTTAGTAAAGACTTAAATAGAAGGTCGCCACACTTAAATAGTGATGGACACACCGACCTTCTTACGCAGGTCCTACCCATATTGCTTTAACCTTGCAACTCTTAAATCCTTCTCATCCTAATTCTTTTCTGACAAATAGTTCACTAGAAATATACCGGTATACAATTATTTAATATTATCAATTCTTCAAGGTATTTAAAAACATGTTAAATTGATAAAGCTGATTCATGTACAGCGGCAAATATTACAGTCATATTCCAGATACATGTATATAGTTATACGATGTAGGAAAATTGTTATAGTCAAATTAAAATTTTGGTCAATATTTTCTTGTTTAACAAAACAATGATATGTGTAGGAAACGTCTGAACTAAACAATGCTTGATTTATTGATTTTGGTGTTTAACGCCACTTTCAGTGCTATTGCTATTTCTTGGCGGCCAGATTTTATTAGTGGAGGAAGAAGGAGTGCCCAGAGAGAACCACATGACCTTAGGAAGAAAAACTGGAAATCCCAGTCCATTAAAATGAGAGTAGAACGCACCTGCAACATACGGGTTCGAACTCTGAAATAAGCAATGAAGCAATGATTTTACTAGTGAAAGATTTTTTTTTTCACTGTAAACAGTTTTCGTTCGAGATATAGTTTTGTTTTTAATGTAAAATGAAGATACCAGGAGGTTTAAAAAAAAACGTAAAAAAAAAACCAAACAAATGGTGGCATCGGTCAAGTGCATATATAGTTCCTTTATATTTTAGTTTTTTGTACTTGGGATGCTGTCCCATCTAGGGAAACTCGCATATCTCTTTTTACCGTCAAACGTGCACTTGTGTTTTGGTTATTTTTGTCGCTAGGTTGCTGTCTCATTGACGTTTACCCAACATTTTTTTGATGCACACATATATACTTTCAAACATGCAGTTAAGGTGTTATTTCTTGCACACTAAAGTGAAAAAAAGCATATGAGAAGATCAAAGAAGTAAATAGAAAAAAAAAAGGAAATGATTTAATTTTCAAAAAATGACCTGTTTGGTCGCTCGTAATCGGTTGTCCATAAATATAGTTCCTGTCCTTTTGATGTATGTAAACTATAATTGCTGTGTCTTTTGATACAAAATCTATGGCTTAAAATTATTCGTTGTGTTTCTTTCTTTTATAGTGAAGTATATCATCTTTTTTTTTTTGATTTGCAGATGGAATTGTGGGACTATGTGTCAAAGTTGTATGAAGAGCAACTTTGTCTATTTAAACAGCGAAAAAGATTATCGTAGGTTAAAAGTGTGAAATTTTCACATGTGCCTTATGTCTTCATTTCATGTCTAATCAGTTCAGAATAACACTCGAGAATATGTCAAGATGTGCCTAGATTTTCAACTTTTGTTTCATTTTGCTAACTGTGAACGTAAAAAAAAAATGTCTTCACTGGGAACTCCAGAGCTGAAATCTGCAGACTTAAGGTTAGCGGGGACGTTACTCTGTCGATATTTGTGTCGTTTTTGCATGTAGGATCTTTACAGACACTGTCAGTGTAGCAAACATTTCTGTTTCCCAAAGACATGTCTATTTAGTTACTGAAAGATGCATTCAAATAGTGGCTGCGAGATACATTCCCAGAAATTTTGCAATCCTTGTTCATAAAAAAGCACCCTTTTTATTAAAAATAAATATTTTTTATTATAAGGTGTCGATGTAAAGTTAGAGCACGAACTTAAATAACTTTTAAAAAGTTAAACATTTAGTAAAGACTTAAATAGAAGGTCGCCACACTTAAATAGTGATGGACACACCGACCTTCTTACGCAGGTCCTACCCATATTGCTTTAACCTTGCAACTCTTAAATCCTTCTCATCCTAATTCTTTTCTGACAAATAGTTCACTAGAAATATACCGGTATACAATTATTTAATATTATCAATTCTTCAAGGTATTTAAAAACATGTTAAATTGATAAAGCTGATTCATGTACAGCGGCAAATATTACAGTCATATTCCAGATACATGTATATAGTTATACGATGTAGGAAAATTGTTATAGTCAAATTAAAATTTTGGTCAATATTTTCTTGTTTAACAAAACAATGATATGTGTAGGAAACGTCTGAACTAAACAATGCTTGATTTATTGATTTTGGTGTTTAACGCCACTTTCAGTGCTATTGCTATTTCTTGGCGGCCAGATTTTATTAGTGGAGGAAGAAGGAGTGCCCAGAGAGAACCACATGACCTTAGGAAGAAAAACTGGAAATCCCAGTCCATTAAAATGAGAGTAGAACGCACCTGCAACATACGGGTTCGAACTCTGAAATAAGCAATGAAGCAATGATTTTACTAGTGAAAGATTTTTTTTTTCACTGTAAACAGTTTTCGTTCGAGATATAGTTTTGTTTTTAATGTAAAATGAAGATACCAGGAGGTTTAAAAAAAAACCCAAACAAATGGTGGCATCGGCCAAGTGCATATATAGTTCCTTTATATTTTAGTTTTTTGTACTTGGGATGCTGTCCCATCTAGGGAAACTCGCATATCTCTTTTTACCGTCAAACGTGCACTTGTGTTTTGGTTATTTTTGTCGCTAGGTTGCTGTCTCATTGACGTTTACCCAACATTTTTTTGATGCACACATATATACTTTCAAACATGCAGTTAAGGTGTTATTTCTTGCACACTAAAGTGAAAAAAAGCATATGAGAAGATCAAAGAAGTAAATAGAAAAAAAAAAGGAAATGATTTAATTTTCAAAAAATGACCTGTTTGGTCGCTCGTAATCGGTTGTCCATAAATATAGTTCCTGTCCTTTTGATGTATGTAAACTATAATTGCTGTGTCTTTTGATACAAAATCTATGGCTTAAAATTATTCGTTGTGTTTCTTTCTTTTATAGTGAAGTATATCATCTTTTTTTTTTTGATTTGCAGATGGAATTGTGGGACTATGTGTCAAAGTTGTATGAAGAGCAACTTTGTCTATTTAAACAGCGAAAAAGATTATCGTAGGTTAAAAGTGTGAAATTTTCACATGTGCCTTATGTCTTCATTTCATGTCTAATCAGTTCAGAATAACACACGAGAATATGTCAAGATGTGCCTAGATTTTCAACTTTTGTTTCATTTTGCTAACTGTGAACGTAAAAAAAAAATGTCTTCACTGGGAACTCCAGAGCTGAAATCTGCAGACTTAAGGTTAGCGGGGACGTTACTCTGTCGATATTTGTGTCGTTTTTGCATGTAGGATCTTTACAGACACTGTCAGTGTAGCAAACATTTCTGTTTCCCAAAGACATGTCTATTTAGTTACTGAAAGATGCATTCAAATAGTGGCTGCGAGATACATTCCCAGAAATTTTGCAATCCTTGTTCATAAAAAAGCACCCTTTTTATTAAAAATAAATATTTTTTATTATAAGGTGTCGATGTAAAGTTAGAGCACGAACTTAAATAACTTTTAAAAAGTTAAACATTTAGTAAAGACTTAAATAGAAGGTCGCCACACTTAAATAGTGATGGACACACCGACCTTCTTACGCAGGTCCTACCCATATTGCTTTAACCTTGCAACTCTTAAATCCTTCTCATCCTAATTCTTTTCTGACAAATAGTTCACTAGAAATATACCGGTATACAATTATTTAATATTATCAATTCTTCAAGGTATTTAAAAACATGTTAAATTGATAAAGCTGATTCATGTACAGCGGCAAATATTACAGTCATATTCCAGATACATGTATATAGTTATACGATGTAGGAAAATTGTTATAGTCAAATTAAAATTTTGGTCAATATTTTCTTGTTTAACAAAACAATGATATGTGTAGGAAACGTCTGAACTAAACAATGCTTGATTTATTGATTTTGGTGTTTAACGCCACTTTCAGTGCTATTGCTATTTCTTGGCGGCCAGATTTTATTAGTGGAGGAAGAAGGAGTGCCCAGAGAGAACCACATGACCTTAGGAAGAAAAACTGGAAATCCCAGTCCATTAAAATGAGAGTAGAACGCACCTGCAACATACGGGTTCGAACTCTGAAATAAGCAATGAAGCAATGATTTTACTAGTGAAAGATTTTTTTTTTCACTGTAAACAGTTTTCGTTCGAGATATAGTTTTGTTTTTAATGTAAAATGAAGATACCAGGAGGTTTAAAAAAAAACGTAAAAAAAAACCAAACAAATGGTGGCATCGGTCAAGTGCATATATAGTTCCTTTATATTTTAGTTTTTTGTACTTGGGATGCTGTCCCATCTAGGGAAACTCGCATATCTCTTTTTACCGTCAAACGTGCACTTGTGTTTTGGTTATTTTTGTCGCTAGGTTGCTGTCTCATTGACGTTTACCCAACATTTTTTTGATGCACACATATATACTTTCAAACATGCAGTTAAGGTGTTATTTCTTGCACACTAAAGTGAAAAAAAGCATATGAGAAGATCAAAGAAGTAAATAGAAAAAAAAAAGGAAATGATTTAATTTTCAAAAAATGACCTGTTTGGTCGCTCGTAATCGGTTGTCCATAAATATAGTTCCTGTCCTTTTGATGTATGTAAACTATAATTGCTGTGTCTTTTGATACAAAATCTATGGCTTAAAATTATTCGTTGTGTTTCTTTCTTTTATAGTGAAGTATATCATCTTTTTTTTTTTGATTTGCAGATGGAATTGTGGGACTATGTGTCAAAGTTGTATGAAGAGCAACTTTGTCTATTTAAACAGCGAAAAAGATTATCGTAGGTTAAAAGTGTGAAATTTTCACATGTGCCTTATGTCTTCATTTCATGTCTAATCAGTTCAGAATAACACACGAGAATATGTCAAGATGTGCCTAGATTTTCAACTTTTGTTTCATTTTGCTAACTGTGAACGTAAAAAAAAAATGTCTTCACTGGGAACTCCAGAGCTGAAATCTGCAGACTTAAGGTTAGCGGGGACGTTACTCTGTCGATATTTGTGTCGTTTTTGCATGTAGGATCTTTACAGACACTGTCAGTGTAGCAAACATTTCTGTTTCCCAAAGACATGTCTATTTAGTTACTGAAAGATGCATTCAAATAGTGGCTGCGAGATACATTCCCAGAAATTTTGCAATCCTTGTTCATAAAAAAGCACCCTTTTTATTAAAAATAAATATTTTTTATTATAAGGTGTCGATGTAAAGTTAGAGCACGAACTTAAATAACTTTTAAAAAGTTAAACATTTAGTAAAGACTTAAATAGAAGGTCGCCACACTTAAATAGTGATGGACACACCGACCTTCTTACGCAGGTCCTACCCATATTGCTTTAACCTTGCAACTCTTAAATCCTTCTCATCCTAATTCTTTTCTGACAAATAGTTCACTAGAAATATACCGGTATACAATTATTTAATATTATCAATTCTTCAAGGTATTTAAAAACATGTTAAATTGATAAAGCTGATTCATGTACAGCGGCAAATATTACAGTCATATTCCAGATACATGTATATAGTTATACGATGTAGGAAAATTGTTATAGTCAAATTAAAATTTTGGTCAATATTTTCTTGTTTAACAAAACAATGATATGTGTAGGAAACGTCTGAACTAAACAATGCTTGATTTATTGATTTTGGTGTTTAACGCCACTTTCAGTGCTATTGCTATTTCTTGGCGGCCAGATTTTATTAGTGGAGGAAGAAGGAGTGCCCAGAGAGAACCACATGACCTTAGGAAGAAAAACTGGAAATCCCAGTCCATTAAAATGAGAGTAGAACGCACCTGCAACATACGGGTTCGAACTCTGAAATAAGCAATGAAGCAATGATTTTACTAGTGAAAGATTTTTTTTTTCACTGTAAACAGTTTTCGTTCGAGATATAGTTTTGTTTTTAATGTAAAATGAAGATACCAGGAGGTTTAAAAAAAAACCCAAACAAATGGTGGCATCGGCCAAGTGCATATATAGTTCCTTTATATTTTAGTTTTTTGTACTTGGGATGCTGTCCCATCTAGGGAAACTCGCATATCTCTTTTTACCGTCAAACGTGCACTTGTGTTTTGGTTATTTTTGTCGCTAGGTTGCTGTCTCATTGACGTTTACCCAACATTTTTTTGATGCACACATATATACTTTCAAACATGCAGTTAAGGTGTTATTTCTTGCACACTAAAGTGAAAAAAAGCATATGAGAAGATCAAAGAAGTAAATAGAAAAAAAAAAGGAAATGATTTAATTTTCAAAAAATGACCTGTTTGGTCGCTCGTAATCGGTTGTCCATAAATATAGTTCCTGTCCTTTTGATGTATGTAAACTATAATTGCTGTGTCTTTTGATACAAAATCTATGGCTTAAAATTATTCGTTGTGTTTCTTTCTTTTATAGTGAAGTATATCATCTTTTTTTTTTTGATTTGCAGATGGAATTGTGGGACTATGTGTCAAAGTTGTATGAAGAGCAACTTTGTCTATTTAAACAGCGAAAAAGATTATCGTAGGTTAAAAGTGTGAAATTTTCACATGTGCCTTATGTCTTCATTTCATGTCTAATCAGTTCAGAATAACACACGAGAATATGTCAAGATGTGCCTAGATTTTCAACTTTTGTTTCATTTTGCTAACTGTGAACGTAAAAAAAAAATGTCTTCACTGGGAACTCCAGAGCTGAAATCTGCAGACTTAAGGTTAGCGGGGACGTTACTCTGTCGATATTTGTGTCGTTTTTGCATGTAGGATCTTTACAGACACTGTCAGTGTAGCAAACATTTCTGTTTCCCAAAGACATGTCTATTTAGTTACTGAAAGATGCATTCAAATAGTGGCTGCGAGATACATTCCCAGAAATTTTGCAATCCTTGTTCATAAAAAAGCACCCTTTTTATTAAAAATAAATATTTTTTATTATAAGGTGTCGATGTAAAGTTAGAGCACGAACTTAAATAACTTTTAAAAAGTTAAACATTTAGTAAAGACTTAAATAGAAGGTCGCCACACTTAAATAGTGATGGACACACCGACCTTCTTACGCAGGTCCTACCCATATTGCTTAAACCTTGCAACTCTTAAATCCTTCTCATTCTAATTCTTTTCTTACAAATAGTTCACTAGAAATATACCGGTATACAATTATTTAATATTATCAATTCTTCAAGGTATTTAAAAACATGTTAAATTGATAAAGCTGATTCATGTACAGCGGCAAATATTACAGTCATATTCCAGATACATGTATATAGTTATACGATGTAGGAAAATTGTTATAGTCAAATTAAAATTTTGGTCAATATTTTCTTGTTTAACAAAACAATGATATGTGTAGGAAACGTCTGAACTAAACAATGCTTGATTTATTGATTTTGGTGTTTAACGCCACTTTCAGTGCTATTGCTATTTCTTGGCGGCCAGATTTTATTAGTGGAGGAAGAAGGAGTGCCCAGAGAGAACCACATGACCTTAGGAAGAAAAACTGGAAATCCCAGTCCATTAAAATGAGAGTAGAACGCACCTGCAACATACGGGTTCGAACTCTGAAATAAGCAATGAAGCAATGATTTTACTAGTGAAAGATTTTTTTTTTCACTGTGAACAGTTTTCGTTCGAGATATAGTTTTGTTTTTAATGTAAAATGAAGATACCAGGAGGTTTAAAAAAAAACCCAAACAAATGGTGGCATCGGCCAAGTGCATATATAGTTCCTTTATATTTTAGTTTTTTGTACTTGGGATGCTGTCCCATCTAGGGAAACTCGCATATCTCTTTTTACCGTCAAACGTGCACTTGTGTTTTGGTTATTTTTGTCGCTAGGTTGCTGTCTCATTGACGTTTACCCAACATTTTTTTGATGCACACATATATACTTTCAAACATGCAGTTAAGGTGTTATTTCTTGCACACTAAAGTGAAAAAAAGCATATGAGAAGATCAAAGAAGTAAATAGAAAAAAAAAAGGAAATGATTTAATTTTCAAAAAATGACCTGTTTGGTCGCTCGTAATCGGTTGTCCATAAATATAGTTCCTGTCCTTTTGATGTATGTAAACTATAATTGCTGTGTCTTTTGATACAAAATCTATGGCTTAAAATTATTCGTTGTGTTTCTTTCTTTTATAGTGAAGTATATCATCTTTTTTTTTTTGATTTGCAGATGGAATTGTGGGACTATGTGTCAAAGTTGTATGAAGAGCAACTTTGTCTATTTAAACAGCGAAAAAGATTATCGTAGGTTAAAAGTGTGAAATTTTCACATGTGCCTTATGTCTTCATTTCATGTCTAATCAGTTCAGAATAACACACGAGAATATGTCAAGATGTGCCTAGATTTTCAACTTTTGTTTCATTTTGCTAACTGTGAACGTAAAAAAAAAATGTCTTCACTGGGAACTCCAGAGCTGAAATCTGCAGACTTAAGGTTAGCGGGGACGTTACTCTGTCGATATTTGTGTCGTTTTTGCATGTAGGATCTTTACAGACACTGTCAGTGTAGCAAACATTTCTGTTTCCCAAAGACATGTCTATTTAGTTACTGAAAGATGCATTCAAATAGTGGCTGCGAGATACATTCCCAGAAATTTTGCAATCCTTGTTCATAAAAAAGCACCCTTTTTATTAAAAATAAATATTTTTTATTATAAGGTGTCGATGTAAAGTTAGAGCACGAACTTAAATAACTTTTAAAAAGTTAAACATTTAGTAAAGACTTAAATAGAAGGTCGCCACACTTAAATAGTGATGGACACACCGACCTTCTTACGCAGGTCCTACCCATATTGCTTAAACCTTGCAACTCTTAAATCCTTCTCATTCTAATTCTTTTCTTACAAATAGTTCACTAGAAATATACCGGTATACAATTATTTAATATTATCAATTCTTCAAGGTATTTAAAAACATGTTAAATTGATAAAGCTGATTCATGTACAGCGGCAAATATTACAGTCATATTCCAGATACATGTATATAGTTATACGATGTAGGAAAATTGTTATAGTCAAATTAAAATTTTGGTCAATATTTTCTTGTTTAACAAAACAATGATATGTGTAGGAAACGTCTGAACTAAACAATGCTTGATTTATTGATTTTGGTGTTTAACGCCACTTTCAGTGCTATTGCTATTTCTTGGCGGCCAGATTTTATTAGTGGAGGAAGAAGGAGTGCCCAGAGAGAACCACATGACCTTAGGAAGAAAAACTGGAAATCCCAGTCCATTAAAATGAGAGTAGAACGCACCTGCAACATACGGGTTCGAACTCTGAAATAAGCAATGAAGCAATGATTTTACTAGTGAAAGATTTTTTTTTTCACTGTGAACAGTTTTCGTTCGAGATATAGTTTTGTTTTTAATGTAAAATGAAGATACCAGGAGGTTTAAAAAAAAACGTAAAAAAAAAAACCAAACAAATGGTGGCATCGGCCAAGTGCATATATAGTTCCTTTATATTTTAGTTTTTTGTACTTGGGATGCTGTCCCATCTAGGGAAACTCGCATATCTCTTTTTACCGTCAAACGTGCACTTGTGTTTTGGTTATTTTTGTCGCTAGGTTGCTGTCTCATTGACGTTTACCCAACATTTTTTTGATGCACACATATATACTTTCAAACATGCAGTTAAGGTGTTATTTCTTGCACACTAAAGTGAAAAAAAGCATATGAGAAGATCAAAGAAGTAAATAGAAAAAAAAAAGGAAATGATTTAATTTTCAAAAAATGACCTGTTTGGTCGCTCGTAATCGGTTGTCCATAAATATAGTTCCTGTCCTTCTGATGTATGTAAACTATAATTGCTGTGTCTTTTGATACAAAATCTATGGCTTAAAATTATTCGTTGTGTTTCTTTCTTTTATAGTGAAGTATATCATCTTTTTTTTTTTGATTTGCAGATGGAATTGTGGGACTATGTGTCAAAGTTGTATGAAGAGCAACTTTGTCTATTTAAACAGCGAAAAAGATTATCGTAGGTTAAAAGTGTGAAATTTTCACATGTGCCTTATGTCTTCATTTCATGTCTAATCAGTTCAGAATAACACACGAGAATATGTCAAGATGTGCCTAGATTTTCAACTTTTGTTTCATTTTGCTAACTGTGAACGTAAAAAAAAAATGTCTTCACTGGGAACTCCAGAGCTGAAATCTGCAGACTTAAGGTTAGCGGGGACGTTACTCTGTCGATATTTGTGTCGTTTTTGCATGTAGGATCTTTACAGACACTGTCAGTGTAGCAAACATTTCTGTTTCCCAAAGACATGTCTATTTAGTTACTGAAAGATGCATTCAAATAGTGGCTGCGAGATACATTCCCAGAAATTTTGCAATCCTTGTTCATAAAAAAGCACCCTTTTTATTAAAAATAAATATTTTTTATTATAAGGTGTCGATGTAAAGTTAGAGCACGAACTTAAATAACTTTTAAAAAGTTAAACATTTAGTAAAGACTTAAATAGAAGGTCGCCACACTTAAATAGTGATGGACACACCGACCTTCTTACGCAGGTCCTACCCATATTGCTTTAACCTTGCAACTCTTAAATCCTTCTCATTCTAATTCTTTTCTTACAAATAGTTCACTAGAAATAAACCGGTATACAATTATTTAATATTATCAATTCTTCAAGGTATTTAAAAACATGTTAAATTGATAAAGCTGATTCATGTACAGCGGCAAATATTACAGTCATATTCCAGATACATGTATATAGTTATACGATGTAGGAAAATTGTTATAGTCAAATTAAAATTTTGGTCAATATTTTCTTGTTTAACAAAACAATGATATGTGTAGGAAACGTCTGAACTAAACAATGCTTGATTTATTGATTTTGGTGTTTAACGCCACTTTCAGTGCTATTGCTATTTCTTGGCGGCCAGATTTTATTAGTGGAGGAAGAAGGAGTGCCCAGAGAGAACCACATGACCTTAGGAAGAAAAACTGGAAATCCCAGTCCATTAAAATGAGAGTAGAACGCACCTGCAACATACGGGTTCGAACTCTGAAATAAGCAATGAAGCAATGATTTTACTAGTGAAAGATTTTTTTTTTCACTGTAAACAGTTTTCGTTCGAGATATAGTTTTGTTTTTAATGTAAAATGAAGATACCAGGAGGTTTAAAAAAAAACGTAAAAAAAAAACCAAACAAATGGTGGCATCGGCCAAGTGCATATATAGTTCCTTTATATTTTAGTTTTTTGTACTTGGGATGCTGTCCCATCTAGGGAAACTCGCATATCTCTTTTTACCGTCAAACGTGCACTTGTGTTTTGGTTATTTTTGTCGCTAGGTTGCTGTCTCATTGACGTTTACCCAACATTTTTTTGATGCACACATATATACTTTCAAACATGCAGTTAAGGTGTTATTTCTTGCACACTAAAGTGAAAAAAAGCATATGAGAAGATCAAAGAAGTAAATAGAAAAAAAAAAGGAAATGATTTAATTTTCAAAAAATGACCTGTTTGGTCGCTCGTAATCGGTTGTACATAAATATAGTTCCTGTCCTTTTGATGTATGTAAACTATAATTGCTGTGTCTTTTGATACAAAATCTATGGCTTAAAATTATTCGTTGTGTTTCTTTCTTTTATAGTGAAGTATATCATCTTTTTTTTTTGATTTGCAGATGGAATTGTGGGACTATGTGTCAAAGTTGTATGAAGAGCAACTTTGTCTATTTAAACAGCGAAAAAAATTATCGTAGGTTAAAAGTGTGAAATTTTCACATGTGCCTTATGTCTTCATTTCATGTCTAATCAGTTCAGAATAACACACGAGAATATGTCAAGATGTGCCTAGATTTTCAACTTTTGTTTCATTTTGCTAACTGTGAACGTAAAAAAAAATGTCTTCACTGGGAACTCCAGAGCTGAAATCTGCAGACTTAAGGTTAGCGGGGACGTTACTCTGTCGATATTTGTGTCGTTTTTGCATGTAGGATCTTTACAGACACTGTCAGTGTAGCAAACATTTCTGTTTCCCAAAGACATGTCTATTTAGTTACTGAAAGATGCATTCAAATAGTGGCTGCGAGATACATTCCCAGAAATTTTGCAATCCTTGTTCATAAAAAAGCACCCTTTTTATTAAAAATAAATATTTTTTATTATAAGGTGTTGATGTAAAGTTAGAGCACGAACTTAAATAACTTTTAAAAAGTTAAACATTTAGTAAAGACTTAAATAGAAGGTCGCCACACTTAAATAGTGATGGACACACCGACCTTCTTACGCAGGTCCTACCCATATTGCTTTAACCTTGCAACTCTTAAATCCTTCTCATTCTAATTCTTTTCTTACAAATAGTTCACTAGAAATATACCGGTATACAATTATTTAATATTATCAATTCTTCAAGGTATTTAAAAACATGTTAAATTGATAAAGCTGATTCATGTACAGCGGCAAATATTACAGTCATATTCCAGATACATGTATATAGTTATACGATGTAGGAAAATTGTTATAGTCAAATTAAAATTTTGGTCAATATTTTCTTGTTTAACAAAACAATGATATGTATAGGAAACGTCTGAACTAAACAATGCTTGATTTATTGATTTTGGTGTTTAACGCCACTTTCAGTGCTATTGCTATTTCTTGGCGGCCAGATTTTATTAGTGGAGGAAGAAGGAGTGCCCAGAGAGAACCACATGACCTTAGGAAGAAAAACTGGAAATCCCAGTCCATTAAAATGAGAGTAGAACGCACCTGCAACATACGGGTTCGAACTCTGAAATAAGCAATGAAGCAATGATTTTACTAGTGAAAGATTTTTTTTTTCACTGTAAACAGTTTTCGTTCGAGATATATTTTTGTTTTTAATGTAAAATGAAGATACCAGGAGGTTTAAAAAAAAAACGTAAAAAAAAACCAAACAAGTGGTGGCATCGGCCAAGTGCATATATAGTTCCTTTATATTTTAGTTTTTTGTACCTGGGATGCTGTCCCATCTAGGGAAACTCGCATATCTCTTTTTACCGTCAAACGTGCACTTGTGTTTTGGTTATTTTTGTCGCTAGGTTGCTGTCTCATTGACGTTTACCCAACATTTTTTTTGATGCACACATATATACTTTCAAACATGCAGTTAAGGTGTTATTTCTTGCACACTAAAGTGAAAAAAAGCATATGAGAAGATCAAAGAAGTAAATAGAAAAAAAAAAGGAAATGATTTAATTTTCAAAAAATGACCTGTTTGGTCGCTCGTAATCGGTTATCCATAAATATAGTTCCTGTCCTTTTGATGTATGTAAACTATAATTGCTGTGTCTTTTGATACAAAATCTATGGCTTAAAATTATTCGTTGTGTTTCTTTCTTTTATAGTGAAGTATATCATCTTTTTTTTTTTGATTTGCAGATGGAATTGTGGGACTATGTGTCAAAGTTGTATGAAGAGCAACTTTGTCTATTTAAACAGCGAAAAAGATTATCGTAGGTTAAAAGTGTGAAATTTTCACATGTGCCTTATGTCTTCATTTCATGTCTAATCAGTTCAGAATAACACACGAGAATATGTCAAGATGTGCCTAGATTTTCAACTTTTGTTTCATTTTGCTAACTGTGAACGTAAAAAAAAAAATGTCTTCACTGGGAACTCCAGAGCTGAAATCTGCAGACTTAAGGTTAGCGGGGACGTTACTCTGTCGATATTTGTGTCGTTTTTGCATGTAGGATCTTTACAGACACTGTCAGTGTAGCAAACATTTCTGTTTCCCAAAGACATGTCTATTTAGTTACTGAAAGATGCATTCAAATAGTGGCTGCGAGATACATTCCCAGAAATTTTGCAATCCTTGTTCATAAAAAAGCACCCTTTTCTATTAAAAATAAATATTTTTTATTATAAGGTGTCGATGTAAAGTTAGAGCACGAACTTAAATAACTTTTAAAAAGTTAAACATTTAGTAAAGACTTAAATAGAAGGTCGCCACACTTAAATAGTGATGGACACACCGACCTTCTTACGCAGGTCCTACCCATATTGCTTTAACCTTGCAACTCTTAAATCCTTCTCATCATAATTCTTTTCTTACAAATAGTTCACTAGAAATATACCGGTATACAATTATTTAATATTATCAATTCTTCAAGGTATTTAAAAACATGTTAAATTGATAAAGCTGATTCATGTACAGCGGCAAATATTACAGTCATATTCCAGATACATGTATATAGTTATACGATGTAGGAAAATTGTTATAGTCAAATTAAAATTTTAGTCAATATTTTCTTGTTTAACAAAACAATGATATGTGTAGGAAACGTCTGAACTAAACAATGCTTGATTTATTGATTTTGGTGTTTAACGCCACTTTCAGTGCTATTGCTATTTCTTGGCGGCCAGATTTTATTAGTGGAGGAAGAAGGAGTGCCCAGAGAGAACCACATGACCTTAGGAAGAAAAACTGGAAATCCCAGTCCATTAAAATGAGAGTAGAACGCACCTGCAACATACGGGTTCGAACTCTGAAATAAGCAATGAAGCAATGATTTTACTAGTGAAAGATTTTTTTTTCACTGTAAACAGTTTTCGTTCGAGATATAGTTTTGTTTTTAATGTAAAATGAAGATACCAGGAGGTTTAAAAAAAACGTAAAAAAAAACCAAACAAATGGTGGCATCGGCCAAGTGCATATATAGTTCCTTTATATTTTAGTTTTTTGTACCTGGGATGCTGTCCCATCTAGGGAAACTCGCATATCTCTTTTTACCGTCAAACGTGCACTTGTGTTTTGGTTATTTTTGTTGCTAGGTTGCTGTCTCATTGACGTTTACCCAACATTTTTTTGATGCACACATATATACTTTCAAACATGCAGTTAAGGTGTTATTTCTTGCACACTAAAGTGAAAAAAAGCATATGAGAAGATCAAAGAAGTAAATAGAAAAAAAAAAGGAAATGATTTAATTTTCAAAAAATGACCTGTTTGGTCGCTCGTAATCGGTTGTCCATAAATATAGTTCCTGTCCTTTTGATGTATGTAAACTATAATTGCTGTGTCTTTTGATACAAAATCTATGGCTTAAAATTATTCGTTGTGTTTCTTTCTTTTATAGTGAAGTATATCATCTTTTTTTTTTTGATTTGCAGATGGAATTGTGGGACTATGTGTCAAAGTTGTATGAAGAGCAACTTTGTCTATTTAAACAGCGAAAAAGATTATCGTAGGTTAAAAGTGTGAAATTTTCACATGTGCCTTATGTCTTCATTTCATGTCTAATCAGTTCAGAATAACACACGAGAATATGTCAAGATGTGCCTAGATTTTCAACTTTTGTTTCATTTTGCTAACTGTGAACGTAAAAAAAAAAATGTCTTCACTGGGAACTCCAGAGCTGAAATCTGCAGACTTAAGGTTAGCGGGGACGTTACTCTGTCGATATTTGTGTCGTTTTTGCATGTAGGATCTTTACAGACACTGTCAGTGTAGCAAACATTTCTGTTTCCCAAAGACATGTCTATTTAGTTACTGAAAGATGCATTCAAATAGTGGCTGCGAGATACATTCCCAGAAATTTTGCAATCCTTGTTCATAAAAAAGCACCCTTTTCTATTAAAAATAAATATTTTTTATTATAAGGTGTCGATGTAAAGTTAGAGCACGAACTTAAATAACTTTTAAAAAGTTAAACATTTAGTAAAGACTTAAATAGAAGGTCGCCACACTTAAATAGTGATGGACACACCGACCTTCTTACGTAGGTCCTACCCATATTGCTTTAACCTTGCAACTCTTAAATCCTTCTCATCATAATTCTTTTCTTACAAATAGTTCACTAGAAATATACCGGTATACAATTATTTAATATTATCAATTCTTCAAGGTATTTAAAAACATGTTAAATTGATAAAGCTGATTCATGTACAGCGGCAAATATTACAGTCATATTCCAGATACATGTATATAGTTATATGATGTAGGAAAATTGTTATAGTCAAATTAAAATTTTGGTCAATATTTTCTTGTTTAACAAAACAATGATATGTGTAGGAAACGTCTGAACTAAACAATGCTTGATTTATTGATTTTGGTGTTTAACGCCACTTTCAGTGCTATTGCTATTTCTTGGCGGCCAGATTTTATTAGTGGAGGAAGAAGGAGTGCCCAGAGAGAACCACATGACCTTAGGAAGAAAAACTGGAAATCCCAGTCCATTAAAATGAGAGTAGAACGCACCTGCAACATACGGGTTCGAACTCTGAAATAAGCAATGAAGCAATGATTTTACTAGTGAAAGATTTTTTTTTTCACTGTAAACAGTTTTCGTTCGAGATATATTTTTGTTTTTAATGTAAAATGAAGATACCAGGAGGTTTAAAAAAAAAACGTAAAAAAAAACCAAACAAGTGGTGGCATCGGCCAAGTGCATATATAGTTCCTTTATATTTTAGTTTTTTGTACCTGGGATGCTGTCCCATCTAGGGAAACTCGCATATCTCTTTTTACCGTCAAACGTGCACTTGTGTTTTGGTTATTTTTGTCGCTAGGTTGCTGTCTCATTGACGTTTACCCAACATTTTTTTTGATGCACACATATATACTTTCAAACATGCAGTTAAGGTGTTATTTCTTGCACACTAAAGTGAAAAAAAGCATATGAGAAGATCAAAGAAGTAAATAGAAAAAAAAAAGGAAATGATTTAATTTTCAAAAAATGACCTGTTTGGTCGCTCGTAATCGGTTATCCATAAATATAGTTCCTGTCCTTTTGATGTATGTAAACTATAATTGCTGTGTCTTTTGATACAAAATCTATGGCTTAAAATTATTCGTTGTGTTTCTTTCTTTTATAGTGAAGTATATCATCTTTTTTTTTTTGATTTGCAGATGGAATTGTGGGACTATGTGTCAAAGTTGTATGAAGAGCAACTTTGTCTATTTAAACAGCGAAAAAGATTATCGTAGGTTAAAAGTGTGAAATTTTCACATGTGCCTTATGTCTTCATTTCATGTCTAATCAGTTCAGAATAACACACGAGAATATGTCAAGATGTGCCTAGATTTTCAACTTTTGTTTCATTTTGCTAACTGTGAACGTAAAAAAAAAAATGTCTTCACTGGGAACTCCAGAGCTGAAATCTGCAGACTTAAGGTTAGCGGGGACGTTACTCTGTCGATATTTGTGTCGTTTTTGCATGTAGGATCTTTACAGACACTGTCAGTGTAGCAAACATTTCTGTTTCCCAAAGACATGTCTATTTAGTTACTGAAAGATGCATTCAAATAGTGGCTGCGAGATACATTCCCAGAAATTTTGCAATCCTTGTTCATAAAAAAGCACCCTTTTCTATTAAAAATAAATATTTTTTATTATAAGGTGTCAATGTAAAGTTAGAGCACGAACTTAAATAACTTTTAAAAAGTTAAACATTTAGTAAAGACTTAAATAGAAGGTCGCCACACTTAAATAGTGATGGACACACCGACCTTCTTACGCAGGTCCTACCCATATTGCTTTAACCTTGCAACTCTTAAATCCTTCTCATCATAATTCTTTTCTTACAAATAGTTCACTAGAAATATACCGGTATACAATTATTTAATATTATCAATTCTTCAAGGTATTTAAAAACATGTTAAATTGATAAAGCTGATTCATGTACAGCGGCAAATATTACAGTCATATTCCAGATACATGTATATAGTTATACGATGTAGGAAAATTGTTATAGTCAAATTAAAATTTTGGTCAATATTTTCTTGTTTAACAAAACAATGATATGTGTAGGAAACGTCTGAACTAAACAATGCTTGATTTATTGATTTTGGTGTTTAACGCCACTTTCAGTGCTATTGCTATTTCTTGGCGGCCAGATTTTATTAGTGGAGGAAGAAGGAGTGCCCAGAGAGAACCACATGACCTTAGGAAGAAAAACTGGAAATCCCAGTCCATTAAAATGAGAGTAGAACGCACCTGCAACATACGGGTTCGAACTCTGAAATAAGCAATGAAGCAATGATTTTACTAGTGAAAGATTTTTTTTTCACTGTAAACAGTTTTCGTTCGAGATATAGTTTTGTTTTTAATGTAAAATGAAGATACCAGGAGGTTTAAAAAAAACGTAAAAAAAAACCAAACAAATGGTGGCATCGGCCAAGTGCATATATAGTTCCTTTATATTTTAGTTTTTTGTACCTGGGATGCTGTCCCATCTAGGGAAACTCGCATATCTCTTTTTACCGTCAAACGTGCACTTGTGTTTTGGTTATTTTTGTTGCTAGGTTGCTGTCTCATTGACGTTTACCCAACATTTTTTTGATGCACACATATATACTTTCAAACATGCAGTTAAGGTGTTATTTCTTGCACACTAAAGTGAAAAAAAGCATATGAGAAGATCAAAGAAGTAAATAGAAAAAAAAAAGGAAATGATTTAATTTTCAAAAAATGACCTGTTTGGTCGCTCGTAATCGGTTGTCCATAAATATAGTTCCTGTCCTTTTGATGTATGTAAACTATAATTGCTGTGTCTTTTGATACAAAATCTATGGCTTAAAATTATTCGTTGTGTTTCTTTCTTTTATAGTGAAGTATATCATCTTTTTTTTTTGATTTGCAGATGGAATTGTGGGACTATGTGTCAAAGTTGTATGAAGAGCAACTTTGTCTATTTAAACAGCGAAAAAGATTATCGTAGGTTAAAAGTGTGAAATTTTCACATGTGCCTTATGTCTTCATTTCATGTCTAATCAGTTCAGAATAACACACGAGAATATGTCAAGATGTGCCTAGATTTTCAACTTTTGTTTCATTTTGCTAACTGTGAACGTAAAAAAAAAAATGTCTTCACTGGGAACTCCAGAGCTGAAATCTGCAGACTTAAGGTTAGCGGGGACGTTACTCTGTCGATATTTGTGTCGTTTTTGCATGTAGGATCTTTACAGACACTGTCAGTGTAGCAAACATTTCTGTTTCCCAAAGACATGTCTATTTAGTTACTGAAAGATGCATTCAAATAGTGGCTGCGAGATACATTCCCAGAAATTTTGCAATCCTTGTTCATAAAAAAGCACCCTTTTCTATTAAAAATAAATATTTTTTATTATAAGGTGTCGATGTAAAGTTAGAGCACGAACTTAAATAACTTTTAAAAAGTTAAACATTTAGTAAAGACTTAAATAGAAGGTCGCCACAATTAAATAGTGATGGACACACCGACCTTCTTACGCAGGTCCTACCCATATTGCTTTAACCTTGCAACTCTTAAATCCTTCTCATCATAATTCTTTTCTTACAAATAGTTCACTAGAAATATACCGGTATACAATTATTTAATATTATCAATTCTTCAAGGTATTTAAAAACATGTTAAATTGATAAAGCTGATTCATGTACAGCGGCAAATATTACAGTCATATTCCAGATACATGTATATAGTTATATGATGTAGGAAAATTGTTATAGTCAAATTAAAATTTTGGTCAATATTTTCTTGTTTAACAAAACAATGATATGTGTAGGAAACGTCTGAACTAAACAATGCTTGATTTATTGATTTTGGTGTTTAACGCCACTTTCAGTGCTATTGCTATTTCTTGGCGGCCAGATTTTATTAGTGGAGGAAGAAGGAGTGCCCAGAGAGAACCACATGACCTTAGGAAGAAAAACTGGAAATCCCAGTCCATTAAAATGAGAGTAGAACGCACCTGCAACATACGGGTTCGAACTCTGAAATAAGCAATGAAGCAATGATTTTACTAGTGAAAGATTTTTTTTTCACTGTAAACAGTTTTCGTTCGAGATATAGTTTTGTTTTTAATGTAAAATGAAGATACCAGGAGGTTTAAAAAAAACGTAAAAAAAAACCAAACAAATGGTGGCATCGGCCAAGTGCATATATAGTTCCTTTATATTTTAGTTTTTTGTACCTGGGATGCTGTCCCATCTAGGGAAACTCGCATATCTCTTTTTACCGTCAAACGTGCACTTGTGTTTTGGTTATTTTTGTTGCTAGGTTGCTGTCTCATTGACGTTTACCCAACATTTTTTTGATGCACACATATATACTTTCAAACATGCAGTTAAGGTGTTATTTCTTGCACACTAAAGTGAAAAAAAGCATATGAGAAGATCAAAGAAGTAAATAGAAAAAAAAAAGGAAATGATTTAATTTTCAAAAAATGACCTGTTTGGTCGCTCGTAATCGGTTGTCCATAAATATAGTTCCTGTCCTTTTGATGTATGTAAACTATAATTGCTGTGTCTTTTGATACAAAATCTATGGCTTAAAATTATTCGTTGTGTTTCTTTCTTTTATAGTGAAGTATATCATCTTTTTTTTTTGATTTGCAGATGGAATTGTGGGACTATGTGTCAAAGTTGTATGAAGAGCAACTTTGTCTATTTAAACAGCGAAAAAGATTATCGTAGGTTAAAAGTGTGAAATTTTCACATGTGCCTTATGTCTTCATTTCATGTCTAATCAGTTCAGAATAACACACGACAATATGTCAAGATGTGCCTAGATTTTCAACTTTTGTTTCATTTTGCTAACTGTGAACGTAAAAAAAAAAATGTCTTCACTGGGAACTCCAGAGCTGAAATCTGCAGACTTAAGGTTAGCGGGGACGTTACTCTGTCGATATTTGTGTCGTTTTTGCATGTAGGATCTTTACAGACACTGTCAGTGTAGCAAACATTTCTGTTTCCCAAAGACATGTCTATTTAGTTACTGAAAGATGCATTCAAATAGTGGCTGCGAGATACATTCCCAGAAATTTTGCAATCCTTGTTCATAAAAAAGCACCCTTTTCTATTAAAAATAAATATTTTTTATTATAAGGTGTCGATGTAAAGTTAGAGCACGAACTTAAATAACTTTTAAAAAGTTAAACATTTAGTAAAGACTTAAATAGAAGGTCGCCACACTTAAATAGTGATGGACACACCGACCTTCTTACGCAGGTCCTACCCATATTGCTTTAACCTTGCAACTCTTAAATCCTTCTCATCATAATTCTTTTCTTACAAATAGTTCACTAGAAATATACCGGTATACAATTATTTAATATTATCAATTCTTCAAGGTATTTAAAAACATGTTAAATTGATAAAGCTGATTCATGTACAGCGGCAAATATTACAGTCATATTCCAGATACATGTATATAGTTATACGATGTAGGAAAATTGTTATAGTCAAATTAAAATTTTGGTCAATATTTTCTTGTTTAACAAAACAATGATATGTGTAGGAAACGTCTGAACTAAACAATGCTTGATTTATTGATTTTGGTGTTTAACGCCACTTTCAGTGCTATTGCTATTTCTTGGCGGCCAGATTTTATTAGTGGAGGAAGAAGGAGTGCCCAGAGAGAACCACATGACCTTAGGAAGAAAAACTGGAAATCCCAGTCCATTAAAATGAGAGTAGAACGCACCTGCAACATACGGGTTCGAACTCTGAAATAAGCAATGAAGCAATGATTTTACTAGTGAAAGATTTTTTTTTCACTGTAAACAGTTTTCGTTCGAGATATAGTTTTGTTTTTAATGTAAAATGAAGATACCAGGAGGTTTAAAAAAAACGTAAAAAAAAACCCAAACAAATGGTGGCATCGGCCAAGTGCATATATAGTTCCTTTATATTTTAGTTTTTTGTACCTGGGATGCTGTCCCATCTAGGGAAACTCGCATATCTCTTTTTACCGTCAAACGTGCACTTATGTTTTGGTTATTTTTGTCGCTAGGTTGCTGTCTCATTGACGTTTACCCAACATTTTTTTGATGCACACATATATACTTTCAAACATGCAGTTAAGGTGTTATTTCTTGCACACTAAAGTGAAAAAAAGCATATGAGAAGATCAAAGAAGTAAATAGAAAAAAAAAAGGAAATGATTTAATTTTCAAAAAATGACCTGTTTGGTCGCTCGTAATCGGTTGTCCATAAATATAGTTCCTGTCCTTTTGATGTATGTAAACTATAATTGCTGTGTCTTTTGATACAAAATCTATGGCTTAAAATTATTCGTTGTGTTTCTTTCTTTTATAGTGAAGTATATCATCTTTTTTTTTTTTGATTTGCAGATGGAATTGTGGGACTATGTGTCAAAGTTGTATGAAGAGCAACTTTGTCTATTTAAACAGCGAAAAAGATTATCGTAGGTTAAAAGTGTGAAATTTTCACATGTGCCTTATGTCTTCATTTCATGTCTAATCAGTTCAGAATAACACACGAGAATATGTCAAGATGTGCCTAGATTTTCAACTTTTGTTTCATTTTGCTAACTGTGAACGTAAAAAAAAAAATGTCTTCACTGGGAACTCCAGAGCTGAAATCTGCAGACTTAAGGTTAGCGGGGACGTTACTCTGTCGATATTTGTGTCGTTTTTGCATGTAGGATCTTTACAGACACTGTCAGTGTAGCAAACATTTCTGTTTCCCAAAGACATGTCTATTTAGTTACTGAAAGATGCATTCAAATAGTGGCTGCGAGATACATTCCCAGAAATTTTGCAATCCTTGTTCATAAAAAAGCACCCTTTTCTATTAAAAATAAATATTTTTTATTATAAGGTGTCGATGTAAAGTTAGAGCACGAACTTAAATAACTTTTAAAAAGTTAAACATTTAGTAAAGACTTAAATAGAAGGTCGCCACACTTAAATAGTGATGGACACACCGACCTTCTTACGCAGGTCCTACCCATATTGCTTTAACCTTGCAACTCTTAAATCCTTCTCATCATAATTCTTTTCTTACAAATAGTTCACTAGAAATATACCGGTATACAATTATTTAATATTATCAATTCTTCAAGGTATTTAAAAACATGTTAAATTGATAAAGCTGATTCATGTACAGCGGCAAATATTACAGTCATATTCCAGATACATGTATATAGTTATACGATGTAGGAAAATTGTTATAGTCAAATTAAAATTTTGGTCAATATTTTCTTGTTTAACAAAACAATGATATGTGTAGGAAACGTCTGAACTAAACAATGCTTGATTTATTGATTTTGGTGTTTAACGCCACTTTCAGTGCTATTGCTATTTCTTGGCGGCCAGATTTTATTAGTGGAGGAAGAAGGAGTGCCCAGAGAGAACCACATGACCTTAGGAAGAAAAACTGGAAATCCCAGTCCATTAAAATGAGAGTAGAACGCACCTGCAACATACGGGTTCGAACTCTGAAATAAGCAATGAAGCAATGATTTTACTAGTGAAAGATTTTTTTTTCACTGTAAACAGTTTTCGTTCGAGATATAGTTTTGTTTTTAATGTAAAATGAAGATACCAGGAGGTTTAAAAAAAACGTAAAAAAAAACCCAAACAAATGGTGGCATCGGCCAAGTGCATATATAGTTCCTTTATATTTTAGTTTTTTGTACCTGGGATGCTGTCCCATCTAGGGAAACTCGCATATCTCTTTTTACCGTCAAACGTGCACTTATGTTTTGGTTATTTTTGTCGCTAGGTTGCTGTCTCATTGACGTTTACCCAACATTTTTTTGATGCACACATATATACTTTCAAACATGCAGTTAAGGTGTTATTTCTTGCACACTAAAGTGAAAAAAAGCATATGAGAAGATCAAAGAAGTAAATAGAAAAAAAAAAGGAAATGATTTAATTTTCAAAAAATGACCTGTTTGGTCGCTCGTAATCGGTTGTCCATAAATATAGTTCCTGTCCTTTTGATGTATGTAAACTATAATTGCTGTGTCTTTTGATACAAAATCTATGGCTTAAAATTATTCGTTGTGTTTCTTTCTTTTATAGTGAAGTATATCATCTTTTTTTTTTTTGATTTGCAGATGGAATTGTGGGACTATGTGTCAAAGTTGTATGAAGAGCAACTTTGTCTATTTAAACAGCGAAAAAGATTATCGTAGGTTAAAAGTGTGAAATTTTCACATGTGCCTTATGTCTTCATTTCATGTCTAATCAGTTCAGAATAACACACGAGAATATGTCAAGATGTGCCTAGATTTTCAACTTTTGTTTCATTTTGCTAACTGTGAACGTAAAAAAAAAAATGTCTTCACTGGGAACTCCAGAGCTGAAATCTGCAGACTTAAGGTTAGCGGGGACGTTACTCTGTCGATATTTGTGTCGTTTTTGCATGTAGGATCTTTACAGACACTGTCAGTGTAGCAAACATTTCTGTTTCCCAAAGACATGTCTATTTAGTTACTGAAAGATGCATTCAAATAGTGGCTGCGAGATACATTCCCAGAAATTTTGCAATCCTTGTTCATAAAAAAGCACCCTTTTCTATTAAAAATAAATATTTTTTATTATAAGGTGTCGATGTAAAGTTAGAGCACGAACTTAAATAACTTTTAAAAAGTTAAACATTTAGTAAAGACTTAAATAGAAGGTCGCCACACTTAAATATTGATGGACACACCGACCTTCTTACGCAGGTCCTACCCATATTGCTTTAACCTTGCAACTCTTAAATCCTTCTCATCATAATTCTTTTCTTACAAATAGTTCACTAGAAATATACCGGTATACAATTATTTAATATTATCAATTCTTCAAGGTATTTAAAAACATGTTAAATTGATAAAGCTGATTCATGTACAGCGGCAAATATTACAGTCATATTCCAGATACATGTATATAGTTATACGATGTAGGAAAATTGTTATAGTCAAATTAAAATTTTGGTCAATATTTTCTTGTTTAACAAAACAATGATATGTGTAGGAAACGTCTGAACTAAACAATGCTTGATTTATTGATTTTGGTGTTTAACGCCACTTTCAGTGCTATTGCTATTTCTTGGCGGCCAGATTTTATTAGTGGAGGAAGAAGGAGTGCCCAGAGAGAACCACATGACCTTAGGAAGAAAAACTGGAAATCCCAGTCCATTAAAATGAGAGTAGAACGCACCTGCAACATACGGGTTCGAACTCTGAAATAAGCAATGAAGCAATGATTTTACTAGTGAAAGATTTTTTTTTCACTGTAAACAGTTTTCGTTCGAGATATAGTTTTGTTTTTAATGTAAAATGAAGATACCAGGAGGTTTAAAAAAAACGTAAAAAAAAACCAAACAAATGGTGGCATCGGCCAAGTGCATATATAGTTCCTTTATATTTTAGTTTTTTGTACCTGGGATGCTGTCCCATCTAGGGAAACTCGCATATCTCTTTTTACCGTCAAACGTGCACTTGTGTTTTGGTTATTTTTGTCGCTAGGTTGCTGTCTCATTGACGTTTACCCAACATTTTTTTGATGCACACATATATACTTTCAAACATGCAGTTAAGGTGTTATTTCTTGCACACTAAAGTGAAAAAAAGCATATGAGAAGATCAAAGAAGTAAATAGAAAAAAAAAAGGAAATGATTTAATTTTCAAAAAATGACCTGTTTGGTCGCTCGTAATCGGTTGTCCATAAATATAGTTCCTGTCCTTTTGATGTATGTAAACTATAATTGCTGTGTCTTTTGATACAAAATCTATGGCTTAAAATTATTCGTTGTGTTTCTTTCTTTTATAGTGAAGTATATCATCTTTTTTTTTTGATTTGCAGATGGAATTGTGGGACTATGTGTCAAAGTTGTATGAAGAGCAACTTTGTCTATTTAAACAGCGAAAAAGATTATCGTAGGTTAAAAGTGTGAAATTTTCACATGTGCCTTATGTCTTCATTTCATGTCTAATCAGTTCAGAATAACACACGAGAATATGTCAAGATGTGCCTAGATTTTCAACTTTTGTTTCATTTTGCTAACTGTGAACGTAAAAAAAAAAATGTCTTCACTGGGAACTCCAGAGCTGAAATCTGCAGACTTAAGGTTAGCGGGGACGTTACTCTGTCGATATTTGTGTCGTTTTTTGCATGTAGGATCTTTACAGACACTGTCAGTGTAGCAAACATTTCTGTTTCCCAAAGACATGTCTATTTAGTTACTGAAAGATGCATTCAAATAGTGGCTGCGAGATACATTCCCAGAAATTTTGCAATCCTTGTTCATAAAAAAGCACCCTTTTCTATTAAAAATAAATATTTTTTATTATAAGGTGTCGATGTAAAGTTAGAGCACGAACTTAAATAACTTTTAAAAAGTTAAACATTTAGTAAAGACTTAAATAGAAGGTCGCCACACTTAAATAGTGATGGACACACCGACCTTCTTACGCAGGTCCTACCCATATTGCTTTAACCTTGCAACTCTTAAATCCTTCTCATCATAATTCTTTTCTTACAAATAGTTCACTAGAAATATACCGGTATACAATTATTTAATATTATCAATTCTTCAAGGTATTTAAAAACATGTTAAATTGATAAAGCTGATTCATGTACAGCGGCAAATATTACAGTCATATTCCAGATACATGTATATAGTTATACGATGTAGGAAATTTGTTATAGTCAAATTAAAATTTTGGTCAATATTTTCTTGTTTAACAAAACAATGATATGTGTAGGAAACGTCTGAACTAAACAATGCTTGATTTATTGATTTTGGTGTTTAACGCCACTTTCAGTGCTATTGCTATTTCTTGGCGGCCAGATTTTATTAGTGGAGGAAGAAGGAGTGCCCAGAGAGAACCACATGACCTTAGGAAGAAAAACTGGAAATCCCAGTCCATTAAAATGAGAGTAGAACGCACCTGCAACATACGGGTTCGAACTCTGAAATAAGCAATGAAGCAATGATTTTACTAGTGAAAGATTTTTTTTTCACTGTAAACAGTTTTCGTTCGAGATATAGTTTTGTTTTTAATGTAAAATGAAGATACCAGGAGGTTTAAAAAAAACGTTAAAAAAAACCAAACAAATGGTGGCATCGGCCAAGTGCATATATAGTTCCTTTATATTTTAGTTTTTTGTACCTGGGATGCTGTCCCATCTAGGGAAACTCGCATATCTCTTTTTACCGTCAAACGTGCACTTGTGTTTTGGTTATTTTTGTCGCTAGGTTGCTGTCTCATTGACGTTTACCCAACATTTTTTTTGATGCACACATATATACTTTCAAACATGCAGTTAAGGTGTTATTTCTTGCACACTAAAGTGAAAAAAAGCATATGAGAAGATCAAAGAAGTAAATAGAAAAAAAAAGGAAATGATTTAATTTTCAAAAAATGACCTGTTTGGTCGCTCGTAATCGGTTGTCCATAAATATAGTTCCTGTCCTTTTGATGTATGTAAACTATAATTGCTGTGTCTTTTGATACAAAATCTATGGCTTAAAATTATTCGTTGTGTTTCTTTCTTTTATAGTGAAGTATATCATCTTTTTTTTTTTTGATTTGCAGATGGAATTGTGGGACTATGTGTCAAAGTTGTATGAAGAGCAACTTTGTCTATTTAAACAGCGAAAAAGATTATCGTAGGTTAAAAGTGTGAAATTTTCACATGTGCCTTATGTCTTCATTTCATGTCTAATCAGTTCAGAATAACACACGAGAATATGTCAAGATGTGCCTAGATTTTCAACTTTTGTTTCATTTTGCTAACTGTGAACGTAAAAAAAAAATGTCTTCACTGGGAACTCCAGAGCTGAAATCTGCAGACTTAAGGTTAGCGGGGACGTTACTCTGTCGATATTTGTGTCGTTTTTGCATGTAGGATCTTTACAGACACTGTCAGTGTAGCAAACATTTCTGTTTCCCAAAGACATGTCTATTTAGTTAATGAAAGATGCATTCAAATAGTGGCTGCGAGATACATTCCCAGAAATTTTGCAATCCTTGTTCATAAAAAAGCACCCTTTTCTATTAAAAATAAATATTTTTTATTATAAGGTGTCGATGTAAAGTTAGAGCACTAACTCAAATAACTTTTAAAAAGTTAAACATTTAGTAAAGACTTAAATAGAAGGTCGCCACACTTAAATAGTGATGGACACACCGACCTTCTTACGCAGGTCCTACCCATATTGCTTTAACCTTGCAACTCTTAAATCCTTCTCATCCTAATTCTTTTCTTACAAATAGTTCACTAGAAATATACCGGTATACAATTATTTAATATTATCAATTCTTCAAGGTATTTAAAAACATGTTAAATTGATAAAGCTGATTCATGTACAGCGGCAAATATTACAGTCATATTCCAGATACATGTATATAGTTATACGATGTAGGAAAATTGTTATAGTCAAATTAAAATTTTGGTCAATATTTTCTTGTTTAACAAAACAATGATATGTGTAGGAAACGTCTGAACTAAACAATGCTTGATTTATTGATTTTGGTGTTTAACGCCACTTTCAGTGCTATTGCTATTTCTTGGCGGCCAGATTTTATTAGTGGAGGAAGAAGGAGTGCCCAGAGAGAACCACATGACCTTAGGAAGAAAAACTGGAAATCCCAGTCCATTAAAATGAGAGTAGAACGCACCTGCAACATACGGGTTCGAACTCTGAAATAAGCAATGAAGCAATGATTTTACTAGTGAAAGATTTTTTTTTTCACTGTAAACAGTTTTCGTTCGAGATATATTTTTGTTTTTAATGTAAAATGAAGATACCAGGAGGTTTAAAAAAAAAACGTAAAAAAAAAACCAAACAAGTGGTGGCATCGGCCAAGTGCATATATAGTTCCTTTATATTTTATTTTTTTGTACCTGGGATGCTGTCCCATCTAGGGAAACTCGCATATCTCTTTTTACCGTCAAACGTGCACTTGTGTTTTGGTTATTTTTGTCGCTAGGTTGCTGTCTCATTGACGTTTACCCAACATTTTTTTTGATGCACACATATATACTTTCAAACATGCAGTTAAGGTGTTATTTCTTGCATACTAAAGTGAAAAAAAGCATATGAGAAGATCAAAGAAGTAAATAGAAAAAAAAAAGGAAATGATTTAATTTTCAAAAAATGACCTGTTTGGTCGCTCGTAATCGGTTGTCCATAAATATAGTTCCTGTCCTTTTGATGTGTGTAAACTATAATTGCTGTGTCTTTTGATACAAAATCTATGGCTTAAAATTATTCGTTGTGTTTCTTTCTTTTATAGTGAAGTATATCATCTTTTTTTTTTGATTTGCAGATGGAATTGTGGGACTATGTGTCAAAGTTGTATGAAGAGCAACTTTGTCTATTTAAGCAGCGAAAAAGATTATCGTAGGTTAAAAGTGTGAAATTTTCACATGTGCCTTATGTCTTCATTTCATGTCTAATCAGTTCAGAATAACACACGAGAATATGTCAAGATGTGCCTAGATTTTCAACTTTTGTTTCATTTTGCTAACTGTGAACGTAAAAAAAAAATGTCTTCACTGGGAACTCCAGAGCTGAAATCTGCAGACTTAAGGTTAGCGGGGACGTTACTCTGTCGATATTTGTGTCGTTTTTGCATGTAGGATCTTTACAGACACTGTCAGTGTAGCAAACATTTCTGTTTCCCAAAGACATGTCTATTTAGTTAATGAAAGATGCATTCAAATAGTGGCTGCGAGATACATTCCCAGAAATTTTGCAATCCTTGTTCATAAAAAAGCACCCTTTTCTATTAAAAATAAATATTTTTTATTATAAGGTGTCGATGTAAAGTTAGAGCACTAACTCAAATAACTTTTAAAAAGTTAAACATTTAGTAAAGACTTAAATAGAAGGTCGCCACACTTAAATAGTGATGGACACACCGACCTTCTTACGCAGGTCCTACCCATATTGCTTTAACCTTGCAACTCTTAAATCCTTCTCATCCTAATTCTTTTCTTACAAATAGTTCACTAGAAATATACCGGTATACAATTATTTAATATTATCAATTCTTCAAGGTATTTAAAAACATGTTAAATTGATAAAGCTGATTCATGTACAGCGGCAAATATTACAGTCATATTCCAGATACATGTATATAGTTATACGATGTAGGAAAATTGTTATAGTCAAATTAAAATTTTGGTCAATATTTTCTTGTTTAACAAAACAATGATATGTGTAGGAAACGTCTGAACTAAACAATGCTTGATTTATTGATTTTGGTGTTTAACGCCACTTTCAGTGCTATTGCTATTTCTTGGCGGCCAGATTTTATTAGTGGAGGAAGAAGGAGTGCCCAGAGAGAACCACATGACCTTAGGAAGAAAAACTGGAAATCCCAGTCCATTAAAATGAGAGTAGTAATCGGTTGTCCATAATTTTAGTTCCTTTTCATTTTGATGTATGTAAACTATAATTGCTGTGTCTTTTGATAAAAAAAATCTATGGCTTAAATTTATTCGTTGCGTTTCTTTCTGTTATTGTGTAGTATATCATCTTTTTATATTTTTGATTTGCAGATGGAATTGTGGATAAAAAGTTTCTTTCACTAGTCATTGCTTCATTGCTTATTTCAGAGTTCGAACCCATGTTGCAGGTGCGTTCGACTCTAATTTTAATGGACTGGGATTGCCAGTTTTTCTACGTGTAAATGTAGAAAGTGTTTGTAAACAATTGCCACGTGCTTATTGTGCAACAAGTCTTTACATCCCTAAACATACGGCTATATTTATTGACAGTTTGAATGTTTTTAATCAACAGTAGAAGTTCCTGTGTTTGTTTCTGGCACAAATACATTAATGTCAATGTATATTTTCGTTTCCTGCTGTGCCAAGTGTGTAGAATCTAGACGCTACCGTGTTTTTACCTCCAAATTGAAGAGTTCAAGAGCTAACATTGGTCTTTAATCTACCGATAGATGGCGCAACATTGTTATCACAAATGTTGGCTTATTCTGCCAAGGGTGGAGAGGAGGGAAGTGGATCGTAACCCTTGGCTAGCGAAGATGATGTTTCCTACACATATCATTGTTTTGTTAAACAAGAAAATATTGACCAAAATTTTAATTTGACTATTACAATTTTCCCGCATCGTATACCTTTATACATGTATCTGGAATATGACTGTAATATTTGCCGCTGTACATGAATCAGCTTTATCAATTTAACATGTTTTCAACAACCTTGAAGAATTGATAATATTAAAAAATTGTATTCCGGTATATTTCTAGTGAACTATTTGTAAGAAAAGAATTAGGATACGAAGGATTTAAGAGTTGCAAGGTTAAAGCAATATGGGTAGGACCTGCGTAAGAAGGTTGGTGTGTCCATCACTATTTATGTATGGCGACCTTCTATTTAAGGCTTTACTAAATGTTAAACTTTTTAAAAGTTATTTAAGTTCGTGCTCTAACTTTACGTCGACACCTTATAATAAAGAATATTTATTTTTAATAGAAAAGGGTGCTTTTTTATGAACAAGGATTGCAAAATTTCTGGGAATGTATCTCGCAGCCACTATTTGAATGCATCTTTCAGTAACTAAATAGACATGTCTTTGGGAAACAGAAATGTTTGCTACACTGACAGTGTCTGCAAAGATCCTACATGCAAAAACGACACAAATATCGACAGAGTAACGTCCCCGCTAACCTTAAGTCTGCAGGTTTCAGCTCTGGAGTTCCCAGTGAAGACATTTTTTTTTACGTTCACAGTTAGCAAAATGAAACAAAAGTTGAAAATCTAGGCACATCTTGACATATTCTCGTGTGTTATTCTGAACTGATTAGACATGAAATGAAGTCATAAGGCACATGTGAAAAGTCACACTTTTAACCTACGATAATCTTTTTCGCTGTTTAAATAGACAAAGTTGCTCTTCATACAACTTTGACACATAGTCCCACAATTCCATCTGCAAATCAAAAAAAAAAAAAGATGATATACTTCACTATAAAAGAAAGAAACACAACGAATAATTTTAAGCCATAGATTTTGTATCAAAAGACACAGCAATTATAGTTTACACACATCAAAAGGACAGGAACTATATTTATGGACAACCGATTACGAGCGACCAAACAGGTCATTTTTTGAAAATTAAATCATTTCTTCTTTTTTTCTCTTTACTTCTTTGATCTTCTCATATGTTTTTTTTCACTTTGGTGTGCAAGAAATAACACCTTAACTGCATGTTTGAAAGTATATATGTGTGCATCAAAAAAAATGTTGGGTAAACGTCAATGAGACAGCAACCTAGCGACAAAAATAACCAAAACACAAGTGCACGTTTGACGGTAAAAAGAGATATGCGAGTTTCCCTAGATGGGACAGCATCCCAGCGACAAAAAAATAAAATATAAAGGAACTATGCACTGGGCGATGACACCGTTTGTTTGGTTTTTTTTTTACGTTTTTGTTTAAACCTCCTGGTATCTTCATTTTACATTAAAAACAAAACTATATCTCGAACGAAAACTGTTTACAGTGAAAAAAAAATCTTTCACTCGTAAAACCATTGCTTCATTGCTTATTTCAGAGTTCGAACCCGTATGTTGCAGGTGCGTTCGACTCTAATTTTAATGGACTGGGGTTGCCAGTTTTTTTTCCTAAGGTCATGTGGTTCTCTCTGGGCACTCCTTCTTCCTCCACTAATAAAATCTGGTTGCCAAGAAATAGCATTAGTGCTGAAAGAAGCGTTAAACACCAAAAATCAATAAATCAATCATTGTTTAGTTCAGACGTTTCCTACACATATCATTGTTTTATTAAACAAGAAAATATTGACCAAAATTTCAATTTGACTATAACAATTTTCCCGCATCGTATAACTATATACATGTATCTGGAATATGACTGTAATATTTGCCGCTGTACATGAATCAGCTTTATCAATTTAACAGGTTTTTAAATACCTTGAAGAATTGATAATATTAAATAATTATATACCGGTATATTTCTAGTGAACTATTTGGAAGAAAAGAATTTAGGATGAGAAGGATTTAAGAGTTGCAAGGTTAATGCCTTATGGGTAGGACCTGCGGTGTGTCAATCACTATTTATGTGTGGCGACCTTCTATTTATGTCTTTACTAAATGTTTAACGTTTTAAAAGTTATTTAAGTTCGTGCTCTAACTTTACATCGACACCTTATAATAAAGAATATTTATTTTTAATAGAAAAGGGTGCTTTTTTATGAACAAGGATTGCAAAATTTCTGGGAATGTATCTCGCAGCCACTATTTGAATGCATCTTTCAGTAACTTAATAGACATGTCTTTGGGAAACAAAAATGTTTGCTACACTGACAGTGTCTGTAAAGATCCTACATGCAAAAACGACACAAATATCGGCAGAGTAACGTCCCCGCTAACCTTAAGTCTGCAGGTTTCAGCTCTGGAGTTCCCAGTGAAGACATTTTATTTTACGTTCACAGCTAACAAAATGAAACAAAAGTTGAAAATTTAGGCACATCTTGACATATTCTCGTGTGTGTTATTCTGAACTGATTAGACATGAAATGAAGTCATAAGGCACATGTGAAAAGTCACACTTTTAACCTACGATAATCTTTTTCGCTGTTTAAATAGACAAAGGTGCTCTTCATACAACTTTGACACATAGTCTCACAATTCCATCTGCTAATTAAAAAAATCTAAAGATGATATACTTCACTATAAAAGAAAGAAACACAACGAATAATTTTAAGCCATATTTATTTTGTATCAATTGACACAGCAATTATAGTTTCCACACATCAAAAGGACGGGAACTATATTTATGGACAACCGATTACGAGCGACCAAACAGGTCATTTTTTGAAAATTAAATCATTTCTTCTTTTTTTCTCTTTACTTCTTTGATCTTCTCATATGTTTTTTTTCACTTTGGTGTGCAAGAAATAACACCTTAACTGCATGTTTGAAAGTATATATGTGTGCATCAAAAAAAATGTTGGGTAAACGTCAATGAGACAGCAACCTAGCGACAAAAATAACCAAAACACAAGTGCACGTTTGACGGTAAAAAGAGATATGCGAGTTTCCCTAGATGGGACAGCATCCCAGCGACAAAAAAATAAAATATAAAGGAACTATGCCCTGGGCGATGACACCGTTTGTTTGGTTTTTTTTTACGTTTTTGTTTAAACCTCCTGGTATCTTCATTTTACATTAAAAACAAAACTATATCTCGAACGAAAACTGTTTACAGTGAAAAAAAAATCTTTCACTCGTAAAACCATTGCTTCATTGCTTATTTCAGAGTTCGAACCCGTATGTTGCAGGTGCGTTCGACTCTAATTTTAATGGACTGGGGTTGCCAGTTTTTTTTCCTAAGGTCATGTGGTTCTCTCTGGGCACTCCTTCTTCCTCCACTAATAAAATCTGGTTGCCAAGAAATAGCATTAGTGCTGAAAGAAGCGTTAAACACCAAAAATCAATAAATCAATCATTGTTTAGTTCAGACGTTTCCTACACATATCATTGTTTTATTAAACAAGAAAATATTGACCAAAATTTCAATTTGACTATAACAATTTTCCCGCATCGTATAACTATATACATGTATCTGGAATATGACTGTAATATTTGCCGCTGTACATGAATCAGCTTTATCAATTTAACAGGTTTTTAAATACCTTGAAGAATTGATAATATTAAATAATTATATACCGGTATATTTCTAGTGAACTATTTGGAAGAAAAGAATTTAGGATGAGAAGGATTTAAGAGTTGCAAGGTTAATGCCTTATGGGTAGGACCTGCGGTGTGTCAATCACTATTTATGTGTGGCGACCTTCTATTTATGTCTTTACTAATTGTTTAACGTTTTAAAAGTTATTTAAGTTCGTGCTCTAACTTTACATCGACACCTTATAATAAAGAATATTTATTTTTAATAGAAAAGGGTGCTTTTTTATGAACAAGGATTGCAAAATTTCTGGGAATGTATCTCGCAGCCACTATTTGAATGCATCTTTCAGTAACTTAATAGACATGTCTTTGGGAAACAAAAATGTTTGCTACACTGACAGTGTCTGTAAAGATCCTACATGCAAAAACGACACAAATATCGACAGAGTAACGTCCCCGCTAACCTTAAGTCTGCAGGTTTCAGCTCTGGAGTTCCCAGTGAAGACATTTTATTTTACGTTCACAGCTAACAAAATGAAACAAAAGTTGAAAATTTAGGCACATCTTGACATATTCTCGTGTGTGTTATTCTGAACTGATTAGACATGAAATGAAGTCATAAGGCACATGTGAAAAGTCACACTTTTAACCTACGATAATCTTTTTCGCTGTTTAAATAGACAAAGGTGCTCTTCATACAACTTTGACACATAGTCTCACAATTCCATCTGCTAATTAAAAAAATCTAAAGATGATATACTTCACTATAAAAGAAAGAAACACAACGAATAATTTTAAGCCATATTTATTTTGTATCAATTGACACAGCAATTATAGTTTCCACACATCAAAAGGACGGGAACTATATTTATGGACAACCGATTACGAGCGACCAAACAGGTCATTTTTTGAAAATTAAATCATTTCTTCTTTTTTTCTCTTTACTTCTTTGATCTTCTCATATGTTTTTTTTCACTTTGGTGTGCAAGAAATAACACCTTAACTGCATGTTTGAAAGTATATATGTGTGCATCAAAAAAAATGTTGGGTAAACGTCAATGAGACAGCAACCTAGCGACAAAAATAACCAAAACACAAGTGCACGTTTGACGGTAAAAAGAGATATGCGAGTTTCCCTAGATGGGACAGCATCCCAGCGACAAAAAAATAAAATATAAAGGAACTATGCCCTGGGCGATGACACCGTTTGTTTGGTTTTTTTTTTACGTTTTTGTTTAAACCTCCTGGTATCTTCATTTTACATTAAAAACAAAACTATATCTCGAACGAAAACTGTTTACAGTGAAAAAAAAATCTTTCACTCGTAAAACCATTGCTTCATTGCTTATTTCAGAGTTCGAACCCGTATGTTGCAGGTGCGTTCGACTCTAATTTTAATGGACTGGGGTTGCCAGTTTTTTTTCCTAAGGTCATGTGGTTCTCTCTGGGCAGTCCTTCTTCCTCCACTAATAAAATCTGGTTGCCAAGAAATAGCATTAGTGCTGAAAGAAGCGTTAAACACCAAAAATCAATAAATCAATCATTGTTTAGTTCAGACGTTTCCTACACATATCATTGTTTTATTAAACAAGAAAATATTGACCAAAATTTCAATTTGACTATAACAATTTTCCCGCATCGTATAACTATATACATGTATCTGGAATATGACTGTAATATTTGCCGCTGTACATGAATCAGCTTTATCAATTTAACAGGTTTTTAAATACCTTGAAGAATTGATAATATTAAATAATTATATACCGGTATATTTCTAGTGAACTATTTGGAAGAAAAGAATTTAGGATGAAAAGGTTTTAAGAGTTGCAAGGTTAATGCCTTATGGGTAGGACCTGCGGTGTGTCAATCACTATTTATGTGTGGCGACCTTCTATTTATGTCTTTACTAATTGTTTAACGTTTTAAAAGTTATTTAAGTTCGTGCTCTAACTTTACATCGACACCTTATAATAAAGAATATTTATTTTTAATAGAAAAGGGTGCTTTTTTATGAACAAGGATTGCAAAATTTCTGGGAATGTATCTCGCAGCCACTATTTGAATGCATCTTTCAGTAACTTAATAGACATGTCTTTGGGAAACAAAAATGTTTGCTACACTGACAGTGTCTGTAAAGATCCTACATGCAAAAACGACACAAATATCGACAGAGTAACGTCCCCGCTAACCTTAAGTCTGCAGGTTTCAGCTCTGGAGTTCCCAGTGAAGACATTTTATTTTACGTTCACAGCTAACAAAATGAAACAAAAGTTGAAAATTTAGGCACATCTTGACATATTCTCGTGTGTGTTATTCTGAACTGATTAGACATGAAATGAAGTCATAAGGCACATGTGAAAAGTCACACTTTTAACCTACGATAATCTTTTTCGCTGTTTAAATAGACAAAGGTGCTCTTCATACAACTTTGACACATAGTCTCACAATTCCATCTGCTAATTAAAAAAATCTAAAGATGATATACTTCACTATAAAAGAAAGAAACACAACGAATAATTTTAAGCCATATTTATTTTGTATCAATTGACACAGCAATTATAGTTTCCACACATCAAAAGGACGGGAACTATATTTATGGACAACCGATTACGAGCGACCAAACAGGTCATTTTTTGAAAATTAAATCATTTCTTCTTTTTTTCTCTTTACTTCTTTGATCTTCTCATATGTTTTTTTTTCACTTTGGTGTGCAAGAAATAACACCTTAACTGCATGTTTGAAAGTATATATGTGTGCATCAAAAAAAATGTTGGGTAAACGTCAATGAGACAGCAACCTAGCGACAAAAATAACCAAAACACAAGTGCACGTTTGACGGTAAAAAGAGATATGCGAGTTTCCCTAGATGGGACAGCATCCCAGCCACAAAAAACTAAAATATAAAGGAACTATGCACTGGGCGATGACACCGTTTGTTTGGTTTTTTTTTTACGTTTTTGTTTAAACCTCCTGGTATCTTCATTTTACATTAAAAACAAAACTATATCTCGAACGAAAACTGTTTACAGTGAAAAAAAAATCTTTCACTCGTAAAACCATTGCTTCATTGCTTATTTCAGAGTTCGAACCCGTATGTTGCAGGTGCGTTCGACTCTAATTTTAATGGACTGGGGTTGCCAGTTTTTTTTCCTAAGGTCATGTGGTTCTCTCTGGGCACTCCTTCTTCCTCCACTAATAAAATCTGGTTGCCAAGAAATAGCATTAGTGCTGAAAGAAGCGTTAAACACCAAAAATCAATAAATCAATCATTGTTTAGTTCAGACGTTTCCTACACATATCATTGTTTTATTAAACAAGAAAATATTGACCAAAATTTCAATTTGACTATAACAATTTTCCCGCATCGTATAACTATATACCTGTATCTGGAATATGACTGTAATATTTGCCGCTGTACATGAATCAGCTTTATCAATTTAACAGGTTTTTAAATACCTTGAAGAATTGATAATATTAAATAATTATATACCGGTATATTTCTAGTGAACTATTTGGAAGAAAAGAATTTAGGATGAGAAGGATTTAAGAGTTGCAAGGTTAATGCCTTATGGGTAGGACCAGCGGTGTGTCAATCACTATTTATGTGTGGCGACCTTCTATTTATGTCTTTACTAAATGTTTAACGTTTTAAAAGTTATTTAAGTTCGTGCTCTAACTTTACATCGACACCTTATAATAAAGAATATTTATTTTTAATAGAAAAGGGTGCTTTTTTATGAACAAGGATTGCAAAATTTCTGGGAATGTATCTCGTAGCCACTATTTGAATGAATCTTTCAGTAACTTAATAGACATGTCTTTGGGAAACAGAAATGTTTGCTACACTGACAGTGTCTGTAAAGATCCTACATGCAAAAACGACACAAATATCGACAGAGTAACGTCCCCGCTAACCTTAAGTCTGCAGGTTTAAGCTCTGGAGTTCCCAGTGAAGACATTTTATTTTACGTTCACAGCTAACAAAATGAAACAAAAGTTGAAAATTTAGGCACATCTCGACATATTCTCGTGTGTGTTATTCTGAACTGATTAGACATGAAATGAAGTCATAAGGCACATGTGAAAAGTCACACTTTTAACCTACGATAATCTTTTTCGCTGTTTAAATAGACAAAGGTGCTCTTCATACAACTTTGACACATAGTCTCACAATTCCATCTGCTAATTAAAAAAATCTAAAGATGATATACTTCACTATAAAAGAAAGAAACACAACGAATAATTTTAAGCCATATTTATTTTGTATCAATTGACACAGCAATTATAGTTTCCACACATCAAAAGGACGGGAACTATATTTATGGACAACCGATTACGAGCGACCAAACAGGTCATTTTTTGAAAATTAAATCATTTCTTCTTTTTTTCTCTTTACTTCTTTGATCTTCTCATATGTTTTTTTTTCACTTTGGTGTGCAAGAAATAACACCTTAACTGCATGTTTGAAAGTATATATGTGTGCATCAAAAAAAATGTTGGGTAAACGTCAATGAGACAGCAACCTAGCGACAAAAATAACCAAAACACAAGTGCACGTTTGACGGTAAAAAGAGATATGCGAGTTTCCCTAGATGGGACAGCATCCCAGCCACAAAAAAATAAAATATAAAGGAACTATGCACTGGGCGATGACACCGTTTGTTTGGTTTTTTTTTTACGTTTTTGTTTAAACCTCCTGGTATCTTCATTTTACATTAAAAACAAAACTATATCTCGAACGAAAACTGTTTACAGTGAAAAAAAAATCTTTCACTCGTAAAACCATTGCTTCATTGCTTATTTCAGAGTTCGAACCCGTATGTTGCAGGTGCGTTCGACTCTAATTTTAATGGACTGGGGTTGCCAGTTTTTTTTCCTAAGGTCATGTGGTTCTCTCTGGGCACTCCTTCTTCCTCCACTAATAAAATCTGGTTGCCAAGAAATAGCATTAGTGCTGAAAGAAGCGTTAAACACCAAAAATCAATAAATCAATCATTGTTTAGTTCAGACGTTTCCTACACATATCATTGTTTTATTAAACAAGAAAATATTGACCAAAATTTCAATTTGACTATAACAATTTTCCCGCATCGTATAACTATATACCTGTATCTGGAATATGACTGTAATATTTGCCGCTGTACATGAATCAGCTTTATCAATTTAACAGGTTTTTAAATACCTTGAAGAATTGATAATATTAAATAATTATATACCGGTATATTTCTAGTGAACTATTTGGAAGAAAAGAATTTAGGATGAGAAGGATTTAAGAGTTGCAAGGTTAATGCCTTATGGGTAGGACCTGCGGTGTGTCAATCACTATTTATGTGTGGCGACCTTCTATTTATGTCTTTACTAAATGTTTAACGTTTTAAAAGTTATTTAAGTTCGTGCTCTAACTTTACATCGACACCTTATAATAAAGAATATTTATTTTTAATAGAAAAGGGTGCTTTTTTATGAACAAGGATTGCAAAATTTCTGGGAATGTATCTCGCAGTCACTATTTGAATGAATCTTTCAGTAACTTAATAGACATGTCTTTGGGAAACAGAAATGTTTGCTACACTGACAGTGTCTGTAAAGATCCTACATGCAAAAACGACACAAATATCGACAGAGTAACGTCCCCGCTAACCTTAAGTCTGCAGGTTTAAGCTCTGGAGTTCCCAGTGAAGACATTTTATTTTACGTTCACAGCTAACAAAATGAAACAAAAGTTGAAAATTTAGGCACATCTCGACATATTCTCGTGTGTGTTATTCTGAACTGATTAGACATGAAATGAAGTCATAAGGCACATGTGAAAAGTCACACTTTTAACCTACGATAATCTTTTTCGCTGTTTAAATAGACAAAGGTGCTCTTCATACAACTTTGACACATAGTCTCACAATTCCATCTGCTAATTAAAAAAATCTAAAGATGATATACTTCACTATAAAAGAAAGAAACACAACGAATAATTTTAAGCCATATTTATTTTGTATCAATTGACACAGCAATTATAGTTTCCACACATCAAAAGGACGGGAACTATATTTATGGACAACCGATTACGAGCGACCAAACAGGTCATTTTTTGAAAATTAAATCATTTCTTCTTTTTTTCTCTTTACTTCTTTGATCTTCTCATATGTTTTTTTTTCACTTTGGTGTGCAAGAAATAACACCTTAACTGCATGTTTGAAAGTATATATGTGTGCATCAAAAAAAATGTTGGGTAAACGTCAATGAGACAGCAACCTAGCGACAAAAATAACCAAAACACAAGTGCACGTTTGACGGTAAAAAGAGATATGCGAGTTTCCCTAGATGGGACAGCATCCCAGCCACAAAAAAATAAAATATAAAGGAACTATGCACTGGGCGATGACACCGTTTGTTTGGTTTTTTTTTTACGTTTTTGTTTAAACCTCCTGGTATCTTCATTTTACATTAAAAACAAAACTATATCTCGAACGAAAACTGTTTACAGTGAAAAAAAAATCTTTCACTCGTAAAACCATTGCTTCATTGCTTATTTCAGAGTTCGAACCCGTATGTTGCAGGTGCGTTCGACTCTAATTTTAATGGACTGGGGTTGCCAGTTTTTTTTCCTAAGGTCATGTGGTTCTCTCTGGGCACTCCTTCTTCCTCCACTAATAAAATCTGGTTGCCAAGAAATAGCATTAGTGCTGAAAGAAGCGTTAAACACCAAAAATCAATAAATCAATCATTGTTTAGTTCAGACGTTTCCTACACATATCATTGTTTTATTAAACAAGAAAATATTGACCAAAATTTCAATTTGACTATAACAATTTTCCCGCATCGTATAACTATATACCTGTATCTGGAATATGACTGTAATATTTGCCGCTGTACATGAATCAGCTTTATCAATTTAACAGGTTTTTAAATACCTTGAAGAATTGATAATATTAAATAATTATATACCGGTATATTTCTAGTGAACTATTTGGAAGAAAAGAATTTAGGATGAGAAGGATTTAAGAGTTGCAAGGTTAATGCCTTATGGGTAGGACCTGCGGTGTGTCAATCACTATTTATGTGTGGCGACCTTCTATTTATGTCTTTACTAAATGTTTAACGTTTTAAAAGTTATTTAAGTTCGTGCTCTAACTTTACATCGACACCTTATAATAAAGAATATTTATTTTTAATAGAAAAGGGTGCTTTTTTATGAACAAGGATTGCAAAATTTCTGGGAATGTATCTCGCAGTCACTATTTGAATGAATCTTTCAGTAACTTAATAGACATGTCTTTGGGAAACAGAAATGTTTGCTACACTGACAGTGTCTGTAAAGATCCTACATGCAAAAACGACACAAATATCGACAGAGTAACGTCCCCGCTAACCTTAAGTCTGCAGGTTTAAGCTCTGGAGTTCCCAGTGAAGACATTTTATTTTACGTTCACAGCTAACAAAATGAAACAAAAGTTGAAAATTTAGGCACATCTCGACATATTCTCGTGTGTGTTATTCTGAACTGATTAGACATGAAATGAAGTCATAAGGCACATGTGAAAAGTCACACTTTTAACCTACGATAATCTTTTTCGCTGTTTAAATAGACAAAGGTGCTCTTCATACAACTTTGACACATAGTCTCACAATTCCATCTGCTAATTAAAAAAATCTAAAGATGATATACTTCACTATAAAAGAAAGAAACACAACGAATAATTTTAAGCCATATTTATTTTGTATCAATTGACACAGCAATTATAGTTTCCACACATCAAAAGGACGGGAACTATATTTATGGACAACCGATTACGAGCGAACAAACAGGTCATTTTTTGAAAATTTAATCTTTTCTATTTACTTCTTTGATCATCTCATCTGCTTTTTTTACTTTAGTGTGAAAGAAATAACACCTTAACTGCATGTTTGAAAATATACATGTGTGCATCAAAAAGAAAATGTTGGGTAAACGTCAATGAGACAGCATCCCAGCAACAAAAAAAAAAAAATATATATATATAGGAACTATGCACTTTGCCGATGAGACAGCAACTTAACGACAATAATAACCAAAAGACATGTGCACGTTTGCTAGTAAAAACAGATATGAGAGGTTCCCTAAGTCTGGACCTCGCTAGCTCAATAGGGTTCTGCAAACAGCAGGTGCTCGCAATACTAACATTAAACATCAAATAATCAATCAATCAATCGTAGTTGGCAGTTCATTTTGATCGTTTCGTTTTCATCTCTTGATCTTCTGACGCAGTATAACTTTTAAAACCTATATATTCACAAATTTGTATAAAACTGGCATTCCTATCGAAAACATGACAGAAAGAGGCAATCTTTATGCTATTTAAAAGGGGGGATTTTCAAATTTCCTGAAAATGAAATATTTACACGGAAAATATAGGTTGGAGACTGTTAACAAAGATTGTCATTTACCAGGTCTGGTTTAATGAAAGTATTCCCTATATGTTTACATATATGCCTTGATTTAACTTTTGTAAGCTGAATATTTTTCTTCTACATTGTGCAGCTGTTATCCTTTCATATCTTCCCAATGAATACAATATATTAAATAGGAAATGTTTCTGCGAAGCCTACTATTCACATTACGTTTATAAAGTACACTATTTTCTTTGTGTTCAAATATAATGATTTTATTCTCTCAAATCGGGCTTAAATGTCAAAACTGTTTAAATATTAAATACTACTAAATGCCTTAATGAAATATGAATGTTTCTTCCTGAATTTGGTCATTGTGTTACGACACAACCAGTTCTAAATAATTCTTTGGAAACTACAGCTAATTTTATAATGTATAGTAGCCTTTATATTCTAAATTGGGTGAGAAAGTCTAATATTGATTCTTTCAAATACAATAACGAAACTTGAATGGTTTTTCTGGTTGTGATTATTATGCTATAACACGACCGGTTTACAATAATTGCGTGGACAGTCTGACTATTTAATTTTACTCTATTGTGTGTCTGTGGCGTAGCCACTGGAAAACAAATTGTAAGCGGGGGGTCTTGGGCGGCATGTGTCATTCTTATGGTTATATTGGTCAAACAGGGAACAAAAGTGGGATTCAATTGTCATGTTCACGTGTAACGGTGGCGATCCATGCCTGACAATATAACAATTAAGATGCTGCCCACAGATCTTTAATGTATTCCAACCATGTGTCTTTATTTCCTTTCTTATTACTGTTATATTACGTGTAACATTTTTTTCCCAATTTATATTTGTATCTGTACGGTGGTTATGAAGATGACAGTTAATCGGGTTTTATTATCAGCGTCATTCTTAAAGCAAAAGAACATTACACCTGAACGGCATCAGTGAAAATCTGCTAAACTTCACTAAGTCTGTCGGCCGGTCTTAAACCATTTTCTATGAGTTGCGGGGTACTGCTAGCAGAACTATTATCAGTTGAATACTTCCTTGGTAAAATATAAGGAACTAGTTTACTTTTTTACCTTAAATTGTAGGTTTATACAGACGTACATAACATATCGGTCGCATTCTTTTGTCATTTTCTATGTAAAACTTTTACTTATTTGTAAGACCTCTGAGTTGGAACATTCAAATTAAAAGAGGGGAAAGTGGTGGGATAGGGTCAGATTTGCCTATTTCATGAGTGTAGTGGTGTGTCTGTAAACCGGTTATTATCGAAATCTTAGCTTTTGTCTGCATGCATATCGAAAGTCTATCCAACTATGATTTTAAGCGCAATGGATTGTCATGGAAGACAAATAGTTCAATCTATCTTTAGTTCTTCTAGACGTGGACATGGATGTCAGACCATTTTGTACCGTCTGCTTAAACATTTCATAAAATAAATAGTTTGTTGTCGATGTACTTAGCAGATGAACTTATTTAGTCTTGGTTTAGTTTGCTTTGTTAAGGTTATCTGCTTCTTACGGAAGCCGGTTAGTGTCAGGGTGTAGTTTTATTCTAAAGTCGTTATAACGAGTTGGCTAAGCCGGCTGCCGTAGCTTTTCGATATTTCATTAGATACATTTTTTGAAAATATCACCTTTCAAATAATAGAGGTAAACCAAAGTAAAAAACAGAGAGAGAGAGAGAGATGGACTGTATGAGAGAGATGAAAAACAGTTTTATCAAAAACCAAAGGAATAATTCTTGAACTTCATACTATTTAACTAACACAATTATTTTGTTTTGGTCTATTAATCACAATCTACAATAAGCTGCAAAAATATATTTAAAGGACATGTACGATAAGTTGCAAAACTTTATTAACAGTATCCGATTTTACCTGAATGGCTGCACGCGCCTGATGAAGCTAATTTGTTTAGCGAAATATTGCGTGAATAAATAAAATATAACAACTATTTTTATAACACTCAATAGCGTGTTGAAGTTAATTCTAAGGCATATATATATATATATATATATAGAAGTCTATAAAAAGGACCAACCAGCAAATTAACTATGTACCGGATCGTCTAGAATAGACGATACTGTGCAGATAAGGAAAAAAATTATACAAGTCTAGAGATTTGCACAACAACGATACTAATATAAGATGGTATTATACGAAGATGTTGTTAATAAATCGTGTTGACAAATATTTCGGCTTAACAAATAGCCTTCTTCGGTGTCAATTATTTTAACAATACTGTATATGTATTGTTAAAATAATTGACACCGAAGAAGGCTATTTGTTAAGCCGAAATATTTGTCAACACGATTTATTAACAACATCTTCGTATAATACCATCTTATATTAGTATCGTTGTGCAAATCTCTAGACTTGTATATATATATATATATACAAGTCTATAAATTGAAAACAACGTTCAAACCTATGATTGCGTTGGATAAAAACCGCAATTTTTATACGTGTGCATGCAAAACAAATTTCTTGGTAGAGGGGTCTAAATACAGCACAAACAACATTTTCCAAAAGACCAAAAAAGTGAAAAAGTATATTTTAACAAAACGCATTTGACTAGCAGGTCGAACAACGGGTGTTCTTAAACCCTGCTGACTGCCATGGCGATTGCCAAATAAACGGATCACCAGATGTAACAAAATGGATCTTAAATATTAATTCAATACCAAACAGAAAACAATAAACTTGCGGAAAAGATGGTATACCGCAAACATGAGGTGCCAAAATTTGTACACCATATCCGGATTTCGACAATTAATGTCTCTTCAGTGATGTTAGGAATCGAAACGGCATTTGGAAGGCCATATAATTTACCTCAATTTAGGATTGACTCTTGAATTTCGAAGAGTCGAAATAGGATGAACGGATTATAAAAGCCCGAAGGCAAATATAATACAAGCCCAAACGAAAAAATATAAAGCAGGCTAAATTGAAAACAACGTTCAAACCTTTGATTGCGTTGGATAAAAACCGCAATTTTTATATATGTGCATGCAAAACAAATTTTTTGGTAGAGGGGTCTAAATACAGCACAAACTACATTTTCCAAAAGACCAAAAAAAGTGAAAAAGTATATTTTAACAAAACGCATTTGACTATCAGGTCGAACAACGGATGTTCTTAAATATATATATATATATATATAAGTTTCTTGTTTTGACTGTGTGTTGTATATATATACATATAGTTTATCTATCATTTTTTTTTAAATAATTGCTGTATATATATAAGTTTCTTGTTTTGAATGTTTGTTGTATGTGGTGAGACTTTAATAAACTATTATATATACATAATATGTATACATACAGCAATTATTTGAAAAAAAGTAAACTATATGTATGTGCCATTCTTAAAAGAATGATTACACATCAGTTTAAAGATAGCAGCCTTGTGAGCAGTTGTATTGTCCTCCATAAGGGAGCTACCATTTGATTTTTATGGGGGGGGGGGGGGGGGGGGGCTAGGATGAAATTTGAAAAAAATAGGCAGGACAGGAGTTTTGAGTAAAAAAAAAAGGCAGGATGAGACGCTTGCAAAAAAAAGGCAGGATGACAATTTAGGTGAAAAAAAGTCAGGATAAACTTTAAAAAAAAATGGCAGGACCGAGTATAGTGGAAAATAAAAAGGCAGGACAGAGATTACAACTAAAAAATGCAAGACAAAATTTTTCATCCATTGTTATCAGTTGAATTTCTATTTATTTACAAGTTAGATCTGCGGGAAGACTTCACAGCAACAGAATACATTTGTATATTAGCAGGGATGATGTATTAAGACACTCAGTAAATTTACTATTTTCATGCTTTTATACTGTACGATTTTATTTTTGTCTTTTTGCATGAAATTTTTATATGGTAAATGTTCCATAAATTACAACTTTAATATTCATACGGATCCTTTTTAAATCCAATGCAATACTTAATAAATCAATATTTTTTTTATGGCAACGGCTATAATACATCATCACAATAATGCTACAAAATGTAATTGAAAGTATTTTATTTTTATTAGAACTTTACGTAGAATCGGATTAACACACTGCTGACTTTCAGTTAGAAAAATAAAATATATGGCAATCTAGCATAATTAAACATGTCATTAAATTATACTTTTATTGAAAAATGTTTTTCAGTTGGTATTATACATTCATTGTGAGAAAATTGTTTTTTTTGTATTTATAAATACAACTAAAAATATCAACAAATAAATTACAGAACTTATTTTTTCAATATATATATATTTTTTTTGAGAAATGAATAATAAATTAATTATTTGTGTTATAATGGGTTTGTGCAAACTCGCATCACGATTAAAATAATTAGCATTACTAAACAAAACACCACATAAATCTGCATACAATGGGCAACTCAAAATAACATGTTTCTTATCTCCAATTGCGTTATCATATCAATCAAAATACATTCTATCATTAATATGTAAGTTCTAGTACCAGTCCATTTCAATTTTTAACAGCAAAATTTTGCAAAAGCGATTTTTTATTTTCAAAAAAGGACAGCTATATCCATTATATACCAAAGGACAATCAAAATACTGAAGTACTGAACATCAGATGACTGCAAGTTCTTGTGGATGGTCACAAGCACTTGTCTCAGAAAAAAAATCACATCTCTATACCTGAAAGTGAGGTTAATGTACAGATATAATTTTTTTTCTTAGACAAATTCGTGAGTGGATGATAAATAAATGACAGGGAATTCAACCTCACCGTAATAAATATGATATTGAAGTGATACAAATCAGTATACTCTGCTTTGTTGTTATATATTATATTAATATTTGTATATTACAGTTACATGTATATATAATTTTCATCCATTTGTATATCATTCTATTCTACTATATTAATAATAGTGCAGTGCAAGTGCATGGTGGACACTCTTCTCAAATAATTCGATTTTTCTAAGGGATTGGATTTGAGTAGGCATTCATATTTTCACGCCAAACTTTCAATCTCCCATGCAGAGTTATTGGTCCTTGAGAGAGAGCGAGGACAGATAACTCTGCATGGGAGATTGCAAACGTTCTTGAGATATTTTTCCGCATGAGTTAACACAAATTTTCTGTACGTGTGCATAGATATTAAAGATTTTTTACTTATTATATATATTTCTAACGACAAAACATTTTCATATTATTAATTTATGTTCTAAAAAAATATTTTTAGGAGTATCCATTGAAAAAATGAATTTATAAAAAGCGATAATTAAGGAATGCTATTTCGCACTCGATAATGTCCGCGTATTTATCATGTATATAGATCGGTTACAATCCCAACACGAAAGTTACGTAATGGAAATCTAGGCGACAGCAATACACCGGAATGCCCTCACGGTCATCCGATGTAAAAATGGCAAACGATCAAGACTTCATTTGCCAAGCCCCACGCCTATTGTAAACTATAAAAAGGAAAATACAACGTCCTGATATTACAACAATAAACGGAAAACAATCATAGCAGAAAACAATTGACGACAACCACTGGATCACAGGTTCCAGACTTGTAAAATATGGGGGTTAAACACGTTTGTAAGCGTTCAACCCTCTCCAATAACTAGGACAGTGATGAAACAACATAACATAAACAGCAGAAAAGTCAGTTGAAACGAGCTTGGCTCATCAAATCAGTATTAAGCACAAAACAAATAACAAAAAGATAAGACTTGTCTGTTCGGCTCTAATGTGCATCAATATTCAAATCCGAATTTTGATGTAAGTCAGAGATTTTAATTTGACAATGGTGTTAAGGAAAGTATGATTTGATGTTTGACTATGATGAAATCGCTCATTATATGTACAATGGGCATGAAATGATTCGGAGCAATAATTTTATTGTTCGTACGTTTTGACGTAGATGGAACTACTGTCCAGAGATAAGGGGGAAACAACGATTCGTCTGTAATGTAAGTTTCAGTCAAGTTATGGCAAAGTTTAAACAAGGCTTGTCGTTAGGTAAAACGGTCATGAAATCCTCGTCTGCTACTTCTTCTGGAGCCTAGAAAGCTATTCTAAGCACTCCTTTCAGCCATTTACTGATATCTGAATCTACCTCTTTGTATTGTTGACTTAATCAAATGTTTTGAATTGTCCGCCACCAGGCTTGGCCTAAGTGAAACATACAGCATTTGATCTCAATTGACGGGAAAAAATTAATATTTACGGAACCGATCGAATTACTCGGGTGTAAAATCAAATAAAATATATTTATTTTAAAAACTTACTCTTTTTTCTTATTTTTTTTAAAATATTTTTTAATTCAGATAAAAGTAACACAGGAAATTTCACTCAATAGTCCTATTTGAAAATCCAGGTTAGGTAAATATTCCGGCCCAAGCTACAATGTCCTATGACATATAATACAGGTCAAGATGTGTTGTTGTTTTAACAATAACATATATTTCTGAATTGTAACTGTAAAACCTTACTGAGCATTCGGCTTTCTACTATTGAATAATGAGAAATATGTATGATTTTGACAATAATCATTTAACAAATTGTGTTTCCTCTAACTGTTTCTTAGAAATGTTTAAATTTCAACTATCATTTGTAAATTCTAGCAAAGATTGAAAGGTTTTGAAAATAATTATGGTGTAAAAAAATTACTTTTAGCCGTTTTGTTTTCATGGGTTTTTTCTTGGCAGTTTTTTTTTAATTGTTGTATTTTTTCTTTTCCTGATTATGTTTGTAATGTTTACCACTTGACGCTAAGCAAGCAACAATAAATCAATCAAAATTAATAATTTCAAAAAAATGTAGATGAAGAAAATGTGATAACATCAACTAGTCTTAAAATAAAAATTGAATTTTTTAAGCAATAACATGTTTTAACACGATTTTATCTAAACTAATATTATTTCAAATGTTGATTAAACAAGGTAGAAATAGCCACCTTCTAACCGGAATGACATGGATTAATCGTAATCATTCATTTGAGACTTAAATAAAATATTGTCTTGTCTTCATTCATAAAGTAATTGACAGGACTTTTAAACAGCTGATTAAGGTGACCATACTTTCATATTTAATTTTTATTAAATGTACATATTGACCAAAAGGACATACCATTAACCGGAAATAAAACAAAATTAAATAATTAGATCATCATAGAAATCGAATTGTTAAAGACCAAGTGACAATCAAGATATAGAAACTAGGTGGACGTAAACAAAACCTAAATTCACTGTAAAAGAAGGTTTTGGCTGACGCCGAAAGAAACCACCACAAGCTTAAGTGAAGGAAGGAATTAGTGAGTTCATTGGAAAAAAATATGAAGTTCGTACAGAGAGTGTTTCTCGTATTTTTTTGGGTATTTACATTATTATTTCTTAATAGGACAGTGATCATTTCTTTTTCAACGTACCATAAAACAGTGTACAACAGCTTTGGCGAAAAGTTACAGTTCGATGCGGAGAAAAGGCAATACGTGATGGAGAAATTACAATACGTCACGGAAACAATGATATACACCACGAAGAAAACACTAAACAATACGCAGAAAATGCAATTATTTCATGGAAGAAACATATCGACGCAGTTTAAGAGCTATTATATAAATGCTTCTGCTGATGAACTTATGAACCCATTTATCCATCAACATCGCTACGAACTATTGATAAATCATAATTTGAAATGCAAAGGGAAAAACATTTTTCTCTTAGTTTTTATACATGTGGCACCGGGCAATTTCGCTGGACGAAACTTGATTAGATCCACGTTTGGAAACATTTTGAGTTTTCACAATAAACGCATTGAACGTGTATTTGTGCTCGGCAAAACTGAAAATGTAACACTTCAACAAGAAATCGAACATGAAAGTAAAAGATACATGGACATTGTTCAAGGTAATTTTATAGATTCATACAGGAATTTAACATACAAACTTGTATTTAGTTTGTTTTGGGTGAATAATTTCTGCAACAATGCGAAATTCGTCATCAAGATGGACGATGATATTATAATAAATATCCCACTCATAATACCCTACCTGGCAGAGAAGATAAAGGCTGGACAAACATCTAATGTTCTGGAATGTAAAACGATAACAGAAAATATTCCGGTCCGTGAAAGGAATAATAAATGGTTTATAACACCGGAAGAATACCCATTCACAAAGTTTCTCCCGTATTGTGCTGGACACAGTTCAATAATGTCAATTGACGTTGTAAGGAAAATGTACAGAGCATCAAAGAATGTACCTTATTTATGGTTAGAGGATATTTATGGAAGTGGATTTTTATCATTGCTCTTAAAGCTAAATATGTATATGCCGAAATTTTACTTTGAACCTGTTTTAAGTAGTTTATATAATAAGCCATGCAGTTTATTTTATTTGAATATTTTAAAAAATGATACCAATTCATTAGTAATGTGGAATACTATCACAAAATATAAAAACAGACTCAACTGTTCGGTTTGATTTTAAATATACATGTATTTATTCACAAATATTCTATACTGGACGTAAAACAAACAACCTGAAACAAAAACTTTAACGGGTACGTTTCAATGTTCAGTGAACCAATAGAAACCTGGATTAAATCCTAATTTAGCATACATTTTAAAAACATCCCATCATTATGAACAACTGAACTTAGTTTCGGGTTTGCACGACAACATTAATGTTAAGCTACCTTAAACTTAGATTTTTTACTTGATAGGGTAATTCTAGTCCTGTAACATATGACCTTGAATTTTCTTTTAATTTTAAACGTTTTCATACTGATATTTTCATTATTTTTTTTTGGAATAAGATAGTAAAACAGCAACTTTTTTATCTGTACACCACATATCAATAGAGAAGACCGCTTTCACGTAAAGACGATTTTCTCCTTGTGGAGACATTCTTTTCATTTCTTGGTTTGTTCGAGTCTTTTAAATCGTGTAAAATAGCGTGTAGTACCTTTCTCGTCTAAATACGAACCTTTCCGTGCAGAATTTATTAGTATTCAACGCAAATCATTACTTAGGATACCTTATAGGAGAAATCATTACTTAGGATACCTTATAGGAGAAATCATTACAAAGGATACCTAATAGGAGAAATTATTACTTAGGATACCTTATAGGAGAAATCATTACTTAGGATACCTTATAGGAGAAATCATTATTTAGGATACCTTATAGGAGAAATCATTATTTAGGATACCTTATAGGAAAAATCATTACTTAGGATACCTTATAGGAGAAATCATTATTTATGATACCTTATAAGAGAAATCATTACTTAGGATACCTTATAGGAGAAATCATTACTTGGGATACCTTATAAGAGAAATCATTACTTAGGATACCTTATAGGAGAAATTATTACTTAGAAATCATTACTTAGGATACCTTATAGGAGAAATCATTATTTAGGATACCTTATAAGAGAAATCATTACTTATGATACCTTATAGGAGAAATCATTACTTAGGATACCTTATAGGAGAAATTATTACTTAGAAATCATTACTTAGGATACCTTATAGGAGAAATCATTACTTGGGATACCTTATAGGAGAAATCATTACTTAGGATACCTTATAGGAGAAATCATTACTTGGGATACCTTATAGGAGTTATATTAACATTGTTTCCCCCCATTAGTCTTTGTTAAATTGACTTTTTTTTTAAAATGCAGAATTTATCTTTGTTTCAAATAAAGAAATAATTGGCATGAATACAGTTTTATCCTGCCCATTACTACAGTGAAAATTTTACACAACATTTCATTACATATAAGAAAAAATATCACCGGAAATTGTTTACAAGCTTTAGTAACCAGGTCACCTCAAGTTTCCAAAATATTCATAGAATCACCTAATAAAAAAAGAATGGTGCTTTGAAACATCCAAGATATATATATGTTTATGAGTCTGAAAAATTTTTCTGCAATGACTATCGAAATGCAAGGTCAATTTCCTACAACTATCAAATTCAAGGAATATTTTTTTCGACCCTGTTTAAAATGAAACCGGATGTAATGTTATGTTTTAGTGGTATTACACCTGAAAAGGATCTCATTTCATAAAAGACGGTCTATATTGTTTACTTGTGATACCCGAATATTCTATTATAACCTTCTTCTAATAGTAAATCGGGCATAACAAAATAGACACAGCTCTTCAAAATCAGGGGGTCCATAATAAGACCGAAAAATCAAACAAAAGTTTAACTACCATTATTTACAATATAGCAAGTAAGAAATAAAGTGCATTGTGTTGATCATTTGTACCATAGAGGTCTTCGGTTAATAATCAGATTGAATTAGATCTAAAGTTCATAATAATGTTAATTTTGGCAAAATTTGGAATTTATATACAAAATAAGAACATATATTTTTAAGTTATAGGTACATGTAGCCGTTATTGCCTTGTAATCTTTATTTTTCTATGCCCCACCTACGATAGTAGAGGGGCATTATGTTTTTCGGTCTGTGCGTCCGTGCATCCGTTCGTCTGTTCGTCCGTCTGTCCTGCTTCGGGTTAAAGTTTTTGGTCAAGGTAGTTTTTGATGAAGTTGAAGTCCAATCAACTTGAAACTTAGTACACATGTTCCCTATGGTATGATCTTTCTAATTTTAATGCCAAATTAGAGTTTTGACACCAATTTCACGGTCCACTGAATATAGAAAATGATAGTGCGAGTGGAGCATCCGTGTACTATGGACACATTCTTGTTATTTTTTTATTTATAGTTCACTGTACGGCCTTCAACAATGAGTAAAACCCATACCGTTTATGCCTTGTTCTAACGTAACACTTTACTCAAGTTACACTGCAATTATATTACCGTTTGATACCGTTCTACCTACTTTGAAATAGGTTGTTTTCCTTCGTAAGATACAAACTTGTCTAATAAGGGTCGGGTACCAGTCGAACTTTGAAATTACTTTAACACATTGGATTTATTGTTAATGTTTCTCGTCGTGAATATGCATGAACTATTTGTCACTGGACGTTAAGGAAGCAATCAATCCAATCAGTTTCTCTAGTTAACTATATAATTTTGAGTCTATGATGAATGATTGTCTCATTGTAATCAAACAACATTTCATATTCTAACTACCCGAGCAAAATAATGACATCTCCGTACATGTTTTCTTGATATTTCAATAACTTCTTTTTAATTTTTTTTTCGTTGTACCTAAACTTATCATATGTGAAAAAACTTAATATTTATTTTTTTCATTTGACATGTTTGTATTCATAAACGTCTTTTCTTATCATTAATTAGTTCAACATTTGTGTTCAGTCTTGTGTGTCTGCATGAATTCAACATGTGTTTTCAGTGTTTGCGTCTGAGTTCAACATGTGTTTTCAGTCTTGTGCGTCTGAGTTCAACATGTGTGTTCAGTCTTGTGTGTCTGCATGAGTTCAACATGTGTTTTCAGTCTTGTGCGTCTGAGTTCAACATGTGTGGTAAGTCTTGTGCGTCTGAATTCAACATATTTGTAAGTCGTGTGCAACTGAGTTCAACATGTTTGTTAGTCGTGTATGTCTGATTAAGAATTAGTAAGTATGATGAAAGTGATTTGTTTATTTGTTTATTTTTACCCTACACCCTATACCTTGTTTATTGTTTCTTTTGAACTTTTGGTAATTTGGATATACGATTTAGTATGGTGTAAATAAAATATGTTTTATTATGCAATCAAAAACTGTGTTTTAACGTTAGTATTACAAGTCTAGTTTTAATAAAACTATTTTTATACTATTTATCTGTATTTACCTGTATTATTGGCGCAAATGAATGTTTTGTTTTGGCGCAAATGAAATATTGTTTGTGGCGCAAATGAAAGATTATTTTTGCGCAAATGAAATGCCAATTGGCGCAAAAGCAAAGCACTGATAAAGACATATGAATGTATTTAGGATAATTTATGTTAAAGTAACAATTTTTTTCTTTCAAAACACAACATCCAATAAGGCTACGCAAAGTGACATCTGAATGTCGTTTTTTATGAAATTTTGTGCTTTATTATACCTTACATAAATTATATTTCAAACAATTCTATTGGGTAAAACGTTATCACGTGACATGGAATAATTCAGTTAATTTTCATTCAATTGCAAGGAAGAACGAATAACCCTAAAAATTTACACCAGCGTTGAATAACCCTATTATTCACCGGAGAATAACCTTTTTAGTTTGTTGATTTGTACTCATGAAAATGACGTCACAGACGTAAATAAACAAAATGGCAACGTTCAAGTTACAGGAAGCCCATTGACCGAGAGAAGAGGAAATAAGGCTTTTGACGTGCATCTTGTGCCGATGATATCTCTAATAACGGTCCTTTTCAGGGCCATCAATATTTTACAAAAAGAATCTACCTTTGTTGTACATACGAGAATTCTAGGACACAAATTACATGTATTTTTGAACGTCAACTTGTGTTTGTTACTGACTCAAGTAAGGGTAAGTGCTTTTACAATGATTCGAAATGCCCTTCCACTGTTAGTTCGGTATAATAAAACAATTGTGGCCCCTTAGAAGCGATGAATATCCAAAATTGTCAACCTTAAAAGTTATTTCACTTCGGGCTGCGTCCTCAGTAAAATAACCTTCTCGTGTTGACAATTTTGGATATTCACCTTTTCAACGGGCCATAATTGTATAATGTAGTTTATTTCGCATATTTGTAAGCTGGTTACGCGTTGATATGTACCCATATCACCCTTGTTATTACCTATACAGTTATTTATATCATCTTTACATTTCAAGACGCCGTACAGAAAACAAGTTGTTTTTTGCAATTCGCCGTACTGTAAACAATAACTGTTTTTGGCCCATATTCTTTAGAAAACATCCTTTGATAGCAAATTTCAGTAGTTATGAAGTCACACTATCATAATCTAAAAATTTGACAGGAAAAAAAATGAAAAACTGTTGAATATCTGGCCAGCGGAACGTCGGAGGACGATCGACCTCGAAATTTTCTAGTATCAAGTACACAGTTTTGAAGTATAACACAAAATTTTTTCTTTTTTTTTGCTACTTGTTGGCATAAAAAATTAAAGAGCTATCTATCAGAAAATCGTTTCGTAAGCGGTAACCTCATCAAAACGGTAGAAATGGTTTAAATTAAAGGATTTCTTACCCTGTTTATTTTTTTTTTCCTTTCTCTCCGCTTCGTTGTCATCCAATTTCCGGTGTCGATGATACACATGCAGTGATGAAAAGAAGTATTATATTTAAGTAGTTAATGGTTTAAGTTTATTAACCATGGCGGCATATGACTATACAATGTCTGTTAATGTTGGTCTCGAAGATTTGGCCTCTAATGCCTTCATAATTTAATATAAACTTTGTAGTATTATTCTAAATTCACAAAAGTTGATGACCAACTTGATTCTGTTTCAGTGACAATTTTACCAGCACTTTTGAACATCGCCCTATTTCACATTTTGATTATTTGTTTTAGAGTTCCAATAGCACAAATTGGACTTTGACAATAATGCAAAATAAAAAAAAAACAAACATAGGACACGACACGAAGAAAGAATAAAATCACTCATCGCGAAACATAAAACAGACACCCAGATTTACCGCGTAATCTTCAATACGAATCGGGAATTCACAACAAGAAGTGAGATCTGAACGGTCCCTATAATACAAGACTAAATCCAAGACTGCAACATAATATTTTTAACCTAAAATTCTCTCTACCCAAGGACATACCATAGAAAAAATATATTCCGGGCTTGAGGCAGGCGCATAAAACATGAAGCGCTGTTTTACTAATTGAACAGGACTCAAACATCCCACTATGTTTGGTCAGAGGTGAAGTAAAAAGACCATTGGTACGCATAGTAAAAAAAAAAGAGTAGAAAACCGAAGCGTATATGAAGAAAATTGGAGATCTAGAAACAAAAACAAATCCGGGAACAAGAAAATAAAAGAAATCAAGGACAATTTCGTATAGAAAACAAAAGATATATGAGAAAACACAGACCCCTTAAAACTGGAATCAACTCAAGTGCTCGGAAAAGGTAAGCAGCTTCATCTTCTTTCAAGACATCTGACGTGTTTCTCGTGAAATTCACGTTCGGAACGAGAGGAAAGGAATCAATGTCAAAGGAGGAGGATGTTTTTAGGCACACAGAAATTTATGATTAGTTCATAGAACCTATAATGAGATTACGTCGACAAAGCCCTGTTTGAGTCCACAGTTCGGCTCTGTCCAAAAAGACTCTGTAATGGCTCTCTTATAACGTATGAGTTGGGAGTCATACACAGGTGCTGCTAGAATTTTGCTACAAAGGAGCCGGAAGATGATTCCAAATTGATCCAGTCTAATAAAGAAAAAACGCAACATTAACATGGGTACCATGTAACGGAGCATCAAATCGCAACTTGAAATAGCGATGTGACCTTGTCATTTCACTTTTAAAATCAAATTGCTTCTAGTCCTCCCTGTGTTAGATATATACATCAAGTATGATGAAGATCTGTTGAGAAACACTACCTCTACAGTGTCCGCAAGTGTGTAACGGATGCGTTTCGGACGGACGGATAGTGCAGTTACACTATATCGGCCCCACGTGTTGCGAGGGGATAATTAAATGTAGAGTCATAAAAAGGCATTCAAAAGCGATTTAATGGTTATTGACAGGTGGTTCAGTCTTCAATGGGGTGGAATAGCACATCTAAATATTTATAATCAAACAATTGTAGAAAAACGGATTCGGACGTGAATTGATTACAGGTTTTTACTTTACTTCGAAATTAATTGATATCAAAAATAAGGAGATGAGGTATCATGATTGCCAATGAGACAACTATCCACCAAAGTTCAAATAAAGTGGATGTAACCAATTATAGGCAATCGTACGGCCTTCAACAATGAGAAAAACCCATACCATGGTTCCTCTGGTTTTTGAACTTGAATTCATTTTGAAATGATTTATAAATACATGTAACAACTAATCTTTCAGTGCTTTTAACTTGTTCCTTAACTATAAATTCCATTTGATTGAACTTACCATTAAGTTTTGTAGTAAAACATACGAAAATAGTGGATTTAAATATTTTTGGGGTGTAAAAAAATCTTTGGATGTTTAAGATACACTACGTGCCTTTAGTCCAGTTAATGCAGTTGACACTCTTGACTTTCCAACTTTTTATACTACACTTCCGCACAATCTTAAAACTTAAATTTGAGGGCACATTAATTTGCTGCAAATCATATAAAGCCTTCCTCTCTAATGAGAAAGTTAAATATGCCTGATATACTTACTGGAGGTGTGATGAGATGCTTAAAGCTGTAAATTTTCTTTTTTGGACGGTGATATTCCTTTAATCCCATCTTACGGTATTTATATATCAAAAGCATCCGCTATGTCTGTGTCTGTAGTGACGTTTGGGATAGCAATGAAAGTAATTTATGTATGACTGGTGAATTATTAAGACATAAGTGCAAATGGAGTATATATCTGCCAGATAAATTACTTTCCAGGTACATTAAACAACGAGCAACATGTCCCAAATTTAGTTTTATCAACACATCCACACTTCAAGCAAGTTTAAGAATGATATAGTTGTAACTCGGAAAACGCCATGGTCTACTAAGTATTATTGACATTAAATAACTGCAAAATGAGTTCAATAAAAAGAGATAAGAATGACGAAGAATCTATTCATTTGATATTTTAGACATAAATGATTGGATTTTGTGTAGTATCTTTGATGTTTATTGCATGCACGTTCCAATTGTCCTAATGCTTGCTTGCATATTCAAAACGATGACATGTGTACATCTAATATCAATAATAAATTTGCTTTGAATTTGATCCAAACACTTAGTCGTACTTGAAAGGACTAGCTCACAAAGTAACAGTCCACAGAAAGATTTATCACCATGCCCGGACACATTGTTTTGACTTCGAGCAGACCAGTGTACACTCTTAATCTGATATGATGGGTGCTCATCTGATGTATTGAGCTGTTAGTTTAAAAGTTTGGTGCTCCTCCTGAACCGTTAATATCGTAATCTGGGGGAAGAGTTGAGATTTAAAACCCTAGTTTGATCTCACATCAGAAGCATTTACTTGTCCAAAATCAGGAACCGTGTCAGTGGTATATATATTTAAAAGGAATTGCCAAAAAATACGACACGGTACAACAGACCACATCGACCACCAACACCTGTCCCCCCCCCAAAAAAAACAACAAAAAAAACCAAAAAAAACAAAAACAAAACAGAAAAACAGTCAAAGAATAAAAATAACGAACAACAAATGGTCCTTATAGCCTGACTTGGTACATGCACATACCACAGAAATATGTCTTTTGTTTAAAAATGTATCTTAGGCTCTAGATGTCTTTTTTTATACTTCTATCATTGGATTTGTGTATTATTGACGTATAACCAACATATCCTCTATCTTTAATGACTATTTTATAGTGTTCAGTGGCGTATCCAGAAGGGGGTGTAGAGGACGTTCGCCCTCCCCTATTTTGGTCACAAAAAAAATCTCATGTAGGTCTCGATTTATATGATTTCTTACCATAAAACAGTCAAAATAGATTTGGTTTTCTATAATTCATACGCCATGTTTTTTTAAATCCTTGATACTCTCCTGGTAGCATATTATATTTCCTCATAATATAAAAAAAACATGACACACATTTGTTTAAACAATGTTAATATACTTATATCTCAAAAGTATTCGATCTTATTCAATCCTAATTTTGTACAAGTCATTTCATAAATTTTTAAGATTAAACACACCGATCGATGAATTTTTGTGGGGGTTTAAGTTTAAGAGAAAGGTACTACAAGCAACTAGACGACACAAAAGATGAATAAAAATCTCTCAGTGGAAAAAAAAGAGAGGCCAAAGATATCAAAGGGATATTCAAACTCATAAGTCGAAAATAAACTGACAACGTCATGGCGGAAAAGACCAAGAGACAAACAACAGTATACAAAACACAACATAGAAAACTAAAGACTGACCAACACGAACCCCACCAAAAAATGGGGGTGACCTCAGGTGCTCCGGAAGGGTAAGCAGATAAGTATACACCCGATGAAGTCTAATTCGGTAGGTCACATTCGAGGAAAAGAGGACGGGATTGTGGTTACGACAATGGAACAAGGATGTCTTCAAAAGAAGACAAGTGTCTTTACCACATACTAATCTCTAATTGTGTAAAAATAAAGAATGAGGTGAAAAAAACACACTGATTACAGAAATAAATGATTAACAGAATAATGAAGTTGTGCATTTTCTGCACATAAAATTTATTATCGATAATTGACAATAGACTAGTAGATCATTTGGTACAAAATGTCGAAATTATCATAATCGGAAATGTTTTATTGATCTTAGCATTGCAAATTCTAAACATCCATAAGCACCAGTATTTTTCCTCCGGAAACACGATCTTGCACAAGTTAAAAACATCTCGAAGTATCATTTCGTCCGCTAGTGCAGACGAAGTTATTCCTATACATCCTTCTCCTACATTGTGTTAACAGTGATATACATATTGCAACACTGATAAAACGGTGACTTCCCGTTAGTCCGAAAACCATTATTCCGACATCCCATTATTCCGACAGCCCATTACTCCAAAATCCCATTATTCCGACAGCCCATTATTCCGACAGCTCATTATTCCGACAATGCATCTGTCATAAGTGTATGGGTAAATTTTCTCAAAAAGACAAACTCCGTTCTCGATAATATTTGTGGTTGTCCATTTAGATTACGATCAATTAAGGCCTTATTAAGTTGTAGATTTCAATTAACCCGAAAATGTACATGCTTAAAGGCACCGACCATTCATCTTTTGTGAGGAGGTCATGTTTTTTTTTCTTAATTGTTTGTTTCGAAAAAAATAAATTTTATTCATATATAAAGCCCCAAAAAGTGTTTAATTTGAACGCTGTGTACCTGTTGAATAAATACTGTTTCTAAAAAAAATATATATATTTTCTTGAAATGATTTGAAAAAAAGTTTGCTTCTGCTAACTATTTAAAACCTTTTTTAGCTTTGTATTATTATTGGAAAAAAATAGATTCTAGAAAAAAAACTATCCCCCTCCCCCACAGAAGATGAATGGTCGATGCCATGGTATTCCCGTTCTCTGCTGCAGAATATGGAGATATATAAGATACTCTAAGTGCGGGTTATTTCGAGCTAGGGACATCTCGGACCATAACAAACTTGGACCATTGCAAAATGGGACTATTTCTTTATTGAATTTGATTGGATGTCATGCAAGGATCCAATCATACCCCCAAACAGTTGTATCCAAAGCTTTCCGACAACATCAATATAGTTTTATGCAAATATTGTCTTGGGATCCGTAGCAAAAATGTTATATTTTTTCATGAAAGACAAGCAAATAGGAGAAACAGGGTAATTTGTCGTAAACTCTGCGTATATTCTTTTATTGAAAACATGTAATCGGAGCATCCACAACCACTTAGGTCAGAAAAATCACGGGTCATTATTCTTAATACATGAATGTATGTATCACAATGGGGTTCTTTTTCATTTTTGTCGAGACATAGCGATCCTACATTCCGTCGGCGTCGTCGTCGTCGTCGTTGTCGTCAGCGGCGTCCACAAATATTCACTCTGTGGTTAAAGTTTTTGAAATTTTAATAACTTTCTAAAACTATCCTGGATTTCTACCAAACTTGGACAGAAGCTTGTTTATGATCATAAGATAGTATCCAGAAGTAAATTTTGTAAAAATAAAATTCCATTTTTTTCGTATTTTACTTATAATTGGACTTAGTTTTTCTGCCGAGAAATATTACATTCATTCTGTGGTTAAAGTTTTTAAAATTTTAATAACTTTCTTAAACTATCCTTGGTTTCTACCAAACTTGGACAGAAGCTTGTTCATGATCATAAGATAGTATCCAGAAGTAAATTTTGTAAAAAAAAAAATCCATTTTTTCCTTATTTTACTTTTAAATGGACTTAGATTTTCTGCCAGGAAACAACACATTCACTCTGTGGTTAAAGTTTTTAAAATTTTAATAACTTTCTTATACTATTTTGGATTTGTACCAGACTTGGACAGAAGCTTGTTTATGATCAAATGCTAGTATCTAGAAGGAAATTTTGTTTTCTTCCAGTTAACATTACATTCAGTCTGCAGTTAAAGTTTTTAAACATTTATTAGATTCATAAACTATCCTGGATTTTTACCAAACTTGGACAGAAGCTTCTTACAATCAAAAGATAGTATCAAGAGGAATATTTTTATTGATTTACTTCCTCATTTTTGTTGAGCCTGCGATTAACAGAAAAAGTAGGCGAGACACTGGGTTCCGCGGAACCCTTACAAATTTTTAAGTGTCTATTGTTTGTTCTTGTGTAATATAAAAATAAGGAGATGTAGTATGCTTGCTAATGAGACAACTATCCATCAAAGTTCAAATGAAGTGGATGTAAGCAATTATAGGCAACCGTACGGCCTTCAACACTGAGAAAAACCCATACCGTATAGTCGGCTATAAAAGGTTCCAACATGAAAAATATTAAACAATTCAATGAGAAAACTAAGTTTAATTTATAACAAAACAATTTACGAAAAAACAAATATGACAGACATGAACCAATGACAACCAATGAACTACAGGATCCTGACTTGTGACACGTGTGGCGGCGTTAAACATGTTTGAAGGCGCCAACCCTCCCCAAACCTGGGACTTTGTTTCAACAGTACAACATAAGAACAAACTATAATCAAAGTACTGAAGTACTGAACATCGGATGACCACAAGTTCTTGAGGATGGTCAAAAGCACTTGTCTCAGAAAAAAACAACATATCTCTTTACCTAAAACTGAGGTTAATGTACAGAGATATATTTTTTTCTAAGACAAGTTCGTGCGTGGATGATGAATAAATGACAGGAAATTCAACTTCACCGTAATAACTATTATATTGTAGTGATACAAATCAGTATACACTGAGTTGTTGTTTATATTATATTAAAATAACAGTTACATATATATATGATTTGAATCCATTTGTATATCATTCTATTCTACTATTCTAAAAATAATGCAATGCAAGTGCATGGTGGACACTTTTCTGTAAAAATTCGATTTTTCTAAGATTGGATACGAGTAGGCATTCATATTTTCCCGCAAAATCAATTACAGAGTTACCGGTCCTTGACGGTATTTTCACAAAACGTTCTTTGAGATATTCTTCCGCATGCTTTAACACAATTTTTCGGTACGTGTGCATTGATATTATCAATGATTTTTTACTTATATATATATATCTAACTACAAAACATTTTCATATTATTAATTTATGTTGTAAACAAAAATATTTTTATCAGTATTCATTGAAGAGATGTATTTATATCAAACGATAAGGAATGTTATTTTGCACTCGTTTATGTGCGCGTATTTATCATGTTTATAGATCGGTTACAAACCCAAAACTAATTTACATAATGGAAATCTAGGCGATAGCAATACATCGGGATGACCTCAAGGTCATCGCGATGGTAAAATCAGTTGAAAAGGGCTTAACTCATCAGATCGATAAAAAGCAGAAAAACATCTAACAAAAACACAGACCGGATGTGGCAGGGTATTCATACATCCCTCACAACAACAAAAACATAAAGTACAGATCTGAGAGTACTCGCAGTTACTGACAGCTAGTTCAAAGCCAATAACAACTAATAAACTGGACAAAGTGATGTCAAGTTTATTATACTAGTATGCGATGCAACTTGTGACAAAGTGATAAATTCTCGTACTAAATATTGGTTAAGTTGGCAAAAAACTTAGCCAATGTCATTATAAATGCAAAGTGCATTAACATTTTAAGCTATCTTGAAACATTTAATTCTATTTCAGTGCTATCCGGAACTAATTTTAAAATGCTGAAAACCTCTTGTTTCACACGTATCGATAGAGAGTTGCTTTTTCTTTCTCTCATATTGTTTGATCAATTTGTTATTTTTATATTGTATAATGTTTATCTTGTTGCACAGATTGTGTGTCTGAGTGTAATAGTAATACAAGGTCCCTAATTGTATCACCAGCTAAGTAGTCATCTCTTTTGTGCAGACATGAAATATTATTGATGAGTTTTTATATTCGATAAGATTTGCTGTTTAAGTGAAGATGAAATTAAACCTTTCTCCAATTACTTGTATTAATTGACCTATTTTAGTGAAAATACTATATGGTCACATTATGGTAGCCTCTAACACAGAATACATTAGTTATTATGGTATTCCGTTAATGTTATCACTATCACTGTGCCGATACTTCTGCTGGTGAATTGCATGTCCCCCAGGGTACAGTATTTCGGTAGTGCATACCCAACTATATCAGTCCTATGCAGGACCGATAACTCTGTCGATAAATATTGTCGGGTATACAATGTTGTTGAAATCAGAGCAATTGTATTATATGTCTGTGTTGAAATGCATACAATAACAAATTTTTTTACACAAGTTTAACTTTATATCGATTTATTGAATGCCTGGATTTTGCTTAAAATATTGAATTAAAAAAATAAATAATAAAATCATATTCAATGAAATCTCGTTTAATTTTTTACGAAATAATACAAAATCCATTTAAATTAAAATTTGAATCAAAATATTTCTTTAAAATAATTATAGAAACATAAATATTAATTTGATTATCTTTTAAAGCAAATATTATTTTTTTAAAGATTTTTTTTTATAATATTCATATTTTCTTAAAGTTTATTATGATACATACTTCTTCTGGTTTGACACGGGGAAGAGAAGATATTTATTTGTACAGTTATGAAAACTTTTGTATATCACAAAATTTAAACTCTGGTAATACATGTATACACAGGATGTTTAATGTCACCTGGTTGCTTTTGCTTTGCACGTCTACCTGACAATATATTGTTATGTAACATTACATCCAAAGTCAGAGTTCACCTGTTCGTCAAGTGATGGGATTTTGAAGGTATGAAATATTTATCTATAATAATTGTTGGGATTTTTTTCTCTCTTGGGACGTAAATATTTTTTTGTTCTAAAAGGAATGTATAAATATATTTCTAAAGAAAGATAAATTATACAGAAAACAGGAAAAAAACCTTTTAAAAAAAGAAGAGAAAAATTTTATTATAAAATGTTATTGTTAACTATTTTCTGGTAACAGTATATCCTGGATATCTGTCAAAATAAAATGTTCCCGTGTCACACTTAAAATAATATTTTTTAATCAATAAATTTTGAAATCAATCATATCGAAATATCACCAAAGAAAATAACAGAAACATCAGAGATTCTACATAAAAATTAAATTAAATCAAGGAAAGTCTTACTATACAAATCCTCGATTTGATGCAACATTTCCATATACATCATCCGCCATTTTGAAAAATCCCGAAATATTCACTTTTTTAAATCGATTTTTGACCGAAATTGCCCAGAAATTAAACTGTTTTAAATAGTATTTTTCGCCAGATATATGTTTGAATATACTTAATCGATTTGCAAAGTTTTATTTTTATTAACGGAATTTCTTTATTTGTTATACAAGTAGACATGGGTATCGGTACATTTAGCATTGAGTCAACGGAGAAATAACGAGAAAAAGTACATGTTTTTACGATTCTCCAGTGACAGAATTTAATCAAAAATTAAACTGTTAGGACCAACATTGTTTGATAGAAATATGTTTGAATATCAAGGATTGATTTGCAAAAGTTAGAAAACGGGTCAGGTTCATGAGAAAACTAAACTTTATTGAAGCACCTATGCATTTTATATGGGGCAATATAATACAAAATGGCGGCTAGTATACGTCACAAAAGTCACGTGATGTCTGACTTAGTTGGATATGGCATAAAATACGAATATTTTTATTGAAATTTGCTGTTATACATTTTTTTAAATCATTTTAAATTACGTAATGTATTTATCTTCATATATATCTCTGTTACCTTGTCCCGGATTGGCTTTACTTTTGGTTCTTTCCTATTTTGTCAGCTGGTTTGTATTAGGTATTGGATTTTCAAATGGATTGGCCTGGAACATCACTGAAGAGACATAATTTGTCAAAACGCGCATCTGGTGCAATACATTTAGTAACGTTAATATTATCAATACTACGATAATATCAAAGTATGCCTTGGTTCTTCCAATCCGTAAAGATCAGTTCAGGTAAGAACTATCATACAAATTTCTGAATATAAATTTCTTAGAACATCTCATAATTATAAACCATTGTTTGAACGTACATTTCATCCAGTGACATGAAAGTTGAGTTGCATTTACTATGTCAATGTAGACTGGTCCTCCTATCTAGATATATTGTGCATAAAATAAAAAAGTAAGACATATTTGTAATCAAATTAGTAAAAAATACGACATATGTTCCCCACAGTTCGACAATAGTTCTTAATTGCAAAATATACTAATGAATTCCAATGAAAGCATAATAATACGAGAAAGCACTTAGAATGAAGCGAATACTTGGTTAGGTTTAATTGTACTATCACATATAACTATGTTTTTATAAAAACATATGCTTAGCAGTTCCATTTATTCAATTTTGTCGTGCAATTAAATATTGTCAATGATGGTATGACAATAGGTATAGTGTCCGGTTGGGATCGTGTGTTTTCGAGTGTTTTGATCGGTTTTTTTTTCGAGTGTGACCACGTTTTTGCGAGTGAATATGATCAGAAATGTAAACAAACAGACATCCATTCTGGTAAAACGTAACAAAATGTGCTAGAACCTATTATACAAGACCATACAAGGTCAATAAGTATTTGTGATAAAAAGATATTATCAACCCTACAATATTTTGTTTTAAAAGCGTTTGATTTAGCCTTAGAATGCTTTATTCCAAAATATAGATTATAGCCATTTTTATACACATACCAATGCAAATGTCAAAAGAAATGCATACATCGAATCTAAATATACTTAGATATACAGACACTTTACAAAAATTCTTGTTATATCATTGATAAGGACATTTTAGAGAGTAAATTCATTTTTATATGTCCGTGTTTTTTCGAGAGCAGTCCGAGTTTTTTCGAGTGCATCTGTGTTTTATCGAGTGAAAAAACAAAATTCCTATGACTAAAAAAGTAATATGTCCGTGCATTTACGTTTAAAACAACGACAAGGTTCAAATGAAGTACTTCTCAAAGCACGAATGCATTAAACCAGTTTGATAATGCCCAAGTAGACTGCTCGAATGGGCATCTGGTGCAGAAAAATTGGTACCGTTAATGTTATTCACATCATGCACGTCCAATTTATTCAACCCACACAGGTTTACGTACGTACTAGCCAACATGTCCACACCCATGTAAACATGTCAACGTAAGTGTACAGATATGGATTTCATACAGTAAATATTTCGTGATGCAAACAATCCTTTTGTGAGCACAAACATATTGGATTGAAACGTATGCACACATAGTGTGTAAGCGGGTAATTGTGTGCTTTTTTTTTTAGTGGGGCATCAGTTTGGCTGTGCGGGATGTACGAGTACACAGACTGGACCGTGTAAAAAGAGCGCCACGCTCTCTGTACGCTAAAACGTCTTGCAACTACTCTTTCAAACGGTCCGTAGGTGGCCTGTTGCAAGGCAAAATTTATCTCCCTATCCAATATACCCTCATTTCCCAGTTGCATTCTAAATTTTCCGACCTTCATCCCGAACGGCCTCTATTACAGGACCTACCTATTGTATTTATTGATACTTTGTGTTCGTCCTGAACATGTATGAAATATTTGCCACTGAACGTAAAGCAACCAACTATCATCTAAAATTGTCCGTTTATAAATTTTATAAACTTGAACCATAGATGGATTTGGCTATTTTTGTTGTTGTTCTTTTTGGTCATATATCTCTTCAACTGTTTCGGTTCTTATAGGTCACTAATTATCAGCTTTGGGCGTTTCGGATGAAGGTAAATCAAGAAAAGCGCTTCGGACGCATGAAATTTATAAGGTGTTGTTTTCATTTTTGTTATTAGATATTCCATTCAATGTAAATCTAATTGTCAATGGGAAATAGAACATGTGTGTTTTTTGTTTTCTTGTTTTTATGTTTTTTTGGGGGATTTTTTACTGCTATTCCTTAGTTTTCTTACCCCTATTTTTAAAACTCAGGGGGTTCGCCACATTAATATATGTCAATCATAAAATATTATTGACTGTAGAAACAAAGGTAGCATGAATTTAATTAGAAAGATTATAAGTTCCTTGTATTCGGTTCAAAAGATCGTTTTGAAAAGGACCCATTGATTTCTAAGATATCGTAAATTAAATATTGCGAGATTATTGTATGTTTTCAGTACAGAAAATTAGCATTAAATCGCAAAATGATTAAATTTGATCAAAAATGTTTTTGTGACTTATTGGGAATATATATTATATTGTTCTTACTAAATTACAGTTATAAAGTAGAAAAAAAATCAGTTTTAAATGCAAAGATTCACTCGAAAAAACACGATCTCAGCCGGACACTATACCTACCGTGGGTATTATAAGATTCAGGTTTACATACTTGATTTCTAAATGATTTATGTTGCGATTTACTTATGCTTGTAGGTGAAGCAAATAGTGCCGTCGCCTAGGTTGGAACCAACAATGGACCCTTGCAGTTTTTGAAATTTCATACAATGATTACAATTGTTTTTGTTATAACAATAACATAATAATTAATATACATCTAGAAAACAGTAACATGCACACGAGAGAGAAACTTTTAATGGGGAGACAATAATTTAATATTGTACGGAATAATTCCTTTTTGAATAGTATCCAATAAAATTATCAGATCTATTGTAATTCAGAATTGAAATAAAAACTTCAAATATAAAGGTAATCCTAGGTACTTTATGCATATGATTTACACAATGTGAACTGGACCCTTTTGATTAAATTGCTTCCCTAAGTTGTAAATTGAAAATATAAATTATCAAATTTACGGACAATCCAGTCTTTTTCCGTCTTGGATCTAAAACTAACGTGTCTTTGAAAACTTCCTTTGCCGGCTTTGGCGGATATTTACAAATATATTGTGTAATTCTAAGGGAAAATGCTGAAAATTTGACTATTTACGAAATGGGCAGGATGAAATCATCATTTTTTAAAAGAATTTGGCCGAAAACTAAAGAAAGCAAGTAAGATAATATATGTTCAACCTGAAAATTCAACCTACAAGGTGTTTCCCTATATGCGAACAAATCATGAACAACATCTTCTTTTATCTTTATTTCTATTTGAATTTTGCTTTTTTACGATTTTTCATTATTTTAAATAGCAATTATACTACGGTCACGCCTCCGATTTTCAAACCGAAAAGGCCGAAAGTTTTCAAAGTAGACAATGTTCATTTGTACACGAACAGAAGGCAAAAAACATGTATAATTCACATATAAGCGAACAAATTGTTGATTTGACTTAGGAACTGGCATATTTGCATTTTTATTTAAGGGCATGTATAATGATAAGGCAATATGGCCGCTATGCAAATTAGCAAAGTACCCCAAATTTTGCCATATGTAGCAACCAATTAAAAATATTCATGTATACAACATGTAAAATGCAAGTACTTGATAAGCACAGTTACAATTTTGACATTCAGTTTAACACATACAATACATGAATTGTGCGTACTAATAGATAAGTTAATAACACATACAACATGCATTAACATATAATACATGAATTGTGCGTACTAATAGATAAGTTATTAACACATACAACAGGCATTAACATATACATGAATAATACTGTTATGCAAGGTCAAGGTTAATGGTGGCGGTGTTTTAATTGTGCTCTGTAAAAACTTTATTGTTTTAGCTGTACATATTGTTGAAACAAGACTTTCTGTGCATCATTGCCTGAACGAAGCGTAAATAGCATCATTAGTGTCATATTCAAAAGGTATTCTGGTTATTACACCACACACTTAATACTGATTTTCTGTTCAATCCCGGCCAGAAGACCAAGGCCACAATTACAATATGGCCGATTGAAAACATAAAGTGCGTTTAATCTACAACTACAATATTATAAACATAGTTGTTTCCATAAACATAAAGGAACCAAAAAACAAACTATCGATCCAAAGTGTACTTTTTTACGTCTATAACATTATCGTTAACTTTAACACAACTTAATTTCCGAGACAAGACTCGTGAAATTTCTGCAAACAGCAAGGAAACCCCTTTCGGGTACCCAACAACTTACCCCATCAATCCTTGCCGACAGCAAGGGGTCATACCTCAGGGACCAGGCAGTCAATAATTTTGACAGAAACATAATCTGGTGGTGTAGCGGAGGAGCGACCATTGATGACCGATATCATTGGTTGAAGTAAAACATTGGTAAACAAATTGAACAACTTGGCAACCTCAGTGTATACATATTCCTTGGCACATGTAACCTTACTTCCAAGAACAAAAAAGGTGAAATTGCCCTTACATCGCAACAGGAACACTTCACAGATGAAATAATTAACAAACTTGGCCAATTTGTCACATTGCTATAAAATATCCATCTTCAAAACTTACTATACTAGAAATCCCAGTCTACTCTATCACAGAATGGAACAGGTACAAAAAGCATAAAAACCCTGAAACTTTTAAAAACCAAGATAACCATTTGCAAAAAACAAATTGAAACCATAAACGAGTGGATCCACACAACAAATCGGGAACTTGGCAGTCACTTTCTATTATTCAACCACCATCTTCGTGCTCGAAAACAACAGCCAAGAGGGAAACACAAGCCTTGCAAAAAGTATTATAACGTCAAATTGTACAAGGACGGTATTCACCAAAAGCAGCTGCTAGCTAAAGCCAGGCTAGCAGAAGTAGTTGAACAAGTCCAGAAAGACTAATGGGCATAAGTTAGTGACACTTATATTAAAGCTTGAGGAACAGGAGGCATGGAATGACCAAGCCACACTGACCCCTTCAAGTAATAAATATCAATATAATTAACCATAAACTGAACTGCCCAATTAACATAACTAACAACTGAATAATTATCACACAAATCGGAGGCATGGAATGACCAAGCCACACTGTTTCCTGTGAATAGAAATAACTGAACTACTTCGATAACTTCCAATACCAAAAACGAGAATGGCAAGTTCCCTTGTACAGAAAGCAAAAATAACAGACTCACAGAAAAAGGTGACCGAGCTTATAATTAGTGACTATACTCTTAATGTGGATAAAACCCTGAAGAAAAAACTCGAAGCCACGAAACGTCTGCAACATGTTGAATACAAATTTACCAACGGGGGCGTGGTTATCACATCCGATGCAGCAACGTTTGAGCTCTTCAAAATGGCCGCAATGAGATATTATGAAACACTCCCCCCTCCCCAATCATGGAGTCGCACACATAAAGAAAACAACTGACAGCACTAAAGTCCATACAGTCCAAAACACTGTGCGAGTAGTACAACCACTGAACAAAAGCTACGCAGTGAATATATACTACACAACAAGCAGACTATTGGCGAATGGTAGAAATGCGTCTGACATTATTGATAGAGACTTGCAGTATATCCACAATATTATTTCTGCTAGTACAAGCAACAACACCAAACTTAATATTGATGAACTTAACCATATGTTGCGGGAACAGCTAACTAACATACTAGTGGCAAATCAAATGAAGTGTGCAGAAGTAAAAAGCCAAAATACCCAAGATCAAGAGTCGGAAAACATCTCTTGTATCAAATGCAAGAAAAAATGTAGGACAAGAAGTACATATTGCTCAACAGGTAACCATTGGGTGCATTACAAATGCCAAAAGCTGACACTGGAGGACATAACAGAGGCTGAAACAAGTGAAAACAACACCTACACATGTACATTATGTACTCAAGACTCCCAGAAACTGGCAATCCCAAATACTCTGCAAGTATCCAACTGTGATCAAGTTAATGACCTATTACAACAAGAGGTAACATCAAGAGCAGATGAAACCACAATGGGCAACCAAGACCTATGCTTTGTTTGTGATCAACAAAATGATAACACCCAGTTGGATGTTTGTGATCTGTGTAACAATGTGAGCAACACATACTGTATGAACATTGAAAACAATGAAGTGAAATAATGGAAGACACCACTAGCAAAATTAAAACAAATACGCTACCCACCAACCAACAGGACAATACAAGCACTGATGATACAACTCCAAAAACTATAATACTTGGTAACAGTCTTCAACCAAAAAAGAGTGTCTTGAAAAAGATTGTATTACCAGAAAGAATAACAAAAGCTTCCCTGCAAAGTCAAGAAGAAATTCAACTCAAACATAGTGAACTCAGAGAAAAAGAGTTAAAACTTAGAAAAATTGAAGAGCAACTGAAACTTAGGGAAAAAGTGGTTAATGAATACAAAAAAGAGAGAATACAACTAGAAACACGACGCCAGAGACTGGAGACAAGGAACTGCGAATTAGAACAAACTGTAAAAAGCTTAAGGAAGAGCATTGAAATGAGCAACTTGTCAGAAGAAACCAGTCGAAATGAACCAGTTCATACAAACGAGAAGCACCCTTTGCAAACATGCAAGCCGGTACTGAATGATATGTTCAATACAATGTAAACCCAGCTAAACAACAAGGTTCTGGCCCTACACGAAAAGCTCACGAACATAGTCTTCACTCAAACTGACAAACAACTGGACAAAATTAGAATGGTAGCTACGAAAGAAATGGAGCAAATAAATCCTTAAATGAATAATGTTGAAAGAACTACACCGTTACAACCAAAACAGGACAAAACACCGATTACCATCAAGGACACAGTGGAAACTGCTCCCGAATTGGGACAACCCATACTGAACAACGCACAACGACATATAGAACCAGTAGTGTTGTTAGCAAATGGAACATAGCCAACAGCCTAACAGATCAACCGCTTGTATACAGAGGACAGCAGAAATATAGTTCGCAGCAACCTATTGACCAAGCAGGGGCGCTGTTCAACCAAAAACAAGGTAAAGCCAACCAACAGATGGTAAACACTGCAACCACAGAGACAATAATACAATCAACAAATGCTCATTTTTAGACAGACCAGGCCTCAAGAAACACTACTTATAGCAGGAACACATTTCGATAGCAACAAAGGGATGGAACATCTGACAATAGCCTCCTATAACTGTAAAACATCAAAACCTGTGGTTATGCAATTGGTGAACTGATAAAATCAAATCACTTAATCCTATTACAAGAACACTGGCTTTTCCAATCACAAATTCATATGTTAAGCGATCTGCACCAATAAATCAACTATGCAGGAAAAGGAGTCGACAATTATAACCCTTTACTTCCAATGTATATGCCAAGAGGCTATGGCGGTGTTGCTATCATATGGCAAAAAAGTATAGATCATATAATAAAACCACTATCCGAAGGATCAGAAAAGATACAATGCATAGAAATAATGAGCAACGGTGCACATAACTTGTTACTGGTGTCAGTCTACATACCGTCCAAAGGAAGTCGAGAGCATATTGAAGAATTTCTGGAATGTATTGACCAACTTTCCGAACTGTATCAAAAATATTATGGAACACACAACATAATAATTGCAGGAGACCTAAATGAGGACTTAAACGACACCGCAACGACAAGCAAAAGAAACCGATATCTGAGGAACTTTATTTTAGAGTGTAACTTGTCCTTTAACAATGCAGGAAAAACCTACACCAAGGCCTCTGGAGTAGAATGTCAGAACTGGACTATTTCCTACACACTTTCAAAGACCAGAAGCTATACACAAACAAAACGGTTCTACATTCATTAAAAATGAATGTATCAGATCACCATCCAGTACAAATGACGTTCGTGCTCGATTTCAGCAATGTCACACTAAAGCAAAGGAAGAGTAGCAACATCACCTCTAAAATAAAATGGGACAAAAAAGACATGGACCTATATAAAGCTATGGTCGATACATCATCAAAGGTGATAGTTGAAAAACTATCCAATAATCAGATAGGACTGGAAGAATCTATTCAGACGGCATGTGAGGTAATGGCTAATTCAGCCATTAAATGTTCTAGCATCAAATCCTCGTACAATGCAAAACCGAAACTCAAGGTATGGACACCTGCAATACAGGGCGCTCTTAAGGAGATGCGGAATAGTTACAATGTGTGGGTAAATTCTGGAATACCCGAAGATCTAGACGATGTTATTTTCTTGGAAAAACGACATACAAAACAACAATTCTGAAAAACAGTCCGGGTAGAAATTGAAAAAAGAAAAGAGGAAGAAAAAGATCTGATCATGGAAACTAGAACCAGAAACATGAAACTATTCCATAGGCTAGTCAGAAATTCCCGTAAAAAAGGCGGAGAAATTATAATGGACTTAAATGTGAATGGACACTGCTATACAGGAGACGAAAATATACTAGCTGGTTTCAAGGAACATTTCCGCACACTGGCAACATACGATGAAAACATTAACATTGACCATGACTACCACCAAAATGTTGAACATGAAATGTACATAATAAATGAGCTAGTCAAAGGCAGGGACATTCCTGAAGCGTCGAATAAAGAAATTTCAAACGCAATCAAAAATATTAACAAAGGTAAATCTGCTGACTATTATGGCATTAACGCTGGAGAAAACATGGTAATTTTGCTCCAAAGTATCATAAATGAAATATTCCAACAGGGATATGTTCCAGATCTCCTAAAAATAGGACTCCTGACACCAATTTTCAAAAATAAAAGAAGTAAGAATAATTCAGGAAATTACAGAGGAATAACAGTGCTGCCGGTAGTGAGCAAAGTAATAGACACAGTACTGAAAAATAGAACACAGCCGTCAGTAAAAACCGTGCAACATAAATATCAACGTGGATTCATAAGTGGCTCGGGACCAATGAACTCAGCACTACCAGTTGAAGAAGTGTACCGTGAAGTACATGACGGTGAAACAGAGGCACAAATAATATTGCTAGATGCCAAATCAGCGTTCGACAAAGTGATACATACCCATATGATGAGAAGAGTTTACCACGCAGGTATCGAAGACAAACATTGGTCACTAATAAGTAGTCTACACCAAAATGCTGCCAGTACGATTAAATGGGGAGAAAATATCTCTGACTGCTTCCCAGTTTCATTATCCCAACAGCAACACCAGACCCGGCGGTGTACATACTATCAGGAATAATACCCGTCGAAGCGCAAATTGACAAAAGAGCACTTGAGTTATTTAATAACATCTGTAACCAAGATGAAAGCAGCACGGAAAAACAACTGGCGCGAAGGAAAATTGGGGTAATGTCCCTGGACAGTAATAGTTGGTTTATAGAAATCAAAAAGATCCTAATAAAATACAACATGGACGAAATCAACAACTACCTTGATACACCTATGAAGAAAGAAAAATGGATCCCATTAATAAACCGAACTATCCAAAAACACTGGAGTGACTCAAAAACAAGGATCGTTCCTTACTACAAAGGCCTACGGCATTTAAACTACATGGAATTGTACCAAGGGAAGCTACATCCTTTGCTAAAAATCAAATGCCAATCAGCTAGAGATATAGGAAGAATTCCTCCAAAACAAAAAATGCTAACCGGCACATACATTCTGCAGTCACACAGAATCAAAATATATGAAAATGAAACAGACCCGATGTGTCTTATATGCCGCAAAGGAGACGAAACGCTCGAACATTTCATCCTAGAATGCGAAGGTCTATCCGACATCATGAATCCAATTACGAATGAAATAACTGCCATTCTGAAGGGTTCAACAAATGTAGACTTTCACGAGCAAACCTCAAAAGTAAAGATGCAAATTCTTCTGGACATTACGATGTTCCGGGAAAATCTGAAACTGGACACAAAATTAATGGCTAAAATAGAATATTGTAGCCGCCGCCTTCTCTTTTTGTTGCACACCACCAGATATAGTTTCCTGTCAAAAGGATGGAAAAGGACAAGAAAAACGTAAAGGTGTAATAACCAAACAACTATGATACCGAAACTGAACACTGTGTATATAATTATATATAGAACAAAATTCACTGGTAATGGACTGCTACTATACTATATATATAAAGCACACAGGTGGAGGATGTTACTGTTAAACATACTGGTGCCTATGAAGACACTGGTATGGTTCTCCTATACAGGAGTTTAAAGATACAGAGGTAAGGTAAGGTTAGTTTAGTAAACAGATTGGTAAATCATTTTACAAATAAATTTAAAAAAAAGGGCTTAAAACATCACCAATAAACGAGTTAAAATATGGACCTAGTTTGTTATCAACTATTGCATTTATTAAATTATTTAGAGTATACACGGGTTTAATTCAATGGTAGAATTTTCCTCCAATGTCTGACCCAAGAATTTTGGCAATCAAAAAGAACCGGTAATCCACGGGAATAGTTTAAATCGTTTGAACTTACAAAACTGCAAAACTTTTAAAACCAAAACAAACTAAGGATAACGATTGCCCGTGAGCAAGATAATATAAGTGATGTTAGGAAAAGATGAGGAATATATCTTAAGTTGTCTTCACAATGAATAGGCTCCACACATTTTGAAAATGCTTCATTTTAGTATATCAATATCCAAAAATATTACCAAAAAAAACCCCAATATTAAATACTTAAATAAAGTAAACATTAACCCGTATAATACATAATAAAGAGTTAACTCATTTGATCCACAAGATTAAGTAGCTCCTGTCACACTAGTGGCTCTCGTCGTGTTACTAATAACAAGTGGGAAATCAGTTATAAGTCGCAATTGGTGATTTCACACCGTTGTCTGAGAAACAGAATTAGAGTGATTTTAGATTCTCTGCAAAACATAGTTTACAGAGAATTCACTCTCAATATACTTTTCACTTATCTTAGATGAATGAATATGGGATAGATAGAATGATACCGGCACATATGGCTTTTAAGATGCCAATGCAGCCTTTAATATCGTTAAGCACAAACATTTTTATAGGAAGCTTTTTCTATCTTCAGTAGTACGACTTTATACCTCCTTAAACATCTTTTGACCCATGCTACAAAAGCAACACTCATGCAGATGGGTTGATAAATCTAAGCCGGGATGAAAATAAAAAGCAATCAAAAGGGATGGATCACTGACCGACACATTTATAAAAATACATTGAGTGAAATTAGAACGAGTACTCAGCACTACCTTGCTATATATTAACAATGTCTTCCGCCAGATTGAAGACAAATGAAATGGGATGCACATTGGTATCGTTTCCTTTGTTGCTTGTACTTTTGCTTATGATATCACATTTATAGTCCGCTATTATGATTTTGGATTGATGTTTAACGTCCAGTGGCAAATATCACATGCATATGCAACACGAAATTTGTCTTGATAATAGTTTCACCTATACTGGTATATGGAATGTAAGAAGCGAATTATATAACGTTGAATATTTTGCCCGAAAGACAATTAAACAAATACTTTCTATCTCACGGCCATTCACGACAACAAGAGTCGTCTTTTTTTGTTCTATCTGAGGTTCTTTGCGTACATAACATTGCAGTAGATCTAGACGAAAAGTACTAGACAAGTCCTGTAATATACATTGACAAATAATGCCAGACAAATATCAAAGTTCACCTTTAACCAACGAATACGTATTTTCTTATTTTACACTATGTAATGCTCCGTTTAAATCCTCTTAAGAAGTGACTTCATTTCATTTGATTTTCGTGTGACAAATAATGTCTACATCTACAATTGTGTACATTGTGTATGTAACTACACATAAATCACTAATAGCTAACACAGTATTTGCATGTATATCAATGTACATGAACACAACCATTGTACCTCTTCATGATTAAGTTCCATCAATATATCACACAGAACTAGAAATTAAAGAAACAACAGACACGGCTTCCTCCGCCTCATTTTTAGACTCATACCTCAGTACCAGAATCTATGACGAACGAGACGATTTTTATTTTGAAATTATCAATTTCCCCCACATTAGTAGCAATATACACCTGCATATGGAATATACATTTCCCAACTCATTCGGTATCCGAGAGCTTGCAGCTGCTACTCAGACTTTATAAAACGTCACCAGTGTCAGAGCAAAAAGTTGATGAGCCAGGGTTATGTCAAAGAACGACTCGTCCTTTTTATAGAAAAAATTTTCATCGGAAGATACCAAGACACTGTTGATAAATATTCCGTATCAATTTCACATATAATACATGATGGTCTTGAAGTATATATTATAGGTACTCAAGTTGTTATCATCTCAATAACGTGTTATAGTGTTCTTTTAATTGTCTTTGTAAATTATTAACCTTTACTGTTTAGTTCATTTTTGGTAATATCCTTTTGGCGTAGCTCGGTGCTTATACATCTCGTCATTGTGTTGTTGTGCTATGGTCATTTTTTGTATTCTTGTCTTTCATTTTTGCTTATGTGCTTTGTCTTTATGCCATTTTGTTTTTCTTTGTTGACATATTTGTTTGTTGATTAAGATTATAACACAATGTTGACTGCTGTACACCTATTTTTGACATTTTTATACCTATTATGTCTGTTTGTTTTTGTTGACACATTGTTGTCAATATAATGGAATCTTATGCGACTGTCATACAAGTGAGAGGTTTAGCTAGCTATAAAACCAGGTTTAATCCACCATTTTCTACATAAGGAAATGCCTGTACCATGCTAGTCAGAAATATGACAGTTGTTTTACATTCGTTTGATGTGTTTGAGCTTTTGATTTTGCCATTTGATAAGGGACTTTCCGTTTTGAATTTTCCTTGGAGTTCGGTATTTTTGTTATTTTACTTTTTTCATACATAGTATTTAACCATGTACCAAAGTGTCGCTAAAATCTCTAGTGAGGTCCTTGAGTTATCAATCGGAAACCCTTTTCTGTACTGATTTCGGTTTACTGTATTGATTACCATATTAATAATAAAAATAAGAAGATGTGGTATGATTGCCAATAAGACAACTCTCCAATATTCAACAATGAGCAAAACCCATACCGCAGTCAGCTATAAAAGGCCCCAAAATGAAAAACGTAAAACAATTCAAACGGAAAACTAACGGCCTGATTTATGTACAAAAGAATGAACGAAAAACAAATATGATATACAGCAACAAACGACAACCACTGAATTGCAGGCTCCTGACATCGGATAGGTACATACAGAATGTGGCGGAGTTTAACTAATTTCTTGGCGTCAAATCCTCCCCTTAACATTGGACAGTGGTGTAACAGTACACCATAAGAACAAACAAAATCAGTTGAAAAGGGTTCTGGTTCTCATATCGATACAAAGCAGAATAACATTTAACAAAAACACTTACCGGACGTGACAGGGTATTTATACATCCCCACAACAAAAATGACACTAAGTACAGATCTAAGAGTACTCGCAGTTACTGACAACTAGTTGAAAGCCAATAACAACTAATAAAAAAAATCGTGCATCTTAGACTAAAATATCAATCAGTACACATGCATCAAACATATTAATGAATGTTTGTTTGTTTCATCATCCCTTGTACGGTAATGGGGCTAATATACATTTTTTCACTATTTCTTATAGTTTTGAGATAAAAGACAAGAACATGATTTGCTCCCCATACTTAATTTCTATTATACACGGCGTCATTGTCTGTTTTACTTCCTTGGCGGGACAATATATGATTCTTAATGAGACGAAAACCACCTCACAAAGTACACAAAAAAAAACCAACTACATGCACCACATGTTCTCCGACAATGATAAGATCTATACTGTAAAGTAAGCTACAAGTATATCAAATGCCCTAAAATGACAAAATGTAAATATTGGGAAATGGTCGCAATTTTTGAACCTTTTTTTCTATTTAAATTTAATAATTTATCTTTGATATTTACAGGTTCTATTCAGATTTCAGGTTTAGCAGGAAGATGCGAAACCTTTTTAATTATTATGAAGTAATTTTTAAACAAAATGGGATTTATTTAACTAGGTATTTTTTACTTGATTTAATTTTTTAGAAGCAAAATAGTTCTGACAGAATTTTTTGAACAGTGGTTTCTATGTATTCCACTACTAGTGGAGCAGGTTGTGTTACCCTTATGGAGCATCCGAGTTCATCCAACTTACCTTCTAGTTAGGTCTGCTCTGTTGTTGTTTTTGTTTACTGTGTTGTTTTCCATAGCAATATTTTCTCCCATATATCAATTACAAAAAGAATGCTTGACATAGAGAACCTATTCTCCAAAGACCAATAGATAAACATGTGTACATGTGAACTACAGGTTCGACCTTCAACAATTAACAAACCAACACCGTACAGTAACCAACAAAAGTCCCCGGAATGACAAAATGTGAATGAATTCAAAAGCAAAAACCAACGGCATAATTCATGTCTATGTTGTGTTTATCGGAAATTGTAATGTATCCTTTACCATGGACTTAGTTTGTCATTTCAACAAATTTACATTCAATCTTGTTTTACGATTAGAAAATTTAGTACATTTACCAATGGTTTATGAATTTTGCAATATCTTTGGATTAGAAAACAGCCAGTTTTCCAATCCGCCTTGTGTTGTCGTAACAGACATGGTTGCAAATACTGAAACAGAACTGATTTTTCTTCCGAAGCAACCAAGTTCACCCCTTCTTTTTGATGGTATTTGCTCAATCATTAGTTTTCCGAGTTCAGTTTTGTGGACTGCTGTTTGCATTTCTTTTCTGTTTAAATAGTCATTGTCTCAACTTAGGCTGGTCCTCTCCCTTGCAACATACGGGTATCTCAGATACCTTTGTTGTCAAGGCAAACAGATAAAGGACAGGGAACTAGTCTATTTCTCAACTCGACTTTTTTTTAATGCCTCCTTAATATCTTCTTTCTTTCTATTTAACGTTTTTCTATGATTAATGGAGCTAGGGCTTAAATAAAACGTTGGTCGACCTACTGATATCTTGATCGAGTCGTTTGTGCTTTTATTTTCTATAATAAACCACCAAACCTCACATAAAACTGTTTATCTACATATCTACAGCTTAATCCATGAAAAGAGACAAAAGCTCTAAAAGGCACCCGCTTCCCTGCATTCAAAAAAGAAAGAAATGATAGACATAGCAACTACATCAAATACCTGCATAAAGGGACGCACTCTTTGCAAAAACATTAATCGGTATAAATCCGGCAACAGATGTTTATTTTAACAGTTGATGTTTAGTTATCCTCATGACCAAAATCATTGAACAAAATTTAAACTTACGCTAACAATCACGACCTGGTGAACCAAAAAGGATAACAATTTCAGCAAAATCAGGCAATGGAATCGCACCTATGCATGATAAAGATGCAATCCTTAATTGCAAATGATTTCTTAAGTTTCCTAGCTGAAATTTTCAATAAAACAATAAATATTCGTAGTTAAATGCCAGTTCATAAAATTAATATTGCAAAGTTTCTTCACAGTATCCAAAAATCAATGACTTGTAATATCCATATTTGATCGAAAAGTTAGTTGATCTTATACACTCCCTGCAGGGCTCATCGTGATGACTCCAATCAATTTCCTCCAGTTATATATTAAAAAAGTCAAATTTACAGGTAAAAGAAATAAAATTGATAATGGAAATGGGGAATGTGTCAAAGAGACAACAACCCGACCATAGAGCAGACAACAGCCGAAGGTCACCAATGGGTCTTCAATGCAGCGAGAAACTCCCGCACCCGGAGGCGTCCTTCAGCTGGCCCCTAAACAAATATGTATACTAGTTCAGTGATAATGGACGTCATACTAAACTCCAAATTATACACAAGAAACTAAAATTAAAAATGATACAAGACTAACAAAGGCCAGAGGCTCCAGACTTGGGACAGGCGCAAATATGCGGCGGGGTTAAACATGTTTTTTGAGATCTCAACCCTCCCCCTATACCTCTAGCCAATGTAGAAAAAAAAACAAACGTACACCAGTACGCACAGTAAAACTCAGTTTAAGAGAAGTCCGATTTTGATGTCAGAATAGGAAAAAATAAGAAAATAAACAAAATGACAATAATACATAAATAACAACAGACTACTAGCAGTTACTGACATGCCAGCTCCAGACCTCAATTAAACTGATTGAAAGATTATGTCTTCATCATATGAATATCAGGCACAATCCCTCCTGTTAGGGGTTTAGTATTATACCATCATAAAATATATAACAAGAACATAACCCGTGTCATGCCAACAACTGGTTTTAGAATAAATATGTTTAATTCCGATGCAAAGACCCTATAAGTGAATCAATATTAAAGCCAAAATATGCAATCTTTAATGACCTGACAACAGTATCGTAGCTATATCCCTTCTTTATAAGTCTGTTTAAAGGTTTTGTTAGCTTTTGATGTGAATACTGACATTTTTGTGCTTTGTAAAGAATATTACCATAAAAGATTGGATGTGAAATACCCGAACGTATAAGATGTCTGCATGTTGAGTTATATTTACGAATGATGTCCTTATATCGATGATAAAATTTAGTAAATGTTTTGACTAGTTTATGATATCGAAAACCCTGGTGTCATAATTTTTCGTAATACATAAATTTCTCTCGCTAAAATTTAATACGTTGTTACATACACGAGCGAATCGTACAAGTAGAGATATATAAACACCATAAGATGGTGACAAGGGAACGTCACCATCTAAAAATGAATAATTAACGATAGGAAATGAAAAATTATCTCTTTTATGATAAATTTTTGTATTAAGTATCCCGTTAATGATATAGATATCAAGATCGAGGAAAGGACAGTGGTCATTGTTAGTATTAGCTTTATTTAAAGTAAGTTCAACAGGATAAATTTCTTTAGTATACATACTGAAGTCGTCAATATTGAGAGCCAATATATCATCCAAATATCTAAAAGTATTGTTAAATTTTTGTATCAGATGTTGTTTCGATGGGTCTTTGCTGATTTTAGTCATACATTATAACTCATAACAATACAAAACAGGTCCGCAATAAGTGGTGCACAGTTAGTCCCCATTGGAATTCCGATAACTTGACGATATACGGAATCTCAAAAGGGAACAAAAATGTTATCAAGTAAAAATTCAAGGGCAGATATAGTATCAAAGCATGTCCAATTGACATAGCTCTTTTGTTTGTTGATACTAAAAAATGACCTAAAAGAGTTTGAACAAATGTATTCGCATTCCGACTTTTTAAATGCCCATTTAATTAGATGTGTGAATTTTTTCTTAATAAGAATATGAGGCAAAGTGGTATATAGGGTAGAAAAATCAAAACTTTGAACAGATTCAAAATCACCAATATATGCATGCAATTTATCAAGTACTTCCAACGAGTTTTTGACACTCCAAAAGTAGTTAATTCCACTATTTTCAAAGGCCTTATTTGAACAATTAATTATCAGGTTTTTGATTGTACCAAGTGTACTAGTAAGTAGAATAGACAATTTAGTAGTGGAACAATGACTTGAAGACGAAATAAATCTATATTTGTAAGGTGATTTGTGTAGCTTCGGAAGCCAGTACATAGTTGGGACTTTGATTGTATTTGGTTCTGCTTGTAAAGAAGTAGCTTATAGTTTATGTTTGTTACACATATCGTTTTCTGAAAATGAAGTCAGTTGGAATATTGGTGAATTCGTGATTTCCTTTTGCAGAACCTCAATGTAAAATTGACGTCAAACTATAATGATATTATTAGTAGCTTTATCAGCCGGGACAAAAACAAATTCCTTGGCTAGTTCTTTTAGTTTGTGTTTGATACGAGAAATAGGATTTTTTATGGTTGTTGTTAAGAGTAAAATGTTCTTTAAAATGTTGTATACGTATATCAACTATCTTCATTACGGAATTAAAAAAAGTCCAAAGATTTTTTATCAGCTTTTCCCCGTTTTATCCATTTCAAGCAGTAAGCACGAAGTGAGTCGACAATTCATTCAATGCAGTAGTCGAAGTTTATGCAATCGATTAGAAGTGCATTTTCCGCGTTAATTATAATAGTATTGTAAGCACAAGCTTTGATTTTGTTTTTAATTTGAATCGATCTACAGACCGCAATAAGGAAAAAGATTAAATTCTTGTAGGAATGATATATGATATTTACAAGTGTGGTTAAAAAAATAAAACTCAAAATATATTTTAGCTAAACTTATGCAAATAAACTTTAAAAAATCTTTTCAATGATTATAAAAATAAGATGTGGTATGATTGCCAATGAGACAACTCTCCACAAGAGACCAAATGACACAGAGATTAACAACTAAAGGTCACCGTAGGGCTTTCAACAATGAGCAAAACCCATGCCGCATAGTCAGCTATAAAAGGCCCCGAAATGACAAATGTAAAACGATTCAAAACGAGAAAACTAACGGCCTAATTTATGTACAAAATAATGAACGAAAAAAAAAAGATACACAGCAGAAACAAACGACAGCCACTGAATTACAGGCTCCTAACTTGGGACAGGCACATACAGAATGTGGTGGGGTTAAACATGTTGGCGGGCGCCCAATCCCCCCCTTAACATTGGACAGTTGTGTAGCAGTATAACATAAGAACAAACTATAAATATCAGTTGAAAAGGCTTAACTCTTCAGATGGATGCAAATAAAAATACATCTAACAAAAACATAGAGTGGACGTGGCAGGGTACTTATACATCCCCACAACAAAAAGACACTCAGTACAGATCTGAGAGTACTCGCAGTTATTGACAGCTAGTTCAAAACTAAAAACAACTAAAAAAAAATATGCATCTAAAACTAAAATATCAGTCAGTTCACATCAAACATCCAACATCCAATATATTTAGTGTAAAGACGTCATTAGCAGTCAGAGAAAAACATTTCCATGTGCAATGCAAATATACATTGTTGAGCCATGGATGTGCATATGTATATAAAAATGATATTTAGTTTGATTTTGATTTACTGATAACAAAATCAATATTAATACCAATAAAAACAATATTCAAAGATCTAATCACAGTGTTGAATTGGTAACCTTTTAGAATAAGTTAATTTAAAGGATCGATAAATTTACCCGGATCGTAACTAAATTTCCGGGCTCGGTAAATATTTAAACGGTAAAAATTAGAATTTGCTATCCCGTTTGAAAAAGTTTTCTTCAGGTACAACCAAACTTCAAAACCAAATATTTATATCTATGGAAAAATTTAGTAAAGGTGTTTAGTAATTTGTGGTAACGAAATCCCTGACTTAATAATTTACCAGTAACACATAGATTATGTTCATTGAAATCCAAAACGTCACAACAGACACGGGCATAGCGAACACCGTAAGATTGTACCAAAGGAACATCACCGTCCAAAAAAGGAAAATTAACAATAGGGAACGAAAAATCGCACCGTTTGTCGTATATTTTAGCGTAGAGTATCCCGTGTAAAACTGAAATATCTAAATCTAGGAAAGGACAGTTATTACCGTTTATATTTAATTTATTTAAAGTAAGTTCCTTTGGGTAAATTTCGGCAGTATATTTAGAAAATTCTTGATTATTTAACGAAAACATATCATCAAGATAACGGTAAGTGTTGTTGAATTTATCAATTAAATGCAATTTAGACGGATCTTTACTGAGTTGGTCATAAACTGTGATTCATAACAGTACAAAAACAAGTCTGCTATTATAGGGGCGCTATTGGTGCCCTTAGGAATACCTACAACCTGTCGATAACCTTTTTGCCGAAACGTACATAAATATTATCAAGGAGAAAATTAACAGCTTCAATCATTTCATTGCACATAAAGGCGTTTCCGGTTACGTTGTACGAATCCTTTCAGTGTAAATTACGTCTTAGGTATATTTAACGATGAGCAACATTGCAAACATTTAGTAGTTATGTCAGGAAAAAAATCAAAGTCCAATACCTATGTGTTTCCTTTAAATAATCAATATCTGATGTCCTTCACCTGTCTAAAAACACACAGCAATTTCATTGGTTGGCTATTCTAAATCAAGTATTAACCTTTTCAAAATCTGATAAGATAGGCATTTTCCAATAAAAAGTGTTTAATCAAAGAGAGGTAACTCAAGTTTATTTTTGTTGCTCACATGTAATAAAATGGCACTTTTCTTCTAAATTCTGTTTCTTGAAATTAGTTTCTGAAAATAAGAATATATAAAATCAACTATGAATGGTAGGTTACAATTATAGTAAAAAGTTTTGTATACTATAACTAAAACAAAAAATAATTATCATTTCACAATTACAAGAACTGATTTTTTTTATCTAATTTGGATAGATTAAATAGGTTCACCCTAATTCTGTGCAATTTTGTTATTCATTGTAATTAAAATTTTAATTTAGAAGTTTTAGTAAGTTTTGATAAAACTAGTTTACTTTGAGTAAAATATGTCAAAACATCCTTTTTTTAATAAAGAGCATAAATGTATAGAGTGAACTCTTTTTTTAAATTAATCTATCTCATAAAAACACATTGACCTACATTATATTTATATCACCACTCTTCAAATCATCTTCAAATTCTTGCAGTGTAAGGTCATATTTTCGTAGTTTTTTATGGAATTTGTGTTTTTTTCTGTTCCAATATGCAACCTGTAATGAATAAAAAGCTAAAATGACAAACAAGGTTTTCCACTCTATTTTGTCTATATAACAAAAGAACCAATAATGCAAATTGTCACTTATGCGTAAATTTTTTCAAGATCTTAAAGATCTGTTTGAACCTGTAGATATATAATCATGAATTTCACCATTGAAGTATACATTATACCTTATTGTTTAGGGCCATCTGAAGCCAGCCTCTTGGTGCATGATTTTCTGAATGCGTTGAAAACCCACTGGTTTTCCGATCTTTGATGTCTCTATGACAAATTCCTTGTAACCATTCTCAATTATTTTTGAAATATTGAATTTTGGTTTTTGCTTGAAACATAATTGAAAATCTTTTAAAATATTACGAATAGTTCTAAGTGGAACCTATGTAAAAGCATAGTAATTGAAATAAAGAATATTCCATCAGCAACTTCTGTTTTGTCTTTGGTGGAGAGTTGACTCATTGGTAATCATGCACAACTCTCATTTCTATATATATATGAGCTACTTTTCAGGGTGTTTATTCAGTTTAACATTAAAGTTACAATTTTTTCACTACTAACTAATGTTTAACTTATTATAATATACAACTTAGGCTTGGAAAATAGTAATATTCTCTTGCAATTAGTATAGCTAGTGAAGCATCAATTCAAAATTATGTGTTTATCTATTAGGAGTAAAGAAAATAATCATTCATTATGGTAATAAAATGTGTTAAAAAATGACTGCAGTATAAATCATAACCAACCAAATCTGGTTTTATGATTTAATTTCCTATTTAATTTTGGTGAATTCAAATTAAATCACATGTATGGTTATGTTGACACTAAAAATTGTTAGGATTATATCCTAATGGCATGTTTAGGGTAAGCATAGTCATTTTAAATCCAACATTATAACTGTTAAATGATTTAGTTTTATGGAATACAATATGAGTGTGAAGACATTAAATAGTTTGTGTGGAGTATTATTGTGCATAGTACATTGCTGATGAATACATGCGCTTGAGGGTATTCAAGAAGCAGGAAATTACCCTAAATGTCATTGTTGAGCTGTTATAATCTAAAAGTTTTCCGTCATATTCCGTTAGTTTGTTGCTTCCTTCACCCCATATATGAAGTATATGTTTGCCTACATAGTTTGTTGGAAGGTTGTCATTTTGCACTTCATGTATGGACGTGTCCATAATACATGTGATATTGTTGTTGCTATCGCTTGCAATACTCATTGGTAAGTCATTGTCATGGTTATCATTGGCAATTGTCGAAGCATTGGTTTCCATGTCTTCTACATGTTCTTCTCTGTTTTCAGAAGAAGACTGTTCCAGCTGTATTAATTTTTTTAAACTTTCTGTAAGCTCAGGAAAGTAAAGAGACTTTTTAAAAAGATGTTTTGAGTTGGTATCAACTTTTTGGATTTCTATTTCTTTGCGATACGTTATTTGTGCTTTAATTGTATTTATTTTAAGTTTCTTGGTTTTGCATGTTGAAATAAAAGAATAAATTTGGTTTAATTTTGTCCATTTTCCCCCTAAATTGTTGATTTCCCTTCCTTTTCAGCTTGAATTTTGGCTTCCTTTAGATCCTTTTCTTTTATTCTGGCTTCAATAATTGTTGATTTTTCATTATAAATTTTAATGAAATCTCTAATGTCTCTTTGTCTTTTTTTTTCCCATTTGCTGCATTTAACTATGAGAGTATTTTTCTGTTCATCCGTTTTTTCTTTCAGCCAATCTGCAGTGCCATTATTTCTAAACATTAATTTTGAATTTATTGTGGAAATGCTGGTGTTTGAAGCAATGGTCTTTTGGCGATCTATCTGAGCCATTGTCTTTCTAAAGTTATGTTGTTGGCTGGACATGATTTTGAAGTTAGGATCATTTCTTCTGACGGGTTAGAGTATTTGCCACCATTTAAAAAATCGCCAATGAGTTTTTTGCTTTTAGTTAATAAATTACAACAAATAAGTTGAGCCGCCTCTAAAACAGTGTCCTGATTACTAGTTTCGGTTTGTTCGAATATTTTATAATCTAAATCCGGTTTCTCTGTTTTTTTGGTCTCCAAATGTTGTAATGAAAATATTTAAAATTTTTTATCAAAAATAAGTTGAGGTTTTTCGGAAATTTTTTCAAGACCTGTTATCAGTTGGTTGTAGACTGAAAACATCTGCAAGGCTGTTGGTGTTGAAGCAGCAAGGTAAAAGTATGGTGTTGTTATATGGTGACATACAAGAGCAATAGCTTGGCATATAGAAAGTATAACAGGATTTCTAATATAATGGATGATGGAATTTTGAAGAATATTCGGCCGAATTTTTGATGAAGTTAAATATTTGTAAAGATGTTGATGAATCGATAAAGTTCCAGCTGCATTGTAAAAATAGGTGTTGAATCTATTTCCTTTAAATTTCATTATCGGTATATGAGAAATTTCAACCATGTCTAAAAAATGTTGTGAAAAGCCAGGATCTCTGGATTTGTCATCATAAAAAATTTTGGAAACACAACGTAGAAAATTTTGAGTAAATGATTCTCCATGACTTTTAAAAACTAATTTGTTGAGATGTAAATTTTTGATATTTTCCAAATGTTTTGCCACTTTTTCGGCCTCTTCTGCAAACTGTAAAAGGGGATGAACGGAACAATGAAATGATGATGTCTTTTTATTTTCTTCTAATGATTCAATAACGTTGTTTATTAATCTGTTGGTCTTTATTTCCGTTGCGCTCCTATCAGTCATAAAATTTGATACTTTGGATACGATAGGATTTTCGGGTGAACTAATATTATCAAGCATTTCAACAGTGGCTTCAGTATATTGTTCAGCAGTACCACATGAAATTTCTTTAGTACCTATAGAAATTAAAACACACCCTTTTATGCATATGTATATTTTCAGTATTGATTTTTATATCTTAAACATGTCAAAACTGATATCATTATGTGATTTTGATGGCTAAATGCAATATTTAAAACCTTTTAAAGTTGTGTTTAACACCAATAATCAATCAAAGAAAGTGTTTGTTGTAGAATCATAAATCCCTGTATTTAATGAAGTTTTGGTTGTTCAGTATTGGGGCTTCAGTGACAGATTGGTCTAAGTAGTTCAACTTCTGCATGACTAGCCTTTCAACATGGTTTTATACCATAATAATGGTGTCCTCTCTTTATTATTGCATCAGTAGTCTTGTGGTAGCCTGTTTGCCAACAGTGGCTTTGGACTCCAGCAGGGTCAAACCAAAGACTTTAAAATTGGTGTTTGCAGCTTCTTCACTTAGCACGCAACATTAAGGAACAGAGGTAGATCCAGAAATTTTCATAAGGGGGCCCACTGACAGCCCTAAGAGGGGCCCCAATCCAGTCATGCTTCAGTGATTCCCTATATAATCAACCAAATTTTTAAAACAAAAAGGGGGTGCCAAAGCCCCACCCTTTATTCGCCTATGAGGACTGGTTGTCTTACAGTTGAATAATGTGTCCAGGTAAGGTGACATATCTTCCTGCATACTGTAATCTTGTGAATAAGCACGTAAAAAAATCAATAAATCAAGCAATCAGTATTTAATTTCAACTTTGACATCATTGGACATGGGGTTGTCAACTGAAAACAAAGTTTTTTACCTTGACGTTGACCTTTGACCTAGAACTTTGTACATAAATTATGACACACCCTCTGATGTTGGTGTATATACATATCAAGTATAAACTTTGACATCATAACGGTTCTCAAGATATAGAGCGGACACAATCTTTACCATAGGACATTGGTTTGTCTACTAAAACCCAAGTTTTTGACCTTGACCCTTGACCTAGGAAGTTGTACATACATTATGGCACACCCTCTGGTGTTGGCTAATATACACGAAACTTTGAAATTATAACGGTTCTCTAGATAAAGAGCGGACACAATTTGTTATGGACAGACACACTGATCGCTATAGGGTGTCCGCCATTCGGCGGGGCCCTAATTATATCTCAAAGAAAGTCATACATTTACTTTGTTATAATACAGTTACTTCAGAGTGGAGTTTTATGTTTAAATTCAATTTATGATTTTGAATATCCCTAATAGGTATCTTTTGTCTCTATTTAAACTAACAGAGCTTAAATTACCTAATGTAAAATCTTGTGTGTCTCTACATAATTTGACACCATAAAAATGGCGTCCTCTCTTAGTTGTGGCATCCCGCAGTAAGGTTAAATTGTTATTTTTCGACAAAGTTTCTTTTAAATGTAGTTCAGACAAAATACCGACTTCTCTTGCCATTGTACTAATTGATGATGGAGCTGGTAAAGTAGTTATGTCCTCTCCAGTAATAATTCGGACAATTTCTTTAATTAGTGGTGATATGTTTTCTCGTGAAACATTGAACTGCAGACAGCTGTAAACAGCTTCCCTAACTTGGCATGAGTAGGGGCTTCCTCTTCCCTCTTCTTTCAATTTAAATTTAAATGTTGGAGCAAGGTCTTCCTCTTGTTGTTGCAAGGTTTGTGTCTGCCAAAATGATATTTCTTCCCTCAACTTTACACTCTCTGCATTTTGTAGATTGCATTGGCTACTCAAACACAATTTTTTTCGGTTGACTGTTGGTTTGACAGCTTTGGGTTTTCTGTTTCAGTTTTGGAGATTGAGATGCTGTTGCAGTCCCTAGCTTTCTTTTTAAGTTAAGATTCTGTCTTTCTTTCCTTTTGTTTGCCTGTTTTAGTTTTGAAAGGTTTGAAGATGCTATACATAGTTTTCTTTTTAAAGTTGTCAGCTGATAAATTAGTTCTCTAGTCTTGTTTTCTTTAACTGAAAGTGCCTTTAGGGTTGAAGTGTTGTGAACGGGTAATTGGAAAGTTTCTTGTAGAAAAGCCGAAATTCTTGAAATATTTTTGATGGATTTAATTCTGTTATAATCTCTAAGTAATGATTTTATCCTGTTTATCAAGCTGATTAAATTTATATGGTTGTTTGGTGATAATATTGATATCCAGTTATGAAAAATTCTTTGACTTCCAGATTTATAATAAAATTTACTGTTGGTGTAGAGATCAAAAGCTAGTTGATTTGTAAGTTTTTCAACCTTAAATGGGAGTGGTGGAAAATGTGCCATGTTAATTAATATTACCTAAAACTAAGCTGTAGCTGCAAGATTAGCACATAAAGCAAATCAAAAATTGTACAGACACTATATCACTTGAACATAAACATTAACATAAACACAGAACATATAAACATGAAAAGCACAAAATACATGTACAAACTAAAACAAATACAGTTTATTTAAACCTGTAAATGACAGTAGATTTGATAAATGCCTAAATATTATTGAAAAAAGATAGATATGACATAAATTACTCATTAATTCCTCATTAATTCCTCATGTTTTTAAGTCTTATATAAATTTATATTAAAAAAATGTTTGATGGTTCATATGAAAGGGAGATAAATCAAAATTGAAGGGAGACAAATCTTAATGTTATTATACGAAAAACACATGAAACATTGTATTTATTTCAATTTATTTTGTTGTACGTGTATTTTCAAGCAAAAGTTTAACAGTAAAGCTAAAATAAGCACATGCATTACAGTAAAGCAAAGGCACACTGACTTCACAAATAGTACAAATTGTTAGCATCATACATAATTAGAATTTCAATACATATGTTGAATAAATCCCTGCATCCTAATTATTTACTTACCTTAGAATAGGTTACTTCACTTTAATTATAAGTGGATTGCTTCTCTGTGCAAATGCTTTTTAACATTATTAGCATGCAGAAAGTGATGGTGAATCCTGCCAAAAAAGTAATAGATAACCATGTGCTGTAATTGGTGAAAGATATGCTTGAAGTTGTTTTTACCTGTTTTATGATACTTTTGTGCACATATAATGCTCTTCTGCTATTACTCAATACATATATCTAAACATATTTTGTTTTAAAATGGTATAAAAATAAGCAATGAAGCTATTTACAACAGTGAAAAGAGAAAAGTGATAATAAATTATTTGTGGTATGACACTTTTATTTGTATACGAATCACCATTTTTGGAAAACAATTGGTATCTGAACTTTTCTGTATTTTCAAAGGGCAATAACTCTTGAATTTCAAATGGAATATCATCTTGTATAATTATATATACTATATGTAAAATAAAAATAAACTTATAAGTAAGAAACCTGTAAAATGCATTTGTGGGGGCATAGAATTTGATTCATAATTTTTATAAAAAATATTTGTTTCAGAAAACAGAAAAGATGAATGGTAGTGGTTCCTAAGTTGCTCCATAAAAAACAGAAAATGGAACATAGAATAAGGGTATGGTGTTCAGTGCCTAGGATGTTTTCTGCGAAGAATACTTTGTGATAGAGAATCACAATCAGAATCAGTACTACTGATAATCATTGGTTTGTCTTCCCTCACACCAGTTAATCTTTGCAGTGAACAACTTGTACTAGGAGAATTATCTTGATTTCCAATTTGCGATTGACAAAAAAAGATTTTTCTTCCAAGCTTTTTTTTCTTAGGCTTTAAAATGCTCACAGATGCAACTGAACAGCATGTTTCTGAATCCTTTAAATTCATCTCCTTTAAAGATTCATTAACATTCTGTGGTTTTCCATCTGTAGCTGATGCACAATGTTCTTTTGACTCATTCTCAGACAAAGAAAATAAGTCAACAGAACCATTTGCCAATGTCATGTCACTATCATCTGAGGGTATGTTTTTAGTTTTCATCTTCTGTGGCGATTTTGTCATGAGGGTATCTGTTGATTTATTTTCTAGTGATGAAAATAAGTCATCAGAACCATTGACCCCACATATGTCTTTACTATTTGAAAATAATTCCTGGTTATTTCCTAAATTATTTTCAGATAATACTGACAAAGCTTCAGTTACATCTTCTTTTTTTTCTCAAAAATAAATGGTTGCTCCCTTATTTTTGAGGAATTTAAACAAGACAAACTTGACCCAGAAGAACATGCCAAGCTTGCATGTCTTATGCAATGATGACAAATACAATTATCACTTTTCTCTGTCCTAGAATTCAGCTCCTCATGTATACATAATGAAGGGGCTATTATAGCATATTCATTATATAAATACCTGTGAAGCATAGCCTCACGTGCATCAAAAAATAATCTTAAGTTTTTTTTTATTGAATAATGCAGAGGAACTGTAATGTACAATTCTTCATTTCCACCACTCAGTCTTAATTGGTGGCTTATCTTTTCACTGTCATCCAAGTCCGAATCAAATTGAGAGGACCACATTATCATGCAACAACTGCAAATTAGAATGTTTCTATAGTATATAGTAGAGAAATATTTACCTAATCAAACTTCTATCTTTCCCGAATTTCATTCATAACATATTAAAAAGGCCTTTGACATGTTTCATTGACTGTTTACTGTGGCATTGATATGTATATATATACACCCTTTTTTGTCCATAATTTCAATTGGTAAGTTCAAGGAATCTAGTTATGTATGCAAATAATTTTATAATGATTGCAATTTATTTTTTGTTGTTTATTTTACCCATTTTTATACTGATGTTGTGATATTTTGAATGTTAAAACTATGTTGATTATCTCCCCTTTTTGGAGTTTGAACATTTGCATTAAAACAAATTTCACCAGTAAATGATATTTTTATATTTCTCATATAATGCAAACTTACCTTCAGTAGACACTTGACTGTTGTAGGATTTAAATGTGTATCAAAAACTGACTGTTCAGTAAAGCGCAAGAAATCACCAATAATAAATATTGGAACTGAAAATATTAATGTTTTCACTTTAAGATTGCAATAACTATTTGAAATGTGTGTTTTGTTCAAATGTCAATCTAGATAACATGTTATGAAGGGCATTCATCCATGTTTTAATTATTTTACATGTCTCATTGATTGTTAACTGTGTCATTGATTGGTAACTGTTTCATTGATTGGTAACTGTTTCATTGATTGGTAACTGTCTCATTGATTGGTAACTGTTTCATTGATTGGTAACTGTTTCATTGATTGGTTTCTGTCTCATTGATATTCCCGTCTCATTCCTGTTTGGATGGTTTTACACTAGTCATTTTTGGGGCTCTATATAGGTTACTGTTAGGTGTGAGCAAAGACTCTGTGTTGAAGACCATACTTTGACCTGTTTCATTGATTGGTAAATGTCTCATTGATTGGTAACTGTTTATATATATATTTTTTTCATCCAACGCAATCATAGGTTTGAACGTTGTTTTCAATTTAGACTTGTATATATAAATATATATATACATGTCTAAATTGAAAACAACGTTCATATATACAATCCCGCTGCAAATGTTTACACCTGTCCTAAGTCAGGAATCTGATTACAGTAGTTGTCGTCTGTTTATGTAGTTCATACGTGTTTCTCGTTTCTCGTTTTTATATAGATTAGACCGTTGGTTTTTTCGTTTGAATAGTTTTACACTAGTAATTTTTTGGGGGCCCTTTATAGCTTGCTGTTCGGTGTGAGCCAATGCTCCGTGTTGAAGGCCGTACCTTGACCTATTATGGTTTACTTTTATAAATTGTAACTTGAATTGAGAGTTGTCTCATTGGCACTCATACCACATCTTCCTATATCTATATACAAGTCTAAATTGAAAACAACGTTCAAACCTATGATTGCGTTGGATAAAAACCGCAATTTTTATACGTGTGCATGCAAAACAAATTTCTAGGTGGAGGGGTCTAAATACAGCACAAACAACATTTTCCAAAAGACCAAAATGAGTGAAAAAGTATATTTTAACAAAACGCATTTGACTAGCAGGTCGAACAACGGATGTTCTTAAACCCTGCTGACTGCCATTGGCGATTGCCAAATAAACGGATCACAAGATTTATCAAAATAGATCTTATTATTCATTTATTACCAAACAGAAAACAATAAACTTGCGGAAAAGATGGTATACCGCAAACATGAGGTGCAAACATTTGTACACCATATCCGGATTTCGACAATTAATGTCTCTTCAGTGATGTTAGGAATCGAAACGGTATTTGGAAGGCCATATAATTTACCTCAATTTAGGATACTCTTGAATTTTGAAAGAGTCAAAATAGAATGAACGGATCATATAAACCCGAAGGCAAATATAATACAAGCCCAAACGAAAAAATATAAACAAGTCTAAATTGAAAACAACGTTCAAACCTATGATTGCGTTGGATAAATATACCGTTTGGATTCCTAACATCACTGAAGAGACATTAATTGTCAAAATCCGAATATGGTGTACAAATTTTTGCACCTCATGTTTGCGGTATACGATCTTTTCCGCAAGTTTATTGTTTTCTGTTTGGTATTAAATTAAATATTAAGATCCATTTTGTTACATCTGGTGATCCGTTTATTTGGCAATCGCCATGGCAGTCAGTTGGGTTTAAGAACATCCGTTGTTCGACCTGCTAGCCAAATGCTTTTTGTTAAAATATACTTTTTCACTCTTTTGGTCTTTTGGAAAATGTTGTTTGTGCTGTATTTAGACCCCTCTACCTAGATATTTGTTTTGCATGCACACGTATAAAAATTGCGATTTTTATCCAACGCAATCATAGGTTTGAACGTTGTTTTTAATTTAGACTTGTTTATATTTTTTCGTTTGGGCTTGTATTATATTTGCCTTGGTTTATATAATCCGTTCATCCTATTTCGACTCTGCAAAATTCAAGAGTCAATCCTAAATTGAGGTTAATTATATGGCCTTCCAGATACCGTTTGGATTCCTAACATCACTGAAGAGACATTAATTGTCGAAATCCGGATATGGTGTACAAATTTTTGCACCTCATGTTTGCGGTATACCATCTTTTCTGCGAGTTTATTGTTTTCTGTTTGTTATTAATTAAATATTAAGATCCATTTTGTTACATCTTGTGATCCGTTTATTTGGCAATCGCCATGGCAGTCAGCAGGGTTTAAGAACATCCGTTGTTCGACCTGCTAGTCAAATGCGTTTTGTTAAAATATACTTTTTCACTCTTTTGGTCTTTTGGAAAATGTTGTTTGTGCTGTATTTAGACCCCTTCACAAAGAAATTTGTTCTTTGATGATTGGTTGATATTTCAATTACATTTGGTCTGTAAAATCTCAGTTCTTTTCTTAAACATTACACGGAAACCAAATATGATATACAACTACCACTGAATTACAGGCATCTGATTTGGAACAGGCACAAACAGAATGTGGCGGGGTTAAACATGTTTGCTGGCGCCAAACCCTCCATTAACCTGCGACAGTATTGTAACAGTACAACCATACGAACAAACTATAAAAATCAGTTGAAAAAGAAAGTCTTATTAATATTATCTTTTTTTCTAATTTGTAGAATTACAGGTTTTCTCAGTCACGTCCATCAATCCCACTTAAATGGCTCACGAAGTTGAAGAGCATTGAGGGCCAAAAAGTCCGAAAGAGTTTGCCAAATACAGCTTAGGTTATCTATTCCTGGGGTAGAAAATCCTTTATATAAACAAGTGCTTATTTGCACAATGAGCAAAATGTAATACATTTTAAGATCTATGACACAACAAACAGTAACTGATATTAAAAAAAAAGGAATAAATATATTTCAAATCCATGTCTTTTCAAACCTCAAAATTAATCCTTTTAACAAATAATACCTGTCTGATTTTTTTATACATAGGGTAAACATGTTTTGCTATAAACGACATCATTCTTGGTCAGATTTAGAACTGCTTTATCATATCTGGTAGTAGCACCAACACGTTTTTTTCATATCACTTGAATGGATTGGTGTTTGTTCGATAATAATTAATAAGTTTTGTTATTAGTATAAATAAAGGCGACAGTACTTTACCGATGTTCAAATCTTGTAAATCGATAAGGATGAGTCAAGTCAAAGTAACAAATAGAAACTGAAAGAATCGCATGAACTTCGAAAAGGATCGAGACCGTTGCGTGGACAGAATAAAGCGTCTCCTCGTATGTATGCATCGCAGTCAATACAAATGTCACAATCAGAAATAGAACGCAATCGACAGAATTACAGATCAGGCGACTATACTGGTATCAAAAGATCTAATACCATAACAATATGTCGCCATTGAGTTGAGCTATCGAAACATCGTATCGGTCAACCAGTTCGTGATGATGACCGTACAACTTATGTAGTTTCGATGTCAGTCGTTTATCTGCATAACTCTATAAGTTAGGAGATAAGACACACCGGAGAAAATGATATAATGGAGGAGACGCAGAATCAGACGACTTTTTCGTGATTTTTGGTGGCAAACGACTTGCCGATATTTTTAATGGTTGCTTTGGTTTATTCGAACGCGCCCTTGCCCTGACTACGGTAGGCAGAGCTCCTCGATAAAAAAGACAATATTGATATTATAATATATGTGGTAATTCCTTAAATTTCGATTGATGAGACTTTTTTAGACATTTTTCCTGGTGTTGAACAGCATTTGTGTACAATTTTAAGTGCAGATTGAAGTTATTTATCGTAAAAACTATGAAGTTTTGCTGTTGTTGTTATACAATATGGCGGATGCAGGGACAATAAAAAAAACTCAGACTAAAACTTATGCTGAAATAGCCTCTTCCGAAGACCCATTTTCAGATCGGTCAGTAAGTGATGTAAAACCTATTTTCATCTTAGAACATGATTCATTTGGGTCTAGTAAGCCCTCAAGAGATCAATATCTCACTCATGTCGAACTTTATGAAGCCGTTGGTGGTCTTGTGAATCCCAGTCACTTAAAAGGTTTACGAGTGAGGGGGCTGTGGAGGTTATATTTTGATAATCATGAGGATCGGGATAAAACACTTAATGGTATTGTCATTCGAAAGAAGCTTATTCAAACAAATGCCAGAAATCCTACTGTAGCTGCAAATGAAAACCCATCAAACGTTCGGGTGAGAGTCAAGAACATACCCTTCTCAGCAGACGATGGACAAGTTCAAAGAGCTTTGGAGGAACAAAATTGCATTGTAAATAAAATACATAGGGAGAGGTTAATAGTCGATGGGCGTTTAAAAAACTGTCAGACTGGAGATCGCGTTGCTATTTGTGATCCAATCCCCACTCCTTTATCAAAAACTCTTCTTATTAGTAAATAAGCGTTTTGAGTGCCCAAATGACTGGGGGTGTAGAACTTGTTGCGGCATTGTGAATAAATCTTTATACTCTCCTACTTGTCCTAATGATTGGTTTTGTCAAACCTGTGGCCATACAGCACAATATTGTAATGCTGATATTGTGTCTTCCAGTAAATACAAATCTAATTATCAGGAAAAGGGAAAATGTGATAAACCCCAATCATCAGATCTGTCAAATTCAAACAACAGCTTTATTATATTAACAAACAAATAACTGACACTATAGAGAAACAAGACAGTAACATGCAATACAATGAATCAAGCCAAAATGAGAAAGCAACTACTACAAGTTCCACAGACGAAAAGAGGCAAGTTAAAAAAGCTAAACGACCAAAACTTAAAAAGGACAAACAACAATGTTCATCTAACGATCAGAAAAGCATGGAACATTTCTGAAAAGAAGTTTTTCGAACTCCTAGTCAGAAACCCAACGATGAGACAAGAACACGCAATAAACATAATGCAAGTACCCCCACTGATGAGCTTCATGAAAGAGAGGAATCTGTGAAAAAACAAAATCTTAAGTTCCTTTAATTAAGAAAAAGAAAAAAAACATTTACTATAAATTTTTAGGTTTATCAGGATATTATGGGAAATTTGTTCAAAATTATGCAAAGATTGCCGTTTCGCATTATGCACGGATTAAGAAAAACTGTGATTTTGTATGGTCAAAAGAATGTGACAGTGCATTTGAACACTTAAAATCCGCCTTGACGTCACCACCGATTTTGGCATATCCAGACTATGATAGACCCTTTCGTGTTTACATTGATGCTAGCTCTTTTGCGTTAGGTGCTGTTCTCTGTCAAGAACAAAGTGGTCAAGAAAGAGTAATTTGCTATGCTGGTCGAGCATTGAGTAAACAGGAACAAAACTATGGAATTACCGAACTGGAATGTCTAGCACTATGAAGCTATAAAGAAATTTGACTGTTATCTCCGTTTTACAAGTTTTACAGCTTACGTGGATCATGCCACTTTGAAATGGCTATTTTCGCTTAAAGAATCAACAGGCAAATTTGCTCGATGGATAGCACTCATACAGTCATATAACTTTGAAATCGTGTATAGACCTGGATCATCCCATGGTAACGCTGATGGAGTAAGCAGGCGTACATATGTTGATTCACCGGATGATGACATCGACAACGAAAGTCTTTTGAATATATTACCATCATATCAAATACACGAAACTCAACAGTTAAATACGAAAGAATCATCAAAATCAAAGATGAGACAAGAACACGGAATAAACATAATGTAGTAGCCCCACTGATGAGCTTCGCGAAAGAGAGGAATCTGTGAAAAAACAAAATCTTCAGTTCCTTTAATTTACATAAAGAGTTATTTAAAAATCCGGTAAATATTTCAAATATAGCTAAAGCTCTATATGAAGATTGTCTAGAATATAAATTAAAAGAATTTAAAAGCATTTTTTTAAAGAATGAGACTAGAGCTTTATCTAAATCAAAACTGTTATGTCCTTTGGAACTGGCACTGTATTCATGAAATGTAAAAGCATCAATATCACTTTAAAAGTATCTTTTTATATGTCCTATAATATTCACTTAGAAAGTTTTCAGTTCAACATCAGCTCAAGCGTTTCTTGAAATCTTACAAAAAATTGACAGCTTTTACAAACTGTAAACTATGCTGTATCCACACTATATTGTTACATAAATCATGTATATGATGTCGGTCAAAGATAAATATACTCCATGAAGTATTCAATCGTTAACATTTAATACCCTGCACATGTTGATTGTAAAAATAGCTCAGGTAGTCCGAAGTTCAAATAAGGTCAACACATCAAAATTAAATAATGCCTTTTTTGTTAGATCCGAAAAAGAAAAGAATGTTTGTCATGACGTAGAACGCAGTATATTTTATATAAGGATAATACGTGTCAATTTTCAGACACCATACAGAGTATACTATATTAATGCATGTACCAAGTAAGGAATATGACAGTTGTTTTCCATTCGTTTGATGTGTTTGAGCTTTTGATTTTGCCATTTGATAAGGGTGTTTCCGTTTTGAATTTTCCTTGAAGTTCGATATTTTTGATATTTTATTTTTTAGAATGTGTATTTTATCAGGATCTTTATGTTCCTTATAATTTTCACAACTAACAGAATGTTTAACATTTTTTGATCGGTGCATCAAATGTGTCTAAAAGTTTCAAATTGTATTGTACCGTCCTGAACATGCATGAAATATTTGCCACTGAACGTTAAGCAACCATCAATCAATCAATTCAAATTGTAATTCAACATCACTGTTTACTTAATAAAATTTTTGAAGTACTTTATTTCATGCATGGATGCAGCGGTGGCATCACCATTGTCTAGTATGTTAGGGTTAAGTTGAAGATTCAGTTATTCTAATGAATCTCACGTGAAATGTCCATGTGATTTCACGTGAAGTTTACCCCAAAAAAGGTATTTTTTCATAATTTTAATTAAATTTGAAAACTTAGATATTATTTGAATAACTGTATTTTGAAAATTCACTTGAATTTAACGTGTACAAAATTCATGTGATTTATACATGAAATTATCCTAAGATTCACGTTAAACTCACGCGAAATCAGTTCACGTGAGTTTCACGTATAAGCTCGTTTAGATGAGAATCACACTTAATTCATGTGAGTGAAATTTCCTTGTGTAGGACGAAATAAAATTAAATCAGTAGAATTGTATATTGAATTACTAGGAAATGGTCTCGACAGGGGAAATGAAAATAAAATAAACGCCATTCAGATCCCGACACATATTTATTTCAATACCTCTGAGTAAGAATAACGCTATTCTGTATTCAATAACGTCACACGTTTTCGGTCAAATTCTAAACGTTTCGATCAACTTTGAAGCCATTTATCTAAAAAACAAGGAAGGTTAAATAGAGTTTCTATACATGCATGGAATCAGTATACAATCCTTGATATTACGTTAGTTTTTAGTTTTTCTTCGTATATAAGAACATAACCATCCATTGAAAAATCTAAAAAGATAAGTCGAAAAAAAAAGGCATTTTCCCTATATATCTATGTAAATTTGTCGCCAAAATTGAAGTTTTCCTATATATGAAAATCACAAGAAAACAAAAACGGAAACCCCCGTTTTTTAGTTCATATTCCGATGTAACTCGATTCAAATTACAAGTTTTCCAAACATTTTAGAAATCGGGAATATGCCATTTTAAACACGTATGTCCTTTTAGTGAACGTACATTTAAAACAAATTAAATATGACCTGTCAATTATGACACTCACTTAGTCAAAATTTAAATAAAACAAAGAGTAAATGAATCTTCATGTAGCTATTCCACGTAATAAAAGGTTAAATATTGGGATTATTGCTAAGTATAAATAAGAAGATGTGGTATGAGTGTCAATGAGACAACTCTACATCCAAGTCACAATGTGTAAAAAGTAAACAATTATAGGTCAAAGTTCAACACGGAGACTTGGCTCACACCGAACAGCAAGCTATAAAGGGCCCCACAATGACTAGTGTAAAACAATTCAAACAGGAAAATCAACGGTGTAATCTATATAAAAAAACGAGAAACGAGAAACACCTATGAACCGCACCAACAAACGACAACCACTGAACAACAGGCTCCTGACTTAGGACAGGTGTATACAAATGCAGCGGGTTTAAACGTTTTAACAGGCGCCAACCTTCATCCTAACCCGAAACAGAAGTGTAACATTACAACATAAAAAGACACACAATAAAATATCAATTGAAATGGCTTAACGCGATCAAAAAGACATATAAACAAAAACAAGTAAATATACACTGAACGAATAAGTTTGATCTATGACACAATATAAATACAATATAAATAAAAAAGATGTAGCAATGTCAAAAAGACAACTTTAACCTGGGACAAAATGGCGTTAAATAAAGTAACGTACACAGGTAAATTTAAATATAATAATTTTGAGTACAGAAACTTTTTTTACAAAATAAATTTGTTGTTCACAGTACGAGTACAGAAGTGAAAATTTATCGTCATACTAAATACTTATCAAAGATGGTACATATTAAAAATAGTGATTTCTGAGTAATGTGAATTCACTTTATTCCAGTTAGAATGTGCGCATTATATATTGAATGATGGCATTTTTGTTTTTGATAACGACTTTATCAGCAAGAATATCAAGCGAGCCCGCAAGTCAGTATCAAAGAAGAAAATGCCATTATCATTTTTATCGGCAATTTGTCTTAACTTTATGTTTTTTTGTTGAGAATATGAAGTAAAATGAAATAGTAAGTAAAACTACTTTTACGCGTTCAAAACGTTGGGATAGTTGTTCGGTTGTATGAATGAAGTCGCGTGCATTTCATTGATAAATTGACGCGGATGGTCTTGAGCACGTGACGTTGCTGCACTATTACATGACGCCATTGCCTAATATTCTCGAGTGTCAAGTCCTGTCCATGATCTTAAAAATATTAGGCAGCAAGATCAAAGGGAAAATGTACAAATTGCCGATAAATATATATATACGTAATAAAATTTCAGTTTCAGATTTTCATTTTTAATTCAATTTGATTAATTTTATTTATGTTTCTTTGTTAACATAATTTTCTTTGTCGTTTTTTTTTTATTATTATGTATTTTGGGGATGGGTGATACTTAAATGGCCTGTCGAATTTTTATTGATTTTTACCACACATTTGCAGAATTGTTTTGAAACTATTCCCAAACACTAAAAGAATCAACTACATTAGAAATACATAAAAATGGTGTTGCTAATAAAAAAATATACAACGAAAAGATGATATATGATTGCCAATTAGACAGTTCTCCACCAGAGACCAAATGACGTGTAAGTTAACAACTAAAGGTCATCTATGTACAAACAATAAACGGAAACCAAATATGATATACAACAACCACTGCATTACAGGCTCCTGACTTGGGACAGGCATATACAGAATGTGGCGCATATTTGCTGACGCTCCCCTTCCCTAACCTGCGACATAGGTGTAACAGTACAACCATTAGAACAACCTAGAAAAATCTTTTGAAAAGGACAGTCTCATTAATATTATCTTATTTTTCTAATTTGTAATAATACAGGTTTTCTCAACCTCCATCAATCCCATTTAAATGGTTCACAAAAGAGAAGCAAAAGATATCAAAGGGATATTCAAACTCATAAGTCGAAAACAAATTGGCAATGCCATGGCAAAAAACATTAAAAATATACAAAACATAACATAGAAAGCTAACGACTGAGAAACACGAACCCCACCAAAAATTCGGGGTGATTCCAGATGCTCCGGCAGGTTTATAGCCTGACACATTATTTTCTGAGGTTTTATTTACTTATATTGCTATTTGTTCTTTTTTTTTTCTTTTTCATTTGTTGATCTACTATCAATCTCAAAGCATTCTAAAAACAAGAATGAAAAAACTGTACAAAAATGTTAGAAAATGTGAGAATATACCAAGTCATATATATAGTAAACGTCCGATCTGTATCGGAAAGATTTTGGTAATTTTATTTTTTATCCATTATTATGTGAATTTAAAAATATATATACTAAATATGGATTGTGAATCAAATTAATCGATTCATAGATCATCGAAATATATCCGGTTGATGTTTTGGTTAAATATAAAAATAAGGAGATGTGGTATGATTGCCAATGAGACAACTATCTACCAAAGTTCAAATGAAGTGGATGTTAACAATTACAGACAACCGTACGGCCTTCAACAATGAGAAAACCCCATACCGTATAGTCGTCTATAAAAGGCCCCGACATGAAAAATATGAAACAATTCAGTTGAGAAAACTAACGGCCTTATGTATAACCAAACAATTCACAAAAAACAAATATGACAGACAATGAACCAACGACAAACACTGAACTATAGGCTCCTGACTTGGGACAGGCAAATAAAGAATGTGGCGGGATTAAATATGTTTGTGAGCGCTCAACCCTCCCCCTAACCTGGGACAGAGGTGTAACAACAAAGCATTAGAACAAACTATAAAAATTATTTGAAAAAGGTCTGTGCCATTTGATCTCTAGTGGAGAGTTGTCTCATTGGCAATCATACCATATCTTCTTATTTTTATATTTAATCATTAGATCGATACAAAGCAGAAAAAAACATTAAACAAAAACACAGACCGGACGTGGAAGGGTATTTATCCATCCCTCATTCCTAACAACAATAAAAACAATATTCAAAGATTTAATTACAGTTTTGAATTGGTAACCTTTCTGAATAAGTTTACTTTATGGATTGATAAGTTTACCAGGATCGTATCTAAATTTCCGGGCTCGGTTAACAACATCACCGTAAAATTTAGGATGTGCTATTCCGTTTGAAATAAGTTTTCTACAGACACAGAAAAACTTGCAAACCAAATTGATGTATCTATGGAAGAATTTAGTAAAGGTTTTAAGTTATTTGTGGTAACAAAATCCCTGACATAATCATTTACTAGTAATACATAGACTACGCTCATTGAAATCCAAAACGTCACTACAGACACTGGCATAACGAACGAGCAAGAATGTTTGTTTAACATCCAGTATGAAATATCTATTAACGCATATCTTCATGTTTAGATTAATACATACAGTTGAGTCTTTTTTCATATTTCGTTATAGTGTTCCACAAAACCAGTGCGTTGCTTTCATTTTTCAAGATATTCAGATAGAATAAACTGCAAGGCTTATCATATAAACTACTTATCACAGGTTCAAAATAAAATTTCGGCATAAACATATTTAGCTTTAAGAGCAAAGATAAAAATCCACTTCCATAAACATCCTCTAACCATAAATATGGTACATTCTTTGATGCTCTGTACATTTTTCTTACAACGTCAATTGACATTATAGAACTGTGTCCAGCACAATATGGGAGAAACTTTGTGAATGGATATTCTTCCTGTGTTATAAACCATTTATTGTTCCTTTCACGAACCGGAATATTTTCCGTTATCGTTTTACATTCCAGAACATTGACTGATTTTCCAACCTTTAACTTTTCTGCCAAGTAGGGTACTACCAGTGGAATATTGATTATAATATCATCGTCCATCTTAATTACGAATTTCGCATTTTTGCAGAAATTATTTACCCAAAACAAACTAAATACAAGTTTGTATGTTAAATTCTTGTATGAATCGATGAAATTACCTTGAATAATGTCCATATATCTTTTATTTTCGTGTTCGATTTCTTGTTGAAGTGTTGCATTTTTTATTTTTCCAACCACAAACACATGTTCGATGCGTTTATTGTGAAAACTTAAAATGGATCCAAACGTTGATCTTATCAAGCTACGTTTAGCAAAATTGACCGGTGCAATATGTATAAAGACTAAAAGAAAAACATTTTTCCCTTTGCATTTCACAACACTGTTAAGTAATAGTTCATACCGATGTTGATGGATAAATGGATCCATTAGTTCATTCGCAGACGCATTGATATAAAAGCTCTCAAATTGCGTAGAAAAGTTTTTAGTATGGAATAATTGTATTTTCTTTTGATCATATTTTAATTTTGCATTGCCAAATCTGTTGTTAATTGTTTGATAGTATGTTGAAAAAGAAATTATTATCGGCTTATTGTGATAATAAAGAAAAAACAATGTAAATATCCAACAAACTACCAGAATTACTCTTTTTATAAACTTCATACCTTTATCCAATGAACTATTTGTCTATTCATTAATTTCGTCCTTCGCCTTTGATGGTTTATGGCATCAAAACGTCTTTGTCAGTGAATCCAGTCTTTCCTCTTCGTTTCTTTATTTTTTTCCACTTTTTCAAGTTTTTTAATTCAATTACTCTATTTGTTTTTATGTCCTAGTAATGGCATATACAATAAGGAGATATTGTATGATTGCCAATGAGACAACTATCCAACTAACAGAGTCCAATTAACGTGAACTTAAACAAGTATGTCCTTTTGGTGAACGTACATTTAATATAAATTAAATATGAAATAAGACATCTGTTAAATATCCCTGTCAATTATGACACTCACTTGGTCAACATTTAAATGATAAAAAGACTATTCCAGTAGTTATTCCAACTAATAAAAGGTTAAATATTGGAATTATTGCTAAGTATATTGATTTCAGATTAATGTGAATTCACCTTATTCCAGTTAGAATGTCCACATTATATATATATATATATATATATATATATATATATATCTATATTATGGTGTTAGCCCTGTATAACCACGTGTTATCCGATGGAGAATGTCTGTCATAAAGTTGTCACATGTTTAGATCACCCCAGTTTTTGGTGGGGTTCGTGTTGCTTAGTCTTTAGTTTTCTATGTTGTGTCATCTGTACTATTATTTGTCTGTTTGTCTTTTTATTTTTGGCCATGGCGTTGTCAGTTTGTTTTCGATCTATGAGTTTAACATTGTGGCCAGGGGATCTCAAAGGTTGACTGAGATGGAGGTCTGGCTTGCATTGGTAGTAGCTACAATCATAATCTCAAAGAGTACAAAATATCATACTTGAAATAAAGAATGTCAAAATACATAAATCGCAAATTTAATTACTTGTCAAAAGCTGTATTATATGGATCATCTTCCTTTGGTGTCCGTCCGTCCCCGATATACGATCGTAGCGACTACCAATGCAAGCCAGACCTCCCTCTCAGTCGACATTTGAGATCCCCTGGCCAAACTAAGGCATATCTCAATCGACTGACCATAACAATCATTGACCACAACACTGCTTGGTCTAGGGAGGATAGACTCACTCGGGAAAGATTTTGGATTAGAAAATTAAAAACTTTGGCACCAAATGGGATAAATGAAAAGATGTAGTTCGAATTCGCGCAGTGTTTTACATTTGGGTTATATTACTTATTTCTACAGTCTCTGTGTCTATTTATTAACCTAACTCAACTCTAAAAATATTTGGTGAGTATACCAGTTTAAATTGCTTGGTTCTATTCATTTTTGAGGGATGTAAAAGTACCAAGTCACGTTCAACTATTTAACCTTAGTCAAAATTTATTATTATATTTAACTGCTATTTATTTGGGATGTTTAAATACACAGCCTCTGTTGTAATTACTCTACCGTTGTCAAATTTCAAATATTTACAAACTTAGTTCGGTCAGTGCTGTTTACTTGGAATGTGTATTGACGCAATCGTTCTTGTAACATCGTAACTGTCGTCATCGTTTAAATTTTAGAATTGTGCTAGTTCATATCGCACATTACTATTTTTATTTGAAGCATATCTTTGCAGTCTCTGTTGTAAATAGATATATAACCTATGTCATCATGTTTAAAAAAAAATTAGAATTGTACAAGCGTCTAAACTATGATGTTCGGTTTGACTGTTTTGTTGTATAAATTTCAAGATTGTTATAGTTTAATCAAAGTAGATTGACATGATTCATTTAACATCATAATCATACTGATGAAGGATATCTGTTATCCGAAATATTTATAAATAATTACATTTATAGTTTCCTTTTTTTGTTATTGGTGTTGTTTTGTACACTTTTTTAGGCGTTTATATAATTTATTTATTGTGTACATGTATCGTTACTCGTAACGATCCAGCGCCCTAGTGAGAAAATCGTTGACTATTATTCAGACGTTTTATATATATTTTTATTCTTAGTCTGTATCGAGTGATATCACGCGATCTGATTTTTCTTACAGCCATACCACCAGGCATACTGTCTTTTTTAAAAAAGCTTAGAGCTTTGACTCTTAAAATAGTTAAAACCGAACATCACGTATCAAATTTAAAAACTTATTTGTCTCAGGGTATTGTTCCGATAGGGCTTATTTTGAAAGCTTCACCCCTTACCACCGGTGAAAAATCTATCAGATTTATGGATAGATGGAATAATATTCTCCACAGTAGTTCCTTGAAATTGATGGATCTATTACACGCTGAAGCGTCTCATAAACATCTAAATTTACAAACTAGTTATAACCATCTTTACAACAAATCATGCCAAGAACTCTCAAGGTCCTGAATTGCTCACCATCAACGAGCGCCTACATGACATCTTGCGCATTGAATCCCGGATTTTACACCAAAAACAAATAACTGAAAAATTATTACACCAGGGTTTTCGATATCATAAACTAGTCAAAACATTTACTAAATTTTATCATCGGTATAAGGACATCATTCGTAAATATAACTCAACATGCAGACATCTTATGCGTTCGGGTATTTCACATCCAATCTTTTATGGTAATATTCTTTACAAAGCACAAAAATGTCAGTATTCACCTCAAAAGCTAACAAAACCTTTAAACAGACTTATTAAGAAGGGATATAGTTACGATACTGTTGTCAGGTCATTAAAAATTGCATATTTTGGCTTTAATATTGATTCACTTATAGGGTCTTTGCATCGGAATTAAACATATTTATTCTAAAACCAGTTGTTGGCATGACACGGGTTATGTTCTTCTCATATATTTTATGACGGTATAATACTAAACCCCTAACAGGAGGGATTGTGCCTGATATTCATATGATGAAGACATAATCTTTCAATCAGTTTAATTGAGGTCTGGAGCTGGCATGTCAGTAACTGCTATTAGTCTGTTGTTATTTATATATTATTGTCATTTTGTTTATTTTCTTTTGTTTCCTATTGTGACATCGGACTCGGACTTCTCTTAAACTGAGTTTTACTGTGCGTACTGTTGTACGTTTGTTTTTTCTACATTGGCTAGAGGTATAGGGGGAGGGTTGAGCATGTTTAACCCCGCCGTATTTTTGCGCCTGGCCTTTGTTAGTCTTGTATCATTTTTAATTTTAGTTTCTTGTGTATAATTTGGAGTTTAGTATGACGTCCATTATCACTGAACTAGTATACATATTTGTTTAGGGGCCAGCTGAAGGACGCCTCCGGGTGCGGGAGTTTCTCGCTGCATTGAAGACCCATTGGTGGCTTTCGGCTGTTGTCTGCTCTATGGTCGGGTTGTTGTCTCTTTGACACATTCCCCATTTCCATTCTCAATTTTAAATAAATTCAAACAAGACGGCGTACTTTTAGACACTATTGCAAGAGAGCAGACCACCTTAACTCTCAATCGTACCATCATAACCGGAAAAAAATCTCGAAATCGCAGATTCAGGAGAAAAAAACAAAGTTGCATGAACTCTACAAACACTGTCTTCAGTTGCTTTGTCGGAGACCGAGACTAAGTTACTGTCAAAAGTTCTTAATTTTTCTCCCACCCTTGGCAAAATAGATTCTTTACTTTTGGAAGATGACCTAGACAAGTTAGCAAGATCCCTCAGAATCAAGGAATGTTTTTCTAAGGAAACCACAAAAAGTACTACTGATAGTGACACAAGTGATCTCGACTCAGATGACGACCAAGAAGATGTCAATATTCCCAGATTCAGGAAAAAAAGTTCATGGATTCCTAAACCCAGTAAATGTGCTACTTTAGAACATATTATTGCCACTTCCGAAACATTCAACAATTTATCATCTAAAGAAAATGAAGCTGTGCGGTTACTTAAAAGCAGAGACGATATTATAATAAAACCAGCAGATAAAGGTAGCGCTGTTGTCGTCATGGACAAATGTGATTAAATTCAAGAGGCAGGACGTCAACTCTCTGATGAGAGATTTTATATAAGAAATTAGACTCTGACCCCACCCCTCAATTCAACAAAGAGATCACCACAAACCTGAAAATCATGTGTGAACAGGGTCATATTAATGAAGACACATTTAAATATTTAAAACCTGAAAAATCAAAGCCGGGGCGTTTCTATCTTCTGCCCAAAATACATAAAGTCAATAATCCAGGTAGACCAATTGTTTCCGCCAATGACCACCCTACAGAGAAAATATCAGAATTTATTGACTTTCATCTGAGACCACATGTAGAAAATTTACCATCCTATATACAAGACACAACACACTATCTGAAGAAAATGGAATCCTTGAACCCTCTCCCACCTGATACGATCCTTGTCGCTCTTGATGTTACCTCCCTCTATACTAACATCCCCCATGACGATGGTATTGAAGCCTGTAGGGAAGTCTGGAACTCTCGCAATACCTTACATCCACCAACTGAATGTCTCATCCAGCTTCTAACTATGGTATTGCAATGCAATAACTTCACATTTAATGGTGAACACTTTCTCCAAGTTAATGGAACAGCAAAGGAACAACGATGGCCCCGTCTTATGCCAATATTTATATGGGGAAGTTAGAACAGAAAATTCTCAATTCTTCTCTTTATCAACCCCTCTCTTGGTTCCGATTCATCGACGATATTGACATGAAGTGGGATAATACTGAACAAGAACTAAATTTGTTCATTCAACATGCCAACGATGCTCATCCCTCAATAAAATTCACATATGAAATCTCTGACTCTAAGATCACATTTCTTGACACTACAACGCAATTAAGGGATGGAAACATAATTATTTACAGATATGTATTGGAAGCCCACAGACAAACATCAATATCTTTCTCCTTTGAGTTGTTATCCTAAACATTGCACCAAGAGCATTACCTACAGCCAGGCCATACGAATAAAACGGATTTGCTCCACCAACGATACTGAAAAAAGACGACTACAAGAACTTCGCGGTCAACTAAAACATCGGGGCTACAAAAGAAAAGATATTGATAAAGGTTTCTCTCGTGCTAACAACATCAGCCGAGATGAACTTTTACAATATAAAGACAAAAAGGTCAACAAGAGGGTGCCTTACCATCCCAAATTTGACAACTTATCACACCTTATCCGCGAAAATTGAAAAGAAATCGAAAAACATCCTAAACTATCCAAGAACTTTCCCGAGCCACCTGTACTGGCTTTTCGTAGGCCCAAAAGCCTTAAAGACTTGCTGGTGAGAGCTGATTTATCCTCTAAAGCAGGCTCTTCGTCTGTGGGCTCTTGCAAGGGTTGCGGAAACAAACGATGTCTGACTTGCAAACAAATACTGGATACCCAGACTTTTAACAGTCACTCCACTGGTACAGAATACACCATATTTTGCAATGTTAATTGCAAGACAAAAAATGTTGTGTATCTTCTACAGTGTAAATGTGGTAAGCAGTATGTTGGCGAGTCAGAACAGTCATTTCAAAACGAATGAACGGCCATCGTAGCGACTACCAATGCAAGCCAGACCTCCCTCTCAGTCGACATTTGAGATCCCCTGGCAGATCTCAATCGACTGACCATAACAATCATTGACCACAACACTGCTTGGTCTAGGGAGGATAGACTCACTCGGGAAAGATTTTGGATAAGAAAATTAAAAACTTTGGCACCAAATGGGATAAATGAAAAGATGTAGTTCGAATTCGCGCAGTGTTTTACATTTGGGTTATATTACTTATTACTACAGTCTCTGTTTCTATTTATTTACCTTACTCAACTCTAAAAATATTTGGTGAGTATACCAGTTTAAATTGCTTGGTTCTATTCATTTTTGAGGGATGTAAAAGTACCAAGTCACGTTCAACTATTTAACCTTAGTCAAAATTTATTATTATATTTAACTGCTATTTATTTGGGATGTTTAAATACACAGCCTCTGTTGTAATTACTCTACCGTTGTCAAATTTCAAATATTTACAAACTTAGTTCGGTCAGTGCTGTTTATTTGGAATGTTTATTGACGCAATCGTTCTTGTAACATCCTAACTGTCGTCACCGTTTAAATTTTAGAATTGTGCTAGTTCATATCGCACATTGCTATTTTTATTTGAAGCATATCTTTGCAGTCTCTGTTGTAAAAAGCCATATAACACATGTTTAAAAAAAATTAGAATTGTACAAGCGTCTAAACTATGATGTTCGGTTTGACTGTTTTATTGTATAAATTTCAAGAATGTTATAGTTCAATCAAAGTAGATTGACATGATTCATTTAACATCATAATCATACTGATGAAGGATATCTGTTATCCAAAATATTTATAAATAATTACATTTATAGTTTCCTTTTTTTGTTATTGGTGCTGTTTTGTACACTTTTTTAGGCGTTTATATAATTTATTTATTGTGTACATGTATCGTTACTCGTAACGATCCAGCGGCCTTGTGGGAAAATCGTTGACTATTATTCAGACGTTTTATATGTATATATATATATATATATATATATATAAATGTCTAAGAATGTAACTTTAACACACTAATGAGTGTTATAAAAATAGTTGTTATATTTTATATATTCACGCAATATTTCGCTAAACAAATTAGCTTCATCAGGCGCGTGCAGCCATCCAGGTAAAATCAGATGCTGTAAAGAAATTTTTGCAGCAATTTAGTAACTGCATCAGTTTATTTTCAAACTGATCCACGCCTAGATAGATTGAATGTTGATTGTTGCTATTTTTAGACACTATATATATATATATATATATATATATATATGTATATTTGTTTTTCACTAATTCTTTGATAATTGTTTGATATTTCAGTAAAATTTGGTCTATAAAATCTCAGTTCTTTTCTAAAACATTAAACGGAAACCAAATATGATATACAACTACCACTGAATTACAGGCATCTGATTTGGGACAGGCACAAACAGAATGTGGCGTGGTTAAACATGTTTGCTGGCGCCAAACCCTCCTTTAACCTGCGACAGTGTTGTAACAGTACAACCATACAAACAAACTATAAAAATCAGTTGAAAAAGAAAGTCTTATTAATATTATCTTTTTTTTTCTAATTTGTATTATTACAGGTTTTCTCAGTCACGTCCATCAATACCAGTTAAATGGCTCACGAAGTTGAAGGGCGTTGATTGCCAAAAGTCCGAAATAGTTTGCAAAAAACAGCTAAGGTTGTCTATTCCTGGGGTAGAAAATCCTTTATATAAACAAGTGCTTATTTGCACAATGAACAAAATATAATACATTTTAAGATCTATTACACAATAAACAGTAACTGATATTTAAAAAAAAAATGAATAAATATATTTCAAATCCATGTCTTTTCAAACCTCAAAATTAATCCTTTTTTCAAATAATACCTGTGTGATTTTTTTATTCATAGGGTAAACATGTTTTGCTATGAAAAACATCATTCTGGGTCAGATTTAGAACTGCTTTATCATATCTGGTAGTAGCACCAACACGTTTTTTTCATATCACGTGAATGGATTGGTGTTTGTTCGATAATAATTAATAAGTTTTGTTATTAGTATAAATAAAGGCTACAGTACTTTACCGATGTTCAAATCTTGTAAATCGATAAGGAAGAGACAAGTCAAAGTAACAAATAGAAACTGAGGGAATCGCATGAACTTCGAAAAGGATCGAGACCGTTGCGTGGACAGAATAAAGCGTCTCTTTGTATGTATGCATCGCAGTCAATAAAAATGTCACAATCAGAAATAGAACGCAATCGATAGAATTACAGATCAGGCGACTATACTGGTATCAAAAGATCTAATACCATAACAATATGTCGCCAGTGAGTTGAACTATCGAAACATCGTATCGGTCAACCAGTTCGTGATGATGACCGTACAACTTATGTAGTTTCGATGTCGGTCGTTTATCCGCATAACTCTATAAGTTAGGAGATAAGACACACCTGAGAAAATGATATAAGGGAGAAGACGCGGAATAAGCCGACTTTTTCTTGATTTGTGGTGGCAAACGACTTGCCGATATTTTTAATGGTTGCTTTGGTTTATTCGAACGCGCCCTTGTCCTGACTACGGTAGGCAGAGCTCTTACAAAAAATTGACAGCTTTTACAAACTGTTAACTATGCTGTATCCACACTATATATATTGTTACATAAATCATGTATATGATGTCGGTCAAAGATAAATACTCCATGAGTATTCAATTGTTTACATTCAATACCCTGCACATGTTGATTGTAAAAGCAGCTCAGGTAGTCCGAAGTTCAAATAAGGTCAACGCATCAAAATTAAATAATACCTTTTTTGTTAGATCTGAAAAAGAAAAGAATGTTTGTCATGACGTAGAACGCAGTATATTTTATATAAGGATAATAAGTGACAATTCTAACATCAACATAATTACACTTGAAAACTAAAATCCTGTAAAGTTCATTTACCTAATACGAAAGATTGTCGGAAAGTCAGTAATGAAGCTAAAAATAGAATTTAACTTCCACAATGATATTTATAAGTCTGCAAATAAACTGGCGTCTATCTGGGTCACGACCAAACTCATTTATCGAAATTTCTGTTATTGGCATTTAAATGGATTTTTAGAAATGTTTACTTAATGTGGTACATAACACTACAGGAAGATAACTCTGTAAAAATCAGCTGAACGTTTTAATCAAGTTCTATTGTTAAGGAAATACTTAGCTTCTCAATGATCAAAATAAGTGTTTGTCAAACTGCTATATATCCAATGAAATTTTTCCGATAAAGTGTGTGTTTCAACTTTTTTGATTTTTTTTTGTCAAAGGGTCAAAGTAAATATTTTGTGAAAATTAAACGAGCCGAATTAATTTTAGGCAAGGTGTTTGGTACCACCTTAATTGGATTTTTAGAACTTTTTACAGAACTGTTTACTATAATGACAAATACACCTTACTACTATGAACATTAAAAATCTTCATATTTGTTAATTAAACTGTCAAGGTTTAGCAAGGAAAGAAAAACGCTACAGACTATATACTTGGTTTCAAAAACAAAAGTGTGACATTTTAATGGCACAAGAAACCCGATTTTCAGAAGACACTATAACGAAAATAAAAAATGAATTTCCTGGCAAATACCACAATAGTTTAGGTGAGACAAACTCGAGAGGTGTTTCTTTCTTTATAAACAAAACATTAGATTTTAAGCTAATAAACGAAATTTGTTACAATGAAGGAAGAATAATCATAGTTAATTTGGAAATTCAAGATAAGATATTTACTTTATTAAACTTGTATGCACCAAATAAAGCTCACGCAAGGAACACATTCTTTAAAAAAAGTACATAGTGTGATTGAAGAGCACACCCTTGGTGCATTAATTTTAATGTATGAGGAGATATAAACGACCTTCTCTCAAGTATGGATACAAAAAATCAAAAACTTCATAAAAAGTTTTAAAAACCAGTAAATAATCTTAAACGGTTTATTAAAACAAATAAACTAATAAACATTTGGAGACTATTAAATAAAACCAAAAAAAAACAAAAAAAACAATACACTTGGAAAAGAAAACATTCTATAAATGAGGCCAGTAGAATTGACTTTTTATATAATAAGCTCACAAGTACGCATGCTTACAGTATCAGCTGACATCAGACCAGCTCAAATTTCAAAGCACAGACCACCAAGCTATCTCTTTTAAATTAGATATTTATGCAAGTAGTCGTGGAAAAGGTTATTTCAAAATGAATAATAGTATACTAACTGACTTACAGTATCAAGAAATAATAAACAAGTTAATTAATAAGTACTAGAATAAATTTAATAATGAACATCTTACTCAGTGGGATTTGTTTAAAACTGATACAAAAGACACTACAATTCAATACTGTATATCTAAAGCCAAAGAAAGGAAAAACAACATCAATGTTTTGGAAAACAAAATTAAAACGTTAAGCGAAAGGCTAGATACATTATCTATAGACACAAATGATAATCCTTCTTATGAAATAAAACATTCCGAAAAAGAAATTGACGATATTTGTTAATTAATTTTAATTGAGTTATCCTGCAATCATATTATTAAAATTGATTATCTCTTGAGTGTAGAGATAAATTATTACATGTATACTGAATAGATTCTTGTCACATCAGCTAAAAGTCTATAATTTAATTATCTTACTACTTAAAATTATTTGTTGTTTATTCTGAATATCAATTCAAATATCTCTAAATGAATAAAATATAGAAACTCATACTGTTACTTTTAACAAATGCTTTTACTAACCAGATCATATCTTGTCATTCTTATTTAGTAATCTACAAAATTACTCATAAAATTTGAGTGAAACTTTGGTCATTCAATATATGTACAAACAGCCAGCAAAGTGAAAACTTCCTAGCATTCAAACTGTAGGAGGAGTTATCTAGAATAACTATATACCCATAATGGGACGGACGGACGGAAAGGGGTAAAACAATATGCCCCTAACTTTCAGTTGCTGGGGCATAACAAAATCATGTATATAAGACACTGTGTGTCTTTCTTGTCCAGCGTGTGTCTTTGTCAAATGATTTCCCGTCTCCTGGACTAACGCTTATTTTGTCTACAATTCATTGGTTAAGTCAAGAAATTAACTGAAGCAAACTGACGGTGAATAACACTAATGTAAAGATTTTTTTTTTAATTTTGGAGTAAACTGGTGTCAATGTCTCTTAAAAAGCGTTTGATGCTGAAGGTCAATTTCAAAATGCGAATATTGAAGAAAACAGATACTACTATCATTGACACTATCTTGTAAAATGTACAGTGTGTTTTAATGCTTCACAATACAGGGCCCCAGTAGAATATCCCCCTTAGGTCGTGTTGAAAAAATGCATCGGTTTGCCTCACTTTTAAGCAAATTCAAGATTATTTTTTAAGTCTAATGTTGTTTTAAATAAGACGCAGAGTCGCCCACCTAATCCTAAGACGGCGGGAGGGATTTTGCTATATTGGAGCCACATAATATCCAATATACAGAATATATTTTGTATTTCATAAAGCACATCATATTCTAATCCCGCCTAATTTGTTGAAAATAGTTAGATAAAATTGAGAATGGAAATGGAGAATGTGTCAAAGAGACAACTCGACCATAGAGCAGACAACAGCCGAAGGCCACCAATGGGTCTTCAATGCAGCGAGAAACTCCCGCACCCGGAGGCGTCCTACAGCTGGCCCCTAAACAAATAAGTATACTAGTTCAGTGATAATGGACGTCATACTAAACTCCAAATGATAAACAGGAAACTAGAATTGAAAATGATACAAGACTAACAAAGGCCAGAGGCTCCTGACTTGGGACAGGCGCAAAAATGCGGCGGGGTTAAACATGTTTTTTGAGATCTCAACCCTCCCCCTATACCTCTAGCCAATGTAGAAAAAACAAACGCACAACAGTATGTATGTTTTGTTGAGTATAATACAGACTGAAATGTTTTTTTTATCCTGATACTGCGCAATAATTATTTCTTAAGTGCCGGACTAATGGGCTGTCGGAATAATGGCGTGTAACCGATAAACCAGTTTGCGGCAGATTTCAGACCACGATAACCATTGGCAACAAAAAGCACTGCAATAGAAGGGAATTGAAGAGACAGAAACGTCTCTTTCCCTGGCATGATTCCTCAGTCTGAGTTTCTAAAAAAATTAAAAAAGCAACAACAAAAAACCGCAAAATTCCTCACTTACTGTGGCATTAAAAGAACTATTTGCAAGATCCATGATTCATTTTAAAGCGACAATTTATTGGAAATGGCTGGAAGAATGATATTTTCTTTGAGTTTTTGATGGTATATTTTGATATTTGCAACAAAAGTAATTAAATAGTGGTACAGGTATCTAATCGTATCTGTAGAAGTCGTATAAAGCATAGACTGAAGCTTTGGTTTTGATCTTTTCTTTGTCAATTTTAATATATAACTTCATTTGCTTCTGACTGACTCTTTTTTTTTTTAGTATTCTAAATGTTATAAAATTATATGAAAGAAAGACTGCTTACCTTTTCCGGAGCACCTGAGATCACCCCAGTTTTTTTGGAATTTTGTATTGCTCAGTCTTTAGTTGTTTATGTTGTTTGTTGTAAACTTTTTTTTATTTCTTGGGGTTTTTTTTTTTTTTTTTTGTTTTTTTTTTTTTTTTTGCCAATGCATTGTCTGTTCATTTTGACTTATGAGTTAGAATATTCCTTTGAAAACTTCTGCTTCTCAGTCATAATGATTTTGAGGCACGGATTTAACCAAGATTATTGTATTTAATGAGATCCTGATTTGTTGTTGCAAATCAAAATATACCCCCAAAAAATCAAAGACAATATCCTAAAAATGTCAGGACCTCCATAATTCAATTTCAGGATCTCCATAATTCGATTTCATGATATCCTGCAATATTCAGAACCTCTACAATTCGATTCAGGACCTCCATTATTCATGAAATCGGATTGAAGAGGTCCTGAAATATTTCGGGAGGTCATTAATGATTCATTGATATCCTGAATTTGAATTATTGAGGCCTAATAATATTTCAGAATCTCCTCAAATACAAAAATATTGACCAAATCCGTGCCTCATAAATGATTGGGCATAACATTTTTTTCACTTCCAAAAACAATTGATTGATAGACAATTTTTTGGATATTTTTGGACAATTATTTTCAGAACAAATATAAAAATTGCCACTGCATACTTGTCCATGTGGTTCTCGATCTTTATTCAGTGATGTAAATTGATAAAATTTAGCTTTTTATTTTGTGGTCTCAAATTATCAGATTTGTCGGTTAACTTCTGTCTGTTATAAAACTGACCTAGGTATGATGTTCAGCTTTTCAATCTATTTAAGGAATGACTGTAATATTTTTTCTGTCTATGAAGAAATAACATCAAAAATGTGGTGCACACTGAATAACCCGCGTAGCGGGTTATTTTAAAGTGTGCACCACATTTTTTATGTTATTTCGAATAGACAGAAAAATATTACAGTCATTCCTTATAATTTAATTCTAAATTCCATTTTAAACCGGAGTAAACCATGAAAAAACGTTGATGACGTCACGGTCACATGACAAAATTATGTCTATGAGCTGATAAACAAAACAACGTCGGCCAATCAGAAGACGCGTTACATCCAAAATTAAATTATAACCTCATATCACAAACCAAGTATGATCAAATATATCTAATGTAATTTCATCTACTGCTTATTATCCCAGATATCCAAATTATTACAAAGAATTAAAATAATTTAATTTTTTTTTCGTGTTTGGTTATAATCAGATATTAATCAAAATGGATAAATGGTGTCATTTGTGCAGTGCAGTGACGGATTCACGGGGGTGGGGGTAGGGTCGCTATACTCCAACTTTAAACATCAACGCCCCCACACCCTTTTTGATTGGGTGATCAAAAAAATATATCACCTTTTAGCATAAAATCGTTCAAAAAAAAATGTGTACACGCCTCGCTACGCTTAGCGGTATCTATACTTTTTTTTCGAGAACAGTGGATTAGCCAAGTAGAAAATAAATTTTGAGCAGGGGGTCTTTGGCGGCAGCCCCCTAGAAGCTGAATGATTTTAGTAAAATTCTTATTGAAAAAAAAATGTTTTATAAAATTATTCGGACGCACATGCTTACAATGCTACAGTAATGCTACGTAATTGGGGAATTGCGTCCCCCACTTTATAACATTCTCGGTGTGCCTTCGTGTTGAAGGTTAGCTCTATTTAAGGCACACTTCGCGGAGTACACATAAGCAACCATCACCGTTGTCAATAAGAACAATTTACTGGAGGTAGACAGACAAGAAAAAGAACTATCGATGTAAAAATTATGATAGGAAATTTGCATATGTATAGGACCCGAACACCCGAATTTTACAGAATAAGCATATTTTACTGAATAGAGAAAAATGGCATAAAAAATAACAGACTGTTACCAGGATACAGAAATGAGACCCCCCCCTCTAAAAAAATCCAGACACTCATTCCTTTTGATGAACCTTAAGCATTTACGAACGTAACATGGTTCTAGCTTAATACATTTTGATGTAAGTATGGTTCTACCCACCCATAAACCACTCTTTGAATGATGAAAATGGCACTTGTTTTCCATATATATGATTGGTAACAGGCGAAGGAATCAAGATCGCTTTACCAGACGTTTATTCCGTGACCGCTGAAATCCTCTTGATTATATGATGGATGGACAATTTATCAAGCACTATCGATTAGACGGCGAAAGCATATATTATTTATGGCTATAACCATCCTCATCGCCCCTTGTCCCTGCCATGATTTCAAATTTGGGGTAAATTTGAATTTTTGAACCTATATGGTCAGATCATATGTTTTCGTACGTCATATAAATTCGTTCTATGCTTGCTTTTTCAATGGAAATTGTGACGTCACAATGCGTTCTTAATCGCACGAAAACAATACGAGGATAATATAATATGTACTATTTATGTGTTTTAAATAAAAGAAAGATTTCAGTTTGCAAAAGAAAATTGATTTTCTTTTTTTCCACCCATAAATATACTAAGCCCCATTTTTTTCCTGGTATTTCCCAAACTGAGAAACCCTTTTAAACACTAGAATATTAAAGAAATAATTTTTTAATGCATATTTTTAACAATTGTCTTATACATGTATATTTTTTACTGATCCCCAAAAACTAGTCCAAATAATTATGACGTCTTGAAAGGCTATTTTATTTTTTTTTTCTGGGACGCCTTCCTACTACTTAAAAACTATAAAACATCATCGTTCGGGATTTCGAAAATGAATGAAATGTTAACTTTATTCATTATAAATAACCAATGAAAAGGCACTGGAATTAAACTGGTTATATCAAATTTGCGCGTTGTGGAATAATGGGGATATTTCGAATTCCTCTTGTTTAAAATTCGGTATTCGTGGTCTTTTGCATTGAGCCATAATGACCCATAACATTCTTTTTTCTCTAAAGTTTCCCACGTTGTTAACTTTATCAGGATCAATAATTAAGCAAACTATGTAAGCAAAAATCCTGTTACTTCTTAACGCACGAGAGATTTTTATTTGGTAATGAATAAATCAAAGAAAGAAAACGTTGACGGACAGGACATAAAGTTAGTAAGTGTGCTTAAAATAGACCGCTTTAAAGATATATTATCCTCGTCTCATGGGTTTTCATACTATTAAGAATGCATTGTGACGTCACAATTTCCATTGAAAAAGCATGCATAGTACTAGTCCAAATAATTATGACGTCTTGAAAGGCTATTAAGGTAGATAGGGTGTTTTCCTCCATCTTGGATTTTGAATACCAGAAAACAATCGGTCTAGATCTTTAAGAAAATGTGCAAATTTTGAGAGTAGTAGGTAATTCATGTGTAAGAATTTTCAAATCAATATAGAAAATGACATGTTCTATCATATTTATGGTTGTATTTTACAAAAAACAGAATACTTTAATTTGTTTGATTCAATTTTTTCCAACTTTGCCAAATAAGGGGAGGCAACTCAAATGTAAGGGCAGATAATCAGATAAAGTTACTTTTACAATAGAATGTGTTAGGAATTTACCTATTTTATTATATAACAAGAAAACGGGTCCCGTGACCCCATTTTTTCTTTTTCTTATCTGAAAGCATAATATTAGAGCTATCTTCTCATATTTTATCTCAAAATTCTATGGTGTAGTTTTCGTTTTATGGCAGAAAATTGGGTTTTCCATGCATAAATAGTCTATACAAAATCTGTCAATTTTGTACAACCTGTAGCGTGAAAATAAGCCCCGTGACTCATTCTTATTATTTTTTTTAAAAAAGCATGACATAAACTACATTTTGGCAAATTATTAAAAAATTCTATGGATTAATTATAATTGAGACACCCCATCTACCTTAAGGCGCTGTAAGGCGTCAAAGCAAAAAAATATAATAGCCTTTCAAGACGTCATAATTATTTTTATCCTGCAATCAGCCAACTATTATACAAATAACAGGTACACAAATAAATTTTTGCTTTATTTGTACTTATACAAATAAAGTCTCCTATTACCCCTCTTCCATGTTGAGCAAGCGGTAATGTGGATATTTCTTTTTGCGTACCAGTTCATTTTGGAGTCCTCTTTGCGGTCCGCGTTTAAACTATGTCGATTTCTTTGAAAAATTAGAGACAATGATTTAGATTTTAACAACTAAATTTCAAGTGTTGGGTGTAAATTTCAGGATAAAAACAATATATGTAAATTGTCGGAAAATATATAATTTATTTGTACTCGCTGCAAAACAGGAGAAAAGCTCGGCGTATACATATATTGTATATGGACTAGCATAGTACGGATTCATATGACGTACGAAAACATATGATCTGACCATAATTTACCCGCCTGTCCGTCCGTCTGTCCGTTCGTATATAGATATATGGTTTGTCTGGCTATCTCCTCATACAGTTTTTGAGCTACAACTTTAATATTTTGTAGGTTGTTTGTACATGTCTGCAGGATTTTGATTTTTTTTTCAAATATTCTCAAAATGCCAGGTATTTGGACTTAGTCATGTTTTGGTACTATAGCTGCTTAGAGAGATCATGGTTTGTCCTGCAATCTACTACGGTTTTTAGCTACAGTCATAATATTCTGGACTTAGTCAATTTTAGCTCACCTGGAATTTTATCTTGAAAACTATAAGAGAGAAACTTTAAGTTGCAAAAATGATCAACAAGGCAAGAGATCTACAAATAAGTATGGCATTGTCTAAATCATCATACGACTCCTAATTAGAGTTAATGTCCTTTGATGAGGATTTTACCATTTTTTTGCATTTTTTTGCCTTACATCTTAAAAATTCAAATAGATAAATAGAAATTTAAAGAAGCATAAATGATCAACAAGACAAGATCTACATTTAAGAAAATATGGAAGAAATTTTCCAACGACTCCTTATTGGAGTTATTGCTCTTTAATAACGTTTTTTACCAATTTTTTTGCGTTTTGCCTTTTACAATAAAATTATAATAGATAGATAGAAACATTAAATACCAAATAAGATCAAAAAGGCAATTTCCACAAACAAGTCAAATGTTGCCGATATAGTTAGTAGACTGTCACTCTTCATATGCAGCGCCTGCATACGGAGTATATATCTCCCAATTGATACGATATTCCCGGGCTTGTGTTTCCTATCATGATTTCCTTGATAGAGGATTGCTGCTCACAAGGAAGCTATTAAGCCAAGAGTTCCAAATGGTGAAGTTGAAACCATCCCTTCGTAAATTTTACGGACGCCATCACGAGTTGGTTGACCGTTATGGAATAACCGTTTCACAGATGATATCGGATACTAGTATGTTCCTTATGTCGTAACTACAATACCCTTCCCTTTTCACGAATGTGACTTACCGAATAAGACTATTTACCGGATTTGTAATAACATAAGCAACACGACGGGTGCCACATGTGGAGCAGGATCTGCTTACCCTTCCGGAGCACCTGAGATCACCCCAAGTTTTTGGTGGGGTTCGTGTTGCTTAGTCTTTTGGTTTTCTATGTTGTGTCATCTGTACTATTATTTGTCTGTTTGTCTTTTTATTTTTGGCCATGGCGTTGTCAGTTTGTTTTCGATCTATGAGTTTGACTGTCCCTCTGGTATCTTTCATCCCTCTTTCATAGGAGTGATTGCCCCTAAATCAGGATTTTTTTAACCTCTTTTGTGTTTTGAGCAAAAATTAAAGAAGATGGAGAGAATTTACTGAACAGACAAAATGATCAGCATTACAAGATCAACAAAAGAGAAATTTTTGTCATGAATTCTATTCTTGACTAGTGTTGGAGAGAATGCATTGTTGATTATGCACATAAACCTAGGTGAGCGACACAGACTCTTTAGAGCCTCTAGTTTTGTACTAAATGTCAGAAAGGGGGATGTTAGATATTCACAAAAACCGGTAGTTGGACTTAATTTCCTTCTCACTTGCTATATAATTGAAAACATGGGTTGTACTACTATAGTTTAATGTCCCTAATGCAATAAATAAGATTTTTTAGTATTGTCAAATATTTAGTCATACCGGGAAGTTGAACTTAATGACCATTGGAAATAGAAAGTTGAACTTGATGACTACTAAAATTGGAAAGTTGAACCCTTTTGACTTGACATTCAGTCCTGCAAGTGTAGACATTCAGAATAAAGATAAAAGATAGATCATCATTCATAGTCATAATTTTAAAATTTCTAATGATTCGGCAGGGGCATCATGTGTGTCTTACAGACAGCGCAACAATTTCAAGTTGTACTTCAACATCACTGTTTGTCAAATCTAAAGTATGTGAAACTTCATGTATACTCATGCATCATGCCTAATGGTAAAGCATAGGGGACACTGTTCATTTCTAACTTTTAAAATGACTTAGCTTTTAACTTGATATTGTGTGAGGATTATTTGTTCCAATTTTTTTGAATTTTAAAAAAATGAGATAAATTTATGCAGCAAAAATACTGTTTTTTTTTCTAAAATCATGAAAATTCAATAAACATAATGACATGTATTTACAAAGAATTATTACACAAATTAAGAGCATAATTTTGTAAAGATGATATTCAAAATCTTTTTACCAAAATATGCATGTGTTTATCTTTTGAAACAAAAAAGCCTCAAGTATGTCTGTCCAAAGAATAGAAATGTCTAATAAACCGACATTTTAAGTAAATGTCTGAAATTTCGACCCCATTTACAGGTATCTCTAAATTTACCACATGAAGGTATATTTTTTATTAAATATTTGAATTGACTAAATAAAATAAAAGCTTTAAATTATATAACTTTGTTTTACATTTGTCATTTCGGGGCCTTTTATAGCTGACTAGGTGGTATGGGTTTTGCTCATCATTGAAGGCCGTACAGTGACCTATAGTTGTTAATTTCTGTGTCATTTCACGGTAGGTATAGTGTCCGGCTAGGATCGTGGTTTTTCGAGTGATTTGATCGGGTTTTTTCGAGTGTGACCACTTTTTTCGAGTGAATATGATCAAAAATGTAAACAAACAGACTTACTTTCTGAAAAGACGTGATATAGAAGCTTGAGTTTAATATACAAGGATATACAAGGTGTGTTAGTATTTGAGATAAAAAGATATTATTAATCCGACATTATTTTTCGTTCAAAAAGTTAAATTAAGCCTTACAATGCTTTTATTCCAAACAACAGAATAAAGCCATTTTTATACACATACCAATGCAAACGTCGATGGAAATGCATACATGGAATCCATATATCCTTAGATATACAGACACTTTACAAAAATTCTTGTTGTTGCATTGAAAAACGATATTTTGAGACTAAGTTCATTTCTATGTGTTCGGGTTTTTTCGAGAGCAGTCCGGGCTTTTTCGAGTGCGTCCGTGTTTTATCGAGTGATTATACAAATTTCCTATAGCTTAGAATGTTGTGTGTCAGTGTATTTACGTTTAAAAACAATAAAAAAGGGTTCAAATTATGTACTTTTTAGGGCACGAAACCAATGCATTCATCAGTTTAATAAAGCTGTACTAACACTTAGACTTTATAAACAAGTATCATCCATCTGTATAAATTATTGTTTGTCACATCTAATAAATTACATGTACAGTATATATTCAAGATGTCAACAATCTAATGTAAGCATAGACAATTTGGATTGAGACGTACGTACAAAGAGTGAATTAAGCTGATGAATTATTCATTTCATTGTTAACTATATATGAAATTTAATTCAGATGTTATTGTTAATGGGAATAAAAACTGGTCGGATAAAGTGTCTTTTAGTAGAATATTTTTTATTACATATAAAAGAAGATAATGAGACAACTCTCCACAAGAGACCAAATGACACAAAAATTAACAACTATAGCTCACCGTACGGCCTTCATCAATGATCAAAGCCCATACCGCATAGTCAGCTATAAAAGGCCTCGAAATGACAAATGTAAAACAATTCAAACGAGAAAGCTAACGGCCTAATTTATGTAAATAAAATAAACGAAAAACAAATATGTACACATCAACAAACGACAACCACTGAATAACAGGCTCCTAACTTGGGACAGGCACATACATACAGAATGTGGCGGGGTTAAACATGTTAGCGGGATCCCAACCCTCCCCTAACCTGAGACAGTGGTGTGACAGTACAACGTTAACATAAGAACGAACTATAAAAATCAGTTGAAAAAGGCTTAACTCATCAGATGGATACAAATAGAAATACATTTAACAAAAATGTATGCATTTTTCTTATTCTTCTCTGCTGTCCAGTAGGTTTCTTATTCCGTATTTTTAATAAACAGCTGCGCCATGGGCACATGATACGCTTGATATCAAACTCGCCGGAGCATCGTTTAATATTATATTGAAATTAAATAACTCGAGTTGATATCAAGCGATATCCATTATCACTCGTTATGAAACCTATAAATAATTTCTCAATGTCATATCAAAAATTTATAAAAAAAAACTAAAAGGGAGGTAACCTTAATCTATATAAAACAGTCACCAAAGTTTCATGAAAACTCCTCAAAGCACTTTAAAAATATTGTCCGAAAACTGTAAAATCACCCCTTTTTAGCTCACCTGGCCCTAAAGGGTCAAGTGAACTTTTCTCATCACTTGGCGTCCGTCGTTGTCCGTCGTCGTCCGTGAACTTTTACATTGTGTCGTCCCGTGATGCTCAGATATATACTTCTATTGTTTTAATTGCTGTTGAACAGATCACAATCTGAGCAGCTTAATAACTGTATTTTAATGCTAAGGATAGCGGATAATGTGCAACGCAAACATTTTTTACAGAAATCTTCTCCTCTAATACTTATGGAACAAGTTCATTATAGATAGAGATAACTGTAAACAGCAAGAATGTTCAGTAAAGTAAGATCTACAAACAAGTCACCATCACCAAAACAGAGAATTTTGTCATGAATTATATTCTTGTCTTTAATGTAGAAGAGTGTCCATTGTTTAATATGCACTGCAGCACATAGACCAAGGTGAGCGACACAGGCTCTTTAGAGCCTCTAGTTTGTTTAATAAAATCCTATAACTCGAAAACGTAAAATCTAAAATTTATAAAATTCGAAAGGGAAGATACCTCAATAGATAAAAAAAATTCAACGAAGTTTCATGTAAATTGGTTACAGAGTTTTTGAGTTTTGTCCGACATGCTGACGACGGACGGACAACGGTATACCATAATACGTACCGTATAAAAACTCCGGGGTTCACCACGAAACATATTATTAACTGTGACAACAAAAATACCATAAAATGAAGTTGAAAAGATTATGAGTCGCCTGCACCATGTTCTTAAGACCTTTTTATAAAGGATCCAATAATTTCTAATTTAATACTGGAAAGTTGTGGTAGAACGTTTTCCGAACAGAAAACTTGCATTAAATTGAAAAAGGTTAATTTTGATCAACGTAGTAATATGTTTTGGTGATTTATTGAGAATATATGATATTTCCATTCATTAAATTACATTTATATACTAGAAAAGTCATTTTTTTAAGTCAGAAATAACTTTTTTCTTATTAAAATTTTCGTTAAAAAACCCGGACCATTTGTTTAAAAACCCGGACGGTTTCACAGTTCCTCTCGAAAAAGCCCCGACAATAACAAACACTGAATTTAATGGTTAAATACAAGAAAATTGTGCTTCTTTGTTACTCAAAACATGTATAGTATTCAAAATAAGATGGGTAGTCGCGTAAAAAACTATTATAATTACGAATTAGTAGTTAATTGAACTGATCGCATGTTTTATCACTCGAAAAAGCCCGATCTACACTCGAAAAAAATGGACAGATTCACTCGAAAAAACACGATCCTAGCCGGACACTATACCTACCGTGCATTAGGTCTCTTGTGGAGCGTTGTCTCGTTGGTAATTATACCACATCTTCTTATTTGTATATTGTATGCAAATTTTCTTAAAAAAATCACTGTGGGATCAAAACTGTATTGTATGCCCTTAAAATACACTTTGTCATCAAATTTTTCCTTTCATACCGACCAGTTTCAATATGTTTAAAAAGTTTATAAATGTTCTCAATTTACTACCAGTGCTATATGATAAAATTCTTATACACCAGTCTTTTCTATATTTATCAAACATTTTCTCTTCTAAGTAACTGAGATATACTATAACTATCAAGACAATTATTATAATATATTTCAAAATCAAAAGATTTCAACATTCTCATAACTTTGTAACACAAATTTTTCAATTTACAGCTGCCTTTCATCACTGACCGTGTAAAAACCTTATAATTTATTCTATTATTTTTCAATTTTGTACATCTGGACCAGTGTCTAAAAATATTTGTCCACTGCTTAACACAGGGTGTCTTAAAGCTTCCATATCACCAGACACAGCATCGTTTGGGGTATTTTTCCCCACGCCCATGTAGAATCGCATGACACGGTTCTGCACTCCTGTGATGCATGAACAGTCTCTTCTGCCCCAGATAGATGTACCATAATTTATGACCGACCGAACCATCATAACCATCATACCAAACAGCTTATATAGATATTGTGCTGAAAACCACCATGTGCTTTACATTTAACAATAAGTAGGCCTATTAATGCCCTTCTTTCTGATCTTGCTACAACTTTAAATTGCCATTAATTGTTAGTCTAAAAACTCTGTTAATAATAAACCTAAGTATTGGTAACTTGAAACATACTCAATATTTTCATCGTTTAGAAATAGTTTGATATTTTACATTTATCACTAAGTGCATACAGTTGTCCCACTTCATTTGGATCTCTTTAGAATCTCTCAGCAAATTGTCTGTACCAAATGTGTTACCAAGAGCCCCTTTTGTCTCTCCTGTATTGACAATATTACTGTTTTAGCTATGTTGAGCATTTATATATTGGTAACATTTTCAGAAGTACACCCTGATGTTGTAACAAACGCAAAGTACACATATGAATCTGTCACAATGTGAACTTTAGTTTGTAAAAAATTTTGAAAACAACCCTGCAGTTTCCACGATCCCAACATGGTGTAGGTAGAAATAGGTACGATCGTTTTTTGCTAATTTCTCCGTGTAAATAAATTCAAAGGGAACTAACCCTACCTAAATTGGTAAAGTTTGTAATGGTGAATTTGGATAAATTTAAAGGGATTTGGCCCTATCTAAATTGGTAAAGTGTGCAATATTAATGGTGAAATTATATAAATTCAAAAGGATTTGGCCCTACCTAAATTGGTAAAGTTTGCAATGATGAATTAGAATAAATTTAAAGGGATTTGGTCCTACCTAAATTGGTAAATTTTGCAATGGTGTATTTAAATAAATTCAAAGGGATTTGGCCCTTACCTAAACTGGTAAAGTTTGCAATGGTGAATTTGAATAAATTTAAAGGGATTTGGCCCTATCTAAATTGGTAAAGTTTGCAATGGTGTATTTAAATAAACTGACCCTATACCTCTTTCCCATTTCAGTTGGTCCACACTATGTTGGATTTATTATTAATTTGTTAGCGTCCTTAATATGCGTGAAATACTTGCCACTGAACGTTAATCAAACAACAACTTATCAATCTCAACATGCATGCACTGTGTATATATGTGGAAGTGTGTAATTTGGGATACTTTTATTTCTGTATTAGATTTTGATATTATCATATAATTATTACTTATTATATAATTATATATCTGATGAATTTGATATTTTGATATAATTATATACCTGATGTGGTAACTTTGAGTTTAATATTTTTAATTCTTAGTACTTTTTGAGTAGTTTTTAGTGGTTATATTTATTATAAGACTTCTTCATGGCTCAGTGAGTTTTGATAGATTGTTTATTTGTTAACTCTCTAGGTTTTACTAGTTTGTGTTATGAAAACTCTGTTCTGTATGATAATTGGTTAATTAAGTCATACAATTGTATGTCTATTATGGAGGGAAATTCTTTTGTTTGGTTAGTCAATAGCATTTATTTTGAACTGAATGGTGTTATGCTGTTCTTTGATATAATTTGTATTCATATTTGGTGGACAGTTTTGATTTTTATAAAAACAGGTCAGCTTTCTCATCTCTAGAAACATGCAAATATGGTAGAGTGTTTTATATTAATATTTATTTTCTTTCTGAATAATTCATATTAATTAGTAGTTTTATCATATGTATTTTAAGAGTTCATCAATTCTTCTATTCTCTTATGCAAACTTATTTTCGTGGTATGTTATATCTTCTTAGCACTGTAGTTCTACTCTATTTTCTAGTTCATTTATAGTCATTCAGTCATGTGTTAAATTATCTCAGTTATTGGTCATATTCATTGAGTTCAAAGTTTTATCACACTTTTTGAATACCCTTGAGAGAGACAAGCTATATATCACATATACATATAGCAGCCATATTTGAAATATTTATATTGTTATATATTCTGGACACTAATTCCATATTAATCAGGTCAGTTACTAATATTAATCTAAGTCTTGCACAGTTTTCCTATAGTTTGAATCAGAAAGAAAATGTATTTTTTAAATAAGGCAGAATATGATTGTGCATGAATGATAGATATATTATTTTAAACTGGGACTATCATACCAAAAATCGAAATAAGATATGCACGCAATAATTTCTGAATTACAGTATATAAATTTATAAAATATCAGATAAATAAGCTAGCTAAATAATCATTTTGTTAGTATTTCAAGTCGTAAATAGTAAAATTAATTGAATAACTCAGTATTTATGGTATTAGTGAAAAGAATCGTGCAACAGTAAATAGTTAAACTAGTTTTGGTACATGTATAAAAAAATAGTAATTTGTATGTTAAGAAATATTTTAAACGTTATCCTTTTAGATAATTTAATACATAGACTATTAACATTAATTGATAAATATGATAATATTTTTATTACAGATATTTAACCATACTGTTCCAATAATGTACATGGTGTAGTACCATATAGGTTCCATAGTTTTGTATATACAGGACCCTTGTACCTCATACATGGTAGGTTTTGTATTCTGTTTACATGTGTGTTTTTTGTGCTTAACATGTATATGTACGTGTCTTAAGCATGGTTATAATCAGTGATATTGTTGTCTTTTTTCAACACTACCTCTACCCTTTTTTTGGGGAAATTCAATATTAATCAGGTCAGTTACTAATATTAATCTAAGTCTACCCTTTTTTTGGGGAAAAATGCATCATTTTTTTGGAAATTGGGAAGTTTTGAATAAGAATTAATTGTACTAAAACTTGAATTCGAAGACAAGACTTTCTTTTTTTGCAGTTTTTTCACGTAATATTTTGAATTGTGAGATTTTCAACTGGAAAGGACTTTTTGTACCGATGCCATCACCATTTGGGAAAAATGTACAACTTATTGGGAGGAATTTTATGCCATTTTTTTTAGTAATTGGGAATTTTCTCTAGGGGAAAAAGCCGAATTTCAGAGGATATTTGAGGCAAACAATATCACTGTTATAACATATGTTTTAACAAGATTGTGTGTTATGTTGCTATACCCTTTGCTTTATGTATACTATTTCAATGTTGTTAGTCATTATAATGGAATAGCCTCAAAAGGAATACTATCAGAAGAATATTTGGTAGAATTTGATATGTTAAAAATTTAGACGTATAATTTATGAAGAACAACATTCTTTTTAGTTTTATAAGTCAAAAACGGAAAAAAAAGTTTTCCAGTAGGAAATATTTTAGTACTGTCATCTAGAATGAATAGAGTTATCTTTCTTTGTACATAATATTTTTACCTATTATGTCTGTTTGTTTTGTTCACACATTGTTGTGAATATACTGAAATTCATGTCATTGTCATACAAGTGAGAGGTTTAACTAGCTATAAAACCAGGTTTAATCGACCATTTTCTACATATGGAAATACCTGTACCAAGTCAGGAATATGACAGTTGTTTCCATACGTTTGATGTGTTTTAGCTTTTTGATTTTGCCATTTGATAAGGGACTTTCCGTTTTGAATTTTCCTTGGAGTCCGGTATTTTTGTTATTTTACCTTTTGTTTGTATTGTATTGCAGGGTCATTATTATAAAAATTACTGTGCAATCAACCTATCTTTGACCTAAGGTGTTTATTTTATCATGCAACCAAAACAACCTGGCTACATATAAATATTTTCAATAGTATTCCTATTTGTTAATCCTAATTCATGTTTTTATGCTTTGCAGGAAATGATTGATAGCGACTGAATCAAATGAACAATTTTCAGAGTAAAATGAATAGAAAGAAAACACAAAGACAACCAATGTATGACATAAGGAGAAGCAGTTATGAATTTTGAAATTGGTATAAAGGAGAGGTCATACACTAGAGAAGACTCGAAGCAAAGCATACAGGTAGGCATCTTGATTGGTTAATTTAATCGAATGTCGTGATCGCGCGAATTAAGGAGATCTGGTAGGATTACCAATGAGACAGTTATCCACCATTGTCCAGATAATGTAGATTTAAGCAACTATAGGTCACCATATTGCTTTCAGCAATGATTACAACCCTTACCATATAGCCAGCTATACAGGCCTGACATTGTTTTACTGTTCTATAGCAAGTAATTGTTTCATACATATTCAAGACAAGATAAAAAAAATAATAGATCTCTTAAGCAGCTTTTGCTAATTTGGTAAAAACGTATTGGAGAGGGGAGGAACTATCGCTTAAAAATATGATTGTTGGTGATGGACATAAATTTGGGTTTGCAACAAAACATCTGCAGATTCTATATATAAATAGTTGGTACACTCACAAAACAAAGTCTCACTATTAAATAGAAATAGAAATATTTTTTCATTAGTAATTTCCCTAAAAAAGGTATCTGGTCAGACTCTTTATGTTAACACACATTGGTATGCAATCGTATTAGCATTTTCTCATCTCATTTCCATTGAGATTTTACGTTCCTACCCCCTCATCATGGTTCATTGACTTTTAAACATTTGTATTGTTTACATGTCAGTCCAGTTTTTAGGGAACCACATGATAAGTCTATAGTATTTGGTATTAGGTTGTATTAGCATTGGCATTTCTCTCCGCAGAGGTTATTTGGCCCTGCACCTTCAGTCATGGTTCATGACTATAGATTGTTTGCATTCACCTGAGATAATTATACTAGCAGCAGTCTTTTTGCACCAATTCATATTTTGAAGACGTATCAATTGTGCCAAATATTATTTTTCAAAGGTATCAAGTACTCCATTTACCTGTAAACATATTAATCATAAATAAATTTAGGTACCTTTAATAGTATAATTTATATAATTAAATGCATAAGATGTACAAAAACATGTACAAAGTACACATTACATTTCAAAACACAAACTACATATTTTGACATAGTATCATATAAGCATACTTTTGAAGTTCTAACAATATTTTGGTTTATTTTTATACACAGTACTAAATTATTAATGCTTAAAGATAGCTCAAAACTTCAATTTTGAAAGATTTGTCAAATTTCTTTTATCTATTTCAAACATGTTTAAAAAGGACATTCTTAAGGGGGTACAAAACACCTAAGGGAGTTAACTCTTTGAAAATTAGCTGAACGTTTGATTACATACTATTAGTAAAGAGAAATCAAGCTTCTCAGTGATCAAAATTAGTGTTTGTCAAACTGCACTATATCAAATGAAATTATAATGAGAAAAACCCATACCATATAGTCGGCCTGCCGCCAGATATGAAAAATATAACACATTTCAACTGAGAAAACTAACAGTCTAACAAAACTAATATGACAGAAATAAACCAACGACAATCATGTTCATTTACCAATTCAAAATTTTTCAACTAAACTTTGCATATAAATGTTTGGTTTAAGGATGATTTAACTCCAACCAGCAGCATAATTTCGGATTATAAATCTTGTTTTTACTTTTCAGTTTTAAGAGAGAAGTTCAAGACAAGCTATTTTTTTTTTAAGAGGAATCACAGCAACGAAGAGTTCACCTTTAAATAAATTGTCTTAGTGCAGCACTGAATCATGAGACAATAATTAATATTCAATTTTTATTACAAAGAGTGAATGTATCTGATTAGCATTTGTATGACATTTCAAAATGTGGCATTTTTTCATATGAAGACTTACGTACAAGGCAAAGAATTGGATGTTACAAAAATGTGTGTGCTGATGATTTAAAGACATGAGTATCTAGTACTGTATTCTGTAGATTTGAAGAGAATTTGTTTTTGACGGTAACTTCTGTGTATGAAATGAAGAATGTTCTCAAAACTTTTTATAGTTATATAATTGCAACCTTTACTTTATTAAAGCAAAAACAGAAATGTTAGAAAAATTCTTTTTTTTTCATGCCACTTATTACATAATTAATTCTTATATACTAATTCTTGATAGATGTGCATATAGAAAAATACCACACAAAAAGCCCTTTGGAAGTATTTTTGTTAGCCTGAAATTTACTATGGTTGGTTATTCTAGCTGCTCTTTAGGCAAATACAAAGTTTAAGTTTATTTAGTAAATAGTGATGGGGAAACATTTGGTGCATCCACGGGATATGTAGACTGGAAATAACTCAACCTCTATATATACCTTACTTTAAAAATCTTAATGTGCATTTTTGAGAATATCACAAATCAAAATTTGAGTTTTGCTTGATTGCCATACTGTTTGAATTTTTCAAATCGATTGCTCAGTTCCAGTACTCAAAATATTTTTTTATGGTGTCTCATCTATAATCCAGATTGCACAAGAAAACAATTGTTGTCTTGGAATACAGCTACTTAGTGCAAAAAGCACATGCATGAAAATAAGAGGACGTGGAATGAACTATTAATATATTGTCGAGCCTGCGACTTTTGTCGCAGAAAGCTCGACATAGGGATAGTGATCCGGCGGCGGCGGCGGCGGCGTTAGCTAACTTATTAAAAGCTTTATATTTTGAAGGTGGAAGACCTGGATGCTTCATACATTGTATATGGATGCCTCATGTTACGAAGTTTCCGTCAGTCACATGTCCATTGTCTTTGACCTCATTTTCATGGTTCAGTGACTACTTGAAAAAAAAGTTCAGATTTTTTGTAAATTAATGTTAAATTCTCTCTTATTATAAGTAATAGGATAACTATATTTGGTATGTGCGTACCTTGCAATGTCCTCATGCACGTCAGACAGTTTTCACTTGACCTCGACCTCATTTCATGGATCAGTGAACAAGGTTAAGTTTTGGTGGTCAAGTCCATATCTCAGATACTATAAGCAGTAGGTCTAGTATATTCGGTGTATGGAAGGACTGTAAGGTGTACATGTCCAACTGGCAGGTGTCATCTGACCTTGACCTCATTTTCATGGTTCAGTGGTTATTGTTAGGTTTTTGTGTTTTGGTCTGTTTTTCTTATACTGTATGTAATAGGTCTACTATATTTGGTGTATGGAATGATTGTAAAGTGTACATGTCTAGCTGGCAGGTGTCTTTTGACCTTGGCCTCATTTTCACGGTTCAGTGGTCAAAGTTAAGTTTTTGAGTTTTGGTCTTTTTTTTCTAATACTATATGCAATAGGTCAACTATATTTGGTGTATGAAAATGTTTTATGATGTACATGTCAGTCTTGCAGGTTTTATTTGACCTTGACCCCATTTTCACGGTTCATTGCTCAGAGTTACGTTTTTGTGTTTTGGTCTGTTTTTCTAATACTATAAGCAATAGGTCAACTGAATTTGTTGTATGGAAGGATTGCAAGCTGTACATGTTTGCCTGGCATGGTTCATCTTTCTTTGACCTTATTTTCATGGTTCATTGGTCATTGTTTAGTTTTCTTGGTTAAGTCTGTATCTTAGAAACTATAAGCAATAGGTCAACTATATTTAGTGTATTGAATGATTGTAAGGTGTACTTGTAATTCTTGCTTGGTTTATATGACCTTGACCTCATTTTCTTGGATCATGTTAAGTTAATGTGATAGTTGTAGTAAAGCTTTATATTTAGGACTATCAACATAATATCAATGATTAGTAAAGAAGGCGAGACATTTCAACGTGTACACTCTTGTTTTTTTTTTATCTTTTTAAATAAAAACAAATGGGCAGGATAAGCCATGCCAAAGTCAAAACAGACTTTAAACTGGTACTCCGAAAGGAAGAGGCAGCTGTCTTACAGTTGGCATTTGTTTTGGTGTACTAGCACCTTAAAGTCCAGATTCAGCAGACAAGTACTTTTATACCATTTGATATTTTTAACACTTTTGGCAATATTTACTTTTGAACTTTAACCTTTTTCTATTTATTTTAATTATTTTTATTGTTTTATGTTATGACTTCAAACATAGACAATTCTTTTAGTTTGCCCTTAAGATACTGGTGAATTTGTGTGGTTCCAAGTTGTTGTGGTACAAGAGTTTCTGCTACATTTCATTCCTTTTTTAATTGTATTTAAAGGTTTAATGTTCTTAATTGGCAGTTTAAAAACTTAATCAAGTACAACAATTGGACAAGGGGTTTCTATTACGGACAAGTACTATATCAACATATCTCATTTCAGTTCTTGGATACTACGACTGTGACCTGCAGTCATCTTACTCGGTATTGTGATGCCTTTTGAGGAGCCAGGCAGGGTAACTTTCCTATGGTAGCTCCAGGTATAGTTTTAGCCTTTTATCTATGAAGACTGATTTTAATTTAAAACTCAGTTTTGTAATCTTTTGTGATTATTATGAAATAGCTGGGGGTTATAGTTTTTATCTTCTGTGTGTCATTTTCTCTTCCGTATGCTTTTATATTGGATTACAACCATACTCTGATTTATGGTCACTTATAAAGGGAGGACGATCCCTTTTGATTTTGAGGTCACTACATCCAAGGTCAAGGTCATTATTACATGAACAAAAACTAAAATTTGAGCAGAAAAGTTTGTTAAAAAAAATGATATCTTAGTCAGCAGAAAAACGATACCGTGAGCTTTTGCTCTTCATCTGTAGGATGTGAGGTGATTGAGCTTGCTCAGTTTATGTTCTATCAATAATCAGGTAGAAGCATGTTACATTTATTTTGATACTTTGATATTCACTAGCTAAGTTTGATCAGAAAGAGAATATGACTTGATTTGACAGTGTTTCTCTGTGAGAACAAGATATCATACATTATGGCATTTACCTCTCAGAGATTAACATGTAAGGAATGTTTGATACATGATTTTCATATTACAATAATTACATTACAATTGATTAGAATCTGTTATTTTGATTTGTTGAAAACTTCGATGCACTCCAATCTCACATTTTATTTCCGTGTAAAATACATCTATGACTGCAGGTGCTTTTCATGACAATGTATATTAAAATTAGGGATGTCAACGGGTACTCGAGTATTCGAGTATCGCTCGGTAGTACCGAGTATCGAATACCAAAACGATACTCGACTAATCGGTTTCCTGTTAGAATATTGGTGTCATCTTTATATAAAATTGATCTTTCGGAAAATTAAATAGGTATCACTGATTAATCAGACTAGTCAATAAAATACGTTTTGTTTTGAATTCTTGTGCTAAATGGTCATTTAAAATGCCAAAAATACGTGGGCTATACCTAGGCTAACACTTTAAACTAGGGTAAATGTTTTCGTCTGCAAAACAGACTGTCCCCAATAATAGTTGACAAGAAAATGTTTCCAAATAAAATAAATTCGTTGCATCCTCTGGTGACCCTCAGTGAATAGTTAAACTTCTAATCCTTACGCCTTTGTAAACATTAAATGTGTTTTCTTAACGATTACCAAATGCTATTGTTTGATATGGCTTTTCCTTGTTACAATTTTTAAAAAGTGTTCATTAAGTTATATTGATTAGATTATTGTTATTTTACTTAATTAAAAATTGTAGGTAATGACCTATTAATTATGGTGTGTAATTCCTTGTCCCAGATACTTATGTAGATTGGTTTTTCGTCCGTTAAACAACAAACCACAGAATATAAAGTACGTATTTTTGTGTTTCCGTGTTGTTGATATATTCCCGAGCGAGTACTCGAGTATCGGTCGATAAAACCAAAGAGTACTCGATTAGTAATTGTTCACCGATTTGACATCCCTAATTGAAATAATGCATTGAAAAACAAACGAAAAGCTTTATACATGGTTGTAGCATCAACATGTAATTATTAGATTTGATTGCTTCTTTTTATAATTTTATAGTGCTCCCCCACTTCATACAAAATATGCTTTGGTCAACGCTTTTTCGCCCCAATGAAATTATAAAAAGATGCATTATATCTTCTCGTTTTTTTTAAGTAACGCTCATCCTGAGTTAGAAATGGTAAGTCTTGTTTCTGCGTGTCTAGTAATTCTAGAAATTTCTAGATAATTTTTGGTTAGACTGATAGCAAATTATGGAGTTAGGTCCCCATTTTTTGTTAATTTCTAGTGCATGTCAACCAAATTATACCTTGAAATACCAGACCAGGAAAATGAAATGAATGTTATATTCGTGCACCATTATACATTTAGAAACTTAAGCGAGTACTCGAGTATCGGTCGATAAAACCAAAGAGTACTCGATTAGTAATTGTTCACCGATTTGACATCCCTAATTAAAATAATGCATTGAAAAACAAACGAAAAGCTTTATACATGGTTGTAGCATCAACATGTAATTATAAGATTTGATTGCTTCTTTTTATAATTTTATAGTGCTCCCCCACATCATACAAACTATGCTTTGGTCAACGCTTTTTCGCCCCGATGAAATTATAAAAAGATGCATTATATCTTCTCGTTTTTTTTTTAAGTAACGCTCATCCTGAGTTAGAAATGGTAAGTCTTGTTTCTGCGTGTCTAGTAATTCTAGAAATTTCTAGATAATTTTTGGTTAGACTGATAGCAAATTATGGAGTTAGGTCCCCATTTTTTGTTAATTTCTAGTGCATGTCAACCAAATTATACCTTGAAATTCCAGACCAGGAAAATGAAATGAATGTTATATTCGTGCACCATTATACATTTGGAAACGTAAGTGGGTTTTTGTTTGTTTTCTTTCACCACTGTCTGTACCGATTGTAAGCTTGATTTTACTTCTTTAGGTTGCTCTTACTTGACCAAGTACTAGGATGTCCTTAGTGACCACAGAAAAGGTAATCTGATGAAAAGATTTAAACTCCAGAGTCAAAAGTCGGTAATATGAAAATAGTCTATTGGGTTATTGTTAGTACAATACTAAATTATAATCACAACAAGATATAAAACTTATTACCAAAATCGTCGACTGTATTCATAATCTGGTCATAAAAATTAGGACTGTTAGTATTAGGACCACAAACTGGAACAAAAGTGAGCTTTCATCTATCATAATATAAGGTGCTAAAACTGACTTATCCATATTGTAAAATCTTTGTTTGTAGGATGAGTTTAGTTTGGTCATGCATTTTATTGGATTGTACATCAAAGTTATAGATATTGGACTGACTTCCTTATTTTTTTTTCTCTTTTAATTGTCAGGGTTTAGGTAACACTTGGACAATATGTTTTTTTTACAATAAGTATGTTACCATAAAAGATTTAGATAATATTCATTTCCAGCTAGGTCACATGAACCAGAAAGCACACCTAACAAAAGAAAACTTTCTCATCACACACACATTCCAAAGCGAGTGAAGTCCACCCTCTACCTTTTACTTCAAAACATAACATTTACAAAAGGGGATGAAGGAGAGGTTGATAGGACCTCTGCTTTATGATGGTAAGTATTCAGCTGTACAAAGGACATTGGATGTTACTGATCCAGAAAACAGCAGGAATGAAAACCTGCTAAAATTGGAGGATTCACTTCTTCTATGGCCATATGAGTAGTGAACCTACTATCTTAACAACAGATTTCTCTCTAGAACTATTTTTATAGACAAGATCCAATGGTACTGAAGTTCCAAGTCCTTCTTAAGTATTGATAGAACCCACTTGACAATTTTCTAACCATTGCTTAGGAAATGGGCCAACCTGCCTCCTAAAATTTGAGGGCAGGACCATCGCTTAAGTAGCTTCTTCCCCTTCACCACTTTGGCTTTTTTGCCATTAAATGACGCAGGAGATTTTGAATCAGCTGTCCTCTTGACTAGAAAATTATCTACGATCCTTCTTATGGAAGACATTAGACTGACAGTGTGAGATATAACTTACTTCACACCATCAGTATCCTGACCATCAATCTTCACAGACTGTGGTGCTTTACGCTCTTCACCTTCAGCTCTTTGCTTTTCTGCCATTGGATGAAGCAGAAGGTTAAGGGTCGGCTATCCTAGTGACTAGAAGATTGTCTGGGATCCTTCTTATGGAAGGCATTAGACTGATAGTGTGAGATATAACTTTCCTCACACCATCGATATCCTGGAGATCAACCTTCACAGTCTGGGGTGCTTTACGCTCTTCACATTCAGCTCTTTGGTTTTCTGCCATAGGATGAAACAGAAGGTTCGGGGTCGGCTGTCCTCTTGACTAGAAGATTGTCTAGAATACTTCATATGAAGGCATAAGACTGATAGTGTGAGATATAACCTTCCTCACACCATCGGTATACTGGAGATTAACCTTCACAGTCAAGGGTGCTTTACGCTCTTCACATTCAGCTCTTTGTTTTTTTGCCATGGGATGAAGCAGAAGGTTTGGCGTCGACTGTCCTCTTGACTAGAAGATTGTCTAGAATCCTTCATATGAAGGCATTATACTGATAGTGTGAGATATGACCTTCCTCACACCATCAGTATCCTAGACATCAATCTTCACAGTCTGGGTAGTTTTACCTTCTCCACTTCATCACTTTGGTTTTCTGCCATGGGATGAACCAGAAGGTTTGGGGTTTGCTGTCCTCGACTAGAAAATTGTCTAGGATCCTTCTTATGGAAGGCATTAGACTGATAGTGTGAGATACAACCTTCCTCACACCATCGGTATCCTTGAGATGAACCTTCACAGACTGGGGTGCTTTACCCTCTTCACCTTCAGCTCTTTGGTTTTTCTGCCATGGGATGAAGCAGAAAGTGTGAGGTCGGCTGTCCTCCTGACTAGAAGATTGTCTAGAATCCTTCATATGAAGGCATTAGACTGATAGTGTGAGATATAACCTTCCTCACACCATCATTGTCCTGGACATCAATCTTCACAGTCTTGGGTGCTTTACGCTCTTCACCTTCAGCTCTTTGGTTTTCTGCCATGGGATGAAGCAGAACGTTTGGGGTCGGCTGTCCTCTTGACTAGAAGATTGTCTAGAATCCGTCATATGAAGGCATTAGACTGATAGTGTGAGATATAACCTTCCTCACACCATCAGTATCCTAGACATCAATCTTCACAGTCTGGGATGTTTTAACTTCTCCACTTCATCACTCTTGGTTTTCTGCCATGGGATGAAGCATAAGGTTTGGGGTTAGCTGTCCTCGACTAGAAAATTGTCTAGGATCCTTCTTATGGAAGGCATTAGACTATAGTTTGAGATATAACCTTCCTCATACCATCAGTATCCTGGACATCAATCTTCACAGACTGGGATGTTTTACTTTCTCCACTTCATCACTTTGGTTTTCTGTCATGTGATGAAGCAGAAAGTGTGGGGTCGGCTGTCCTCTTGACTAGAAGATTGTCTAGAATCCTTCATATGAAGGCATTATACTGATAGTGTGAGATATAACCTTCCTCACACCATCAGTGTCCTAGACATCAACCTTCACAGTCTGGGGTTCTTTACGCTTTTCACCTTCAGCTCTTTGGTTTTCTGCCATGGGATGAAGCAGAAGGTTTGGGGTCGGCTGTCCTCTTGACTAGAAGATTGTCTAGAATCCTTCATATAAAGGCATTAGACTGATAGTGTGAGATATAAACTTCCTCACACCATCAGTATCCTAGACATCAACCTTCACAGTCTGGGGTTCTTTACGCTTTTCACCTTCAGCTCTTTGGTTTTCTGCCATGCGATGAAGCAGAAGGTTTGGGGTGGGCTGTCCTCTTGATTAGAAGATTGTCTAGAATCCGTCATATGAAGGCATTAGACTGATAGTGTGAGATATAACCTTCCTCACACCATCAGTATCCTAGACATTAATCTTCAGTCTGGGATGTTTTACCTTCTCCACTTCATCACATTTGGTTTTCTGCCATTTGATGAAGCAGAAGGTTTGAGGTTAGCTGTCCTCGACTAGAAGATTGTCTAGAATCCGTCATTTGAAGGCATTAGACTGATAGTGTGAGATATAACCTTCCTCACACCATCAGTATCCTAGACATCAATCTTCACAGTCTGGGATGTTTTACCTTCTCCACTTCATCACTTTTGGTTTTCTGCCATGGGATGAAGCAGAAGGTTTGGGGTAAGCTGTCCTCGACTAGAAAATTGTCTAGGATCCTTCTTATGGAAGGCATTAGACTGATAGTATGAGATATAACCTTCCTCACACCAACAGTATCCTGGACTTCAATCTTCACAGTCAGGGATGATTTATGCTCTTCACCTTCACCACTATGGTTTCCTGCCATGGGATAAAGCTGAAGGTTTTGGGTCAGCTGTCATCTTGACTAGAAGATTGTCTTGGATCCGTCTTATGGAAGGCAATAGATTGAAAATGGGAGATATAACCTTCCTCACACCATCAGTATCTTGGACATCAACCTACAGAATCTGGGGTGCTTTACTTACTTCTTATCAAGTTAGGGGCCTTGGTGGAGAAGTGGTCAAAGTAGTCCAACTACTGTCGCCATTGTCATTGAATAAGGCACCTTCAGCTGCCAAAAAATGTTTAGCTGTGCAAAGGGCCTGGAACTTAAGTTCCATTGGATCTGTCTATCAAAATAGATCTAGCAAGAGTTCTTTTGTTAAGAGAGTATGTTACATTCTCATATGGCCATAGCAGAATTGAATCCTTCCAATTTAAGCTGGTTTTTATCCCACTGTTTTCTGGCTTAGTAACGTCCAATATCCGTCAAGTATTGAGAAGACCTATTTGACATTTTGATTTTTTCTAACCATTGTTTAAGAAAATGGGTCAACCTGCTTCATGAAATTTTAGTTTGATATGGGATTTCCAGAAAAAGGAATAAAATTGTATATCAAGAAAAGTAAATTCGGAGATAGGATTTTACCTTCAAGGGGAGAGTAGTACAACAACAGCAAGAATGTTTCATTCAATAGGAGATTATTCATAAATCATTCAGAATTATTTTTTGCGGTTGAAATTTAAATCTAAACATTCATTATATTTTGTTTTTCCAGGTTTTTATATTTTTTTAACAAATTATTTTGAGTTATATTATTGTGTAGTTGGAATACAGAGCAAATTTTGAACATTTTAGGCAGACAACAAACATTCATTTTTTTCCACATTCACAATACCAAGAAAAGAGTTATTTTATCAGTTTAATAAATGGTTTCCAGGAACATGACTTAAAATTTCGTAACTCCTGAGATAGAACTTGACCTACAGAAACTAGTACAACAAACAGCAAGAAATTTTCATTCAATGGGAGATAACGGATAGATTATAGAGAGTAAAAAGTAAGTTTGTAGGAAATGTTCTTGGCTTGAAAGTTTTAAGAGGTCAGAAGCTTTTTTTCTTCATATTTGTACATTTTTATGACTATAAATGTTTAAAAGATTTAAAGTAGATGTCATACGTTTTGTGTTGTTGGGATGTTGTGACATCGTGTTCCCTTCATCTCCTAATACCCGGCAGGTGCACTCTACTCCAATCTTAATTGACTAGGATTGTCAGTTTTCCTACTGAAGGTCGTGGTTCTTTCCGGGCACTCCCGCTTCCTCCAACAATAAAAACTAAAATCAAGTACCCACAAAAATAAAATTGTTCCTCAATCCATGGACATTGTTACCCAAAAAAATACAAGTTCCTCAATCCGTGGAAATTGTTACCAACAAAAATACAATTGTTCCTCAATCCATAGAAGTTGTTACCAACAAAAATACAATTGTTCCTCAATCCAAGAAAATTGTTACCCACAAAAATACAATTGTTCCTCAATCCATGGAAATTGTTACCTACAAAATACAATTGTTCCTCAATCCGTGAAAATTGTTACCAACAAAAATACAATTGTTCCTCAATCCATAGAAGTTGTTACCAACAAAAATACAATTGTTCTTCAATCCAAGAAAATTGTTACCCACAAAAATACAATTGTTCCTCAATCCATGGAAATTGTTACCTACAAAATACAATTGTTCCTCAATCCGTGGAAATTGTTACCATAAAAAAAAAGGAATCCACAATCAAGTACATATAATATTCCAACACTGATTTTTTTTAACTATTTTGAATGACTTAGCATTTTACTTTTCAGGCTAGCATTAGATGCAGCTTGTCAGTATGGATTCATGTTAAGAATGGCCATTGTAGCTGACTTTAAAGGTAAAAAAATACCATAGCATACATTTGTAGATTTTGATTTCTGTCAAGCCTGTGACATTCTTGTCGCAGAAACCAGACATAGCTATCTTGCATTCAGTCACTGTCGGGCGTCAAAATTTAGGTTTAGTTTCAGACATCTATTACTTTGTCAAACCTGCATAGAATTTTATGAACGTAAGACAAGAAACATTTATTATTTTCCACATTCACAATACTAAAAAATGAGTTATTTTATCAGTTTAATATATCATAGGTTTCCAGGAACAAGAATAAATGTTTGTAAATCCTGAGATAGGATTTTACCTTTAACAGGAGACGAATAAAAGAAACGGCAAGATTGTTTCATTCAATGGGAGATAACTCATAAATTACAGACGGTGAACAAAATAAGGTTGAAATCGAAATCAAAACATTTATATTTTTTCCAGCTTTCATATCCATTAAACAAACTGGTTTTAATGAAATACTATATCCATGTAAGTCAGAAAACAAAATTTTAGGCTGACAATTCAATAGATTTGTCAAATATATAATTTGTCAATTTTAATTCCTTTTTAGGTTATTTCAGTGACCATGTTTTCATAAATGGGGATTAAGACTTGGTGGTTTTATACTTCTAATATATAAGTAGAATATAATTACTCTATTTAAACAAAGTTTATTTTCATTTTAAAATAAAAAATTTATAAAGGATTATAATGTGCTTTAGGCTTGAAAGTTTTAAGAGTTTGGTCAGAAGTTCTTTTTGTCCACTGTGCATCATGCCACAAGGGATATGGTAATGGTCTCCGTCCAAGCATCGAACACATCAGTACTTAGAGACCTTTTGACATTAAGCTTTAATACATGTAGGATAATTTGTCATCATATTCACTTGACTGTGCTTTATTGTCAGTTTGGTTTTGATCTTTTTTATGAGAGTTATTGGACTTTGACTATTTGTTTTTTTAAGTATTTTAACGTTGATACCTTGTGAACACGACATCGGAGTCGGTTTAACAGAAAACCTTCATACTTCATAGGATTGTTTGCCATCATGTGTAGTTGACCATATTGTACCACCATTTTGATTCAACCATTTTTAAAAGAGTTATGGGATGTTGATCATATTTTTATACCCCTCGGAACTTTGTTACCCCACTAAACAAAGTTCCGTAGGGTATAAGGTATAATGTTTTGACCTGTCCATCTGTCCATCCGTCAGTTTGTCATCGCAACTTCTCTGAAATCATAAAACAGAATTTCATGAACTTTGTAGATAATAAGGGCATAATATGTACATGTGCATATCCACAAGACATTTTTATCAGTTGACTTTTGTAGGAGTTGAGTCTTTTAACTTAGGAATCTGGTGAGATTATGTTTGCCAAGTGACAATGTGGGGCCGTAGGGTATGTGAGCACGCTCACAAAGGTTCTTTAATTTAGTAATGTGACAATAGCACTATGTGAACACAATGCCTGAGACCCTTTTACAGAAAGCTCCCATCCTTTATAAGATTGTTTGCCATCATGTGTAGTTGACCATATCATACCTTCATTTAGATTTGACCATTTTAATGGGAGTTATGGAACTTTGATTATTTATTTTGAGTTTTGTACAAGTGTGGACACAGATCAGTTTGGATAATATGTTTGAATGTTTGACAGCGTTTTCTGACAAATAGACTTCTCCCGTATTTTTTCCACAGGGTTCTACATTAAACTGTGGTGCACAATGACAGCCAACCTGAGCCAAATACTAAACATTAGCAGTGTTTTTAATTTAATATCTAGTTTTAATGTTAAAGACTGTCATGGAAGAGACACTAATTGCATTGATTTCCAAATAATCATGATAAAATATGTTCCTCATCTTTGATTTTGGATACATTTGTAGTTAGAAGAGGAACACATTAGGTTTCTTTCTGCATGATGTGATTTTTTGTATGGGGAATGGTATCTGAGAACATGTATATACATGCATGTACTATTTGCATGGTTCTATTATGTTACTTTGTTGTTGATCTTCCCAGTATCATTATAGTAAAATATATTTCATTTAAATGTTGCAATTAATTAGAAAATATTTAATGGTTTTAAGGAATGACAATGCCTTACATGATGCTTGGGTCTAGATGAGCTAGAAAGTAAACTTCTGTGTTATTTTTATTAGTTCTTCGAAAATGTCTTCTCCAAAGCCTGGTCAAATTAAAAAAAGTTTTGACCAGTATGCAAATGATATCAACAAAAGACCCTTTGTGACATGCTTCAAAGACTCATAATTGCTGCAAAAGTCAACTGATGGAGATTTCTAGTGGATATGAACATCTACTTAAAATGTTCTAATTATCTAAAAAGTTCTAGTATTCAAAATGAAAAAGTACTGCCAAAATATTCTTGTTTCAAGATTATTTTGTTATACGGATACAAGTGTAAGTGATACCCGTACAGTGAGCTAGTTTTGTTGTGGTATAGTGTTTCCTGCAGCTTTTCAAAAGGGCAGGGTAATTTTTTCTCAAAGGGCACACTTGGCGCGATTGAATACACTTTAAGGACACCCTTCGCACAGAGGAGGCCACAGACCACAATTAAATTCCTCTATTAGATCTTTATAACGTTTTGTTTCATTAAAAAAATTGCACCATGCATTTTTGTCAAATCTTTTGTGTGCGTAATGTATAGTACTAGTCCAAAAATATATCCAAAATTCAGAAAGATTGAACCAATGACTCTTTCAAATTTAGCCAATACACATCCATACCCCTATGGACAAGTCAAGAGATGTTCCGAAAACTGTAAATATCACCTTTTTGCACCTGGCCTACTCACTCTTTCCATATCAAAATCAGTTAAAATACAACATCCAAAAGTTGATTTCACCTCTCTTCTTTCATTTCCACCCAAAAAAAACTAAGAAATGAGTGAGGAAGGGAAAGAAAAAAATTAAGAAAAAATACACTCTAATTAAAAGGAACTATATTCGGTCTTGGGCCAGGACTGCACTTAAGGGCACTTTTACATTGATATAAATGTACTGTAATGGATAGGGATTTAATTGAATATACATGTACCATTGTTTCAAACTTAATGGTAAAAACTAAAGACATGTGTATTAGGGTGTTAATTTAATTCCTTTTTTGTAATAAAATTATCATTTCTAGACACAGCTAATAGAATCTTGATCATGTTCATTGTGCAACTGCCTCATTTCAATCAATAACTCCAGTTATAAGTGATCCAGATTGTTAAAGGATGTGTGAAAGTGGACTTTGCATTACCAAGAGCATATGCAATGGCCAATGCTTTGCTTTTTAGATGCTCAAAAGAAGTGCCAAATACCTTTTGAATCTCGCATGTTTATACCAATCAAAGCTACTGTGGCTCATAACTGTACAAATAGTTTTAGGATATTCAAAGATTTGTATAGCAAGACTTGCTATACAATTATTCTTCTGCTGTTCATCTCTGTTTCCATCTGTGTTTTTTATTTTATTTATTGAAACGTTGTTGATTTTTTTGTACAATTCAAATCTATATATAGCAGCTATATTCCTAACTTTATTTTTAGAAGATAACAACAGTATGAAAGCCGTGGTAAATTCACACCCAATCCGATGTCTCGACCGACCTTATAGTATAAACAGGAAATATAAACAAACATCATGTTTACGTAAATTTTATTAGTGGAAATGTTATCGTAAAATTATAACTCAAACGATCGCCTGGTTCCCTTTTCAAATTGTCTACATGTAGAGGTACAAATCGATGTTGTCCCTATTAGATCTAAATTCTTAAATCGTATTTGTACTCTGTTGCTTCAAAACTGTTCAATTACGTTCAATAAAATGTCGGCCATTAAAATGAAATTTCCATTTTCATTTCAAGGGAAATTACTCGAAATGGTCTTGCTAAAATATGAATTACAGAACCGATATTAAATAACGGCGGGGCGTTCTTAAATACGACGGAAAAGGGGCATGTCGCCATACCATGCCAAAACATCATGCAGCAAACAATGGTGGTATGAAAGTGAACAGTGCTGTAATTAAAATTTACTGCATTATTTCACACAAATTCAGAAATTAACGAATAAATGATAAATGTTGAACAATAATATATAATTTAAGAAATCAGTTTGGCCAGATAAGCCTTATGAATTGTGTCCTTTTTTTTAGTCGCTCTTATTTTACATACTGAATGACCATTTACACTCAGGACTGGGTCGTCAGTAGGAAGTACAAATGTTCCAAAAAAATATAACAAAACAAGCTAGCATCATATTGCTAGTAGCACGAATAGAATTGTTTGGTAAATTTGTGCTTTTTTCTTAATTTGGCTTCTGGATAAAAAAATTGCTTGTTCAAATGTAAATAAAATGTATTTATCTCCCCATTACTACTTACATAGATTGGATTCTACTACAATTCCTTGTGCAGATGAGTTATCTGTCAAATCTTTATTTCACCAAGAATGAATTGCATAACAATGAACTGAGTTCAAAGCAAAGCAATTTAATAATACACTTAGACAAAGAGCTCAATCCAGTGATATACTTTGTATACAAACATTCAAAACTATAAAATGCTATAAGACTTATCATTTCGGGGCCTTTAATAGCTGACTATGCAGTGTGAGCTTTGCTCATTGTTAAAGGCCGTACGGTGACCTATATTTGTTAATTTCTGTGTCATTTAATATTTAGATTCTTGTTGAGAGTTGGCTCATTGGCAATCATACCACATCTTCTTTTTTATAATTATCAGTGTCTATTTACCATCACAACTGAATCAATAATAAATGTATACATATATAAGACTCATATTGACGTCCGGTCTCTAATCGACTAATAATTCTTTTCAATAATTCGCTCTATTTTCTAATTTTGTCCATTGTTTGAGACTGTATATTGACCTCTAGATGTCTTTCAATTACATTCAGTTTTGCGTTGGGCTGATTGTAGTACAAAATGTACATGAAATATCAAGGTGGGATTTATTTACGTGAATAACAGCTATTCGCCAAAGTTCAAATAAAGTGAATGTAAGCAATTATAGACAACCATACAGCGTCCTAAAATGAGAAAACCCCATAGTGGCATACTGCATAATCAGCTGTAAAAGAACATTTATAGCTGAGTTTTCTCATTGGCAATGAGACCACATCTCTTTTTTATATATATAACCTGTTTATAATGCGAAACAGTGTTCTCCCCAGGCCAATATGACGGTGTGGTCTCGCAGCGCCCTTTTTAAAAATATTTTCGTTGATCCCGCAGCGCCTTAATTGGCTGCTGTCCCTAATAATTGACCCCGCAGTGTGTTAATTTTCACATGTTAATTATAAATATTGGTTAAAACTGTCAAGTTGTTGATCACCGACTGAGAGGTCGGTCATAGTTGCGCAATAAGTGATAATTAGCAAGTCTCTGCTTTACCTGTGCCAGCCATATCAGACCATGTAATCAGGTTAGAGGGTAAATGATCTTCAATTCAAGAAGATAGATATTTTTAGTAGAAAAATATTCAAGCTTGATACAGGTCTGAATTTGGATTGTATTAAATATTTGACACATTATTGGTTTCTGAATAAATGAAGTCAAAGAACTTGAAATTGGTCATATGAATTGAATTTATATTCAATTAAAGATTTCTTGCTGTTGTGCAATTCACTGTGCTGTTGCACAATACTTAGTAAATCTATTGTCATACTATATATAAACAAATAAAGTTCAATTAATTCCCAGTCATATTAGAAATTTACGAAAATGTAAAGGGAGCTTACATCAATAGACATAAACAACTCACCAAAGTTTCATGAGAATTGCTGACAGCATTTTTGAGTTATTGTCGGAAAAGTGGAAAATCCCCACTTTTTTAATGAATAAAAAACCCCATACCTCAGAAATGTAAAATGTAAAATTTATAAAATTCTAAACGGAGCTTACATCAATAGATATAAACAATTCACAAAGTTTCAATACGAACTGCTGAAAGCGATTTTGATTTTTTGTCCGAAAACAATTTCTTGCAAGTTGGTGAAAGCATTCTTGAGTTATTGTCCGAAACTGGAAAATCCCCCTTTTTTTAATGAATAAAACCCCATAACTCGGAAACGTAAAATCTAAAATTTATAAAAAACGAAAGGGAGCTGATGTCAATAGATATAAACAATTCGTCAAAGTTTTATGCAAATTGGTTAAAGCGTTTTTGAGTTGATGTCCAACATGTTGACGACTGACAGACGGACAATGGTATACCATAATACGTCTCGTAAACGGACGTATAAAAATGACAGGGTGTCATACCACACCAAAACCTTCTGAAGGAAACACTAAGTTGGCAAACAAATTGTTTTATTTTTTCATTGACAACCCCGTATAACCTTGCAGCAGTATCGACTCTATATGCATTACCTTGTATGTTACATGTACATTGAACTTAAAAATATGTGGTCATTGTCAAAGTTAGTTTTGTCAGTTATAATTTACACATTTACTGAAACATGCCAGAGAAGTGCATGTACAAACTTTTGAAATTGATCCGCAAACTGGGAAATCCACCCTTTTTTGTCGAGCCTTCGACTTTTGTCGAAAAAGCGAGACATAGCCATCCTACATTCCGTCGTCTGCGGCGTCCACAAATATTCACTCTGCGGATAAAGTTTTTGAAATTTTAATTACTTTCTTAAACTATCCTGGATTTCTACCTTACTTGGACAGAAGCTTGTTTATGATCATAAGATAGTATCCAGAAGTAAATTTTGTAAAAAAAATATCCTGTTTTTCTGTATTTTACTTATCAATGGACTTAGTTTTTCTGCCAGGAAACATTACATTCACTCTGTGGTTAAAGTTTTTAAAATTTTAATAATTGCAGTCTGCAGTTAAAGATTTAAAACATTTATTAGATTCATAAACTATCCTGGATTTTTACCAAACTTGGACAGAAGCTTCTTACAATCAAAAGATAGTATTGAAAGGAATATTGTTATTATTTTTTTCCCTCATTTTTGTTGAGCCTGCGATTAACAGCAAAAGTAGGCGAGACACTGGGTTCCCCGGAACCCTTACAATTTTTTTATGAATAAAATCCCATAACTCTGAAACCTAAAACCTTAACTTTATAAAATTGAAAGGGAGCTTGCATCAATAGATATAAACAATAAACCAAAGTTTCATGACAAATGACAACTGCTTAAAGCATTTTCGAGTTAATGTCCGAAAACATGGAAATCCCCCTTTTTGAATGAATAAAACCCCTTACATTGTAACTGGATAATGTAAAATCTAAAATTCCAAAATAATCTAAAGGGAGCTCACATCAATACATGAATACAATCCCATATAACTCTGAAACAGGAAACCTAAAATTTATAAAATAATCAATTCACAACAGCTAGCTAGTTTCATGCAAATTGGTGAAAGCGTTGCAGAGATAGTGAACAAAGCATTTTTAGAGTTAATAGGCGTTAACATGAAAATCCCGATATAATCAATTCACCAGAGTTTCATGCAAATAGGTGAAAATATTACTGAGTTAGTGAACAACATGCTAGAAACAGACAGATCAGGGCAGACAGACGGACAAAGGCATACCATAATATTTCTCATGAACAGACGTATGAAAACTGCAGGGTACCATTCCAGACCAACACCCTCTGAAGGAAACACTATAAGGGAGCTTCCTTTCCATTTTTATGGGGGTAAAGGGGTGGCTAGGATGAAAAATTTTGTCCTGCATTTTTTCTAATTGAGTTGTAATCTGTCCTGCCTTTATATTTTTCACTCTTTTTGGTCCTGCCTTTTTTTCTATTAGTTTATCCCGACTTGTGTTTACATAAATTGTCATCCTGCCTTTTTTTTCAAATTGACTCATCCTGCCTTTTTTTCAAATTTCATCCTAGACCCCCCTAACAATCAAATGGTAGCTCCCTAAGTTAGCAAACAAATTATTTTATTTTTACATTGACAAACCTTGAAGCAGTATCAAACATGTATTATCCTGCATATTATTACATGTACATTGAACTTAAAACAATATGTGGTCATTGTCAAAATTATAATTTACAGTTTACTTTCCCATTGCTTTCAATTTAAGATTAGGGCATTTTTGTCATTGGAATTGAGTTTTGTAGTCGGAGATTACTCTGACCTCCAAGGACTGTTTTGCCACATCAGCTGGGGCAGTGGGACTTCAGCTCGTCCCATATCAGATAGATGATATTTGCCCGTCCAATGTGGATGTGCTGCTTCGTTGCTTCTGGAGGTGACTGGATCCATATAAATCAAGCCTCAATTTGTTCATTTTTTCATTTTTCTCTTCATTTAAGTAAGTTTGATCGACCTGCCACCTGTTATCTTCTCATATTTGGACAGTTTTCACATTGAGCCATCAATACTGGCATTTTAACTTTCACTTTAAAAGATTGTTCATTTATGATGTAAATATGAAAATAAGCTGAATGGCAGAGTGTGTTCAATTTGAAAATAAGAGTTAAAATGCCGGAATTGCAAAACAGATGTTGGACGTCAGAGTAATCTCGGACTATGAGTATGAGTTTTGGGCAATTTGTAGGGGGGAAAGGGGGAGTTCAACTTCATCTTCAAGGGAAGCAAATGCTCTTTATATTATGCGTGTTTAAAAAATTGAGGAAAAATTACACTGAGAGTCATTTTTTTCAGAAAGTTAAAAAAAATTCACAACTACTGTAACTACTGAACAGGAACAATGGTACTTTGTCGATGAAACTACACTATGACATCTGATCTGCAAAACCTACAAATAGACATAGAAATATCATCAAATAGTGAAATATAAGATTGATTGCACCTTGTATGGATAGTTCCAACACGTGTTACATTGGGAGCCCGTTTGTTTACAAATAATAATGTCACGTGATCACGCACTGACGTCACATATTTTTATCGTCCGCCATTATTCTTATTACACATTAACTGTTATTACACAAATGCATAACCCATTTATCTTGCGGACATGAAATGGGAATGTGCACGGTTATCAAAAACTACAAAAATATTGCATGTACAGTTAATGAAGAAGTTATTTCATCAAATAGATAAGATTTTCACTCATGACACAAATCGACTGGGTTTACTTTCTGTCATCGGGGATAATTGATAAATGGGATTAAATTGCATGACCGCCAAGAAGGTGTAGAGAACCAACTCTGGAGAACCTTAACATTAATAAGTAATAGTTACCAAAATTTCTCTATACTAAACGCTATTTTCTATTGGAAAATTTCAGAAAGATGCTGATAAACTTATTTGGTGATACGGGTTATTTTCTTGTTTTAGCGCGAAATATTCTTACTCTTAATGCTTGACGTAACAAAATTTGTATAGAATTATATTTAACTAAAACTCACTTTACTCCGGGAAACGTGTGCTTTCGGGGACGACCATTTGATATTCGGGGGGGAGGGGTATTTATTTTTGTAAACTAAGATGACAGATTATTTATTTTCTGCACTGTTGACGCAAGATTTTTCATTTTCATTAAAACAAGGGACTGATTATTTATTTTCATAACTATATTAATAATATTTGAAAACATACAATTTTTAAATTCATTTTTTATTATAAATAATACATGTACAGTCAAGTCATTAATGTACCATTTAATCAGAATTAATCATCATCCTCTGCGGAAATGAATCTTCTGAATTCCAAACTGCATATACATGTATTGCATACATACACGGTATTAGAGTTGGGCTGTGACTAGCCTCTTTTAAAATTATTGGCAAATATATTTACGCCGAGCGGAGCGAGGCAATAAAATTTTGAAGGGTTTTGAAGCCGCTGAAGGCCCAAAGAAACTATAGAACAAATGATGCAAAATCGTGCTTTCTAGGCGTTCCCAGACCCTTTCTTATTCTGAAAACGCAAGTTCTGTTTTAATAATTTTTTGACAATATTTTGGTCTCAAAGCAAAATGTATAGATTCAGCGTAAGACTTAAGTTTTTATGGACAACATCAAAAGACCAATATGAAGAATAAAGTAAAAATGTAATTCACATAGTTAAGTATGTGGCTGCTGTTTTTTTTTTTTTTTTTTTTTTTGTTGTTGTTTCGGCATGCAGAATTTAAATCTTTTATACCTGTAAATTATATGGGGTTTTATTCAAATTAAGTTAAGAGGGGGCTGATAATCAGTGTTAATAACACATTTCAATTACAACTTGATGTAGCCCTTAACTGGGATACAATTTAAAGTAGTTAAGTTGTAAAATTAGCTAAAAAGTCTTAAATAAAATAAAACTCATGATCAAGTTGAAAACAAAATTACTAAATCACAAAAGGAATGCAACACTAAGAGAATACAGAAGGGCAATCAATGAACAAAAGACAAATTTAAAGAAACATTGATCCCGAAAAAACAGGTGCTACGTCCAAGGTAGAACAGAACTTGCTTCTTGCAAACATTCGCTGTGAAAACAATTTGATATGAAGACAAGCTTTTGGTTTTAAAATTTCCTTCATAAAGGCATTTGCCTCAATGTAGTTACAGCCCTGTAATAAAAGTGAGGAAAGTGTTCCTGAGCCAATATACATCAAGTTAAATGAAACCCATTTTTTCAGACATTTCAAGTATATTTAAATAATATTCATACCGTTATTATTAAAAGATTTGGGAAGTGTTTCCCGAATTTTTTTTGGAAAAAAGATGAATTTTATGAAGAATCTGGTGCCACCTCATACTTTCGAATAGCATTTATAAAATGGCTTAAAGACCTGCCGAGTTATTCATTTTCAATACATTGTAAGTCAGGTTATTTATTTTCGAACTACCACAGAACAAACCATTTATTTTGTGATTATCAAGGCTGAGTTATTTATTTTCAAAATCCTCCTACCCCCCCCCCCCCCCCCCCCCGTCCCAGAATATCAAATGGTCGTCCCCTTACATCGAGGCTTGCGTTGCTTTACATCGATGCCATAGTAGTTCAACCAATCGGGGAATGTTTATACAGTAATGTTTATTTGGGGCATACATCTATTTTTACTGCAGGTTTTGGCATATTTTAATCGAAATTATAGAAAATGGAATGATGTTAGGAGATACAAAACAGAAAATGATAAATACTTTTAGTAAAAGATGAATTGGATCGGGGTTCTGTGTATTCACATTATTTGTACAACTCTCCTTACTGATGGCAAAAAATGGAATTTCCGTGACCTAAATGGTTCGCGAAAATTAATATTCTTATATATAGTATAGTAAAGAGTATCACCTTGTGAATGCAGCTCCTGAGACTATTTGACAGACAGCTCTCATACTTGGTAGGATTGTTTGCCTTCATGTCTAGTTGAACACCAATTTGATTCAACCATTTTTACAGAACTTTAACCATATTTTGTCTATTGTACCACAATTACACATTGTGACACACAATTTAGTTCCTCATTTATACAGCGAAGGCCTGCAGTTTAAATATATATGACTACGAATCACTTTAAGAGTATTTAAGGAAAACTTAACCTTTAATTGTAATTCTCAGTTTACTTTTGTTTTCCTATTTCAATTTCTTAAAATATGCCAGAAAAATTGAAAGTGTCAATTTTTTTTCAGCTTACCATTACTATGGCTGCATAAAAGAATTGTGATTATTTTTTTATACTCTTTATGATGGCTTACAGTCAGCCATGCTTGTCATTCAAAGGAAACAGCTTTGATAAGAGTTGATCACGACATTGTGCTAGCACTTGATAACAACTGCTGTGCTGATTTTGTAATGTTGGACTTATCTGCTGCATTTGAAGTTATTGACGGTTAGACTCTGATTGAACATCTCAATACTCTTACAGAATATCTAGTAATGCCCTTTCATGGACTTAGTCTTACCTAAGCAACAGAACACAATTTATCTCTAATAAATATGATATGCAGCTATAATATGGTGTACCACAAGGCTCTGTATTAGGACTGAAAATGTACTGTATGTTTTCTAAACCTATTGGTGAAAATTGCAGACGTCACAATATAAACTACCATTCCTATGCTATATATATACTCAGGTGTATCTTGTAATCAAACCACTCAATAACTGGAATGATATATCCAAAAGACTAGTGGCCTGTTTGACAGACATAAGTGCATAGATGAGTTCAAATATTCTTAAACTTAGTAAATCAGGACAAAACTGAGCATATTGTTTTTACTCTTAAACACCCAATAAAGGACTTATCAGATTTCCGTCTTGCTTTCCATGGATCTTTGGTATATGATGCTCTCTTTGTTATGAACCTGTGTGTTTCCTTTGACAAGACATTAAGCATGGAAAAACAACCTAGTGCAATATCAAAATCATGCTTGTTTTAAATTCACAATGTAGGACGCCTTTGATCATGTATAAATAAGGGCGCATGTAAAACGTTAATTTGTTCACTTGTTACCTCTCGCCTTAACTGTAGGAACGCCATATTGTATGGAACAAATGCAGCCATAATATCTAAGTTGCAACGTATTCAAACTACAAATGGTAGACTGATCACCCGACATAAGAAATACCACCATATAACACCTATTCTCTTACCACTAGTACTACATTGGCTTCCAGTATGGTATCATAGCCCTGCAATATAAGGAATAAACAGAAGCTAGAAACTTTAAAGAAGAATGTGAAAACTTATCTTCACTTGCCTACCATGTTTTTTTTTAATTTTTGAATTCGTCAAAATACCAAGATATTAACATTGTTTTCATATAAATATGTTTTTTCTTACAGTTGTAATGGTTATTCATTTATGTAATTCTTTGTAGTTTTTAATGTTTCATCCTTTTTATTTTATCTAATGTACCATATTTTAGTGTGTTAATTGATAAGATCATTTTCAGTTGTTGTGTAAAGCGCTTAGAGATATTGTTTTATTAGATAATGCGCTTCATATATATTGTTTAATAATAATAATTATTTCAGTAACAGTAAAGGATGTAGTCATGTTAGTTTTAGGAATTTTTGCCAGGTGTTCTTAGTCTTTGGGTTTTTTCCTACGATACAGGGTAAGATTTTTTGCCCCTTATCACCCACCTTTTAGCTCATCGGGGCCCGAAGGGCCCCATGTGAGCTTGTGCCATCACTTGGCGTCCGTCGTCGTCCGTCGTCTGTTGTCATCGTCGTCTGTCGTCGTCTGTCGTAAACTATTTCAAAAATCTTCTCCTCTGAAACTACTGGGCCAAATACCTTCAAACTTTAACTAAATGTTCCTTAGGGTATCTAGTTAATAAATTGTATCTGAAGTTTTGATCCATCGACAAACATGGCCGCCATGGCTAAAAATAGAACATAGGGGTCAAATGCAGTTTTTTGCTTATATCTCCAAAACTAAAGCTTTTAGAGCAAATCTGACATGGGGGTAAAATTGTTCAATTGGTCAAGATCTATCAGTCCTGAAATTTTCAGACGAATCGAACAACTCATTGTTGGGTTGCTGCCCCTAAATTGGTAGTTTTAAGGTAATTTTGCAGTTTTTTGTTATTATCTTGAATATTATTATAGATAGATATAAACTGTAAACAGCAATAATGTTCAGCAAAGTAAGATCTACAAAAAACTTAAATATAACCAAAATTGTCAATTGACCCCTTAAGGAGTTATTGCCCTTTAAAGACAATTTTAAACAATTTGTTCATCAAGTTTGCTAACATTTAAAAATCTTCTCCTCTGAAACTACTAGGCCAAATACCTTCAAACTTCATCTAAATGTTCCTTAGGATATCTAGTTTATAAATTATATCTGAAGTTTTAATCCATTGACAAACATGGCCGCCATGGCTAAAATTAGAACATAGGGGTCAAATGCAGTTTTTGGCTTATATCTCCAAAACTAAAGCTTTTAGAGCAAATCTGACATGGGGGTAAAATTGTTCAATTGGTCAAGATCTATCAGCCCTGAAATTTTCAGACATATCGAACAACCCATTGTTGGGTTGCTGCAACTAAATTGGTACTTTTGAGGAAATTTTGCAGTTTTTTGTTATTATCTTGAATATTATTATAGATAGATATAAACTGTAAACAGCAATAATGTTCAGCAAAGTAAGATCTACAGAAAAGTTGCCAGGTGTTCTTAGTCTTTGGGTTTTTTCCTACGATACAGGGTAAGATTTTTTGCCCCTTATCACCCACCTTTTAGCTCATCGGGGCCCGAAGGGCCCCATGTGAGCTTATGCCATCACTTGGCGTCCGTTGTCGTCCGTCGTCTGTCGTCATCGTCGTCTGTCGTCGTCTGTCGTAAACTATTTCAAAAATCTTCTCCTCTGAAACTACTGGGCCAAATACCTTCAAACTTTAACTAAATGTTCCTTAGGGTATCTAGTTAATAAATTGTATCTGAAGTTTTGATCCATCGACAAACATGGCCGCCATGGCTAAAAATAGAACATAGGGGTCAAATGCAGTTTTTTGCTTATATCTCCAAAACTAAAGCTTTTAGAGCAAATCTGACATGGGGGTAAGATGAGTGTCATACCTATCGATATTTTTAGCCTATATTGTTATAACTAATGCTTTTCTGATTTCACCTGACTACATCCTTAAAGAATGTATTATAAACATTTAAAATTTGTGGTAATGTAAAGATTCTCCATTTTCAACAAAAATGGAGGTTATAATTACGGGTTATTTTTGTGTTTTGAATTTTTACTAAACTATCTTTTTCTCCCTACTATTAAATGGCATGGACAATTGTTTACTTGTGGACATAAACTTTTGTCTAACAGATATAATGGTTCTTATCTAGTAAACATTTCCATTGGTAAAGAATAAAAGATCTAAAAATAATCTACATTTACTAATCGTCACAGATATGTGACTGACTGCCTCTCACTGCATGTACTCTGCTCAGTTGTAAAGGATGATAAGTCTAACAGGGTCAAGGGGAAATAATACCCCTGTTTAACTCTTCATACTTGAAGTTTCGTCAGTTTGGCCAATAACTAGACATTTTCTTCTTCTTAATTTTTATGCCCCTGCTGGATTAAGATTGGTTTTCTTTTAGTTTCTTTCATTAACATTTCCAATATTATGCAGTCTATAGTTCAAGTTTCTCAAACATCAATAACTTTGTCAAACTTCGTGGAATTTCATGAAACTTGAACAGAAGATTATTCTTTATCAAAAGACACTATCAAAAGCAAAACTTTGAATTCTAGTGGACTTAGTGTTTTTTTGCAATACAGTCTTGGGTTTAAAAGTTTTAGACCTCAATAGCGTCAAACCTTCAGAGAATTTTATGAAACCTTCAGAGAAGCTTTTTAATGATTAAGAGAAAATGTGTGAAGTAAAATTCAGAAAATATACTTATTCAATTTTCAGTATTTTACTGATAGATGGACTTTTTTTGCATTTAAGATTTACATTTAGCCTAGGGTTATAGTTTTAGTTTTTAGACACAAATAACTGTTTTAAACCTCCACGGACTGTAAGGAAACATGAACAGAAAATTCTTCATGATCAAGATATAGAATCTTTAGAAAAGAGAATTTCCTTTTTTTTATTGATAAATTCACTTATTTTTTGACAGTCAACTTAGCAATGACCGCAGCAGCACAGGAAAGACTCAGTGTTCTGTGTAATCATTTTGGTTTTGTTCTGATTTCAAATTTCCAGTTATGAATATGTTTTCATTTTTTCTACTTTCATGATATTATTGTATATTTGATTTACATTTAATAAAACTGTAAAATTATTGTAATTTGGGAAGTACCAGAGTACTGTTACTGTTTTACAAAACATCCATAAGACTTGCAACCATTTGCATACATTAAGTTGTGTTGTGCAACTTTGGCTGAAGTTTATTCAGTCAGAAAAACAAAATAGAATAGTGATGGAAACACCTTGGTTCAAGGGCATGTCAAAGCACAGTTTCTGTTGAACAATATGTAAAATTTTGTACATTAAAACTGTTCACCATTATTTCAGAATCTAATGCATTCTGGTTATCATGTTCAAAACTGTTCACTAAATTTTGTGATACCATTCTGGGGGTATGAACAAGGAAATTACCCATAATCCCCTAGATTCTTGTCAGATTTTTTTTATTAGCTTTGTTTACAGTCTTTAAATGCATGAACCATTCTGGATATGAGGTCAATCAAATAATAATAATTTTACCATTGATATAGTTTGTGGTGATCATTTTTTCATTTTATTTAACATGCACATAATGTCACTTTTAAACTGCATTTGCAGGACTTTTATACATGGATTTATCTTTTATAGATTTTGATAATAATCGTTGGTTTTTATACGCCTGTCAAATTTTTGACGGGACGTATTATGGTATACAAATGTCCGGCGTCCGTCCGTCTGTCTGTCCGTCCGTCCGTCTGTCTGTCCGTCTGTCCGTCTGTCTGTCCGGCGTAAACATGTCGCACAGTAACTTGAGAATGACTTATCCAAATTTTATGAAACTTAACATAGTTCTTTCTTATGATGGTCAAACGATCTGTATACTTTTTGGTGAAAATAAGATTAAAACTTTTTGAGTTACGGGACTTAGTAACTAAAACAGGTGTGTGTTTTTTTTCACATGTCGCGGCATATCTCAAAAACAATTTATGATTATTGCTTAAAACTTTACACACTTCTTAGTTATATTAATCATAAGATCTGTATACCTTTTGGTGATGATTCAAAATTTTATTTTAGAGATATTGAGTATTTTGTTAAAAAAGGGGGAGGGGTTTTCCCCATGTCGCGCCGTATCTCAAAAACAGTTTATGATTATTGCTTAAAACTTTACACACTTCTTAGTTATATTAACCTTAAGATCTGTATACTTTTTGGTGATGATTCAAAATTTTATTTTAGAGTTATTGAGTATTTTGTAAAAAAAGGGGGAGGGGGTTTTCACATGTCGCGCCGTATCTCAAAAACGATTTATGATTATTGCTTAAAATTTTACACACTTCTTAGTTATATTAATCTAAAGATCTGTATTTTTTTTGGTGATGATTCAAAATTTTATTTTAGAGTTATTGAGTTGAGTTTTTTATAAAAAAAGGGGGGGGGGTTCACATGTCACACTGTATCTCAGAGACTATTAATGATTATTGCATAACACTTTCTTTTTCATGATGATTCTTTATTTTATTTTTGAGTTATTGAATTTTTATTGACCTTTTTGTCTTTTGTCCTGCTGTATCTTTTTCTTAAAAGTTTACACGCTTATGTTTTGCCGAGTTTTCAACATCCCACTAGCAGCTCCATTAAATATAGGGGGATTGTAGTCAGCATTTCAGATGTGCTAGAATGGAGTATATTGCAGCTTGAAAAAAAAGGTAAATATTGATTAAAATCCTTTAGTAAAATCTTTGCACAGCTTTCATATGGCAACATTCAAATCAAATGTTTTTTCACTTTTTAAAATTTTTTTTATAATAGCAGTGTGAAAACTGCAATTTATGTAAACTGATGAACATGCTTATATAGTTTTTTCAAAATTAAGCAGACATTCCTTCACTAAAGACAACCAAAACCCAAAACATTTGGTTTGAAAAAGGGTTTCATTACATCTGATTTTTGGCTAATGCTGCTAAATTATGTCACTTTTACATATACAGATCAATTTCATTGGGTATCAACTATGATTCTGATAACAAAAAAAAATTTGCCTGTAATGTAACCCTTTCCATGGTCCGCTCCCTCATAGTGTTGCCGGACCTTCCACACTTAATCATTAGTATGCTTTCATCACAAATAAAACATAGTTTATGCATGTTTTGTAGCTTTAACTCTTACCAATGTATCATTTAATTGTTGTAACATACATCATGCTTTTCTATAAATGCTTATCTCTAAATATATTCGCATACTAGTACAAATGAGTTTGGAATGACAAAAGGACCATGGGTTTGCCCAGTGGCATGGACAGTAGCTGCAGTGGCTGGGATATTCATTAATACAATCTAGTTTGGAATGACAAAATGATCATGGATTTGCCTAGTGGCATGGACATCAGCTGCAGTGGCTGGGATATTCATTATTAGGGTCTTGTTGTGAGAACGGCAACCTCCTACAGTAATCACTCTCATTGTGTCTGTGCATCAGCATTTTCAATGATATACCATTACTCAAGTACATGTATTCTTGGATCAATTTTGAATTTTGAAATATTTTTATACCATGCCAATTACAGTATTATGTGATTCCCTCCAAAAAAAAATAGCTGTTGAGTGTCTGTCTATCTGTCCTCTCATGGCAGTTTCCAGATTATAACTTAAAGAAAGGATCAATGGCTTAATCCAAAATATACTTTTTGAGTTCTGCCATTTTTCATTTTATTGTCATCCACCCCTTTTCCATCGGTAAGTGGCAGGGTATAACTTAATGTTCCATACTTGTTTTTTATGTAGATAAAAATGGACAAGATTAACCAAATTGCTGATGATATAATTGCTGTAAATGGATGCTTTGGAAAGGTATCAAGATCAAATGATGAACATGGAAGGTTTATGAACTCATCAACAGACAAAATTAAAAAGCTCGGAAATGAATTAAGGAAGGAAGCTATCAACCTGAATAACGAACTTTCAAACCTAAAGAAGACAATGGCAGAAAACGAAAAAAAATTTAGGACTGAACTCTGCAGTTTGAAGAAAGAAAAATTTGACATGAAGAGAAAATGTGAAAGATATGAAAGAGTGCAACAATTTGAACTGGAAATGTCACTCTTGGATGACTCAATAGAAGAAAAGAATATTAAACTTGAAGAGTGTTCTTTTACAAGTACACCAATGAAGAAAAATGATGAAGCCTCTACGAGTGCCATCACGAAGAATGATGATCAAGCCTCTACACGTGCCATCACAAAGAATTTTGATGAAGCATCTACAAGTGCCATCACAAAGAAAGATAACAAAGCATCTACGAGTGCAGTCACAAAGAATGTTAATGGAAAGACCAAAGACAAATGATCGATCAATAGAAAAAACTTAGTTCCAGAGCTGATATTGCAAACTGAATTGTACTTTTTATGTTGTTAATTAATTAACTTAGTTGCAGAGCTGACATTGCAAACTGTACTTTTTGTGTTGTTAATTTATATACTTGTACACAAAGAATGTACTTTGTAAAATTTATGTATTTGATAGTAATAAAGTTTTTTTTTTTTAGTGAATGGATAACCCGGTGATGTTTTCATGACTAAAATCAGGACAGTATGGAATTGATTGGTGCAAAGTAACAGAATATAGTGGCAACTCAAATTATATAGAAATAATACTTTGTGAAATCACACTATTTATCATGGGGAAGTTTGAAAAGAAGTCCGAAAAGACATTACAATTGGAAAGAAAACGGAAGAAAGAGTCATTGGTATGTACCTCAAATGTTGCCTTTTCAAGGCTCTTTAATCAAACATTTATAAAAGTGACCAAGGAGGAGCAGAATGGGGGGGGGGGGGGGGGGGGGGGTCTAAGAAATTAAGTTAAGAGGGGATGTGACGTGTTAAAATCGGCAAGTGGAGTGAAATGTGAAAATTTCACTAAAAATCATCATATTTATGCCACTTTTGCATGTGGTGGGTACGCCCCTTATGAATACATGTTATGCAATATTAGATAACAATGCATTACAATATAAAACTTGTGTAAAAGGTATCCTGAAAATTGCATGTACATGTATAGTTAGTTGCCTATGCTTTTGTTTTTAGGTTGATACCATTAAAGGAGGACAACAAAACTCAATGGCTACAGAACCAGGTCCAGAGAAATATTCCAACAAGGTAATTGTGTTAAGAATCCTGAAAATTTCCCATTTTACAGCAAGACTTTACAAATATTTAACATACTCATTGAATGAAAGAGTTTTATGAATCTGAAAACTGGCTTAGAAATGTTTTGAGGTTTTCTCATACCTTTATGCAGATAATTCTTTCTGAAGTATAAATCAAGAACGTATGTTTTTTTAGGTTCCTACCACCAAACAGCAGGTCCTAGTTTCAACTAAGCAACTACAGAACATGAAAAAGCCATTTGAAGTGACACAGCTGGGTCCATCCAAATCACTTCCAGCGAAAACAGGACCAGATAAACAACAGGGTCCATCTAAACCACATGCAGCCAAAACAAAACCAGATAAACAAAGGGGTCCATCCAAACCACGTCTAGCGAAAAAAGAACCAGATGAACAACCAGGTCCATCCAAACCACATGCAGCCAAAACAGAACCAGATAAACAACGGGGTCCATCCAAACCATATCAAGCGAAAACAGAACCAGATCAACAACCAGGTCCATCCAAACCACGTTCAATTAAGCCATGTTACATGAAACAAGCACATGTACCCTCCTTTGTGAGACAACCCATTGCAACGACAACCAAACCAAGTCCTGTGGCACTTCCTAAAGAGGTATAAATATGTATTGAAAGCTCTTTTATGTTCAAATGATTCATCTGTCTGTCTATCTGTGTAGAAAGTAAAAACTAGGCAACCAAGATTCTAACTTGAAATTTAATGGACAATTAGAAGACCAAGAAAAACACCCACCAACAAAACGAGGAACATTCAGTAACGAAATGAAATATGAACACAAAATAACTAAAAATAGAAATAGAAAAAATTATGTCATGTTCATATTTCAAAAATGCCTTGATCAGATGTACTTAATGATACTTGGAGATACTGTTGCCCATTATTGGAAGGTGAGTTATGATTGTGAGAAGAGTACAATGTGAAAGGCATAGTCTTAGAATATGTTTAATTGCTGGTTTCAGATGATAAATAATATATCCTTGTTTATGATGATATTTTTTTACATCTTATCAAACATACTTTGTATTTGATTTTATATAATGTCTTTGATTATATTCCAGATCTTGAAAGTTCACACAGTCCCAAAAAACTACAAAATACCAAAACAAAGTCCAGTGGATAAAGATGAAAATAAGGTATTAGTTAAATCATTTCATGTTTATCTAAAGCAGGAGTTTATTCTACCCTCATGTAGAAATTACAGGGAATCTGTAAATATCTGTTGTTTTGAAAATCATGTCTATTGATATAACAGATCTGTCTAGTCTCTTGCAAGTCAAATCTCACACAAAAGTCTGATAAAAACTTGACAGTCCTGATAAAATTTGTTATTTGTTCTTATGGATATTGCCGATACTGAGATGAATACCTCTTATCAAAAGAAACATGAACAAAAATCAAAGTCAAATTGATTGGGTTTGACGTACACAAGAATCTAGGAATTTTAATTATGGTTTGGTCATGATAACTTCTATCCCTATTGCTATCTCTCTCTGGCTACTGTTTTCCTGTTAGCTTTTCTGATGTCATTCATTCACATCAACCACTTCTAGAGAATAAAGCCTTTCAATTTTGAGGGTTTTGAATTTTTTGGTTTGCAATAAGGATCATTTTGGTCATTTCGCTGGTTGTCGTTACTATTTAGTTAATTTCTGGTTTTTCCAGACTAGTTATATAAATTCTTAGTAGTATCTCAACTTTTCTCTCATCCCTTAAAAAATTAATTGACATCTTATCTCTTTCAGCCTTCCATGAGTAGAACAGATTACTTCAGGACTTATATGCAGAATAGAAGGAAAAGTAGGAGATTCACTTTCAAACAAGTGTTAGATAAAAGGAACAAACGAAAGAATGATAGTTATAATCAAGATAAAAATGCACGAGGATCAAAAGCTCTAAAGGACAAACATCAAGATGAACAATACAGGCAAAATGAAAGAGACATTGATGGGAAAGCTGGAAAATTGAACAGACTTGATGAACAATACAGGCAAAAGGAAAGAGACATTGATGCAAAAGCTAGAAAATAAAACAGACTTGATGTTCAGTTTAAAAGCAATGAAACTGAGTGTGAAACCAAAGCTCGTAAGAGAAAAAGACTTGATGAACAATACAGGCGAAATGAAAGAGACATTGATGCGAAAGCTAGAAAATTGAACAGACTTGATGTTGAGTTTAAAAGCAATGAAACTGAGCGGGAAACTAAAGCTCGTAAGAGAAAAAGACTTGATGAACAATAGAGGCGAAATGAAAGAGACATTGATGCGAAAGCTAGAAAATTGAACAGACTTGATGTTGAGTTTAAAAGCAATGAAACTGAGCGGGAACCTAAAGCTCGTAAGAGAAAAAGACTTGATGAACAATACAGGCAAAATGAAAGAGACATTGATGTGAAAGCTAGAAAATTGAAAAGACTTGATGAACAATACAGGCAAAAGGAAAGAGACATTGATGCAAAAGCTAGAAAATTAAACAGACTTGATGTTCAGTTTAAAAGCAATGAAACTGAGTGTGAAACCAAAGCTCGTAAGAGAAAAAGACTTGATGAACAATACAGGCAAAAGGAAAGAGACATTGATGCGAAAGCTAGAAAATTGAACAGACTTGATGCTGAGTTTAAAAGCAATGAAACTGAGCGGGAAACTAAAGCTCGTAAGAGAAAAAGACTTGATGAACAATACAGGCAAAATGAAAGAGACATTGATGTGAAAGCTAGAAAATTGAAAAGACTTGATGAACAATACAGGCAAAAGGAAAGAGACATTGATGCAAAAGCTAGAAAATTGAACAGACTTGATGTTGAGTTTAAAAGCAATGAAACTGAGCGGGAAACTAAAGCTCGTAAGAGAAAAAGACTTGATGTACAATACAGGCAAAATGAAAGAGACATTGATGTGAAAGCTAGAAAATTGAAAAGACTTGATGAACAATACAGGCAAAAGGAAAGAGACATTGATGCAAAAGCTAGAAAATAAAACAGACTTGATGTTCAGTTTAAAAGCAATGAAACTGAGTGTGAAACCAAAGCTCGTAAGAGAAAAAGACTTGATGAACAATACAGGCGAAATGAAAGAGACATTGATGCGAAAGCTAGAAAATTGAACAGACTTGATGTTGAGTTTAAAAGCAATGAAACTGAGCGGGAAACTAAAGCTCGTAAGAGAAAAAGACTTGATGAACAATAGAGGCGAAATGAAAGAGACATTGATGCGAAAGCTAGAAAATTGAACAGACTTGATGTTGAGTTTAAAAGCAATGAAACTGAGCGGGAACCTAAAGCTCGTAAGAGAAAAAGACTTGATGAACAATACAGGCAAAATGAAAGAGACATTGATGTGAAAGCTAGAAAATTGAAAAGACTTGATGAACAATACAGGCAAAAGGAAAGAGACATTGATGCAAAAGCTAGAAAATTAAACAGACTTGATGTTCAGTTTAAAAGCAATGAAACTGAGTGTGAAACCAAAGCTCGTAAGAGAAAAAGACTTGATGAACAATACAGGCAAAAGGAAAGAGACATTGATGCGAAAGCTAGAAAATTGAACAGACTTGATGCTGAGTTTAAAAGCAATGAAACTGAGCGGGAAACTAAAGCTCGTAAGAGAAAAAGACTTGATGAACAATACAGGCAAAATGAAAGAGACATTGATGTGAAAGCTAGAAAATTGAAAAGACTTGATGAACAATACAGGCAAAAGGAAAGAGACATTGATGCAAAAGCTAGAAAATTGAACAGACTTGATGTTGAGTTTAAAAGCAATGAAACTGAGTGTGAAACCAAAGCTCGTAAGAGAAAAAAACTTGATGAACAATACAGGCAAAATGAAAGAGACATTGATGCGAAAGCTGGAAAATTGAACAGACTTGATGTTGAGTTTAAAAGCAATGAAACTGAGCGGGAAACTAAAGCTCGTAAGAGAAAAAGACTTGATGTACAATACAGGCAAAATGAAAGAGACATTGATGTGACAGCTAGAAAATTGAAAAGACTTGATGAACAATACAGGCAAAAGGAAAGAGACATTGATGCAAAAGCTAGAAAATAAAACAGACTTGATGTTCAGTTTAAAAGCAATGAAACTGAGTGTGAAACCAAAGCTCGTAAGAGAAAAAAACTTGATGAACAATACAGGCAAAATAAAAGAGACATTGATGCGAAAGCTAGAAAATTGAACAGACTTGATCTTGAGTTTAAAAGCAATGAAACTGAGCGGGAAACTAAAGCTCGTAAGAGAAAAAGACTTGATGAACAATACAGGCAAAATGAAAGAGACATTGATGTGAAAGCTAGAAAATTGAAAAGACTTGATGAACAATACAGGCAAAAGGAAAGAGACATTGATGCAAAAGCTAGAAAATTAAACAGACTTGATGTTCAGTTTAAAAGCAATGAAACTGAGTGTGAAACCAAAGCTCGTAAGAGAAAAAGACTTGATGTACAATACAGGCAAAATGAAAGAGACATTGATGTGAAAGCTAGAAAATTGAAAAGACTTGATGAACAATACAGGCAAAAGGAAAGAGACATTGATGCAAAAGCTAGAAAATAAAACAGACTTGATGTTCAGTTTAAAAGCAATGAAACTGAGTGTGAAACCAAAGCTCGTAAGAGAAAAAAACTTGATGAACAATACAGGCAAAATAAAAGAGACATTGATGCGAAAGCTAGAAAATTGAACAGACTTGATGTTGAGTTTAAAAGCAATGAAACTGAGCGGGAAACTAAAGCTCGTAAGAGAAAAAGACTTGATGAACAATACAGGCAAAATGAAAGAGACATTGATGTGAAAGCTAGAAAATTGAACAGACTTGATGTTGAGTTTAAAAGCAATGAAACTGAGTGTGAAACCAAAGCTCGTAAGAGAAAAAGACTTGATGAACAATAGAGGCGAAATGAAAGAGACATTGATGCGAAAGCTAGAAAATTGAACAGACTTGATGTTGAGTTTAAAAGCAATGAAACTGAGCGGGAACCTAAAGCTCGTAAGAGAAAAAGACTTGATGAACAATACAGGCAAAATGAAAGAGACATTGATGTGAAAGCTAGAAAATTGAAAAGACTTGATGAACAATACAGGCAAAAGGAAAGAGACATTGATGCAAAAGCTAGAAAATTAAACAGACTTGATGTTCAGTTTAAAAGCAATGAAACTGAGTGTGAAACCAAAGCTCGTAAGAGAAAAAGACTTGATGAACAATACAGGCAAAAGGAAAGAGACATTGATGCGAAAGCTAGAAAATTGAACAGACTTGATGCTGAGTTTAAAAGCAATGAAACTGAGCGGGAAACTAAAGCTCGTAAGAGAAAAAGACTTGATGAACAATACAGGCAAAATGAAAGAGACATTGATGTGAAAGCTAGAAAATTGAAAAGACTTGATGAACAATACAGGCAAAAGGAAAGAGACATTGATGCAAAAGCTAGAAAATTGAACAGACTTGATGTTGAGTTTAAAAGCAATGAAACTGAGTGTGAAACCAAAGCTCGTAAGAGAAAAAAACTTGATGAACAATACAGGCAAAATGAAAGAGACATTGATGCGAAAGCTGGAAAATTGAACAGACTTGATGTTGAGTTTAAAAGCAATGAAACTGAGCGGGAAACTAAAGCTCGTAAGAGAAAAAGACTTGATGAACAATACAGGCAAAATGAAAGAGACATTGATGTGAAAGCTAGAAAATTGAAAAGACTTGATGAACAATACAGGCAAAAGGAAAGAGACATTGATGCAAAAGCTAGAAAATTAAACAGACTTGATGTTCAGTTTAAAAGCAATGAAACTGAGTGTGAAACCAAAGCTCGTAAGAGAAAAAGACTTGATGTACAATACAGGCAAAATGAAAGAGACATTGATGTGAAAGCTAGAAAATTGAAAAGACTTGATGAACAATACAGGCAAAAGGAAAGAGACATTGATGCAAAAGCTAGAAAATAAAACAGACTTGATGTTCAGTTTAAAAGCAATGAAACTGAGTGTGAAACCAAAGCTCGTAAGAGAAAAAAACTTGATGAACAATACAGGCAAAATAAAAGAGACATTGATGCGAAAGCTAGAAAATTGAACAGACTTGATGTTGAGTTTAAAAGCAATGAAACTGAGCGGGAAACTAAAGCTCGTAAGAGAAAAAGACTTGATGAACAATACAGGCAAAATGAAAGAGACATTGATGTGAAAGCTAGAAAATTGAACAGACTTGATGTTGAGTTTAAAAGCAATGAAACTGAGTGTGAAACCAAAGCTCGTAAGAGAAAAAGACTTGATGAACAATAGAGGCGAAATGAAAGAGACATTGATGCGAAAGCTAGAAAATTGAACAGACTTGATGTTGAGTTTAAAAGCAATGAAACTGAGCGGGAAACTAAAGCTCGTAAGAGAAAAAGACTTGATGAACAATACAGGCAAAATGAAAGAGACATTGATGTGAAAGCTAGAAAATTGAAAAGACTTGATGAACAATACAGGCAAAAGGAAAGAGACATTGATGCAAAAGCTAGAAAATTAAACAGACTTGATGTTCAGTTTAAAAGCAATGAAACTGAGTGTGAAACCAAAGCTCGTAAGAGAAAAAGACTTGATGAACAATACAGGCGAAATGAAAGAGACATTGATGCGAAAGCTAGAAAATTGAACAGACTTGATGTTGAGTTTAAAAGCAATGAAACTGAGCGGGAAACTAAAGCTCGTAAGAGAAAAAGACTTGATGAACAATACAGGCAAAATGAAAGAGACATTGATGTGAAAGCTAGAAAATTGAAAAGACTTGATGAACAATACAGGCAAAAGGAAAGAGACATTGATGCAAAAGCTAGTAAATTGAACAGACTTGATGTTGAGTTTAAAAGCAATGAAACTGAGTGTGAAACCAAAGCTCGTAAGAGAAAAAAAATTGATGAACAATACAGGCAAAATGAAAGAGACATTGATGTGAAAGCTAGAAAATTGAAAAGACTTGATGAACAATACAGGCAAAAGGAAAGAGACATTGATGCAAAAGCTAGTAAATTGAACAGACTTGATGTTGAGTTTAAAAGCAATGAAACTGAGTGTGAAACCAAAGCTCGTAAGAGAAAAAAACTTGATGAACAATACAGGCAAAATGAAAGAGACATTGATGTGAAAGCTAGAAAATTGAACAGACTTGATGTTGAGATTAAAAGCAATGAAACTGAGCGGGAAACTAAAGCTCGTAAGAGAAAAAGACTTGATGAACAATACAGGCAAAATGAAAGAGACATTGATGTGAAAGCTAGAAAATTGAAAAGACTTGATGAACAATACAGGCAAAAGGAAAGAGACATTGATGCAAAAGCTAGAAAATTGAACAGACTTGATGTTGAGTTTAAAAGCAATGAAACTGAGTGTGAAACCAAAGCTCGTAAGAGAAAAAGACTTGATGAACAATATGGGCGAAATAAAAGAGACATTGATGCGAAAGCTAGAAAATTGAACAGACTTGATGTTGAGTTTAAAAGCAATGAAACTGAGCGGGAAACTAAAGCTCGTAAGAGAAAAAGACTTGATGAACAATACAGGCAAAATGAAAGAGACATTGATGTGAAAGCTAGAAAATTGAAAAGACTTGATGAACAATACAGGCAAAAGGAAAGAGACATTGATGCAAAAGCTAGAAAATTGAACAGACTTGATGTTCAGTTTAAAAGCAATGAAACTCAGTGTGAAACTAAAGCTCGTAAGAGAAAAAGACTTGATTCTTCTTGCAAAGAAAAAGAAATCAATCGGGAAAAGAAGTTACGCTTATTCAAAAGACTTAACAGTGTTTATAAGAGGAGAGAAACTTTAAGAAGAAAAACTTTACGCAAAAAAAAAAGAAGTGCAGAAGCTAAGAAAGAAAAGTTGGCTAAAAGAAAACAAAGAAAAAAGAACAAATCAAAAGACATTAATGAATTAATCAGTGACTTTCATAGAACTGTTTCTGGAGGACCTATATATACATGTACGTCTTGTAAACAACTTTGGTATAAGCACAGTGTATCTAGATTTGAAGTCACATTTGCAAATAAACATTCTGAGAAAGTAGCAAACATCATTTTACAATGTCCACGAATAAAGAGTATAAATGATACAATTTGGATATGCAACACTTGCAAGACTTACATAAAGAAAGGTAAAATTCCGCCCACCTCAGTGATGAACCTAATGACATTTCCAGATCAAGAGATTTTGAAAGATCTAAACCCTTTGGAGCAAACTCTTGTTTCCGTCATACTGCCTTTTATGAAGATCCACGAAGAACCAAGAGGTTGGCAAAAGTTTATTCAAGGGAACATGGTTCTGGTTCCAGCTAATGTTTGTCAGACTGTTACACAACTACCAAGGCTAACAACTGAAACTGCTACCATCAAAGCCACATTAAAACGTCGTTTGAAATACAAACATCATGTGTATTGCCTTAATATAAGACCACAGTTGGTAATAGAAGCTGCTAAACTTCTATCACATTCTCCTTTGTACAGAGAACACAATGTGGTGATAAACAATGATTGGGAAGACCTGTACAATGGGACATCTCTGGAGAATGATACCACTGAGGAATACCTTGTAATTAGTGAACAAGAACAATTAAATCAAAACCCTAAGAAAAATGATATATCAAACAATGACCAAATGAAAAATTCTAATGATGCCAGTGATGATGAAGATGACAAGTGGAGTGAAATTGATGAATGCGAACTTATGAGTGGAGAGGCAGACACTCTTCTATCTGCACCTGGGTTTGTTGAACCATCAGAACGAGATATTGTTTATAACTTTACCCCAGGGGAAGGTCACATTCCTGTCAGTGTTTTTATGCAGGAGGATTCTGAAGAGCTAGCTTTTCCTAGTATCTTTTGTGGAAAGAGGCGTCCACCAAATAAGGATCGACAAACCAGAATCATTTATGGAGAAATAGTGAAGGCCGAACTAAGAAATGTTGACAGAAGGGCTGCTCAGTCAGTTGAAAATTTATTCTTTTAGACAAAGAAAATTCAGATGAAGACCTTGATAGACCAAACTCAAATGACAGTAAGGAAAGTGAAAACAAAAGATAATAGATTAACTGCAAAGGATGTAAGAGGAGATGCAGCATTAGATATGGTTCATGAGGACAAAGCTTACAAATTTCTTGCCAACATTCGAGGTTCACCTCCTTATTTCGAGAAAGTGAGTAAGGAACTGTTTGCGCTTATCCGTCAACTTGGGCCAGCAACATTTTTTGTCACTTTGTCAGCTGCAGAAACAAGATGGTTACACTTGTTAAGACTTCTTGGGAGAATTGTTGATAAAAAGGATTATAGCGATGATGAACTGAACAATATGTCATGGCAAGAAAAATGTCGATTGATTCAAAGTGATCCTGTCACATGTGCACGCCATTACGATTTTTCAACTCAGAAGTTCATCAATGGGTTTCTGCTCTCTGATGGAAATCCTCTAGGTAATGTGACTGACTATTTTTACCGTATAGAGTACCAACAGAGGGGATCCCCCCATGTACACATGATTGTTTACTGCAAAGATGCTCCTATATTTGGACAGGATTCTGATGAGGATGTTTGTGAATACATCGATAGATTCATTACATGTCATAAACCGGAAGAGGAAAGTGAAATCTCAGAGTTAGTAAAATTCCAAACACACAAGCATACACATACTTGCAAATCACCACGTAAAAAAAAGTGTCGATTTGGATATCCGAAACCTTTAAAAACTACAAGAATTTTGCATCCACTCACTCAAGCAGACTTTTCAAAAGAAGAGATTTTGAAATACAAAAATCTCTGGAGTAAAATTTCAAAGGAATTAGATAGCATTGAAACTGACAATGAAGAAATAGATACATTTCTTCAAAGATTACAAATCACAGAAAGTGAGTACATCCTGGCAATCAGAGCTTCTTTATTGGCCGCAACAGTTTTCCTGAAACGCTCTTTCAAAGAAGTGAGGATAACTAGCTATAACACTAATGTTCTGCGTGCCTGGAGAGCTAATCTTGACGTTCAATTTGTGCTAGATGTATATGCATGTGCCACCTATGTAGCATCATACATAACCAAATCTCAACGTGGAATGAGTGAATTGTTAAGGAAAGCAACTGAAGAAGTTAGACATGGCAATCAAACAATTAAACAGCAGATCAAAATGGTTGAAAACAAATTTCTAAATGCTGTTGAGATATCAGCTCAGGAATCGGTTTACATATGTTTGCAACTGCCAATGAAAAAGTCATCCAGACAAGTTATATTTTTAAACACCAGCCCTCCTGAAGAAAGAGTAACATTACTAAAACCAAATTCCATTCTAGACACAATGAAAGATGAGGATGACGATGTTGAATGCACTAACATTTTGTCTAGATATAGTGATCGTCCAAAGTCAATGGAAAAGGTTACTTTGGCAGAATTTGCAGCATATTACGATGAGCCACCTTCCAGAACAATTAACAGAAGCAAGTAAAAAAAAATGCAAATCAAGTATGTTTACCAGAGCCAAACATCATTGAAAATGACGATGAACAGGATGTGGAAGATACTTCAACAGGACCGTACAAAAGAAAGAAAAGAGCAAGAGTAATTCGATCTGTACATTTCAACATCGATACCGATCCAGAGAAACATTATAGAGAAAAGTTAATGCTGTACAATCAATGGAGAGATGAACATGCATTTAAATGTAACTTTCCTACATATTCAGAGGCGTATCAACATTTCAAAGATACGATAGAAGAGCAACAAAAGATTTACGAACCTTTTAGTGATACTGTTGATGAAGCCCAACGTCTTTTAAATGAAAATGAACACCTTGAAGAGATGTGGGATAAATTGGCTCCCCAGACAGAGAGTGAGAATGCAGAAGACCTTGCTAATTCTTCCAAGCAACCTGATAAAGGAATAGAAAACTATGATATAGGTTTAGATTTAGGACTACCACCTTTCAATGCTGAGGATGAGATCAGTAAACAGTACGATATGCCTGATAAAGAGTTTCGACAACACATGCGTCGACTTAACAAAGAACAAATAGAGTTAGTGTATGACACTATCCATTTGTTCAAAACACAACAAGAGCCAATTTATAGATTCCTTAGTGGTGGAGCCGGTGTTGGGAAAAGTTATGTTACCAATGCTCTTTATCAGTTCGCTTTGAAATTCTTCAACAAAAAAGCAGGAGAGGAATTTGCATTGAAGAAAATTTTACTTATGGCCCCTACAGGTAAAGCTGCCTACCACATCAAAGGAAATACAATCCATAGTGCCTTGAAACTCCCTGCAAATCAAAAGCTGCAGAACAAACCGCTGTCTTCTAGTGCACTCAATACACTTAGAAACCAAATTGGAGATGTAAAACTAATCTTCATTGATGAGATTTCAATGGTAGGTTTTAACATGTTTAATTGTATTCATCAACGGCTTGTGGAGGTAACTCAGAAGAAAGAACTTTTTGGTGGCATATCGGTCATTGCAGTAGGTGACCTCTTTCAACTCAAACCTGTAATGGATAGTTATATTTTCTCATCTCCTAGGACAGGATATTTACCTTTAGCAACTAATCTTTGGACTGAAAGTTTCAAAATGTTTGAACTTCATACAATAATGAGACAAGCAGAAAAAAGCTGTTAAATCGTGTTCGTGAAGGAAAGCAGACTACAGAAGATATAGATGTACTTAAAGGTCAAGGTATAGCTGTGGATTCAGAAGATTATCCATGGGATGCTCCTCATCTTTTCACAACTAATGAGCGAGTTGATTCCTACAACTGTACTATCATTCACAGAAGTCCTAATCTAGTTTACTCCATAAAGGCTAAGGATAAGTTTGTTGGGTCTGCACCACCTTCAATGAAAACAAAAATATTGGAGACATTCAAAAATAGCAAAAATCAAACAAAACAGCTCAGTACAATTCTTGAAGTATCAGTTGGTGTTCATTATGAAATAACAGTTAATTTGGACACATCTGATGGATTAATAAATGGGGCTTCTTGTAAAATGGTTAAAGTGGAACTTACAGATGCCTCATTCTTTGCTTCTGGCAAACTTTGGGTTCAGTTTAATGATCCAGAAATTGGAAAGCAACTTCGTAAGGACAGCAGAAGATTTTACAAGTCTTGTCACAAAAAAGAATGGACCCCTTTAGAACCTATTGGTAAGACTTTCTGTGCAGGCACAAAAGGCCAAGCGCAGATTCAGAGATATCAGTTCCCATTGAGAGCTGCTCATGCCAAAACAATTCATCGCTGTCAAGGAGATACTATGCAGAGAGCTGTTGTTGATTTAACAACCCAAAGAAAGGTTGACCATATTCACTATGTTGCTATCAGCCGTGTACAAACTCTGAATGGTCTGCATATAGCAAACTTGCAAGAAGACAAAATTGGCATAGATAAGTCTGTCCGGAAAGAAATGGAACGACTCAGAGAAAACCCGGTTCAACCATCTCTTCAGTTCCTATACAAGATTGAACAATCTGACATGAAGCTATGTTTCTTAAATGCATCGTCCATGAGTAGGCATATTGATGACATACGTTCTGACAATAGTGTTTTGGCCACAAATATTGCTTGCTTCTCAGAAACAAGATTTCACAAGAAAGACTCTTTCAATGAAACAAGTCTGCCAAGTTTTCAACAGTACAGACAAGATGAAAATTCTTCTGATGTAACTAATAATACAAATAGGCTTCCATTCCAGAACAACAAACAAAAGGAAAATTCATCTGGTAAAGCTACTCGACCAGTGCATGGTTTAGCTGTTTACAGTAAAGAAGACTTTGTAAAAGAGTATCCTTTGAAAAAAACTTACAAAACCATAGAGGTGGCTGTTGTGAAGACAGAACTGCTACCAAATGTTGTAATTCTGGTTGTGTACAAACCACCAAAAACAGACGTGAAAGATCTTTGCCATGTGCTGCTGTCACTGTACCATCAATATGTGAAAGATTCAGAGGCAATTATTCTTTGGGATTTCAATGTTGACTGGCAAAAACAATCTGCCCAAAAAGAAGAACTGAGAAATTTAATGGTTGGTGGATTGAAATACAGGCAAGTGATTACAGGACCAACAAATGACAACAACTCTACAATAGATCTTATTTTCACAAACATTGATCAGGACTTCAAATGTGGAACTATGGAAACATATTATTCTGACTACAAAATCATTTGGATCAGTTTGAATTAGTTATTTTATGAATCAGAGTGTCTCAATTGTAGGTAATGTATAATTGTTGCAAATTGCATATGAATATATACTTGACTTGTGATGGAACCATACTTGGTACATAAACTGATGATTCTTTTATATACATTGTGCATAGAAACTTGACAGATTTTTGCTTTGATATCTACAGTTAATATTAATTAAAGATTGCCTTCAGGGCTATTCCAGCAAAAAATGTATGGCTGGTTGGGTCACAAAAACCTGCCTTGCAACCCTCCCATCATACATTTATTGATGGAATAGCCCTTAGAAAAAACCAATATAGGGAATTTATTTTAGAGAAACATTATACCATGAACACTGAAACATGATGTAACAATTTTTGTTTCTCTGTTTTATCAACTTTCTGTTTTATGGAAATTTTCAATTCATGTAGCCTTTGTTAGTCTTGTATTATTTTTAATTTTAGTTTCTTGTGTACAATTTGGAGTTTAGTATGGCGTTCATTATCACTGAACTAGTATATATATTTGTTTAGGGGCCAGCTGAAGGACGCCTCCGGGTGCTGGAATTTCTCGCTGCATTGAAGACCTGTTGGTGGCCTTCTGCTGTTGTCTGTTCTGTGGTCGGGTTGTTGTCTCTTTGACACATTCCCCATTTCCATTCTCAATTTTATTGACATGCAAAATTTTCTTTGCTCCCTTACTCAGAATTATTGCTTCAATTTGGTATCATATAAAACATGTTGTGAGTAAATTTTTTTCTGTCTCTTATATAAACTTCCTCAGGAATAAGGAATGAGTCAGGATATACTTAGCATGACTTCCTGTACAACCCCTATGTTATTCCAAAAACATTTATTATGTTTTTTTCCTCAAGACGACGGGCGTATCATGCGCTCATGGCGCAGCTGTTTATTGGGTTTATGAATTCATTGTTTCCTACTTGGCAATCAATGAACTTGGTTATTAAAATTTGTGATTTTGATTATTCCTGAAATCAAAGAATTTTCCTCTTCATGAATAAAAGTATTTTATGCCACAACATAAATTTTGATAGATACATTTGTTTGTAAAGTAGCTGAAATGCCTTGGACTTCCATATTCTTTTTCATGGGAGGTTAACAAATACAAATACCTCCACCTTATTTTGGAAAGAGAAAATCTGAAATAGCTTGGGGAAATAAATAAAGTTGTGAACGTTTTCCATTTTAACCAAACTGCCTGATATCAAGTTGAAATTAAAAAAAGAAATAGAACTAGATTTGTAATTGCTAGCAATAACGAAATAGAATTCTTTATTAGAGATTGTAGAAATTTTAAGTTGGTATAATTTAATTGTTTATATGGTATTTAAAAGTTCAATGTAAGTGCATAATTTTTAGTATGCTGCGCTTTGACATATTTGTTCACTTTAAAATAAAGAAAATTAAAAAAAAAACATGTGAACATGGTTGGTGAAAATACTTTTGAATCTTGAAGAGAAGCATAAAAGCCAAAAAAAATATTCATAGAAAGCATTAATTTGCATCAACCCCTGCAACAGTATTTTGGGATGTTGAATGTTTTTGTCCTGAAAACTTTTAACAGAAATTTGATACATCATCTCGCTCCAGATTCCATAAGTTTTATTTATAAGTTTAGGCTACATGTTAATATAATAAAAATAATTACATAAAAACTTTGTGCAACTACAATTGATAAAACTCTTTTTTTAGTTATTTTTTATTTTCTTTTAGAATTAAGGCAAACTAACGTTTTTTATTTATGAAATGTACTTAGAAAAAGAAGTCAGACATATCATTCACTATAACACACTCTTCGTTGTTTATTAACAGCTCTTGACAACAAACATAACTTGTGGATCTTAAAAAAAAACTTAGAACAAACTTTTAAGTGTGTGTTATCAAGGGTCTTCAAAATTTCTAGTCTGCCCGTCCACGAAATATTTAAATAGGATTTTGCTAGTGTTCTTTGAAAAGTCTTCCCTCCCCTCGGACAAGCAATCATTTGTTGAAATTATTCGCATGAATTTACTTCAGGTAATAAAAAATAAACTTGATATTAGTTAATACTGTATGTGGTGTGTGTTATATATTTTTCTTGTTCATCAGGTCTTTTAAGGCAAATTTTTTGATTTTTTAAATGACATATTTAAATCCCACAAAAATATGTGCTAAAGGAACCTGCAAAATAAAATGTTTCTTTGTTTAATTTGTAATGATATGTTAAAGAGCAAAATGTCTGTTTATTTGTCCATATTCATCTTCCATCCAAAACTTCAATACAATTTAATGTCAAAAGTGGAGTCCTCGATCATGTATATATGCAGGGTTGGGTTACGTTTAAACACATAATTCTATACTTAATAACAACAAGACTTTAGGGATTGCTGCAGTGATTTAATGAGATAGACATATTTTGGTTCCTGTGACACCTCCATCAGGATTTAAACTACAGAATAGTATAAAATCCTGAAGTGATAATTTGCATTTCAAAATAAAATATGTTTTTGCTAATTTGGACGACACTTGACTTGCAATTATGTATCATTTCCTACACTGGAAGTAGTACAGACTTGCAATTCCGTACCATTTCAACAGTGGGAGAAGTACGTTTGTCTGAGCGAAGCCCATTGGAAGCATGTACCTCTTTGTGAAGCTAATTGGAAGCATGTACCCTCTGTCGTTGCAAAGCCGATTGGAAGCAGTACATATATATTTCTGTCTGCTGAAGCCAATTGGAAGCAGTACCTCTGGCTGAGCGAAGCCAATTAGAAGCATGTAACTCTGAGTGGAAGCCAATTGGAAGCATGTACCTCTGCAAAACTTTATTTAACACTATTAAACAAATTTTATTTAACATTCTTTTTAAAGTCTACTTTTATACCTACTTTTAATTTTTATTTATAATTATTCCCCCTGTTGACATTGTGAAGTGCAAATTATCACTTCACCATTTTGTACTCTTCTGTAGTTCTTATCCTGATGAAGGTGCCCTAGAAATTAAAACATGCCAATCTCATTTACTTACTCCAGCAATCCCTGAAGTATTGTTATAAGGGCTTTACAATTATCATAAACAAATCTTTTATAGACCAAATAAAAAAAAATAGTTTATCAAGATTATTGTGATTATTTATTTTACTGTGAATTTCACATAATGTAACTTTAAATGTAAAATACAATAAAGCACTTTTTTTATTTTATTGTCAAACGATGGGATAGACTCATTTGTTCTTTTTAGGGGCTTAGGTGGAAGAGTGGTCTTAGTATTCCAACAACTGTATCACTAGCCAGTGTCAATTTAACACTTAGGTTGTGAGTTCGAATTCCGCACGTAGCAGGTGGTGCGTTCAACTCCAATTTAATTGACTAGGATTGTCAGTTTTCCTACCAAATTTTTTGTCTTCACTACACTCCCCTTTCACCCACCAATAAACCTGACTGCCACAAAGAAGGCAATAGTGCTGATAGTGGCTTTAAACACCCTTCAATCAATCTTCTTGGGTTATGAATTCATAAGACTTAGTTCAGATTTTTCAATGATATGAGTTTGTAAATTAACATTTGTAATAATAAATAATCACAATATCCTTGAAATAAAAGTACTTGATATGGCTCGAAATAGATTTTATTGGAAACAAAGTACTTAATATGGCACCAAATAGATTTGGCTAGAAACAAAGTACTTAATATGGCACCAGACAAATTTGACTAGAAGCATGAAGTACTTAATATTGCACCAAAAAGATTTGACTAGAAGCATAAAGTACTTAATATGGCACCAAATAGATTTGACTAGAAACAAAGTACTTAACGTGCTTAATTTGGCACCAGAAAAATTTGACTAGAAGCATAAAGTACTTAATATGGCACCAAATAGATTTTTTTAGGAACAAGGTACTTAATATGGCACCAAATAGATTTGAATAGAAACATAAATTATTTGATATGGCACGAAATAGATTTTGTTTAGAAACATTTTGTATGAGATAGTTACAAAAAGTAATAAAGAGGGTTTCCATTTTCATTTAAACAGTAGTGAGTTATAAACCAATTCATAGACAAATCACATATGCTTTGACTAGAAGCATAAAGTACTTAATATTGCACCAAATAGATTTGACTAGAAGCATAAAGTACTTAATATGGCACCAAATAGATTTTACTAGAAACAAAGTACTTAATATGACACCAAATAGATTTGAATAGAAACATAAAGTACTTTATATGGCACCAAATAGATTTTATTTAGAAACATTTTGTATGAAATAGTAACAAAAAATAACAAAGAGGGTTTCCATTTTCATTTAAACATTTTGAGTTATAAACCAATTCAAAGACAAACTACATATGCTTTGAAAATGGATTTTAAGAAATAAAGAAGAAAATATTTGTGACAGTTTTCAATTTCAATCAAAATTGGGGGTTTGATATAATAAATGTCAAAATTGAGTATTTTTTCTGAACAACCCTCTGATCCTTCCTAGTAAGCTATAGAATAAAAAATAAAGAAAAAGAAAAAAATGAAAAAAAGTGGCCCCAAATATTTAATCCATTATTCAAAGATTAAAATGTGATTAATCCCAATTTGAAAGTAAGGATAAGAAAAGGGGCATAATCCATAACAGTGAAACATAGTTTTTGTCGAGCCTGCGACTTTTGTCGCAGAAAGCTCGACATAGGGATAGTGATCCGGCGGCGGCGGCGGCTACGGCAGCGGCGTTAGCTAACTTCTTAAAAGCTTTATATTTTAGAAGGTGGAAGGTCTGGATGCTTCATACTTTGTATATGGATGCCTCATGTTACGAAGTTTCCGTCAGTCACATGTCCATTGTCCTTGACCTCATTTTCATGGTTCAGTGACTACTTGAAAAAAAAGTTAAGATTTTTTGTAATGTTAAATTCTCTCTTATTATAAGTAATAGGATAACTATATTTGGTATGTGCGTACCTTGCAAGGTCCTCATGCCCTTCAGACAGTTTTCTTTTGACCTCGACCTCATTTCATGGATCAGTGAACAAGGTTGAGTTTTGGTGGTCAAGTCCATATCTCAGATACTATAAGCAATAGGTCTAGTATATTCGGTGTATGGAAGGACTGTAAGGTGTACATGTCCAACTGGCAGGTGTCATCTGATCTTGACCTCATTTTCATGGTTCAGTGGTTATAGTTAAGTTTTTGTGTTTTGGTTTGTTTTTCTTATACTGTATGCAATAGGTCTACTATATTTGGTGTATGGAATGATTGTAAGGTGTACATGTCTAGCTGGCAGGTGTCATCTGACCTTGACCTCATTTTCATGGTTCAGTGGTCAAAGTTAAGTTTTTGAGTTTTTGGTCTTTTTTCTAATACTATATGGAATAGTTCAACTATATTTGGTGTATGGAAATATTTTATGATCTATTTGTCAGTCACGCAAGTTATTTTTTACCTTGACCTCATTTTCAAGGTTCATTGCTCAGTGTTAAGTTTTTGTGTTTTGGTCTGTTTTCCTTAAACTATAAGCAATAGGTCAACTTTATTTGTTGTATTGAAGAATTGTTAGCTGTACATGCCTGCCTAGCATGGTTCATCTGACCTTGACCTCATTTTCATGGTTCATTGATCAATGTTTAGTTTACTTGGTTAATGTTAAGTTTATGTGACAGTTGTAATAAAGCTTTATATTTAGGACTATCAACATAATATCAATGATTAGTAAAGAAGGCGAGATATTTCAGCGTGTGCACTCTTGTTTGTTAAAAAATCGCAAATCTTGAGAAATTTTTTTTTGCAGAGATTGAAATGATAGTTCATATATATATAGGCACAATTTGCTATTCCAAATAGATTTCCAGTGTATACGATTTTTCTTTGTTTAATTTGTAATGATATGTTAAAAAGGATAATGTCTGTTTATTTGTCCATATTCATCTTCCATCTAAAACTCAAATACGATATAATCTCAAAAGGTGATGCGTCGATCATGTATATATGCAGGGTTGGGTTACGTTAAAACACAGAATTGAATGTTTTATAACAACAAGACTTTAGGGATTGCTGCAGTGATTTAATAAGATAGACATATTTTGGTTCATGTGGCACCTTCATAGGATTAAAACTACAGAAGAGTACAAAATTCTGAAGTGATAATTTGCATTTCACAATGTCATCATCAGGAGAAATTATAAATAGGGAGTGAAAGTAGATGTGAAAGTCAACTGGATCAAGAATGTTAAATAAAATATGTTTTTCAAATTTGGACGACACTTGACTTGCAATTATGTACCATTTCCTACACTGGAAGTAGTACAGACTTGCAATTCCGTACCATTTCAACAGTGGGAGAAGTACGCTTGTCTAAGCGAAGCCAATTGGAAGCATGTACCTCTTTGTGAAGCTAATTGGAAGCATGTACCCTCTGTCGTTGCGAAGCCGATTGGAACAGTACATATATATTTCTGTCTGCTGAAGCCAATTGGAAGCAGTACCTCTGGCTGAGCGAAGCCAATTAGAAGCCTGTAACTCTGAGTGGAAGCCAATTGGAAGCATGTTCCTCTGCAAAATTTTATTAAACACTATTCAACAAATCTTATTTAACATTCTTTTTAAAGTTTACTTTTATACCTGCTTTCATTTTCTATTTTTAATTATTCCCCCGATTGACATTGTGAAGTGCAAATGATCACTTCACCATTTTGTACTCATCTGTAGTTCTTATCCTGATGAAGGTGCCCTAGAAATTGAAACATGCCAATCTCATTAAATTACTCCAGCAATCCCTGAAGTATTGTTATAAGGGCCTTTACAATTATCATAAATGAATCTCTCATAGACCCATTCAAATAAAAATAATTTTAGTTTATGCTAATTATGGTGATTATTTATTTTACTGTGAATTTCACATAATGTAACTTTAAATGTAAAATACAAGTGGCAGAGTGGTCTAAGTAGTCCAACTTCTGTATCACTAGCCAGTTGTGAGTTTGAATTCGCACGTAGCAGGTGCGTTTGACTCCAATTTAATGGACTAGGATTGTCACTTTTCCTTCCTATGTTTGATGGTTCTCTCTTCTCTACACCCACTTTATCCACCAATAAAACTGACTGCCTCAAAATATGCAATAGTTCTGAAAGTGGCATTAAACACCAATCAATCAATCAATTGGTTCTTTGGTTTATGAATTGATAGGTGCAGATTTTGCAATCATATCAGTTTGTTAATTAATATTTGTAATAATAAATAATCTTAATATCCTTGAAATAAAAGTACTTAATATGGCACCAAATAGATTTTAGTTAAAACATAAAGCACTTAATATGGCACCAAATAGATTTTAGTTAAAACATAAAGTACTTAATATGGCACCAAATGGATTTTACTAGAAACATAAAGTACTTAATATGGCACTAAATAGATTTTACTAGAAATATAAAGTACTAAATATGGCACCAAATAGATTTTACTAGAAACATAAATGTACTTATGGATGTCCACCTCTGAGGAGCCAAAAATTTCTAGAATTAAACTTTTTTTCTGAACCTGATTTTTTGGTTTATATGACTATAAGAAAGTAATTGATGAAGAAAAAAATCGTATGGTGCTGAACCTTTATTTTTGCTACGGCATTTTGAAAGTATCCCATTTTTAATGATTATCCCATTTTTTATCGATTTTTATCCATTATTGGGCTATTATCATGAAAACAATCACAGTTTCACACTTAAATTTTTGTTCATACTTTCACTAAAGTTAAAGTGGACCAATCTAAATAAATTTAACTTTAAAAATCTGTAGGTTGGTGTTAATATTAGAAAGTTTTATAATTTTTTTTTGCTTTTTCGTGTCAAATTGACCATGCTGTCAATTTTGTAAATTTGGGATTTTTCTATTTTCATGGAACAAAAAGCAGATTATTTCAAATTCTTTGTTATAAATGATTGAAAAAATACATATCTAAGAATTTTGAAAAGAAAATGTTATATGGGGTAAAATCATTTCTTTGTACCCCTTACCTATTTTCTCAACATTTTGGCTGATGACACTGACCAGATTGGTTATAAAATTTGAAAATTTTATCGGTCAAAAACTACTCATTGTAAGTACACAATTTTTTCACAGAGTTAAGTTTGAATATGATATGTTTTAATATTAATATTTTCCACTTGTATCACATGTTTTGGAAATAGTTCCTGATCGAGATTTCAACGAGACTGAAACATCACAAGAATGCATCTTTAATATGGCACCAAATAGATTTTACTAAAAATATTTTATATGAAATAATAAAAAAAATAATAATAATGAGGGTATCCATTTCCATTTAAACAGGAGTAAGTTATAAATCAATTTATAGACAAACCACTTAAGCTTTGAAAATGGATTTTTAAAAATATAAAAGAAAAGAATTGTGACAGTTTTCAATTTCATTCCAAATTTGAGATTTTATTATGATAAATTGCAAAATTGAGTTTTTTTCTCAACTACTCCCTAGTAAGCTTCAGAATAGAAAATTTAGAAAAAAGAAAATATGAAAAAAAACATTGCCCCATATATTTAATCCATTATCTAAAGATTAAAATTGTTTCTAGTTGATGCTTATATGTGTGGGAAAGTGAAGCGGGGGAGATTATTTTCGATTTTTTTCTGACAAATCTTTGATAGTTTCCCCCTACTTAGGTCGAAAATAGAAAGTTTTGTGAAAGTTGACAAATCTTCAAGATTTCAACCACACTTAGGCCAAGGAAACATAGAGCTTAGGGTTCGAATAACTAAATATTCAAGTCTGACAGTTCATTTGTTATAACAAACATAATGTGAACAAATCTGTTTCAATGATGCATATGCTCTGTATCTGTCCAAAAAACTTATTGATATTTGCCTTTTCCATAGAATTTAGTTGAAAATTAACCTGTATGCAGATTACAACATCATAAAAAGAACCCCCAGATGTAAAATTTGTGAACAAAAATACCTATTTTCCTTTTTCTTTAACACAAATCAATTTTATGGCACCTATACCTATTTCCTATATTGTCATTGTTAAAGCTTATGATACATGGTGATAAGGTGAAAAATCCAAATTTAAAAGTAAGGATAAAAAAGGGGCATAATCCATTACAATAAAACCATGTTTAAAAAAATCGCAAATCTTGAGACATTAACATTTGTTTTGCAGAGATTGCAATAAAAATCCATGTATATAGCCACAATACGCTATTCCAAATAGATTTCCAGTGTCAAATTTGAAGTAAAAACTTAGTGCTTGTTCGAAAAAATCAGTTTTATGGTAATAAAAACATTTTTGGCAGTAAATTTTTATACACTTATTTTTAGCTATATAGGCCACTGTTTCAACTTGTATAGGGTTTATTTGTTATCAATGTTGTAATAAGAAACCGAAAATTTCCATGGTCTTTGTCTAGGAATTATGCAAGTTTTTGATTACAGGCGGTCAAGGTCAGCATGGTCATGGCATGATCAGGGTCAATACTAATTATCATTGGCCACAAATATTTTAATTGACCAATGAGGATAAAGTGCATGCTAAATTTTAACAAGCGTCTGGTTGCGCCCGCATTATCGCAATTACACTGAATGCTACTAGACGCTATTTTTGTTTTGCAAGAAAAGTAAAGATTTTCAATTTTCAAGTTTGTTCCTGAAAGAGGCTTTGGACAGAAGATAACTGACGATTTAGTTCAGAAAAGACGTAGTTACGATTGCACAGAACTTGTTCAGAAGGTAAAAGCCATCTTAAATATTATTCAATTCAAAATATTCGTTTTATATTTAAAATATTCGTATTATATTTATATTGTAAATTCTTAAATTTGTAAATTATGGTTCATCGAGTTTTGATATTTGGTCATTCATTTGTACATAGATTAGAATCATTTTTGTACGAGAATCGTGCAGAAGGGCGATACAATTTAGGATTCGATGGTACAGAAATTCAGGTTGAATTTGCTGGATTCGATGGAAGTACATTGCGTCCGGGTCGTAAAAGCATTCAGAAAGCAGAATTTATGCACGTTTTTTACACTTTTAAACCAGATTCTGTATTTATTCAAATTGGCGGTAATGACTTGACAAGCGAGAGGAAACCTGAGAAATTGGCTCGAGATATCGCGTCATTCTGTGATTACATAATTACAGCGTATGGTGTTAGTCACGTGATCGTTGGGCAATTACTGCCGAATTATTCCGAAAGGTCGGGTCCCGATTATAACAACAAAGTAAACAAAGTGAATCAGGTACTGTCTTCAACTTTGAAATCACGTACAAATATTACTTTTTGGAAACACCGGGGCCTGTGGAAAAAACACGAAAGCTTTGTTGTCAGATAAAGTTCATTTAAATGATGAAGGTATGCACATCTACGCTAAAAGTATTCGTGCAGCTGTTGGTAGTTCAAATCGTATGTGAAATAATTAAAAATTAATAAAATGAAATTGAGATATCTAACGATACGTTTACATAGTTTGCTTATAATAAATAAAAAGCTTTAGTTATAGTATGCTATTATTTGTACATGTACTTCATTGTTTTATTATTCATGAAAACTGATGCATCAGTTATTTAATACTTTAATTAGTATATACAAGTTTTTGCAGACAATCCACTGCTCTTGTTTAATTTACCCAATTTATTGTGGCACACAAATGTATCATTATACACATGGTTTTATTGCCATCTTTATGGCTATGGTTATCATATATGTCAGTGCAATTTTGTAAAATGGTATCAATTTGCACTGGTTATATGGTTATATTTTGTATCACTATATATACATATGGTTAACCATCATTATGGGTATGGTTCTGATATTCATAGTGCACTTTTGTATTTATGTATCAGATTACACTTGTTTTATTTACATACTGTTTTACATGTACCATACACTTTCATGGTTATTATCATGTATGGTTACAATGTAGTTGTCATATAATATTGCATTATTGTGTGCCATATTGTTCGTTGTGTGAACTTGTTGTATGAACAATAAACAATGGATAGTATTAAATAAGTGATATACATGTATGCATATTTTTGATGTTATATTGTTAGTAAACACGCATTATCAGGTATTCAAGAATTATTTTTGTTTCCTTTAAAGATGCCTAAACAAAGAGCTAGATCGAAAAGAAGAGCTGCTCCTTCCGACCTCACAGAAAAGGACCTTGTCATAGATCCCGTGGTACTGACCGAAACTACTAATCCATCAAGAGGGCGAAAACGAGTCCGAAGCAATGGTCCAACTACTTCAACAGCTCCTGTGATGAACAGTGCAAGTACAACAGCACAGCCAACAAGAGATGAAATAGCTGCAGCAATGATCACTCAGTTGAGGGGAGCTGGTTTACACTTAACAGACAGCAGTGGAGTCCGAATATCAGATGACAGATTGTCAAGTGTGTGTGGTATACGCTCTAGTGCAACACAGGAAGCGGTCTCCGGCACTGATTACCCAACAGAGAGTCAACATACATTGCCGTCTTCATCCTCAAACACCGTCCACTGCTCATTGGTACCACCTGTGACGTCAGACCTATCAGTTGCAGGATACTTCACAGCCAGTAGTGCAACAACACAAGAAGACCAATCATTAGGTATTAACAATTCTGTTATAGGGCAGACAGCAAGTTACCTACTGAAAAATACTTTACCCTTGGGTTTTAATGTCAGCGAAAAAAATCAGAAAAGACATTATGTCTTAGAGTTATGTGGATTTTGTCACCCTTTCTCCAAATTTTAATAAAGATGAAGATGATGATGTACTTTTTAGATCGAAAGCAGTAAAAATTTCTACCTAAGCAAAGCCAAAACAGTTCTTTTCAATCCATCAGTGGACTGCAGCCTTTGATATTTATATGTCTATTTATTATGTTAAACATCCAGAACATATTTTAAGTCTTATCAAATATGCATATAATGTTAGAGCAATGTCAAAGCAATTTGGGTTTAACATGGCAAAAGCATACGATGAAACATTTAGAAAGGTACGCAGAGTGATGAAATTTGATTGGGCAGTTGTAAATGATGATCTTTGGCGCACTGCCTTTTATGATCATTTCAATCGTGCAAATACTACTAATTATGCATCAAATAATAAATCTGTTAAACAAAATGGAGGTCCTCCCTTTCAACGGCGGGTTCAGCAACAAAGCTGTCAATTCCCACCTGGTTACTGCTGGACCTTCTGTCGAACAGGTGGCTGCTCCAGCGAAAACTGCAAACATAAGCACCAATGTGTGCAATGTGATAAACAAAACATGCCACAGTCTCATGTAAAGAGTGGCTTACAACCCACAAGTCTACCAGCACCAATAAAAGTAAATAAATTAAACATTTTCCTCAAATGTTATGACAAAGCAATGAAATTCAAACTAATTCAGGGTTTTACATTTGGCTTTAAAATAAATTCTTTGCTTGATAAAAAAGTTGACAAATTTCCTTCCAACCATAAAAGCGCAAGGGAAAATCCTGAAGTGGTCACTCTCAAGTTAAATAAGGAAATAATGAAAGGCAGAATAAGAGGACCTTTTAATGAACCACCCTTTGAAAAATTTATCTGTTTTCCCCTGGGTCTGGTACTAAAAAAAGAAAGTAGGTATTTCCGCTTAATTCATGACCTATCTTTTCCAAAAGGGGACTCTGTCAATTTTTGGACACCACCTGAATACACTTCAGTTTCATATCAAAATATTGAACTGTCATAGAACTTGTCCAAGAATATGGTTTCAACTGTGTAATGAGTAAGGCCGATGTTGAAGATGCGTTCCGTTTAATTCCGGTGCATTTTTCAGAATACCATTTATTAGGCTTTAAATGGGAGGGTAAATTTTATCATGATGCAGCCCTCCCCATGGGGGCCTCTTCTTCGTGCCAACTGTTTGAAAATTTTTCCTCTGCTCTTCAGTGGATTTTGAATAGCAAATTTCAAATAAGAGGTGTTTTACATTTGCTAGATGATTTCTTTTTTGTAGGGGAAGCAAATACTAACAAGTGTTCTGTACATATTTTTAACTTTATCAAAAACTTTGGGTGTTCCTATAAAAGATGAGAAAACTCAATTACCTACAACATGCATAACAATATATGGCATTGAGATTGATTCTAGGGCTATGGTAGCTCGATTACCAAAGGATAAAAAAGCAAAATATTTGGGTCTCCTTAACATATTTAAGGTAAAAAAGAAAGTTATTCTTCGAGAATTGCAGTCTCTTTTAGGTTTATTGAATTTTGCCTGTAGTGTTGTATTTCCAGGACGAGCATTTCTGAGAAGGTTATTTGATCTGACGATTGGCTATTCATGTCCCCATTATAGAATTACACTAAATTCAGACGCGAGAGCTGATTTGAGGGCATGGTTTGATTTTATATCTAATTACAATGGGAAGTCTTGTTTTTTGTTTCAAAAATGGGTGTCTTCCGAATCATTGAACTTGTATTCAGATGCAGCTGGAGTTCATGGGGGATATGCTGCTGTTTTTGGCAGTAATTGGTTTGCGGGAGAATTGCCTCTCAATATGCTTCAATTACACATCACAATAAAGGAGTTGTTTCCTATTGTTATTTCTGTGGAAATATGGGAGCTTTCATTATCAAATCATAAAGTATTGTTTTTGCTGTTGCTGATATTATCAATAAAACTTCATCACGAGATAAAAAATTAATGAAATTGGTCCGCAGACTAGTTTTGGCATCGCTAAAGTTTAATATTCATTTTAAAGAAAAGCATATTGCGGGTAAAACAAATGTAGTCTGCGACTTGTTGCCTCGTTTTTCTTTTCAGAAAGCCCAACAAATAGCTCCTTGGTTAAGTCCAACTCCAGTTTCAGTGCCACAGCATCTTTTGAATCTATGACGAGAAAATTGTTGCAAGCTTCACTATCATCTGCAACAAGAGCATCTTATAATAGGATGTTAAAAGCATACGAACAGTTCTGTAAGGAACATTTTCCTTTATCACAGGCTTATTCATCTACGCAGATGATGGTATCTCATTCTATTAGTTTTCTGTTCTTGCAAAATTATAAACCGTCTACAATAGCATCTTATGTTTCTGCTATAAGTTATGTTCACAAGTTAAAATGTTTGCCTGATCCTACAAATTCTTTTTTAATAAAAAAGATTATCAAGGGTGCGCAAAATTGGAGGATTTCCTGTGACAATAGATTGCCCATTACAAAAGAGATATTATCAAAATTATTGTTAGCCGTTTCACATGTTATACAGGATCAGTTCAATCAGTTCTTATTAAAGGCTATGATGTCCTTGGCATTTCATTGTTTCCTCAGGATAGGAGAAACTGTTGTTAAAAACAAAAATGAAAATTACAAAGTTTTACAGTTTTCAGACATTACTATGGGATATAAAAATCAGGTCCCAACAAATATGACTGTCACAATAACACTCTATAAACATAGCGACTTGCGTCCCAAGACTATTTCAATTACTCGGAACTTTGGTAATATGTTTTGCCATGTAAAAACTATGATGGATTATTTAAAGGTGGCAAAACATAAGTCAGGTCCCCTTTTTCAATTTCTTTGTGGTACACCAGTATCATACACTTACTTTAATTCCTCTTTAAAGTCCCTATTAATTTTCATAGGTTTAATCCCATTTTTTATCTATAAATATGTATTTTGTCTTTATTTATATTGTTACACTCTGTGTACCTTACACATATAAGTTACTTTAATGTTGGTAATAGGATGAACTCAATATCAAGTTTAAAGATTAAACTTCAAACGGTGTGATGGGAATGTAAAGGTCAAAAGGGTTTGCTTTACGTTGGCATGTCTACTTGCCAAACAGTTAAGGTAGAGGTCAACAGGGCTTGCTCTGCCTAATTTGTTATTTTTACTAATGTTTTGTGTTTGAATGAAGTTATTTTTCTGAATTTTTCCTTTTGTCATAAAAAAATAGTCATCAAGGATGTCTCGGGTGGCGGTCTCCCCAACTCAGGGACTTGGGGATCATGGCGGTATTTATTCCCCACCTTTGCAATTGTTGTCATTTATTCAGTTTTGTTTTATGACATAATTGTCCATCACTGTCAGTTGTATAATGCTTTATGATATTCTGAATAAATGACCTTTTTCACAAATCTTGAGTTAGATATTCTGCAAATGAACTCGCATCCTTGGTATCCATTGTCATGTCTTTATTTAGACAAGAAGAAAAATTTAGCTGACAAAAAATCAGTTTTATGGTGATAAAAACATTTTTGGCAGTAAATTTTTATACACTAATTTTTAGCTATATAGGCTACTGTTTCAACTTGTATAGGGTTTATTTGTTATCAATGTTGTAATAAGAAACCGAAAATTTCCATGGTCTTTGTCTAGGAATTATGCAAGTTTTTGATTACAGGCAGTCAAGGTCAGCATGGTCATGGCATGATCAGGGTCAATACTAATTATCATTGGCCACAAATATTTTAATTGACCAATGAGGATAAAGTGCATGCTAACTTTTAACAAGCGTCTGGTTGCGCCCGCATTTTCGCAATTACACTGAATGATACTAGACGCTATTTTTGTTTTGCAAGAAAAGTAAAGATTTTCAATTTCCCACCCACCTACACCCTCTTTACTAAGTTTATTTTTATTATTTTAATATATCAAATGTTGATTGTATAAATTTGTTTGTTTATGTTTTGTAATTTGTTTACTGATGGGTGGCGGTATTTATTCCCCACCTTTGCAATTGTTGTCATTTATTCAGTTTTGTTTTATGACATAATTGTCCATCACTGTCAGTTGTATAATGCTTTATGATATTCTGAATAAATGACCTTTTTCACAAATCTTGAGTTAGATATTCTGCAAATGAACTCGCATCCTTGGTATCCGTTGTCATGTCTTTATTTAGACAAGAAGAAAAATTTAGCTGACAAAAATGTCTTTTTGCGCTAGGATTGTTATGAAAATGTATACATAGGTATGAGATGCTATTCCAAATCGATTCGCTATGTCAAAAATGTTATGAAACTTTGTATTTACTAAGCTCATATCCCAAATTTTTTCTTAGTGTCAAAATTTATGAAACTTGAAACCCTATTAAATGTATTGCTTTCTTTGTATCAAAATTAATATTTATGTATATGCCTCACACAGAAATGTGCAAGCCAAGCACTAGTTTTCTAGTTTTTTAAAAACAACCAGACTGTGTGCTGGTATCCAGCAAATAAGAATTGGAATGAATTAACAAAACTGTCATCTATTTTCCTAATGATACCTTACCCATTATGCTGATCTTTGTCTTCCTTTTGATTGAAAGAAGATTAATTTCTTTTATATTTATAAATACATTGCGGAGGCAGATTGTGTCATTTAGTTATTTTGTATTATGATGCATTATAATTAAATTTTCCCTTGTTTTAAGGAATAGCGAGAAACCAAATCATTTTAAAGCCTTAATTCACTGTCTATCCAACTGTCAAGAAGTGTCAAGTTTCTTTTTACATATTTAAAATATGTAATTCTTTTTGCTTTGCTTTAACTTATATTTTTCATATATGTATTATGTTTTGAATAATTATAGACTTTTTTAATACTGTCCAAAGTATTCCGAGCATTGGGTTTTGGACACAGGTTTCCAACTTTTTTCCACTACATATTCAGTGTGTAATGTAGTTTGACCGAGTTCACTCGTTTTAGTTGGTTTTTCCTGGCCGGCGGGATCGTTGATGATAAGGGATTTTGCCATTTTCCCTCCTCTTAAATACAGTATACAAGCATTTTATCAATTATAATTGTTAAGATTTTATTTATGCTTATGCTTATGAGTTGTATTAATGTAATATTGTTTTAATAATTATTAAAATCTGGTGCCTTACTAGTTGTCTGGGTTATTTGCAATATGAATATATTGTTTGTTTTGTTTAAACCTATATATTTAAGGGAAAGGAGTTAAGGTAATATGAATCGGCTCGAAATGTTCAGAATGTTGAGATCTACCAATTGTCCGTTTACATCTAAACTGTCAAGACTACTTGAACTTCTCATTTGAAGTATTTTCCTAAAATGACAAATTTTATCTTTTTTTTATAAAAATAAGGAGATATGGTATGATTGCCAATGAGACAACTATCCACACAAGTTCAAATGAAGTGGATGTAAGCAATTATAGGCAACAGTACGGCCTTCAACAATGAGAAAACCCCATACCGTATAGTCAGCTATAAAAGGCCCTGACATGAACAATATGAAACAATTCAATAGAAAAAACTAACAGCCTAATTTATAACAAAACCATTTATGAAAAACAAATATGACAGACACGAACCAACTACAACCACTAACTACAGGCTCCTGACTTGGGGCAGGCCCATGAAGAATGTGGCAGGGTTAAACATGTTTGTGAGCGCTCAACCCTCCCCTAACTTGGGACAGTGGTGTAACAGCACAACATTAGAATAAACTGATACAAAGCAAAAAACATTAAACAAAACACAGACCAGACGTGACAGGGTATTTATCCACACTTCGTCCCTAACAACAAAAAAATCACCAAGTACAGATCTGAGAGTACTCGCAGTTACTGACAGCTAGTTCAAAGCCAATAACATTTAATTAAAAAAAATCATGTTTCTAAGGCTAAGATATCAATCAGTACACACCCAACATCCAATTAATTTAGTGTAAAGACGGCATTAACAATTAGAGAAAATCATGACCTTGTGCAATGCCAAAATATACAGGTATCGACAGATTTTAGTACCGTAAAAGTACATATGTCTGATAATTTGGCCATTATCTTGAAAGACAATAAAAGATAGATTACTTTTGAAAGCAAAAATGAGCAGCATGATCTACAAATATGTCAACATGGCCAAATTGTCTGACTTCTTCTTATTTGAGTTATTACGGCCCTTTCAGTCTGATTTTTACACTCTCTTTTTTTACTCTTTTCCTTAACCAGAGACACATATACTTTAGTATATATGTCTCTGTCTTAACATCTTAAAACCTATAAAAGAAACTTTAAAAAGCAAAAATGACCAGATAAACAAGATCTACAAATACATTTTACGGCCAAAATGGTCAGTCAAATTCTTACAGGAGTTATTGCTTTTTTATGATGATTTTTATCCATTTTGAGTGTTTCTGCCTATTATCTTAAGAGTGCACACGCTGAAATGTCTCGCCTGGTTTATTAGCCATTGATTTTATGTTGATAGTCCTAATTATAAAGTTTTACTACAAGTATCACATACACTTAACATGATCCTAGAAAATGATGTCATGGTCAGATAGACCAAGCAAGAAATACATGTACACCTTACAATCATTCCATACCGTGATCGAATATAGTTGACTTATTGCTTATAGTATACAAGAAACAGACCAAACCCTGAAAACTTTATATTGGCCAATGAACCATGAAAATGAGGTCAAGGTCAGATGAACCCTTCTTCACATATAGATGACATATTGTATATAGTATCTAAGAAACAAACTTAACCAGGGAAGCTTGACATTGACCAATGAACCATGAAAATGAAGTCAAGGTCGGATGATACCTGCCAGACAGACATATACACCTTAAAATCATTCCATACACCAACTATAGTTTACCTATTGATTATAGTTTTAAAAAACAGACCAAAACACAAAAACTTGAGCAATGAACCGTGAAAACGAGGTCAAGGTCAAGTAAAACCTGCCAGACTGACATGTACATCGTAAATTATTTCCATCGTTATCCCTATGTCTAGCTTTCTGCGACAGAAGTTGCAGGCTCGACAAAACCTATAATGGATAAACACTTTACAGTGGGATATCCAGTGAACGAAAACAAAAGAAAATTCACTCTTCTAATGATAGAGTCGAGAAAGTCAATGTTAAAACAATACCGATGACGATACTGATCAAAAGTTATTTCAAAATAATAATTGTACATTTTAAAGAAATTATTTGTTGAACTGTGTTATTAGAAATATACATGCAAATACACGATGTTTTATGTTTAGTATTTAACGAGATAATTGTATGAGAAGCTTGTGAAACTGAAATTTAAAAAATGCCAATCTTTGCTGCATATTGGTAAAAAAAAAAATTTCCCAAAGTATGCTCATTTTTTCACATCTAAGTTATCGAGCACACCTGTCTGCTCTTGTCACATGTACATTCAATAGAGAAATATTGTCTTTTCGTGAATATAAAAATTTAAAAGTATGTCTGTGCAGGTTAAAAAAAATAAAGATAACTATTTTTATAAAGCAGGTATCTTTCTAATATTTTGTATACAATTTTAAGAAAAGGTCGTCTTGAGTTTTGTACAAGTATTTGCGGTCTTCTCGATCTATTCACATTCAATGTTTACATCGAAATAAGGTCTGTTTGAATTTTTTTAGTAACTTAATTTCAAAAGTGCCAATCTTTCCTGCATATCAATCGATTCTTTTGGAATTTTTTCCCTGACGTTCTCTGATCTAGCTGTATAGCTATACGAATAATTAGCATGTTCCAGAGGGGTATACAGACAGTAAAAAAATAAATTGAAGTTGGTACTCCAGGAATTTATTCGCATAGCAACATTTTAAACCAATTTTACATCAAGCTTCTATAGCCTGTTGTACTCGTCGTTTGCTACTTAAGGAGGAAAATGATAACATTGAGTGGAAGTTTTGTTTTTATTTCAACTTATTTCTATTTTTACTATTTACCAGAACGTTTTTCCGTGAATCCATAATTGATAGCGTCCTTGCTAAAATGGGGCAAACCTGGGACTATCATAATATATATTATGTCCTTGCTTACACCTAGTTTGTATCTGGATGTTAGGGGTGTTTCACATGATTTTATTTTAGTCACTCGGTTTAGTTCAATTTATGAGGGTGTGGATGGGGGTTTACAGAATACGTATACGGCAAGTATTATGGTATAGCGTTGTCCGTCGTGAACATGTCGGACAATAACTCAAAAAGGCTTCAACAAGTTTTTATGAAACTTTGGAGAATTGTTTATAGATATAAGAAGATGTGGTATGAGTGCCAACGAGACAACTCTCCATCCAAGTCAAAATTTATAAAAGTAAACCATTATAGGTCACAGTACGGTCTTCAACACGGAGCCTTGGCTCACATCGAACAGTAAGCTATAAAGGGCTCCAAAAATTACTAGTGTAAAACCATTCAAACGGGAAAACCAACGGTCTAATCTATATAAAAAACGAGAAACGAGAAACACTTATGAACCACATCAACAAACGACAACTACTGAACATCAGATTCCTGGCTAAGGACAGGTGCAAACAAATGCAGCGGGTTTAAACGTTTTAATGGTACCAAACCTTCACCCTTTTTCCGAAACAATAGTGTAACATCACAACATAGAAAGACACATATATCTATTAAGGAAGCTCTCTTTCGATAATTATAAATTTTAGATTTTACGTTTCCGGTTTATGGGATTTTATTCATAAAAAAGGGGGGATTTTCCAGTTTTCGGATAATTACTCAATAATGCTTTAAGCAGATCTCAAACAAACTTTGGTAACTAGTTTATATCTATTAGAATAAGCTCCGATTAGTTGATTTTTTTTATGAATTTCTGATATCCCAACTCTTTCGCTATGCCCGTGTCTGTATTGAAGATTTTAATCACAAATATTTAGAGATAGTAATTATATTTCAATTTTCAGACACGTAACACATATACTTTTGATTATTTTTTGGCGGAACCAAATAAAATTTCTTACCGTCAAATTGGAACTAACACGATTAAGGCTAGATTTATCATTCATAATTATATATATTCGCCCCGACTTAGAGAATCAAGTTGCTGAGTAGAACGTTAACCAGCTCAAGCAACCGAAAGCCATAATATGCAGGACAAATTATATCATCAAGCATCAAGAATATTATGGAAAAAGTTGGAAGTTCCTGAGTCGGAATACATTTTGCTACTTAGCATTTCGTTTACGCTAGGGTGCTTATGTGAAACAGTCCACTAAAGTTTGATATTCTATAAAGGTTTGAAAATTTTCAAGTCCAGAGAAAGATCCAATTTTAAAGGTTTCAATTATGTTAAGTGCATACTTTATTTCATCTTCAGAATATAAAAAAAAGAGTTATGTCATCTACTAGTTTTGAGAATTTTAGGCTATGAGGGTTTTTTTTCTCGATTTTGATTTGTATTCCTTTTATATCATTAGAGTCTCTTATTCTGCAAGCAAGTAATTCAACTGATAAAACAAACATTAAGCGCTTAAAGGACATCCTTGCCGAATTCCGCGTTCAATATCAAAGGTTTCTGAAATCTACCCATTATTTAAGATAAAAATTCTTTTATGCTATGATATAGGGTTTTGACCCACTTCTAAAACGATTCATTATCTCCATACTTCCTTAATGATTCCAACATAAAATCCCATTCCAGTGAATCAAATGCTTTAGAAAAGTCAATAGATAATATATAGCTCCTTCAATATTAAAATTTTCAGAATAATCTATAATGTCTTGTATTTGACATACGTTAAATCCTTTATACGAGTGGAATATAATATTTGAAGTTGAAAAAAAATGGCCCTTTTTTCGGAAAATTTAGTTTAGAGCTTTTTCCCGCGTAAAACTGAAAAATCTAAATGAAAAGGCAATTATTGCTGTTTATGTCAGATCTATTTAAAGTAAGTTCCCTTGAGTAAATTTCAACAGTATATAGAGAAAATTCTTGATTATTTATCGAAGAAATATCAAGATAACGGTAGGCATTGTTGAATTTATCAATTAAATGAAATTTAGACAATTATTTACTCATAACAATAGAGTAACATGTCTGCTATGTATGGGAAAAATTGGTGCCCATGGTTATACCTACAACCGGTCAATAAAATCTTTATTGCCGAAACATACATCGTGTTTATTTCTCTAAGACTTTCAAAACATTCAGCATCCTTAGTTCTTTAAAAACCAATATTTGTCAACTTAGTTCATTTTGAAAACATATTATGTACCTGTCAGGCAATTCAGAATTCTTCACTTACAATATACTTTCTGTATTGTTAGGCTTTGAAATAAATTGTTTTTCATTTTAGAAAAAATAAAAAAAGTATTGGTTGCTTATGAGTTATTAAATTGTATTTACAAAGCAAAGTTTTCGACAAAGTGAAAAAAGTGTACCATTTCATTGAGCCAATCAATTAAGTAAATATGTTATTACCTCGTGTCTAGAATAAAGGACATAATCGCGCATGAATTTCGGACAAGCTAGTATCTATACAGGTAGCTATTTAAAGATATGTCCACTTTTAAAATGTTTCTATTGTATTTTAATACCAGAACATGCGTTAGTCTTCAACGATGTCAAGACATGTTTTAAAGTGTTTAAGATTGAAAGGTTCACAGATTCGTCAAAGCATTCCTAGCTTTAATTAAATTGAATTGATACTTTTTTCAGCAATACTAAAGAAGTATTATTTTTTAAAAGCGGAGGAGATTTTTTGGAACTTATTAATTTTGAACTCAATGTCGAAACAGCACATTTTATTTTTGTAAAATAATGAGAAGTAGAAGCAATAGAATCACAAGTCCTTGAAAATCGCCAAAATAAAGCAGCAATACAAATTTTGTCTAATGACGTTTGACCTTTTGAATTCGAAGGTCAAAAAGTATTATACATTTACCAAACAACTTGCTTCAAATGTTTATACGACACAAGTCTGTCAACCATCGGTATCTCTTTTAAATTTAGTCTGACATGTTTGTATTAGGACTTTAAACTTCCTGAATTTAGTGCAAAACTGTAAAAACTGTCCAAAAAGTCTCATTTTGATGTCTTGTAATAAATACTTAGATATCAACAACGGCATTACCCAAAAAGATGTGTGTTACAATATGAATTTTACAAAAGTGTGTGAAAGATCTTTTTTGGGTAAATCCTTTGCTCATATCTATTATGTCCAAAAAGTATGTATAAAAATCACTTGAGGGATGTTTTTTTCTGATGTTTCAGTCTCGTTGAAATCTCGTTCTGGAATTATTTCCAAAAAATGTGATACAAGTGGAAAATATCAATGAATTCAAAAAATATTACAACCAAGCTAAACTCTGTGAAAAAATTGTGTACTTACAATAAGTAGTTTTTGAGTAATAAAATTTTCAAATTTTAAAACCAATCCGGTCAGTGTCATCAGCCAAAATGTTGAGAAAATGGGTAATGGTACCAAGAAATGATTTTACCATTAATATGTGCATCCCATATCATTTTTTTTTTCTTTTCAAAATTCTTAGATATGTATTTTTTTTAATCATATATAACAAAGAAGTTGAAATAGTGTGCTTTTTGTTCTAAAAAAAATGAGAAAAATCCCAAATTTTCAAAATTAACAGCATGGTCAATTTGACACGAAAAAGCAACAAAATCTTATAAAACGTTCTAACATTAACACCAACCTATAGTTTTTTTATGTTAAATTTATTCAGATTGGTCCACTTCATCTTTAGTGAAAGTATGAAAAAAAGTTTAATTGTAGAACTGTGATTTTTTTCATGATAATAGCCCAAACATTGGTAAAAATTGATGAAAAATGGGAAAATCATTAAAAATGGGATACTTTCAAATGGCCATAACAAAAAAGGAGTGCGCAACAATATGATTTTTTCTTCATCAATTACTTTCTTACAGTCATATAAATCAAAATATCAGGTTAAGAAAAAAAGTTTAATTCTAGAAATTTTTGGCTCCTAGGAGGTGCACATCCTTAATGTTACATATCAATATCACACCTCCTCCTGTCCAATCTTTTTTATGCACCTCTCCTAAGTCAGGAGCCTGTTGTTCAGTGGTTGTCGTTTGTTGGTGTGGTTCATCGGTGTTTCTCGTTTCTCGTTTTTTATAAAGATTATACCGTTGGTTTTCCTGTTTGAATTGTTTTACACTAGTCATTTTGGGGCCCTTTATGACTTGCTGTTCGGTGTGAGCCAATGCTCCGTGTTGAAGGCCGTACTTTGAACTATAATTGTTAACTTTTTATATATATATTGGGACTTGGATGGAGAGTTGCCTCAATGGCACTCATACCACATCTTTTTATTTTTTTTTTTGGGGTCATTTCTATTTCATAAAATAATAGATTTTGAGAGGTTGAGGACAATTTTTCACCATTATAGAGTAACAAGGTTTTGACATTATCAATTTCATTTTTTTAAATATCTGAACTTTACCTGAGGCTTAGAGTAAAACAAAAAACGTTCTATCTTGCCATTGTTGCTGACCTAGAAGATGTATTTATTTGTGTGCTGGCGCCCTTCCATATTAGCAGGCGAATTTATCGCACACATGTTGTGTATTCGAATTTTAACTCGACTTTTCAGCAATAGCATATTCATTTCTCACCAACAAATGTATGTTTCGGCAATAAAGATTTTTATCGACCGGTTATAGGTATTGCCATGAGTATAACCATGGGCACCAATAGCACGTGTTACTGTACTGTTATGGGTAAATAATTGTCTAAATTTCATTTAATTGATAAATTCAGCAATGCCTACCGTTATCTTGATGATATTTTTTCGTTAAATAATCAAGAAAACTCCTAATATACTGTTGAAATTTCAAAGGGAACTTACTTTAAATAGATCTGACATAAACAGCAACAATTGCCTTTTCATAGATTTAGATTTTTTTCAGCTTTACGCGGGAAAAAGCTCTAAATTAAAATTTCCGAAAAAGGCCCATTTTTTCAACTTCAAATATTATATTGCACTCGTATATAGTATTTAACGTTCGTCGAATAAAAAACATTATAGGATATTTTGAAAATTTTGATATTGGAGGAGCTATATATTATTTATTGACTTTTCTAAAGCTTTTGATTCACTGGAATAGGATTTTATGTTGTAATCATTACAGAAATTTGGATTTAATGAATCATTTCAGAGGTGGGTCAAAACCCTAAATCATGACATAAAAGAACTTATCTTAAATAATTGGTAGTTTTCAGAAACCTTTGACATTTGTTTATTATATCAGTTGAATTACTTGCTTGCAGAATAAGAGACTCTAATGATATGAAAGGAAAACAAATAAAAATCGATAAAAAAACCCTCATAGCCTAAAAATCTCACAACTAGCAGATGACAAAATTCTGTTTTTTTTTAATTCTAAAAATGAAATAAAGTATGCACTTAACATAATTGAAACCTTTGGATCTTTCTCTGGACTTGAAAATTTTCAAACCTTTATAGAATATCAAACTTTAGAGGACTGTTTCACATAAGCACCCTAGCGTAAACGAAATGCTAAGTAGCAAAATGTATCCCGACTCAGGAACTTCCAACTTTTTCCAAAATATTCTTCATGATATTATTTGTCCTGCGTATTATGGCTTTCGGTTGCTTGAGTTGGTTTACGTTCTACTCAGCAACTTGATTCTCTAAGTTGGGGCGTATATATATATATATGATTATGAATAATAAATCTAGCCTTAATCGTGTTAATTCCAATATGACGGTAAAAAAGTGTTTTATTTGGTTCCGCAAAAAAATAATTAAAGGAATATGTGTTGCATGTCTGAAAATAAAATATAGTTACTATCTTTAAATATTTCTGACTCACAACGTCAATACAGACATTGGCATATCGAATGAGTTGGGGTTTATAAACACCGTAAAACGGTGCTAAAGGAACATATCCGTCCAAAACTGGAAAATTAACAATAGGGAACAAAAAATCATCGAAAAATATCATCAAGTTAACAGTAACTGTCTCCTCTGAGTTTTGGTCATAAATAGTGATCCATAACAGTTCGGGTACAAGTCTACTATTAAAAGGGCGAAACTGGTGCCCATAGGAATACCTACAACCTGTCGATAAACTTTATTGCCAAAACGTATATAAATGTTGTCATAGAGAAAATTTACAGCCTTTAATCATCTCATTAAGTTATTATTAAAACAATGCTGGTTGAGTGATGTCATTCATTCAAGCAGTCAAATTAAAAATAACATCAAACTAGATGACAGTTACATACTCGCTTGATCCAATGACACATACATGTATCTGAAAACTTTAATATTGTTCGATATCATGAATACACCCAATAAAATTCCGCAGGCTAATCAGTGTCAGTTTTCACCCAACATACTTCGATTAATCTCTGGATTCTGTATATGCCTAAATCTAACATATCAAAAACAAAGAACAGCCATTGTCATTTATATCAAAAACAGACAACGATGCCATCAAATTGGGACGAACGATCACAGTCCTCCCGTCATGCTTAAGATAGCCTTCAGCACGAGTTTGATTCAAATTCCTAGCTAGATGTCTGTAACGCTACATCTATTGAAGCTTACAGATACGAGTGTTATATAAAATTTTCACAGTAATTCATTTGAAGAATTTCTATTACAACAGTTACAGAGACATCGAAAACTGTGATACTTTTGTCTTAACAGTTCTATCAAGAACAGACATTGATGACGTATTATTCATAGCGAAAGGAAACTACCGGGTTAAGTTGTGATCACAAATCAATCCATATTCTGCCTGCTCTTATGTTGATAAACAACATGTTCTACGATGATGTTTACCTCAATCGACTAAAAAGGAGTCCCGGCACTAGTGATGTATCTATGCATAAATGCGATTAATGTGTTGGCCTTTCTTGCAAAACTCGTGTTTTCAAAAAAGAATTGTGACAAAACCTTAAACACCAATCCCATTCATTAAATTATCAATGTGGAACACTGACAGATTAAGAATCGATAAAAGAGATGATTCATTTTGTCTAACTTAATATCAAAATGGAACGATATCATTAGTGTTGTAGTAACGTGGTCAAATGTCGACCAAATTGTGATCTGATTTGTTGTAATAAAAAATACTAAAAGGCGGACGAAATTATGGTAGAGTATCTATTTATAAAAAAAACAATGTGAGAAACATTACAATGTACACTAACTCGATAATTTTCTTTTCTGTCTTGAAAAATAGACATTTATCTTGCTAAATATTACATATGTATCGCTTAACAACCTCAAAGAGGAAAATGTAATAGAGGTTTAAGACAAGACGTTCACTCACATCATTGCTTAGTAAAATTAAAAAGTACAGTAGGTAAATCTGGTTATTATATTTTTTAAAATCTGATTTTAAAGTTTCCATCAATACTTTGCTCGGAAGCATCAAATCTGACAAATCTAAATATACTAATCTACACGATAATCAATAAATTGAGGAAAGTATAGTCCCACGAAACATTTCTTATCATATACAGCCAAATGCTAGAGGGAAACTTATAATGAGGTAGAAGTCTTCAATGACAATAAGGAAAATCAATTAAAGGAAAATCAATTCAAAAATCAATATACTAGTGAATCAAAACTCTTTTACTCTTTTTTTACAACATTTGCGCTTGTGTATTACCCTGTTGACGGAGGCTATTATGTTTTAAAGAAAACGATTTCTCGCCATTTTGTTTATCTGATTACCAATAGTATTACAATGTAACACCTGCCCCATATCGGATTTAGGTACAGAAACGAGCTGTACAATAGTTAACGGTAGAACAACTAATTATCTATTATAAAGCAGATGTACATGTATTACATATACAGATTGCGTGTTGTTTAGTAGATCATACTTTAGATTATATTCATATGTTCAATAGGTTTATAGTTTAAGTGATTATAAAGTTACACCTTTTTCAAATTATTTGACGTCTTTAAGTAAAAATACTATTTGATATAGAATTTGAATTAGAAATGAATAACATACAAAAATAGCAAATATGGATGACAAACACAATTCTATAGATATATTTTTTTTAAAAAGTAAAGATCATACAGAATTTATATTCTTTCGCATTTCAACAACAGTTCTTAAATTAACTGCAAAATATTATACCTGTGCATACCAATGCATGCATAATTATACGAGAAAGCACTGATGATGAAGCAAAAGCTAGACGATTAAATTAAGAAAATATGAATAACAGTTCTGTAATTTTTTTTTTTCAATATCAATTTTAACACAGCGAAATCGAGATAGCGTCTGCACATAGGTTACGATACATTTAAATTTACATTGGAGTTTAACTGTAACAGCCATAAATATGTATGTCTGTGAGTCTGAGCTAAACATTGATATATCGAGAATTTTATAACACTGTTGTTTACAAAGCGAAAACAGCACGTCATATTAGAATTTACCTTATACAACGTTATGAAAAGAAGCTTCATAAGATTATTCCACAAGCAGAGCGATTGTCGAACTCCTTGAAACCTCTAGTTGTCTATATTTTACATGCATTTTATAAAATGACTGAATTTCCCGGCAATTTATAAAATGCCTTATCTTGACAGGCATTATATAAAAAACCTAAAAATTCCTAGTCATTTCTAAATTCAAAAAATTGCCTGTTCAGATTCAGAAATTTGTTAAAAAAAAAGATAATTATCATTTAGATGCATATGACCAAAAGAAAAATAACATCGGTAAAATTGAGTTTATTCTTCAAAAACCAGCTGAGAAAGTTTGTATGTTTTTGGGAAAATAAAGGCAACAGTAGTATACCGCTGTTCGAAATTCATAAATCGATTGAGAAAAAACAAATCCGGGTTACAAACTAAAACTGAGGGAAACACATCAAATATAAGAGGAGAACTACGACACAACAGAAACACAACATTAAAATGTAACACTACGTTAGGTATGTAGTCACTCTGTAGTTCAGAAAGTTATTATATGATCTTATTGTCTTGATGGCAGAAGGACAAATTTTTCTTACAATAGAACAAAGTTTACAAACTAATCTTTGGAAAATCTAGATTCAAAACAGAAGCGTGTAATATGAAGCAGAGAAAAAGAAGCCTGTTTTTTTATTGACTGATTGTTGTTTGTTTGCATTCAGTGGCAAATATTTCATGGATATTCAGGACGAGAACAAATAGATAATAATTCAAAGAAGTAAGTTCTAAAATGGATTGACCCGGATAAAAAAGAAGAATGATTACTGCCGCTTGAAATCAAGGTATGTTGGATAGGGACAGAAAAGCCTCGAATTTATACATCCTGCACAGCCAAAAGGATTTATATGTTTATGCACCTGTCCTAAGTCAGGAGCCCGTTGTTCAGTGGTTGTCGTTTGTTGGTGTGGTTCATAAGTGTTTCTCGTTTCTTGTTTTTTATATAGATTAGACCGTTGGTTTCCCTGTTTGAATTGTTTTACACTAGTCATTTTGGGGCCCTTTATAGCTTGCTGTTCGGTGTGAGACAAGGCTCCGTGTTGAAAGCCGTAAATTGACCTATAATTGTTTACTATTTACACATTGTGACTTGGATGGATAGTTGTCTCGTTGGCTCTCATACCACATCTTCTCATTTATAAATAGCATGGGTTTCGTCATTCAAGGCCGTGTTTGGTTGTGATGCAAGGATATGAGTTTCTTCATCTTCAATGCCTTAGGGAATTCTTGGGTCTTTACAATCTGATGAATTAATGCGACAGTAGTAAATCGATGTTAAAATCTTGAAGCATCGACCAAAAAGAGACAAATAAAGATGCATAGACAGGGTAAGCGTCTCCTACTATGGATGATGTACATCATCCGACATGTCTATATCTATTTCAACTGTTAAATGTTCTGATAAGCAAAACGATGTCAGTCAACCTAATCATGCTAATGTGACTTTGAATTTGTTGGGAACACACGAAAAAAAAAGAAGACATTCATGTGTGTGCTTTTTGCAAAACCCAAGGGTCGAACGATAATAGAATTTATATTTAATTAAAACTCTTAGAATACAAGCTTTAGAATTCTGTAATTATCATAGATAAAACTGCGCTTTTGTTCAATGCTTTTAATTGCTCAGTTTTTAAGAATATTTCATTCTTAAAAAAATCAGGCATTTTGTCGGATTTTCTCCGACTTTTGATTGGTAACTTTTGCCTCTGTTGTACAGTACCTGTCCGCAGAGCTGGATCTTTAATGCGATAGTTCACAAGGTAGTAATCTATAGTAATACATGTCGCACTCTGAGCCGACCAATCATTGATCTTGCTTTTAAATGTTACGTGTTAAGCAGAGAAGCAGCAACTAATGTCATTTTTTTTAAGTCTTTGCATTGTCCAGGCTGGGAACCCAAGACGTCCTGCACTCGAAACGAGCACGCTATCACGAGACTCCCGAGGCGATTATCCAACAATGAAAAATAACTATAACATGTACTAATATTAATGAGCAATAGAAAATGACAAAATGTATACCTTATTGACATTAGAGAGTGCTACAATTAACATGCCAAATCAAATAACGGTCATATGTTAACCTCTGTACAGATACAGCAGTGTATCTGGGCATTATTCTTCATAAGAATCACATAATATCAATGCATCTTCAGCATTGAAAAAGCTAGATGAACGCTACATAGCTTGAAGGTTGGCGGCACCAATATGACAAACGGTCCAAATTCAACAGTATGCATACCGTTTCATATACATGTACCTATACTGGTATGTCGATTAAAAGTGCTTATACCACAAAGAAGCGAATTACATAACGTAAAACATCTCAGCGGGAAGAAACTTTAAAAAATACTTTCTATCTTAGTTAATCAAGATAACATAGTCTGTTTTCCTATCTGTTGCTATTCCCTTACAGGGCTACATACATAAAATTATAGTAGATCTAGATATATGAAGAAGTACTAGACAAATCATTTAATATACCTTGACAACAGTTTATATCATATTAAAATCAGACAAATATCAAGGTTAACATCTCATTAACGAATATGTATTTATTTTTGTACACTATCAAATGCTCCGTTATGCTCTGTGACAAAGTGACTACATTTCATTCAATTGTGTTGCTAACTTCATTATCATTATGTTTTAAGGTAGCGTGTCTTATGCTGTATAATGTGCTTCGTGTTTTTGAAATGTGAAAAAAAGTTGGTTTTAGGGTATCCGTGCGTCATTAAGAAACATACATAACGAAACACACAATTTTTATAAAAACATTTAGACAATAACTTTTAAAGATGGGGAAAAAAGCAGAATTTGCTAATTAGAGATAATGTTAGAATAATTTCCAGCAAACATATGTGCACAAAACAATACCTAATTACTTCAACAATAACTCTACACCTGTCATTTCACAAACCAACATCTAACCTATTGCATTCAAGATGTTCAACCACAAAAGGGAATTAGAGACGTTTACCCTCAATGTGTAAAATCCAAACCTCCTGATTGCTCATGTTCATCGTCCCAATACAAATAAACTACCACCGGTCATGTTGTTACTGGAGCCCTTGACATCATACAATGAACACATAACTTAGAGGACTGTTATCCCAAAAATCCTGAAATATCAATTCGCCAGTCCATAAAGTGGAAGAAGAACTACAGGTAACTGATGGATGCAACTAATGACAATGCCAGAAAATGGATAAAGCGCGAGCAAGATGAACCAGAATTGGACACATTATCTGAATAAATGAAAGCTAGTGCATTAAAAATCTACGACTGACAATAAGCACATGGGTTTCCAGCCTGATGTTATAGATGCTTTATTTTTTCTACAAGACAAGTTTGTTCTTGCAGCTGACAAAACCTCCAACAATATCATTTGTATACTCTCCCAAAAAAAGAAACGTAACCAGTGAAAAAAATATAATTTACTTCAAATTTTCAATATCTTTTCAAATGCAGAAATAACTATTACATTACACTGAAATTTTACACACTTGTTGTTCATACTTAAATGTTCAGAAAAATGTAAAAAATTAACCACATTGAAGTCCAAAGCGTTCATATGACGTCACTTCAAAGTCAACATATGTTGTGACCACTTTTAGTTTGTAACACAGCACGGACACGTATCAGCATAGACGCGATCAATCGACGAATACAGTCTTGTGGAGTTCGGCCTCATAATTGTTCAAGAGACTGCAGCAGTTCTTGCAGAGTTTGTGGCACTGACCTACGATTACAAACGCATTTTTCCAAATTATCCAAAAATATTCTGTTGGGTTGAAATCTGGTGATTTGGACGGCCAGGGGAGCACTGTTTCAACCTGATTGGCTTGAAAGTCAACAGTAGCACTAGCTGTGTACGGCTGAGCGTTGTCGTGTTGCAAAACTTCCCTACTGAAGTTCATAACGGGCACATGTACGGGTGGTATCAAAACCTCATCACTGTTACGAGTGGCGTTAAGGTTGCCGAGGATTTTCACCAGTTGAGTTTTTTTGGTCATTGGATATGGCACTATACATCATCACACTCCCTACGACATAATTGTCTACCTCAAGAACAGAGTTATTTGCGAAGCTCTCATTCCGGTGTCTGTTGACGCGTGTAATGCCATCTCTTCTCTGCAGCATGAATCTTGATTCATCGCTGAATCACCTCGCTTCCGGTATTGCAGGTCCCAGGACCTTTCTCTGTTGCACCATCGGACCCTTGGAAGTCGATGCCGGTGTCTCAGTACTGCGCCAAAATAAGGACGTCACACGCGTAAACGCTTTTTACGTAGATGGGTTGCTGATGTGATCCTAGATCGACTAGAACTTTGACGGTCAGCTTTTGAACCGGATTACTGATATCATTCTAAGAGTCATGAAATTGTCCTCCGGTGAACATTATATAGTCTAGCGACTGCATTATGTGATTTACAGCCGACGATGTTACAGGTAGCTGTGTTTTTCTTGCATATCGGAGCAAGTTAAAAAAAAACAATTTAACGATTGAATTCCATTAAACTGATAAGTTTCTTTTATACCCATTAAACCCGTTTAAAGATAAGGCATGAATCGTACGTGCAACTGCCCAAATAATTCCCATACATCTTCCACGTTCAACGTTATACGTGCTGAACCGAAAAGATCATGCTTGATCAACAGCCGCTATCAGAAGTTTGAATTCAATTATCGTACCTTTAAATCTTAACATGATCATGTTTTCATGTCTCAATTACGCAAATCTTTTTGAAGATAAATATTTTGAAGAAAAAAATTGGTTGTTCCCTTTCTTTTTTAGGATTTTTTTAATTTAGATTGTCCAACTAAAGAACTCGAAATTCACAGCGAAACTTGGATACCCACACCCTCCATCCATTCATGAAGGAGGACATTTTAGAAAATCACAAATCTGTAATTTTCTCCATCGGTATTAACATAAAGACGGACCATCTGTGAGTTTCTTTTGAATTTTGAATTTGAATTTGCAACTTTTATTCGAGATACAGGAGGACTTATATCCTGACACATTGTATAGAAACATGTCTTTTGTTGAAAAATATATGTTAAGCTCTAGATGATGTCTTTTAGTTACTTATATCGTCGGATTTGTGTTTTATTGACGTATAAAAAAAGTATTAACACAAATACCAAACCCCAAGGCGAAATCAAAAAGGGAAAAGTCCATGAAACCTGACAAAATAGTATATATCCCACATTTTCTCTTTTTATAATAAATATTTTACAGTGTTCGTTATGTATTTACTCATAATAAAAATGACGTACATTTGTTTAAACAATGTTTGACCTTTATTTTAAAAGTAGATTCTTATTGAATCTTAAGTTTTTATAAGTTACAATGTATTTTAAAAATTCTACGTATTAATCACACCGATCGATGATTTATAGTGGGGATTTGAGTATTCAAGCAACCATACGACACAAAAGACACACACAAATCTCTAATTGACAAGCATGTCTTCAATAGAAGACAAGTGCCATGTTCACGTGCCAATCTCTTAGACCCAACCGTCGAGTCCTGATAAGTTTGATACAAGTTATACATGAACGGTTATCATTTTCAATTTGTATCAATATCTTTATTGCCAATGTATTTTTTATTTCTTGTTTAACGATCAATGTCCGAACATATCCTCCCCAAAGGAGGTATTCTTCTGATGTTTCAGTCTCGTTGAAATCTCGTTCGGGAATTATTTCCAAAACATGTGATACAAGTGGAAAATATCAATGAATTTAAGAAATATTATGATCAATCTAAACTCTGTGAAAAAATTGTGTACTTACAATGAGTAGTTTTTGAGTCATTCAAATTGTATAACCAATCTGGTCAGTGTCATCAGCCAAAATGTGTGGGGTACAAAGAAATGATTTTACCAAAAATATATAAATCCCATATCAGAATTTTTTCAAAATTCTTAGATATATATTTTTTCAATCATTTATAACAAAGAAGTTGAAATAATATGCTTTTTTTTCTAAAAAAAGAGAAAAATCCCAAATTGACAAAATTGACAGCATGGTCAATTTGACACGAAAAAGCAACAAAATTGTGTGAAACTTTCTTATATTAACAGAAACCTATAGTTTTTTTAAGTTGAATTTATTCAGATTGGTCCACTTCGTCTTTAGTGAAAGTATGAAAAAAAGTTTACTTGTGAAACTGTGATTTTTTTCATGATAATAGCCCAAAAATGGGTAAAAATTTATGAAAAATGGAATACTTTCAAATGGCCAGAGCAAAATAAGAAGTGCACCACCAATTGATTTTTTCTTGATCAATTACTTTCTTACAGTCATATAAACCCAAAAATCAATTTAAGAAAAAAAGTTTAATTCTAGAATTTTTTGGCTCCTGAGAGGTGTACATCCTTAAGGTAATTAACTATGAAGTTGTGGTCACGCCAACTTGTAACTTCGTTTGTTCATTGTCATGTGGTCTAAATTAAAATATATAGGAAATTAATCAGGATTTGGACTCAAAATTATCTATTTACAGAACATCGAAATGTTCAATGTGACAGTTTTGGTTTTGAAGTGTTTTAACTTGTTTGTTTAACGTCCAGTATGAAATACATATAAACGCATATATTCATATTCAAAATTAATACATACAGTTGAGTCTTTTTTCATATTTCGTAATAGTATTCCACAAAACCAGTGCATTGCTGTCATTTTTTAAAATATTCAAATAAAATAAACTGCATGGTATTTTATATAACCCACTTAACACAGGTTCAAAATAAAATTTCGGCATAAACATATTTAGCTTTAAGAGCAATGATAAAAATCCACTTCCATAAACATCCTCTAACCATAAATAAGGAACATTCTTTGATGCTTTGTACATTTTCCTTACAACGTCAATTGACATTATAGAACTGTGTCCAGCACAATATGGGAGAAACTTTGTGAATGGATATTCTTCTGGTGTTATAAACCATTTATTGTTCCTTTCTCGAACCGGAATATTTTCCTTTATCGTTTTACATTCTAGAACATTGACTGTTTTTCCAGCTTTTACTTTTTCTGCCAGGTAGGGTACTACGAGTGGAATATTGATTATAATATCGTCGTCCATCTTGATTACGAATTTCGCATTTTTGCAGAAATTATTTACCCAAAACAAACTAAATATAAGTTTGTATGTTAAATTCCTGTATGAATCTATGAAATTACCTTGAATAATGTCCATATATTTATTACTTTCGTGTTCGATTTCTTGTTGAAGTGTTGCATTTTTTGTTTTTCCAAGCACAAATACATGTTCAATGCGTTTATTGTGAAAACTTAAAATGGATCCAAACGTGGATCTAATAAAGCTACGTTTAGCAAAATTGACCGGTGCAATGTGTATAAAGACTAAAAGAAAAACATGTTTGCCTTTGCATTTCACAACATTGTTAAGTAATAGTTTGTACCGATGTTGATGGATAAATGGATCCATTAGTTCATCATCAGACGCATGGTTATAAAAGCTCTCAAATTGCGGAGATACCTTTCTTCCATGAAATAATTGTATTTTCTTCTTATCGTATTTTAACTTTTCATTGCCAAAGCTGTTGTACATTGTTTGATAGTATGTTGAAAAAGAAATTATTATTGGCGTATGATGACAATAAAGAAAAAATAGTGTTAATACCCAACACACTACCAGAATAACTCTTTTTATAAACTTCATATCTTAATCCAATGAACTCTTTGTCTCTTCACTAATTTCTTCCTTCACCTGTGATGATTTTGTTCGGGTTCAAAACGTCTTTGACAGTGAATCCAGTTTATTTTTTCTTCCGCTTCCTTTATCTATTTTTCCCACTTGGTTGTTATCATTTCAGTTCCATTTTAAATTCTAATACTTATATATCTTTTTAATAATGAAATAAGGAGATATGGTACGATTGCCAATGATACAGCTATCCAAAAAACAAAGTCCAATTAACGTGAACGTAGCAAGTATGTCCTTTTGGTGAACGAACATTTAATACAAATTGAATTTGAAAAAAAACCATCTGTTTGAAAGCCCTATCAATTATGTAACTTAGTCATAAATCAAATAATGGAAAGAGATAATAAATATTCCAGTAACAATCCCAAGTAATAACAGGTTCAATATTCTGAATACTAATAAATATATGACTTTGTTTATTTTGATTTTCGATTAACTTGAATTCATGTTATTCCGACTAGAAGGTGGCAATTTGATTTAATACATATATATATATATATATAGATATGCGTAATAACATTTCAGTTTCAGATTTTATTTTAATTTAGTTTTATCAATTTCATTTATGTTGATTTGTTAACATACTTTTATTGTCTTTTGGGTTTTTGAATTATGTTTAAGAGGATTGGTGTGCGTTTGAAATGGCGTGATTTTTTTCAATACGAATTGTTTTGAAAATATACTCAAACACTCAAATACCAGCTATTTTAGAAATACATTTAAAAAATGGTGTTTCTAGTACAATTACGATTTTTAAATAATAGCCAAATCCATCTAAAGTCAACTTCGCCTGAAGGAGTTGAAACCTTAGTTTCTTAATAATATCCTAATTTCTAAAGGACAATTTAAGAAATTTTTGTTATAAAGCATGTCAGTACCGAAGATTTGACTACTGAGCTGATGATACCCGCGGGGACTGATAGTCCACCAGCAGCGGTATCGAACCAGTGCTTTAAAAAATAAAAACAACTCTTATATTAAGGTTTTCTCAGTCACGGCCATCAATCTCACTTAATTCATTCTCAAGTGGAAAGAAAACAAAGGCTTTGGTGCGACTACCTGATATACTTCGAAAGGTACATTTTTAAGTCATCATTTAACGTTAATAATTCTGGACTTTAAAAAATGAAAGAATCAATGAAGAAATCAATGAATCTTAATTTACTCCATGTATATGAAGATTTTGCATATAAAGAATGTTAAGAAACAAGTGCTTATTTACACAATAAACACAATTTCATACATTTTAAGATATATACACAATAAACACTGGTGATTGAAAGAAATGAAAATAATGTTTACCAGTCAATGTCTATTCAAAACTCAAAATTAAACATGTTTTCAAAAAATTCCTGTCTGAATTTTTTATCCATAGGGTAAACATGTAATTCATCATTCTAGAGCAGATTTAGAACTTCTTTATCATATCCGGTAGACGTACCAACACGTGTGTTTCCATATCACTTGAGTATGATTTATTGCGATGAGTGGTTGTGTTAACCCATCAACTTTTAAGTGTTGCTTTTAGTATGAATAAGGAGATAAGAACCACTGGGGAAAATGACTACGCGTAAGATATGATCGTCTGAAAATGGAAGACGCGGATTAACACGACTTTTTCGATTTTAATGGCAAACGACTTACCGATAGTTTTGTTAGTTGTTTATAGGTAGTCAATTTTTTTATTTACATTTTACCGAAAAAACGAATGAAGTGTCTCGTTTCAATGAAATAATTAATTAAGCTATGTAGCTCGTGACTAAAATTTAGGATTTCTAACATGCTTAATGATAGTCACAACTGTATTTAGGAGAAGCTAGTATCTTATCTGGCAGATATTTGAAGATATATACGCTCTTAAGGTAGTACAATACAGAAGCAACTAAATTTTATCAAAATTTCATGTTCAGCTGTTTTTGTTACTTCTACAAAACCACAGAAGAAAAAAAAGTTTCCTTATCTTGCGCTGTTAATGAGTTTTGATGATAATTAGTTTTTATAAACAAATGCACGTGTCTGACTGATACAAATAAGAACATGTGGGCAGTACTTTTTGGTTAATCAATAGAATCATTTGATAGCTTAATGACCACTGACCAGCTATAAAAATAACAGTCATAGAAAAGAGGTTGAATTCGGGGTTTATAGAAAAAAGAAGATAATGAAATCCAAATAAAAATACATTTCTATATTGGAGCTGCCAGGAGAAAAAACAAAAAAATAATTTGGAGCTATAGAGGGAATCATATATAAATGTACAGATATGAAACAAATATAATTGTACAACAATTAATGTTGCTGATGTTAATGCTGATGGTTATATCAGATTTTCTTGAGGAGAATATGTAAATATGAAGTCTTTTTAAAAGAAAACACAAATTAAAAATTTTTTTTTCAAACTACAAAAATAAGAACATTCTACTTTGTGTAAAACTACATATTTTCATTATGTACAATTATAATTCTAGAAATCCCCCATAAGAATCCTCTAGACTGACCAACTGATGCTTTTATGTACACATGCATAACTTACTTTTTGGGGAAATGTTAAAAACAAAATCTATTGTTTCATGTACTAATTGAATAAAAAATCCATATTGAAAAAAGCAAATGCAATGTGTAATTAAACTTCTGAGATCATTAATGGTTGATGTTTATCAAGGTGGGCGGAGTTTTGACCATATCAGTAGCAACTGACTTACAGCAAGGTCAATAATGATATAACTTCTCCCACCAGATCTGGTTTTTGATGCATAGGGTATGCATTTTCTTTATATATTTTGAATTGCTGAAATGGAATTCTTTCTTACTGGTCAAAACCTAATTGATTTATGATTAAAGACCAATCTTGAAGTATCCCCATGGTACATGTGTGAATGATATTGAAGTTAATGAGGTTGAAATAGGAAAATCCTTATTTATTCAATTGTGACACATACATTTTTGTCATGAAAATGTAGTTTTAAATGAAATTAGCTCATAGACGGGTGCCCCTATATGCCTGTTAAATTGAGTGATTTCTTATGAAATAAGGTTGCAAACTTAATTGAAGGGTTATGAGAGAATGGAATACAATAGGACAAATCTGGCCCACGGTTTTGGAGGTCAAACTGTGTTGCACAAGAATCTATCAAAAAAATTTGGATGCTATGAATAACAAAGAAGCTAATTTCTTTCAAATGTGGACATCAGAATCTAGCTACTAATTACATAATAATGAATCATGTTATAATTATGTAATAATGAAATTATCACCATTTGAAAGATTAATCTTTCTTCTTTCTTTTGGTTTTTATTTATGAATTTTAGAGCTGGATGAAAGAAATTACATCGGTTTAAAGTTGGCTGATTGGGGGTGAACAAATCTTTGTTTTGTGCTACCTTAAAAAGTTTCTATTGTACAATGTATTGATACCAGAACATGACACAGTCTTCAACGATGTCAGGACATATGTTTTAGTGTACATATACATCTTGTTTCCAAAAGGTTAAAGCGTTCCCAGCTTTAATTAAGTTGTGTTGAGCATTTTACAGCAATACTAAAGAAGTATTCTTCTTTTAAAGAGAAAGAAATTCTTTTTAGATTATTAATGTTGTAGACAATGTTGAAACACAACACTTAATTTCAAATATATAATTTCTTACATTTCACAGAACTAGTCAGCACTTTACATAACAATAATCAAACTAAAAGCCATTGAATCATAAGGCTTTGAAAACCTGCAAATTTAAGCGGTAAAACTAAAATCGTTTATTATTCTAAAAACTCTTTATTACAACAATTACACTTGCGCACTACCCTGTTGGCGGAAGCTGCCATGTTGTAAAGCATACGGTTTCCCGCGAATATGTATATCTATGCTGAGCCTGACTCAGCTAGCTTAACCAGGTGACTGTATCGCAATCTCGGCAAATATATAAAGAACACAACTTGTTTCGAAAATTGTAATTATAATATTCCACCAGAAAGGTTTACAAGTAGTCAGTAGATTGTTTGTGATAAATTGACAGTGATATGTCTCGATTTCCTCAGAAAATTAAATGTCGTCCAAGTTACATGTGTTGAAATATTGAAGCAGACGGTGTCACAGAAATTAAAGGCAGTCAATACGTACGGTGATGTAAGAAATCGGTCCAGTGCGATTTGTTCCGGATGATTATTAAAACATATAGTAAACATTGAATGTGAAACAGAATACTCCCCGTCTGATGTCTAATCACTATTCCAAAAACTATATACAATCGTTCTCTATGAGAAGAATCATGTCCACGATTGGGCGTGTGTAGATGGTGGCTTTTCCATTTACGATGATTCGTACTTCTGCTTTCCGGACATGTTCGTCGGAACTCTTAAATGAATTTACTATAACGCCTATCGGCCATTGAGTACGGCAAAGGTTTTTGTCCTTTAGGAGAATGACGTCTCCTTTGATGAGATCACGGCGATCTTCGGTCCATTTTCGTCGTGGTTGTAGTAACGGCAGGTACTCTTTCCTCCAACGGGACCAGAAAACACTGGCCAGAGCATGTACACGTCTCCATTCGGCTAGACATAGATCCTGTTTGTCGAATTCTCCAAGCTGATCTGAAGTGAAGATGTAATCGGTCTTTTGTGTCAATAACATAGCTGGCGTTAAGATTAACGGATTCTCTGGATCTGTCGATACCGGTACCAGAGGTCTAGAGTTCACTATTGCTGAAACTTCTGCCATTAGTGTGTTGAGCACGTCGTGCGTTAGGCTTCTTCCTGCTGCGTTTAGAAGCATAGAATCAAGAATTCTCCTTGCGATACCAATCATTCTTTCCCAGGCTCCACCCATGTGGGACGAATGTGGCGGATTGAAGATCCAAGTTGTACCAGAATTGTACAGAAAGTTCTTGAAGGGTCCATCTTCGACGTTGATTGAGTCAATCTTTAAATCGTCGATTGCGCCAATAAAGTTTGTTCCACGGTCAGATCGGAAAATCTTAACTTGACCTCTTATAGCGGCGAATCTTCTGACGGCATTAATGAAGGCTGAAGAGCTCATTTCCTCGATTAGTTCGATATGAACAGCTCTTGTCACTAAGCATGTGAAAAGAATTGCCCAACGTTTTGAGTTGGCGTATCCACCACGTGTTTTACGTGAAACAATTGTCCAGGGTCCAAAGGTGTCTATCCCAACGTTAGTAAACGGAGGTGACGGTGCAAGACGGTCCTCTGGCAAAACAGACATGATTTGATACTCAGTTTTTCCTCTGAGTTTGCGGCATGTCACACATTTGTGAATAATAGAAGAGATCAAGCGTTTTGCTCCGACGATCCAGAATCCTGCGGATCGAATCGCTCCATCTGTGAAGTGGCGACCTTGATGTTTTATCTTGTCATGGTAGTGTCGGACTAATAATGTCGCTATATGATGGCGTCCAGGGACGATCAATGGTTTCTTTTCACGGATGTTTAAGTCAGATTTGACAATACGGCCTCCTACTCGTAATAGTCCTCTTTCGTCCAGAAACGGATTGAGGTTAGCTATCGGGCTCCGCTTATGAATTTGTTCCTGACGTTTTATGCAATCTATTTCATCTCCGTAAACTTCATGTTGTGCAGATATTAAGATGAAATTTTCGGCATTCGAAAAACTTTCCAGAGAAGTTACTGGTGCTGCCTGTTTTGTCCCGTGTAAACGAGAGAAACGTTCCAAAAAGGCTATCGATCGCACAAGTGATGTCCAGTTGGAGAAACGGTTGAATCTATCAGTTCCGATACCTTTATGCTCAGGTGTGGCAGATGTTTTTGCAACGTTAACATTTGCACGGATTTCTCCATCTTCCTCTGGGTCTATTAGCTGATATATGTCCTCAGAATTCTTCTGTTCTGATGAAAGAAGTTGTCTTGGTCCTGATAACCATTCACTGCTATGAATTTCGTGGGCTGGTACAGACCTTGTTCCCGAATCTGCGGGATTACGGTTGGTTGGTACATAATTCCATTGACTTGGAGAGCTAAATTTCCTTATTTTATCTACTCTATTGGCGACGTAGATAAAGAACCTTCTTGTCTCGTTACTGATGTAACCTAAGACCACTTTACTGTCTGTATAGAATTTCACGGTGTCTATGTGTAAATCTAAATTATCCACGATGGTTTGTGTGATCTCAACTGCTAGTACGGCAGCAGATAGTTCAAGTCGAGGAATAGTATGACCACTTGTAGGTGCAACTTTTGCTTTCCCAAGAATGAACCCCATGTTAGGTTCACCACTATTGTTGGTCGTGCGTAGATATGCAACAGCTGCTATGGCTTTTTCCGACGCATCGGAGAAGACGTGTAACTCCTTTTTGGCGGTTTTGCTGAGATAAGGCACGTAGGTACGTGGAATGCGCAATGTTTCGATAGCAACTAGAGTATCTCTCCAAGATTTCCACTCAGCTGCTGTCTCATCAGAGAGAGGTTGGTCCCAATCGACGGTTTCTGATACTATTTTCCTTAATAGGAGTTTTCCTTGTATAATCACTGGAGCCAAAAATCCAAGAGGATCGTAGATGCTGTTAATTGTTGATAAAATTCCTCTCCGAGTGATCGGTTTGTTTTCTGGTGACAATTGGAATAAGAAGTTGTCAGTGTTTATGTCCCAGCTGAGTCCAAGACTACGTTGCAGGGGTTTGCTGTCTACATCTAAGTCTAGATCCTTAAGATTTGAAGCCAAATCACTGGCTTGAAATGCAGACATAACTTCCGCACAATTAGAGGCGAACTTGTGAAGCCTTAAGTTTCCGTATTTTGCTAATGCTTGCTGTGTGTCCTTCATGAGCTTAACAGCTTCCTCTTTTGTAGGACGTGACGTAAGACCGTCGTCGACATAGAAGTCTCTTGTAACAAAGCTAGTCACGTGACTGCCGAACTCTTGTTCTGATGCCTGAGCTGATTTTCTGAGTCCAAGCGTAGCAACGGCAGGTGACGGACTATTTCCGAAAACATGAACTCTCATGCGGTATTCGACAAGGTTCTCTTGTAGGTCGTTGTCTTTATGCCATAAAAATCTCAGATAATTTCGGTGGTCTTTTCTGACTACAAAACAGTAAAACATGTGTTGGACGTCTGCAGTTACTGCGACCATTTCTTTTCTGAAACGCAGCAGTACTCCCAAGAGATCATTGGTCAAGTCTGGACCTGTTAGCAGGACGCTGTTGAGTGAAACTCCGTTACATTTGGCGGAAGAATCAAACACACCCCTAATCTGATCGGGTTTCTTCGGGTGATAAACACCAAACAATGGTAAATACCAGCACTCCTCGTAGTCGTTCAACGGTGGAGCAAGCTCTGCATGCTTATTGTCTAGAATCTTACTCATGGATGTGAGAAAGTGTTCCCGTTTAACTGGGTTTCTATTCAGACTTGCGTCTAACATATTAGCACGATGAAGAGCTTGTGGTCTGTTGCTTGGCAATGGCTGTCTAGGCACTCGGAACGGTAACGGTGCTACCCAACTACCTTCTGAGTCTCTCACAAACTCGTTGTCCATCTGTTTCATGAACATTTTGTCTTCATATGACAATCAAGGCTTATCATCGTCCCTTGTTTTTTCAAAGAGTGGCGATTGTAAATCTTTCTTAACGGGGTCTGTGTAGTTTTCCCGGATGTCAAACTTGTTTGTGCATGGTTGAAAAGTTGACGGTTGTCCTGTAGGTAAAATGTTGGTTATTTTGACGTTTAGTTCATAGGGCACGTGCTGCTTGTTAATGCAAGTCTCTCCTATTACTACCCAACCCAGTTTCAATTGTTGTGCATATGGAGTTCTGGGTGGTCCTATGCGCTGGTCAAGGACATGGTGTGCCTCTATAAGGTCTCGGCCAATTAAGAGAAGAATTTGGCAATTTTCCTCTATCGGTGGAATGCTACCTCTTAGTTCTTTTAAATGAGGGTGATGCATTGTGACTTCAGGAGTAGGTATTTCGTCCCTATTATTGGGAATATGATCACATTCTATCAGTACCGGCAGGTCAAATTTGTCATTTCCATTTATTGATTCCATGACGAAACCTCTTCCTCTTTTCCCGGAAGTGACTACTCTGCCGGAGCATGTTGATAAGGTATAGTTCTCCGGTTTGTCTTTTACGTCGAAAAGGTGAAGAATTCAGGCGATGCTAGTGACCGGTTGCTTTGGTCGTCAATGATGGCGTACATCCGGATAACTTTGTTCTGGTTATCCTTGTAATAAACATTCACAGGTAGTATTTTAGCACAAGATTTCCCGCTATATATATCCTTGCAGATCTCGGTACAGGTAGAATTAACTGAGGTTGACTTAGTTTCAGCCGATTCTGTTGGCTCCCCGCCGTAGGCTTGCTTGGGTGGGCTAGAATGAGAACTTGCAGGTTGCTGTGGTTTAGTGATGTGAAGTGCAGTAGTGTGTTGTTTACCTCCACATTCTTTACAACTTATGCGTGCATTGCATTCCCGGCTTCGTTCCTCAATTGACTTGGCTCGGAACGCTCGACATTCATTTAAGGAATGCTTTGTATTGTGCAGAATACAAAGACCTTGTTTGCTGGCGTCTCCACATTGCTGCTCAACCGCTGTTTTATGAGCACCAACTTTAGTCTCGGGGTGAGACGTGAACCTTGGCGCTGCACCTTTTGTATTTGTGGTGGCTTTTGATCCAAAGATGAACCCAGGATCGTTTTTAATCTTGCTTATTTCACTGATGAATGCAGATAGCTCCGTAAAAGGCGGAAAGGCAACATCGTGGATCGATTTATATCTAGATGCCCTAGTTATCCACTTTTCTTGAAGTCCATAGGGTAGTTTTTCAATGATAGGGTTTATTCCAGACGACGAGTCGAAATAAGCCAGCAGGCATCCCAGCTTGGGATTTTCCTTGTGATATTCTATTTCTGATAAAATATCAGACAGTTCATAGAGACGTGCATTGTCTTTTTTTGTCAAGGTAGGAAAATTAACGAGTTTACTCGTGAGAGAAGCCTCCAACTTTTCTGGAGCACCATACCTCTCGTCAAGCATCTTCCATAATCTTTGTATGCCTTTTGTAGGATTATTGGCGTTTGATGCTCTTATGCTGATGGCATGTTTAGCAGACTCTGGACCGAGCCACTAGATCAGAAGATCAATCTGCTCAGAGTCAGAAACTTGTAACTCGTCGGTCACGTTCTTAAAGCTGGCTTTCCATGTATGGAAGGATTCTGCCCGGTCATTAAAGCTTGTTAACCGGGAGAATAGTAGGTCCTTGCGTAGAAGAAATCTAGTTATCTCCGATGTAGATGATTAATTGGTTGCAGGTGTGTAGCAGGGATCTCTTCTTTAACACCTTGTTTCTGGTGTTCAGCAGGGATCTCCTCTGAAAGGCCTAGTTTTTGTATGCCGGTTACTGTTCCCAGATCTGGGAATACATTACTAGTAACTTCTGGTGACTTAGTATGTGAAGGCAAGAACGCAGGCGTTTTTGATGGCAAGTTCAGTGCCACGGATGGCACGAACGCTGGTGCTTCATGACTTAGCTCAATCTTAACAGACGTTTGTTTTTTCTGTTGAGGGGCTGTCGCTTCCTGTATGGCGGTTGGTTCAGGATGTTTATTAACAAAGTCTTGCACACGTTGGAGCGGGTCTTCCGTCTCTTAAAGGAGATCGTCTAGCGCTTGGCTGTCATCGTACTCTTGGATACGAGCCTCGGCTTCTGCGGCTGCAGCTTCTTTCTGTGCTTCTAGAAGGTTTAAACTTGGCTTTCAGCTCGGTTTTTTCCCGGCTGACACGTGCGGCCTCCTGTTTAATTTGTGCTTTCCTGCGTATGGCCTCTTGCTCTGCTTCATGCTCCATTTCAGCCTTTTTGCGTGCTGCTCCCTGTTCCATTTCAGTTTGTCTGAACAGGGCTTGTTCCTCTAACATTGCCTCCTGTTGTAGGATAAGTGCATGTTGTTCGACAAAGGCTATTTTTGATTTAGCGGCCTCTGCTTTGGCACGCTTCCTCCGTGCTAGGCTTGACATGTCAGACACGTTAGAGCTACCACTATGTGAGGTTTTCTTACTTTTTGAGGTCTTTGTTTTAGTAGATTTAGCCTTTGTCAGGTCGAGCCGATGTTCGTGCAATGTTTCTAGGGCATGGTCCACTTTGGACAGACGAATATCCAATGTGAGATTGCATTCGTCTATGTTTTTTTGACTGTCCAATGTTCTGGTCCTTTTCAGAAAGTCCAGGTACTCATCTGTGAGCCTACGATAAGTTGTGCAGGCTTTAACAAGGTTATCCTGGGCTGTCAAGATTTGCTGGATCTTGTTAGGAGGCGTGGTGACTTCCGATAACTGGGACTCTACATCTGACTAGAGGGCCTCTAGTTCCTGACAGAACTTGTCACGTTTTTCTGTGAAAGCTCCTTTACCTTTTTCCGTGAGGTCTCGTACTCGCCTCGTCTCGGGATTTTCATCTAAATGTGTGGTATTAGACGGATTCTCTATAAGTTCTCCAGGGACATCTCCCTCTGGGGGCTGAACCTCTTCTTGCTGTTCCGCTTGACTGGGATCCATGATGGCTCAACGTTGTTTGTTTGCTGCCAAAACACAAGCTGTGTTGCGTAGTGTCAAGGTAACAGCTCCGTTGTATTTCCTGATCAGGAGATGTGTAGACAAGTTGTTGTCAATTTACTATGCTGAGCCTGACTCAGCTAGCTTAACCAGGTGACTGTATCGCAATCTCGGCAAATATATAAAGAACACAACTTGTTTCGAAAATTGTAATTATAATATTCCACCAGAAAGGTTTACAAGTAGTCAGTAGATTGTTTGTGATAAATTGACAGTGATATGTCTCGATTTCCTCAGAAAATTAAATGTCGTCCATGTTACATGTGTTGAAATATTGAAGCAGACGGTGTCACAGAAATTAAAGGCAGTCAAAACGTACGATGATGTAAGAAATCGGTCCAGTGCGATTTGTTCCGGATGATTATGAAAACATATAGTAAACATTGAATGTGAAACAGAATAATATCTGATTACCAAAAATGATCTTGAACATAATAAAGCCTTCGCCCTCTTTCACAGGTAAGACCTGCCCAATAACATATTTAGGTTAGTTAACGGTAAAAAATATAGAACTTTGTATATATTACAAATCAGACGTACATGTATTAAATATAACGGGTACATGCTGTTTAATAGATTATACTGTAGATTATATTCATATATTCAATGATATGTGTAGTTTAAGTGGTGAATCTAAACCTATGTTCAATTACTTGTATTATATTGACGGCTATCAGTAAAAATATTGTATGTTCGCAGCTTGACTTGTTAACTTGTGCAACACAGAATCCATTAGTTACTATGTTAGTCCATTAATGTTAGTACAACCACTGCACCATTATGTCTAATGGTATTCCATACCCAGCAGGCAGTTTATCGGTACGGATATAGTTTAATTTAAATTTGCTGTTATAAAATCTTGGAAATCATTTTTGGATTAAGAAATGTTGCTTCCTTATTACATTGCTCTGTTACCTTGTTCGGGTTTGGCTTCACTTTGGGTCCTTTTCGATTTTTTTCAGCTTATATTAGATATTTGATTTCCAAATAGTTTCGCCTCGAACATCACTAAAGAAAATAAATTTTCGAAATTTCGAATATGTCTCCTTATGCAAAGCTCGGATTCTTTGCCCGGCTTTGGTTGTACTTTTTGTCCGTTTTGGTTTTATCAGCTCTTCAATTTTTGATTAAGCTTTGGATTTTCAAATATTTTGGTCTCGAGTATCACTGAAGAGAATTGATTGTCGAAATGCGCATCTGGTGCAGTAAAATTGGTACTGTTTATGTCCACTTGAACTTACAAAAGTAAAACAATGTTTAAAGCTTAAAAACTAAATAAAAAGAAGGCCCATGAGCACGATAGTAACAGGGTGTAAGGAAAAGAATCAGAAAATGTCTTAAGTTGCCTTTAATATGGTAGGCTCCATATGTTTTGAAAATGCTTCATTTTTGGGTTATCATTATACAAAAATATAAAAAAAATACCAATACCGAAAACTAAAACAAAGTCAACAAGAACCTGTATAAAACAAAACTATGGACTGACACAGGTTATCAATACGGGTAGGCAGTAAGTTTCCCACTAGTAGCATCCATCGTGTTACTGACTACAAGTGAAAATTTGGTTACTACTTGCATCCGGTGATTTAACACCATTAACTTATAAACAGAAGTAAAGCGATAATAGATTCGCAGCAAACCAAGCTTCAGAGAGCATTTACTCTTGGAGTGACTTTCCTATACATTTCACTTATCTTGTACGGTTAAATACTAAAAACTCATCATACATTCTAGGATTAAAATTTTGTACGCCAGACGCGCGTTTCGGCTACATAAGACTCATCAGTGACACTCAAATAAAAAAAGGTTAACAAGGCCAAATAAGTACGAAGTCGAAGAGCATTGAGGACCCAAATTCCGAAAGGTTTTGCCAAATAGAGCTTAGGTAATCTATTCCTAGGGTAGAAAATTCCTAGTATTTCGAAAAATTTTAAGTTTTGTAAAAGGTTAATTCATAATTATGACCAGATCAATGATAATTCGTGTCGCTATATAAGACTACTGGGATGGTGATACCCTTGGGGAGAAAACCTCCACCTCCACTTTGAGAGATAATCTCGGGTGCATATGGCCTTTTTAAATTGCAAAGCAGGCTTTGATATCGTGTAGCATACATATTTTTATAAGAAACTTTTTTCTATCTTGAGTAGGACGATATTTATGGCTCCTTCTGATCCACATGTCATTTCATAAACCCACATCAACCTTAATGCATCCCAGATTTCCAGTCATTAGAGGGTATTAAAGACCTTTACTCTCAAAAATGTTAAATCCAAACCAATTGAACTTTGTTCATTATCCCCATACAAATAAAGGCCCGCTGATCCTGTTATGACTGGAGACAATGAACAACTAAGAAAGTTGCTAGCCAAAGGTCCAAAATTTTGAATTTCCTAATCCATAAACTGGAAGAACTTCATGTTACTGATCGAAGCAGTTAAGGACCATGCCTTAACTAGTTTAGAGCCTGTGTCGCTCACCTAGGTATATGTGCATATTCAACAAAAGCCACTCTCCAACATTGTAAACGAAGTAGAATTCATGACAAAAATCTCTTTTTTGTTGATCTGGTATTGCTGATCGTTTTGTCTGTTTAGTTTCTCTCCATCTTCTTTAACTTTTGCTCAAAACTCAAAAGAGGTTAAAAAAAATCCTCATTTCAGAGCAATTACTCCTATAAAGAGTGACAGTCTACTAACTATATCGACAACATTTGACTTGTTTGTAGATCTTGCCTTGCTGAACATGTTTGCTATTTAAAGTTTCTATTTATTTTTTCTAATTTTTATCATATAAGGCAACACGCAAAAACAATTGGTGAAAATCGTCATTAAAGGGCATTAACTCCAAGAAGAAGACGTTGGACGATTTCCTTCATGTTTGTCTTAATTGTAGATCTTGTCTTGCTGATCATTTTTGCTTATTTAAGTTTCTATCTATCTATTATAATTTTTAAGATACAAGTCAAAAACACAAACAAATGGTAAAAATCGTCATCAAAGGGCAATATCTCTAATAAGGAGTCGACAGACGATTTCGTCCATTACACTTATTTGTAGAACTTGTCTTGCTGATCATTTTACATTTTGAAGTTTCTCTCTATCTTTTATAGTTTTTAAGATAATAGGTAAAAATGAAAAAAAATGGTAAAATTTGCGAGTTAAGGGCAATAACTCCTATAAGAAGTCGTCTGACAGTTTTGACGTATACGAACAATTGGTAGAGCTCAAGATTCTGAACATTTCTGCCTTTGTCAGATTTTCTCTATGTATAACGGTTTTCAAAATAATGGACACAACTTGAATTTTACCGATATGTTCTATTTTTAGCCATGTCGGCCATCTTGGTTGGCAAGCGGGGTCATCGGACACATTTTTCAAACCAGATACCCCAATGACGATTGTGGCCAAGTTTGGTTTAATTTGGCCTAGTAGTTACAGAGGAGAAGATTTTTGTAAAAGTTAACGACGACGGAGGACAGACGACGACGGACGACGACGGACGCCAAGTGATGAGAAAAGCTCACTTGGCCCGATGGGCCAGATGAGCATAAAATGAATTAAACACGAGCCAGATGCACAAATATTGGTCACTTAATCTAAACGGATGAAAGCTGTTTGGTCATAAACTCAGAAATGTATTTAAATCGACAATTGACAATGAGGACACGGGTTTATAAACAAAGGTTGTGGATGCCTTATCCTTTCTACTAGACAAGTTATTGTTTCAGAAGACAAAGCCTCTAAAAATATTTGTTTCATATTCAAAAATGATTCTTTAGATTGTCTAACTAAAGAACTCGAAATTCACAGCAAAAATGCGAATCCCACACTCATACAGCATTCATGAAAGAGGAGATTTTAGAACATCACACATATGTCCTTCTCTCTATTGGTATTAACATAAAAACGAACGATGAAAATCTCCCGTTTTTAAACTAGATACTTAAATTTCGCAAAAGCCTTTTTAAAGAACGATATATAGCCGGGTCGTCATGATCTTTCTATGTTCTTACCACCATTCATTCTACAGTAAATGATAGTTTTCAGAAATATTGTGAGAAGGTATATTCAACCAGCGGTGTCAATTATATATTGATCCTTAAACATTCTAAAGATCTACTGAAAAATCTTCGATCACAATATTTAAAACTTTGCAGTAATACTGAAATTTTTGATTTTCTACACTTTACACTTCTATTTCCCATGCTCTATTGAAAGATCGAACACATCGTCTCATTAAACAGAGCTATTTCTACAAAACGGCGAATCGTAGATATAAAAATTTTGTTTTAGCCCATGAAAAATCTTACTTTGTGACTAACCGCACTGATTCATAAATCAATTACACTGATATCATCACAATCCGGGACTTTATGATCGACAACATATTTGTTGAGTTTGGTGAATTGATATTTCAACAGACAATCGATACTTCAATAGGTACTAATTGTGCACCACTACTGGTCCACTTGTTTTTGTAATCATATGAAGAAGATTTCATACAAAACATTCTCAAAAAGAAGGAAAAAACACATCTTTTATTTCACATTCAAATATATTGATGATGTTCTGTCACTCAATAACCCACATTTCTGTGAGTGCTTGTATCGTATCTCATATATCCTAGTGAACTCGAGATTATGGATACAACAAAAACTAGGTCTGCTGCATTGCTATCTTGATTTTGCCCTCGATATTGACACAGATAGACGATTTCAAACTAGAATCTGTGACAAACCTGACGATTTTGACTTTACAATTGTCAACTTCCCATTTATCAGCAGTAACATACCCTATGGCCTATCATATGATTTTTACATATTTCAATTGATACGTTAAGCCCGTGCATGTTCACGATATACTGACATCCTTAACAAGGATGAGCTCCTAACATAAAAACTGCTCAATTAGAGCTATGAGGAAGAACGATTGAAATGGATACTTCATAACTTTTACGGTCACCATCACAAATTGGTTGGCTGTTACGATGTCTCAGTAGCAACATTTTTTTTTGCAGTTTTTGATATTTAGAGGCCAGAATAGAAGTCTAATATGTAATTTTAGCGATTGTATCTAATTCCCGATTGTAAAATTTTGACTGAGTGTGTATTCGCATGACTGGTAGTGCAAACATAGTAGAGGCTAACACCTGTCGACGAACACTTAGAAGTTTGCGATTCTGTGGGTATAAAAATAAGAAGATGTGGTATGATTGCCAATGAGATAACTCTCCACAAGAGACCAAATGACACAGAAATTAACAACTACAGGTCAATTGTAGAAAAAACCCATACCATAGTCAGCTATAAAAGGCCCCGAAATGACAAATGTAAAACAATTCAAACGAGAAAACGAACGGCATGATTTATGTACAAAATAATGAACGAAAAACAAATATGATACACAGCAACAAACGACAACCACTGAACTACAGACTCCTGACTTGGGACAGGCACATACAGAATGTGGCGGGGTTAAACTAGTTTGAAGACGCGTGTTTGTTTGATATTATATTTTGTCTTCTTAATCGATTTATGAGATTTTGACATCAAACAACTCCTGTTGCCTTACTTTATAGGTTACCATACAGTCTTTTGTCAGAAACAAGCCGTGTTTACCTAGGGTTAAGAGCAGAATAGAACAATTTTAAAATGAAGGGCACTTTTTATGCGGTTTCGTTTCTGAAAAAGGAAAAAATTGATTATGTTTCTAGATAAAGAATTCAAATAATTAAATAGGTTAATTTTGTTTGGCTTAATTTGTAATATTTTTATAAAAAGCTTTTGGTAGTAGTTTAATTGAAAACAAAAAATCCTTACAGAAGTACTATAAGTGCAAAGGAATTCACATGCAATGCAGAGATGAGCACAGAAAGTATAGAGGGGAGCTCAAAAATGACAGAGTGTGCCCTCTACTTTGTATATGCCAAATATGTCATCGTGTTCTTCATCGTCCCTACAGTTTTTCAAAGTTCTAGATAATTTTTAAACGAAAAATCATCTAATAACATTAATGGTACCTACTTTTAATCACCACGAGATACGCCTTTCGACAATTATTGTCTCTTCGGTAATGTTCAAGGCTGAAATGTTTGAAAATCCAAAACCTAATTAAAACGTTTGAAGAGATTATCAAAGTATATGTAAGATCTGCAATTTTAAAAACTCTACTAAACCATCTAATAAACGTGTTCATTTCAATCGAATCCACATTAAACTTTTTTTACTTTTAGCTCATATACCTTCCTTACAAGCTTTTTTATACTTTATTTAATACTAACATGTGTATGACTTATTTTTTTTCTGACGCAGTCAGTATTAATTTCGGTTTGTGACCCATTTATAGAGGACGCTTCACTGTGGTAACGGCATGCATGATGTCACAAATCTTTAATCTGATTGAACGAAATAAAGGAAATGAACAAAAACCAACAAAATAAGATATATGCTACAATAAAATGAAAACATTATGGATATAAAATCAAACTTATCGATATCAATAAAAATATATTCAGGCAAAGAAGGTGTCATTATCACCACTGTCAAATTGTTTGGATTTTGTAGGCTTAGCCTATAATACATGAGTAGGTAAATACCGGTATAACTGATAGGTTCATTAGACCTACCATGTCAATTAGGCTATTAATATATCTTATCGATTAAACTTCCAAGGCGTAATGATAATTACAGAGAGAAAAAAATATTATATTTGAAATCTGGGGTTATTATATAATGTGTCCAAGTTGAAATAAAGAATGTCAAAATACATGTATTGCAAATTTAATTACTTGTCAAAAGCTGGTGAAGTTACAGTAAATGAGCGTCGCGTATTGGATTCCGTGAAATATTGCGACGTTGTGTACAAAATGTGTCGTATTAACCATGACTTGCTTTGTGGGGACAAGGGTATCTTGTCGTGGTAATAATAGATTTATTGGAAAGTATCATCTTTCCAGGACCATGAAAGTAAACGTAACAAATATGTAAGAAGCTATATAAATAAGTGAGTAAATCAGATTGTCCCGAATCCAACAGACATTAAGAATATATTCTTTATATTACACTTTAACGATGTGTTTAAGGAATACATTTTTTTATCTCAACGTTTTGTAAAAGGGTTTTTGTCTATTGGGCAGTTTTTGTGTAATTTATAGTAGGTAAATATAGATACACAAATTATTTGATATGGAAATAGTAGCGGTTATTGACAATAAACAAAACACTGTGACATTAAGCTTAGAGGCTTGGTCGATTTGCAGCGTAAAATATATCACTTTAAAATATAAGGTGCACATGTGTGTTGTATATATCTACCTTGTAGAAGCACAAAGACAAAAGAGGATCTCCTTTTCTTTTTGATTTATGCGCGGAAAACTATTTAAATCAAAAGCAAACCTAAACTTAACGAAACAAAAAAAAAAAAAACAAATATGTATATAAATTTGTTATTGTTGGAATAAAATTTCAATTTGTATTTACTTATTGCATACTAATCATTCGTATAGATTAAAAGAGGTCTGTATTATTTTTTGGAGGAAATTAAATTACACACGGTAACTATAAAGCGCTGAGTGTATATGAACGGATATATCATGTGTCATGTATTTTGAATCCTGTGTATCAATCCACTTGAAAAGGTGTTAGGTTCATTGATAACTATCTTTCTTGTTGAAATAATAAAAGGAAATATCAAAAATATATTTTTGTTTATTTCGATTAATATACAGATTACCCACGTATTAGTTTTATTCATCATCAAAGACCTTACGGTGACATAAAGTTGTTTACAGCTTTGTTCTTTTTTCTATGGTAGATGATATTCTCATTGGCGCAAACAACATCGTATTTAAATTTAGATTTCATAAGTCAGTAAATTTGTACCTTCCAGTTTTTCAGATAGTTAATTTTCGTTAGAACTATTTTTAGAACTGTTTTTGCAGATATATTTAACACTATGTACATGATGTATTTAACATGTTCCATTTTATTTCAAGATTCAATTGACCAAATGAAATACTTGCATTGTACACACATCATGTAAATACCTCAGCAGTTTACATTGTAAAACGACCGCAACATCGTTCGGTATATTTATTCTCATACAACGCTACGTTATGAAGCAAACGTGAACGACGTTATGAGTTTGCGTTTATTTTACCGAAATGTTAAAAGCTAGTACATGGAAAACGAAGTCAGTGACCCTATTATTGTTTACTTTATTGGATTTTATAGACAATATGACATGAAAGGCTAGTAAAAAATACTCTATTAGTAAATAAAAAAAAAAAATATTCGGTTGATTTACAAGAAATGGAAACATTAAACTATAGACCCAAACTTAAAGAGATTGAGAGAACAATAAAGAGTTGGTCAAACAACTACTGATCTCCAATTGGAAAAATTACTATAATCAAAAGTCTTATAATATCAAAGCTTAATCACTTATTTTCAACATTACTAAATCCAAGCAATGGGTTACTTAATATTAATTTATTTTCTTTTATTTGGGATGGTAAACCTGACAAAATCAAAAGCAAAACAATTTCTCAAATATATGAATTGGGTGAAATTAACATGTTAAACTTAAAACAATATATGAAAGGATTGAAATTAACATGGATAAGAAGAATCATTAAACAAACTAATAATTATTGTAAGTTAATGACTTATTCGGAAAAAATAAAATGAAATGAACTGCTCTATGTAGGTCCAAGAACACATTTGAAAAATTCCCTTTGGCAAAAGGTTTTAATGCTTTGACAGAACTCCAAACTAAAGTAGCTCTTAACAGCGAATATGATTTTATCACATCTAATATTTGTTCAAAAAATGGACTGAAAAAGGAGTCTGGTTAATAAATGTTTGAATTGATAATAACGAACATTTAATGAACTGGCAAGAATTTCAAAAAACATATAATATTGATACCAACTTTCTTATATACCAGGGTGTAATTTTAGCAGGTGATTCTTATATGAAAATTCTTGATATTAAATGTAATCAGATTTTTAAGCTTTAAGGGCTTATTAAACCAATTACTATTACAATAATTATAAAATCTACAAAAGGACGAAAAGTCATGTAAAATAAGAGATTTATTATGTAATTATGGCTTAAGTAATGTATGGTTGACACAAAATGTTTTAAACGTAAATGTTTTTATAGCTGATTTCAAACTTACAGTGTTACTGATAGATTTATATCTGAAGCAATGCCATTTTTAGAGAAGTCTCCTAAATGTCAGTTTTACAAATACATATATGACAATCGTGGTTTGCAGTTTTATCTTAGTAGACCTGTTAATTTTAGATATAAACCATTAATAAGCAAGTACCGTTTACATGCACATAACTTGAACATTGAAACTGGAAGATTTTTAAATATAAACAGAAACGCTAGAATATGTAGTATGTGCAACGGTAATTCTGTTGAGGATGAATATCATTTTATTTTGAAATGTATTAGATATGAAGATAGTCGTATGAAGTACATAAAACCTTATTATTGGAGAAATCCATCAGTATTTAAACTTATACAATTGTTATCAGTTCGTAATATAAAAGAACTTAATAATTTTGGGAAGTATTTATGTATTGCCGAAAAAATTCGTAATCGTTGAATGTGTATATTATACTTCAAGATTGATAAATTATGTTAATTAATATCATGCTCCTAGATTTGTTTTAAATTGTATGAATTGTATATTAATGAATTACTATATTGTACTTTGTGATGTTTATTATATTTAATGTAATATTAATTGTACTTGATACCTGTAGGCTGTATTGCTTTTGGAATAAAGAATATAACAGTATTAAACCAATTACTATAACAATAATTATAATATCTACAAAAGGACCAAAAGACATGTACAATGTTTTAAAAGATAAAACAACAAATATCACATCACAGGAAAAGTTTTTTTTGGGGGGACAATTGAATTTCTCTACAAAATTAAAGTTATACAAAACAATAAATTTACTTTCTGTATGGACTCAATAGAAACCGTAAAACATATATTCTGGACTTGTCCAAATTTTTTGGCGTATGGGAAAAACTCAATAGATGGATATGTACAAAAGTCCAAATTGAACTACCACTTAACTCAGACATAGTTTTATTTGGAATTTGAAAAAAAAACTGAAAAAAACTACATAAGGATAAGAAATTTCATAATAATGTTAGCTAAATATTATATATACAGAACAAAAATGTGATTTGGTCTCTGGTGGGGAGTTTTCTCGTTGGCAATCATACCACATCTTCTTATTTTTGTAAGTAATAGTGTAGCTTTAAAAAAATATCTTAAAAAAAATAGTTTTTTGAGAAAAATCATATTTTATTTTAAAAAGCATTACAAAGAGCGTACTCCTGCTGAAATCCCTGGCTCAAACTAATAGAATAATTATACAAGTAAACTTTAAAGTAATAAAAATATCTTTCCAAATCCAGAATGTCAAGGTTTTTTCACCATTATTATTTATTCATAAATTTTTCAAATGATTCAAAGAACAAACTATATGTATTTGTCTTGATTTTGCCGTTGTTACTATGGACTAATTACCAAAACTATACCATATAATATTTATACATGTATGTTTGCCAATACACTTATTACAAAAAACAAAATATCCTATTGACTTTAGATGTATTTGGTAAAACTTTTCGAAGTTTTGGGTTCGAATTATATCAATTTCGTACATTATTTGGCCTTTTTAAATGTTTTTCATTCAAGCGTCACTGATGAGTTTTTTAAGGCGAAAAAAGCATCTGGCGTACACTGGTATTTACGGTGAGTTTATGTAAAATATGTGTGTACAAAACTACAAGATATGGTTTTACATAAGGGCAATTCCCTTTATTTTTATGCATTTTCTTAAATTTCAGGTACATCTTAAATATGGCTATATCTCGTAAACGAGGTCAGTGAAATATCCTTTGTTATGATAGTTTTCCTGTTTGTTTCTTTTCAATCATTACCCAAGTGCAAAACTTGAGAACGGTTTATTAACTTAAATATATTTTTAAAGTCATTAAAGACACCTAAACCATGTGAAAAAGATGTCGATGGCATTAAAAAAGTTTTTTTAATTATTCAAAATTTAAAAAAAAAGCTTGCATTGTTCTTTGAGCTAATAAAACCCTAAGCGATACCACCGTACATTTTTATAAGGAAGATGATACTGAAAACATCCAGATATACGATATCAAAGTTTGTTCATGCAGTTGAAGAATTTATATTATTGTATAATTTGAAGAAATATGTAAATCGCTTACTTCTTCATATTCAATTTTATAACCTGTACTTTTTTCACAAGGATGTACCTTTGTTGGTAAATAAAAGCAATTGAAATCATCGGAACAAAATAGAAAAAAAAATTCATAACGACCAAGTGTAAAAAAATAAACAAAGTGCACGAAGACTTGCTTCACTGAAAAGGACGTTTTTCTGCACGCAAATGAAGAAATAAATGAAATACACACGATTAAAATTATTCATTAAAATATGAAGTTCGTACAAAGAGTAACCCTTGTAGATTTATGGGTATTCAAATTATTGTTTTTTTTATAAGAAGTGATAATTTCTTTTTTAACATACTATCAAACAGTGTACAATATCTTTAGCAAAAAATTTACAAAAAAGTGAAAAAACAAAAAAACCGAACTCCAAGGAAAATTCAAAAAGGAAAGTCCCTTATCAAACGGCAAAATCAAAAGCTCAAACATATCAAACGAATGAATAAAATACAAAACAGTACGAATAAAATACTATTATTTCATGGAAGAAAGATTTTGACGCAGTTTGAGAGCTTGTATATGAATGCTTCTGATTATGAACTTACGGATCCTTTTATCTATCAACATCACTACGAACTATTACTTAATCAAAATGTGATTTGCAAAGGGAAAAATGTTTTTCTTTTAGTGTTTGTTCATATGGCACCGGGCAATTTTGATTGACTAGCTCAATTAGATCCACGTTTGGATCCATTTTAAAATTTCACTATAAACGCATTGAACATGTATTTGTGCTTGGCAAAACCAAAAATGCAACTCTTCAACTAGAAGAATCCATGTGAAAAAGATGTCGATGGCCTTAAAAATGTTTTTTTAATTATTAAAAATTTTTAAAATATAGCTGGCACTACTCTATAAGCTTAGAAAACCCTAAGTGATATCACCGTATATTTTTATAAGGAAGATGATACTGAAAAGATCCAGATATACGATATCCAAGTTTGTTCATGCAGTTAAAGAATTTATATTACTGTATAGTTTGAAGAAATATGTAAACCTTCATACTTCCTCCATATTAAATTTTTATGAACTGTACCTTTTCCATAAGGATGTACCCTTAAAAGCAATTCAAATAATTGGATCAAAATAGAAACAAAATTCATAACAACCAAGTGTAAAAAAAGTAAACGAAAATAAACGAAAACACAAATTAGATTCACTGAAAAAGACGTTTATCTGATTAAACAACCATTACGGGTGAAGGAAGAAATAAGAGAATACAGAGTGTAGTGGATTAGAATATGAAGTTCGTACAAAGAGTGACCCTTGTAGTTTTTTGGGGATTTACATTATTGTTTTTTAATAAGACAGTGATAATTTCTTTTTCAACATACTATCAAACAGTGTACAACAGCTTTGGCAAAACGTTACAAAACGATACGAATAAAATACTATTATTTCATGGAAGAAACATTTCGACGCAGTTTGAGAGCTTTTACATCAATGCTTCTGATAATGAACTAATGGATCCATTTATCCATCAACATCGTTACGAACTATTACTCAATCAAAATGTGAAATGCAAAGGGAAAAATGTTTTTCTTCTAATGTTTGTTCATATGGCACCGGTCAATTTTGATGGACGTAACTTGATTAGATCCACGTTTGGATCCATTCTAAAATTTCAAAATAAACGCATTGAACATGTATTTGTGCTCGGCAAAACCGAAAATGTAACTCTTCAACTAGAAATCGAACATGAAAGTAAAAGATACATGGACATTATTCAAGGTAATTTCATAGATTCATACAGGAATTTAACATACAAACTTATATTTAGTTTGTTTTGGGTGAATAATTTCTGCAACAATGCAAAATTCGTCATCAAGATGGACGATGATATTATAATAAATATCCCACTCATAATACCCTACCTGGCAGAGAAGTTAAAGGCTGGAAAAACAGTCAATGTTCTGGAATGTAAAACGATAACGAAAAATATTCCGGTTCGTGAAAGGAACAATAAATGGTTTATAACACCGGAAGAATACCCATTCACAAAGTTTCTCCCATATTGTGCTGGACACAGTTCTATAATGTCAATTGACGTTGTAAGAAAAATGTACAGAGCATCAAAGAATGTACCTTATTTATGGTTAGAGGATGTTTATGGAAGTGGATTTTTATCTTTGCTTTTAAAGTTAAATATGTGTATGCCCAAATTTTATTTTGAACCTGTGATAAGTAGTTTATATGATAAGCCATGCAGTTTATTTTATTTGAATATTTTAAAAAATGACACCAATGCACTAGTTTTATGGCATACCATAACACAATATGAAAAAAGAGTCAACTGTACGTTTAGATATTAAATTTGAATATACGCGTTTCTAAATATTCCCTACTGGACGTTAAGCAAACAACATTGAACCAAAGCTTTAACCTTATATATTTCCACATTCAGTGATACGCAAAACCAAGGTAAAAATTCATTATACTTGAAATTTCACATCATAATGAACAAATGAACTCAGTTTTATTTGGCGTTACCACAACTTCATTGAAAGCTACCTACAACTAAAACCGTAACATGATACGGGTCGGACTAGCTATATAATATATGACTTAGCATTTCCTTTCCATTTTCAACATTTGCATACAGATATGTTCATTGTTTTAATGCTCGAATGGCAAATAAGAATTTAAAGATAGAAAATGAGTAAAATAAAATCTCATTAAACAAACAGAAACAATAACTATCACCCCGAGTTTACATACTATTTGACTATGGTCGGATGGAAGAAAGGATTGACGAACACAAAACAACACTGAGGAAAACCATACTTACGACTCACTGTCGCATAAAAAGCTGGTCGTTTTTTATTGTGTTGGCATCTGTATTTGATTGTTGTTTATTTATGAAATAGTAATAACAATATAGATGATGATTGGTTTGGACTGAAGGGAATAACTCCCATTTCATAGTATTTATTTCAAATTAATACAACGTGTCTGAACTCGAAGGGAGTGTCTAAGAGATAGGCATGTGGTTAGGAAGGTGATGTACGTTTCCACAAACCAGCATTACTTGTCCGCCAAATTAATATCACATTTCCGAAAATGTATGATCTTATTTTCCGCACCTTTTTATTTAGTATATATGGTAATTGCCTCCTATGTGCTAGACTGGTTCTCTCCTTTGTAACATACGGGTATCTGATTCCCCTTGAGTCAGAGCCAAACAGATAAAGGACAGGACACCAGTCTACCTATGTGCTTCCTAATTTAGCTACAAAACACAACATAGAAAACTGAAAACTGAGCAACACGAACCCCACTACAAACAGTATACTGTTGTTTTACTTTTAATCTTTTTCGTTTCTTGCCATGGAGTTGTCAGTTTATTTTTGACATGAGTTTGAATGTCCCTTTAGTGTCTTTTGACTTTCTTAGCAGTGACTGAAATAATGAAAAAACAAAGTTACTTCTTCGCATATCAATTTAGCACAATGGGGCTGCTTAGAAATTATTCACCTCTAGCAGATTAAATTATAGAAAATGTTGAGGAACGAACACATGTTAGTTAACAAAAATTGTTTATATATAAAAATTTGATATAGGAAACATCAGAATTAAAAAAAAAAATGTCATGCAGTTTTTAGTTCAGGATTGACCTTTGAGAACCAATTTCTAAATGAGAAACTAGCGTGAAACAGATTTTTATATGAGCATGATGGGTGCTACATGTGTCGCAGGATTTGATTAGCCTTTTGGAGCGCCAGAGATCACCCCAGTTTTAAGTGGGGGTTAATTATTGTTTATAAGTCTTTAGTTTTCTATTTTGTGTGTTGTAGATTTTTTGTTGTTTTCGTACGCCCGTTTACGGGACGTATTATGGTATACCGTTGTCCTTCCGTTCGTCCGTCCGTCTGTCCGTCCGTCCATCTATCCGTCTGTCCGTCTGTCCTGTTTGTTTGGTGACTGGTTTATATTAATTAAGATAACCTCCCTTTAGTTTTTCATAAATTTCTGATATGACATTGAGAAGTTATTGAATTTTATTCTTTGAAAAAGCGACTGGCGTATCATGCGCTCATTGCGCAGCTGTTTATTTGTTTTTGCAATTGCATTGTCAGTTTGTTTTCGACTTATGAAATTTGGATATCGGTTACATCCTTCCTAATTGATTTTTTACCTTTTACCTTTTATCAGTCCGAAAAAATGAATCGATCAATAAAAACAAAAACAAAGCTTACACTTTCTTGTTAAACTATTTAAACGCAACTTTTATTGATTGCATAAACATTGACCACTGCATTGAATTAATTGTCTATTTTACCTGACAGTTTGACGTCATCGATTTTGATATACAATTAAAAACCAATTGTTCAGAGAACAATTGAAGGTCTTTCCACCCATAAAGATCTATTTTGATATGATAATATTAAAATTTGGTTTAAAATGTCATTTCCAGCGTCAAATGATAGCTTACTGAACGCTGACTCCAAAAATATATGGTTTCAATACATTTTTTTTAAATATGGGAGACAATTTGAAACTTCCGGTTTGAAAAATGTTACTTCCTGTATAATTTGAACGTTTACTTGACACTGATTCCAAAAATGTATGGTTCTATATACTTTTATATTAAATAAGTACAAAAAATAGCTACTTCCGGTTTACACAAAGTCACTTCCGGTTGGATTTTCCAAGGTCAAATGGCTTGCAATCTAATGCAAAAAGTCCCATGGATTTATCATGTATACATATGAGGTAAAAGCAAAGGTCAAAATCTAGAACGTCAAATTTACCTATGACCTTGAGCTCAATTTCAAGGTCAATAACTAAGGACCTCAAATCAAAAGACCCTAGGTCTTAATTATATATGGTTAATGAGCTATATCACCATACGCGTATTTTTAAATACAAGAGGGGAGAAAACTCTAATTTAATGTCAACGCACCCTTTAAACCAAAATGTATGTGTTACGACATGTCACAACTAACAATTTAGTAATAATATGTTGTCGATATCTTATACGGTTTTTGAAAAGAAGTGAAAATAAGCCAAAATCAAAATTTAGAATATGACCTTGACCTTTGACCTTGACCTAATTTTCTTTTTTTTTGGACCAAGGACCTCAAATTAAAAGACCCTAGGTCTCTATCACTTATGGTTTACCAGTCAGAAATGCATATCACTTATATCAAATGCATAAGGGGAAATAACTCTCATATGGAGTCTCCGGGACACTTCGGTGAAAACCAAACTCAACATCCTGAAGATATAGCGAGCAATTTGGTAAAATAAATTTGTCGTAATCTTTTACGGTTGCGAAGGAGTAGTGGCCACAAGAAAAACAGTGTTTGGGGAGATAACTCTTACAACGTAAGGTATTTGGTTACGCGGTTGTCAGTTTTAAAAGCGTATAAACTATACAATATCATATTCCAAATATCTAAGCGACATCTTATGAAACAACAAAACTACGCAAGAAGAAAAATTAGGCGGAAGAAAAAAAATAATAATAATCAGAAGAAAACCAATAGGTCTTTCCACGGAAAAGTGGAAAGACCTAATTACAAAGTAGAGGATAATGATTTGAGCCATCACAGTCCATTACTTGTTGACCATGATTAGAATTTGACTTTTGGAGACTTTGAAATTTTTGGCCATGTCCTAGCATTAAAATACGAATATCAATTGCCTTGTTTAGATATTTTGGTGTAGTTTCAAACAACGGATGCCATATGTGAAGCAGGATCTGCTTACCCTTCCGGAACACCTGATATCACCATGATACATAATTTAACAAAGGACTACTAGCAGTTACTGACATGCCAGCTCCAGACCTCAATTAAACTGATTGAAAGATTATGTCTTCATCATATGAAAATCAAGCACAATCCCTCCCGTTAGGGTTTTAGTATCATACCATCATAAAATATATGAGAAGAACATAACCCGTATCATGCCAACAACTGGTTTTAGAATAAATGTGTTTATTTCCGTTGCAAAGACCCTATGACTGAATCAATATTAATACCACAATATGCCATCTTTAATGACCTGACAACAGTATCGTATCTATATCCCTTCTGAATAAGTCTGTTTAAGGTTTGGTTAGCTTTTGAGGTGAATGTCGACATTTGTGTGATTTGTATAGAATATTACCATTAAAGATTGGATGTGAGATACCTGAATGCCTATTAAAGATCAATATAGAGTTTTCTTCGTTCCAATGTTCTTACTATATTGTACGAAAGCCTATTAGGGTCACACAAAAAAAATATTTATCGCGTAATTACGAGATAAATATCTCGTAATTACGAGAAAACTATCGCGTAATTACGAGATGATAATTTTTTATTCCGATTATAACGAGATAATCATCGCGTAATTACGAGAAAATTATCGCGTCATTACGAGATAATTATCGCGTAACTACGAGATAACTATCGCGTAATTACGAGAAAATTATCGCATTGTTACGAGATAATTATCGCGTAACTACGAGATAACTATCACGTAATTACGAGATAATTATCTCGTTATTACGAGATCATCATCGCGTAATTACGAGAAAACTATCGCAAAATTACGAGATAAGATGTTTTTTATCTCGTAATTACGAAATAATTATCGCGTAATTACGAGAAAACTATCGCGTAATTACGAGATAATAATTTTTTTTATCTCGTAATTACGAGATAATCATTTTTATACGCCCGTTTACGGGACGTATCATGGTATACCTTTGTCTGTCTGTCCGTCTGTCCGTCCGTCGCCAACATGTCGGACATTAACTCAAAAACGCTTTCACTAATTTGCATAAAACTTTGGTGAATTGTTTATGTCTATTGACGTGAGCTCCCTTTCGTTTTTTATAAATTTTAGATTTTACGTTTCCGAGTTACAGGGTTTTATTCATAAAAAAAGGGTTATTTTCCAGTTTTCGGACAAAAAATAATAAATGCTTTCAGCAGTTCTTATAAAACTTTGGTGAATTGTTTATATCTATTGATATAATAGCAAAAAATCTATAATTGAATATAAATTCAATTCAAAAAACCAATTTCAAGTTCTTTGACTACATTTATTCAGAAACCTATAATATGTCAAATATTGAATTACAATCCAAATTCAGACCTGTATCAAGCTTGAATATTGTGTCCATTTTTGCCCTTAACTGTTCAGGATTGGACCTCTGCGGGCGTATCCAGCTGCGCTCAGCGAAGCAGTTTATTTAATCTCGTAATTACGCGATAGTTTTCTCGTAATTACGCGATAGTTTTGTCGTAATTACGCGATGATTATCTCGTAATTACGAGATAAAAAAAATGATTATCTCGTAATTACGAGACAGTTTTCTCGTACTTACGCGATAATTATCTCGTAATTACGAGATAAATAACTTCTTATCTCGTAATTACGCGATACTTTTCTCGTAATTACGCGATAATTATCTCGTTATTACGAATTAAAAATGATTATCTCGTAATAACGCGATAATTATCTCGTAATTACGCGATAGTTTTCTCGTAATTACGCGATAATTATCTCGTAATTACGAGTTAAAAATGATTATCTCGTAATTACGCGATAGTTTTCTCGTTATTACGAGATATTTATCTCGTAATTACGAGATATATATTTATTTATTTTTTACCCTAATAGGCTTTCGAAATATTGTGTATGGCAACAAAAATAAATGTTGAGATTTTGAAAGCTTTTAGTGTATAACCAGTTTTAATTGTCAGAAGGAGGAAGAGTTGTTAGACGTGGAAGTCATTTTTCCTACATAGGGGAGAAGTGATAGCAGCTTTCTTTTAAGCCTATTTAGTATTGTAAAATAAATATACAATATAAGTTCAATGTCAGAAAAATATCAACTTTTTTGTATGAAGCTAGAAACTGGTGAGTGGTGAGGTTTAACGGGCCCTTCAACAGTTTACAGTTTCGGTGCGAATACAAAAAAGTTGATATTTTTCTGACATTGACCTAATATTGTGTTTGTACTGCAGCTAAAACTTGCTACAATTGTATTTATGAAAATGGGAACACATAAATAAATCTTACAATCCATCCCTAAACGAACCCCAGATTTTGACTAAAAGTGACGTAACATAAAATCCTCATTGCACGAAATATCCCGTTGCTACTATATTTGGTAGATAAAGACAACAGGAAGTGTTCTAGCTGCAGTATTAGGTTTAGCCCACCATTTCCTCTAAAAATGTCTGTACTAAGTCAAGAATATGATAGTTGTTTTCCATTCATTGCGTTTGTTGATATAGCAGAGCATTTGATTTTGTCAGGTTTCATGGATTTCCTCCTCTTTGAATTTACCTTGGGGTTCGGTATTTCTGTTAATACCTTTATCTTGCCTTGAAATTGTCCCCTGCAGAAAAATGGCAAAATCAATAGATCAAAAACAATCATTTAAAAAGAACAAAAAACCAAAAAATAACAAAATTCAAAACAAAAACGAACAATTTACATACACTTTTCATTCATATGAATTCAAAGTGGTCTGTTGTATCTTTGGAGGAAACCATAGTATGAAATGAAAATAACCCTTCATTAATCAATGCGTCCGAAGCGCTTTTCTTGATTTACCTTCATCGGGAACGCTCAAGGTCAAAACTTTAAAAGCCAAAGATGTATACATAAGAGCCGAAACATGTCAAAACTTTAAAAGCCAAAGATGTATAAGAACCGAAACATGTCAAAGAGTTGTAAAACCAAAGTGACCTAAAACAAAATAGCCGAATTCCTCTGAGGTGAAGTTTGCCTGAGGTAGTTAGAATCCTTAATTTCATAATAATCTATAATCTTATCAACGAACTATCTAAGGGAGCTACCATTTAATTTTTAAGGAGGGTGTGGGTGTGGGGGGGGGGGGGGGGGGTGTGGCCAGGATAAAATTTGAAAAAAAAGGCAGGACAGGAGTTTTGAGTAAAAAAAAAAGACAGGATGAGCAACTTGACAAAAAAAAGGCAGGATGACAATTTATGTAAAAAAAGTCAGGATAAACTAATAAAAAAAGGCAGGACCGAATAGAGTGAAAAATAAAAAGGCAGGGCAAAGATTACAACTGAAAACAAATGCAGGACAAAATTTTTCATCATAGTCCCCCTATAAAAATCAAATGGTAGCTCCCTAAGAAAGGTATGTTATAAAGCATCCCAGTACCGAAGCACTGACTATACTGAGCTGATAATACTCTCTAGACTAATGGTCCGCCAACAGCGTTATCGACCAAGTGCTAGAAAATGAAAATAACTCTTCATTACTTATTTGCGTTTTTCTGGATTTACCTTCACACAGTAACGCTCAAAGCCAAACCTTTAAAAGCCAAGTATATGTACCACTAAAACAAGTGAAGGGCTATATGCCTAAAAAAGGACATAAAAGTTATAGCCGCATCGATCTGAGGTCAACTGTGCCTGAGGAAGTTCAAACCTTAATTCAAAGTAATTTATAGATGTATCGACGGAGCCTGCGGAATTTAAGAGAGGTTTAACTTGATTTGAAGGAGAATTTCATACATTTATTTGCATATTGTGTTTGAACTGAGTGTGTATTGCTTGTCCGCGTAATGCTTACCTCTTTCATTCGAAATTTTTTAAACAGTCTTTAAAGAATATTTTTGTCTAAACAAGTTTTGAGCAGAAATGCAAAGATTTCTAATTTTCAATGAATATGTTTCGTAGATAAACAAAAATGCTACCAAAGAAGAGACACTAAGGAGAATTCAAGTAAAAGGTATTATTTAAAGGTGACATGTTACACAATAAAATCAATAGCTTTTGTGAGCTTTTTAAAACACATACACAATTACATACAAAATGCACACACAATACACTGATAATAAAGCATTGAGGACACAAAACAGACATTTCATGCATAAGGCAAAGCAGAACTAATTTTGATATAATATATGCACAAGAATACACATTATATGAATGCATGAATGAATGAAAAGTACGCTTAATGTTTATGAGCAGTACTATAAAGCATTCAGTTTGGGCAACAGTAGATCATGAGGAAGACATAAAAAAGCTTTGGAAAATTACATTTGTATTGACCCGATATAGTTATTTCAATTCAGTCATTATTCCAATCTTCAATTAGACTAAATAATTAGTGCCTGCTGTAGTTGGTCGTTTCACTTGTTAGTCAATTCAGTGATTGCTTTTGTAATCACCGGTTGTGCTTATTTTGCTATTTTTAGGACTTTATGGCTGATATGCCATCTATTAATGACTGCCCCTTTTATGTTTAAATGTTTAAGTTGTTTACCAATTCATTTGAGATGTCAAAGAGTTCTAGGTCTTGTATGGCAGTTATGTTTTCGTGTATTATTTAGCACATGAATGGCTTTGGGTAGCTGATGTACGTGTTGTTGCCAATGACTTTTGTTATATATATAGAAAAAAAACATTGAAAATATTAAAATAACAACAAAATACCGAACTCTAAGGAAAATTCAAAACGGAAAGTCCTTTATCAAATGGCAAAATCAAAAGCTCAAACACATCAAACCTTGTGCAATGCCAAAATATAAGTTAAACAGTTTCGACAGGATGTAGGATCATATATATGAATATATATTTAGTTATGTTTTAATTTTTCAAAAACAAAATCAATGTTGATACCAATAAAAACAATATTTAAAGATTTTACTACTATGTTAAATTGAATACCTTTCAGAATAAGTTTATTCAAAGGATCAATTAAAATTGAGAATGGAAATGGGGAATGTGTCAAAGAGACAACAACCCGACCATAGAACAGACAACAGCAGAAGGTCACCAACAGGTCTTCAATGCAGCGAGAAATTCCCGCACCCGGAGGCGTCCTTCAGCTGGCCCCTAAACAAATATATATACTAGTTCAGTGATAATGAACGCCATACTTAACTCCAAATTGTACACAAGAAACTAAAATTAAAAATAATACAAGACTGACAAAGGCTAGAGGCTCTTGACTTGGGACAGGCGCAAAAATGCGGCGGGGTTAAACATGTTTATGAGATCTCAACCCTTCCCCCATACCTCTAGCAAATGTAGAAAAGTAAACGCATAACAATACGCACATTAAAATTCAGTTCAAGAGAAGTCCGAGTCTGATGTCAGAAGATGTAACCAAAGAAAATAAACAAAATGACAATAATACATAAATAACAACTGACTACTAGCAGTTAACTGACATGCCAGCTCCAGACTTCAATTAAACTGATTGAAAGATTATGTCTTCATCATATGAATATCAGGCACAATCCTTCCCGTTAGGGGTTTAGTATCAGTTGACACGACTCTTATCTAAATTTTCGGAGCTATATAAACAAAATCGCTATGAAAATTAGGATGTGATATCCCGTTTTTAATAAGAGCTCTACTTTTTCATTTCAATATTTTATTAAAGTCTCATCCCTCAATAATATATAATACAACACTACATTTAGTGTAAAAATATAATTAAAAGATATAAGAAGAGAGCCATTCTGTACAGAATTATAAGAGACTATAACATCAAAAACATTATAGAAAACTCGTCTATTATAAAAAATATTTATAAGAACATTATTTACAGTATAAAACATTTTTACGTCTATCTAAAATAAGATAACAGGCTTTGGCACAGCTACGAATCATATTAATATCTGTAAATAAAAACATTAATTTCTGTTTATCATCAAAAGACATAAAATCACTATTAAAATGTATTGCTTCATCAAATAATTTTTTTCTAAAATCGTCATATAAAGGACACGATAAGATAACATGGGCTTCATCTTCTAAAATATCCTTACAATTACCACAGACTCGATCCTCTAAAAGTAATTTTTCAAATCTCCCTGTTTCGCTTCTTTGTATCGATCTGATGAGTTTAAAAGCCCTTTTCAACTGATTTTCGTTTATGACTGGTAACCGATCGTATAAATACGCGGACATTAACGAGTGTAAAATAACATTCCTTATCGCTTGTTATAAATTCATTTCTTCAATAAATACTCATAAAAATATTTTTTTTAGAACTTATATTAATAATATGAAAAAGTATTGTCGTTACAAATATATATATATAAGTGAAAAATCATTAATATCTATGCACACGTACAGAAAAAGTGTGTTAACGCATGCGGAAGAATATCTCAAGAACGTTTTGCAGGAAAAATATGAATAAAATTGAGAATGGAAATGGGGAATGTGTCAAAGAGACAACAACCCGACCATAGAGCAGACAACAGCCGAAGGCCACCAATGGGTCTTCTATGCAGCGAGAAACTCCCGCACCCGGAGGCGTTTTTCAGCTGGCCCCTAAACAAATATGTACACTAGTTCAGTGATAATGGACTTCATACTAAACTCCAAATTATACACAGGAAACTAAAATTAAAAATGATACAAGACTAACAAAGGCCAGAGGCTCCTGGCTTGGGACAGGCGCAAAAATGCGGCGGGGTTAAACATGTTTTTGAGATCTCAACCCTCCCCCTATACCTCTAGCCAATGTAGAAAATAACAAACGCACAACAGTACGCACAGTAAATCTCAGTATAAAAGAAGTCCGAGTCCGATGTAAGAATAGGAAACAAAAGAAAATAAACAAAATGACAATAATACATAAATAACAACAAACTACTAGCAGTTACTGACATGCCAGCTCCAGACCTCAATTAAACTGATTGAAAGATTATGTCTTCATCATATGAATATCAGGCACAATCCCTCTTGTTAGGGGTTTAGTATTATACCGTCATACAATATATGAGAAGAACATAACCCGCGTCATACCAACAACTGGTTTTAAAACACATGTGTTTAATTCCGATTCAAAGACCCTATAAGTGAATCAATATCAAAGCCAAAATATGCTATCTTTAATGACCTGACAATAGTATCGTAACTATATCCCTTCCTAATAAGTCTGTTTAAAGGTTTTGTTAGCTTTTGAGGTGAATACTGACATGTTTGTGCTTTGTAAAGAATATTACCATAAAAGATTGGATGTGAAATACCCGAACGTATAAGATGTCTGCATGTTGAGTTATATTTACGAATGATGTCCTTATACCGATGATAAAATTTAGTAAATGTTTTGACTAGTTTATGATATCGAAAACCCTGGTGTAATAATTTTTCAGTAATACATAAATTTCTCTCGCTAAAATTTAATACGTTGTTACATACACGAGCGAATCGTACAAGTTGAGATATATAAACACCATAAGATGGTGACAAGGGAACGTCACCATCTAAAAATGGATAATTAACGATAGGAAATGAAAAATCATCTCTTTTATCATAAATTTTTGTATTAAGCTTCCCGTTAATGATATAGATATCAAGATCGAGGAAAGGACAGTGGTCATTGTTAGTATTAGCTTTATTTAAAGTAAGTTCAACAGGATAAATTTCTTTAGTATACATACTGAAGTCGTCATTATTGAGAGCCAATATATCATCCAAATATCTAAAAGTATTGTTTAATTTTTGTATCAGATGTTGTTGCGATGGGTCTTTGCTGATTTTAGTCATAACTTGACGATATACGGAATCTCCAAAGCGAACAAAAATGTTATCAAGTAAAAATTCAATGGCAGATATCGTATCAAAGCATGTCCAATTGACATAGTTCTTTTGTTTGTGGCTACTAAACAATAACAACAAACCAGAGTAAACCACAATCGCCTGAAGATTTGTTTTCTATAATTATGAAATTTTCAGGCAATTTTAGCGAAAAAATTATAGTTTGTTCTTATGTTGTACTATTACACCACTGTCTCAAGTTAGGGAAGGGTTGGCGCCTTCAAACTAGTTTAACCCCGCCACATTCTGTATGCGCCTGTCCCAAGTCAGGAGATTGTATTTCACTGGTTGTCGTTTGTTGCTGTATATCATATTTGTTTTTCGTTCATTATTTTGTACATAAATCAGGCCGTTAGTTTTCTCGTTTGAATTGTTTTACATTTGTCATTTCGGGGTCTTTTATAGCTGACTATGCGGTATGGGTTTTGCTCATTGTTGAAGACCGTACAGCGACCTATAGCTGTTAACTTCTATGTCATTTGGTCTCTGGTGGAGAGTTGTCTCATTGGCAATTATACCACATCTTCTTATTTTTATATTAGTAAAATAACAACAAAAATACCGAACTCCTAGGAAAATTCAAAACGGAAAGACCTTTATCAAATGGCAAAATCAAAAGCTCAAACACATCAAACGATTGGAAAACAACTGTCATATTCCTTACTTGGTACAGGCATTTCCTTATGTAGAAAATGGTGGATTAAACATGGTTTTATAGCTAGCTAAACCTCTCACTTGTATGACAGTCGCATAAAATTCCATTTTTTTGACAACAATGTATGAAATGATCTGCTCCTTTCTTTTAGTCACTAATTATAGTTTTGTTTTCACAAAGAATGATATTATTGTGAAGTTTCTGTCTTTATCTGTAATAAAAGGTTTTATAGTTAACCAGAGGTCATGAAGCTATTTTGTCACGTGTTTTGGTCCATCTTTATGGCGTTCGTAAAACTTATGTTCCGATGGATGTTTATCTTTATGTTGGTAACTATATACCTTTGTTGTCTATAGTATTCCTAGTTTGTTTTTTTTTTTACAGCCGATTTCATTGAGTGTGTAGGAAAAGGTAAAATCTTTGGTTAGCTTGCTTGCTAGGTGAACTGTGAAGTCATTATTTGGTTAGGTAAACTGCCCTCTTTTATGAGTAGATTAGTCCGACAGACAGATAGAATTGGTTATCTGTGAGACTAGTCTACTCATAAAGGAGGGTAGTTTACCTAACTTAATAATGACTTCACGGTTCAGCTAGCAAGCAAGCTAACACACTCAATGAAATCGGCTGTAATTTGATTTGTGTGTGTTATACTTATTATACAGCTGTCATTATTTGTACATTGTTTTTCTCAATTCCTTGTCCATTTAACGTGCAGGTTGTTTGCCTTGATCCCTTTTCTTTAAAATGACTGAGAAATTTGTTCTAAAATATTTACCATGCACGTCCTTTTAAATATCTGAATTTGCCTGATGTTTATTTTCTTCGCTCATTATTCTAGAAAACTCACTATCTATCGGGCTGCAAGAAAATGCTTTCGATATAATTTCTTAAAGTTTTTGAAAGTTTTATACTCTGTCTTGATACTGTGTTAATTTTTTTTTATGTGTCAATTAAGTATCTGATATTCTCTAGTTTCCAATGTAATGTACATGTCTCTTTGACACATTCTCCATTTCTATTCTAAATTTTATATTGCTATAGTAGTTGCTCAGTTAAATCATATCAAGTCTTTTTAACTCAAAATTCAATAATAGGAGCGTTACCAAGACATACAAAGCTCAATACTTATACAAATACTGAAATATACAGTCACCATCACTAACAAAATTGAACAAACAGCTAGACAAAAAAAAAAAAAAAACACGCATAAATATGTTGATATAAAATAAGAAGATGTGATATGACTGTCAATGAGACAACTCTCTCCCAGAGACCAATTGACGTAGAGTAAGTATATATTTATTTAGACTTTCATAGAGGTGATTATATTGTCCAGATGATATTTGTCTACAACATAATAAAATACAAATTATATAATATACATCGTACAGTAATAAAAAAAAAAGACAAATATCCAGAAAAAGTTGACTGCTGACTTATGAGACACTGTAAATACATTTCCTCTACTGTTTAATGGAAAGTAAAATACAAATTGTGAAACTCAGTAAAATACCAAAAATGTTAATAATCAGAATTTTGTCACATAAACAAAGAATAATTTTAAAAATAAAAATGAGTTCATTGAAAATGGTACAAATAAAAACAAATTAAATGAATATAAAAGAGGTTATATAAAGATTTTGTGAAAATTAAATTGTTATAATCTGGTTTGCTAAAATATAGTCTCTCAGTTCACAATAAAAAAAAAAAAAAAATATTTAATTTTGACTTGAATATGTTTAAAGGAAGTATATAATCAACCGTGCACATATTATATTATATATCAAGTTAGATAACTCGTTTTGTAATTCAATATTCTGTATTTAACTTGAAATAATTACATAACATGTATGTTTCATTAGAATCCGTAATTTTGATTGGCTGAGTACGATCGCGAGGCACACTAATAACTGGAAAAGTGCTGAAAGAAAACATTAACACGTGCACAGACATATTTTTAATTTTTACAAATGATTAATCAATACAAAAAGGAAAAGTACCTCATTTGTCCAGAATAACGAAAACGTAACACCCGTTTTCAAAAGAGAAGACCAACATCATCATGGGAACTAAACACCAATCTCACTAACATGTATTTCCTGCAAATTACTAGAGCACATACTTGCAAGCAACATCATGAAACACCTTGAATCTAACAACATACTTTATGATTTACAACACGGTTTCAGGGCAAATAGATCTTTGGAATCCCAGATAATTTCACTTGCTCACCAGCTTTCATCAAATAACGATAAAACATACAAACCGATCACACTCATCGTGGATTTCGTATATGATGAAGTTCCACACAATTGTCTACTATATAAACTCAAATTTTATGGCGTATCAGAACAGGCTACAAATTGGATAAAATCTGTTCTATTAAATCGAACACAAACCGTCATACTAGAAAACCATTTCTGTAGCTGACAAAATACCCGTTACGTCATGTGTTCCTCAGAGCACTGCGTTAGGTCCATTACTATTTTAATCTACATGAATGACTTACCTGAATATATACATCACAGTCAAATCTAGCTCTTTGCTGACGGCAGTATAATTTACCGACAGATAGAATCCATATGAGATTGATCAAAACTACAAGAAGACATAGAAGGGGCAATCAAATGGGAACAAGAGTGTCTAATGCAGTTCCATCCTGACAAAGAAAACACCTATTCATTTTTATTATGATATGCACGGTCAAAGTTCCATCCTGACAAAGAAAACACCTATTCATTTTTATTATGATATGCACGGTCACATTCTTGATTGAGTTAAAAAAAAATGCAAAATACCACATAGTAACAAAATCATCAAATTAAAAGTGGAACAAACACATTGAGAACATGACATATAAAGCAAACAAGACCCTTTCATTCATCAGAAGAAATCTCAAAATAAACTCAGTGACCATTAAAGACCGAGAATACCAAGCCCTTTACTTATCAGGCCAAAACTAGAATACTGCTGCACCGTCTGGAACCTATATATACAACAGAGTACATCAACTCCATAGAAAAAGTCCAAAGACGTAGAGCCAGATACGTATTGTGTAAATACCACTGATATACTGAAAGTGTTACAAACATGCTAAACACACTTCACTGACCATCATTACAAGAAAGAGGACTTAAAAGCAGACTAACAATAACCACAATAAACCTATTTCTCGTATCAAACATAAACTAAAAGAACTAGCCAAGGAATTTGTTTTTGTCCCGGCCGATAAAGCTGCTAATAATATTATTATTGTTTGACGTAAATTTTACATTGAGGTTCTGAAAAAAGAAATCACCAATTCACCAACATTCCAACTGACTCCATTTTCAGAAAACGACATCTGTAACAAACATAAACTTTTAGCTACCGCTTTACAAGCAGAACCAAATACAATGAAAGTCCCAACTATGTATTGGCTTCCGAAGCTACACAAAATACCTTACAAATATAGATTCATTTCGTCTTCGAGCCATTGTTCCACTACTAAATTGTCTATTCTTCTTACCAGTACACTTGGTACAATCAAAAACCTGATAATAAATTGTTCAAATAAGGCCTTCGAAAATAGTGGAATTAATTACTTTTGGAGTGTCAAGAACTCGTTGGAAGTACTTGATAAATTGCATGCATATATTGGTGATTTTGAATCTGTTCAAAGTTTTGATTTTTCTACCCTATATACCACATTGCCTCACATTCTCATTAAGAAAAAATTCACACACCTAATTAAATGGGCATTTAAAAAGTCAGAATGTGAATATATATGTTCAAACTCTTTTAGGTCATTTTTTAGTAGCAATAAACAAAAAAACTATGTCAATTGGACATGCTTTGATACTATATATGCCCTTGAATTTTTACTAGATAACATTTTTGTTCGCTTTGGAGATTCCGTATATCGTCAGGTTATCGGAATTCCAATGGGGACTAACTGTGCACCACTTATTGCGGACCCTTTTTTTGTATTGCTATGAGTTACAATTTATGACAAAAATCAGTAAAGACCCATCGAAACAACATCTGATACACAAATTTAATAATACTTTTAGATATTTGGATGATATTTTGGCTCTCAATAATGACGACTTCAGTATGTATACTAAAGAAATTTATCCTGTTGAACTTACTTTAAATAAAGCTAATACTAACAATGACCACTGCCCTTTCCTCGATCTTGATATCTATATCATTAACGGAAAGCTTAATACTAAAATATATGATAAAAGAGATGATTTTTCATTTCCTATCGTTAATTATCCATTTTTAGATGGTGACTTTCCCTTGTCACCATCTTACGGTGTTTATATATCTCAACTTGTACGATTCGCTCGTGTATGTAACAATGTTTTAGATTTTAACGAGAGAAATTTATGTATTACTGAAAAATTATTACACCAGGGTTTTCGATATCACAAACTAGTCAAAACATTTACTAAATTTTATCATCGGTATAAGGACATCATTCGTAAATATAGCTCAACATGCAGACTTCTTATACGTTCAGGTATTTCACATCCAATTTTTTATGGAAATATTCTTTATAAAGCACAAAAATGTCAGTATTCACCTCTGAAACTAACAAAACCTTTAAATAGACTTATCAAGAAGGGATATAGTTACGATACTGTTGTCAGGTCATTAAAGATTGCATATTTTGGCGTTAATATTGATTCACTTATAGGGTCTTTGCATCGGCACTAAACACATTTATTTAAAAACCAGTTGTTGGCATGACACGGGTTATGTTCTTCTCATATATGTTATGATGGTATGATACTAAACCCCTAACGGGAAGGATTGTGCCTGATATTCATATGATGAAGACATAATCTTTCAATCAGTTTAATTGAAGTCTGGAGCTGGCATGTCAGTTAACTGCTAGTAGTCTGTTGTTATTTATGTATTATTGTCATTTTGTTTATTTTCTTTGGTTACATCTTCTGACATCAGACTCGGACTTCTCTTGAACTGAATTTTAATGTGCGTATTGTTATGCGTTTACTTTTCTACATTTGCTAGAGGTATAGGGGGAGGGTTGAGATCTCATAAACATGTTTAACCCCGCCGCATTTTTGCGCCTGTCCCAAGTCAGGAGCCTCTAGCCTTTGTTAGTCTTGTATTATTTTTAATTTTAGTTTCTTGTGTACAATTTGGAGTTTAGTATGGCGTTCATTATCACTGAACTGGTATATATATTTGTTTAGGGGCCAGCTGAAGGACGCCTCCGGGTGCGGGAGTTTCTCGCTGCATTGAGGACCTGTTGGTGACCTTCTGCTGTTGTCTGTTCTGTGGTCGGGTTGTTGTCTCTTTGACACATTCCCCATTTCCATTCTCAATTTTATTTATGTCCCATAGAATCACCATGCAACATCAAAATGTCCGTACCATGTATATAATGACATCCTAATTAAAAGCAAAGCAAACACCAGGTATAATCACGCACACAAATCATATGCAAGAAAGACAGTTACTTATGTTTTTCTCAGTTCTTCCAAACTATAAAAGCTTGGAACAAATTGCCCGAACCGATAGCCTGCAGCATATATATTAAAATATAATAGCTCAATGTAACCATGAGGTCGTATATGGAAGTGGTGAATACTATGCAATATTGATTGGAAAACCCAAAATTGATCGACGCACGTACAGGGGATATAGAACATAGTGTCTATACTTCTTTTTAAGCTTATAATTGGTTAATTATGTACGTACATCATCTACGAAATTTCATTAATATTTCGCCTGTACAATCGAACCTGTCATGAATAATTGTCGTTGCTTCTACTTTATTTGGATGTATTGCCATATTATTGTATTTTTTTCATATAAAAAAGAATCGCAATTCTATTAGAAAAATATCGATTGCAAAAGTTTTTATAATAAAAACATAGTGCTATTCTATTAGAAAAACGTCGAACTCATATAAAAAAAACATAACATTATTGGCAAGTTGTATATACGTTTGTCCTGTTAAATACGTCTATTTTAAAAAGAATAAATAGTACTTGTAACGATGAATCTTCTTTTATTCCTACAAATTCCAACATTCGTCTGAGATTTCCCACAATGCATCTCGTTTACAAAAGAAAATATCGCAACTCTACATTCAAATTGTCATTCCAAAGTTTGGTAAACCACGTCAGACTCTGTTCGTTAATCGTTAAGATTCGTATTTTACGTTAAATTACTTTTAAAAGCAACAGATATGCAAAATGCTCATCTAGTAAAACACACATAATAAATATATGTAATACCTGAAATGAACACAAAATGGTATCAGATATGGATAACAGTACATCTATAAAAAAAAATTCGACCCCAATTTATAAAAAAAACCAATCTGATTAAAATTCTGATCCACATTAACTCGCGTGCTCGCATATCTTATGAAGATAACAAAATTTGAGGTCTACATTTTAATTAGATTGTATAAAAAATCAACTCCGTAATTAAATACCAAATGATCCCAAATTACATACTGACTGAAAAATTATAAAAACGGTTTCATCTAAAAACAGAGATTCTGTATCAGGCAATTTTTCTCTGTTCTTCAAGTTATTTGTTTGCCAATAAAACTCATTTTATCATCAAATTATTCTCTAATATAAAGGATTTGTATAGTAAGAACTATACAAATCCTTGCTAATATCTTTTATCGTTTGTCCCATTATTCTCCATATTCAATTATTCATGATGAAGTTTTAAACTACCTGGTACAAAACATACTCATCATAAAAGTTCGTTTATAATGTTAATTAGTACCACAAATGTAACCGTTGCAATTATTCTGGAATAGTTTTTCATTAGGCAGTATTTTGTACTGACGGCCAAATAAAGGGTATATAGAATATTTGTTCAAACAGGAACATATATTATATAGCATTGTTTATAACAAAGTTTCCAGAGGAACTTATGTTAGGAGGAACAAATATATGTTGACATAATCATATTATTACGTTCCATTGATCACTTAAAATGCTTGCCATTTTGGACAAAAAAGGTACCATCTAGCTTTGTAAGTGGGTCTCGAGAGTAAGTAGAAAAAATTTGGTTAAAAGCGGAACAAGGGTGCCGAGTTAATTACATGTACATCGGGTGTCGAATCAATCGGAGGTGCCGATTTTACTTTATAAAAATAAGGAGATGAGGTATGATTGCCTATGAGACACTGAACTATCCACCAAAGTTCAAACGAAGTGGATGTAAGCAATTATAGGCAACCGTACGGCCTTCAACAATGAGAAAAACCCATACCGTATAGTCGGCTATAAAAAGCCCCGACATAAAAAAATATATAACAAAACGTGCTGCTGATTTAACTCATTCACAAAGAATATAAATTATTTTAAACTTTAAAAATATACATTTCAATGTTTTAGTCACAATATTGATTTCGTTCTCATTTGCAGTAACATCTGCTTCATATCAACTAATTGATTGTATTACTAAATGTGAAACTTTTCAGATTGTTAATCAATAATTTCGTTTTGTTTAAAGATCCAGAAAAGGGGATTACTTAGTCAGTAGTCTATAATATATATTGATCAATATTTAAGCCAATCAAATGACAAGAATTATTCTATCGTCCAATCAAAATGATGGATTTCAGGATTTTTCGACAGCATGGGGGTGGCCATCTTAGCCCAGTGAGAACAAAGGGAGAAACAAGAAGTCCAACGGCCAACAGGACATTTTAACACCTTTTTACCATCAAGAGAGGCCATGTCCGACTCCGAAAAAGAACCGGAGACAACATCCGCCCCAGATAAGAAGATCATAGGTATTTTTTAATAATATTGAATTATTGGAAATGTTAGAAACGGAAAAACAATTAATTGGGTCATTTACCGCGTGGTCACCACGCTGGATTCCGTTCATACATGTTGTGCCGGTATTTTTTAGATCGTTGCTTCATTAAAAACTAGACTCATAAACTAACAAAATCATTAACTAGAATATAAATGCAAACTAGAACATTGCCAAATATGGTCGAAGGCATGTGTAAGACGTTTCTTTGTCCGACATCGATAAGATAACGACGTATATCCTAACTCTGTCCCAGGGTTCTCACAATGGTGCAAAATTGAACTCGTCCTTTAAGTTGGATAAAATCGACTTTCCCATGAATCAAATTTAATTACATACAGAAATGCATGTTTCCCACATTCACCTCAAGAAAAATCATTTGATACATGTAGCTCAATTTCATTTATACCTAACCTTGAACATGTTGAACATTATACAATTAAGACTGGTATTATTTCCACTATCATCTCAGGTTTTTTTGCAGTCTTGATGATTCCATCTAGGATATTTCATACTCCATGAATTATTTTAACATGGAGTTTGTTATCATAAACAATAGATGTATCCATATGAAGCAGTCTTAATGATTCCATCTAGGATATTTCATACTCCATGAATTTTATCATAGAGTTTGTTATCATAAACACTTAGATGTATCCATGTGAAGTAAAGATAAAATGCAATTAAAGGATCTCAAACAGGAGGGGGATATCTCGCACAGACGCATTTCATAAACTACGGGTCTTTTGCCTTAATACCTGTTCGCACTGGGTTTGTTCGCTATGTTTATTAATTTGAAAAGAGTATGTTAAAGTTTGTTAAAAATTTCGCCAGATATTATGTTGTATTGCTGCTAACAAATAATTATTTTCCTTTAATCTGCAATGTAGAGTAATAGGAATACAAGGTATTTAAGGCTGAAATTAAAATATTATTTGTTTGCAGTTTACCGACCGACCTTCGAAAATCCGCCTGACTGTGAACATTTTATTGCTTTTAATTTGAAGAAATTATTTTTAATACTTCTATCGACTCGATCTGGAATTTCGGGCCGTTTCCGGAATTGATTCCAAGTCTAGGTTAATTACATGTTTGAAGTTAGGTTTTTCTTCCCTTCCTGTCAAGTGTCATCGGACCCTTTAATGGTAAAGCACATGGAGATTGTTTACAGGTATCCACGAAGTCATGGAGGAGTACTTTATTCTGTCGTCTTCTGTCAATTTTAAGACAAATAATACACAGAAAAGTTTCAAAGTAAACTGTTTATACTGATTCAGGCAGAATTGCACACGGAATGATGTCTTCGATGATATCATTGACGATGATGCAGCGGATATTCATAAAACCAACACGATAACCGTTTCTGTCTCAAACAAATCGGATACAGAATCTTTTGAGACTGACTTTATGGAACAAATATCAGTGGTTCAACAATTCGACAGGAGCCTGAAGTATGCCATATTTTCTTTAAATCGTCGTGAAGACGACAAAGATGAAACCACTCCTCCGTGACTTCATGGATACCTGTATTTTGTAAACACGCCTATACGGTGGAAGGACGCATTTGAAATGTTAAATCAATAAGAAGCCACACAAACTACACAAAGATGTAGAGAAAATGAATGGTTGGCTTGAGAAATAAATATATTCTCTCTCTATCAAATCTATCTTCGATTGCAATGAGTATGCTCCTTTAGGATAAGGGGGGGGCTGTCCCACTCATTGCAATTATTCTCTCTCTTACAATATTAAATATACCCAAACTGTGTGGCCTGTGTGAATTCTTAGCTAGGAGCTATGCTGCCAATTTTTTATGCAGACAAAACATTTCAGTACAGACCATTTACTTTTAATTTTTGTTTGTTTTAATTAAAGCCTGGCATCAACATATCTTTCCAAATATAACCTTTATAACAGTAAGATGTCTAATATATTTTTTTTAAGTTGTCTTTTTTTTCAATTGAGGAAGATTCAATGGTTGATTTTTTTTTTTTAATACACTCCTAAATTGTCTTTTGAATCTTTAATATCTACATTTTTCTGATGCAAATACTCTACTCATGAAAACATTCTAGTAAAAATGTATATATGTCAATGAATATGTTTCTTTACAACAACTCTAGTCATTCCTTGTTTATTAGTGTTCCAGTACTTCATAATACCATAATTTTATGTCATAAATTGTATAATGACACTATGTTAAGTTTCAGTTTTGGTTAAAAAGGTGTTTACCTGAAAATGCCTGTTCATTTCATGTTGGTTTTCAGTGTTTGTTGTTTTAAAATGTTTTTTCCTCACAAGAAACTTGGTTTGTGTTAAACTGCTTGTTTACACTTTATTCTGGCTGATAAAATAAAATATTTTTCCTACCTACAGACCCTGCAGTCTGAAGGTACAGTCGGAAAACTGCAAACAAACATATTTTTAAGGTTGGCCTAATATAAAACAACTGATGACCATGTTATCTGCTTGTATTTATCTTTACTGATACATTTTAACAATTTCAAAACAATCATTAACCGTTATACCAAGATCCAATTCAAACTTTGCATCAAATACCAGTTACAAAAATGTATATCCTTACCACCAATTTACCAACTTTTATTTTAAAGACCACATGATATATAGGAAATGTGTCAAAACAAACTTAAGAACAAAGAAGCCAAGATGTGCACGAAAAAATCCCTTTCATCTCACTCTTTACAATTTGTACATCTTTGTTATTACTCATTCCAAGCTGACTAGTTTATTAACAAAAAAATGTTTCTTTCATTATTGAAACACCAAAGACAATTAATACTAAAATAATGTAGAAAGTCTTATAACAACAACACTGGAGGGACTGCTGCAGAAAATTTATTGATCGACATGTTTCGGTGCCTAGGGCACCGTCATCAGGACTAAAATACTAAAATAAGTGCATGGATTTTTCTAGCATTCCACAGGGTCCGGTATTCGGACCCATTCCCAATGGCAAAAACCCTACATTTTTCCCAATTTCTACATGTAACTGACGAAAAACAACATCGACAAACAATGGCTGACATAAACCGGAAATGTAGACAATTACAATACCGGATCAGATTCCGGGAGCGGACACTGCTAATTCTGGGTTTGCCGATCAAAAACAATAAATAAATTTTAAAAAATCTAGGCAGATGACAAAGGACGGCTATGAAATATAAACACTAGAATTAAAAACCAATAGGTCTATGAAAAAGAAAGAAGAAACAGAAAATGTTTAATACAGAAACTCAAATTTTTTTTTTGTTCACAAATTTTCATGTCAAAATCCAATAAAATGTAACATTACTTTTCTTATTCACTAAAACATGTTGATATAAGTTGTTTTTATAATGCTAACAAATAACTACAGATCAATGAATTAATTTTTTCTTCTCAATTTTGAAGGGCCAGTCAAAATCTGGAAGAGCAAGTGAATTAAAAGAAGTGTTAGCCTGCTTGGCCAGTTAAAATACATCTTATTTCTATCCCTGAATTATTTATATTATATTAACCATATTAACTGTTGCTGTCTTTGAAGATAAAAAAAGGGGGAAAAGTTTTGTCACATGTGTGCTTTAAAAACTACAATATTTTAATGCTAGATAAACTTGAGTTCCTTATTGTTAAGTTGAGAAAAGAAAGAAAGAACAGAAAATAAAATTATAAACAACAAAAAAAGATAATTCTTAATGAACTTAACACAATAAAACTCGCATCTGGTATATTAGTAGTTATCCCAATTTAATTGTAAATCGTGTAAACAAATTCCCAAAACTTGCCAGAGTCCTTTTTCCCAAAATGCCCAGATAAACCCCTGAAGTGAGATCAAAGACTTCATAATTATACATTGTACCTAAGCAGCATTCTTAATTACAATCAACAGTGTTTTTAAAATTAATTCTAAATAAAACAAATGCAAGAGTGGAGCCAATTAATGCTCCAAAACAAGCCATAATTTTTTAAATATTTCCATGTTTTTTCATGAACTTTGAGAATATATATTTTCTTTAATATTGATCATATAAATATCTTAATAAGTTTATTAAACCTTAATACCACTATATAAGTTTGTTTTAAAGAAGGGCGACCGACCTGATCCCCATTTCATGCAGGTTTTTTATCCCTCTCCAATACTATGCATAGGGGCATTAAGTGTGTCCCTTGACTGTTCCAGTTCAGTTCTGCACTCAAAGGAGTTTTCCTCATTCAACTTTTATGAAACTCGTACACTTGAATTTTGGCAGTGAGTGATTTACTGTTTTAGAGTTATGATACTGTATAACTTGGAAAATTGGAAATTTTTTCGTTTCATTACTAGCAGTGATATCAAATGCCCTCGAAAAAGTATTTTCACATATTTTAAGCTAGCTTGAGCAGGGGCATTGAGGTTCTCAGACACATTCTTCATTTATTTTTAACCAATTTGCATGAAAGTTGATAATGAATGAGCTTCGAGCATGAAGACGTAAACTGTTTACACCTCCACCAAAATAACCTTTTACAACCTGCCATTAAGTGTGTATGAAATATTTTGTCCTTTAATTTGAAAAGATTTCTTATGTATCAGATTGGATGGGTACTCCATTCAATCATAAAATTTTCTCTTTGAAGTCCTGTGATAAGATTCCATTACTTTTACAACATCCTTATCAAAACCACTAAAGATACAATGTAAGATGATTAACAGTTATCATTGTGTTATCAATAATCATGAAAATGCATAGACTAAAGTTCAAGGGTATGGGTATTGATTCCAACTAGTCAAGTGTCTTTTGTGCTGTCTGTTTAATATATTAAAGCAGGCCTCTGTGGTTGAAGTTGGAAGTTAATCTACTGTATCACTAGCCTGTGATGTTTTGAGTTTGATACATGTTTACCGGCAATAAAGTTGTCAGAGGAATCCTGCCCATGGCAGGTGCGTTAGGCCGCAATTAAAAATATCTTTGTTTCCCCTTACCCTACCCACCATTTTGGAAGTGGGTAGGTAGGTAGGCTTTTTTTTTTTTTTTTTTAGAGAAAATCCCTGAAATATATCTAACACACAGGAAAACACAGAAAAACAACAAATTGAACTTTATTGATACTAAAACAACATACTGTATAACGTAATATGCATGACTAGAAGACCTTACAATTTCAGACTAGAAAATGTTTGTAAATATCAATGTCTTTGTGACTTAGAGTAGACCACATATAAATTGAGACACGGTTCTATATTTTTCTTATACTTTTATTAATTCAATTGAAAATATAAAACCCCAACGAGACTGCTACCTAGTAACATTCGATGCAAAAAATATGTACACTTGTTTTCCATTTAAGGAAATACTAGAAGCCACAAACCGTGATCCAAGCGAGTATGACTACGCCTATTAAGGCTTATTCTAGAAAACTATGAATTTATTTTTAACAATAAACTTTACCATGAAACCTTGGGCGCGTCTATGTGCGGATCAGTATTCGCTGAGTTAGCAGACCTTACAATGTTTGTTAATTCTTGAACACATTTTACAACGCTTTCAACATAGAGAAACAAAATGATAATGATAGTTGAAGTTCACCTACGAATTTTCCTGTAATGAAACAATATTCTTAGACACTGTCATAATTATACAAAGGAGAAAGATTCTTTAACGAAGGCATAGTATGATACAAGACATTAAAACCAATATCAAACCAACTGAAACATAGCAATATCTGCACAGACACTGCTCACACCCAAAAAGTGTTTTCATTGAAAGGATTTATCAAGGGTGAAGTATTGAGGTATCTCAGAAAAACAAGCAGCAAAACTGATCTTAAAAAACAGTAAGAAGCTCAAACGAGGATATAAAATATCTGAAATCAACGATTTTTTTTATCAAACACAAAATACAGAAAGGGAAAACTTGCTAACACATCGCCCAGCGAAATGGGAGCAACCGCTAGTAATGTTAACAAAATTCAACCCATCTATACAGAAACTAAAAATATAATAATGAAACACTGGCATCTTATTTCACAAAACCCTGAATGTGTGACCATATTTAATCATCAGCCCATTATAGCTTATAAAAGACATAAGAACTTACAAGAACTTTAATCAAAGCATTAGCTGGTATAGTCATCTCGACTTTTCACAACACAATATGATATTGATACTGAGCTCGAAAAAAATCAACTACTATTTTATCCAAAGACAACTAGTGTATGGTCCAATATCACATACGAAATGAAACAAAATAGCATAAATAGCACGCCAATATACAACTTATTGAGTCAACCACTGATAACGGCGAACTCAGGGATTTACCACAATTTGGGCACAAACACGGCAGAAACACCAGGCCTAACATTTAAGCTCAAGGGTGAGCTCGGATGCGCAATCGTAACTACTCGGCCATTCTCGCTACGCATTTTGTTATTGGAGGCGTAGCTAGAAAGGAAGAGTAGTTAAGATTGCTCGGATGCATTTATTTAAAACATTATTCCATTCCAATTTCAGTATCCTTGCATACGTTGTTTACCCTTTGCTGCAAACACACGGGCGACAATGATTTCGCGGAATGTTGAAAATACGGACCATTCAAGGAAACGAAATTAAAAAAACGAACTTTTGAGCGAAACGAAAAAAAAAAAAAACAACGTGATTTTCGAAAAAAATTATTTCAGTCGGCGGATTTTTGGAGGGTCGGTCGGGTAAGGGGAAACAAACTTAATTTTAATTTTGGCCTTAGACTAATCTAAATTGACTAGGACTGTCGTCTTCCTGTTGGCGGTCATTGGTTTTCTCAGGGCACTTCTGCTTCTTCCACCAGTGAAAAACTGATTGCCATGAGATATCTTATAGTGCTAAAAAACGTTAGAACAACTTTTAATGAATCAATCTTTTAATATTCTATATTCTGTTTTCAGCAAGCAAAGTAAGTGGAACAGTAAAATGGTTCAATGTAAGAAGCGGATATGGTTTCATTAATAGGTAATTTGTTTATTTAGCCTTTTATATACATGTACATTGTACCTACAAAACATAATTACATGTATATAAAGGTTTATTCAAACATTTTAAAAAACAGTATTTTAAAGGTTAGAAATCCATGTACAAATATATATATAGCAGGAAACCAAAACTTTGAAAACTTAAAATGAATTGGGATTACATGTTAGTTGTAAAATTACTTTAGGACAATTAAAAAAAATCACTTTATAAATTGTAAAGAAACAAACCACGTCTGAATGAAAAAGATAGGAAGATCTCTTGGCTTTAAGGTCACCAGTTCCAAGGTCAAGTTCATAGTTACAAACTATAGACCAAAATGTCTCTTTAAAAACAATGCTAACTACATGTAGTCAAAAATGTACATGTACAATCACATTATTGAGAAAACAGTCGTACTTGACTTTGCCAGCTGTCTACCTGTTTTATTAGTAACTCTCACTATTTCTTTTCAGAGATGACACAAAAGAAGATGTATTTGTCCATCAAGTAAGTATTTAGAGACATGCATACATGTACAATGTATCTGGTAAAGTGCTATCTTTATTCTGTCATTCAGACTGCCAGCCTGTTCAATCTGTGCCAAATTTTATGTAAAAACAAATATAAAATCTATGTATATGTTAAAATGCACATTTAAAAAAATGTAGATGAAGTGGTGTTGATCAGAACAAAATTATCCAGTTGTTGATTTTTTTCTATTTAATGCATAAAATTTTAATATTCAAAGAAAAAAGTATCTTAAAAAAATGGAAACCTTTTAATTGATATCTCCATGTAAATGTAAGTAATGTCTTGAAACAATTCAAAATATCCATTTTGTACATGTACACACTTTTTTTGTACAATTTTCTGGATTATTGGACAACAAAACTGCATTGTACAATGTGACAGTATAAACAAGTAACACAAGAAAAACTCTTCAAATTCTTACATTATTTCAGTATGAATGAAAACCAATTATAATCAGAGATTACTGTTCTATTATAATTTCAATTAATTTATTATAATTTTCCAGTGGATTCACTTTGCATAAGATTAACGATTTTCCACTCTTGTAATGGTGATTTAATCCTTCCCACTTCAAATGGAAATTGTGAGTCATGAATTTTATCATTTGAACCAGCAGGTTGCCATTGCAGACAAGATAGATATGGATAGGGGTTATTAATATATTTTGTCATGATATCAATATATTTGTGTTATATACATACATGTATGTTGCAAATGACTATAAATTATGATTTTTATACGACCGCAAAAATTGAAAATTTTTTGGTCGTATATTGGTATGACGTTGGCGTCGTCGTCGTCGTCGTCCGGCGTCGTCCGAAGACACATTGGTTTTCGCACTCTAACTTTAGTTTAAGTGAATGGATCTCCATGAAATTTTACCATAAGGTTCAATACCACGAAAGGAAGGTTGGGATTGATTTTGGGGGTTATGGTACCAACAGTTAAGGAATTAGGGGCCAAAAAGGGGCCAAAAATAAGCATTTTTGTAACTTCCAGACAATAACTTGTGTGTAAGTGTATGGATCTCTCTGACATTGTACCACAAGGTTCCATATCACAAAGGGAAGGCTGTAATTGATTTTGGGGGTAATTGCCTCAAAATTTTAGGAATTAGGGGCCAAAAAAGGGGCAAAAAACAAGCATTTTTCTAGTTTCATGACAATAACTTGTGTGTAAGTGTTTGGATATTTCTGAAATTGTACTACAAAGTTCCATATCACAAAGGGAAAGCTGGAATTGAGTTTGTGGGTAATTGCCCGAAACGTTTAGGAATTGGGGGCCAAAAAGGGGCCAAAAATAAGCATTTTTCTAGTTTCCAGACAATAACTTGTGTTCAAGTGTATGGATCTCTCTGAAATTGTACTGCAAGGTACCATACCACAAGGGGAAGGCTGGGATTGAGTTTGGGGGTGATGAATCATAAGGGGGTTCAAAAAATTTGGGGGGGGGATTTTTTTTTTTTTCTTTTTTTCCTTTTTTTTTTCTTTTAAAATTTTCCATTTTAAGTTGGTTATTTCTGATTAATTTTTAAAAGCAAATAATAATGATATGGTAGGAGATACACACCAAACAGGATGTGTAAATTATTATATAATAAGTATTGTGCAATAGCAAGAAATTTTCAATTGCACAGTATTGCACAATTGCAAGAAATCTTCAATTGCACAGTATTGCGCAATAGCAAGAAATCTTCAATTGCACAGTATTGCGCACTAGCAAGAAATATCCAATAGCACAATATTGCACAATAGCAAGAAATTGTCAATTGTACAGTATTGCACAATAGCAAGAAATATTCAATTGCACAGTATTGTGCAAAAGAAGATACTTCGTATAAATTGCTTATTTCTTGATCAATTTCAATGGGGTTTTATTCTTGAATTCTTAGGGTTCTTTAATATGCTGAATCTAACCGTGTATTAAGTTTTTGGATTTTGGGCCCCGTTTTTAAATTGGTCCACATTGAGGTCCAAAGGGTCCAAAATTTAACTTTGTTTGATTTCATCAAAAATTGAATTATTGGGGTTCTTTGATATGCCGAATCTAACCGTGTATTTTGATTCTTAATTTTTGGTTCCGTTTTCAAATTGGTCTACATTAAGGTCAAAAGGGTCCAAAATTAAACTTAGTTTGATTTTAACAAAAATTGAATTTTTAGGGTTCTTTGATACGCTGAATCTAAACATGTATTTAGATTTTTGATTATGGGCCCAGTTTTCAAGTTGGTCCAAATCGGGGTCCAAAATTAAACTTTGTTTGATTTCAACAAAAATTGAATATATGGGGTTCTTTGATATGCTGAATCTAACCATGTATTTAGATTTTTGATTTTTGGGCCCCGTTATCAACTTTGTCCACATTGAGGTAAAAAGGGTCCAAAATTAAACTTTGTTTGATTTCATCAAAAATTGAATTCTTGGGGTTCTTTGATATGCTGAATCTAACCATTATTTAGATTTTTTATTTGTGGACCCGCTATCAAATTGGTTCATATTGAGGTCAAAAGGGTCCAAAATTAAACTTTGTTTGATTTCATCAAAAATTGATTTATTGGGGTTCTTTGATATGCCAAATCTAAACATGTGTTTAGATTTTTGATTATGGGACCAGTTTTCAAGTTGGTCCAAGTTGGGGTCCAAAATTAAACTTAGTTTGATTTTAACAAAAATTGAATTCTTGGGTTTCTTTGATATGCTGAATCTAAACATGTGTTTAGATTTTTGATTATGGGACCAGTTTTCAAGTTGGTCCAAGTTGGGGTCCAAAATTAAATTTTGTTTGATTTCAACAAAAATTGAATATATGGGGTTCTTTGATATGCTGAATCTAAACATGTATTTAGATTTTAGATTTTTGGCCCAGTTTTCAAGTTGGTCCAAATTGGGGTCCAAAATTAAACTTTGTTTGATTTCAACAAAAATTGAATATATGGGGTTCTTTGATATGCTGAATCTTACCATGTATTTAGATTTTTTATTTTGTGGGCCCGCTATCAAATTGGTTCATATTGAGGTCAAAAGGGTCCAAAATTAAACTTTGTTTGATTTCATCAAAAATTGAATTATTAGGGTTATTTGATATGCCAAATCTAACCGTGTTTTTAGATTTTTAATTTTGGGTCCCGTTTTTTAAATTGGTCTACATTAAGGTCCAAAGGGTCCAAAATTAAACTTAGTTTGATTTTAACAAAAATTGAATTCTTGGGGTACTTTGATATGCTGAATCTAAACATGTGTTTAGATTTTTGATTATGGGACCAGTTTTCAAGTTTGTCCAAGTTGGGGTCCAAAATTTAACTTTGTTTGATTTCAACAAAAATTGAATATATGGGGTTCTTTGATATGCTGAATCTAACCATGTATTTTGATTTTGGACATTGGACCATAATAGGTAAATTAAACAAATTGAAGTTCTTAGACCACATTCTTTCTGTGTCAGAAACCTATGCTGTGTCAAATATTTAATCACAATCCAAATTCAGAGCTGTATCAAGCTTGAATGTTGTGTCCATACTTGCCCCAACTGTTCAGGGTTCGACCTCTGCGGTCGTATCAAGCTGCGCCCAGCGAAGCATTTTATTTAATTATGAAAAAATAAATTGAGTAAACCTTACAATGATATAAGAAAATGGGAATTAAGTGTGGGAAATTTTACAAATTATGATTTACCTGTAACAATATGCATCTTCTACAGATTTCCATACATGTAAATGTATGCAGTTCCTATTGTGAATGCCTGATCCATACTAAGCATTCGACAAATTCTTTTTGAAGTAAGTTCTATACAAATCTCCAAATTGAATTTTGGAATTTGTCATTTTCTAATTTGAGAAAATATTAAAACAAACTGGCTTTTCATTTGTGAGGAATAATTTTTCAGACGGCCATCGTAAAAAACAATCCAAAGAAGTACTTGAGAAGTGTAGGTGATGGTGAAACTGTAGAATTTGATGTGGTTGAAGGAGAGAAGGGAAATGAAGCCTGCAATGTGACTGGTCCAGATGGGGAACCTGTCCAAGGAAGCAAGTATGCTGCTGATAGACGTCGTTACCGAGGTAGAAGATACTACAGAGGTAGAGGTGGTGGTGGAGGTCGTCGCTATCCTCCAAGACAGGTAATTTAAATTTGTATTATACAAACTTCTTGAGCAAATCTTTCAGAATGAAATATCAAAATACAATCAGAAATTCATCTTTAAACAAATTTTCTTGTCTTGTTTCTCTTTTCTATATATGATTTTAAGGCCAAATAAAAATATATGAGTGGTTCCAGTAATGTCTTGAAAAAAAGTGAATTGTAAAAATCTGGAAAAAATCTTGCTTTCACCCTGTTTTTATTCGTTATTATACACGCCCCTACTGGAAGTTACCTATTTTCTATATGTTTGGTTGTGAAATTAACAGACATGTTACATTTTAGCTCATTTTTTGCATTTTGTGAAGAATTTGTTGCATTTTTAGTGGTAATGGATACTTCCAACAAAATGGGATCTTTCAAAACATTTTTTCAGAATTGCAAAAAAAAGGTTCTAGGGTCGGTCCGAAAACTGTAACAACACATACCTGTATTTGGCCTAATGATTATATTTTATGATAAATATTAAAGTAAAATAGTTACATGTATCTATGAGGGAAAGTGCGGCACTGATCAGGCTTCTACATCATGTACATGCAATGGTGTATAACACGTCAACCTTGGTTGTCGGAATCATTCGTAGCAGGCATATTCATGGTAAAAATTGCATTTCAGGAAAGCAGTACAGTTGATATATACATGTATTTAATAAATTCAAATGGCACTCCAATCTCTGACAGCTATTTGTCAAATTGAAATCCTTTACTGGCTATAAATAACCAGATACAGTGTAAACAGTTGTCTCTGATAGTTGGATTTCCCTTATTATCCTGCCAAAAAGCACATGGCTGTCAAAAAGTAAACACACTATTGTTGCATGTGATCATTGTTTGTTTGCAACATAATTGCTTTTATTGAAATAATTTGTATATATATATTCAATTTAAGGTACAGTCAAGCATTTGCATTTATTGGATAGTTTGCATGCAATTTTTGTCTTGCCTTGACGGAGTCAAAAAGCGAGACATATGTATGCTGTTTCTGGCGGCGGCGTCATCAACAATATATTAGTTTGTGATTAGGTCTAGTTTATGGTGAACCACTAGTGGTAGGTCAATGATATTTGGTGTGCAGTTGAATTAGCATTGGCACATCTCATTACCATGGAGATTATTTGGCCCCGCCCCCTCAGTCATGGTTTATTGACTTTGAAACTTTGCTTAGTTTTCATGTATTAGTTTGTGATTAGGTCAGTTTATGGGGAACCACAAGTGGTAGGTCAATGATATTTTGTATGCAGTTGTATAAGCATTGGCATATCTCATTTCCATGAAGATTATTTGGCCCTGCCCTGTCAGTCATGGTCTATTGACTTTTAAACTTTTGCTTAGTTTTCATGTATAGTTTGTGATTAGGTCAGTTTATGGGGAACCACTTGTGGTAGGTCAATGATATTTGGTATGCAGTTGTATAAGCATTGGCATATCTCATTTCCATGGAGATTATTTGACCCCGCCCCTGCAGTCATGGTCTATTTCCTTTTAAAATTTTGCTTAGTTTTCATGTATTAGTTTGTGATTAGATCAGTTTATCAGGAACCACTAGTGGTAGGTCAGTGATTGGTATGCAGTTGTATAAATATTCGCATTTCTCAATTTCCATGGAAATTATTCTGCCCCGCCCCTTCAGTCATGGTCTATTGACTGAAACTTTTGCTTAGTTTACAAGTTAATGTTTGTGTTTAGGTTTCTTTAAAGGGAATGACTTATGAAAAGTCAATGGTATTTGGTATGCAGTTGTATTAGCATTGGCACATCTCATTTCCATGGAAATTGTTTTGCCCTATACCTTTAGTCATGGTTCATTGACTTTGAATATTTGCATAACTTACATGTTAAAGTGTTGTTATTTTAATTTCAACATTTGCATTTTCAAAATAACAAATAGGCGAGACATATCTCTGTGTTAACAGTTTATTTAAATAATTTTCAACTGGGAGAAACTTGGCCATCCGACCTTGTTTACCCATGAGATTGAGAGATAATGTAAATAACTGCAGTCTCCCATTTAAGTTAATATTTCCTATTTAGGCCGTTTTTTTTCATAAACTCTTTGGTCTTCAATTCTGGAGTTATTTAATTTGGACAGTTTGGCCTTAGGAATGTACATTTGTAATTGTTACAAATCTTTCCATTTTAGATCATTTTAACTTCAATAATTTATGGGGCTGATGTTTTTAATAATTGAAATTTCGTCGTCAATGTGACTTATTACAAAAAATATACTTGGACCAATCAACATGTGATGAGAACTCTCAAAAACATGACTTGATTACTTGACAAATCAGAAACACGCGCAGCGAACTCTCACAAATGTGACTTGATATTTAGACCAATCAACACAACAGGATCTCAACCAAATCAAATAAGTTATTTATAGTCACAGAACTGAGACGGTGAAAACACCGGACATACGGACCAGAATTGACATACAATTTGATGGACCTGTGTCTATTTCATCAGTCAGTTTGTCTAGTTATCCTTTGACGTGGGATTTTGGTGTATAGCAACCACTAAAGCATGTGGGTGCAACACCACTAGACAATGTGCCAGTAAAAATCAAAATACATTCTGAAAGAATATTAGCTGGGCATTAAATCGATATTAACCTGACTTTGCAAGCGATGACCAATCCTTATATAGCATATTTTACCTCTGCTTATTTCACACAGGAAAAATTTAACATGATGCTTAATGTATGATATTTTTCTTATTGATTACAATACACCTTATCGCTATTCCCGCTTGACCCGAGAATCTGTCCCGCTCAAACTTTTGACGTCACACAACAATCACTTTTCCATTGTGGCGTCAGATATTTTCTATTATGACGTCAAAATTTTACGGGAACTTGTGTGATGTCCAGTAATGGCGGACAAATAGCGATAAGGTGTATAGTTCATGGATACATTTTTTTATAGGATTTACGAACTAAAAAATCTATTTTGATAAATAGTTCAGTGGATACAGATTTCTCAATAGAATTGACAAACAAAAGTCCATATGCAATGTTCAGATAAATGAAAAATGTGTTATCATAATCCAAATATAAGATAGTGATTACATAATGTTTGTTTACATTATTGACAAAGCTATGTAGTTCTATATTGGCCTGGTCTGAACAACTAATCTGAAATTTTTTTATCTGTGTCCTTGTTCAATTTAATTCTGTATGTTTTTTTTTTGTCTTGAAATGTACTAATCAAAACTATATCAGCTATTCTTTTAACTTTAATTACATTTTATTTAGATAACAACAGTAAGAAAGTCATCGTAAATCCGCACCCACTCCATCATCCCGACCGGTCGAATAGTTGATGTGGTCAAACTTAAAATGAAAATATAAACAAAACAGCTGATTGTTTACGTTATGTTCATCCCATGCATCATAAAATTATAACTCAAACAATCGCCTGGTTCCATTTTTAATTGTCTACATTTTAAATTCGTAGAGGTACAAAGTCAATGATGTCCTTATTAGATTCAATCATGAACTGTATTCATACACTGTCGTTTCAAAAATGTGCAAACATAATTATGAAATTCAAAAAAATGTCCGCCATTAAAATTTTTATTTCGATCAATGGGAAATAACTCGAAATGGTCTTGCTAAAAGATGAATCACAGATTGGAATTTAAATTACGGCAGGGAGTAATGAAATACTATGGAAAAAGGGCGTGCCACCAATTTTTTTCCAAAAAAGGGCAGGGCATCAAGAAAAAAACAGCAGGGCCCAATACCACGCCAAAACCTCCTGTAGGAAACACTAAATAAATACCTTGCAGCTTTGTACTGACCAATCCATGGTGTCTGTAGAAGTATCAATTAACTAAGATTAATTTTTTTATCCCCATTTTTGTGTGAATAAGAATTATTATAGCAGTGAAGAAAAAATATTGACCTTTATTTCAGAGACAAGATGATGAAGAAGGTGAAGGTGAAGAAGAGGAAGAAAGAGAGGGCGAAGAACGAGAACATCGTCCTGCCAGACGTCGTCCATTCTATCGTGGATTCAGAGGAGGTTACAGAGGTGGATATGGAGACCGTGGAGGATATGGTCCACCCCGTCGTGGTGCTCCAAGATATGACATGGGTGTGGATGGTTACCGTCGTAGACCATTCTACCGAAGGTATTACGGCCCACCTGGTTACTATGGTGGAGGGCCACAAGGAGATTATGATAGTTATGGAGGTGGAGGTGGTGGTGGTGGTGGAAGACCTTACAGAGGACGCGGTAGAGGCAGAGGGAGAGGAAGAGGAAGGAGGAACTTCAGACGTAGGGTAAGGCTGATATGTATTAAAATCATCTGGTGAAGATATAAATACATGATTAAGATCTTTACGTCAGGATTAGATTGCATGTATTACAAGTTTAAAACACTACTATGGTAGTGTGAGAAAAGATCTGTAAATTGAACTTGAGGTAAGGCCAAGAAGAAAAAGATGCGTTTCAGGTCACCCGACCGACCCTAACTTTTTTATACCAAAAAGCAGAGGTTTTACTACAAAAACTGCTGATAAGACAGACACTGCAGCTGATTTGTAGGTTAGCTTCTGGAAATAATTTGTAGTTTAAAGAATTTTTCACAAAACTTTACGGCTGTGTAATGAGGACTCTTATTATGTCCATGTTTGGCCTCTTCATCCTCGGAAGACTTGCAATCTGGTTATGACAAACTAAACTATCATTTCCAAAACTTTTAATTTCGCTTTCATCAATATCTGATTGCATAAATTCTTTACTTTCGCTATACGATTTGATCAATTTTTCATCCATCATTGTTTTAATCACACATTCTGAACGTTTAAAATTCATCTTTATTAAATGTAAACACACCTTTTAAAGAAAAGGAATGTATGAGTTAAAAGATTATTCATTTGTATAACCGTAGTTCATTGGTTTATTTTGGGATTCCCCAACTGTTTTGTCCAATCTTAAGGGTTTTAGCAGTGGTATATTTTACTGAAATCTCTGTCACCAGGACTGCACAGTGTATGTTTACAGTGGATCTATCCATCACTGCAGACAGAATGATAATAAAAAACCATGTATATATCCGTCAGTGTTAGATAAAACAGTTAAGCATATTCCAAAATCGCTGTGATGGGGAGAAAAAGCTCTTCCTTTAATGTGTTCCAAAATTTCTGGGTCTAATTTGCTTTACTTGTAAAAGATTTTTTGTGACTGTGAATGACAAATGTCCTGCTTGTTACTAGTGTCCTCTCAGTTTGTTTGATTTTTATTTTGGGGGGTGGGGGGCTTAAGGACTTATAATGTTCCACATGTTCAATATAGGCCAAAAAAATAGTTTTTTTTCCGGTGTCCCATATATTTATGGATATTTGGTAAACAGTCAGGGATATAACTCTATAGAGTTATAAGAGAAAAATAACATACATATGTTATTGTGGACTAAAAAATCAAAAAACTGTGATAACATATGTATGTTACATGTTTCAAAGGGCAAATATACATCATTTGTTTTGTTAAAATGTATTCAAGTTCTATTGATATTATCATTGTCTTTATGTATACTAAACTTTAGAAAGACATAATAGTTCATAATATGCCAATCATGCATAGTACACCTATGTTATTACAGAAAAAATATGCCTGAAAAGGCTGAAATAACTAAAGGGTGTTATTACAGCTTCTCTACATCTCTTCAAAGCCTTTGCTCAGACATACATCATACTTGGTCACAATGTATTTGAATTTATTGTAAGAAATAATGGTCAGAGCATGTAATGAGGTTCTGCGCAAGCTTCCCAGTAATTCCCAAGTGTCTCATACAAAAAGTTATATGCCTTTAATAACTAAGCCTTGTTATTACAGCTTACTTTGTCCCTTAAAAGCCTTGCCTCATTGATTTACCATGGTTGATGAAAAATGTATTAATTTAATTGGAAAATTAGTTATCAAGGCTATGTATTTAGTTTCTGTGCAAAGTTTCAAGATTTCCCCAGTGCCCACTAAAAATAAAAATGTTTGATTTATTTAACAAATAACAAACATACAGGATGGTATTTTTGTTCGAGCATATTGTTTTTCTTTAATTGTTTAACATTTCTTACCGATATAACATGTTACTTTTATTATTCTTCCCTTAGTTTATTTATTTTGTATTCAAAATTATTTATTTTGTAAAAATATTTCCTTTCTCTATTGGTACTGTACAGGTATACCTAACAATAAAATTATTTTCATTTACCTGTGTTTAAAGTTATTGCAAATGGATGGTATTTTTGTTCGAGCATATTGTTTTTCTTTAATTGTTTAACATTTCTTACTGATATAACATGTTACTTTTATTATTCTTCCCTTAGTTTATTTATTTTGTATTTACATTGTGTCATAGGTCAAATTTATTTGTTCAGTGTATGTTCAATGGTGTTAATATGTCCTTTGATTGAGTTAAGCTATTTCAGTTGATATTTTATAGTGTGTCTTTCTATGTTGTGATGTTACACTATTGTTTCAGAAAAAGGGTGAAGGTTTGGTACCATTAAAACGTTTAAACCCGCTGCATTTGTTTGCACCTGTCCTAAGTCAGGAATCTGATGTTCAGTAGTTGTCGTTTGTTGATGTGGTTCATAAGTGTTTCTCGTTTCTCGTTTTTTATATAAATTAGACCGTTGGTTTTCCCGTTTGAATGGTTTTACACTAGTAATTTTTTGGGGCCCTTTATAGCTTACTGTTTGGTGTGAGCCAAGGCTCCGTGTTGAAGACCGTACTGTGACCTATAATGGTTTACTTTTATAAATTTTGACTTGGATGGAGAGTTGTCTCATTGGCACTCATACCACATCTTCTTATATCTATGTATGTTACTACAGATTTAGAAAATTGAAGAAATAAGGAGTAGACAACTCATAAAAGTATCTGTAATAACACATGTATGATATTTTCTTTAATAACCCTATAGAGTTATATCCCTGACTGGTAAAGTGCAGTTAAAGTCCAGAAAAATTCCCTATAAAATTGAGATTAGATCTTTTTTCAACTTCCTTCCCTTATTTGTTTAACTACAGGCAGGAAACCAGTTTATGCATTTTGTGTCGCCTTAATGCCTTGCATTTTAAGTAGATTGCTTCACTTTAGGATGAAGACATCATTACATAATTGATTGCTTTCTAAACATTAAGGGGCAAATATTCTGTGCATGCTCGGGATGAGAACCAAATCATACAATAAATAAGAAGAAAAGAATAGGATATATTCTACAAGTCATTTATTTTTAGACAGTGTAATGTAGACAAGTTAGAAGATGTATCATAAAAATGCACTTTTAAACTCGTGACCAGTGTAAGTGAAACCAGAATCTAAGAATGGTAAAATATGTCAACCATATTTATCTGATTTAATGTTGGCCCTATTAATTGGTAAAAAAAAGTTTGCTGGCAAGGGTACCTGGTTAGTGGTACTTTTACCATTCTTAACAAGTTATTTGTATTGCCTTAATTTAGAAATATTCATAAAAGGTACAGAGAAAAAAAAAGTACCTTCTAAAATTCTAAAAGTTCCAGTCCACATAAAAGATAACGAAACCCCAGAGTTTGAAATAAAAAGATGTTTGTTTTTTTTCTTCAGAACAACAGCGGAGGTAGGAGAGATGAAGACGGCCAGGAAAATGGTCAGAATGACGAAAGAGATAGTGGAGACCAGGGCAATGCTGAGAAGAGCGATTAGACCTATAAATAGATAATGCTTTATAAGCAGCTTGTAAATTATTTTGTGTAACTCTGGTGGACATGGCCATGTATTTTGTTGATAAATTTCAATTGTAACACCATCTCATTCAACTATGCAAAAAATGTTTTAACAACTGCCAATTTTTTATTGTACTAAAAAAATAGAAAAAAAAAAGAAAAAAAATTGAAAAAAGATTTATACTACATAATAGTGCTATAAAAAGTTTGAACAAAAGAAATCCGATCAAAATTTTAATGGGCCCAATTAGAAATTGACAACCAGTTTAGAAGATGAATAATATTAAAAGGTTTGAATACCTAAATATGTTTTTATTTTATAGGGAGAGCAATACATTGATTATAGAGCCAAATATATTATAACTAAATGTTTTGATAGAAACTATAACATTTTTAGAATTGCATGAAATCATGACTTAGAAAGTGTTTTAGACCTTAGAACAATTGTTAAAACATCTGGAAAGAGGACCAGCGACTCTTTGTGTAAAAGATACCATGAATTTGTCATGATATATTTGACACAAGTTGACTGACCTGGTGTTTTTATACTTTTTCTTACAAATGAATTTTTTTGTATACTCTTTTTACTACCAGGTTCACCACCAAAAAAAAAATTAATGAATTCAACTTGTGGCTAAAGAATAAATGCAACAAGTGAACAAATTTGTTTATTTCATTTTTCAACAAGGCCCTAAAAAGAATTTTGAACTACCTAGTATGGCTCATGCTAGCCTGCTTGTCTTGATTGCAGGAGGTCAAGGGTTTGATCTGCAGCCAGGTCAAACTAAAGGCTTTAAAACTGGGTATTGCTGCTTTTTTAAGTACACAGCATTAAGAGCAGAAACTGGTCCTCCCCGAGTCAGAATGATGTGTCTGGCCCTGCTAGAGTGATTGTTTCCCAGTGAACTAGCAGGTTAAAAATCCAGCTCTGAATTTCTTGGTCTTAGCAAAAAGCAGTTACATATTCAGTAAGCATCAACATGTTCTCATCCTGAATATGCATTTAATTTGTCACTGTATGTTAGATGGCTACCCATCTTCATCATAAATATACTTCTGTGATTAGGTTTACCTTACCATTTCTTGTTTTACCAGAAAAATGATGTTCCCAATGGCTTTTTTGAGGAATGATTTATGTGCATTTCATACTAAGTAATAAAGATTGAGGGTTGATAGTTCCAGGTATTCAAAATTGATTTCAGAGGTAATAGATTGAAGACTTTTTAATTTTCTAAAGTGTAGGTCAGGTGATAAAATTACTCATAGAAGTGGAAGGTCTAGGACTTGAATTACAAAAAATAAAGATCTACCTTTAGAATAATTTGGGAACATCTGATATTGGTTTATTTGAACCACTGTAGTCTGCCTGCAGTGAAGTCCATTTCTTTTGTTCAAATGTCAAGTTGGCTGTTGCATGTTTTTATGAGGAAGTACGATATTTTGAAAAGGCAATCGAAGTATGGTGTGCTTTTGTATTCATATAACATGCATCTCAATTCAAAGCAAGTTCTAAAGACACTTTCATCCTGGTTAGATATGCTATTGTTTACAGACCTATTGAACCCCCATCAGAATTTAAAAAATCATTTTCTGCTCTAATTTGAAACAAACTTTATTATAAACAGCTTCATTTCTTTTGATAAGTAATTAAATATTCTTCTTGGAATCAATTCTTATTCCATTTTAAGCTCACGTGTCCTTCAGCATTAACTTTTTCAAATATCTTCTCTGAAATTAGTGATCCAATTTCAACCACACATGAGGTTTATAATCCTTATGTTATCTAGTATAAAGTTTGGCCTTTTCCCCAGTCAGTCATGAAAACATGACCACCATGGCTAAAAAAAGAAAGGGTAAAAGACATTAATTGTCTGGCATCTGAAAAAAACCATAAAAGATGGAAAATATCTGACTAGAGCAAAAATGCCCAGAATGACATTTTGCTTATTCAAGACAACTTTGGCCTTTGATCCAACTGAACAAGGGGTGAAAAATTATAGCTCATTTCTTGTGAAAGTTAGGTTTGAAACCGGAATAACTTGAAAACAACCTAAGGAAAAAGAGCGCTAAGATATCTGTAATAAGGTATTACGATGAAAATTCTCATGATTTCTATGAATAAAAACCATAAAAAAAAATATTTAAAGCTTAATAGACAAAGTTTTAAGAAATCAGTTGTCTGTTGATCGTATTTTCCATCTGAAAAGATGACTTTCAAATTATGGATATAAGCTAGGGAACGCCAATTAATTTTTCTAGGCGGCAAGGGTATTTTGAAATTGACTATCCTAGCCTGGTAACAATTGAAAATAAATAATCTTGCCCAAGACGGGATGAAAAGGAACATTTTGCAACACAACAGATGTAAACCAGTGTAAAATTTGTTTTTCACTCTTGACAAAAATCGGCCTGCATAGCAACAGAGAAGATGGATAAGATCAAGATATTTTATTGGTTTAAAATCCAAAATTATAGGATTGATACCAAATTTGACCATTAACATTGGCTATACCAGAGGCAGATTTAGAGGGGTTTTTCAGGAATCCTGGCCCCCCTCTTTTGTGGAAAAAATTTGGTTGATTATATAGGGAATCACTGAACCATGACTGGAACGGGCCCCCTCTTAGCAGTCAGTGGGCCCCCCTTATAAAAATTCCTGGATCCGCCACTGTTATACAAACACATATCTGTCAACATTTATTTACAGTGTATATATATTATAATTTTAATCCGACAAGTGGCATCTGACATTGAGGACGACCATTTGAATTTCGTGGTTGGGATACGAGACGAAGTTTTTGCTGATTGAATATTCATTTTCATCTGTTGATTAATAAATAACTTTGTTTACACCCCACTTCTATTGTTATACTTCATAGTTTCTATTTCTGAAACAAGTGTAAATTGAATGGATCTATTGTTACGAATAACAATGGATTTTGATCACAGGGTGTGACGAGCGGGGTTTCTGGAAACCCCTGCTTCTTCATCCCGAAAACACAGTCCATTAATATTGTTATTCGTTACAATAGAAATTGATTATTTTTAAATAGCATGAACATAAGAAATTACTAATAGTGTTCGCTACAAGTTGTTTCAAGATATTAAAAAAACATATTTAAGGAAATTCCAGAAGCGAAAAAAATATTAAGCATCTATTTTGAATAAAAAAAATCCTTTACAGAAAAAATAATTTGATTGATAGCGGTTGAAAAACTAGATAAAATTGTTCGCAATTTGCGAGAATTTTTTTCTTCAAAAAACCATACCCCCCTTTTTGAAGTTAAAATGGTTGCTCCCTAAATACTCCTTTGCTTGAAGGTAAAATTTTTGATCTCAGTCATATGTCTCTATTCTAAAGCATTGATCTTTAAAAAAAGTTGGGAATTCTAACTCCCGACCATCACCCCCCCCTCCCCCCCCTCCCCTCCCCCCCCTCCCCCCCCCCCCCCCCCCCCCCCCCCCCCGTGGATTGCCCCAAAAAAGGGAGTTCCTAAATATTCGATCTGTATTTTTGTATGTTGAGCGTGTTTGGTCGTCGGGTTTCAAATCCAGACACACCTATCCCTCATGAATGTCTGTTTATTCTCGAGAAGAGGGGGGAGGGGCTTCTTTTTTATACGACCGCAAAAAAATTTTTGTGGTCGTATATTGGTATGACGTTGGCGTCGTCGTCGTCGTCGTCGTCGTCCGGCGTCGTCCGAAGACACATTGGTTTTCGCACTCTAACTTTAGTTTAAGTGAATGGATCTTTATGAAATTTTAGCACAAGGTTCAATACCACAAAAGGAAGGTTGGGATTGATTTTGGGGGTTATGGTAATAACAGTAAAGGAATTAGGGGCCAAAAAGGGGCCAAAAATAAGCATTTTTGTAACTTCCACACATAACTTGTGTGTTAGTGTATGGATCTCTCTGACATTGTACCACAAGGTTCCATATCACTAAAGGAATGCTGGGATTGATTTTGGGGGTAATTGCCTCCAAATTTTAGGAATTAGGGGCAAAAAAAGGGGCAAAAAACAAGCATTTTTCTAGTTTCATGACAATAACTTGTGTGTAAGTGTATGGATCTTTCTGAAATTGTACTACAAGGTTCCATATCACAAAGGGAAAGCTGGGTTTGAGTTTGGGGGTAATTGCCCTAAACGTTTAGGAATTTGGGGCCAAAAAGGGGCCAAAAAACACATTTTTTTCTAGTTTCCAGACAATAACTTGTGTTCAAGTGTATGGATCTCTCTGAAATTGTACTGCAAGGTACCATACCACAAAGGGAAGGCTGGGATTGAGTTTGGGGGTGATGAATCATAAGGGGGTTCAAAAAATTTGGGGGGGGGATTTTTTTTTTTTCTTTTTTTTTTCTTTTTTTCATTTTTTGTTTCTTTTAAAATTTTCCATTTTAAGTTGGTTATTTCTGATTTATATTTAAAATCAAATAATAATGATATGGTAGGAGATACACACCAAACAGGATGTGTAAATTATTATATAATTAGTATTGTGCAATAGCAAGAAATTTTCAATTGCACAGTATTGCACAATAGCAAGAAATCTTCAATTGCACAGTATTGCGCAATAGCAAGAAATCTTCAATTGCACAGTATTGCGCAATAGCAAGAAATATCCAATAGCACAATATTGCGCAATAGCAAGAAATTGTCAATTGTACAGTATTGCGCAATAGCAAGAAATATTTAATAGCACAGGATTGTGCAAAAGAAGATACTTCCTATAAATTGCTTATTTCTTGACCAATTTCAATGGGGTTTTATTCTTGATTTCATGGGGTTCTTTAATATTCTGAATCTAACCGTGTATTTAGTTTTTGGATTTTGGGCCCCGTTTTTAAATTGGTCCACATTGAGGTCCAAAGGGTCCAAAATTAAACTTTGTTTGATTTCATCAAAAATTGAATTATTGGGGTTCTTTGATATGCCGAATCTAACTGTGTATTTAGATTCTTAAATTTTGGTTCCGTTTTCAAATTGGTCTACATTAAGGTCCAAAGGGTCCAAAATTAAACTTAGTTTGATTTTAACAAAAATTGAATTCTTGGGGTTCTTTGATATGCTGAATCTAAACATGTATTTAGATTTTTGATTATGGGCCCAGTTTTCAAGTTGGTCCAAATCAGGGTCCAAAATTAAACTTTGTTTGATTTCAACAAAAATTGAATATATGTGGTTCTTTGATATGCTGAATCTAACCATGTATTTAGATTTTTGATTTTTGGGCCCCGTTATCAACTTTGTCCACATTGAGGTCAAAAGGGTCCAAAATTAAACTTTGTTTGATTTCATCAAAAATTGAATTATTGGGGTTCTTTGATATGCCGAATCTAACCGTGTATTTAGATTCTTAATTTTTGGTTCCGTTTTCAAATTGGTCTACATTAAGGTCCAAAGGGTCCAAAATTAAACTTAGTTTGATTTTAACAAAAATTGAATTCTTAGGGTTCTTTGATATGCTGAATCTAAACATGTATTTAGATTTTTGATTATGGGCCCAGTTTTCAAGTTGGTCCAAATCGGGGTCCAAAATTAAACTTTGTTTGATTTCAACAAAAATTGAATATATGGGGTTCTTTGATATGCTGAATCTAACCATGTATTTAGATTTTTGATTTTTGGGCCCCGTTATCAACTTTGTCCACATTGAGGTCAAAAGGGTCCAAAATTAAACTTTGTTTGATTTCATCAAAAATTGAATTATTGGGGTTCTTTGATATGCCGAATCTAACCGTGTATTTAGATTCTTAATTTTTGGTTCCGTTTTCAAATTGGTCTACATTAAGGTCCAAAGGGTCCAAAATTAAACTTAGTTTGATTTTAACAAAAATTGAATTCTTAGGGTTCTTTGATATGCTGAATCTAAACATGTATTTAGATTTTTGATTATGGGCCCAGTTTTCAAGTTGGTCCAAATCGGGGTCCAAAATTAAACTTTGTTTGATTTCAACAAAAATTGAATATATGGGGTTCTTTGATATGCTGAATCTAACCATGTATTTAGATTTTTGATTTTTGGGCCCCGTTATCAACTTTGTCCACATTGAGGTCAAAAGGGTCCAAAATTAAACTTTGTTTGATTTCATCAAAAATTGAATTATTGGGGTTCTTTGATATGCCGAATCTAACCGTGTATTTAGATTCTTAATTTTTGGTTCCGTTTTCAAATTGGTCTACATTAAGGTCCAAAGGGTCCAAAATTAAACTTAGTTTGATTTTAACAAAAATTGAATTCTTAGGGTTCTTTGATATGCTGAATCTAAACATGTATTTAGATTTTTGATTATGGGCCCAGTTTTCAAGTTGGTCCAAATCGGGGTCCAAAATTAAACTTTGTTTGATTTCAACAAAAATTGAATATATGGGGTTCTTTGATATGCTGAATCTAACCATGTATTTAGATTTTTGATTTTTGGGCCCTGTTATCAACTTTGTCCACATTGAGGTCAAAAAGGTCCAAAATTAAACTTTGTTTGATTTCATCAAAAATTGAATTCTTGGGGTTCTTTGATATGCTGAATCTAACCATGTATTTAGATTTTGGATATTGGACCATAATAGGTGAATGTCCAATTTAAAATTTTTAAGTTCTTAGACCACATTCAATCTGTGTTAGAAACCTATGCTGTGTCAAATATTTAATCACAATCCAAATCCAAAGCTGTATCAAGCTTGAATGTTGTGTCCATACTTCCCCCAACTGTTCAGGGTTCGACCTCTGCGGTCGTATCAAGCTGCGCCCTGCGGAGCATTTTATTTTATAAAGCCGTAACATAAAAAATAATTTATGATTACCTTCATTGAACTGATACAGGTAAGTACTTTGGGTTATAATATTGCCTTTATCTTTAGTCTCTTCTACCAAATCCAACGCTTGACTCAAAATGTCGTCCATCTTATACCCGTCCATATCGACAACTGTATACAAGGAGCATGATGTACATTTTTTTTGAAATAAGAATGCACGAAACGGTCAACCTTGAACTGCTGATCCATATTAGCACCAGGATTTATTAAACGGGAATATGCAAAACAGCAACTTTGACATTTGTAAAATTTTCTCGCTTGTCAAAGTTTGAACGAACAGAGCCAAAGTAAGGTTACTAGTGGGGTTTCATGTAAAAAAAAAATGTTTTTCTTATAAATCATGGTTTGATTTTGTCAATAAATATGGTATCCGTTCTTTTTCATTTAATAATGTTAACAAATACAGGGTTTAGCATTGGGTGTAAGTTAGTTATAAACCTCGGGATACGTCGTGTCTGGATAAGAAACCCCTCCGGCCGTCGGGGTTTCTTATTCAGACACACCTATCCCTCGGTGTATAACTATTACAGTACCACCGCCTAAGGGAGGTTAGATTATATATATATATATATATAAATATGTTATTTTGTTATTATAAAACACCCATGCAACCACGCATCCCATATTTCCTGATAGGTCCTGACACTAGTGTTTCAGCAGTTAAAGCTTGGGATGGTCATCATAAGATGCATAACTTCAATGATATCAAAGATGAAAATTATTCATGTATATTGATATATTTATAATTTAATATGTATATACCCTCCATTATTAAAAAAGAAAATATTGTTACATTAATATATATATGGTGGCAGACCTGTCATAATATCTAGATCTATAGATGAAGAATTAAAATATAAATATATCAATATACATGAATAATTTTCATATTTGATTTTTTTCAAGTTATGCATCTTAAGATGACCATCCCAAGCTTTAACTGCCGAAACACTAAAGTAGTGTCGGGTCCTATCAGGCAATATGGGATGCATGGGTGTTTTATAATAACAAAATAATAATAACATATTTATATATATATATAATCTAATAGATATAAGAAGATGTGGTATGAGTGCCAATGAGACAACTCTCCATCCAAGTCAAAATTTATAAAAGTAAACCATTATAGGTCAAAGTACGGTCTTCAACACGGAGCCCTGGCTCACGGCTCACACCGAACAGCAAGCTATAAAGGGCCTAAAAAATTACTAGTGTAAAACCATTCAAACGGGAAAACCAACGGTCTAATCTATATAAAAAACGAGAAACACTTATGAACCACATCAACAAACGACAACTACTGAACATCAGATTCCTGACTTAGGACAGGTGCAAACAAATGCAGAGGGTTTAAACGTTTTAAGGGTTTTAATGGTACCACCTTCACCTAATCTCCGCTTAGGAGGTGGTTCTACAAAGTTATTTATTAATCAACAGATGAAAATGAATATTCAATCCGCAAAAACCTCCGACTCGTATCCCACCCGACGAAATTCCTCCAATGTCAGAAGCCACTTGTCGGATTAGCATTATAAATGCACTGAACAATCCTTGAATTGTTATTTCCAAAACTTGCTATTATAGTCGAGTGGCCAATTAATAGTAAACATGCATATTTAGAGTGGGGCGAAGCGATAGTTGAGTGGCACAAATAAATGATATATATTAGAAAATCGGGGATTTATGATAATAAAGGGGGAGGGACTGGGGGTTCAACATAGGGTCCTGTCCTCAAGCACCTTTGAGCAAGACCCTCGTATACCAGAAATTATTCTCACACAAAATTAATAATTTACCTCCGTCCTAAATGGTCAAGTGATTCGATCGGAGAAGGCTGGTGAGTTGGATCATCATCTATTTTAGTGATTTTGCTTGGGGTAGGTTAAATAAATTTGTCAGTTTCAGTTATGTCAATTTCTTTGCTTCCGACATATTCAGATTACTGAAAACTACCGCTGTTGAAACGGGATTTCAAATAAGGAGAGGGAAATGTTTCCATAAGTCTTGAATTCGCAAAGGTTGTGAATCAATAACGACAGCAAGACGATACAAGTCGGTATATACTATTTGCGTTTAGTAGCGAGGAAGGTTTGGATGGACTTGGAATCAGTCGTCTGTCCGTCGGTCTTGTGTCATTTGCTTTTTTAAAAATGACATTTATTGAAACTACTATATTTTAGAAAAACTCTCAAATTGGAGACTCTACTTGCGGAGACAAGTGCAATTTATTATTCATATGTGTATGATAATATGGAAAGTTCTTGTAAATACACCGAAAACTAAATGCTAGTACTGGTTGCCGCATACTGGTGGTCAACAAATCTGAAAATAAATAATATGAATTATTATACCGGTATTATAGATACATTTATGTCCCTACCCCAAAACAGGAGACTGTATTCCAGTGATTGTCATTGTTTGATTGATGTCTGTCAGTTATACTTGTTTTTCGTTTAATACTGTCGACTCGGTAATTTTGGATTTTCTCTTTTCAATTAGTTCACATACCATTTTGTCATGCAGGAGCCTTTATTTGACTGTTTAAATGGTATAGATTTTATACCGACCGTGCAGAACTCGTAGGTAGTCAAGGTCGTTGAACACCCCCATACTAGTGTGGATTTTTCTAATTGTTGACTGTGCCGGTTGTTGCTGGTTACATTGTAAGATGGATAGATTTAGTTTAGTTCTCACCACATTCTTACCACAACTCCTTATTACAAAATTAACTTTAATTTGGCTATTCAATTGCTTTCAAAGTAACAAATTTTGCAACGTATGTGTTTCGCACGTTTAATGAAATGGGTCCGTAGAATCAACACAAGTTATGAATTTGTGTTACTGAACGTTAGTATCGGACTTGTCAGAATCAGTTATTCTTATAAATGAAAATATGTAATATGATAAACATTTGAGTTATCTCCCGTTGATAGATAGCATTTGATTTTGTGAGGTTTTTTTTTAATTTGCTTTGGAGTTCAGTAATTTTGTGATACTTTTTTCACCAGGGAAAAGTAATAATGAAATTAACGGTACCAGTTTTATTGCACCAAATTCGCATTTCAACAATAGCGTCTCTCCAGCGATGCTCGAAAACCAAATGTACAAACATTGAAGCGCTGATCAACCAAAAGGCATACCTAAAGTACTTAATAAGATATTAAATATTCAATCTTAATCCAAGATAAATTATACGTATGTCTTGAAGCAAAGTGTCTATTGGGCGAAAAGCAACGACAACAACATAAGAAATCACTGTATAAATCGTCTTCTACCAACTTAACCAAACGACTTGATGGATAAGTTCATGGACATTGCACAGAGAGATCACACAGTATGCAATCTAGGCATTTTGGAGTCTGTCAACACATTCGTTCATAAAAAGTGTAGAAGATTTTGTGTAAATGTACCGTAAAACTAGATGCTGTATCCAATATGGATATCCTCAACAATACAAGCTGTAAACATTTTTTTAAACAGTTTATAAAGGATGCAAAGCTGTGCAAGAAATGTAGAGCAACATAGGTTTTGTATTGTTCTGCAATAGAATGATTTTGCAGCTTATTCTTTGCCGATTCCTTAACTTGCTGACAAACGGAGAGAAAACGATTACCGGGCATATTTTGCAGTATTTTGCAAAATTGGGGTCACGCCCTAGTGGTGGATTCAGCGGGAGAGGGGAGGTGCGCAGAGGACATCACCCCCTTTTTGATCGGTAAAATATCTTCTTTTTTTTTGTTGCTTAAATCAGATTGTTTAAAAAGTTTCGCCTCGCTGCGTTCGCCAGTATTTTCACCATTTTGGTCAATTATTTCCCCTTTCTCAGACCCTGGATCTCTACCTGCGCTCTTTCTAAATCATCTTTTGCGTGTGTCAATTTGTCAAAGGTATTAATTATTACAAGTTTAATGTCAGTAACAATATCAGTTTCATTCGAAGTAGGGTTTGGCATGTATATAAATATAATTTTAACTTGTCACTGATTGTGTTTTTGTTTTTTATTTGTTTGTTGACGGTTGAACACTGCTGTCTGAAAGGTAAGTTTATATTTAACTGTTATTGGTTGTTCTTTACGCTGTTCTATTATTTAAAGCCAATTACTCCTACAAGGATTCATCACCGGAATAAATTTGGTGGAAATAGAAAGTACATGTAGATATAGATCTTGACATTTTGCGAATTTTTTTAATGAAAAAGTGGTTTAATAGTACTATTTCCCGTTGGTTTTCAATGGATAATATGTGCCACTGTGGACAATGTCGGCAACCTATCAATAGTAAATGGTAATCGTGAAATGGGTCTACTCATCATTAATCATTCAGAGTTTACAAACATATAGCTTTGCAGCTTTTATGAAAATAGACGTCACACTAAACTCCAAAACATATAAATGAACTAAAATTAAAAAAAAAACATACAGGACTAACAAAGGCTAGTGGGACAAGCGCCGGTATTAAACCTGTTTTGTGAGATCTCAACCCTCCCCCTATTCCTCTAGCCAATGTAGAATAAACAAACACACAGCAATACGCACAGTAAAGCTCAGTTTAAAAGAAGTCCGATGTCAGAATAGGTAACAAAAGAAACTAAGCAACATGACAATGATACATAAATTAACAATGGACTACTAGCAGTTACTGACATGCTAGTAGTTTACGTACGACGTATGCTTAATAACAAGAATAGCTCACATGACCTTACAGGCCTGTATGACAATAACAGTTACTTTGGAAAACTGGACTTTATTTAAAAAAAAGATATTTTTAACATCCTCAATCCTCAAGCTTTAATAATTACAGACTGAGCCTTGTTGACCTTGAGATGCAAAGTCCAGCGCTGGAGAAGTAAAGGAAATTTATATCTACAGCGCTGGACATTATATCTACAGCGCTTGACTTCAAATCTATAGCGCTTGATTTTACTTCTGCAGCGCTTTACTTTAAAAATAAAACACAACTCTCTATCTGTACGAGACCAACAGGCCTCAGTAAACATAAACTAATGCAGTTTTTATGTTCATTTAGACACCAATCTGATTGAAATACAGATCTTGTGTGTCCAAGCTTTGCTTACAAGGATCCAAAAACGTTCCATTATATTTTCTGGTCTAAAGATCATTTGGGATTCTCTCGTTTTGTCGAATTGATACACACCTTCCAAAAATTAGAAGGCTGAAATTTCATTGGCTGTAAAAATTACCAGAACAGAAAGTAAAATGGAGTGGTGTCAGATCCTTGTAACCAAAGATTAAACACAGGAAATGTATCTTAATCTGATTGGTTAGGCACCGACTATTCATCTTTTGTGGGCGGCAGCATGTGTGTCTCCTTGTGCTCAGGACATAAATATTTTTCGACTTTGATATAAAATAAACTTTTTTTTCAATAACAAGGTGAATTTTTTAATTTCATTATTGTTTTATTTTCCCCTCATTTTCAATCGAAACAAACTATTTTTTCGTTTCCCTTCTGAAATAAATAAAGTCTTTTTCAAGAAATTTGGAATCAAACATTTAAAAAAAAACATGCCCCCTCCCAAACAAAAAAAAAGGATGAATTGTCAGTACCTTAGCCATATTGACAGTTCGAATCCTTTAGTCTGGAGGTGTATATATGAGCTTCTTCCCACTAAACCTTTTATGTTGCGGGTTAATGTCTAGTTGGAGCTGTAAAATGAATGCACGAAAACATGACAAAAGCAGCGTGCAAATGTAATGCACCGAGTTGAAGTTAATCCCATATCTCCTTTCATCCATACCGAGGGCCTCGGTGGCCGAGTTGTCTAATTAGTCGAACTACTGTATCACTAGCCTGTCTACACTTAGGTTGTGAGTTCGAATCCCGACCAAGAAGGCAGGTAAGCTCGACTACAATCTTAATTGACTAGAATTGTTAGTTTTCCTACCGAAGGTCGGTTGTTCTTTCCGGGCACTACGGCTTCCTTCACCAATATAAACTGACCGACACGAAATATCACGATAGTTTTGAAAGTGGCGTTAAACACCAATCAATCAACAAATTAATCAATAAATCAATCAACAAATTAATCAATCAATCAATCAATCATCCATACCGGTATAATTATGCATGAGTGGACAATTTTATAGCTATTGTTATGAAATACTTTTTTAAAAATGACTGATTTTGTTGGTGCCTTTTGCAATAAAAGTTGTTTTATCATATTTTCTCTGCAGCCAGGAAATTCTTCAACTAGCTTCTGTCTTAATTGATCTAAATCTTCCTCCGAAATGTTTGAAACGTTGATTTTTTGTTAAATTGCACTGTCTCATTTATTCTCTAAAATGCACTTTCGGAAGCTGATACGAGGCTGGAGCTGCTAGATCAGAAACAGTAAACTGGCATTCAAAAACAAAATGCAGAATATCCTCTGGTAGATCAAATATCCATCGATTAAACCTAAACTTTCCAATTAATATTTTGACAATTTTCCAACAATTATATTAGATGTGATTTTTTTCATCTGTAAAACGAGTTACCAACGTGCCAATGTTTGTTTCTTAAAATCTCAACCATTTTCCAAACGATAGCTACAGATTTGAGCCGGGTTTATAGAAATTCCGGAGAAGCAGATCGGAATCAGTTATGACGTAGATAGTAATCGATCTAATCGTAATCATGTTCACTGACCATAACAAGGATGAAAGCACATCATATAAGGACGTTTTGACATCATATTATGAAGTAAACCGAACCACATCATATAATGTTACAAGCACATAATATAATGATACAACCACATCATATAAAGATTTTTGCAAATCATATAAGTATATTTGCACATCATATAAGGATCTTTGCACATCAAATAAGCTCATTTGCACATCATATAAGTATATCTGCACATCATATAAGGATTTATGCACAACATATAAGTATATTTGCACATCATATAAGTGTATTTTCACATCATATAAGGATGTTTTCACATCACATAAGGATATTTGCACATCATATAAGGATATTTGCACACCGGGCCATATAATATAACAAGACAGTTTTGGCGTTCCATACATGGAGCTATCTCAAGGTATGCAATCTAGGCATCTTGGAGTATAGCAACGACTTCGTTCACGAAAAGTCTGCAATATTTTATGTAAATACAGTACTTTTAAAATAGTTTACGAAGGACGCAAAGCGGTGTCAGAAAATCAGAACCTTGAAATGAGAAGAAAAAATGTAGTGCAATATAAGTTTGGAATTGGAATGCACTGGATTTTTGCATTACAATTTATTCTGCGCCGACTCATAATTTTCCATACGAACTGATAACCTAGCAAATTTTGCATTCCTTAATTAATTCATTTTTTCCCAATTAATTTTATCAGTTTTTATTTAATTCATGTCTTTCCAATATCCACTTGTAATTTTAAGACGTAATTATAGATATTACAAGTTGAATGTCAGTGACAAAGTAGGCTTCCTACGAGGAAGGGTTTGAGACATTTAATATATAACTATACATTTATAACGTGTTACTCATTGCGTTTGTGTTTTTAAATTGTCTGCTGACGGTTGAACAAACACTACAAATTGTCTCCTACGATATGGCATTTGCTGATTTTCCTTTCTTGCCCGAAAGGTAAGTTAATCAAGGGCGGATCCAGGAATTTGGAAAGGGGGGGCGAAGCTTTTAAAGATTGCCGAGCGGAGCGAGGCGAAAAAAATTTGGGGTAAAAAACATAAAATAAGTGTAAAATGCACTTTTAAACGTACGGTTCCTGACGTGGGGCATGTATATTCTATAGTTGCTGTAAAGTGTAAGGGTTGGACATTTTTTTATGCTGTATTCTCCCTATTAGTTGTCTATCATAAAATGATAGTATGGATCCAAAGCTATGTACTGATATATTTGATACACAAGTAAACAAGAAATACGCCGGGCTATTCAATGAAATTTACAATACGACCGACACGAGTTAAAAAAGAAAAACAAACAATATTTATCCAAATGTTTGGTTGATATGTATCACCCAACAAAATTAAGGGAAGTGAGGGGTTCCAAATCAACCAAAGGCTACGAATGAGTCTGAAATGACAACGCATTTATGAATGATGGTCGACAAATGGAGACATAAAGGCCACACTCAGCAGGCAGGATTAAGTCTGGTCTTGAAAAAAGTATTCAATATATCAGTTCGGCGAAACAGACATTCCGGTCAGACATGCAAACCGCGGCCCCTAAAAAATACGACCGTTTTTTATTCATCATGTTCATTTAATGCTAAATAATTCTTTTTGGAAATTTTCGTTTCTAATAGCAAAAAAGTGGACAAGATTATTGTTTTCAATCCAGATACGGCCAGATTTTTTTTTTAATGCAAAAATCAGAGTCACATTTTTATTCTCTCAAATACCTTAGACTGCCTCCTAAAATCAAATGGTTCCTACCTTAGACTTTAAATCTATCTAGAGCTTGTATACTGACTGGGGATCATTATTCAGCTATCATGTTATTTTGAAATAGGCTGGGGCGTTTGGGGTTAAACATGTTTTCGTAAGTAAATAATATTGCTGTGGAATTTTTTTTCTCATGAGAGTGTAATAGAGTTATACTTTCTTTTTGGAAGAATTGTGAAAATAGAAGTCAATACGTTCTTGCTCAATCCTGTGTCGCTTTGAAGGTATGATGGTTATCATTCTCAGCTTAAGCAATGTGGTACTGTAATTTGAATTTCAAAATGACCGAGTGACGTTTTTTCGACGCACGGGTCAACTCCACCATAGCGAATCACATGACTTTGACATACTCAGTAAATACCAGAGAAAAATATCTTTATAAGTAAAGAATTGTAGCATAAAAATTAAATACACGGGAAATGGCAAAGTTCACAAATCTAGTCTGATTAATCATTTTACAACAACAACAAAAATAGTCCAAGCAAAAGGGGGGAGGGGGCGTACGCCCTCTACGCCCCCCTCTGGATCCGCCACTGTTACTGATGATAATTTCAGATCGCCTTCAAATTTTATTTATGGTGTTAAATGTTCTAGTAACATATTATAAAAAAACCAGCTTATATCGAGGAGATGAAATGAAAACGAATTAGAAAGGGGATGTTGAAAGGAATACAAAAAAGAAAGAATTTTGACAGTCACAATAGATATATATATATATATATTTATAAGATCCATTTTGTTACATCTGGTGATCCGTTTATTTGGCAATCGCCAATAGCAGTCAGCAGGGTTTAAGAACACCCGTTGTTCGACCTGCTAGTCAAATGCGTTTTGTTAAAATATACTTTTTCACTTTTTTTGGTCTTTTGGAAAATGTTGTTTGTGCAGTATTTAGACCCCTCTACCAAGAAATTTGTTTTGCATGCACACGTATAAAAAATGCGGTTTTTATTCAACGCAATCATAGGTTTGAACGTTGTTTTCAATTTAGATTTGTTTATATTTTTTCGCTTGGGCTTGTATTATATTTGCCTTCGGGTTTATATGATCCGTTCATCCTATTTCGACTCTTCAAAATTCAAGAGTCTATCCTAAATTGAGGTAAATTATATGGCCTTCCAAATACCGTTTCGATTCCTAACATCACGAAATAGACAATAATTGTCGGAATCCGGATATGGTGTACTAATTTTTGCACCTTTTGTATGCGGTATACCATCTTTTCCGCTAGTTTATTGTTTTCTGTTTGGTATTAAATTAGTAGTTAAGATCCATTTTGTTACATCTTGTGATCCGTTTATTTGGCAATCGCCAATGGCAGTCAGCAGGGTTTAAGAACATCCGTTGTTCGACCTGCTAGTCAAATACGTTTTGTTAAAATAAACTTTTTCACTTTTTTTTGATCTTTTGGAAAATGTTGTTTGTGCTGTATTTAGACCCTTCTACCAAGAAATTTGTTTTGCATGCACACGTGTAAAAAATGCGGTTTTTATCCAACCAATCATAGGTTTGAACGTTGTTTTCAACTTAGACTTGTATATATATTTATATATATATTAGTCCATGGATCACAAACTGACTATCCTCGCGACGTTTGCATCCTCCTTGGCTGTTCAATAGGTACCGCCTACGGTTGCAGCCAGATTTTTTACAAGTGAATTAAATATGTGATACTGGGCGTTAACTTAAGTTAACAAAATAAATGAGGTAAAAGATCAAATGAAAACAACACTTTTGTGTGTTAATGTATATCAAATCAGAAATGTAACAACAAAGGACTAATAATCGGTTGAAGCACATGCTTCAGTCCTGAAAAGAATTTTTTGGAGGAAACAAATAGAAATGTAAAAACCAATTACAGGTAATACCAGACCGTTTGTTGGTTGATCATGAGATTTTAAGGGAAATAACTCCCCCAACCTCATTCTGATTATGGTAAGATAAACTTCTTGTGACTGGAGGAACCAAATCATTTTTACCACCAGAGAGGTTTTGTTTATATGACAAAGAAAGAGCGTAGAAGGCAGGTTTCAAAGGTCACAAAAACTGCCAAAATTGAGTAATAATGAAAAGTGTTTGACAGAATAAGTCAACATCTGACCACGCGTTATTTTTCTTAAATAAAGTTTCTATCGAAATACCGGGGATTGCGGTACATATTTGAATTAAGGACAACGCTTATTCAGGTGGTGATACTGCTGAATTTGTCATTTTCTGCTATTTCATTTTACGTATTTGAAGGTCCCAATGATCTTTTTTCATATGTATAAAAATAGATCGAATCTGGTTTGGAAAGATCGTTCATTATGCTTTCAAAACAAAATGTATCTTTATTTTGTTGATATCTATAAAAGACTTTTTTAATTATGGGGTCGATTTTGGGTCTTAATTCGCAACATCTATTGAAGGGTTTTATTTGAACATACACAATTAGTGCGAATTAAGACCGTACATTAATGTGCAAATACTAGACGACATAAACTTATCAGTTTTGTGATTTTTTTAAACCAGAAGCAAATGCAGAAAATTATTGGGTGAAAGAACTCTAGATTCTGTATGTACATGTATATATATATATATATATATATATATATATTTATTTTTTTTATGTCAAAAAATATCTTTAAAATTCGAAAATATGCGCGGTTGATAATGAATGACACATCAGCTAGCTAGTAGTGACAAAAACAGAAGTGAAAACATTGATAAGTTGAATAAGACTTATGAAAACGCATAAGCGACCGACTTTTTCCTACCAATAAAATTTTGATATTTACACTCAAATGTATCGGTTAACACAGAAAAAAAAATATCATGAACCTTTACTATGATTACTATTTCAGGAGTTGTACTATCATACAGCAAAGATGAAGTTGCCCTTGTGGTTTGAACAGCAGAAGCTAAGTATTCAATGTCAATTTGTGGGACAGTTTCTGCTATTAGAAGAACATGTTTTTATCCAGGAAAAAATTGTGAAGATATTTGCAAAGAAATGGGTTCATTGTAAGTATTCGTAAAGAGTTTTGACATTAGCAAGTCAAGAAAGTTTGATATACAGTACAATAATTAAGAATGGAGGATTTTGACAACTGCATGTTTGAATTGGTCATTTAACACTTCTTAAAAATGCTTTAAATACTTACTTTTATGTGTCCGCGATATTATTTTTCACTGCCTTATCGTACCTATATTTTCTATCAAAACTATATAGGAAAAACTTCTGTATCACTTATCCTGATTTTAAAGTAATAATATACTTTACGTTAAAAAGAACACATGAAACTTAAACTTGCAAAATCGGCAAATGGTCATTTTTTTAAGTGCCAACACTATCACTACCAATCAACACTTAAACATGTAAAATATCCACAAATTGGGGAAGTATCAGGACACAAATAGTCAACTTCACATATGAAATGATTAGAATTTCAAGAAATCTCTTAAGAAAAAGCTCGATATAAAAAATAAAACATAATGGTTGCTTTATACAATAATTAATATATCCTGCCTTTTAATTGCTCCACGGGGCCTCGGTAGCCAAGTGGTCTAAGTAGTTCTACTACTTTAATCACTAGCCAGTCAACACTGAGGTTGTGAGTTCGAACCCCGCCCGTGCGGGTGCACTCGACTCCAATCTTTATTGACTAGGATTGTCAGTTTTCTTGTCGAAGGTCGGTGGTTTTCTCCGGGCACAGCGGCTTCCTCCACCAATAAAAACTGGCCGCCACGAAATAGCCCAAAGTGGCGTTAAAACACCAACAATCAATCAATCATTAATTGCTCCACTGCGATTTGAATGTTCATTTACTTACCATTTTAATTTACAGTGTTATCGTTTATTTATTTTTTAGATACCACTGTTTTTACACCATTCACAGCTTCAACACGACTGATTTTTATGTGTTAAATGGTTGTAATTCGACAACTTATAATGCAAACTATTGCTGCTGTGAAAAATTATATAGGTATCTAACACACTGTGACAGGAAATAAACTACTAAAAAAGTTATGGATCATTCTTACTACAATCAGCAATTGAATATACAAAACATTTTAATGAATATTATCTGGATTCTCTGAGTGTAAATTTGAGGATATACCAATATCAACAATACTTATGTTTGCGAGATGCAGCGGTTAATATTATTAATTGAAAATAGCGAATACCTGGACGACTAAGGTAATTGTATACAGGAAATATTTAGGAATAAAACGTTATTATGTGTTAAAAAAAGGTAGCTCTATAGGTACCTTAGACTTAAGTATAATCTTAGGCGTTTTCTTAGTTTAAGGGGTTTTATGCATACCACGTAAGTGTTGTGGGCGTGACTTAAAATAACTAAGATTGTACTAAGGAAATACTTAGTTTAAGATTTTTTTATGCATACCACTTAAGTAAAAAGGGCGGAGTTTCCTTAACTTTAGTGTTTACTAAGGAAAATCTTAACTTAAGTAGCTTTATGCATACGGGCCCTGACTATTTTGTAAATATCACTATGGTTTATTTTTAAAAAATTTCCTTCGTCTTACTGTTATAATTTCAGTAAGCCACTTATGTAATTTGCTCTCAGCTTTTATAATCATATTGTTGTTTTACTTTGCTTTCATAATTACAAAGTGTGCAGCTGAGCTTTCAATCTGAATTCTCGTAGTGCTTTCTTTGTCATTTTTTACGAGCAAATATGCTTACTTTATAAATAATATCATATGCGCTACAAACATGTCATTTACGTTAAGATGTTGATCTTTTGTATTCGCAGCTACATATTTATAGGTACTTTTTTATAAACACAATGTAGTAATTTGATGTACTTAATAAAATTTACAAAATAACACAATTATTTTTGTATACTTCGAACAGTAAGTTCTATAAGTCAGGTTTGTTTTCATATAATAAAAGTAAACCCCCGGCCAAAAAAAAAAAAAAAGAAAAAAAAAAAAGAAAAAGAAAATAGCGAAAAACTGATTAGAAACGATATGATCAGAATAATTAATCATATTTTAGATACCAATTAAACTAAATAAATACAGTCTTAATTTCGATTTGAGTCGAATAATGAAGGTAGATACATTTATTTCTGATAAACTATCTAACAGTCATTTTTTGAACCTGAAATGACGATTTTTTTTTCATTTTTGATACACTGGATTTCTTGAGGAATTAAAATTGCAAAAGAATAATTCAGGAAAAATATAACTATGCAATGGCTATTATTCAACTAAAATAAGTTCTTCAATTGCTATGTTTTGCATTTAATTGAAGAAAAAATATATATAATAAGTCCGTTTGACTTCTATAAATCTTCAGAAAATAATTCTTAAAAAATCATTTTTGCAAATAAACATTTTTTTCTTGATGTATGTTAATGTATTGATATATACGAACTCTGACTATGAATATCATAATTTTGGGCCAATAATAAAAAAAGTTACCCATTAGGTCTCTATGTTACTTCTATTTTTTGTATATAAAATACTTGATGGAGTAAGTATGAATAGTGTAACAGCCTTCCATTCAAAACAAAAACATTAGACTGTTGTAAACCTGTGTCATTGTACCATGTGACTTAACTCATTTAAATATCAAAGGACACTATACATGTCATGAAAAATGACCATCATCTAAGTTTTTTATAACTGAATTTTATATGATTTTATAAATGAACTTGCATGTATCTACAAAGATGTTATTTGTGGGAAAAATATTATAATCAGATGTTTTATTTTGTTTTTATTCCTTCCCAAATCCTAACTTTACCTTATAAGTTAATTTGAATATATATTTATATACTTTCTTATAAAAGAATATAAGCAAGCTTTTCATGCTTAAAGCATGATGACAGTATTAACAAAATGGAGAGCCTCTAAAAAGTTTCACCAATAAGTATTTACAGAATGCATTTAATATTTACTTTTTTCTCAAAAAATCGATACATTCTCTGGAAAAAAATGAAAGACCTTTTGTCTAATGTTATTTGTGGGAAAAATATTATAATCAGATGTTTTATTTTGTTTTTATTCCTTACCAAATCCTAACTTCTGTTACCTTATAAGTTAATTTGAATATATATTTATATACTTTCTTATAAAAGAATATAAGCAAGCTTTTCATGCTTAAAGCATGATGACAGTATTAACAAAATGGAGAGCCTCTAAAAAGTTTCACCAATAAGTATTTACAGAATGCATTTAATATTTACTTTTTTCTCAAAAAATCGATACATTCTCTGGAAAAAAATGAAAGACCTTTTGTCTGATTTTTAAAAGGCAGTGGCTATTCGTCCGGCTAGCCGGACAAATAGTCAAAAATGTCTATTCATCCGGCAAGCCGGACAAATAGCATTTTTACGGTTTTTCGCTATTTGTCCGGCCAAAATATAATGCTGAAGATATAACATCGTGTTTTGAAGGAGATAGATAAAGCATGAGTAGTTTTAAAATATTTTGTCCAACAGTTACATCGTTTTATGAAAAAGAACTCATTCAAATAAAAAAATAAACTATACATTTGATTCAGATTTTTTTATTCTAAAGGAATTTGGGGATGGGGGTGGGGGGTGGGCAAAAATGATTCTCTTTTGTTGTTCTGCCTATGAATTTCCTGTAAGGTAAATAGTCGGGCCAATGATTATTGGCTTCATTAGACATCTATGATTCCAAAAGATCCTGAATTTATTGTTTCTGTGTAGTTTGATTAAAGTAAGGTTGTTTTATTGTTTTCTAAAAAGACCATAAACCCACTTATTCATGGTATGGTATCAATATTTCTGACCTGACACTACGTACTTTTTATTGCTTAATTCTTTAGAATTTAATATGCAATGTTTCGGGTTCTTTCGGGAGTATTCCCAGGTAAACCCTCATCAGAGGCCGACCTTTAGCTATTTATTTCGTATCTAGTATCATAGATAGATGTGTGTCTGTTTCATAACAGTTTTTTGTTTAATTTAATTTATTAACTACACGTGCATATAGGTCTACGTTGTAGCTAGTCTTTTTACAGACTAAAGAAACCGACCAAGTAGATCAGCACCTTTGGTTAATTATTCATATATATAATGAAAAGACTTATTGTCTTTATTCTCGTAATCTAATCTATCATAAATCTACACGAGATCTAATAGTTAGTAGTTATCAGTGCTATACTGTTGAATTCACACTAGACTGCCGTGTATGTTTTAACACCTTTTTGATAATATACCAATGTCTCCATGTTTAACAATTGAAGAGGTTTGTGTAGATACCATGTCGGGTTTATGCATGAATATAACAGGAACCATTCTGTTTTCCCTTGTACGTGATCTCTTGAAATAAATCGGCATCACGTCTTTTTACATCTGTTTCACAGTATAATGATTGTATACTAAAGCCTCCCGTGGTGGGGTATTGTGAATCAATGTCTTCGGCTTAATGATTAATTATCATGTTGCCAATATTCTTATTGTTTTTTAAACCAATATCTGGTTTGGATTAAGAAAGTTTTTTTTTTTTTTTTTTTTTTTTTTTCAATCGGATCTTTCCGAATTATATACCAAATTTTGTTATTACCGTGTTAAGATATTTCTGCCACTTGTTTTCTAATATTTGGTTTCTTTCGAAGTTTCGGGGGTGGGCAAAAATGATTCTCTTTTGTTGTTCTGCCTATGAATTTCCTGTAAGGTAAATAGTCGGGCCAATGATTATTGGCTTCATTAGACATCTATGATTCCAAAAGATCCTGAATTTATTGTTTCTGTGTAGTTTGATTAAAGTAAGGTTGTTTTATTGTTTTCTAAAAAGACCATAAACCCACTTATTCATGGTATGGTATCAATATTTCTGACCTGACACTACGTACTTTTTATTGCTTAATTCTTTAGAATTTAATATGCAATGTTTCGGGTTCTTTCGGGAGTATTCCCAGGTAAACCCTCATCAGAGGCCGACCTTTAGCTATTTATTTCGTATCTAGTATCATAGATAGATGTGTGTCTGTTTCATAACAGTTTTTTTTTAATTTAATTTATTAACTACACGTGCATATAGGTCTACGTTGTAGCTAGTCTTTTTACAGACTAAAGAAACCGACCAAGTAGATCAGCACCTTTGGTTAATTATTCATATATATAATGAAAAGACTTATTGTCTTTATTCTCGTAATCTAATCTATCATAAATCTACACGAGATCTAATAGTTAGTAGTTATCAGTGCTATACTGTTGAATTCACACTAGACTGCCGTGTATGTTTTAACACCTTTTTGATAATATACCAATGTCTCCATGTTTAACAATTGAAGAGGTTTGTGTAGATACCATGTCGGGTTTATGCATGAATATAACAGGAACCATTCTGTTTTCCCTTGTACGTGATCTCTTGAAATAAATCGGCATCACGTCTTTTTACATCTGTTTCACAGTATAATGATTGTATACTAAAGCCTCCCGTGGTGGGGTATTGTGAATCAATGTCTTCGGCTTAATGATTAATTATCATGTTGCCAATATTCTTATTGTTTTTTAAACCAATATCTGGTTTGGATTAAGAAAGTTTTTTTTTTTTTTTTTTTTTTTTTTTTTTTTTTTTTTTCAATCGGATCTTTCCGAATTATATACCAAATTTTGTTATTACCGTGTTAAGATATTTCTGCCACTTGTTTTCTAATATTTGGTTTCTTTCGAAGTTGCTGTCTGCATCTATGCTAACTCAGCCTAACTGTATTAGTTAGGGAGGAATCCGCAAGACATTTACACTTTAGACCGTATTTATACGTTTATCTTATAAGTACATGTTGCTATTGATTCTAAGAATTCTCGTACCTTCAGAAGGAATGAAAACAATGTACTATTTCAAATAGTTGTTCACTTTGTTCACCTTCTTCATTAAATATATTAAATCCATCAATTCTCATTCTTTAGTGGAATTTAATATTATTTTCGTAGGGTATTTCTCTGTTTTATGTCTATAATTATGGTTAAATATAGCAATATCAGATATTTCCAGGGAGGCAACTCTGCCCATTGAAACGCCAACGATCTGTTGCTTGACATAATAATTATTATCGATATTAGTTGCTTAACGTCCTGTTGCCAATATTTCATGTATGTTTAGGACTGTGATATAGTGATGACATAAGGTTGTTTGCTAGTATAATAGTATAACTTCCATAGTTCGTTGACAATCATATTAGTTGTAGTTAGTTTCCATGCTACCTTCTAAGGTTTGACATGATACAGCGATAAATAAACGATTTTTGGTTGCTAAGCATCCAGTGGCAAATATTTCATGTATGTTAAGGAATATGATATAGTGATGACATAAGGTTGTTTGCTAGTATAATAGTATAACTTCCATAGTTCATTGACAATCATATTAATTTGTAGTTAGTTTCCATGCTACCTTGTAAGGTTTGACATGATATAGCGATAAATTAAAGATTTTTAGCTGCTAAGCATCCAGTGGCAAATATTTCATGTATGTTTAGGACTATGATATAGTGATGACATAAGGTTGTTTGCTAGTATGATAGTATAACTTCCATAGTTCATTGACAATCATATTAGTTTGTAGTTAGTTTTCATGATACCTTCTAAGGTTTGACATGATACAGCGATAGATTAAAGATTGTTGGTTGCTTAGCATCCAGTGGCAAATATTTCATGCACGTTTAGAACTATGATACATATAGTGGTGAAACAAGGATGTTTGCTAGTATAATAGTATAACTTCCATAGTTCATTGACAATCATATTAGTTTGTAGTTAGTTTTCATGCTACCTTCTAAGGTTTGACATGATACAGCGATGAATTGAAGATTTGTTGGTTGCTTAGCATCCAGTGGCAAATATATCATGTATGTTTAGGACTATGATATAGTGATGACATAAGGTTGCTTGCTAGTATAATAGTATAACTTCCATAGTTCATTGACAATCATATTAGTTTGTAGTTAGTTTCCATGCTACCTTCTAAGGTTTGACATGATATAGCGATAAATTAACGATTGTTGGTTGCTTAGCATCCAGTGGCAAACATTTCATGTATGTTTAGGACTATGATATAGTGATGACATAAGGTTGTTTGCTAGTATAATAGTATAACTTCCATAGATCATTGACAATCATATTAGTTTGTAGTTAGTTTTCATGATACCTTCTAAGGTTTGACATGATACAGCGATAAATTAAAGTTTGTTGGTTGCTTAGCATCCAGAGGCAAATATTTCATGTACGTTTAGAACTATGATACATAAAGTGGTGAAACAAGGATGTTTGCTAGTATAATAGTATAACTTCCATAGTTCATTGACAATCATATTAGTTTGTAGTTAATTTTCATGCTACCTTCTAAGGTTTGACATGAAATAGTGATGAATTGAAGATTTGTTGGTTGCTTAGCATCCAGTGGCAAATATTTCATGTATGTTTAGAAATATGAGACATATAGTGGTGGAACAAGGTTGTTTGCTAGTATAATAGTATAACTTCCATAGTTCATTGACAATAATATTATTGTAATTAGTTTCCATGCTACCTTCTAAGGTTTGACATGAAACAGCGATGAACAAAAGATTTGTTGGTTGCTTAGCATCCAGTGGCAAATATTTCATGTATGTTTAGGACTATGATATAGTGATGACATAAGGTTGTTTGCTAGTATAAAAGTATAACTTCCATAGTTCATTGACAATCATATTAGTTTGTAGTTAGTTTTCATGCTACCTTCTAAGGTTTGACATGATACAGCGATGAATTGAAGATTTGTTGGTTGCTTAGCATCCAGTGGCAAATATTTCATGTATGTTTAGGACTATGATATAGTGATGACATAAAGTTGTTTGCTAGTATAATAGTATAACTTCCATAGTTCATTGACAATCATATTAGTTTGTAGTTAGTTTCCATGCTACCTTCTGAGGTTTGACATGATTCAGCGATGAATTAAAGATTTGTTGGTTGCTTAGCATCCAGTGGCAAATATTTCATGTATGTTTAGAACTATGATACATATACTGGTGAAACAAGGTTGTTTGCTAGTATAATAGTATAACTTCCATAGTTCATTGACAATCATATTAGTTTGTAGTTAGTTTCCATGCTACCTTCTAAGGTTTGACACGATACAGCGATGAATTATTGATTGTGGTTACTTAAAGTCCAGGGACAAATATTTCATGTTTGTTTTAGACGATGATATATATAGTGATAACATAAGGTTGTTTGCTAGTATAATAGTATAACTTCCCTTAGCTAGTTCATTTACAATCATATCAGTTTGTAAATTATTTTCCATGTTACCTTCTTAGGTTTAACATAGTGATGAATTATTGATTGTTGATTGCTATACGTCCAATTGCAAATATTTCAAGTATGTTTAAGGACTATGTTGACATAAGGTTGTTTGCTAGTATAATAGTTTAACTTCCATGTTTCAGTCAAATATGATTCGGTATCATTTTCCAATATATATATATATATCAGTGTCTTGTATGTTATATGCATACATTTTGTTTCTGTATTATTTTATTTTATTTTTATTCATTACTTTATTGTTTCAGGTATATCTTTGTTTCATATGTAAATAGTGATAGCTACATAGTAGATCTATGTTATTTACATAATTAGTTACATGTATATTGTATAAGATGTACAGTGTTATATACATAAAGAAAGATGTACAGTATCATATACATATAGAATTGTATACTATTACATTGTGCATATAGTATAGTGTCGTACGTAGTTTCTCGATCAGAAATACGTCGTACCATAGCATAAATAAGGATAAAAAAATTCTATAATTAAATAGAACCTGATTCAACGGGTGAGATCACAACTAGTGAAATATTCACCGTATCAAATTGTTTTATAAAAAGACCATAAACCCACTTATTCATGGTATGGTATCAATATTTCTGACCTGACACTACGTACTTTTTATTGCTTAATTCTTTAGAATTTAATATGCAATGTTTCGGGTTCTTTCGGGAGTATTCCCAGGTAAACCCTCATCAGAGGCCGACCTTTAGCTATTTATTTCGTATCTAGTATCATAGATAGATGTGTGTCTGTTTCATAACAGTTTTTTTTTAATTTAATTTATTAACTACACGTGCATATAGGTCTACGTTGTAGCTAGTCTTTTTACAGACTAAAGAAACTGACCAAGTAGATCAGCACCTTTGGTTAATTATTCATATATATAATGAAAAGACTTATTGTCTTTATTCTCGTAATCTAATCTATCATAAATCTACACGAGATCTAATAGTTAGTAGTTATCAGTGCTATACTGTTGAATTCACACTAGACTGCCGTGTATGTTTTAACACCTATTTGATAATATACCAATGTCTCCATGTTTAACAATTGAAGAGGTTTGTGTAGATACCATGTCGGGTCTATGCATGAATATAACAGGAACCATTCTGTTTTCCCTTGTACGTGATCTCTTGAAATAAATCGGCATCACGTCTTTTTACATCTGTTTCACAGTATAATGATTGTATACTAAAGCCTCCCGTGGTGGGGTATTGTGAATCAATGTCTTCGGCTTAATGATTAATTATCATGTTGCCAATATTCTTATTGTTTTTTAAACCAATATCTGGTTTGGATTAAGAAAGTTTTTTTTTTTTTTTTTTTTTTGGCAATCGGATCTTTCCGAATTATATACCAAATTTTGTTATTACCGTGTTAAGATATTTCTGCCACTTGTTTTCTAATATTTGGTTTCTTTCGAAGTTGCTGTCTGCATCTATGCTAACTCAGCCTAGGGTGCAATCAACAGTTTTTTTCTATGACGTCATATTTTAAGGGACCATGCCTAAGTGACCCTTAGTGGTGGAATGGTTAATAAAGATACTTGTATAAAACTAGATATTACTGGAATCAGAATTTTCTCTAGTTTATATTGAAATAAAAATATACTGTACTTTTAATATAGTAAAAAAGTTCTATCCAGAGAAAATGGGGAAAAAGTTGCCTAATCTGAACATAAAAAACCTGAAATCAGGTCATGTGCATACCCATGTAAACATGATACAGGCACATTTCCCATAATCAAAACTGTATGAAATTCATAGGTTTTTACCTGGCCTTTAATAAAAATCTTGTTTCAGGGTACGGTTTCCTGCTTCGAAAAGAGCTACAGTGGCTGCAAATAAGTTTTCAATTTTCACTGCCAAAAAAACAGGATGTTTACAGTGTTGTCTCCCCTCAAAACATGAATATTTAATCTAATTTTTAAAATTATTTTAATCATTCAACCTGTTTAATTTGAAAGCTAATTAACTAATTTTTACAATCGAATACAAAAAACATGATACTTTTTCACCAATTATATGAATAAAAAGGGATTTCCCTCCATGGTTATTTTTAGTCGGGGAATAACCCCTAGTTTTTTATACGAAACTGTTTATAGCACCCTTAAGCAAAACTTTGTATGCGATATATAAAAAATTCTCTACTTTTCTGAATCTGTACATTATATCGATTAAAATGATGTCTTACTTTAAGGATTGCGACCATCGATAGTGAAACTACGGCTCATTTTTTATGTCGCATAGTATTGGCATATTGGCCAGTGGCAAATAGTTAAACTGGCATATTCCAAACATTTCCTGTATCACATTTTCATCAGTTATACAAAGAAAAAAAATCATAAAATTGGGTTTCTATTGAATAAATAGAATAAAAACTATGAAATAAACATAAATAAAGTTACTTTAAACAGATTTTGTCCCTAGTATTATATGAACTAAGGTGTAGCTGAGTTGAGAAAAATATTGAAATAGTGTATTTCTTAGGAACGGCACTTGTAGCTATTTGACTATAAAAAGTACCAAATATATAATATAATGAATAAAAATGTATGTTACACTGATCAGTAGTAAAGGTCAAAGTAGAAAAAATCTACACTTTTCATGTGCAACTTTTGGTTCCAAATATATGAGAGAATGAATAAAAATATTATGACGTCGCAAAAAGATGAAAAAACTTCAAAATTTGCACACAGTCTGGTTTTCTTATATCTGGTTGCTATGTACAAATCTGTAATATTTGCATTAAATATACCAAACTGATGCTTTTAAATTAATGTATGCATGCCATATGATATTTTTCAGAATTGTTTTACTCCATTCAGTAACACATTTCTATGCTAAAACCTCACTATATTATATGTTTGACCCTTTAAGGGTGCAATCAACAGTTTTTTTCTATGACGTCATATTTTAAGGGACCATGCCTAAGTGACCCTTAGTGGTGGAATGGTTAATAAAGATACTTGTATAAAACTAGATATTACTGGATTCAGAATTTTCTCTAGTTTATATTGAAATAAAAATATACTGTACTTTTAATATAGTAAAAAAGTTCTATCCAGAGAAAATGGGGGAAAAGTTGCCTAATCTGAACATAAAAAACCTGAAATCAGATCATGTGCATACCCATGTAAACATGATACAGGCACATTTCCCATAATCAAAACTGTATGAAATTCATAGGTTTTTACCTGGCCTTTAATAAAAAATCTTGTTTCAGGGTACGGTTTCCTGCTTCGAAAAGAGCTACAGTGGCTGCAAATAAGTTTTCAATTTTCACTGCCAAAAAAACAGGATGTTTACAGTGTTGTCTCCCCTCAAAACATGAATATTTAATCTAATTTTTTAAATTATTTTAATCATTCAACCTGTTTAATTTGAAAGCTGTTTAACTAATTTTTACAATCGAATACAAAAAACATGATACTTTTTCACCAATTATATGAATAAAAAGGGATTTCCCTCCATGGTTATTTTTAGTCGGGGAATAACCCCTAGTTTTTTATACGAAACTGTTTATAGCACCCTTAAGCAAAACTTTGTATGCGATATATAAAAAATTCTCTACTTTTCTGAATCTGTACATTATATCGATTAAAATGATGTCTTACTTTAAGGATTGCGACCATCGATAGTGAAACTACGGCTCATTTTTTATGTCGCATAGTATTGGCATATTGGCCAGTGGCAAATAGTTAAACTGGCATATTCCAAACATTTCCTGTATCACATTTTCATCAGTTATACAAAGAAAAAAAATCATAAAATTGGGTTTCTATTGAATAAATAGAATAAAAACTATGAAATAAACATAAATAAAGTTACTTTAAACAGATTTTGTCCCTAGTATTATATGAACTAAGGTGTAGCTGAGTTGAGAAAAATATTGAAATAGTGTATTTCTTAGGAACGGCACTTGTAGCTATTTGACTATAAAAAGTACCAAATATATAATATAATGAATAAAAATGTATGTTACACTGATCAGTAGTAAAGGTCAAAGTAGAAAAAATCTACACTTTTCATGTGCAACTTTTGGTTCCAAATATATGAGAGAATGAATAAAAATATTATGACGTCGCAAAAAGATGAAAAAACTTCAAAATTTGCACACAGTCTGGCTTTCTTATATCTGGTTGCTATGTACAAATCTGTAATATTTGCATTAAATATACCAAACTGATGCTTTTAAATTAATGTATGCATGCCATATGATATTTTTCAGAATTGTTTTACTCCATTCAGTAACACATTTCTATGCTAAAACCTCACTATATTATATGTTTGACCCTTTAAGGGTGCAATCAACAGTTTTTTTCTATGACGTCATATTTTAAGGGACCATGCCTAAGTGACCCTTAGTGGTGGAATGGTTAATAAAGATACTTGTATAAAACTAGATATTACTGGATTCAGAATTTTCTCTAGTTTATATTGAAATAAAAATATACTGTACTTTTAATATAGTAAAAAAGTTCTATCCAGAGAAAATGGGGAAAAAGTTGCCTAATCTGAACATAAAAAACCTGAAATCAGGTCATGTGCATACCCATGTAAACATGATACAGGCACATTTCCCATAATCAAAACTGTATGAAATTCATAGGTTTTTACCTGGCCTTTAATAAAAAATCTTGTTTCAGGGTACGGTTTCCTGCTTCGAAAAGAGCTACAGTGGCTGCAAATAAGTTTTCAATTTTCACTGCCAAAAAAACAGGATGTTTACAGTGTTGTCTCCCCTCAAAACATGAATATTTAATCTAATTTTTAAAATTATTTTAATCATTCAACCTGTTTAATTTGAAAGCTAATTAACTAATTTTTACAATCGAATACAAAAAACATGATACTTTTTCACCAATTATATGAATAAAAAGGGATTTCCCTCCATGGTTATTTTTAGTCGGGGAATAACCCCTAGTTTTTTATACGAAACTGTTTATAGCACCCTTAAGCAAAACTTTGTATGCGATATATAAAAAATTCTCTACTTTTCTGAATCTGTACATTATATCGATTAAAATGATGTCTTACTTTAAGGATTGCGACCATCGATAGTGAAACTACGGCTCATTTTTTATGTCGCATAGTATTGGCATATTGGCCAGTGGCAAATAGTTAAACTGGCATATTCCAAACATTTCCTGTATCACATTTTCATCAGTTATACAAAGAAAAAAAATCATAAAATTGGGTTTCTATTGAATAAATAGAATAAAAACTATGAAATAAACATAAATAAAGTTACTTTAAACAGATTTTGTCCCTAGTATTATATGAACTAAGGTGTAGCTGAGTTGAGAAAAATATTGAAATAGTGTATTTCTTAGGAACGGCACTTGTAGCTATTTGACTATAAAAAGTACCAAATATATAATATAATGAATAAAAATGTATGTTACACTGATCAGTAGTAAAGGTCAAAGTAGAAAAAATCTACACTTTTCATGTGCAACTTTTGGTTCCAAATATATGAGAGAATGAATAAAAATATTATGACGTCGCAAAAAGATGAAAAAACTTCAAAATTTGCACACAGTCTGGTTTTCTTATATCTGGTTGCTATGTACAAATCTGTAATATTTGCATTAAATATACCAAACTGATGCTTTTAAATTAATGTATGCATGCCATATGATATTTTTCAGAATTGTTTTACTCCATTCAGTAACACATTTCTATGCTAAAACCTCACTATATTATATGTTTGACCCTTTAAGGGTGCAATCAACAGTTTTTTTCTATGACGTCATATTTTAAGGGACCATGCCTAAGTGACCCTTAGTGGTGGAATGGTTAATAAAGATACTTGTATAAAACTAGATATTACTGGAATCAGAATTTTCTCTAGTTTATATTGAAATAAAAATATACTGTACTTTTAATATAGTAAAAAAGTTCTATCCAGAGAAAATGGGGAAAAAGTTGCCTAATCTGAACATAAAAAACCTGAAATCAGGTCATGTGCATACCCATGTAAACATGATACAGGCACATTTCCCATAATCAAAACTGTATGAAATTCATAGGTTTTTACCTGGCCTTTAATAAAAAATCTTGTTTCAGGGTACGGTTTCCTGCTTCGAAAAGAGCTACAGTGGCTGCAAATAAGTTTTCAATTTTCACTGCCAAAAAAACAGGATGTTTACAGTGTTGTCTCCCCTCAAAACATGAATATTTAATCTAATTTTTAAAATTATTTTAATCATTCAACCTGTTTAATTTGAAAGCTAATTAACTAATTTTTACAATCGAATACAAAAAACATGATACTTTTTCACCAATTATATGAATAAAAAGGGATTTCCCTCCATGGTTATTTTTAGTCGGGGAATAACCCCTAGTTTTTTATACGAAACTGTTTATAGCACCCTTAAGCAAAACTTTGTATGCGATATATAAAAAATTCTCTACTTTTCTGAATCTGTACATTATATCGATTAAAATGATGTCTTACTTTAAGGATTGCGACCATCGATAGTGAAACTACGGCTCATTTTTTATGTCGCATAGTATTGGCATATTGGCCAGTGGCAAATAGTTAAACTGGCATATTCCAAACATTTCCTGTATCACATTTTCATCAGTTATACAAAGAAAAAAAATCATAAAATTGGGTTTCTATTGAATAAATAGAATAAAAACTATGAAATAAACATAAATAAAGTTACTTTAAACAGATTTTGTCCCTAGTATTATATGAACTAAGGTGTAGCTGAGTTGAGAAAAATATTGAAATAGTGTATTTCTTAGGAACGGCACTTGTAGCTATTTGACTATAAAAAGTACCAAATATATAATATAATGAATAAAAATGTATGTTACACTGATCAGTAGTAAAGGTCAAAGTAGAAAAAATCTACACTTTTCATGTGCAACTTTTGGTTCCAAATATATGAGAGAATGAATAAAAATATTATGACGTCGCAAAAAGATGAAAAAACTTCAAAATTTGCACACAGTCTGGTTTTCTTATATCTGGTTGCTATGTACAAATCTGTAATATTTGCATTAAATATACCAAACTGATGCTTTTAAATTAATGTATGCATGCCATATGATATTTTTCAGAATTGTTTTACTCCATTCAGTAACACATTTCTATGCTAAAACCTCACTATATTATATGTTTGACCCTTTAAGGGTGCAATCAACAGTTTTTTTCTATGACGTCATATTTTAAGGGACCATGCCTAAGTGACCCTTAGTGGTGGAATGGTTAATAAAGATACTTGTATAAAACTAGATATTACTGGAATCAGAATTTTCTCTAGTTTATATTGAAATAAAAATATACTGTACTTTTAATATAGTAAAAAAGTTCTATCCAGAGAAAATGGGGAAAAAGTTGCCTAATCTGAACATAAAAAACCTGAAATCAGGTCATGTGCATACCCATGTAAACATGATACAGGCACATTTCCCATAATCAAAACTGTATGAAATTCATAGGTTTTTACCTGGCCTTTAATAAAAAATCTTGTTTCAGGGTACGGTTTCCTGCTTCGAAAAGAGCTACAGTGGCTGCAAATAAGTTTTCAATTTTCACTGCCAAAAAAACAGGATGTTTACAGTGTTGTCTCCCCTCAAAACATGAATATTTAATCTAATTTTTAAAATTATTTTAATCATTCAACCTGTTTAATTTGAAAGCTAATTAACTAATTTTTACAATCGAATACAAAAAACATGATACTTTTTCACCAATTATATGAATAAAAAGGGATTTCCCTCCATGGTTATTTTTAGTCGGGGAATAACCCCTAGTTTTTTATACGAAACTGTTTATAGCACCCTTAAGCAAAACTTTGTATGCGATATATAAAAAATTCTCTACTTTTCTGAATCTGTACATTATATCGATTAAAATGATGTCTTACTTTAAGGATTGCGACCATCGATAGTGAAACTACGGCTCATTTTTTATGTCGCATAGTATTGGCATATTGGCCAGTGGCAAATAGTTAAACTGGCATATTCCAAACATTTCCTGTATCACATTTTCATCAGTTATACAAAGAAAAAAAATCATAAAATTGGGTTTCTATTGAATAAATAGAATAAAAACTATGAAATAAACATAAATAAAGTTACTTTAAACAGATTTTGTCCCTAGTATTATATGAACTAAGGTGTAGCTGAGTTGAGAAAAATATTGAAATAGTGTATTTCTTAGGAACGGCACTTGTAGCTATTTGACTATAAAAAGTACCAAATATATAATATAATGAATAAAAATGTATGTTACACTGATCAGTAGTAAAGGTCAAAGTAGAAAAAATCTACACTTTTCATGTGCAACTTTTGGTTCCAAATATATGAGAGAATGAATAAAAATATTATGACGTCGCAAAAAGATGAAAAAACTTCAAAATTTGCACACAGTCTGGTTTTCTTATATCTGGTTGCTATGTACAAATCTGTAATATTTGCATTAAATATACCAAACTGATGCTTTTAAATTAATGTATGCATGCCATATGATATTTTTCAGAATTGTTTTACTCCATTCAGTAACACATTTCTATGCTAAAACCTCACTATATTATATGTTTGACCCTTTAAGGGTGCAATCAACAGTTTTTTTCTATGACGTCATATTTTAAGGGACCATGCCTAAGTGACCCTTAGTGGTGGAATGGTTAATAAAGATACTTGTATAAAACTAGATATTACTGGAATCAGAATTTTCTCTAGTTTATATTGAAATAAAAATATACTGTACTTTTAATATAGTAAAAAAGTTCTATCCAGAGAAAATGGGGAAAAAGTTGCCTAATCTGAACATAAAAAACCTGAAATCAGGTCATGTGCATACCCATGTAAACATGATACAGGCACATTTCCCATAATCAAAACTGTATGAAATTCATAGGTTTTTACCTGGCCTTTAATAAAAAATCTTGTTTCAGGGTACGGTTTCCTGCTTCGAAAAGAGCTACAGTGGCTGCAAATAAGTTTTCAATTTTCACTGCCAAAAAAACAGGATGTTTACAGTGTTGTCTCCCCTCAAAACATGAATATTTAATCTAATTTTTAAAATTATTTTAATCATTCAACCTGTTTAATTTGAAAGCTAATTAACTAATTTTTACAATCGAATACAAAAAACATGATACTTTTTCACCAATTATATGAATAAAAAGGGATTTCCCTCCATGGTTATTTTTAGTCGGGGAATAACCCCTAGTTTTTTATACGAAACTGTTTATAGCACCCTTAAGCAAAACTTTGTATGCGATATATAAAAAATTCTCTACTTTTCTGAATCTGTACATTATATCGATTAAAATGATGTCTTACTTTAAGGATTGCGACCATCGATAGTGAAACTACGGCTCATTTTTTATGTCGCATAGTATTGGCATATTGGCCAGTGGCAAATAGTTAAACTGGCATATTCCAAACATTTCCTGTATCACATTTTCATCAGTTATACAAAGAAAAAAAATCATAAAATTGGGTTTCTATTGAATAAATAGAATAAAAACTATGAAATAAACATAAATAAAGTTACTTTAAACAGATTTTGTCCCTAGTATTATATGAACTAAGGTGTAGCTGAGTTGAGAAAAATATTGAAATAGTGTATTTCTTAGGAACGGCACTTGTAGCTATTTGACTATAAAAAGTACCAAATATATAATATAATGAATAAAAATGTATGTTACACTGATCAGTAGTAAAGGTCAAAGTAGAAAAAATCTACACTTTTCATGTGCAACTTTTGGTTCCAAATATATGAGAGAATGAATAAAAATATTATGACGTCGCAAAAAGATGAAAAAACTTCAAAATTTGCACACAGTCTGGTTTTCTTATATCTGGTTGCTATGTACAAATCTGTAATATTTGCATTAAATATACCAAACTGATGCTTTTAAATTAATGTATGCATGCCATATGATATTTTTCAGAATTGTTTTACTCCATTCAGTAACACATTTCTATGCTAAAACCTCACTATATTATATGTTTGACCCTTTAAGGGTGCAATCAACAGTTTTTTTTCTATGACGTCATATTTTAAGGGACCATGCCTAAGTGACCCTTAGTGGTGGAATGGTTAATAAAGATACTTGTATAAAACTAGATATTACTGGAATCAGAATTTTCTCTAGTTTATATTGAAATAAAAATATACTGTACTTTTAATATAGTAAAAAAGTTCTATCCAGAGAAAATGGGGAAAAAGTTGCCTAATCTGAACATAAAAAACCTGAAATCAGGTCATGTGCATACCCATGTAAACATGATACAGGCACATTTCCCATAATCAAAACTGTATGAAATTCATAGGTTTTTACCTGGCCTTTAATAAAAAATCTTGTTTCAGGGTACGGTTTCCTGCTTCGAAAAGAGCTACAGTGGCTGCAAATAAGTTTTCAATTTTCACTGCCAAAAAAACAGGATGTTTACAGTGTTGTCTCCCCTCAAAACATGAATATTTAATCTAATTTTTAAAATTATTTTAATCATTCAACCTGTTTAATTTGAAAGCTAATTAACTAATTTTTACAATCGAATACAAAAAACATGATACTTTTTCACCAATTATATGAATAAAAAGGGATTTCCCTCCATGGTTATTTTTAGTCGGGGAATAACCCCTAGTTTTTTATACGAAACTGTTTATAGCACCCTTAAGCAAAACTTTGTATGCGATATATAAAAAATTCTCTACTTTTCTGAATCTGTACATTATATCGATTAAAATGATGTCTTACTTTAAGGATTGCGACCATCGATAGTGAAACTACGGCTCATTTTTTATGTCGCATAGTATTGGCATATTGGCCAGTGGCAAATAGTTAAACTGGCATATTCCAAACATTTCCTGTATCACATTTTCATCAGTTATACAAAGAAAAAAAATCATAAAATTGGGTTTCTATTGAATAAATAGAATAAAAACTATGAAATAAACATAAATAAAGTTACTTTAAACAGATTTTGTCCCTAGTATTATATGAACTAAGGTGTAGCTGAGTTGAGAAAAATATTGAAATAGTGTATTTCTTAGGAACGGCACTTGTAGCTATTTGACTATAAAAAGTACCAAATATATAATATAATGAATAAAAATGTATGTTACACTGATCAGTAGTAAAGGTCAAAGTAGAAAAAATCTACACTTTTCATGTGCAACTTTTGGTTCCAAATATATGAGAGAATGAATAAAAATATTATGACGTCGCAAAAAGATGAAAAAACTTCAAAATTTGCACACAGTCTGGTTTTCTTATATCTGGTTGCTATGTACAAATCTGTAATATTTGCATTAAATATACCAAACTGATGCTTTTAAATTAATGTATGCATGCCATATGATATTTTTCAGAATTGTTTTACTCCATTCAGTAACACATTTCTATGCTAAAACCTCACTATATTATATGTTTGACCCTTTAAGGGTGCAATCAACAGTTTTTTTCTATGACGTCATATTTTAAGGGACCATGCCTAAGTGACCCTTAGTGGTGGAATGGTTAATAAAGATACTTGTATAAAACTAGATATTACTGGAATCAGAATTTTCTCTAGTTTATATTGAAATAAAAATATACTGTACTTTTAATATAGTAAAAAAGTTCTATCCAGAGAAAATGGGGAAAAAGTTGCCTAATCTGAACATAAAAAACCTGAAATCAGGTCATGTGCATACCCATGTAAACATGATACAGGCACATTTCCCATAATCAAAACTGTATGAAATTCATAGGTTTTTACCTGGCCTTTAATAAAAAATCTTGTTTCAGGGTACGGTTTCCTGCTTCGAAAAGAGCTACAGTGGCTGCAAATAAGTTTTCAATTTTCACTGCCAAAAAAACAGGATGTTTACAGTGTTGTCTCCCCTCAAAACATGAATATTTAATCTAATTTTTAAAATTATTTTAATCATTCAACCTGTTTAATTTGAAAGCTAATTAACTAATTTTTACAATCGAATACAAAAAACATGATACTTTTTCACCAATTATATGAATAAAAAGGGATTTCCCTCCATGGTTATTTTTAGTCGGGGAATAACCCCTAGTTTTTTATACGAAACTGTTTATAGCACCCTTAAGCAAAACTTTGTATGCGATATATAAAAAATTCTCTACTTTTCTGAATCTGTACATTATATCGATTAAAATGATGTCTTACTTTAAGGATTGCGACCATCGATAGTGAAACTACGGCTCATTTTTTATGTCGCATAGTATTGGCATATTGGCCAGTGGCAAATAGTTAAACTGGCATATTCCAAACATTTCCTGTATCACATTTTCATCAGTTATACAAAGAAAAAAAATCATAAAATTGGGTTTCTATTGAATAAATAGAATAAAAACTATGAAATAAACATAAATAAAGTTACTTTAAACAGATTTTGTCCCTAGTATTATATGAACTAAGGTGTAGCTGAGTTGAGAAAAATATTGAAATAGTGTATTTCTTAGGAACGGCACTTGTAGCTATTTGACTATAAAAAGTACCAAATATATAATATAATGAATAAAAATGTATGTTACACTGATCAGTAGTAAAGGTCAAAGTAGAAAAAATCTACACTTTTCATGTGCAACTTTTGGTTCCAAATATATGAGAGAATGAATAAAAATATTATGACGTCGCAAAAAGATGAAAAAACTTCAAAATTTGCACACAGTCTGGTTTTCTTATATCTGGTTGCTATGTACAAATCTGTAATATTTGCATTAAATATACCAAACTGATGCTTTTAAATTAATGTATGCATGCCATATGATATTTTTCAGAATTGTTTTACTCCATTCAGTAACACATTTCTATGCTAAAACCTCACTATATTATATGTTTGACCCTTTAAGGGTGCAATCAACAGTTTTTTTCTATGACGTCATATTTTAAGGGACCATGCCTAAGTGACCCTTAGTGGTGGAATGGTTAATAAAGATACTTGTATAAAACTAGATATTACTGGAATCAGAATTTTCTCTAGTTTATATTGAAATAAAAATATACTGTACTTTTAATATAGTAAAAAAGTTCTATCCAGAGAAAATGGGGAAAAAGTTGCCTAATCTGAACATAAAAAACCTGAAATCAGGTCATGTGCATACCCATGTAAACATGATACAGGCACATTTCCCATAATCAAAACTGTATGAAATTCATAGGTTTTTACCTGGCCTTTAATAAAAAATCTTGTTTCAGGGTACGGTTTCCTGCTTCGAAAAGAGCTACAGTGGCTGCAAATAAGTTTTCAATTTTCACTGCCAAAAAAACAGGATGTTTACAGTGTTGTCTCCCCTCAAAACATGAATATTTAATCTAATTTTTAAAATTATTTTAATCATTCAACCTGTTTAATTTGAAAGCTAATTAACTAATTTTTACAATCGAATACAAAAAACATGATACTTTTTCACCAATTATATGAATAAAAAGGGATTTCCCTCCATGGTTATTTTTAGTCGGGGAATAACCCCTAGTTTTTTATACGAAACTGTTTATAGCACCCTTAAGCAAAACTTTGTATGCGATATATAAAAAATTCTCTACTTTTCTGAATCTGTACATTATATCGATTAAAATGATGTCTTACTTTAAGGATTGCGACCATCGATAGTGAAACTACGGCTCATTTTTTATGTCGCATAGTATTGGCATATTGGCCAGTGGCAAATAGTTAAACTGGCATATTCCAAACATTTCCTGTATCACATTTTCATCAGTTATACAAAGAAAAAAAATCATAAAATTGGGTTTCTATTGAATAAATAGAATAAAAACTATGAAATAAACATAAATAAAGTTACTTTAAACAGATTTTGTCCCTAGTATTATATGAACTAAGGTGTAGCTGAGTTGAGAAAAATATTGAAATAGTGTATTTCTTAGGAACGGCACTTGTAGCTATTTGACTATAAAAAGTACCAAATATATAATATAATGAATAATAATGTATGTTACACTGATCAGTAGTAAAGGTCAAAGTAGAAAAAATCTACACTTTTCATGTGCAACTTTTGGTTCCAAATATATGAGAGAATGAATAAAAATATTATGACGTCGCAAAAAGATGAAAAAACTTCAAAATTTGCACACAGTCTGGTTTTCTTATATCTGGTTGCTATGTACAAATCTGTAATATTTGCATTAAATATACCAAACTGATGCTTTTAAATTAATGTATGCATGCCATATGATATTTTTCAGAATTGTTTTACTCCATTCAGTAACACATTTCTATGCTAAAACCTCACTATATTATATGTTTGACCCTTTAAGGGTGCAATCAACAGTTTTTTTCTATGACGTCATATTTTAAGGGACCATGCCTAAGTGACCCTTAGTGGTGGAATGGTTAATAAAGATACTTGTATAAAACTAGATATTACTGGAATCAGAATTTTCTCTAGTTTATATTGAAATAAAAATATACTGTACTTTTAATATAGTAAAAAAGTTCTATCCAGAGAAAATGGGGAAAAAGTTGCCTAATCTGAACATAAAAAACCTGAAATCAGGTCATGTGCATACCCATGTAAACATGATACAGGCACATTTCCCATAATCAAAACTGTATGAAATTCATAGGTTTTTACCTGGCCTTTAATAAAAAATCTTGTTTCAGGGTACGGTTTCCTGCTTCGAAAAGAGCTACAGTGGCTGCAAATAAGTTTTCAATTTTCACTGCCAAAAAAACAGGATGTTTACAGTGTTGTCTCCCCTCAAAACATGAATATTTAATCTAATTTTTAAAATTATTTTAATCATTCAACCTGTTTAATTTGAAAGCTAATTAACTAATTTTTACAATCGAATACAAAAAACATGATACTTTTTCACCAATTATATGAATAAAAAGGGATTTCCCTCCATGGTTATTTTTAGTCGGGGAATAACCCCTAGTTTTTTATACGAAACTGTTTATAGCACCCTTAAGCAAAACTTTGTATGCGATATATAAAAAATTCTCTACTTTTCTGAATCTGTACATTATATCGATTAAAATGATGTCTTACTTTAAGGATTGCGACCATCGATAGTGAAACTACGGCTCATTTTTTATGTCGCATAGTATTGGCATATTGGCCAGTGGCAAATAGTTAAACTGGCATATTCCAAACATTTCCTGTATCACATTTTCATCAGTTATACAAAGAAAAAAAATCATAAAATTGGGTTTCTATTGAATAAATAGAATAAAAACTATGAAATAAACATAAATAAAGTTACTTTAAACAGATTTTGTCCCTAGTATTATATGAACTAAGGTGTAGCTGAGTTGAGAAAAATATTGAAATAGTGTATTTCTTAGGAACGGCACTTGTAGCTATTTGACTATAAAAAGTACCAAATATATAATATAATGAATAAAAATGTATGTTACACTGATCAGTAGTAAAGGTCAAAGTAGAAAAAATCTACACTTTTCATGTGCAACTTTTGGTTCCAAATATATGAGAGAATGAATAAAAATATTATGACGTCGCAAAAAGATGAAAAAACTTCAAAATTTGCACACAGTCTGGTTTTCTTATATCTGGTTGCTATGTACAAATCTGTAATATTTGCATTAAATATACCAAACTGATGCTTTTAAATTAATGTATGCATGCCATATGATATTTTTCAGAATTGTTTTACTCCATTCAGTAACACATTTCTATGCTAAAACCTCACTATATTATATGTTTGACCCTTTAAGGGTGCAATCAACAGTTTTTTTCTATGACGTCATATTTTAAGGGACCATGCCTAAGTGACCCTTAGTGGTGGAATGGTTAATAAAGATACTTGTATAAAACTAGATATTACTGGAATCAGAATTTTCTCTAGTTTATATTGAAATAAAAATATACTGTACTTTTAATATAGTAAAAAAGTTCTATCCAGAGAAAATGGGGAAAAAGTTGCCTAATCTGAACATAAAAAACCTGAAATCAGGTCATGTGCATACCCATGTAAACATGATACAGGCACATTTCCCATAATCAAAACTGTATGAAATTCATAGGTTTTTACCTGGCCTTTAATAAAAAATCTTGTTTCAGGGTACGGTTTCCTGCTTCGAAAAGAGCTACAGTGGCTTCAAATAAGTTTTCAATTTTCACTGCCAAAAAAACAGGATGTTTACAGTGTTGTCTCCCCTCAAAACATGAATATTTAATCTAATTTTTAAAATTATTTTAATCATTCAACCTGTTTAATTTGAAAGCTAATTAACTAATTTTTACAATCGAATACAAAAAACATGATACTTTTTCACCAATTATATGAATAAAAAGGGATTTCCCTCCATGGTTATTTTTAGTCGGGGAATAACCCCTAGTTTTTTATACGAAACTGTTTATAGCACCCTTAAGCAAAACTTTGTATGCGATATATAAAAAATTCTCTACTTTTCTGAATCTGTACATTATATCGATTAAAATGATGTCTTACTTTAAGGATTGCGACCATCGATAGTGAAACTACGGCTCATTTTTTATGTCGCATAGTATTGGCATATTGGCCAGTGGCAAATAGTTAAACTGGCATATTCCAAACATTTCCTGTATCACATTTTCATCAGTTATACAAAGAAAAAAAATCATAAAATTGGGTTTCTATTGAATAAATAGAATAAAAACTATGAAATAAACATAAATAAAGTTACTTTAAACAGATTTTGTCCCTAGTATTATATGAACTAAGGTGTAGCTGAGTTGAGAAAAATATTGAAATAGTGTATTTCTTAGGAACGGCACTTGTAGCTATTTGACTATAAAAAGTACCAAATATATAATATAATGAATAATAATGTATGTTACACTGATCAGTAGTAAAGGTCAAAGTAGAAAAAATCTACACTTTTCATGTGCAACTTTTGGTTCCAAATATATGAGAGAATGAATAAAAATATTATGACGTCGCAAAAAGATGAAAAAACTTCAAAATTTGCACACAGTCTGGTTTTCTTATATCTGGTTGCTATGTACAAATCTGTAATATTTGCATTAAATATACCAAACTGATGCTTTTAAATTAATGTATGCATGCCATATGATATTTTTCAGAATTGTTTTACTCCATTCAGTAACACATTTCTATGCTAAAACCTCACTATATTATATGTTTGACCCTTTAAGGGTGCAATCAACAGTTTTTTTCTATGACGTCATATTTTAAGGGACCATGCCTAAGTGACCCTTAGTGGTGGAATGGTTAATAAAGATACTTGTATAAAACTAGATATTACTGGAATCAGAATTTTCTCTAGTTTATATTGAAATAAAAATATACTGTACTTTTAATATAGTAAAAAAGTTCTATCCAGAGAAAATGGGGAAAAAGTTGCCTAATCTGAACATAAAAAACCTGAAATCAGGTCATGTGCATACCCATGTAAACATGATACAGGCACATTTCCCATAATCAAAACTGTATGAAATTCATAGGTTTTTACCTGGCCTTTAATAAAAAATCTTGTTTCAGGGTACGGTTTCCTGCTTCGAAAAGAGCTACAGTGGCTGCAAATAAGTTTTCAATTTTCACTGCCAAAAAAACAGGATGTTTACAGTGTTGTCTCCCCTCAAAACATGAATATTTAATCTAATTTTTAAAATTATTTTAATCATTCAACCTGTTTAATTTGAAAGCTAATTAACTAATTTTTACAATCGAATACAAAAAACATGATACTTTTTCACCAATTATATGAATAAAAAGGGATTTCCCTCCATGGTTATTTTTAGTCGGGGAATAACCCCTAGTTTTTTATACGAAACTGTTTATAGCACCCTTAAGCAAAACTTTGTATGCGATATATAAAAAATTCTCTACTTTTCTGAATCTGTACATTATATCGATTAAAATGATGTCTTACTTTAAGGATTGCGACCATCGATAGTGAAACTACGGCTCATTTTTTATGTCGCATAGTATTGGCATATTGGCCAGTGGCAAATAGTTAAACTGGCATATTCCAAACATTTCCTGTATCACATTTTCATCAGTTATACAAAGAAAAAAAATCATAAAATTGGGTTTCTATTGAATAAATAGAATAAAAACTATGAAATAAACATAAATAAAGTTACTTTAAACAGATTTTGTCCCTAGTATTATATGAACTAAGGTGTAGCTGAGTTGAGAAAAATATTGAAATAGTGTATTTCTTAGGAACGGCACTTGTAGCTATTTGACTATAAAAAGTACCAAATATATAATATAATGAATAAAAATGTATGTTACACTGATCAGTAGTAAAGGTCAAAGTAGAAAAAATCTACACTTTTCATGTGCAACTTTTGGTTCCAAATATATGAGAGAATGAATAAAAATATTATGACGTCGCAAAAAGATGAAAAAACTTCAAAATTTGCACACAGTCTGGTTTTCTTATATCTGGTTGCTATGTACAAATCTGTAATATTTGCATTAAATATACCAAACTGATGCTTTTAAATTAATGTATGCATGCCATATGATATTTTTCAGAATTGTTTTACTCCATTCAGTAACACATTTCTATGCTAAAACCTCACTATATTATATGTTTGACCCTTTAAGGGTGCAATCAACAGTTTTTTTCTATGACGTCATATTTTAAGGGACCATGCCTAAGTGACCCTTAGTGGTGGAATGGTTAATAAAGATACTTGTATAAAACTAGATATTACTGGAATCAGAATTTTCTCTAGTTTATATTGAAATAAAAATATACTGTACTTTTAATATAGTAAAAAAGTTCTATCCAGAGAAAATGGGGAAAAAGTTGCCTAATCTGAACATAAAAAACCTGAAATCAGGTCATGTGCATACCCATGTAAACATGATACAGGCACATTTCCCATAATCAAAACTGTATGAAATTCATAGGTTTTTACCTGGCCTTTAATAAAAAATCTTGTTTCAGGGTACGGTTTCCTGCTTCGAAAAGAGCTACAGTGGCTGCAAATAAGTTTTCAATTTTCACTGCCAAAAAAACAGGATGTTTACAGTGTTGTCTCCCCTCAAAACATGAATATTTAATCTAATTTTTAAAATTATTTTAATCATTCAACCTGTTTAATTTGAAAGCTAATTAACTAATTTTTACAATCGAATACAAAAAACATGATACTTTTTCACCAATTATATGAATAAAAAGGGATTTCCCTCCATGGTTATTTTTAGTCGGGGAATAACCCCTAGTTTTTTATACGAAACTGTTTATAGCACCCTTAAGCAAAACTTTGTATGCGATATATAAAAAATTCTCTACTTTTCTGAATCTGTACATTATATCGATTAAAATGATGTCTTACTTTAAGGATTGCGACCATCGATAGTGAAACTACGGCTCATTTTTTATGTCGCATAGTATTGGCATATTGGCCAGTGGCAAATAGTTAAACTGGCATATTCCAAACATTTCCTGTATCACATTTTCATCAGTTATACAAAGAAAAAAAATCATAAAATTGGGTTTCTATTGAATAAATAGAATAAAAACTATGAAATAAACATAAATAAAGTTACTTTAAACAGATTTTGTCCCTAGTATTATATGAACTAAGGTGTAGCTGAGTTGAGAAAAATATTGAAATAGTGTATTTCTTAGGAACGGCACTTGTAGCTATTTGACTATAAAAAGTACCAAATATATAATATAATGAATAAAAATGTATGTTACACTGATCAGTAGTAAAGGTCAAAGTAGAAAAAATCTACACTTTTCATGTGCAACTTTTGGTTCCAAATATATGAGAGAATGAATAAAAATATTATGACGTCGCAAAAAGATGAAAAAACTTCAAAATTTGCACACAGTCTGGTTTTCTTATATCTGGTTGCTATGTACAAATCTGTAATATTTGCATTAAATATACCAAACTGATGCTTTTAAATTAATGTATGCATGCCATATGATATTTTTCAGAATTGTTTTACTCCATTCAGTAACACATTTCTATGCTAAAACCTCACTATATTATATGTTTGACCCTTTAAGGGTGCAATCAACAGTTTTTTTCTATGACGTCATATTTTAAGGGACCATGCCTAAGTGACCCTTAGTGGTGGAATGGTTAATACAGATACTTGTATAAAACTAGATATTACTGGAATCAGAATTTTCTCTAGTTTATATTGAAATAAAAATATACTGTACTTTTAATATAGTAAAAAAGTTCTATCCAGAGAAAATGGGGAAAAAGTTGCCTAATCTGAACATAAAAAACCTGAAATCAGGTCATGTGCATACCCATGTAAACATGATACAGGCACATTTCCCATAATCAAAACTGTATGAAATTCATAGGTTTTTACCTGGCCTTTAATAAAAAATCTTGTTTCAGGGTACGGTTTCCTGCTTCGAAAAGAGCTACAGTGGCTGCAAATAAGTTTTCAATTTTCACTGCCAAAAAAACAGGATGTTTACAGTGTTGTCTCCCCTCAAAACATGAATATTTAATCTAATTTTTAAAATTATTTTAATCATTCAACCTGTTTAATTTGAAAGCTAATTAACTAATTTTTACAATCGAATACAAAAAACATGATACTTTTTCACCAATTATATGAATAAAAAGGGATTTCCCTCCATGGTTATTTTTAGTCGGGGAATAACCCCTAGTTTTTTATACGAAACTGTTTATAGCACCCTTAAGCAAAACTTTGTATGCGATATATAAAAAATTCTCTACTTTTCTGAATCTGTACATTATATCGATTAAAATGATGTCTTACTTTAAGGATTGCGACCATCGATAGTGAAACTACGGCTCATTTTTTATGTCGCATAGTATTGGCATATTGGCCAGTGGCAAATAGTTAAACTGGCATATTCCAAACATTTCCTGTATCACATTTTCATCAGTTATACAAAGAAAAAAAATCATAAAATTGGGTTTCTATTGAATAAATAGAATAAAAACTATGAAATAAACATAAATAAAGTTACTTTAAACAGATTTTGTCCCTAGTATTATATGAACTAAGGTGTAGCTGAGTTGAGAAAAATATTGAAATAGTGTATTTCTTAGGAACGGCACTTGTAGCTATTTGACTATAAAAAGTACCAAATATATAATATAATGAATAATAATGTATGTTACACTGATCAGTAGTAAAGGTCAAAGTAGAAAAAATCTACACTTTTCATGTGCAACTTTTGGTTCCAAATATATGAGAGAATGAATAAAAATATTATGACGTCGCAAAAAGATGAAAAAACTTCAAAATTTGCACACAGTCTGGTTTTCTTATATCTGGTTGCTATGTACAAATCTGTAATATTTGCATTAAATATACCAAACTGATGCTTTTAAATTAATGTATGCATGCCATATGATATTTTTCAGAATTGTTTTACTCCATTCAGTAACACATTTCTATGCTAAAACCTCACTATATTATATGTTTGACCCTTTAAGGGTGCAATCAACAGTTTTTTTCTATGACGTCATATTTTAAGGGACCATGCCTAAGTGACCCTTAGTGGTGGAATGGTTAATAAAGATACTTGTATAAAACTAGATATTACTGGAATCAGAATTTTCTCTAGTTTATATTGAAATAAAAATATAACTGTACTTTTAATATAGTAAAAAAGTTCTATCCAGAGAAAATGGGGAAAAAGTTGCCTAATCTGAACATAAAAAACCTGAAATCAGGTCATGTGCATACCCATGTAAACATGATACAGGCACATTTCCCATAATCAAAACTGTATGAAATTCATAGGTTTTTACCTGGCCTTTAATAAAAATCTTGTTTCAGGGTACGGTTTCCTGCTTCGAAAAGAGCTACAGTGGCTGCAAATAAGTTTTCAATTTTCACTGCCAAAAAAACAGGATGTTTACAGTGTTGTCTCCCCTCAAAACATGAATATTTAATCTAATTTTTAAAATTATTTTAATCATTCAACCTGTTTAATTTGAAAGCTAATTAACTAATTTTTACAATCGAATACAAAAAACATGATACTTTTTCACCAATTATATGAATAAAAAGGGATTTCCCTCCATGGTTATTTTTAGTCGGGGAATAACCCCTAGTTTTTTATACGAAACTGTTTATAGCACCCTTAAGCAAAACTTTGTATGCGATATATAAAAAATTCTCTACTTTTCTGAATCTGTACATTATATCGATTAAAATGATGTCTTACTTTAAGGATTGCGACCATCGATAGTGAAACTACGGCTCATTTTTTATGTCGCATAGTATTGGCATATTGGCCAGTGGCAAATAGTTAAACTGGCATATTCCAAACATTTCCTGTATCACATTTTCATCAGTTATACAAAGAAAAAAAATCATAAAATTGGGTTTCTATTGAATAAATAGAATAAAAACTATGAAATAAACATAAATAAAGTTACTTTAAACAGATTTTGTCCCTAGTATTATATGAACTAAGGTGTAGCTGAGTTGAGAAAAATATTGAAATAGTGTATTTCTTAGGAACGGCACTTGTAGCTATTTGACTATAAAAAGTACCAAATATATAATATAATGAATAAAAATGTATGTTACACTGATCAGTAGTAAAGGTCAAAGTAGAAAAAATCTACACTTTTCATGTGCAACTTTTGGTTCCAAATATATGAGAGAATGAATAAAAATATTATGACGTCGCAAAAAGATGAAAAAACTTCAAAATTTGCACACAGTCTGGTTTTCTTATATCTGGTTGCTATGTACAAATCTGTAATATTTGCATTAAATATACCAAACTGATGCTTTTAAATTAATGTATGCATGCCATATGATATTTTTCAGAATTGTTTTACTCCATTCAGTAACACATTTCTATGCTAAAACCTCACTATATTATATGTTTGACCCTTTAAGGGTGCAATCAACAGTTTTTTTCTATGACGTCATATTTTAAGGGACCATGCCTAAGTGACCCTTAGTGGTGGAATGGTTAATAAAGATACTTGTATAAAACTAGATATTACTGGAATCAGAATTTTCTCTAGTTTATATTGAAATAAAAATATACTGTACTTTTAATATAGTAAAAAAGTTCTATCCAGAGAAAATGGGGAAAAAGTTGCCTAATCTGAACATAAAAAACCTGAAATCAGGTCATGTGCATACCCATGTAAACATGATACAGGCACATTTCCCATAATCAAAACTGTATGAAATTCATAGGTTTTTACCTGGCCTTTAATAAAAAATCTTGTTTCAGGGTACGGTTTCCTGCTTCGAAAAGAGCTACAGTGGCTGCAAATAAGTTTTCAATTTTCACTGCCAAAAAAACAGGATGTTTACAGTGTTGTCTCCCCTCAAAACATGAATATTTAATCTAATTTTTAAAATTATTTTAATCATTCAACCTGTTTAATTTGAAAGCTAATTAACTAATTTTTACAATCGAATACAAAAAACATGATACTTTTTCACCAATTATATGAATAAAAAGGGATTTCCCTCCATGGTTATTTTTAGTCGGGGAATAACCCCTAGTTTTTTATACGAAACTGTTTATAGCACCCTTAAGCAAAACTTTGTATGCGATATATAAAAAATTCTCTACTTTTCTGAATCTGTACATTATATCGATTAAAATGATGTCTTACTTTAAGGATTGCGACCATCGATAGTGAAACTACGGCTCATTTTTTATGTCGCATAGTATTGGCATATTGGCCAGTGGCAAATAGTTAAACTGGCATATTCCAAACATTTCCTGTATCACATTTTCATCAGTTATACAAAGAAAAAAAATCATAAAATTGGGTTTCTATTGAATAAATAGAATAAAAACTATGAAATAAACATAAATAAAGTTACTTTAAACAGATTTTGTCCCTAGTATTATATGAACTAAGGTGTAGCTGAGTTGAGAAAAATATTGAAATAGTGTATTTCTTAGGAACGGCACTTGTAGCTATTTGACTATAAAAAGTACCAAATATATAATATAATGAATAAAAATGTATGTTACACTGATCAGTAGTAAAGGTCAAAGTAGAAAAAATCTACACTTTTCATGTGCAACTTTTGGTTCCAAATATATGAGAGAATGAATAAAAATATTATGACGTCGCAAAAAGATGAAAAAACTTCAAAATTTGCACACAGTCTGGTTTTCTTATATCTGGTTGCTATGTACAAATCTGTAATATTTGCATTAAATATACCAAACTGATGCTTTTAAATTAATGTATGCATGCCATATGATATTTTTCAGAATTGTTTTACTCCATTCAGTAACACATTTCTATGCTAAAACCTCACTATATTATATGTTTGACCCTTTAAGGGTGCAATCAACAGTTTTTTTCTATGACGTCATATTTTAAGGGACCATGCCTAAGTGACCCTTAGTGGTGGAATGGTTAATAAAGATACTTGTATAAAACTAGATATTACTGGAATCAGAATTTTCTCTAGTTTATATTGAAATAAAAATATACTGTACTTTTAATATAGTAAAAAAGTTCTATCCAGAGAAAATGGGGAAAAAGTTGCCTAATCTGAACATAAAAAACCTGAAATCAGGTCATGTGCATACCCATGTAAACATGATACAGGCACATTTCCCATAATCAAAACTGTATGAAATTCATAGGTTTTTACCTGGCCTTTAATAAAAAATCTTGTTTCAGGGTACGGTTTCCTGCTTCGAAAAGAGCTACAGTGGCTGCAAATAAGTTTTCAATTTTCACTGCCAAAAAAACAGGATGTTTACAGTGTTGTCTCCCCTCAAAACATGAATATTTAATCTAATTTTTAAAATTATTTTAATCATTCAACCTGTTTAATTTGAAAGCTAATTAACTAATTTTTACAATCGAATACAAAAAACATGATACTTTTTCACCAATTATATGAATAAAAAGGGATTTCCCTCCATGGTTATTTTTAGTCGGGGAATAACCCCTAGTTTTTTATACGAAACTGTTTATAGCACCCTTAAGCAAAACTTTGTATGCGATATATAAAAAATTCTCTACTTTTCTGAATCTGTACATTATATCGATTAAAATGATGTCTTACTTTAAGGATTGCGACCATCGATAGTGAAACTACGGCTCATTTTTTATGTCGCATAGTATTGGCATATTGGCCAGTGGCAAATAGTTAAACTGGCATATTCCAAACATTTCCTGTATCACATTTTCATCAGTTATACAAAGAAAAAAAATCATAAAATTGGGTTTCTATTGAATAAATAGAATAAAAACTATGAAATAAACATAAATAAAGTTACTTTAAACAGATTTTGTCCCTAGTATTATATGAACTAAGGTGTAGCTGAGTTGAGAAAAATATTGAAATAGTGTATTTCTTAGGAACGGCACTTGTAGCTATTTGACTATAAAAAGTACCAAATATATAATATAATGAATAAAAATGTATGTTACACTGATCAGTAGTAAAGGTCAAAGTAGAAAAAATCTACACTTTTCATGTGCAACTTTTGGTTCCAAATATATGAGAGAATGAATAAAAATATTATGACGTCGCAAAAAGATGAAAAAACTTCAAAATTTGCACACAGTCTGGTTTTCTTATATCTGGTTGCTATGTACAAATCTGTAATATTTGCATTAAATATACCAAACTGATGCTTTTAAATTAATGTATGCATGCCATATGATATTTTTCAGAATTGTTTTACTCCATTCAGTAACACATTTCTATGCTAAAACCTCACTATATTATATGTTTGACCCTTTAAGGGTGCAATCAACAGTTTTTTTCTATGACGTCATATTTTAAGGGACCATGCCTAAGTGACCCTTAGTGGTGGAATGGTTAATAAAGATACTTGTATAAAACTAGATATTACTGGAATCAGAATTTTCTCTAGTTTATATTGAAATAAAAATATACTGTACTTTTAATATAGTAAAAAAGTTCTATCCAGAGAAAATGGGGAAAAAGTTGCCTAATCTGAACATAAAAAACCTGAAATCAGGTCATGTGCATACCCATGTAAACATGATACAGGCACATTTCCCATAATCAAAACTGTATGAAATTCATAGGTTTTTACCTGGCCTTTAATAAAAAATCTTGTTTCAGGGTACGGTTTCCTGCTTCGAAAAGAGCTACAGTGGCTGCAAATAAGTTTTCAATTTTCACTGCCAAAAAAACAGGATGTTTACAGTGTTGTCTCCCCTCAAAACATGAATATTTAATCTAATTTTTAAAATTATTTTAATCATTCAACCTGTTTAATTTGAAAGCTAATTAACTAATTTTTACAATCGAATACAAAAAACATGATACTTTTTCACCAATTATATGAATAAAAAGAGATTTCCCTCCATGGTTATTTTTAGTCGGGGAATAACCCCTAGTTTTTTATACGAAACTGTTTATAGCACCCTTAAGCAAAACTTTGTATGCGATATATAAAAAATTCTCTACTTTTCTGAATCTGTACATTATATCGATTAAAATGATGTCTTACTTTAAGGATTGCGACCATCGATAGTGAAACTACGGCTCATTTTTTATGTCGCATAGTATTGGCATATTGGCCAGTGGCAAATAGTTAAACTGGCATATTCCAAACATTTCCTGTATCACATTTTCATCAGTTATACAAAGAAAAAAAATCATAAAATTGGGTTTCTATTGAATAAATAGAATAAAAACTATGAAATAAACATAAATAAAGTTACTTTAAACAGATTTTGTCCCTAGTATTATATGAACTAAGGTGTAGCTGAGTTGAGAAAAATATTGAAATAGTGTATTTCTTAGGAACGGCACTTGTAGCTATTTGACTATAAAAAGTACCAAATATATAATATAATGAATAAAAATGTATGTTACACTGATCAGTAGTAAAGGTCAAAGTAGAAAAAATCTACACTTTTCATGTGCAACTTTTGGTTCCAAATATATGAGAGAATGAATAAAAATATTATGACGTCGCAAAAAGATGAAAAAACTTCAAAATTTGCACACAGTCTGGTTTTCTTATATCTGGTTGCTATGTACAAATCTGTAATATTTGCATTAAATATACCAAACTGATGCTTTTAAATTAATGTATGCATGCCATATGATATTTTTCAGAATTGTTTTACTCCATTCAGTAACACATTTCTATGCTAAAACCTCACTATATTATATGTTTGACCCTTTAAGGGTGCAATCAACAGTTTTTTTCTATGACGTCATATTTTAAGGGACCATGCCTAAGTGACCCTTAGTGGTGGAATGGTTAATAAAGATACTTGTATAAAACTAGATATTACTGGATTCAGAATTTTCTCTAGTTTATATTGAAATAAAAATATACTGTACTTTTAATATAGTAAAAAAGTTCTATCCAGAGAAAATGGGGAAAAAGTTGCCTAATCTGAACATAAAAAACCTGAAATCAGGTCATGTGCATACCCATGTAAACATGATACAGGCACATTTCCCATAATCAAAACTGTATGAAATTCATAGGTTTTTACCTGGCCTTTAATAAAAAATCTTGTTTCAGGGTACGGTTTCCTGCTTCGAAAAGAGCTACAGTGGCTGCAAATAAGTTTTCAATTTTCACTGCCAAAAAAACAGGATGTTTACAGTGTTGTCTCCCCTCAAAACATGAATATTTAATCTAATTTTTAAAATTATTTTAATCATTCAACCTGTTTAATTTGAAAGCTAATTAACTAATTTTTACAATCGAATACAAAAAACATGATACTTTTTCACCAATTATATGAATAAAAAGGGATTTCCCTCCATGGTTATTTTTAGTCGGGGAATAACCCCTAGTTTTTTTATACGAAACTGTTTATAGCACCCTTAAGCAAAACTTTGTATGCGATATATAAAAAATTCTCTACTTTTCTGAATCTGTACATTATATCGATTAAAATGATGTCTTACTTTAAGGATTGCGACCATCGATAGTGAAACTACGGCTCATTTTTTATGTCGCATAGTATTGGCATATTGGCCAGTGGCAAATAGTTAAACTGGCATATTCCAAACATTTCCTGTATCACATTTTCATCAGTTATACAAAGAAAAAAAATCATAAAATTGGGTTTCTATTGAATAAATAGAATAAAAACTATGAAATAAACATAAATAAAGTTACTTTAAACAGATTTTGTCCCTAGTATTATATGAACTAAGGTGTAGCTGAGTTGAGAAAAATATTGAAATAGTGTATTTCTTAGGAACGGCACTTGTAGCTATTTGACTATAAAAAGTACCAAATATATAATATAATGAATAAAAATGTATGTTACACTGATCAGTAGTAAAGGTCAAAGTAGAAAAAATCTACACTTTTCATGTGCAACTTTTGGTTCCAAATATATGAGAGAATGAATAAAAATATTATGACGTCGCAAAAAGATGAAAAAACTTCAAAATTTGCACACAGTCTGGTTTTCTTATATCTGGTTGCTATGTACAAATCTGTAATATTTGCATTAAATATACCAAACTGATGCTTTTAAATTAATGTATGCATGCCATATGATATTTTTCAGAATTGTTTTACTCCATTCAGTAACACATTTCTATGCTAAAACCTCACTATATTATATGTTTGACCCTTTAAGGGTGCAATCAACAGTTTTTTTCTATGACGTCATATTTTAAGGGACCATGCCTAAGTGACCCTTAGTGGTGGAATGGTTAATAAAGATACTTGTATAAAACTAGATATTACTGGATTCAGAATTTTCTCTAGTTTATATTGAAATAAAAATATACTGTACTTTTAATATAGTAAAAAAGTTCTATCCAGAGAAAATGGGGAAAAAGTTGCCTAATCTGAACATAAAAAACCTGAAATCAGGTCATGTGCATACCCATGTAAACATGATACAGGCACATTTCCCATAATCAAAACTGTATGAAATTCATAGGTTTTTACCTGGCCTTTAATAAAAAATCTTGTTTCAGGGTACGGTTTCCTGCTTCGAAAAGAGCTACAGTGGCTGCAAATAAGTTTTCAATTTTCACTGCCAAAAAAACAGGATGTTTACAGTGTTGTCTCCCCTCAAAACATGAATATTTAATCTAATTTTTAAAATTATTTTAATCATTCAACCTGTTTAATTTGAAAGCTAATTAACTAATTTTTACAATCGAATACAAAAAACATGATACTTTTTCACCAATTATATGAATAAAAAGAGATTTCCCTCCATGGTTATTTTTAGTCGGGGAATAACCCCTAGTTTTTTATACGAAACTGTTTATAGCACCCTTAAGCAAAACTTTGTATGCGATATATAAAAAATTCTCTACTTTTCTGAATCTGTACATTATATCGATTAAAATGATGTCTTACTTTAAGGATTGCGACCATCGATAGTGAAACTACGGCTCATTTTTTATGTCGCATAGTATTGGCATATTGGCCAGTGGCAAATAGTTAAACTGGCATATTCCAAACATTTCCTGTATCACATTTTCATCAGTTATACAAAGAAAAAAAATCATAAAATTGGGTTTCTATTGAATAAATAGAATAAAAACTATGAAATAAACATAAATAAAGTTACTTTAAACAGATTTTGTCCCTAGTATTATATGAACTAAGGTGTAGCTGAGTTGAGAAAAATATTGAAATAGTGTATTTCTTAGGAACGGCACTTGTAGCTATTTGACTATAAAAAGTACCAAATATATAATATAATGAATAAAAATGTATGTTACACTGATCAGTAGTAAAGGTCAAAGTAGAAAAAATCTACACTTTTCATGTGCAACTTTTGGTTCCAAATATATGAGAGAATGAATAAAAATATTATGACGTCGCAAAAAGATGAAAAAACTTCAAAATTTGCACACAGTCTGGTTTTCTTATATCTGGTTGCTATGTACAAATCTGTAATATTTGCATTAAATATACCAAACTGATGCTTTTAAATTAATGTATGCATGCCATATGATATTTTTCAGAATTGTTTTACTCCATTCAGTAACACATTTCTATGCTAAAACCTCACTATATTATATGTTTGACCCTTTAAGGGTGCAATCAACAGTTTTTTTCTATGACGTCATATTTTAAGGGACCATGCCTAAGTGACCCTTAGTGGTGGAATGGTTAATAAAGATACTTGTATAAAACTAGATATTACTGGATTCAGAATTTTCTCTAGTTTATATTGAAATAAAAATATACTGTACTTTTAATATAGTAAAAAAGTTCTATCCAGAGAAAATGGGGAAAAAGTTGCCTAATCTGAACATAAAAAACCTGAAATCAGGTCATGTGCATACCCATGTAAACATGATACAGGCACATTTCCCATAATCAAAACTGTATGAAATTCATAGGTTTTTACCTGGCCTTTAATAAAAAATCTTGTTTCAGGGTACGGTTTCCTGCTTCGAAAAGAGCTACAGTGGCTGCAAATAAGTTTTCAATTTTCACTGCCAAAAAAACAGGATGTTTACAGTGTTGTCTCCCCTCAAAACATGAATATTTAATCTAATTTTTAAAATTATTTTAATCATTCAACCTGTTTAATTTGAAAGCTAATTAACTAATTTTTACAATCGAATACAAAAAACATGATACTTTTTCACCAATTATATGAATAAAAAGGGATTTCCCTCCATGGTTATTTTTAGTCGGGGAATAACCCCTAGTTTTTTTATACGAAACTGTTTATAGCACCCTTAAGCAAAACTTTGTATGCGATATATAAAAAATTCTCTACTTTTCTGAATCTGTACATTATATCGATTAAAATGATGTCTTACTTTAAGGATTGCGACCATCGATAGTGAAACTACGGCTCATTTTTTATGTCGCATAGTATTGGCATATTGGCCAGTGGCAAATAGTTAAACTGGCATATTCCAAACATTTCCTGTATCACATTTTCATCAGTTATACAAAGAAAAAAAATCATAAAATTGGGTTTCTATTGAATAAATAGAATAAAAACTATGAAATAAACATAAATAAAGTTACTTTAAACAGATTTTGTCCCTAGTATTATATGAACTAAGGTGTAGCTGAGTTGAGAAAAATATTGAAATAGTGTATTTCTTAGGAACGGCACTTGTAGCTATTTGACTATAAAAAGTACCAAATATATAATATAATGAATAAAAATGTATGTTACACTGATCAGTAGTAAAGGTCAAAGTAGAAAAAATCTACACTTTTCATGTGCAACTTTTGGTTCCAAATATATGAGAGAATGAATAAAAATATTATGACGTCGCAAAAAGATGAAAAAACTTCAAAATTTGCACACAGTCTGGTTTTCTTATATCTGGTTGCTATGTACAAATCTGTAATATTTGCATTAAATATACCAAACTGATGCTTTTAAATTAATGTATGCATGCCATATGATATTTTTCAGAATTGTTTTACTCCATTCAGTAACACATTTCTATGCTAAAACCTCACTATATTATATGTTTGACCCTTTAAGGGTGCAATCAACAGTTTTTTTCTATGACGTCATATTTTAAGGGACCATGCCTAAGTGACCCTTAGTGGTGGAATGGTTAATAAAGATACTTGTATAAAACTAGATATTACTGGATTCAGAATTTTCTCTAGTTTATATTGAAATAAAAATATACTGTACTTTTAATATAGTAAAAAAGTTCTATCCAGAGAAAATGGGGAAAAAGTTGCCTAATCTGAACATAAAAAACCTGAAATCAGGTCATGTGCATACCCATGTAAACATGATACAGGCACATTTCCCATAATCAAAACTGTATGAAATTCATAGGTTTTTACCTGGCCTTTAATAAAAAATCTTGTTTCAGGGTACGGTTTCCTGCTTCGAAAAGAGCTACAGTGGCTGCAAATAAGTTTTCAATTTTCACTGCCAAAAAAACAGGATGTTTACAGTGTTGTCTCCCCTCAAAACATGAATATTTAATCTAATTTTTAAAATTATTTTAATCATTCAACCTGTTTAATTTGAAAGCTAATTAACTAATTTTTACAATCGAATACAAAAAACATGATACTTTTTCACCAATTATATGAATAAAAAGGGATTTCCCTCCATGGTTATTTTTAGTCGGGGAATAACCCCTAGTTTTTTATACGAAACTGTTTATAGCACCCTTAAGCAAAACTTTGTATGCGATATATAAAAAATTCTCTACTTTTCTGAATCTGTACATTATATCGATTAAAATGATGTCTTACTTTAAGGATTGCGACCATCGATAGTGAAACTACGGCTCATTTTTTATGTCGCATAGTATTGGCATATTGGCCAGTGGCAAATAGTTAAACTGGCATATTCCAAACATTTCCTGTATCACATTTTCATCAGTTATACAAAGAAAAAAAATCATAAAATTGGGTTTCTATTGAATAAATAGAATAAAAACTATGAAATAAACATAAATAAAGTTACTTTAAACAGATTTTGTCCCTAGTATTATATGAACTAAGGTGTAGCTGAGTTGAGAAAAATATTGAAATAGTGTATTTCTTAGGAACGGCACTTGTAGCTATTTGACTATAAAAAGTACCAAATATATAATATAATGAATAAAAATGTATGTTACACTGATCAGTAGTAAAGGTCAAAGTAGAAAAAATCTACACTTTTCATGTGCAACTTTTGGTTCCAAATATATGAGAGAATGAATAAAAATATTATGACGTCGCAAAAAGATGAAAAAACTTCAAAATTTGCACACAGTCTGGTTTTCTTATATCTGGTTGCTATGTACAAATCTGTAATATTTGCATTAAATATACCAAACTGATGCTTTTAAATTAATGTATGCATGCCATATGATATTTTTCAGAATTGTTTTACTCCATTCAGTAACACATTTCTATGCTAAAACCTCACTATATTATATGTTTGACCCTTTAAGGGTGCAATCAACAGTTTTTTTCTATGACGTCATATTTTAAGGGACCATGCCTAAGTGACCCTTAGTGGTGGAATGGTTAATAAAGATACTTGTATAAAACTAGATATTACTGGATTCAGAATTTTCTCTAGTTTATATTGAAATAAAAATATACTGTACTTTTAATATAGTAAAAAAGTTCTATCCAGAGAAAATGGGGAAAAAGTTGCCTAATCTGAACATAAAAAACCTGAAATCAGGTCATGTGCATACCCATGTAAACATGATACAGGCACATTTCCCATAATCAAAACTGTATGAAATTCATAGGTTTTTACCTGGCCTTTAATAAAAAATCTTGTTTCAGGGTACGGTTTCCTGCTTCGAAAAGAGCTACAGTGGCTGCAAATAAGTTTTCAATTTTCACTGCCAAAAAAACAGGATGTTTACAGTGTTGTCTCCCCTCAAAACATGAATATTTAATCTAATTTTTAAAATTATTTTAATCATTCAACCTGTTTAATTTGAAAGCTAATTAACTAATTTTTACAATCGAATACAAAAAACATGATACTTTTTCACCAATTATATGAATAAAAAGGGATTTCCCTCCATGGTTATTTTTAGTCGGGGAATAACCCCTAGTTTTTTATACGAAACTGTTTATAGCACCCTTAAGCAAAACTTTGTATGCGATATATAAAAAATTCTCTACTTTTCTGAATCTGTACATTATATCGATTAAAATGATGTCTTACTTTAAGGATTGCGACCATCGATAGTGAAACTACGGCTCATTTTTTATGTCGCATAGTATTGGCATATTGGCCAGTGGCAAATAGTTAAACTGGCATATTCCAAACATTTCCTGTATCACATTTTCATCAGTTATACAAAGAAAAAAAATCATAAAATTGGGTTTCTATTGAATAAATAGAATAAAAACTATGAAATAAACATAAATAAAGTTACTTTAAACAGATTTTGTCCCTAGTATTATATGAACTAAGGTGTAGCTGAGTTGAGAAAAATGTTGAAATAGTGTATTTCTTAGGAACGGCACTTGTAGCTATTTGACTATAAAAAGTACCAAATATATAATATAATGAATAAAAATGTATGTTACACTGATCAGTAGTAAAGGTCAAAGTAGAAAAAATCTACACTTTTCATGTGCAACTTTTGGTTCCAAATATATGAGAGAATGAATAAAAATATTATGACGTCGCAAAAAGATGAAAAAACTTCAAAATTTGGCACACAGTCTGGTTTTCTTATATCTGGTTGCTATGTACAAATCTGTATATTTGCATTAAATATACCAAACTGATGCTTTAAAATTAATTTATGCATGCCATATGATATTTTTCAGAATTGTTTTACTCCATTCAGTAACACATTTCTATGCTAAAACCTCACTATATTATATGTTTGACCCTTTAAGGGTGCAATCAACAGTTTTTTTCTATGACGTCATATTTTAAGGGACCATGCCTAAGTGACCCTTAGTGGTGGAATGGTTAATACAGATACTTGTATAAAACTAGATATTACTGGAATCAGAATTTTCTCTAGTTTATATTGAAATAAAAATATACTGTACTTTTAATATAGTAAAAAAGTTCTATCCAGAGAAAATGGGGAAAAAGTTGCCTAATCTGAACATAAAAAACCTGAAATCAGGTCATGTGCATACCCATGTAAACATGATACAGGCACATTTCCCATAATCAAAACTGTATGAAATTCATAGGTTTTTACCTGGCCTTTAATAAAAAATCTTGTTTCAGGGTACGGTTTCCTGCTTCGAAAAGAGCTACAGTGGCTGCAAATAAGTTTTCAATTTTCACTGCCAAAAAAACAGGATGTTTACAGTGTTGTCTCCCCTCAAAACATGAATATTTAATCTAATTTTTAAAATTATTTTAATCATTCAACCTGTTTAATTTGAAAGCTAATTAACTAATTTTTACAATCGAATACAAAAAACATGATACTTTTTCACCAATTATATGAATAAAAAGGGATTTCCCTCCATGGTTATTTTTAGTCGGGGAATAACCCCTAGTTTTTTATACGAAACTGTTTATAGCACCCTTAAGCAAAACTTTGTATGCGATATATAAAAAATTCTCTACTTTTCTGAATCTGTACATTATATCGATTAAAATGATGTCTTACTTTAAGGATTGCGACCATCGATAGTGAAACTACGGCTCATTTTTTATGTCGCATAGTATTGGCATATTGGCCAGTGGCAAATAGTTAAACTGGCATATTCCAAACATTTCCTGTATCACATTTTCATCAGTTATACAAAGAAAAAAAATCATAAAATTGGGTTTCTATTGAATAAATAGAATAAAAACTATGAAATAAACATAAATAAAGTTACTTTAAACAGATTTTGTCCCTAGTATTATATGAACTAAGGTGTAGCTGAGTTGAGAAAAATATTGAAATAGTGTATTTCTTAGGAACGGCACTTGTAGCTATTTGACTATAAAAAGTACCAAATATATAATATAATGAATAAAAATGTATGTTACACTGATCAGTAGTAAAGGTCAAAGTAGAAAAAATCTACACTTTTCATGTGCAACTTTTGGTTCCAAATATATGAGAGAATGAATAAAAATATTATGACGTCGCAAAAAGATGAAAAAACTTCAAAATTTGCACACAGTCTGGTTTTCTTATATCTGGTTGCTATGTACAAATCTGTAATATTTGCATTAAATATACCAAACTGATGCTTTTAAATTAATGTATGCATGCCATATGATATTTTTCAGAATTGTTTTACTCCATTCAGTAACACATTTCTATGCTAAAACCTCACTATATTATATGTTTGACCCTTTAAGGGTGCAATCAACAGTTTTTTTCTATGACGTCATATTTTAAGGGACCATGCCTAAGTGACCCTTAGTGGTGGAATGGTTAATACAGATACTTGTATAAAACTAGATATTACTGGAATCAGAATTTTCTGTAGTTTATATTGAAATAAAAATATACTGTACTTTTAATATAGTAAAAAAGTTCTATCCAGAGAAAATGGGGAAAAAGTTGCCTAATCTGAACATAAAAAACCTGAAATCAGGTCATGTGCATACCCATGTAAACATGATACAGGCACATTTCCCATAATCAAAACTGTATGAAATTCATAGGTTTTTACCTGGCCTTTAATAAAAAATCTTGTTTCAGGGTACGGTTTCCTGCTTCGAAAAGAGCTACAGTGGCTGCAAATAAGTTTTCAATTTTCACTGCCAAAAAAACAGGATGTTTACAGTGTTGTCTCCCCTCAAAACATGAATATTTAATCTAATTTTTAAAATTATTTTAATCATTCAACCTGTTTAATTTGAAAGCTAATTAACTAATTTTTACAATCGAATACAAAAAACATGATACTTTTTCACCAATTATATGAATAAAAAGGGATTTCCCTCCATGGTTATTTTTAGTCGGGGAATAACCCCTAGTTTTTTATACGAAACTGTTTATAGCACCCTTAAGCAAAACTTTGTATGCGATATATAAAAAATTCTCTACTTTTCTGAATCTGTACATTATATCGATTAAAATGATGTCTTACTTTAAGGATTGCGACCATCGATAGTGAAACTACGGCTCATTTTTTATGTCGCATAGTATTGGCATATTGGCCAGTGGCAAATAGTTAAACTGGCATATTCCAAACATTTCCTGTATCACATTTTCATCAGTTATACAAAGAAAAAAAATCATAAAATTGGGTTTCTATTGAATAAATAGAATAAAAACTATGAAATAAACATAAATAAAGTTACTTTAAACAGATTTTGTCCCTAGTATTATATGAACTAAGGTGTAGCTGAGTTGAGAAAAATATTGAAATAGTGTATTTCTTAGGAACGGCACTTGTAGCTATTTGACTATAAAAAGTACCAAATATATAATATAATGAATAAAAATGTATGTTACACTGATCAGTAGTAAAGGTCAAAGTAGAAAAAATCTACACTTTTCATGTGCAACTTTTGGTTCCAAATATATGAGAGAATGAATAAAAATATTATGACGTCGCAAAAAGATGAAAAAACTTCAAAATTTGCACACAGTCTGGTTTTCTTATATCTGGTTGCTATGTACAAATCTGTAATATTTGCATTAAATATACCAAACTGATGCTTTTAAATTAATGTATGCATGCCATATGATATTTTTCAGAATTGTTTTACTCCATTCAGTAACACATTTCTATGCTAAAACCTCACTATATTATATGTTTGACCCTTTAAGGGTGCAATCAACAGTTTTTTTCTATGACGTCATATTTTAAGGGACCATGCCTAAGTGACCCTTAGTGGTGGAATGGTTAATACAGATACTTGTATAAAACTAGATATTACTGGAATCAGAATTTTCTCTAGTTTATATTGAAATAAAAATATACTGTACTTTTAATATAGTAAAAAAGTTCTATCCAGAGAAAATGGGGAAAAAGTTGCCTAATCTGAACATAAAAAACCTGAAATCAGGTCATGTGCATACCCATGTAAACATGATACAGGCACATTTCCCATAATCAAAACTGTATGAAATTCATAGGTTTTTACCTGGCCTTTAATAAAAAATCTTGTTTCAGGGTACGGTTTCCTGCTTCGAAAAGAGCTACAGTGGCTGCAAATAAGTTTTCAATTTTCACTGCCAAAAAAACAGGATGTTTACAGTGTTGTCTCCCCTCAAAACATGAATATTTAATCTAATTTTTAAAATTATTTTAATCATTCAACCTGTTTAATTTGAAAGCTAATTAACTAATTTTTACAATCGAATACAAAAAACATGATACTTTTTCACCAATTATATGAATAAAAAGGGATTTCCCTCCATGGTTATTTTTAGTCGGGGAATAACCCCTAGTTTTTTATACGAAACTGTTTATAGCACCCTTAAGCAAAACTTTGTATGCGATATATAAAAAATTCTCTACTTTTCTGAATCTGTACATTATATCGATTAAAATGATGTCTTACTTTAAGGATTGCGACCATCGATAGTGAAACTACGGCTCATTTTTTATGTCGCATAGTATTGGCATATTGGCCAGTGGCAAATAGTTAAACTGGCATATTCCAAACATTTCCTGTATCACATTTTCATCAGTTATACAAAGAAAAAAAATCATAAAATTGGGTTTCTATTGAATAAATAGAATAAAAACTATGAAATAAACATAAATAAAGTTACTTTAAACAGATTTTGTCCCTAGTATTATATGAACTAAGGTGTAGCTGAGTTGAGAAAAATATTGAAATAGTGTATTTCTTAGGAACGGCACTTGTAGCTATTTGACTATAAAAAGTACCAAATATATAATATAATGAATAAAAATGTATGTTACACTGATCAGTAGTAAAGGTCAAAGTAGAAAAAATCTACACTTTTCATGTGCAACTTTTGGTTCCAAATATATGAGAGAATGAATAAAAATATTATGACGTCGCAAAAAGATGAAAAAACTTCAAAATTTGCACACAGTCTGGTTTTCTTATATCTGGTTGCTATGTACAAATCTGTAATATTTGCATTAAATATACCAAACTGATGCTTTTAAATTAATGTATGCATGCCATATGATATTTTTCAGAATTGTTTTACTCCATTCAGTAACACATTTCTATGCTAAAACCTCACTATATTATATGTTTGACCCTTTAAGGGTGCAATCAACAGTTTTTTTTCTATGACGTCATATTTTAAGGGACCATGCCTAAGTGACCCTTAGTGGTGGAATGGTTAATAAAGATACTTGTATAAAACTAGATATTACTGGAATCAGAATTTTCTCTAGTTTATATTGAAATAAAAATATACTGTACTTTTAATATAGTAAAAAAGTTCTATCCAGAGAAAATGGGGAAAAAGTTGCCTAATCTGAACATAAAAAACCTGAAATCAGGTCATGTGCATACCCATGTAAACATGATACAGGCACATTTCCCATAATCAAAACTGTATGAAATTCATAGGTTTTTACCTGGCCTTTAATAAAAAATCTTGTTTCAGGGTACGGTTTCCTGCTTCGAAAAGAGCTACAGTGGCTGCAAATAAGTTTTCAATTTTCACTGCCAAAAAAACAGGATGTTTACAGTGTTGTCTCCCCTCAAAACATGAATATTTAATCTAATTTTTAAAATTATTTTAATCATTCAACCTGTTTAATTTGAAAGCTAATTAACTAATTTTTACAATCGAATACAAAAAACATGATACTTTTTCACCAATTATATGAATAAAAAGGGATTTCCCTCCATGGTTATTTTTAGTCGGGGAATAACCCCTAGTTTTTTATACGAAACTGTTTATAGCACCCTTAAGCAAAACTTTGTATGCGATATATAAAAAATTCTCTACTTTTCTGAATCTGTACATTATATCGATTAAAATGATGTCTTACTTTAAGGATTGCGACCATCGATAGTGAAACTACGGCTCATTTTTTATGTCGCATAGTATTGGCATATTGGCCAGTGGCAAATAGTTAAACTGGCATATTCCAAACATTTCCTGTATCACATTTTCATCAGTTATACAAAGAAAAAAAATCATAAAATTGGGTTTCTATTGAATAAATAGAATAAAAACTATGAAATAAACATAAATAAAGTTACTTTAAACAGATTTTGTCCCTAGTATTATATGAACTAAGGTGTAGCTGAGTTGAGAAAAATATTGAAATAGTGTATTTCTTAGGAACGGCACTTGTAGCTATTTGACTATAAAAAGTACCAAATATATAATATAATGAATAAAAATGTATGTTACACTGATCAGTAGTAAAGGTCAAAGTAGAAAAAATCTACACTTTTCATGTGCAACTTTTGGTTCCAAATATATGAGAGAATGAATAAAAATATTATGACGTCGCAAAAAGATGAAAAAACTTCAAAATTTGCACACAGTCTGGTTTTCTTATATCTGGTTGCTATGTACAAATCTGTAATATTTGCATTAAATATACCAAACTGATGCTTTTAAATTAATGTATGCATGCCATATGATATTTTTCAGAATTGTTTTACTCCATTCAGTAACACATTTCTATGCTAAAACCTCACTATATTATATGTTTGACCCTTTAAGGGTGCAATCAACAGTTTTTTTCTATGACGTCATATTTTAAGGGACCATGCCTAAGTGACCCTTAGTGGTGGAATGGTTAATACAGATACTTGTATAAAACTAGATATTACTGGAATCAGAATTTTCTCTAGTTTATATTGAAATAAAAATATACTGTACTTTTAATATAGTAAAAAAGTTCTATCCAGAGAAAATGGGGAAAAAGTTGCCTAATCTGAACATAAAAAACCTGAAATCAGGTCATGTGCATACCCATGTAAACATGATACAGGCACATTTCCCATAATCAAAACTGTATGAAATTCATAGGTTTTTACCTGGCCTTTAATAAAAAATCTTGTTTCAGGGTACGGTTTCCTGCTTCGAAAAGAGCTACAGTGGCTGCAAATAAGTTTTCAATTTTCACTGCCAAAAAAACAGGATGTTTACAGTGTTGTCTCCCCTCAAAACATGAATATTTAATCTAATTTTTAAAATTATTTTAATCATTCAACCTGTTTAATTTGAAAGCTAATTAACTAATTTTTACAATCGAATACAAAAAACATGATACTTTTTCACCAATTATATGAATAAAAAGGGATTTCCCTCCATGGTTATTTTTAGTCGGGGAATAACCCCTAGTTTTTTATACGAAACTGTTTATAGCACCCTTAAGCAAAACTTTGTATGCGATATATAAAAAATTCTCTACTTTTCTGAATCTGTACATTATATCGATTAAAATGATGTCTTACTTTAAGGATTGCGACCATCGATAGTGAAACTACGGCTCATTTTTTATGTCGCATAGTATTGGCATATTGGCCAGTGGCAAATAGTTAAACTGGCATATTCCAAACATTTCCTGTATCACATTTTCATCAGTTATACAAAGAAAAAAATCATAAAATTGGGTTTCTATTGAATAAATAGAATAAAAACTATGAAATAAACATAAATAAAGTTACTTTAAACAGATTTTGTCCCTAGTATTATATGAACTAAGGTGTAGCTGAGTTGAGAAAAATATTGAAATAGTGTATTTCTTAGGAACGGCACTTGTAGCTATTTGACTATAAAAAGTACCAAATATATAATATAATGAATAAAAATGTATGTTACACTGATCAGTAGTAAAGGTCAAAGTAGAAAAAATCTACACTTTTCATGTGCAACTTTTGGTTCCAAATATATGAGAGAATGAATAAAAATATTATGACGTCGCAAAAAGATGAAAAAACTTCAAAATTTGCACACAGTCTGGTTTTCTTATATCTGGTTGCTATGTACAAATCTGTAATATTTGCATTAAATATACCAAACTGATGCTTTTAAATTAATGTATGCATGCCATATGATATTTTTCAGAATTGTTTTACTCCATTCAGTAACACATTTCTATGCTAAAACCTCACTATATTATATGTTTGACCCTTTAAGGGTGCAATCAACAGTTTTTTTCTATGACGTCATATTTTAAGGGACCATGCCTAAGTGACCCTTAGTGGTGGAATGGTTAATACAGATACTTGTATAAAACTAGATATTACTGGAATCAGAATTTTCTCTAGTTTATATTGAAATAAAAATATACTGTACTTTTAATATAGTAAAAAAGTTCTATCCAGAGAAAATGGGGAAAAAGTTGCCTAATCTGAACATAAAAAACCTGAAATCAGGTCATGTGCATACCCATGTAAACATGATACAGGCACATTTCCCATAATCAAAACTGTATGAAATTCATAGGTTTTTACCTGGCCTTTAATAAAAAATCTTGTTTCAGGGTACGGTTTCCTGCTTCGAAAAGAGCTACAGTGGCTGCAAATAAGTTTTCAATTTTCACTGCCAAAAAAACAGGATGTTTACAGTGTTGTCTCCCCTCAAAACATGAATATTTAATCTAATTTTTAAAATTATTTTAATCATTCAACCTGTTTAATTTGAAAGCTAATTAACTAATTTTTACAATCGAATACAAAAAACATGATACTTTTTCACCAATTATATGAATAAAAAGGGATTTCCCTCCATGGTTATTTTTAGTCGGGGAATAACCCCTAGTTTTTTATACGAAACTGTTTATAGCACCCTTAAGCAAAACTTTGTATGCGATATATAAAAAATTCTCTACTTTTCTGAATCTGTACATTATATCGATTAAAATGATGTCTTACTTTAAGGATTGCGACCATCGATAGTGAAACTACGGCTCATTTTTTATGTCGCATAGTATTGGCATATTGGCCAGTGGCAAATAGTTAAACTGGCATATTCCAAACATTTCCTGTATCACATTTTCATCAGTTATACAAAGAAAAAAAATCATAAAATTGGGTTTCTATTGAATAAATAGAATAAAAACTATGAAATAAACATAAATAAAGTTACTTTAAACAGATTTTGTCCCTAGTATTATATGAACTAAGGTGTAGCTGAGTTGAGAAAAATATTGAAATAGTGTATTTCTTAGGAACGGCACTTGTAGCTATTTGACTATAAAAAGTACCAAATATATAATATAATGAATAAAAATGTATGTTACACTGATCAGTAGTAAAGGTCAAAGTAGAAAAAATCTACACTTTTCATGTGCAACTTTTGGTTCCAAATATATGAGAGAATGAATAAAAATATTATGACGTCGCAAAAAGATGAAAAAACTTCAAAATTTGCACACAGTCTGGTTTTCTTATATCTGGTTGCTATGTACAAATCTGTAATATTTGCATTAAATATACCAAACTGATGCTTTTAAATTAATGTATGCATGCCATATGATATTTTTCAGAATTGTTTTACTCCATTCAGTAACACATTTCTATGCTAAAACCTCACTATATTATATGTTTGACCCTTTAAGGGTGCAATCAACAGTTTTTTTCTATGACGTCATATTTTAAGGGACCATGCCTAAGTGACCCTTAGTGGTGGAATGGTTAATACAGATACTTGTATAAAACTAGATATTACTGGAATCAGAATTTTCTCTAGTTTATATTGAAATAAAAATATACTGTACTTTTAATATAGTAAAAAAGTTCTATCCAGAGAAAATGGGGAAAAAGTTGCCTAATCTGAACATAAAAAACCTGAAATCAGGTCATGTGCATACCCATGTAAACATGATACAGGCACATTTCCCATAATCAAAACTGTATGAAATTCATAGGTTTTTACCTGGCCTTTAATAAAAAATCTTGTTTCAGGGTACGGTTTCCTGCTTCGAAAAGAGCTACAGTGGCTGCAAATAAGTTTTCAATTTTCACTGCCAAAAAAACAGGATGTTTACAGTGTTGTCTCCCCTCAAAACATGAATATTTAATCTAATTTTTAAAATTATTTTAATCATTCAACCTGTTTAATTTGAAAGCTAATTAACTAATTTTTACAATCGAATACAAAAAACATGATACTTTTTCACCAATTATATGAATAAAAAGGGATTTCCCTCCATGGTTATTTTTAGTCGGGGAATAACCCCTAGTTTTTTATACGAAACTGTTTATAGCACCCTTAAGCAAAACTTTGTATGCGATATATAAAAAATTCTCTACTTTTCTGAATCTGTACATTATATCGATTAAAATGATGTCTTACTTTAAGGATTGCGACCATCGATAGTGAAACTACGGCTCATTTTTTATGTCGCATAGTATTGGCATATTGGCCAGTGGCAAATAGTTAAACTGGCATATTCCAAACATTTCCTGTATCACATTTTCATCAGTTATACAAAGAAAAAAAATCATAAAATTGGGTTTCTATTGAATAAATAGAATAAAAACTATGAAATAAACATAAATAAAGTTACTTTAAACAGATTTTGTCCCTAGTATTATATGAACTAAGGTGTAGCTGAGTTGAGAAAAATATTGAAATAGTGTATTTCTTAGGAACGGCACTTGTAGCTATTTGACTATAAAAAGTACCAAATATATAATATAATGAATAAAAATGTATGTTACACTGATCAGTAGTAAAGGTCAAAGTAGAAAAAATCTACACTTTTCATGTGCAACTTTTGGTTCCAAATATATGAGAGAATGAATAAAAATATTATGACGTCGCAAAAAGATGAAAAAACTTCAAAATTTGCACACAGTCTGGTTTTCTTATATCTGGTTGCTATGTACAAATCTGTAATATTTGCATTAAATATACCAAACTGATGCTTTTAAATTAATGTATGCATGCCATATGATATTTTTCAGAATTGTTTTACTCCATTCAGTAACACATTTCTATGCTAAAACCTCACTATATTATATGTTTGACCCTTTAAGGGTGCAATCAACAGTTTTTTTCTATGACGTCATATTTTAAGGGACCATGCCTAAGTGACCCTTAGTGGTGGAATGGTTAATAAAGATACTTGTATAAAACTAGATATTACTGGAATCAGAATTTTCTCTAGTTTATATTGAAATAAAAATATACTGTACTTTTAATATAGTAAAAAAGTTCTATCCAGAGAAAATGGGGAAAAAGTTGCCTAATCTGAACATAAAAAACCTGAAATCAGGTCATGTGCATACCCATGTAAACATGATACAGGCACATTTCCCATAATCAAAACTGTATGAAATTCATAGGTTTTTACCTGGCCTTTAATAAAAAATCTTGTTTCAGGGTACGGTTTCCTGCTTCGAAAAGAGCTACAGTGGCTGCAAATAAGTTTTCAATTTTCACTGCCAAAAAAACAGGATGTTTACAGTGTTGTCTCCCCTCAAAACATGAATATTTAATCTAATTTTTAAAATTATTTTAATCATTCAACCTGTTTAATTTGAAAGCTAATTAACTAATTTTTACAATCGAATACAAAAAACATGATACTTTTTCACCAATTATATGAATAAAAAGGGATTTCCCTCCATGGTTATTTTTAGTCGGGGAATAACCCCTAGTTTTTTATACGAAACTGTTTATAGCACCCTTAAGCAAAACTTTGTATGCGATATATAAAAAATTCTCTACTTTTCTGAATCTGTACATTATATCGATTAAAATGATGTCTTACTTTAAGGATTGCGACCATCGATAGTGAAACTACGGCTCATTTTTTATGTCGCATAGTATTGGCATATTGGCCAGTGGCAAATAGTTAAACTGGCATATTCCAAACATTTCCTGTATCACATTTTCATCAGTTATACAAAGAAAAAAAATCATAAAATTGGGTTTCTATTGAATAAATAGAATAAAAACTATGAAATAAACATAAATAAAGTTACTTTAAACAGATTTTGTCCCTAGTATTATATGAACTAAGGTGTAGCTGAGTTGAGAAAAATATTGAAATAGTGTATTTCTTAGGAACGGCACTTGTAGCTATTTGACTATAAAAAGTACCAAATATATAATATAATGAATAAAAATGTATGTTACACTGATCAGTAGTAAAGGTCAAAGTAGAAAAAATCTACACTTTTCATGTGCAACTTTTGGTTCCAAATATATGAGAGAATGAATAAAAATATTATGACGTCGCAAAAAGATGAAAAAACTTCAAAATTTGCACACAGTCTGGTTTTCTTATATCTGGTTGCTATGTACAAATCTGTAATATTTGCATTAAATATACCAAACTGATGCTTTTAAATTAATGTATGCATGCCATATGATATTTTTCAGAATTGTTTTACTCCATTCAGTAACACATTTCTATGCTAAAACCTCACTATATTATATGTTTGACCCTTTAAGGGTGCAATCAACAGTTTTTTTCTATGACGTCATATTTTAAGGGACCATGCCTAAGTGACCCTTAGTGGTGGAATGGTTAATACAGATACTTGTATAAAACTAGATATTACTGGAATCAGAATTTTCTCTAGTTTATATTGAAATAAAAATATACTGTACTTTTAATATAGTAAAAAAGTTCTATCCAGAGAAAATGGGGAAAAAGTTGCCTAATCTGAACATAAAAAACCTGAAATCAGGTCATGTGCATACCCATGTAAACATGATACAGGCACATTTCCCATAATCAAAACTGTATGAAATTCATAGGTTTTTACCTGGCCTTTAATAAAAAATCTTGTTTCAGGGTACGGTTTCCTGCTTCGAAAAGAGCTACAGTGGCTGCAAATAAGTTTTCAATTTTCACTGCCAAAAAAACAGGATGTTTACAGTGTTGTCTCCCCTCAAAACATGAATATTTAATCTAATTTTTAAAATTATTTTAATCATTCAACCTGTTTAATTTGAAAGCTAATTAACTAATTTTTACAATCGAATACAAAAAACATGATACTTTTTCACCAATTATATGAATAAAAAGGGATTTCCCTCCATGGTTATTTTTAGTCGGGGAATAACCCCTAGTTTTTTATACGAAACTGTTTATAGCACCCTTAAGCAAAACTTTGTATGCGATATATAAAAAATTCTCTACTTTTCTGAATCTGTACATTATATCGATTAAAATGATGTCTTACTTTAAGGATTGCGACCATCGATAGTGAAACTACGGCTCATTTTTTATGTCGCATAGTATTGGCATATTGGCCAGTGGCAAATAGTTAAACTGGCATATTCCAAACATTTCCTGTATCACATTTTCATCAGTTATACAAAGAAAAAAAATCATAAAATTGGGTTTCTATTGAATAAATAGAATAAAAACTATGAAATAAACATAAATAAAGTTACTTTAAACAGATTTTGTCCCTAGTATTATATGAACTAAGGTGTAGCTGAGTTGAGAAAAATATTGAAATAGTGTATTTCTTAGGAACGGCACTTGTAGCTATTTGACTATAAAAAGTACCAAATATATAATATAATGAATAAAAATGTATGTTACACTGATCAGTAGTAAAGGTCAAAGTAGAAAAAATCTACACTTTTCATGTGCAACTTTTGGTTCCAAATATATGAGAGAATGAATAAAAATATTATGACGTCGCAAAAAGATGAAAAAACTTCAAAATTTGCACACAGTCTGGTTTTCTTATATCTGGTTGCTATGTACAAATCTGTAATATTTGCATTAAATATACCAAACTGATGCTTTTAAATTAATGTATGCATGCCATATGATATTTTTCAGAATTGTTTTACTCCATTCAGTAACACATTTCTATGCTAAAACCTCACTATATTATATGTTTGACCCTTTAAGGGTGCAATCAACAGTTTTTTTCTATGACGTCATATTTTAAGGGACCATGCCTAAGTGACCCTTAGTGGTGGAATGGTTAATACAGATACTTGTATAAAACTAGATATTACTGGAATCAGAATTTTCTCTAGTTTATATTGAAATAAAAATATACTGTACTTTTAATATAGTAAAAAAGTTCTATCCAGAGAAAATGGGGAAAAAGTTGCCTAATCTGAACATAAAAAACCTGAAATCAGGTCATGTGCATACCCATGTAAACATGATACAGGCACATTTCCCATAATCAAAACTGTATGAAATTCATAGGTTTTTACCTGGCCTTTAATAAAAAATCTTGTGTCAGGGTACGGTTTCCTGCTTCGAAAAGAGCTACAGTGGCTGCAAATAAGTTTTCAATTTTCACTGCCAAAAAAACAGGATGTTTACAGTGTTGTCTCCCCTCAAAACATGAATATTTAATCTAATTTTTAAAATTATTTTAATCATTCAACCTGTTTAATTTGAAAGCTAATTAACTAATTTTTACAATCGAATACAAAAAACATGATACTTTTTCACCAATTATATGAATAAAAAGGGATTTCCCTCCATGGTTATTTTTAGTCGGGGAATAACCCCTAGTTTTTTATACGAAACTGTTTATAGCACCCTTAAGCAAAACTTTGTATGCGATATATAAAAAATTCTCTACTTTTCTGAATCTGTACATTATATCGATTAAAATGATGTCTTACTTTAAGGATTGCGACCATCGATAGTGAAACTACGGCTCATTTTTTATGTCGCATAGTATTGGCATATTGGCCAGTGGCAAATAGTTAAACTGGCATATTCCAAACATTTCCTGTATCACATTTTCATCAGTTATACAAAGAAAAAAAATCATAAAATTGGGTTTCTGTTGAATAAATAGAATAAAAACTATGAAATAAACATAAATAAAGTTACTTTAAACAGATTTTGTCCCTAGTATTATATGAACTAAGGTGTAGCTGAGTTGAGAAAAATATTGAAATAGTGTATTTCTTAGGAACGGCACTTGTAGCTATTTGACTATAAAAAGTACCAAATATATAATATAATGAATAAAAATGTATGTTACACTGATCAGTAGTAAAGGTCAAAGTAGAAAAAATCTACACTTTTCATGTGCAACTTTTGGTTCCAAATATATGAGAGAATGAATAAAAATATTATGACGTCGCAAAAAGATGAAAAAACTTCAAAATTTGCACACAGTCTGGTTTTCTTATATCTGGTTGCTATGTACAAATCTGTAATATTTGCATTAAATATACCAAACTGATGCTTTTAAATTAATGTATGCATGCCATATGATATTTTTCAGAATTGTTTTACTCCATTCAGTAACACATTTCTATGCTAAAACCTCACTATATTATATGTTTGACCCTTTAAGGGTGCAATCAACAGTTTTTTTCTATGACGTCATATTTTAAGGGACCATGCCTAAGTGACCCTTAGTGGTGGAATGGTTAATACAGATACTTGTATAAAACTAGATATTACTGGAATCAGAATTTTCTCTAGTTTATATTGAAATAAAAATATACTGTACTTTTAATATAGTAAAAAAGTTCTATCCAGAGAAAATGGGGAAAAAGTTGCCTAATCTGAACATAAAAAACCTGAAATCAGGTCATGTGCATACCCATGTAAACATGATACAGGCACATTTCCCATAATCAAAACTGTATGAAATTCATAGGTTTTTACCTGGCCTTTAATAAAAAATCTTGTTTCAGGGTACGGTTTCCTGCTTCGAAAAGAGCTACAGTGGCTGCAAATAAGTTTTCAATTTTCACTGCCAAAAAAACAGGATGTTTACAGTGTTGTCTCCCCTCAAAACATGAATATTTAATCTAATTTTTAAAATTATTTTAATCATTCAACCTGTTTAATTTGAAAGCTAATTAACTAATTTTTACAATCGAATACAAAAAACATGATACTTTTTCACCAATTATATGAATAAAAAGGGATTTCCCTCCATGGTTATTTTTAGTCGGGGAATAACCCCTAGTTTTTTATACGAAACTGTTTATAGCACCCTTAAGCAAAACTTTGTATGCGATATATAAAAAATTCTCTACTTTTCTGAATCTGTACATTATATCGATTAAAATGATGTCTTACTTTAAGGATTGCGACCATCGATAGTGAAACTACGGCTCATTTTTTATGTCGCATAGTATTGGCATATTGGCCAGTGGCAAATAGTTAAACTGGCATATTCCAAACATTTCCTGTATCACATTTTCATCAGTTATACAAAGAAAAAAAATCATAAAATTGGGTTTCTATTGAATAAATAGAATAAAAACTATGAAATAAACATAAATAAAGTTACTTTAAACAGATTTTGTCCCTAGTATTATATGAACTAAGGTGTAGCTGAGTTGAGAAAAATATTGAAATAGTGTATTTCTTAGGAACGGCACTTGTAGCTATTTGACTATAAAAAGTACCAAATATATAATATAATGAATAAAAATGTATGTTACACTGATCAGTAGTAAAGGTCAAAGTAGAAAAAATCTACACTTTTCATGTGCAACTTTTGGTTCCAAATATATGAGAGAATGAATAAAAATATTATGACGTCGCAAAAAGATGAAAAAACTTCAAAATTTGCACACAGTCTGGTTTTCTTATATCTGGTTGCTATGTACAAATCTGTAATATTTGCATTAAATATACCAAACTGATGCTTTTAAATTAATGTATGCATGCCATATGATATTTTTCAGAATTGTTTTACTCCATTCAGTAACACATTTCTATGCTAAAACCTCACTATATTATATGTTTGACCCTTTAAGGGTGCAATCAACAGTTTTTTTCTATGACGTCATATTTTAAGGGACCATGCCTAAGTGACCCTTAGTGGTGGAATGGTTAATACAGATACTTGTATAAAACTAGATATTACTGGAATCAGAATTTTCTCTAGTTTATATTGAAATAAAAATATACTGTACTTTTAATATAGTAAAAAAGTTCTATCCAGAGAAAATGGGGAAAAAGTTGCCTAATCTGAACATAAAAAACCTGAAATCAGGTCATGTGCATACCCATGTAAACATGATACAGGCACATTTCCCATAATCAAAACTGTATGAAATTCATAGGTTTTTACCTGGCCTTTAATAAAAAATCTTGTTTCAGGGTACGGTTTCCTGCTTCGAAAAGAGCTACAGTGGCTGCAAATAAGTTTTCAATTTTCACTGCCAAAAAAACAGGATGTTTACAGTGTTGTCTCCCCTCAAAACATGAATATTTAATCTAATTTTTAAAATTATTTTAATCATTCAACCTGTTTAATTTGAAAGCTAATTAACTAATTTTTACAATCGAATACAAAAAACATGATACTTTTTCACCAATTATATGAATAAAAAGGGATTTCCCTCCATGGTTATTTTTAGTCGGGGAATAACCCCTAGTTTTTTATACGAAACTGTTTATAGCACCCTTAAGCAAAACTTTGTATGCGATATATAAAAAATTCTCTACTTTTCTGAATCTGTACATTATATCGATTAAAATGATGTCTTACTTTAAGGATTGCGACCATCGATAGTGAAACTACGGCTCATTTTTTATGTCGCATAGTATTGGCATATTGGCCAGTGGCAAATAGTTAAACTGGCATATTCCAAACATTTCCTGTATCACATTTTCATCAGTTATACAAAGAAAAAAAATCATAAAATTGGGTTTCTATTGAATAAATAGAATAAAAACTATGAAATAAACATAAATAAAGTTACTTTAAACAGATTTTGTCCCTAGTATTATATGAACTAAGGTGTAGCTGAGTTGAGAAAAATATTGAAATAGTGTATTTCTTAGGAACGGCACTTGTAGCTATTTGACTATAAAAAGTACCAAATATATAATATAATGAATAAAAATGTATGTTACACTGATCAGTAGTAAAGGTCAAAGTAGAAAAAATCTACACTTTTCATGTGCAACTTTTGGTTCCAAATATATGAGAGAATGAATAAAATATTATGACGTCGCAAAAAGATGAAAAAACTTCAAAATTTGCACACAGTCTGGTTTTCTTATATCTGGTTGCTATGTACAAATCTGTAATATTTGCATTAAATATACCAAACTGATGCTTTTAAATTAATGTATGCATGCCATATGATATTTTTCAGAATTGTTTTACTCCATTCAGTAACACATTTCTATGCTAAAACCTCACTATATTATATGTTTGACCCTTTAAGGGTGCAATCAACAGTTTTTTTCTATGACGTCATATTTTAAGGGACCATGCCTAAGTGACCCTTAGTGGTGGAATGGTTAATACAGATACTTGTATAAAACTAGATATTACTGGAATCAGAATTTTCTCTAGTTTATATTGAAATAAAAATATACTGTACTTTTAATATAGTAAAAAAGTTCTATCCAGAGAAAATGGGGAAAAAGTTGCCTAATCTGAACATAAAAAACCTGAAATCAGGTCATGTGCATACCCATGTAAACATGATACAGGCACATTTCCCATAATCAAAACTGTATGAAATTCATAGGTTTTTACCTGGCCTTTAATAAAAAATCTTGTTTCAGGGTACGGTTTCCTGCTTCGAAAAGAGCTACAGTGGCTGCAAATAAGTTTTCAATTTTCACTGCCAAAAAAACAGGATGTTTACAGTGTTGTCTCCCCTCAAAACATGAATATTTAATCTAATTTTTAAAATTATTTTAATCATTCAACCTGTTTAATTTGAAAGCTAATTAACTAATTTTTACAATCGAATACAAAAAACATGATACTTTTTCACCAATTATATGAATAAAAAGGGATTTCCCTCCATGGTTATTTTTAGTCGGGGAATAACCCCTAGTTTTTTATACGAAACTGTTTATAGCACCCTTAAGCAAAACTTTGTATGCGATATATAAAAAATTCTCTACTTTTCTGAATCTGTACATTATATCGATTAAAATGATGTCTTACTTTAAGGATTGCGACCATCGATAGTGAAACTACGGCTCATTTTTTATGTCGCATAGTATTGGCATATTGGCCAGTGGCAAATAGTTAAACTGGCATATTCCAAACATTTCCTGTATCACATTTTCATCAGTTATACAAAGAAAAAAAATCATAAAATTGGGTTTCTATTGAATAAATAGAATAAAAACTATGAAATAAACATAAATAAAGTTACTTTAAACAGATTTTGTCCCTAGTATTATATGAACTAAGGTGTAGCTGAGTTGAGAAAAATATTGAAATAGTGTATTTCTTAGGAACGGCACTTGTAGCTATTTGACTATAAAAAGTACCAAATATATAATATAATGAATAAAAATGTATGTTACACTGATCAGTAGTAAAGGTCAAAGTAGAAAAAATCTACACTTTTCATGTGCAACTTTTGGTTCCAAATATATGAGAGAATGAATAAAAATATTATGACGTCGCAAAAAGATGAAAAAACTTCAAAATTTGCACACAGTCTGGTTTTCTTATATCTGGTTGCTATGTACAAATCTGTAATATTTGCATTAAATATACCAAACTGATGCTTTTAAATTAATGTATGCATGCCATATGATATTTTTCAGAATTGTTTTACTCCATTCAGTAACACATTTCTATGCTAAAACCTCACTATATTATATGTTTGACCCTTTAAGGGTGCAATCAACAGTTTTTTTCTATGACGTCATATTTTAAGGGACCATGCCTAAGTGACCCTTAGTGGTGGAATGGTTAATACAGATACTTGTATAAAACTAGATATTACTGGAATCAGAATTTTCTCTAGTTTATATTGAAATAAAAATATACTGTACTTTTAATATAGTAAAAAAGTTCTATCCAGAGAAAATGGGGAAAAAGTTGCCTAATCTGAACATAAAAAACCTGAAATCAGGTCATGTGCATACCCATGTAAACATGATACAGGCACATTTCCCATAATCAAAACTGTATGAAATTCATAGGTTTTTACCTGGCCTTTAATAAAAAATCTTGTTTCAGGGTACGGTTTCCTGCTTCGAAAAGAGCTACAGTGGCTGCAAATAAGTTTTCAATTTTCACTGCCAAAAAAACAGGATGTTTTACAGTGTTGTCTCCCCTCAAAACATGAATATTTAATCTAATTTTTAAAATTATTTTAATCATTCAACCTGTTTAATTTGAAAGCTAATTAACTAATTTTTACAATCGAATACAAAAACATGATACTTTTTCACCAATTATATGAATAAAAAGGGATTTCCCTCCATGGTTATTTTTAGTCGGGGAATAACCCCTAGTTTTTTATACGAAACTGTTTATAGCACCCTTAAGCAAAACTTTGTATGCGATATATAAAAAATTCTCTACTTTTCTGAATCTGTACATTATATCGATTAAAATGATGTCTTACTTTAAGGATTGCGACCATCGATAGTGAAACTACGGCTCATTTTTTATGTCGCATAGTATTGGCATATTGGCCAGTGGCAAATAGTTAAACTGGCATATTCCAAACATTTCCTGTATCACATTTTCATCAGTTATACAAAGAAAAAAAATCATAAAATTGGGTTTCTATTGAATAAATAGAATAAAAACTATGAAATAAACATAAATAAAGTTACTTTAAACAGATTTTGTCCCTAGTATTATATGAACTAAGGTGTAGCTGAGTTGAGAAAAATATTGAAATAGTGTATTTCTTAGGAACGGCACTTGTAGCTATTTGACTATAAAAAGTACCAAATATATAATATAATGAATAAAAATGTATGTTACACTGATCAGTAGTAAAGGTCAAAGTAGAAAAAATCTACACTTTTCATGTGCAACTTTTGGTTCCAAATATATGAGAGAATGAATAAAAATATTATGACGTCGCAAAAAGATGAAAAAACTTCAAAATTTGCACACAGTCTGGTTTTCTTATATCTGGTTGCTATGTACAAATCTGTAATATTTGCATTAAATATACCAAACTGATGCTTTTAAATTAATGTATGCATGCCATATGATATTTTTCAGAATTGTTTTACTCCATTCAGTAACACATTTCTATGCTAAAACCTCACTATATTATATGTTTGACCCTTTAAGGGTGCAATCAACAGTTTTTTTCTATGACGTCATATTTTAAGGGACCATGCCTAAGTGACCCTTAGTGGTGGAATGGTTAATACAGATACTTGTATAAAACTAGATATTACTGGAATCAGAATTTTCTCTAGTTTATATTGAAATAAAAATATACTGTACTTTTAATATAGTAAAAAAGTTCTATCCAGAGAAATGGGGAAAAAGTTGCCTAATCTGAACATAAAAAACCTGAAATCAGGTCATGTGCATACCCATGTAAACTGATACAGGCACATTTCCCATAATCAAAACTGTATGAAATTCATAGGTTTTTACCTGGCCTTTAATAAAAAATCTTGTTTCAGGGTACGGTTTCCTGCTTCGAAAAGAGCTACAGTGGCTGCAAATAAGTTTTCAATTTTCACTGCCAAAAAAACAGGATGTTTACAGTGTTGTCTCCCCTCAAAACATGAATATTTAATCTAATTTTTAAAATTATTTTAATCATTCAACCTGTTTAATTTGAAAGCTAATTAACTAATTTTTACAATCGAATACAAAAAACATGATACTTTTTCACCAATTATATGAATAAAAAGGGATTTCCCTCCATGGTTATTTTTAGTCGGGGAATAACCCCTAGTTTTTTATACGAAACTGTTTATAGCACCCTTAGCAAAACTTTGTATGCGATATATAAAAAATTCTCTACTTTTCTGAATCTGTACATTATATCGATTAAAATGATGTCTTACTTTAAGGATTGCGACCATCGATAGTGAAACTACGGCTCATTTTTTATGTCGCATAGTATTGGCATATTGGCCAGTGGCAAATAGTTAAACTGGCATATTCCAAACATTTCCTGTATCACATTTTCATCAGTTATACAAAGAAAAAAAATCATAAAATTGGGTTTCTATTGAATAAATAGAATAAAAACTATGAAATAAACATAAATAAAGTTACTTTAAACAGATTTTGTCCCTAGTATTATATGAACTAAGGTGTAGCTGAGTTGAGAAAAATATTGAAATAGTGTATTTCTTAGGAACGGCACTTGTAGCTATTTGACTATAAAAAGTACCAAATATATAATATAATGAATAAAAATGTATGTTACACTGATCAGTAGTAAAGGTCAAAGTAGAAAAAATCTACACTTTTCATGTGCAACTTTTGGTTCCAAATATATGAGAGAATGAATAAAAATATTATGACGTCGCAAAAAGATGAAAAAACTTCAAAATTTGCACACAGTCTGGTTTTCTTATATCTGGTTGCTATGTACAAATCTGTAATATTTGCATTAAATATACCAAACTGATGCTTTTAAATTAATGTATGCATGCCATATGATATTTTTCAGAATTGTTTTACTCCATTCAGTAACACATTTCTATGCTAAAACCTCACTATATTATATGTTTGACCCTTTAAGGGTGCAATCAACAGTTTTTTTCTATGACGTCATATTTTAAGGGACCATGCCTAAGTGACCCTTAGTGGTGGAATGGTTAATACAGATACTTGTATAAAACTAGATATTACTGGAATCAGAATTTTCTCTAGTTTATATTGAAATAAAAATATACTGTACTTTTAATATAGTAAAAAAGTTCTATCCAGAGAAAATGGGGAAAAAGTTGCCTAATCTGAACATAAAAAACCTGAAATCAGGTCATGTGCATACCCATGTAAACATGATACAGGCACATTTCCCATAATCAAAACTGTATGAAATTCATAGGTTTTTACCTGGCCTTTAATAAAAAATCTTGTTTCAGGGTACGGTTTCCTGCTTCGAAAAGAGCTACAGTGGCTGCAAATAAGTTTTCAATTTTCACTGCCAAAAAAACAGGATGTTTACAGTGTTGTCTCCCCTCAAAACATGAATATTTAATCTAATTTTTAAAATTATTTTAATCATTCAACCTGTTTAATTTGAAAGCTAATTAACTAATTTTTACAATCGAATACAAAAAACATGATACTTTTTCACCAATTATATGAATAAAAAGGGATTTCCCTCCATGGTTATTTTTAGTCGGGGAATAACCCCTAGTTTTTTATACGAAACTGTTTATAGCACCCTTAAGCAAAACTTTGTATGCGATATATAAAAAATTCTCTACTTTTCTGAATCTGTACATTATATCGATTAAAATGATGTCTTACTTTAAGGATTGCGACCATCGATAGTGAAACTACGGCTCATTTTTTATGTCGCATAGTATTGGCATATTGGCCAGTGGCAAATAGTTAAACTGGCATATTCCAAACATTTCCTGTATCACATTTTCATCAGTTATACAAAGAAAAAAAATCATAAAATTGGGTTTCTATTGAATAAATAGAATAAAAACTATGAAATAAACATAAATAAAGTTACTTTAAACAGATTTTGTCCCTAGTATTATATGAACTAAGGTGTAGCTGAGTTGAGAAAAATATTGAAATAGTGTATTTCTTAGGAACGGCACTTGTAGCTATTTGACTATAAAAAGTACCAAATATATAATATAATGAATAAAAATGTATGTTACACTGATCAGTAGTAAAGGTCAAAGTAGAAAAAATCTACACTTTTCATGTGCAACTTTTGGTTCCAAATATATGAGAGAATGAATAAAAATATTATGACGTCGCAAAAAGATGAAAAAACTTCAAAATTTGCACACAGTCTGGTTTTCTTATATCTGGTTGCTATGTACAAATCTGTAATATTTGCATTAAATATACCAAACTGATGCTTTTAAATTAATGTATGCATGCCATATGATATTTTTCAGAATTGTTTTACTCCATTCAGTAACACATTTCTATGCTAAAACCTCACTATATTATATGTTTGACCCTTTAAGGGTGCAATCAACAGTTTTTTTCTATGACGTCATATTTTAAGGGACCATGCCTAAGTGACCCTTAGTGGTGGAATGGTTAATACAGATACTTGTATAAAACTAGATATTACTGGAATCAGAATTTTCTCTAGTTTATATTGAAATAAAAATATACTGTACTTTTAATATAGTAAAAAAGTTCTATCCAGAGAAAATGGGGAAAAAGTTGCCTAATCTGAACATAAAAAACCTGAAATCAGGTCATGTGCATACCCATGTAAACATGATACAGGCACATTTCCCATAATCAAAACTGTATGAAATTCATAGGTTTTTACCTGGCCTTTAATAAAAAATCTTGTTTCAGGGTACGGTTTCCTGCTTCGAAAAGAGCTACAGTGGCTGCAAATAAGTTTTCAATTTTCACTGCCAAAAAAACAGGATGTTTACAGTGTTGTCTCCCCTCAAAACATGAATATTTAATCTAATTTTTAAAATTATTTTAATCATTCAACCTGTTTAATTTGAAAGCTAATTAACTAATTTTTACAATCGAATACAAAAAACATGATACTTTTTCACCAATTATATGAATAAAAAGGGATTTCCCTCCATGGTTATTTTTAGTCGGGGAATAACCCCTAGTTTTTTATACGAAACTGTTTATAGCACCCTTAAGCAAAACTTTGTATGCGATATATAAAAAATTCTCTACTTTTCTGAATCTGTACATTATATCGATTAAAATGATGTCTTACTTTAAGGATTGCGACCATCGATAGTGAAACTACGGCTCATTTTTTATGTCGCATAGTATTGGCATATTGGCCAGTGGCAAATAGTTAAACTGGCATATTCCAAACATTTCCTGTATCACATTTTCATCAGTTATACAAAGAAAAAAAATCATAAAATTGGGTTTCTATTGAATAAATAGAATAAAAACTATGAAATAAACATAAATAAAGTTACTTTAAACAGATTTTGTCCCTAGTATTATATGAACTAAGGTGTAGCTGAGTTGAGAAAAATATTGAAATAGTGTATTTCTTAGGAACGGCACTTGTAGCTATTTGACTATAAAAAGTACCAAATATATAATATAATGAATAAAAATGTATGTTACACTGATCAGTAGTAAAGGTCAAAGTAGAAAAAATCTACACTTTTCATGTGCAACTTTTGGTTCCAAATATATGAGAGAATGAATAAAAATATTATGACGTCGCAAAAAGATGAAAAAACTTCAAAATTTGCACACAGTCTGGTTTTCTTATATCTGGTTGCTATGTACAAATCTGTAATATTTGCATTAAATATACCAAACTGATGCTTTTAAATTAATGTATGCATGCCATATGATATTTTTCAGAATTGTTTTACTCCATTCAGTAACACATTTCTATGCTAAAACCTCACTATATTATATGTTTGACCCTTTAAGGGTGCAATCAACAGTTTTTTTCTATGACGTCATATTTTAAGGGACCATGCCTAAGTGACCCTTAGTGGTGGAATGGTTAATACAGATACTTGTATAAAACTAGATATTACTGGAATCAGAATTTTCTCTAGTTTATATTGAAATAAAAATATACTGTACTTTTAATATAGTAAAAAAGTTCTATCCAGAGAAAATGGGGAAAAAGTTGCCTAATCTGAACATAAAAAACCTGAAATCAGGTCATGTGCATACCCATGTAAACATGATACAGGCACATTTCCCATAATCAAAACTGTATGAAATTCATAGGTTTTTACCTGGCCTTTAATAAAAAATCTTGTTTCAGGGTACGGTTTCCTGCTTCGAAAAGAGCTACAGTGGCTGCAAATAAGTTTTCAATTTTCACTGCCAAAAAAACAGGATGTTTACAGTGTTGTCTCCCCTCAAAACATGAATATTTAATCTAATTTTTAAAATTATTTTAATCATTCAACCTGTTTAATTTGAAAGCTAATTAACTAATTTTTACAATCGAATACAAAAAACATGATACTTTTTCACCAATTATATGAATAAAAAGGGATTTCCCTCCATGGTTATTTTTAGTCGGGGAATAACCCCTAGTTTTTTATACGAAACTGTTTATAGCACCCTTAAGCAAAACTTTGTATGCGATATATAAAAAATTCTCTACTTTTCTGAATCTGTACATTATATCGATTAAAATGATGTCTTACTTTAAGGATTGCGACCATCGATAGTGAAACTACGGCTCATTTTTTATGTCGCATAGTATTGGCATATTGGCCAGTGGCAAATAGTTAAACTGGCATATTCCAAACATTTCCTGTATCACATTTTCATCAGTTATACAAAGAAAAAAAATCATAAAATTGGGTTTCTATTGAATAAATAGAATAAAAACTATGAAATAAACATAAATAAAGTTACTTTAAACAGATTTTGTCCCTAGTATTATATGAACTAAGGTGTAGCTGAGTTGAGAAAAATATTGAAATAGTGTATTTCTTAGGAACGGCACTTGTAGCTATTTGACTATAAAAAGTACCAAATATATAATATAATGAATAAAAATGTATGTTACACTGATCAGTAGTAAAGGTCAAAGTAGAAAAAATCTACACTTTTCATGTGCAACTTTTGGTTCCAAATATATGAGAGAATGAATAAAAATATTATGACGTCGCAAAAAGATGAAAAAACTTCAAAATTTGCACACAGTCTGGTTTTCTTATATCTGGTTGCTATGTACAAATCTGTAATATTTGCATTAAATATACCAAACTGATGCTTTTAAATTAATGTATGCATGCCATATGATATTTTTCAGAATTGTTTTACTCCATTCAGTAACACATTTCTATGCTAAAACCTCACTATATTATATGTTTGACCCTTTAAGGGTGCAATCAACAGTTTTTTTCTATGACGTCATATTTTAAGGGACCATGCCTAAGTGACCCTTAGTGGTGGAATGGTTAATACAGATACTTGTATAAAACTAGATATTACTGGAATCAGAATTTTCTCTAGTTTATATTGAAATAAAAATATACTGTACTTTTAATATAGTAAAAAAGTTCTATCCAGAGAAAATGGGGAAAAAGTTGCCTAATCTGAACATAAAAAACCTGAAATCAGGTCATGTGCATACCCATGTAAACATGATACAGGCACATTTCCCATAATCAAAACTGTATGAAATTCATAGGTTTTTACCTGGCCTTTAATAAAAAATCTTGTTTCAGGGTACGGTTTCCTGCTTCGAAAAGAGCTACAGTGGCTGCAAATAAGTTTTCAATTTTCACTGCCAAAAAAACAGGATGTTTACAGTGTTGTCTCCCCTCAAAACATGAATATTTAATCTAATTTTTAAAATTATTTTAATCATTCAACCTGTTTAATTTGAAAGCTAATTAACTAATTTTTACAATCGAATACAAAAAACATGATACTTTTTCACCAATTATATGAATAAAAAGGGATTTCCCTCCATGGTTATTTTTAGTCGGGGAATAACCCCTAGTTTTTTATACGAAACTGTTTATAGCACCCTTAAGCAAAACTTTGTATGCGATATATAAAAAATGCTCTACTTTTCTGAATCTGTACATTATATCGATTAAAATGATGTCTTACTTTAAGGATTGCGACCATCGATAGTGAAACTACGGCTCATTTTTTATGTCGCATAGTATTGGCATATTGGCCAGTGGCAAATAGTTAAACTGGCATATTCCAAACATTTCCTGTATCACATTTTCATCAGTTATACAAAGAAAAAAAATCATAAAATTGGGTTTCTATTGAATAAATAGAATAAAAACTATGAAATAAACATAAATAAAGTTACTTTAAACAGATTTTGTCCCTAGTATTATATGAACTAAGGTGTAGCTGAGTTGAGAAAAATATTGAAATAGTGTATTTCTTAGGAACGGCACTTGTAGCTATTTGACTATAAAAAGTACCAAATATATAATATAATGAATAAAAATGTATGTTACACTGATCAGTAGTAAAGGTCAAAGTAGAAAAAATCTACACTTTTCATGTGCAACTTTTGGTTCCAAATATATGAGAGAATGAATAAAAATATTATGACGTCGCAAAAAGATGAAAAAACTTCAAAATTTGCACACAGTCTGGTTTTCTTATATCTGGTTGCTATGTACAAATCTGTAATATTTGCATTAAATATACCAAACTGATGCTTTTAAATTAATGTATGCATGCCATATGATATTTTTCAGAATTGTTTTACTCCATTCAGTAACACATTTCTATGCTAAAACCTCACTATATTATATGTTTGACCCTTTAAGGGTGCAATCAACAGTTTTTTTCTATGACGTCATATTTTAAGGGACCATGCCTAAGTGACCCTTAGTGGTGGAATGGTTAATACAGATACTTGTATAAAACTAGATATTACTGGAATCAGAATTTTCTCTAGTTTATATTGAAATAAAAATATACTGTACTTTTAATATAGTAAAAAAGTTCTATCCAGAGAAAATGGGGAAAAAGTTGCCTAATCTGAACATAAAAAACCTGAAATCAGGTCATGTGCATACCCATGTAAACATGATACAGGCACATTTCCCATAATCAAAACTGTATGAAATTCATAGGTTTTTACCTGGCCTTTAATAAAAAATCTTGTTTCAGGGTACGGTTTCCTGCTTCGAAAAGAGCTACAGTGGCTGCAAATAAGTTTTCAATTTTCACTGCCAAAAAAACAGGATGTTTACAGTGTTGTCTCCCCTCAAAACATGAATATTTAATCTAATTTTTAAAATTATTTTAATCATTCAACCTGTTTAATTTGAAAGCTAATTAACTAATTTTTACAATCGAATACAAAAAACATGATACTTTTTCACCAATTATATGAATAAAAAGGGATTTCCCTCCATGGTTATTTTTAGTCGGGGAATAACCCCTAGTTTTTTATACGAAACTGTTTATAGCACCCTTAAGCAAAACTTTGTATGCGATATATAAAAAATTCTCTACTTTTCTGAATCTGTACATTATATCGATTAAAATGATGTCTTACTTTAAGGATTGCGACCATCGATAGTGAAACTACGGCTCATTTTTTATGTCGCATAGTATTGGCATATTGGCCAGTGGCAAATAGTTAAACTGGCATATTCCAAACATTTCCTGTATCACATTTTCATCAGTTATACAAAGAAAAAAAATCATAAAATTGGGTTTCTATTGAATAAATAGAATAAAAACTATGAAATAAACATAAATAAAGTTACTTTAAACAGATTTTGTCCCTAGTATTATATGAACTAAGGTGTAGCTGAGTTGAGAAAAATATTGAAATAGTGTATTTCTTAGGAACGGCACTTGTAGCTATTTGACTATAAAAAGTACCAAATATATAATATAATGAATAAAAATGTATGTTACACTGATCAGTAGTAAAGGTCAAAGTAGAAAAAATCTACACTTTTCATGTGCAACTTTTGGTTCCAAATATATGAGAGAATGAATAAAAATATTATGACGTCGCAAAAAGATGAAAAAACTTCAAAATTTGCACACAGTCTGGTTTTCTTATATCTGGTTGCTATGTACAAATCTGTAATATTTGCATTAAATATACCAAACTGATGCTTTTAAATTAATGTATGCATGCCATATGATATTTTTCAGAATTGTTTTACTCCATTCAGTAACACATTTCTATGCTAAAACCTCACTATATTATATGTTTGACCCTTTAAGGGTGCAATCAACAGTTTTTTTCTATGACGTCATATTTTAAGGGACCATGCCTAAGTGACCCTTAGTGGTGGAATGGTTAATACAGATACTTGTATAAAACTAGATATTACTGGAATCAGAATTTTCTCTAGTTTATATTGAAATAAAAATATACTGTACTTTTAATATAGTAAAAAAGTTCTATCCAGAGAAAATGGGGAAAAAGTTGCCTAATCTGAACATAAAAAACCTGAAATCAGGTCATGTGCATACCCATGTAAACATGATACAGGCACATTTCCCATAATCAAAACTGTATGAAATTCATAGGTTTTTACCTGGCCTTTAATAAAATTGTTTCAGGGTACGGTTTCCTGCTTCGAAAAGAGCTACAGTGGCTGCAAATAAGTTTTCAATTTTCACTGCCAAAAAAACAGGATGTTTACAGTGTTGTCTCCCCTCAAAACATGAATATTTAATCTAATTTTTAAAATTATTTTAATCATTCAACCTGTTTAATTTGAAAGCTAATTAACTAATTTTTACAATCGAATACAAAAAACATGATACTTTTTCACCAATTATATGAATAAAAAGGGATTTCCCTCCATGGTTATTTTTAGTCGGGGAATAACCCCTAGTTTTTTATACGAAACTGTTTATAGCACCCTTAAGCAAAACTTTGTATGCGATATATAAAAAATGCTCTACTTTTCTGAATCTGTACATTATATCGATTAAAATGATGTCTTACTTTAAGGATTGCGACCATCGATAGTGAAACTACGGCTCATTTTTTATGTCGCATAGTATTGGCATATTGGCCAGTGGCAAATAGTTAAACTGGCATATTCCAAACATTTCCTGTATCACATTTTCATCAGTTATACAAAGAAAAAAAATCATAAAATTGGGTTTCTATTGAATAAATAGAATAAAAACTATGAAATAAACATAAATAAAGTTACTTTAAACAGATTTTGTCCCTAGTATTATATGAACTAAGGTGTAGCTGAGTTGAGAAAAATATTGAAATAGTGTATTTCTTAGGAACGGCACTTGTAGCTATTTGACTATAAAAAGTACCAAATATATAATATAATGAATAAAAATGTATGTTACACTGATCAGTAGTAAAGGTCAAAGTAGAAAAAATCTACACTTTTCATGTGCAACTTTTGGTTCCAAATATATGAGAGAATGAATAAAAATATTATGACGTCGCAAAAAGATGAAAAAACTTCAAAATTTGCACACAGTCTGGTTTTCTTATATCTGGTTGCTATGTACAAATCTGTAATATTTGCATTAAATATACCAAACTGATGCTTTTAAATTAATGTATGCATGCCATATGATATTTTTCAGAATTGTTTTACTCCATTCAGTAACACATTTCTATGCTAAAACCTCACTATATTATATGTTTGACCCTTTAAGGGTGCAATCAACAGTTTTTTTCTATGACGTCATATTTTAAGGGACCATGCCTAAGTGACCCTTAGTGGTGGAATGGTTAATACAGATACTTGTATAAAACTAGATATTACTGGAATCAGAATTTTCTCTAGTTTATATTGAAATAAAAATATACTGTACTTTTAATATAGTAAAAAAGTTCTATCCAGAGAAAATGGGGAAAAAGTTGCCTAATCTGAACATAAAAAACCTGAAATCAGGTCATGTGCATACCCATGTAAACATGATACAGGCACATTTCCCATAATCAAAACTGTATGAAATTCATAGGTTTTTACCTGGCCTTTAATAAAAAATCTTGTTTCAGGGTACGGTTTCCTGCTTCGAAAAGAGCTACAGTGGCTGCAAATAAGTTTTCAATTTTCACTGCCAAAAAAACAGGATGTTTACAGTGTTGTCTCCCCTCAAAACATGAATATTTAATCTAATTTTTAAAATTATTTTAATCATTCAACCTGTTTAATTTGAAAGCTAATTAACTAATTTTTACAATCGAATACAAAAAACATGATACTTTTTCACCAATTATATGAATAAAAAGGGATTTCCCTCCATGGTTATTTTTAGTCGGGGAATAACCCCTAGTTTTTTATACGAAACTGTTTATAGCACCCTTAAGCAAAACTTTGTATGCGATATATAAAAAATTCTCTACTTTTCTGAATCTGTACATTATATCGATTAAAATGATGTCTTACTTTAAGGATTGCGACCATCGATAGTGAAACTACGGCTCATTTTTTATGTCGCATAGTATTGGCATATTGGCCAGTGGCAAATAGTTAAACTGGCATATTCCAAACATTTCCTGTATCACATTTTCATCAGTTATACAAAGAAAAAAAATCATAAAATTGGGTTTCTATTGAATAAATAGAATAAAAACTATGAAATAAACATAAATAAAGTTACTTTAAACAGATTTTGTCCCTAGTATTATATGAACTAAGGTGTAGCTGAGTTGAGAAAAATATTGAAATAGTGTATTTCTTAGGAACGGCACTTGTAGCTATTTGACTATAAAAAGTACCAAATATATAATATAATGAATAAAAATGTATGTTACACTGATCAGTAGTAAAGGTCAAAGTAGAAAAAATCTACACTTTTCATGTGCAACTTTTGGTTCCAAATATATGAGAGAATGAATAAAAATATTATGACGTCGCAAAAAGATGAAAAAACTTCAAAATTTGCACACAGTCTGGTTTTCTTATATCTGGTTGCTATGTACAAATCTGTAATATTTGCATTAAATATACCAAACTGATGCTTTTAAATTAATGTATGCATGCCATATGATATTTTTCAGAATTGTTTTACTCCATTCAGTAACACATTTCTATGCTAAAACCTCACTATATTATATGTTTGACCCTTTAAGGGTGCAATCAACAGTTTTTTTCTATGACGTCATATTTTAAGGGACCATGCCTAAGTGACCCTTAGTGGTGGAATGGTTAATACAGATACTTGTATAAAACTAGATATTACTGGAATCAGAATTTTCTCTAGTTTATATTGAAATAAAAATATACTGTACTTTTAATATAGTAAAAAAGTTCTATCCAGAGAAAATGGGGAAAAAGTTGCCTAATCTGAACATAAAAAACCTGAAATCAGGTCATGTGCATACCCATGTAAACATGATACAGGCACATTTCCCATAATCAAAACTGTATGAAATTCATAGGTTTTTACCTGGCCTTTAATAAAAAATCTTGTTTCAGGGTACGGTTTCCTGCTTCGAAAAGAGCTACAGTGGCTGCAAATAAGTTTTCAATTTTCACTGCCAAAAAAACAGGATGTTTACAGTGTTGTCTCCCCTCAAAACATGAATATTTAATCTAATTTTTAAAATTATTTTAATCATTCAACCTGTTTAATTTGAAAGCTAATTAACTAATTTTTACAATCGAATACAAAAAACATGATACTTTTTCACCAATTATATGAATAAAAAGGGATTTCCCTCCATGGTTATTTTTAGTCGGGGAATAACCCCTAGTTTTTTATACGAAACTGTTTATAGCACCCTTAAGCAAAACTTTGTATGCGATATATAAAAAATTCTCTACTTTTCTGAATCTGTACATTATATCGATTAAAATGATGTCTTACTTTAAGGATTGCGACCATCGATAGTGAAACTACGGCTCATTTTTTATGTCGCATAGTATTGGCATATTGGCCAGTGGCAAATAGTTAAACTGGCATATTCCAAACATTTCCTGTATCACATTTTCATCAGTTATACAAAGAAAAAAAATCATAAAATTGGGTTTCTATTGAATAAATAGAATAAAAACTATGAAATAAACATAAATAAAGTTACTTTAAACAGATTTTGTCCCTAGTATTATATGAACTAAGGTGTAGCTGAGTTGAGAAAAATATTGAAATAGTGTATTTCTTAGGAACGGCACTTGTAGCTATTTGACTATAAAAAGTACCAAATATATAATATAATGAATAAAAATGTATGTTACACTGATCAGTAGTAAAGGTCAAAGTAGAAAAAATCTACACTTTTCATGTGCAACTTTTGGTTCCAAATATATGAGAGAATGAATAAAAATATTATGACGTCGCAAAAAGATGAAAAAACTTCAAAATTTGCACACAGTCTGGTTTTCTTATATCTGGTTGCTATGTACAAATCTGTAATATTTGCATTAAATATACCAAACTGATGCTTTTAAATTAATGTATGCATGCCATATGATATTTTTCAGAATTGTTTTACTCCATTCAGTAACACATTTCTATGCTAAAACCTCACTATATTATATGTTTGACCCTTTAAGGGTGCAATCAACAGTTTTTTTCTATGACGTCATATTTTAAGGGACCATGCCTAAGTGACCCTTAGTGGTGGAATGGTTAATACAGATACTTGTATAAAACTAGATATTACTGGAATCAGAATTTTCTCTAGTTTATATTGAAATAAAAATATACTGTACTTTTAATATAGTAAAAAAGTTCTATCCAGAGAAAATGGGGAAAAAGTTGCCTAATCTGAACATAAAAAACCTGAAATCAGGTCATGTGCATACCCATGTAAACATGATACAGGCACATTTCCCATAATCAAAACTGTATGAAATTCATAGGTTTTTACCTGGCCTTTAATAAAAAATCTTGTTTCAGGGTACGGTTTCCTGCTTCGAAAAGAGCTACAGTGGCTGCAAATAAGTTTTCAATTTTCACTGCCAAAAAAACAGGATGTTTACAGTGTTGTCTCCCCTCAAAACATGAATATTTAATCTAATTTTTAAAATTATTTTAATCATTCAACCTGTTTAATTTGAAAGCTAATTAACTAATTTTTACAATCGAATACAAAAAACATGATACTTTTTCACCAATTATATGAATAAAAAGGGATTTCCCTCCATGGTTATTTTTAGTCGGGGAATAACCCCTAGTTTTTTATACGAAACTGTTTATAGCACCCTTAAGCAAAACTTTGTATGCGATATATAAAAAATTCTCTACTTTTCTGAATCTGTACATTATATCGATTAAAATGATGTCTTACTTTAAGGATTGCGACCATCGATAGTGAAACTACGGCTCATTTTTTATGTCGCATAGTATTGGCATATTGGCCAGTGGCAAATAGTTAAACTGGCATATTCCAAACATTTCCTGTATCACATTTTCATCAGTTATACAAAGAAAAAAAATCATAAAATTGGGTTTCTATTGAATAAATAGAATAAAAACTATGAAATAAACATAAATAAAGTTACTTTAAACAGATTTTGTCCCTAGTATTATATGAACTAAGGTGTAGCTGAGTTGAGAAAAATATTGAAATAGTGTATTTCTTAGGAACGGCACTTGTAGCTATTTGACTATAAAAAGTACCAAATATATAATATAATGAATAAAAATGTATGTTACACTGATCAGTAGTAAAGGTCAAAGTAGAAAAAATCTACACTTTTCATGTGCAACTTTTGGTTCCAAATATATGAGAGAATGAATAAAAATATTATGACGTCGCAAAAAGATGAAAAAACTTCAAAATTTGCACACAGTCTGGTTTTCTTATATCTGGTTGCTATGTACAAATCTGTAATATTTGCATTAAATATACCAAACTGATGCTTTTAAATTAATGTATGCATGCCATATGATATTTTTCAGAATTGTTTTACTCCATTCAGTAACACATTTCTATGCTAAAACCTCACTATATTATATGTTTGACCCTTTAAGGGTGCAATCAACAGTTTTTTTCTATGACGTCATATTTTAAGGGACCATGCCTAAGTGACCCTTAGTGGTGGAATGGTTAATAAAGATACTTGTATAAAACTAGATATTACTGGATTCAGAATTTTCTCTAGTTTATATTGAAATAAAAATATACTGTACTTTTAATATAGTAAAAAAGTTCTATCCAGAGAAAATGGGGAAAAAGTTGCCTAATCTGAACATAAAAAACCTGAAATCAGGTCATGTGCATACCCATGTAAACATGATACAGGCACATTTCCCATAATCAAAACTGTATGAAATTCATAGGTTTTTACCTGGCCTTTAATAAAAAATCTTGTTTCAGGGTACGGTTTCCTGCTTCGAAAAGAGCTACAGTGGCTGCAAATAAGTTTTCAATTTTCACTGCCAAAAAAACAGGATGTTTACAGTGTTGTCTCCCCTCAAAACATGAATATTTAATCTAATTTTTAAAATTATTTTAATCATTCAACCTGTTTAATTTGAAAGCTAATTAACTAATTTTTACAATCGAATACAAAAAACATGATACTTTTTCACCAATTATATGAATAAAAAGGGATTTCCCTCCATGGTTATTTTTAGTCGGGGAATAACCCCTAGTTTTTTATACGAAACTGTTTATAGCACCCTTAAGCAAAACTTTGTATGCGATATATAAAAAATTCTCTACTTTTCTGAATCTGTACATTATATCGATTAAAATGATGTCTTACTTTAAGGATTGCGACCATCGATAGTGAAACTACGGCTCATTTTTTATGTCGCATAGTATTGGCATATTGGCCAGTGGCAAATAGTTAAACTGGCATATTCCAAACATTTCCTGTATCACATTTTCATCAGTTATACAAAGAAAAAAAATCATAAAATTGGGTTTCTATTGAATAAATAGAATAAAAACTATGAAATAAACATAAATAAAGTTACTTTAAACAGATTTTGTCCCTAGTATTATATGAACTAAGGTGTAGCTGAGTTGAGAAAAATGTTGAAATAGTGTATTTCTTAGGAACGGCACTTGTAGCTATTTGACTATAAAAAGTACCAAATATATAATATAATGAATAAAAATGTATGTTACACTGATCAGTAGTAAAGGTCAAAGTAGAAAAAATCTACACTTTTCATGTGCAACTTTTGGTTCCAAATATATGAGAGAATGAATAAAAATATTATGACGTCGCAAAAAGATGAAAAAACTTCAAAATTTGCACACAGTCTGGTTTTCTTATATCTGGTTGCTATGTACAAATCTGTAATATTTGCATTAAATATACCAAACTGATGCTTTTAAATTAATGTATGCATGCCATATGATATTTTTCAGAATTGTTTTACTCCATTCAGTAACACATTTCTATGCTAAAACCTCACTATATTATATGTTTGACCCTTTAAGGGTGCAATCAACAGTTTTTTTCTATGACGTCATATTTTAAGGGACCATGCCTAAGTGACCCTTAGTGGTGGAATGGTTAATACAGATACTTGTATAAAACTAGATATTACTGGAATCAGAATTTTCTCTAGTTTATATTGAAATAAAAATATACTGTACTTTTAATATAGTAAAAAAGTTCTATCCAGAGAAAATGGGGAAAAAGTTGCCTAATCTGAACATAAAAAACCTGAAATCAGGTCATGTGCATACCCATGTAAACATGATACAGGCACATTTCCCATAATCAAAACTGTATGAAATTCATAGGTTTTTACCTGGCCTTTAATAAAAAATCTTGTTTCAGGGTACGGTTTCCTGCTTCGAAAAGAGCTACAGTGGCTGCAAATAAGTTTTCAATTTTCACTGCCAAAAAAACAGGATGTTTACAGTGTTGTCTCCCCTCAAAACATGAATATTTAATCTAATTTTTAAAATTATTTTAATCATTCAACCTGTTTAATTTGAAAGCTAATTAACTAATTTTTACAATCGAATACAAAAAACATGATACTTTTTCACCAATTATATGAATAAAAAGGGATTTCCCTCCATGGTTATTTTTAGTCGGGGAATAACCCCTAGTTTTTTATACGAAACTGTTTATAGCACCCTTAAGCAAAACTTTGTATGCGATATATAAAAAATTCTCTACTTTTCTGAATCTGTACATTATATCGATTAAAATGATGTCTTACTTTAAGGATTGCGACCATCGATAGTGAAACTACGGCTCATTTTTTATGTCGCATAGTATTGGCATATTGGCCAGTGGCAAATAGTTAAACTGGCATATTCCAAACATTTCCTGTATCACATTTTCATCAGTTATACAAAGAAAAAAAATCATAAAATTGGGTTTCTATTGAATAAATAGAATAAAAACTATGAAATAAACATAAATAAAGTTACTTTAAACAGATTTTGTCCCTAGTATTATATGAACTAAGGTGTAGCTGAGTTGAGAAAAATATTGAAATAGTGTATTTCTTAGGAACGGCACTTGTAGCTATTTGACTATAAAAAGTACCAAATATATAATATAATGAATAAAAATGTATGTTACACTGATCAGTAGTAAAGGTCAAAGTAGAAAAAATCTACACTTTTCATGTGCAACTTTTGGTTCCAAATATATGAGAGAATGAATAAAAATATTATGACGTCGCAAAAAGATGAAAAAACTTCAAAATTTGCACACAGTCTGGTTTTCTTATATCTGGTTGCTATGTACAAATCTGTAATATTTGCATTAAATATACCAAACTGATGCTTTTAAATTAATGTATGCATGCCATATGATATTTTTCAGAATTGTTTTACTCCATTCAGTAACACATTTCTATGCTAAAACCTCACTATATTATATGTTTGACCCTTTAAGGGTGCAATCAACAGTTTTTTTCTATGACGTCATATTTTAAGGGACCATGCCTAAGTGACCCTTAGTGGTGGAATGGTTAATACAGATACTTGTATAAAACTAGATATTACTGGAATCAGAATTTTCTCTAGTTTATATTGAAATAAAAATATACTGTACTTTTAATATAGTAAAAAAGTTCTATCCAGAGAAAATGGGGAAAAAGTTGCCTAATCTGAACATAAAAAACCTGAAATCAGGTCATGTGCATACCCATGTAAACATGATACAGGCACATTTCCCATAATCAAAACTGTATGAAATTCATAGGTTTTTACCTGGCCTTTAATAAAAAATCTTGTTTCAGGGTACGGTTTCCTGCTTCGAAAAGAGCTACAGTGGCTGCAAATAAGTTTTCAATTTTCACTGCCAAAAAAACAGGATGTTTACAGTGTTGTCTCCCCTCAAAACATGAATATTTAATCTAATTTTTAAAATTATTTTAATCATTCAACCTGTTTAATTTGAAAGCTAATTAACTAATTTTTACAATCGAATACAAAAAACATGATACTTTTTCACCAATTATATGAATAAAAAGGGATTTCCCTCCATGGTTATTTTTAGTCGGGGAATAACCCCTAGTTTTTTATACGAAACTGTTTATAGCACCCTTAAGCAAAACTTTGTATGCGATATATAAAAAATTCTCTACTTTTCTGAATCTGTACATTATATCGATTAAAATGATGTCTTACTTTAAGGATTGCGACCATCGATAGTGAAACTACGGCTCATTTTTTATGTCGCATAGTATTGGCATATTGGCCAGTGGCAAATAGTTAAACTGGCATATTCCAAACATTTCCTGTATCACATTTTCATCAGTTATACAAAGAAAAAAAATCATAAAATTGGGTTTCTATTGAATAAATAGAATAAAAACTATGAAATAAACATAAATAAAGTTACTTTAAACAGATTTTGTCCCTAGTATTATATGAACTAAGGTGTAGCTGAGTTGAGAAAAATATTGAAATAGTGTATTTCTTAGGAACGGCACTTGTAGCTATTTGACTATAAAAAGTACCAAATATATAATATAATGAATAAAAATGTATGTTACACTGATCAGTAGTAAAGGTCAAAGTAGAAAAAATCTACACTTTTCATGTGCAACTTTTGGTTCCAAATATATGAGAGAATGAATAAAAATATTATGACGTCGCAAAAAGATGAAAAAACTTCAAAATTTGCACACAGTCTGGTTTTCTTATATCTGGTTGCTATGTACAAATCTGTAATATTTGCATTAAATATACCAAACTGATGCTTTTAAATTAATGTATGCATGCCATATGATATTTTTCAGAATTGTTTTACTCCATTCAGTAACACATTTCTATGCTAAAACCTCACTATATTATATGTTTGACCCTTTAAGGGTGCAATCAACAGTTTTTTTCTATGACGTCATATTTTAAGGGACCATGCCTAAGTGACCCTTAGTGGTGGAATGGTTAATACAGATACTTGTATAAAACTAGATATTACTGGAATCAGAATTTTCTCTAGTTTATATTGAAATAAAAATATACTGTACTTTTAATATAGTAAAAAAGTTCTATCCAGAGAAAATGGGGAAAAAGTTGCCTAATCTGAACATAAAAAACCTGAAATCAGGTCATGTGCATACCCATGTAAACATGATACAGGCACATTTCCCATAATCAAAACTGTATGAAATTCATAGGTTTTTACCTGGCCTTTAGTAAAAAATCTTGTTTCAGGGTACGGTTTCCTGCTTCGAAAAGAGCTACAGTGGCTGCAAATAAGTTTTCAATTTTCACTGCCAAAAAAACAGGATGTTTACAGTGTTGTCTCCCCTCAAAACATGAATATTTAATCTAATTTTTAAAATTATTTTAATCATTCAACCTGTTTAAATTGAAAGCTAATTAACTAATTTTTACAATCGAATACAAAAAACATGATACTTTTTCACCAATTATATGAATAAAAGGGATTTCCCTCCATGGTTATTTTTAGTCGGGGAATAACCCCTAGTTTTTTATACGAAACTGTTTATAGCACCCTTAAGCAAAACTTTGTATGCGATATATAAAAAATTCTCTACTTTTCTGAATCTGTACATTATATCGATTAAAATGATGTCTTACTTTAAGGATTGCGACCATCGATAGTGAAACTACGGCTCATTTTTTATGTCGCATAGTATTGGCATATTGGCCAGTGGCAAATAGTTAAACTGGCATATTCCAAACATTTCCTGTATCACATTTTCATCAGTTATACAAAGAAAAAAAATCATAAAATTGGGTTTCTATTGAATAAATAGAATAAAAACTATGAAATAAACATAAATAAAGTTACTTTAAACAGATTTTGTCCCTAGTATTATATGAACTAAGGTGTAGCTGAGTTGAGAAAAATATTGAAATAGTGTATTTCTTAGGAACGGCACTTGTAGCTATTTGACTATAAAAAGTACCAAATATATAATATAATGAATAAAAATGTATGTTACACTGATCAGTAGTAAAGGTCAAAGTAGAAAAAATCTACACTTTTCATGTGCAACTTTTGGTTCCAAATATATGAGAGAATGAATAAAAATATTATGACGTCGCAAAAAGATGAAAAAACTTCAAAATTTGCACACAGTCTGGTTTTCTTATATCTGGTTGCTATGTACAAATCTGTAATATTTGCATTAAATATACCAAACTGATGCTTTTAAATTAATGTATGCATGCCATATGATATTTTTCAGAATTGTTTTACTCCATTCAGTAACACATTTCTATGCTAAAACCTCACTATATTATATGTTTGACCCTTTAAGGGTGCAATCAACAGTTTTTTTCTATGACGTCATATTTTAAGGGACCATGCCTAAGTGACCCTTAGTGGTGGAATGGTTAATACAGATACTTGTATAAAACTAGATATTACTGGAATCAGAATTTTCTCTAGTTTATATTGAAATAAAAATATACTGTACTTTTAATATAGTAAAAAAGTTCTATCCAGAGAAAATGGGGAAAAAGTTGCCTAATCTGAACATAAAAAACCTGAAATCAGGTCATGTGCATACCCATGTAAACATGATACAGGCACATTTCCCATAATCAAAACTGTATGAAATTCATAGGTTTTTACCTGGCCTTTAATAAAAAATCTTGTTTCAGGGTACGGTTTCCTGCTTCGAAAAGAGCTACAGTGGCTGCAAATAAGTTTTCAATTTTCACTGCCAAAAAAACAGGATGTTTACAGTGTTGTCTCCCCTCAAAACATGAATATTTAATCTAATTTTTAAAATTATTTTAATCATTCAACCTGTTTAATTTGAAAGCTAATTAACTAATTTTTACAATCGAATACAAAAAACATGATACTTTTTCACCAATTATATGAATAAAAAGGGATTTCCCTCCATGGTTATTTTTAGTCGGGGAATAACCCCTAGTTTTTTATACGAAACTGTTTATAGCACCCTTAAGCAAAACTTTGTATGCGATATATAAAAAATTCTCTACTTTTCTGAATCTGTACATTATATCGATTAAAATGATGTCTTACTTTAAGGATTGCGACCATCGATAGTGAAACTACGGCTCATTTTTTATGTCGCATAGTATTGGCATATTGGCCAGTGGCAAATAGTTAAACTGGCATATTCCAAACATTTCCTGTATCACATTTTCATCAGTTATACAAAGAAAAAAAATCATAAAATTGGGTTTCTATTGAATAAATAGAATAAAAACTATGAAATAAACATAAATAAAGTTACTTTAAACAGATTTTGTCCCTAGTATTATATGAACTAAGGTGTAGCTGAGTTGAGAAAAATATTGAAATAGTGTATTTCTTAGGAACGGCACTTGTAGCTATTTGACTATAAAAAGTACCAAATATATAATATAATGAATAAAAATGTATGTTACACTGATCAGTAGTAAAGGTCAAAGTAGAAAAAATCTACACTTTTCATGTGCAACTTTTGGTTCCAAATATATGAGAGAATGAATAAAAATATTATGACGTCGCAAAAAGATGAAAAAACTTCAAAATTTGCACACAGTCTGGTTTTCTTATATCTGGTTGCTATGTACAAATCTGTAATATTTGCATTAAATATACCAAACTGATGCTTTTAAATTAATGTATGCATGCCATATGATATTTTTCAGAATTGTTTTACTCCATTCAGTAACACATTTCTATGCTAAAACCTCACTATATTATATGTTTGACCCTTTAAGGGTGCAATCAACAGTTTTTTTCTATGACGTCATATTTTAAGGGACCATGCCTAAGTGACCCTTAGTGGTGGAATGGTTAATACAGATACTTGTATAAAACTAGATATTACTGGAATCAGAATTTTCTCTAGTTTATATTGAAATAAAAATATACTGTACTTTTAATATAGTAAAAAAGTTCTATCCAGAGAAAATGGGGAAAAAGTTGCCTAATCTGAACATAAAAAACCTGAAATCAGGTCATGTGCATACCCATGTAAACATGATACAGGCACATTTCCCATAATCAAAACTGTATGAAATTCATAGGTTTTTACCTGGCCTTTAATAAAAAATCTTGTTTCAGGGTACGGTTTCCTGCTTCGAAAAGAGCTACAGTGGCTGCAAATAAGTTTTCAATTTTCACTGCCAAAAAAACAGGATGTTTACAGTGTTGTCTCCCCTCAAAACATGAATATTTAATCTAATTTTTAAAATTATTTTAATCATTCAACCTGTTTAATTTGAAAGCTAATTAACTAATTTTTACAATCGAATACAAAAAACATGATACTTTTTCACCAATTATATGAATAAAAAGGGATTTCCCTCCATGGTTATTTTTAGTCGGGGAATAACCCCTAGTTTTTTATACGAAACTGTTTATAGCACCCTTAAGCAAAACTTTGTATGCGATATATAAAAAATTCTCTACTTTTCTGAATCTGTACATTATATCGATTAAAATGATGTCTTACTTTAAGGATTGCGACCATCGATAGTGAAACTACGGCTCATTTTTTATGTCGCATAGTATTGGCATATTGGCCAGTGGCAAATAGTTAAACTGGCATATTCCAAACATTTCCTGTATCACATTTTCATCAGTTATACAAAGAAAAAAAATCATAAAATTGGGTTTCTATTGAATAAATAGAATAAAAACTATGAAATAAACATAAATAAAGTTACTTTAAACAGATTTTGTCCCTAGTATTATATGAACTAAGGTGTAGCTGAGTTGAGAAAAATATTGAAATAGTGTATTTCTTAGGAACGGCACTTGTAGCTATTTGACTATAAAAAGTACCAAATATATAATATAATGAATAAAAATGTATGTTACACTGATCAGTAGTAAAGGTCAAAGTAGAAAAAATCTACACTTTTCATGTGCAACTTTTGGTTCCAAATATATGAGAGAATGAATAAAAATATTATGACGTCGCAAAAAGATGAAAAAACTTCAAAATTTGCACACAGTCTGGTTTTCTTATATCTGGTTGCTATGTACAAATCTGTAATATTTGCATTAAATATACCAAACTGATGCTTTTAAATTAATGTATGCATGCCATATGATATTTTTCAGAATTGTTTTACTCCATTCAGTAACACATTTCTATGCTAAAACCTCACTATATTATATGTTTGACCCTTTAAGGGTGCAATCAACAGTTTTTTTCTATGACGTCATATTTTAAGGGACCATGCCTAAGTGACCCTTAGTGGTGGAATGGTTAATACAGATACTTGTATAAAACTAGATATTACTGGAATCAGAATTTTCTCTAGTTTATATTGAAATAAAAATATACTGTACTTTTAATATAGTAAAAAAGTTCTATCCAGAGAAAATGGGGAAAAAGTTGCCTAATCTGAACATAAAAAACCTGAAATCAGGTCATGTGCATACCCATGTAAACATGATACAGGCACATTTCCCATAATCAAAACTGTATGAAATTCATAGGTTTTTACCTGGCCTTTAATAAAAAATCTTGTTTCAGGGTACGGTTTCCTGCTTCGAAAAGAGCTACAGTGGCTGCAAATAAGTTTTCAATTTTCACTGCCAAAAAAACAGGATGTTTACAGTGTTGTCTCCCCTCAAAACATGAATATTTAATCTAATTTTTAAAATTATTTTAATCATTCAACCTGTTTAATTTGAAAGCTAATTAACTAATTTTTACAATCGAATACAAAAAACATGATACTTTTTCACCAATTATATGAATAAAAAGGGATTTCCCTCCATGGTTATTTTTAGTCGGGGAATAACCCCTAGTTTTTTATACGAAACTGTTTATAGCACCCCTAACTGTATTAGTTAGGGAGGAATCCGCAAGACATTTACACTTTAGACCGTATTTATACGTTTATCTTATAAGTACATGTTGCTATTGATTCTAAGAATTCTCGTACCTTCAGAAGGAATGAAAACAATGTACTATTTCAAATAGTTGTTCACTTTGTTCACCTTCTTCATTAAATATATTAAATCCATCGATTCTCATTCTTTAGTGGAATTTAATATTATTTTCGTAGGGTATTTCTCTGTTTTATGTCTATAATTATGGTTAAATATAGCAATATCAGATATTTCCAGGGAGGCAACTCTGCCCATTAAAACGCCAACGATCTGTTGCTTGACATAATAATTATTATCGATATTAGTTGCTTAACGTCCTGTTGCCAATATTTCATGTATGTTTAGGACTGTGATATAGTGATGACATAAGGTTGTTTGCTAGTATAATAGTATAACTTCCATAGTTCGTTGACAATCATATTAGTTGTAGTTAGTTTCCATGCTACCTTCTAAGGTTTGACATGATACAGCGATAAATAAACGATTTTTGGTTGCTAAGCATCCAGTGGCAAATATTTCATGTATGTTAAGGAATATGATATAGTGATGACATAAGGTTGTTTGCTAGTATAATAGTATAACTTCCATAGTTCATTAACAATCATATTAATTTGTAGTTAGTTTCCATGCTACCTTGTAAGGTTTGACATGATATAGCGATAAATTAAAGATTTTTAGCTGCTAAGCATCCAGTGGCAAATATTTCATGTATGTTTAGGACTATGATATAGTGATGACATAAGGTTGTTTGCTAGTATAATAGTACAACTTCCATAGTTCATTGACAATCATATTAGTTTGTAGTAAGTTTCCATGCTACCTTCTAAGGTTTGGCATGATACAGCGATAGATTAAAGATTGTTGGTTGCTTAGCCTCCAGTGGCAAATATTTCATGTATGTTTAGGACTATGATATAGTGATGACATAAGGTTGTTTGCTAGTATGATAGTATACTTTCCATAGTTCATTGACAATCATATTAGTTTGTAGTTAGTTTTCATGATACCTTCTAAGGTTTGACATGATACAGCGATAGATTAAAGATTGTTGGTGGCTTAGCATCCAGTGGCAAATATTTCATGCACGTTTAGAACTATGATACATATAGTGGTGAAACAAGGATGTTTGCTAGTATAATAGTATAACTTCCATAGTTCATTGACAATCATATTAGTTTGTAGTTAATTTTCATGCTACCTTCTAAGGTTTGACATGATACAGCGATGAATTGAAGATTTGTTGGTTGCTTAGCATTCAGTGGCAAATATACCATGTATGTTTAGGACTATGATATAGTGATGACATAAGGTTGCTTGCTAGTATAATAGTATAACTTCCATAGTTCATTGACAATCATATTAGTTTGTAGTTAGTTTCCATGCTACCTTCTAAGGTTTGACATGATATAGCGATAAATTAACGATTGTTGGTTGCTTAGCATCCAGTGGCAAATATTTCATGTATGTTTAGGACTATGATATAGTGATGACATAAGGTTGTTTGCTAGTATAATAGTATAACTTCCATAGATCATTGACAATTATATTAGTTTGTAGTTAGTTTTCATGCTACCTTCTAAGGTTTGACATGATACAGCGATAAATTAAAGTTTGTTGGTTGCTTAGCATCCAGAGGCAAATATTTCATGTACGTTTAGAACTATGATACATAAAGTGGTGAAACAAGGATGTTTGCTAGTATAATAGTATAACTTCCATAGTTCATTGACAATCATATTAGTTTGTAGTTAACTTTCATGCTACCTTCTAAGGTTTGACATGAAATAGTGATGAATTGAAGATTTGTTGGTTGCTTAGCATCCAGTGGCAAATATTTCATGTATGTTTAGAAATATGAGACATATAGTGGTGGAACAAGGTTGTTTGCTAGTATAATAGTATAACTTCCATAGTTCATTGACAATCATATTATTGTAATTAGTTTCCATGCTACCTTCTAAGGTTTGACATGAAACAGCGATGAACAAAAGATTTGTTGGTTGCTTAGCATCCAGTGGCAAATATTTCATGTATGTTTAGGACTATGATATAGTGATGACATAAGGTTGTTTGCTAGTATAAAAGTATAACTTCCATAGTTCAGTGACAATCATATTAGTTTGTAGTTAGTTTTCATGCTATCTTCTAAGGTTTGACATGATACAGCGATGAATTGAAGATTTGTTGGTTGCTTAGCATCCAGTGGCAAATATTTCATGTATGTTTAGGACTATGATATAGTGATGACATAAAGTTGTTTGCTAGTATAATAGTATAACTTCCATAGTTCATTGACAATCATATTAATTTGTAGTTAGTTTCCATGCTACCTTCTGAGGTTTGACATGATTCAGCGATGAATTAAAGATTTGTTGGTTGCTTAGCATCCAGTGGCAAATATTTCATGTATGTTTAGAACTATGATACATATAGTGGTGAAACAAGGTTGTTTGCTAGTATAATAGTATAACTTTCATAGTTCATTGACAATCATATTAGTTTGTAGTTAGTTTCCATGCTACCTTCTAAGGTTTGACACGATACAGCGATGAATTATTGATTGTGGTTACTTAAAGTCCAGGGACAAATATTTCATGTTTGTTTTAGACGATGATATATATAGTGATAACATAAGGTTGTTTGCTAGTATAATAGTATAACTTCCCTTAGCTAGTTCATTTACAATCATATCAGTTTGTAAATTATTTTCCATGTTACCATCTTAGGTTTAACATAGTGATGAATTATTGATTGTTGATTGCTATACGTCCAATTGCAAATATTTCAAGTATGTTTAAGGACTATGTTGACATAAGGTTGTTTGCTAGTATAATAGTTTAACTTCCATGTTTCAGTCAAATATGATTCGGTATCATTTTCCAATATATATATATATATATCAGTGTCTTGTATGTTATATGCATACATTTTGTTTCTGTATTATTTTATTTTATTTTTATTCATTACTTTATTGTTTCAGGTATATCTTTGTTTCATATGTAAATAGTGATAGCTACATAGTAGATCTATGTTATTTACATAATTAGTTACATGTATATTGTATAAGATGTACAGTGTTATATACATAAAGAAAGATGTACAGTATCATATACATATAGAATTGTATACTATTACATTGTGCATATAGTATAGTGTCGTACGTAGTTTCTCGATCAGAAATACGTCGTACCATAGCATAAATAAGGATCAAAAATTCTATAATTAAATAGAACCTGATTCAACGGGTGAGATCACAACTAGTGAAATATTCACCGTATCAAATTGTTTTATAAAAAGACCATAAACCCACTTATTCATGGTATGGTATCAATATTTCTGACCTGACACTACGTACTTTTTATTGCTTAATTCTTTAGAATTTAATATGCAATGTTTCGGGTTCTTTCGGGAGTATTCCAAGGTAAACCCTCATCAGAGGCCGACCTTTAGCTATTTATTTCGTATCTAGTATCATAGATAGATGTGTGTCTGTTTCATAACAGTTTTTTTTTAATTTAATTTATTAACTACACGTGCATATAGGTCTACGTTGTAGCTAGTCTTTTTACAGACTAAAGAAACTGACCAAGTAGATCAGCACCTTTGGTTAATTATTCATATATATAATGAAAAGACTTATTGTCTTTATTCTCGTAATCTAATCTATCATAAATCTACACGAGATCTAATAGTTAGTAGTTATCAGTGCTATACTGTTGAATTCACACTAGACTGCCGTGTATGTTTTAACACCTATTTGATAATATACCAATGTCTCCATGTTTAACAATTGAAGAGGTTTGTGTAGATACTATGTCGGGTCTATGCATGAATATAACAGGAACCATTCTGTTTTCCCTTGTACGTGATCTCTTGAAATAAATCGGCTTAATGATTAATTATCATGTTGCCAATATTCTTATTGTTTTTTAAACCAATATCTGGTTTGGATTAAGAAAGTTTTTTTTTTTTTTTGGCAATCGGATCTTTCCGAATTATATACCAAATTTTGTTATTACCGTGTTAAGATATTTCTGCCACTTGTTTTCTAATATTTGGTTTCTTTCGAAGTTGCTGTCTGCATCTATGCTAACTCAGCCTAACTGTATTAGTTAGGGAGGAATCCGCAAGACATTTACACTTTAGACCGTATTTATACGTTTATCTTATAAGTACATTAGTTGTAGTTAGTTTCCATGCTACCTTCGAAGGTTTGAAGTTAATAGTACAACTTCCATAGTTCATTGACAATCATATTAGTTTGTAGTAGGTTTCCATGCTACCTTCTAAGGTTTGGCATGATACATTTATAAAACTACAGCATATTAAATTCTAAAGAATTAAGCAATAAAAAGTACGTAGTGTCAGGTCAGAAATATTGATACCATACCATGAATAAGTGGGTTTATGGTCTTTTTATAAAACAAAAAGGTCAGAAATATTGATACCATACCATGACTAAGTGGGTTTATGGTCTTTTTATAAAACAATTTGATACGGTGAATATTTCACTAGTTGTGATCTCACCCGTTGAATCAGGTTCTATTTAATTATAGAATTTTTGATCCTTATTTATGCTATGGTACGACGTATTTCTGATCGAGAAACTACGTACGACACTATACTATATGTACAATGTAATAGTATACAATTCTATATGTATATAATACTGTATATCTTTCTTTATGTATATAACACTGTACATCTTATACAATATACATGTAACTAATTATGTAAATAACATAGATCTACTATATAGCTATCACTATTTACATATGAAACAAAGATATACCTGAAACAATAAAGTAATGAATAAAAATAAAATAAAATAATACAGAAACAAAATGTATGCATATAACATACAAGACACTGATATATATATATATATATATATATATATATATTGGAAAATGATACCGAATCATATTTGACTGAAACATGGAAGTTATACTATTATACTAGCAAACAACCTTATGTCAACATAGTCCTTAAACATACTTGAAATATTTGCAATTGGACGTATAGCAATCAACAATCAATAATTCATCACTATGTTAAACCTTAGAAGGTAACATGGAAAACAATTTACAAACTGATTACTTGTAAATGAACTAGCTAAGGGAAGTTATACTATTATACTAGCAAACAACCTTATGTTATCACTATATATATCATCGTCTAAAACATACATGAAATATTTGTCACTGGACTTTAAGTAACCACAATCAATAATTCATCGCTGTATCGTGTCAAACCTTAGAAGGAAGCATGGAAACTAACTACAAACTAATATGATTGTCAATGAACTATGGAAGTTATACTATTATAATAGCAAACAACCTAGTTTCACCACTATATGTATCATAGTTCTAAACATACATGAAATATTTGCCACTGGATGCTAAGCAACCAACAAATCTTTAATTCATCGCTGAATCATGTCAAACCTCAGAAGGTAGCATGGAAACTAACTACAAACTAATATGATTGTCAATGAACTATTGAAGTTATACTATTATACTAGCAAACAACCTTATGTCATCACTATATCATAGTCCTAAACATACATGAAATATTTGCCACTGGATGCTAAGCAACCAACAAATCTTCAATTCATCGCTGTATCATGTCAAACCTTAGAAGGTAGCATGAAAACTAACTATAAACTAATATGATTGTCAATGAACTATGGAAGTTATACTTTTATACTAGCAAACAACCTTATGTCATCACTATATCATAGTCCTAAACATACATGAAATATTTGCCACTGGATGCTTAGCAACCAACAAATCTTTAGTTCATCGCTGTTTCATGTCAAACCTAAGAAGGTAGCATGGAAACTAGTTACAATAATATGATTGTCAATGAACTATGGAAGTTATACTATTATACTAGCAAACAACCTTGTTCCACCACTATATGTATCATATTTCTAAACATACATGAAATATTTGCCACTGGATGCTAAGCAACCAACAAATCTTCAATTCATCACTAGTTCATGTCAAACCTTAGAAGGTAGCATGAAAATTAACTACAAACTAAAATGATTGTCAATGAACTATGGAAGTTATACTATTATACTAGCAAACATCCTTGTTTCACCACTATATGTATCATAGTTCTAAACGTACATGAAATATTTGCCACTGGATGCTAAGCAACCAACAAACTTTAATTTATCGCTGTATCATGTCAAACCTTAGAAGGTATCATGAAAACTAACTACAAACTAATATGATTGTCAATGATCTATGGAAGTTATACTATTATACTAGCAAACAACCTTATGTCATCACTATATCATAGTCCTAAACATACATTAAATATTTGCCACTGGATGCTAAGCAACCAACAATCGTTAATTTATCGCTATATCATGTCAAACCTTAGAAGATAGCATGGAAACTAACTACAAACTAATATGATTGTCAATGAACTATGGAAGTTATACTATTATACTAGCAAGCAACCTTATGTCATCACTATATCATAGTCCTAAACATACATAGTATATTTGCCACTGGATGCTGTATCATGTCAAACCTTAGAAGGTATCATGAAAACTGACTACAAACTAGTATGATTGTCAATGAACTATGGAAGTTATACTATTATACTAGCAAACAACCTTATGTTATCACTATATATATCATCGTCTAAAACATACATGAAATATTTGTCACTGGACTTTAAGTAACCACAATCAATAATTCATCGCTGTATCGTGTCAAACCTTAGAAGGTAGCATGGAAACTAAATACAAACTAATATGATTGTCAATGAACTATGGAAGTTATACTATTATACTAGCAAACAACCTTATGTCATCACTATATCATAGTCCTAAACATACATGAAATATTTGCCACTGGAGGCTAAGCAACCAACAATCTTTAATCTATCGCTGTATCATGCCAAACCTTAGAAGGTAGCATGGAATCTTACTACAAACTAATATGATTGTCAATGAACTATGGAAGTTGTACTATTATACTAGCAAACAACCTTATGTCATCACTGTATCATAGTCCTAAACATACATGAAATATTTGCCACTGGATGCTTAGCAGCTTAAAATCTTTAATTTATCGCTATATCATGTCAAACCTTACAAGTCGCATGGAAACTAACTACAAATTAATATGATTGTCAATGAACTATGGAAGTTATACTATTATACTAGCAAACAACCTTATGTCATCACTATATCATATTCCTTAACATACATAAAATATTTGCCACTGGATGCTAAGCAACCAAAAACCATAAATCGTTAATTTATCGCTGTATCATGCCAAACCTTAGAAGGTAGCATGGAAACTTACTACAACTAATATGATTGTCAACGAACTATGGAAGTTATACTATTATACTAGCAAACAACCTTATGTCATCACTATATCACAGTCCTAAACATACATGAAATATTGGCAACAGGACGTTAAGCAACTAATATCGATAATAATTATTATGTCAAGCCGTTGAAGGTTACATGGAAACTAATAACAAATACATATGACTGTCAATGAACAACGAAAGTAATACTATTATACTAGCAACAGATCGTTGGCGTTTCAATGGGCAGAGTTGCCTCCCTGGAAATATCTGATATTGCTATATTTAACCATAATTATAGACATAAAACAGAGAAATACCCTACGAAAATAATATTAAATTCCACTAAAGAATGAGAATTGATGGATTTAATATATTTAATGAAGAAGGTGAACAAAGTGAACAACTATTTGAAATAGTACATTGTTTTCATTCCTTCTGAAGGTACGAGAATTCTTAGAATCAATAGCAACATGTACTTATAAGATAAACGTATAAATACGGTCTTAAGTGTAAATGTCTTGCGGATTCCTCCCTAACAAATACACTTAGGCTGAGTTAGCATAGATGCAGACAGCAACTTCGAAAGAAACCAAATATTAGAAAACAAGTGGCAGAAATATCTTGAATATCTTAACACGGTAATAACAAAATTTGGTATATAATTCGGAAAGATCCGATTGCCAAAAAAAAACAACAAAAAACAAAAAAAAAAACTAAAAAAAAAAAACAACAAACTATCTAATTCCAAACCAGATATTGGTTTAAAAAACAATAAGAATATTGGCAACATGATAATTAATCATTAAGCCGAAGACATTGATTCACAATACCCCACCACGGGAGGCTTTAGTATACAATCATTATACTGTGAAACAGATGTAAAAAGACGTGATGCCGATTTATTTCAAGAGATCACGTACAAGGGAAAACAGAATGGTTCCTGTTATATTCATGCATAGACCCGACATGGTATCTACACAAACCTCTTCAATTGTTAAACATGGAGACATTGGTATATTATCAAATAGGTGTTAAAACATACACGGCAGTCTAGTGTGAATTCAACAGTATAGCACTGATAACTACTAACTATTAGATCTCGTGTAGATTTATGATAGACTAGATTACGAGAATAAAGACAATAAGTCTTTTCATTATATATATGAATAATTAACCAAAGGTGCTGATCTACTTGGTCAGTTTCTTTAGTCTGTAAAAAGACTAGCTACAACGTAGACCTATATGCACGTGTAGTTAATAAATTAAATAAAAAAAACTGTTATGAAACAGACACACATCTATCTATGATACTAGATACGAAATAAATAGCTAAAGGTCGGCCTCTGATGAGGGTGTACCTGGGAATACTCCCGAAAGAACCCGAAACATTGCATATTAAATTCTAAAGAATTAAGCAATAAAAAGTACGTAGTGTCAGGTCAGAAATATTGATACCATACCATGAATAAGTGGGTTTATGGTCTTTTTATAAAACAAAAAAAAACTACCTTTTGTTAAAATATTCGAAATAGCTCTCGCCGCGATATATCCTTTTTTGCTGATGTGACTTAAAGCAACCATCAATCAATCAATCATATTTCATTCTTCTTCCTGAATGACGGTCTAAGCAAAATACATCTTTCAAGTAAATGTGTGTGAGGGTGTCTAATGGAAGTTTAACCTATTTAACGGATCCTTATATACTTTTAATGGTAAGAATAAATTCACCACATAACTTTTACCACTAAGGTGGTTTTGTTGCTATGCCCACAGGAAAATAAGGATTCACTACGGTGCATCGAGAGGATGAAAATACAGTTTGGCATTTATGACAAGATCTATTACTGAAATTTGTGAAACTTGTAAAATGTGCACTTTTTTTTTTAAAAGGCTATTTTAGTCATAAAAAATTCAAAGGTCACTGACGCCGGCAAATTTGAATAAAAGTGCAAAGTTTTTGAATGAATTATTCAACCTCTGACCACTCGAATAAAGTTTCTACCGATATACCATAGCGTTGAGCTTTATCTTTGAATTAAGAAGAACGTTAATTTTGGTGGTGATATTGCTGAATTGCCTTGTCTGCTATTTTCTATTTGAAGGGGATAGTGATCTTTATTCGTTAATAAACTAGATCCATTCTGATTTGGAAAGGTTGTTTAATAAACAATTAAAATGTATCTGTAATGAGGTCGATTTTGGGTCATTATCGCCCCCCTCGTTTTAAGGGAGTTATATATTTTGACGTATACAAATAATGTGAATTAACCAAACAGACACGGTACATTCATGTGCAAATCCAGACAACCTTGTGATTTTCAAACAGATTCATGGATGAAAATCTTTTAACAACCATACGCGTGACAATAAGTATACTTTGCGCTAGATTTGTATACCCTGTTACGACGTAAGGTGAATTATGTGTTACCTTAATTTGTCCGCTCGTAAGTCCCAAAAATAGTCCCCGTTCTCATAAAATTTGGTTGATTCTGCATGTCTTATACCTTCTGGTGACTACAGAACCACCAGTAGTGTAACCCAGATGATTAAAACCCTGCAATGGGTCGAATTACAAGAACGTAGAAAGAGAGTAAAGACCATCATGCTCTACCGCATAATACACCATCTTGTTGCAATATCACCAGAGCAATACTTAATGCCGAGGGGTGTAGCATTAACAAAAAGAGAACATGACACCAGATTCCTACTACCCTACTCGAGAATACAAAACCACCAGCAATCATTTTTTCCATCTGCAATTCGTCTGTGGAATGAACTACCATCTGCTGTCGTCACAGCTTCCACTTGGAAGGATTCAAAGACAGCCTCCAGACACCTGCTTCATGTTAGATATTTCAGTTTTAATTGCATATAACACCACGATGGCTTTTTACAGGATTTGTGTACATAGTATGTTGGAAAGATGTTTCCTTTGGGCATGTGTAAATAGTCATTTGCGACAATACACCAGAGGTGGTATGCAAATTATTGGAAGAAGAAGAACAACAAGAAGAAGAAGAAGAAGAAGAAGAAGAAGAAGAAGAAGAAGAAGAACTTTTCCTAGATTTTTATATGCAAATCGATATCTTTAATATCAGGAAATTATATATGTGCAGTTAATTTTGAATAATACATCTTCAGCCAATACAGTAAAGGCAAAAGTACAAACACAAATGTATTAATACTCTATGCGCTTAGGTGGCCGACTGTTTGATTCTAATATTTTTTTTTATATAAACACTAAAATGCGGTGGTTAAAACTGGAAATAAAATGGAAAATGCATTGTTTATGATTATTATTTCAGGAGTTTCACTATACTACAGCTACGATCAAACAGCACTAGCAATTTGCACAGCAGAAACTAATGGCTCCATGTTATTTTATGCAAGAGTTCTTGCTGTCAGAAGAAGTTGTAGGAATAAAGAAAAGTGTGAAGATATTTGCAAAAAAATAGGTTCATCGTAAGCATAATTAAGACTTATTTGTTATTCCTAAAAGCACTTTTTTAAAGATTTCATTTTGATTTTTAGTGTTTTACGCCACTTTTACCATAGCCGTATTTGGCACAACTTTTTGGAATTTTGGGTCCTCAATGCTCTTCAACTTTATACTTGTTTGGCTTTCTAACTGTTTTAATCTGAGCGTCACTTATGAGTCTTATGTAGACGAAACGCGCGTCTGGCGTATCAAATTATAAGCCTGGTACCTTTGATAACTATTTTAATCACCGCTTTTGGGCTATTTCGTGGCGTCCAGTTTTTATTGGTGGAGGAAGCCGGAGTGCCCGGAGAAAACCACTGACCATCGATAGAACTGACAATCCTATTCTCTAAAGATTGGAGTCGAGTGCACCCGCACGCGCGGGGTTCGAACTCACAACCTCAGTGTTGACTGGCTAGTGATTACATTAGTAACTACTATAACTACTATAGTAGTTACTAATGTAATCACTAGCCTAAGACTACTCGGCCACCAAGGCCCCTCTTCTTTAAAGACTCACTTTCTTGTGTCCTAGACCCTTTTTTACACCGGAATTTTTTTACCTATATTTTCGATCAAAACAAAAAACCTTCTACAATACTAACTAGGACTTTTAAACTAATCTTGTATGAAAGTTTATCATTCATTTCTTATTTTAAGCTCAAAGGTGAAGAGAACACACAAAGCTCAACCATGGCAAATGGTGATGTTATTCATCCCGTTTGTGTGGACACTATATTTCAGATACTGATGAACATGGTAAACACAACCTTTGATCGAGGTATCGAGAAATAAATAAACAACATTTTTCGATTTTTTTCGGTTTTATTTACCAATCTTGACTATAAATTCATTCGTTCGTGTGACTTTCCGAGACTCATGGATCATAAAATCCCGAGCATTTAAAAAAAATTTCAAAGAAGAAATTGAAATTGCTAAACAAAATCACATAATTAGTGCAAAAACACAGTTTTGATATATAACATTGGCAGATTCAAGGTGCGTAGAGGGCGAGCCCCTTCATTTTGGAGCCTGAATCCCCCTATTTACTCACTTTAATTGCAGAAGTATATAATTGCAGTTTGAACGCAGACATAGCTAAAGTGTTAATTGTTAATTATTTTTTAGATACCACTGTTTCGACGCCGTTCACATCTACGGCAGGTCTTCTTCGAAATACCTTTCAGCATACCGCTATCTGTTTGAAGGTTGCGGGGTGACAGTATGTGGTCCAAACTATTGCTGCTGTGGAAAAAATTAGATAAGCTTAGAATCTAGCACACTGTGACAAGAGATCAACTATTTAAAAAGATATGAATCATTGTTACTGTGACTAGTATCTGCAATAAAATTATCAAACATTTAGATGAATTTTATTTATATCCTAGGCAAGGCAATTTTAGGAGACACCTTCATCAATAGTTATTAAATGTGTGAGATTAAAGTAGATTTTTTTGTAATTCCTACTTACAAAAAGCGCAATAGCTACGAAGCCAATTAAACTTGCTACATTCTTTCGATTTATATTGAAAAATTAAATTGAGAATGGAAATGGGGAATGTTTTAAAGAGACTACAACACGACTGAAAAGCAGAAAACAACACAAGACCACCAATGGGTCTCCAACACAGGGAGAAAATTCCCCACCCGGAGGCGGGATTCAGCTTGCCCCTAAACACTAATATGTACAAGTTCAGTGAAAATGGACGTCACATTAAACTCCTTATCATAAAAATGAACTAAAATTAATAAAAAAAAACATACAAGACTAACAACGGCCAGAGGCTTCTGACTTGGGTCAGACATGATATTTTATAAACTATCTGACACCAGTCGGTTTTGTTTTCAATAGTGAAATCTTTGATACAATTATTCAATTACGATGTCTGACATTTGAATGAAAATTGATTGACTAATGGTATATTCATTCTTTAGCCGAACTAAATGCCTATTATATGAAGATCAAGTTTATTCTGTGGATAGGAACGTCAGAAGTCATCAGTGTTAAATTTCAAGGAGACAAAGACTTTTGACTATACAGAGACTCGTGGGTAGAAATCATGTACATGTTTGAAATATCCCCAAAGGCAGAAGGGCAGATCACGGTCAATCGATAAATGGATCTGTAGGCTGTTTCAGTATAAGGATGTGGATAGTTTACTGCACATTACTATAGTCATACGAATGTTGATTCCAATAATAAAAGTACAGAATGTGATAATGTAAAATAAATAGACAAGAAATGCGTACAAAATCTAGAAATGGTTAAAAAAATGAAAACTCAAGTTTAAAACTCATATTATAGCACTGACAAATAAATAAGACAACGTTGTCCTTAGATTCCATTCGACCATATTTGATTGAGTTAAAATATCCCGACGAAAACTACAAAAAGTATATATATATATTATATGAATACGATCATGCATGGTGTTTTCGTCTTTGAGAAAAACGCTGCCTCTCCACTCCTTCCAAAAGAAAAAAAAACAATGACCCAGCCTATTTGCTCATCCGGCAACATTGACATGTATTGATGTTCAAGTAAAAATCAGGATCAATACAATTCACATACAAAGTCTTCTAATCAACTACATACTGGACGTATAAATGCTAATGGTTTTGTTTTGCTTATATGCAATTTGTTAGTCGCAGACTCGATAATTAAAATCACCTTTAAAACACTAACTTCTATCAAGAATAGTTAGACAACTTTAATAGATGAACAGTATTTAATGATATTATGTGTTGCTCATCTGTTATCAAGTTTTTTTCTTGTGAGGAACCTCGTAATGAGGCAGTTTCAAAGTTTTATATTTTGAGTGATGGCCGCCTTGTTCGATAATAGATTGTACTCAAGTATCAAGGCGCAACCTAAAGATAATTCCTGTCTAATTTGCTTTAAAAGTGTTTGTAAGTGTCAGATGTGAAGTCTTTTAAGGGGCAATAAACTGTCAATTGAAAGTTTCAATCGCATAATTTTTTTATATCTTGTATAGATGCTCGTGTATGCTGTCAATCTGTTGTAGCTATTATCTATGATGGTGAAAAGATATCAGTAAAAAACAATAAATTTGGTCATAATTGTTTTTAGAGCGATACCTCAAGTACGGTGTCAGTCAATGGTTGAGTCATTTCCATTTCAATATGTAGATATTGTACAGCTTTGAGACATCTATAACAAATGTGTTATTGTAGTTGCAGTACTGTTAGTCGTTTTTTAATTTATTGGTGTATTCAGTTTCTTTTCTACTTTCATAGTATATAAGATAATAGTCAAATAGATTTTTACATATTAAGTAAATGAAGCAATTTTAAAGGAAAACATGATTTGATATTATATATAATTAATTCTACTACACTTTAAGTTTGAGTTGAGCATAAAATAATATTCAGCATCAAAAGCAGCTTCACCGCAGATTTTTAATGTTTTTGGTTTAGAGGATTCCCGCCACAAGCTATCGGTTTAGAGGCTTCCCGTCCGAAGAATTTTTTGTTGGGAGAATTGATAAAATCTTCAAAATTTTCGGCCCGCCTTAAGCTTTTGGTTTAGAGGATTGCCGCTATAAGATTTTTGATAGGCTAGAAATAATCTTCGGCCTTGTGTTGAAAAGCGGGGTTTGTGTAGAAATAATCTTCGTTCTTGCGGCCGTCACAAAACGAATCGATTTATAATAATCTGCGGGCGGGAGTAATAATAATCTGCGGGCGGGAATGATAATAATTTGCGGGCAGGAATGATAATGATTTGCAAGCGGGGATAATACTAATCTGCGGGCGGGAATACTAGTAATAATAATTTTCGGGCGGGATTTTTAAGACCTTCGATTTATTTTAGTTTAATGCAGTTCTTATGGGGAAAATAAAAATAAACGTGGGGTTCGCTGCGGCTTTCCATAAAAAACAGGACCTGTCTTCATACATTTAACAATGATCAGTCTCATCTCTTTAGCCTAAGATAGAACAATGCCGATCTTTTAATGACTTACGCCGCGCTCTTCTGTCATCGGAACAACTTTGAGTCGTTTTGTCAGCACACGTTATAAAGTACCTATTTACAATTAAATATATATTTTGGACCAAATAGATTTTTTTTATATCACAGGCATAATGATACTCAACGGAATTTTACTACCCAGTGGCACTTCCAAATATAAACATGCCAAGATTGGCGTAAATAATCATGAAATCGCATTTGCTGTATATGATAACCATGAAATCTTAGCATTAATAGTTATCAAAGGTACCAGGATTATAATTTAATACTACAGACGCGTGTTTCGTCTACATAAGACTCACCAGTGACGCTCAGATCAAAATAGTTATAAAGCCAAACGAGTACAAAGTTGAAGAGCATTGATGACCCAAAATTCGAAAAAGTTGTGCCAAATACGGCTTCGGTAATCTATTCCTGGGATAAGAAAATCCTTAGTTTTTGTAACAGGAATGGCAGTCAGCAGGGTTAAAGAACACCCGTTGTTCGACCTGTTAGTCAAATGCGTTTTGTTTAAATATACTTTTTCACTTTTTTGGTCTTTTGGAAAATGTTGTTTGTGCTGTATTTAGACCCTATATATATATGTATATATAAATATATATATATATATATATAAGTCTAAATTGAAAACAACGTTCAAACCTATGATAGCGTTGGATAAAAACCGCAATTTTTATACGTGTGCATGCAAAAACAAATTTCTTGTTAGAGGGGTCTAAATACAGCATAAACAACATTTTCCAACAGACCAAAAAAGTGAAAAAGTATATTTTTACAAAACGCATTTGACTTACAGGTCGAACAACAAATGTTCTTAAACCCTGCTGACTGCCATTGGCGATTGCCAAATAAACGGATCACAAGGTGTAATAAATGGATCTTAATTAAAAATTTAATACCAAACAGAAAACAATAAACTTGCGGCAAAGATGGTATACCGCAAACAAAGGTGCAAAGAGTTTTGTACACCATATCCGGATTTCGACAATTAATGTCTCTTCAGTGATGTTAGGAATCGAAACAGTATTTGGAAGGCCAAGTAATTTACCTCAATTTAGGATAGGCTCTCGAATTTTGAGGAGTCAAATTAGGATGAACGGATCATATAAACCCGAAGGCAAATATAATACAAGCCCAAACGAAAAAATATAAACAAGTCTAAATTGAAAACAACGTTCAAACCTCACAAACAACATTTTCCAACAGACCAAAAAAGTGAAAAAGTATATTTTAACAAAACGCATTTGACTTACAGGTCGAACAACAAATGTTCTTAAACCCTGCTGACTGCCATTGGCGATTGCCAAATAAACGGATCACAAGGTGTAATAAATGGATCTTAATTAAAAATTTAATACCAAACAGAAAACATTAAACTTGCGGCAAAGATGGTATACCGCAAACAAAGGTGCAAAGAGTTTTGTACACCATATCCGGATTTCGACAATTAATGTCTCTTCAGTGATGTTAGGAATCGAAACAGTATTTGGAAGGCCAAGTAATGTACCTCAATTTAGGATAGACTCTCGAATTTTGAGGAGTCAAATTAGGATGAACTGATCATATAAACCCGAAGGCAAATATAATACAAGCCCAAACGAAAAAATATAAACAAGTCTAAATTGAAAACAACGTTCAAACCTATGATTGCGTTGGATAAAAACCGCAATTTTTATACGTGTGCATGCAAAAACAAATTTCTTGTTAGAGGGGTCTAAATACAGCACAAACAACATTTTCCAACAGACCAAAAAAGTGAAAAAGTATATTTTAACAAAACGCATTTGACTTACAGGTCGAACAACAAATGTTCTTAAACCCTGCTGACTGCCATTGGCGATTGCCAAATAAACGGATCACAAGGTGTAATAAATGGATCTTAATTAAAAATTTAATACCAAACAGAAAACAATAAACTTGCGCCAAAGTTGGTATACCGCAAACAAAGGTGCAAAGAGTTTTGTACACCATATCCGGATTTCGACAATTAATGTCTCTTCAGTGATGTTAGGAATCGAAACAGTATTTGGAAGACCAAGTAATTTACCTCAATTTAGGATAGACTCTCGAATTTTGAGGAGTCAAATTAGGATGAACGGATCATATAAACCCGAAGGCAAATATAATACAAGCCCAAACGAAAAAATATAAACAAGTCTAAATTGAAAACAACGTTCAAACCTATGATTGCGTTGGATAAAAACCGCAATTTTTATACGTGTGCATGCAAAAACAAATTTCTTGTTAGAGGGGTCTAAATACAGCACAAACAACATTTTCCAACAGACCAAAAAAGTGAAAAAGTATATTTTAACAAAACGCATTTGACTTACAGGTCGGACAACAAATGTTCTTAAACCCTGCTGACTGCCATTGGCGATTGCCAAATAAACGGATCACAAGGTGTAATAAATGGATCTTAATTAAAAATTTAATACCAAACAGAAAACAATAAACTTGCGGCAAAGATGGTATACCGCAAACAAAGGTGCAAAGAGTTTTGTACACCATATCCGGATTTCGACAATTAATGTCTCTTCAGTGATGTTAGGAATCGAAACAGTATTTGGAAGGCCAAGTAATTTACCTCAATTTAGGATAGACTCTCGAGCTTTGAGGAGTCAAATTAGGATGAACGGATCATATAAACCCGAAGGCAAATATAATACAAGCCCAAACGAAAAAATATAAACAAGTCTAAATTGAAAACAACGTTCAAACCTATGATTGCGTTGGATAAAAACCGCAATTTTTATACGTGTGCATGCAAAAACAAATTTCTTGTTAGAGGGGTCTAAATACAGCACAAACAACATTTTCCAACAGACCAAAAAAGTGAAAAAGTATATTTTAACAAAACGCATTTGACTTACAGGTCGAACAACAAATGTTCTTAAACCCTGCTGACTGCCATTGGCGATTGCCAAATAAACGGATCACAAGGTGTAATAAATGGATCTTAATTAAAAATTTAATACCAAACAGAAAACAATAAACTTGCGGCAAAGATGGTATACCGCAAACAAAGGTGCAAAGAGTTTTGTACACCATATCCGGATTTCGACAATTAATGTCTCTTCAGTGATGTTAGGAATCGAAACAGTATTTGGAAGGCCAAGTAATTTACCTCAATTTAGGATAGACTCTCGAATTTTGAGGAGTCAAATTAGGATGAACGGATCATATAAACCCGAAGGCAAATATAATACAAGCCCAAACGAAAATATATATATATATATATATATATATGAGTCTAAAAGATTGTGTAACAATACCGATAAATAGATGGAAAACAAAACACTAAAAAGTGTCGAATATCATCGCACAAAGATGGAAAAACTGAACAGATGATATAAATTATACAATAATTGCAAATATTTCGGCTCGACAAATGGCCTTCCTCAGTGTTAAAAGTTTTAACAATACTGATATATAATGTATAAGGTGTAAACATAGATCAATAATAATACAGGTAAGTTTTGGTCGATTGATTTTAATCCAAAATCCTGACTATCATAATACAAACATTAGACTGTGAATTTAATTATTTCTTTCTATTGATTCCATCTGGATGGAGGACACCCAGTGTTTTTATCCAAAACTTCTCCCGATTCTCTCTTTGCCTATTTTGCCATGTACAATCCTGTTCGATCACAAGGATCTTCATGTGATCAAAATCTTTCAGATTGTGATCTGGTAACCTGAAGTGTTGGCTGACAGGAATATACGGTTTTTTTGTGAGGTCACTCCTGTGGCCATTAAGGCGTTTGTGAAAATTCATAAACCTGGTAACCCAGGAAGACCAATCGTCTCAGCTAATGGTCATCCCACCGAAAAAATATCCGAATTCGTTGATTACTATCTTCGACCACATGTAGAAAAACTTGCCATCTTTTATAAAAGATTCTACACATTACCTACTAAAAATGCAGGATTTAAACCCTCTACCTGCCAATACTACTCTTGTCACAATGGATGTCACCTCCCTCTATACGAATATTCCCCATGCGGGTGGCATTGAAGCATGTAGAGAAGTTTGGGACTCTCGATCTCTTAAAATTCCACCTACTGAATGCTAAGTAGAAATGCTTACTATGGTCTTGAAAAAGATCAACTTCACATTCCAAGGAGAACACTATTTACAGACAAATGGCACTTCTATGGGTACAGAAATGGCTCCATCTTATGCCAATATATTCATGGGTAAAGTTGAAAAGTAACTGCTGGAGTGCTCGATCGAAAACCCGCTTTCCTGGTATCGATTCATTGATGACGTTGACATGAATTGGGACAAGGGAGACCAAGAATTACAAACTTTTATAACAAATGCTAACAATCAACACCCTACCATCAAATTCACCCATGAAACATCTAATTCCACCATAAACTTCCTTGATACATCTAGCACCCTCTCTGTAGTTATAATAAACACAGATATATATTCTAAACCTACAGATACTCATCAATACTTGTCGCCTGAAAGTTGCCATCCTCCACACTGCACGAAGAGCATTCCATACAGCCAAGCTCTCAGAATAAGGCGAATCTGCTCCTCTGAAGACACTGCAAAACAACGTCTGGGGCAGCTCAAAGGACATATGAAAAGAAGGGGATATAAACACAAAAACATCAAAAATAGTTTTCGAAAAGCGGAATCCATCCCCAGAAGCAGTCTGTTAACTTACAAAGAAAAACAGAAAAGTAAAAGAATCCCATGTGTGCTCACCTACCATCCATGCCTGAGAAATAGTTTCAAGACCATTCGTGATCATTGGACAGCAATCGAGAAACATTCTAAGTTATCCAAAATCTTTCCTGAGCCTCCCATGATTGCCTTCAAACAACCTAACAGCCTGAGAAATATACTTGTCCGTGCTGACCTTTCAAACCTAACCATACTGTAGGTAATTGCCAGCCTTGTGGGGATAAGCGCTGCAAATGTTGCAACCAATTGCAGCATTCATCAACATTTCACAGTAAGACCACAAAAAAGACATACAAGATCTTCTGCAATGTCAACTGCAAAAGCTCAAACGTGATTTACGTTCTTGAATGTCCTATATGTGGTCTCCAATATGTTGGTGAATCTATGCAGCCATTTCACAAACGCCTTAATGTCCACAGGAGTGACCTCACAAAAAAAAACGTATATTCCTGTCAGCCAACACTTCAGGTTACCAGATCACAATCTGAAAGATTTTGATCACATGAAGATCCTTGTGATCGAACAGGATTGTACATGGCAAAATAGGCAAAGAGAGAATCGGGAGAAGTTTTGGATAAAAACACTGGGTGTCCTCCATCCAGATGGAATCAATAGAAAGAAATAATTAAATTTACAGTCTAATGTTTATATTATGATATTCAGGATTTTGGATTAAAATCAATCGACCAAAACTTACCTGTATTATTATTGATCTATGTTTACACCTTATACATTATATATCAGTATTGTTAAAACTTTTAACACTGAGGAAGGCCATTTGTTGAGCCGAAATATTTGCAATTATTGTATAATTTATATCATCTGTTCAGTTTTTCCATCTTTGTGCGATGATATTCAACACTTTTTAGTGTTTTGTTTTCCATCTATTTATCGGTATTGTTACACAATCTTTTAGACTCATATACTTTTCCCTGTTTGTGTAGTATTGTCAATTTTGATGATCCAATACCTATTAAGTTTACTGGTTGGTAGATTGTTATAGACTCTATGTATATATATATATATATATATATATATATACAACTCGTCTAAACATCAGCCCAACAATGTTAGATCTGTAAATTTGCTTTCGCAAATTTTTTGTTCTTCCCTCGCCGGGATTCGAACTCATGCTACTGAGATATCGTGACACCAAATCGCCTGCACTGTATCCGACGCGCTAGACCACACGACCACCTAGGCTTCACTATAATAAAGCTTTCGGTGGTCGGATGTTACCTTTCCTCGTCAGTTTTAATCTAGCGTCGTAATACAGTACATGATATATAAGGCATGAAGATGGAATATATATATATATATAAATTGAAAACAATGTTCAAACCTATGATTGCGTTTAATAAAAACCGCAATTTTTATACACGTGCATGCAAAACAAATCTCTTGGTAGAGGGGTCTAAATACAGCACAAACAACATTTTCCAAAAGACCAAATGAGTGAAAAGGTATATTTTAACAAAACGCATTTGACTAGCAGGTCGAATAACTGATGTTCTTTAACCCTGCTGACTGCCATTGGCGATTGCCAAATAAACGGATCACAAGATGTAACAACATAGATCTTATAATTACTTTATTACCAAACAGAAAACAATAAACTTGCGGAAAAGATGGTATACCGCAAACATGAGGTGCAAAAATTTGTATACCATATCCGGATTTCGACAATTAATGTCTCTTCAGTGATGTTAGGGATCGAAACAGTTTTTGGAAGGCTATATAATTTACCTCAATTTAGGATAGACTCTTGAATTTGAAAGAGTCGAAATAGGACGAACGGATCATATAAACCCAAAGGAAAATATAAGACAAGCCCAAACGAAAAAATATAAACAAGTCTAAATTGAAAACAACGTTCAAACCTATGATTGCGTTGGATGAAAACCGCAATTTTATACGTGTGCATGTAAAACAAATTTCTTGGTAGAGGGGTCTAAATACAGCACAAAAAACATTTTTCAAAAGACCAAAAAAGTTAAAAGTATATTTTAACAAATCGCATTTAACTAACAGGTCGAACAACTGATGCTGACCCTGCTGACTGCCATTGACGATTGCCAAATAAATTTATCACGAGATGTAACAAAATAGATCTTATTATTAATTTATTACCAAACAGAAAACAATAAACTTGCGGAGAAGATGGTGTACCGCAAACATGAGGTGCAAAACTTTGTAAACCATATTCGCATTTCGACAATTAATGTCTCTTCAGTGATGTTAGGGATCGAAACGGTATTTGGAAGGCCATATAATTTACCTCAATTTAGAATAGACTCTTGAATTTTGAAAGAGTCGAAATAGGACGAACGAATATAAAAACCGAAGGAAAATATAATACAAGCCCAAACGATATATATATATATATATATATATCTTTTCCGCAAGTTTATTGTTTTCTGTTTGGTAATAAAATAATAATAAGATCTATTTTGTTACATCTTGTGATCCGTTTTTGGTAATCGCCAATGGCAGTCAGCAGGGTTTAAGAACATCAGTTGTTCTACCTGCTAGTCAAATGCCTTCGTTAAAATATACTTTTTCACTCATTTGGTCTTTTAAAAAATGTTGTTTGTGCTGTATTTAGACCCCTCTACCAAGAGATTTGTTTTGCATGCAAGCGTATAAAAATTGCGGTTTTTAGCCACGCAATCATAGGTTTGAACCTTGTTTTCAATTTAGACTTATAAAAATACATTGTGTAAATAATAATGATATAACATCTTCACACGCTTAAAACACGTGTCTTATGTCTATCTCTAGATTCGCCTTCCGTGACAAGGTAACACTACGACTATTGAAGTTATATTGTTATATAGCGGATGTGGTCGTGTGGTCTAGAGCGCTAGACATGAGGCTAAGCGATTGGTGCTGTAGTGTCTCAAAGGTGTGAGTTCTAATCCAGTTGAGGGACAATAAATTTATTAGCATAAAAAATCTAATTCTAACACTGTTAGGTGTAATTTTCAGATTTATATAAATATATGTTTTAACTCTGTATCTCAATCACACTGAGATCCAGTGGGCATATATATTGTATGGTTGTCACTTGCTTAGACTTGTTTGTATGATATACTTATTTCTAGTGACTGTATAATGAATTGAATCATTTTCCCATACGGTATATAAAAAATTGCTGAGTTAGATTGCTGACAAATGAAAATACATTGTGTAAATAATAATGATATAATATCTTCACACGCTTTAAACACGCGTCTTATGTCTATCTCTAGATATGCCTTCCGTGACAAGGTAACACTATGAATATTGAAGTTATATTTTTATATAGCGGATGTGGTCGTGTGGTCTAGAGCGCTGGACATGATAAAGATATAAAAAAAAAAGAGCGCTGGACATTAGGCTAAGCGATTGGTGCTGTAGTGTCTCAAAGGTGTGGGTTCGAATCCTGTTGAGGGACAAAAAAATTTGTCAGCATAAAAAATCTAGTTCTAACACTGTTGGGTGTAATTTTCAGATATAATTATATAAACAACTCTAATATATATGGCCTTCCAAATACCGTTTCGATCCCTAACATCACTGAAGAGACATTTATTGTCGAAATCCGGATATGGTGTACTAATGTTTGCACCTTTGTTTGCGGTATATTATCTTTTCCGCAAGTTTATTGTTTTCTGTTTTGTATTAAATTAATAATTTTAAAAGATCCATTTTGTAACAATTTGTGATCCGTTTATTTGGCAATCGGCTATTGCAGTCAGCAGGATTTAAGAACATCTGTTGTTCGACCTGTTAGTCAAATGTGTTTTGTTAAAATAAACTTTTCCACTTTTTTGGTCTTTTGGAAAATGTTGTTTGTGCTGTATTTAGACCCCTCTACCAAGAAATTTGTTTTGCATGCACACGTATAAAAATTGATTGAGTTGGATAAAAACCGCACTTTTTATGCATGCAAAACAAATCTCTTGGTAGAGGGGTCTAAATACAGCACCAACAACATTTTTCTTTTGGAAAATGTTGTTTAATAGAATTAATAGTCCAAGAAACTGAAATGGTCAAAATGGCTTATTCGGTATTTTATTTGATTGTTTGTTGTTATAATTTAAATATAGTACTAATGAATACAACTTGAGGGGGTATGTATAACATTTGATTAAGGCTTGTGTTAAATATTTGGCGGGGTTTTTATTCAATTTTCAACAGAAACGCGTACCATAATCGAATTCATTCACTGTTGTTATATGTCCAGTGGCAAATATAACAGTTATATCAACAGAGCAAATAAACGGCGTTAATCTTGAAATAAATGTTGAAATGAAATTAAAAGGTAGTTGTCCACTTAAACTAAATACATTCTGTACGGAATCCAGAAATGTTTTTAATCATGCGGAATTTTGTTTCTAAAACTTGTTTGCTTCCTTTCTGATAATAGGGAAGAATGAAAAATACTTTCAGTTTGCTTGTATTGCTATTTAGAAAAAAATACATAAAAGTTTTGTTCGTTGTAATTAGCAAAAGGAAAGACGAAATGTTTGGTTGTGCATGAAATACTGTTTTCTTGTTTCATTTTATTTCATCGAATAAAATGATTTGAAATATAGAATCACATTTTGTTTTCGATATGACTTAAAATCGAGCACACCGTTATTAGTTAAATAACATATAATACTTATACAACTACATACCAAATATTATCGACTATTAGTGGTTCATCTTAAACAAACTTAATTAGAAATTTTGACATATTAATAAAAAAAAGTCAATAGAACATGGCTGAGGAAAAATTAGAATCACAAAAATACTGAACTCCGAGGAAAATTCAAAAAGGAAAATCCCTAATCAAATGGCAACATCAAAAGCTCGAACACATCAAACGAATGGATAACAACTGTCATATTCCTGACTCGGTATAGGCATTTTCTTATTTAGAAAACGGTGGATACATAACACTCTTCATGATAAATGTGATGCCCTGTTCTTCTGCAACTGCACACTAAATATTATTGACTTACCACTTCTGATTCTCCTGAAACTGACCTTATTACCATCTTTATCAAGTAAACTAAGAAAGAGTTTTAGTCAACAGACCATGATCAATGGAGCGGGCTAAATAATATCCAGATATGGCACCTGAAGATAGGTTTGAATTTTATTAAAAACACATATGTATTTTACGATAAAAAGGACTTAAATTTTACATTGATGGCAGCTATCGCAGGCGAAACACAGGGTTTCGTGGAACCCTTTGCGAATATCTTAGAATTTAACATTATAGTGATGCTAAAGAACGATATATCACAAAATATTATTGGAAAAATCTATGACCTTTTAAACTAATACAGTTGTTACCAGTTCACAATATGAAAGACCTTAATAAAAACATTGTTTAACTTCTTTTTTTAATCCGTAATATGAAGTTTTTATTCCTTATTTGAATTATTATATGACTAGTTATGATTAGTGTCTCATAAGTCAGTATTTATGGCTGGATGTTGATTTTCTTCTGTGTAAATATTATAAATGTTGTAGATGTTTTATGGCAATCAATATGTGACACTTTAAGAAATAAACTTATTATTATTATTATTATTATTATTATTATTATCAGTATTGCCATTCCTGCATTATATGTACATTGTGCAATGACGGTTATTATTGTGACACTGATGATTTATTATTCATTATAATAGTTTTTATGCTTTGAGCTGCATTGTTTTTGAAAAAGTATTTTTTTATTTATAAATCCGCTTTTTGTTGACAGTGACAGTTTCAGTGACAAAATAAGCTGCCTTTAAGAAAGTGATTGGCAGGTATTTATATAATATTATATAACTTGTCACTGATTGCGTTTGTGTTTTGAATTTGTTTTCTGACGATTGAATTACCATTACAAAATGTCATCGAAGTTAATGCATTTGCTGATTTTCAGAATCTAATGCATCCTGGGTAATATTTTCAAAAGTGTACACCAAAACGTCGTGATTGGTTAAAAGTGTCATAAACAATGGAAATTCAACCAATGACGTGACGTTATTTTCATTTTGGGGTACGAACAATGAAATTACATATGATTCTTTAGATTTTGAAACGGCCAATTAAGAAATAATTCTTTCATGCCATGCTCAATGCTCATTTTAACATGGGTAGGCATTATATTTGTCAATATCTTAATACCGAGCGTAATCGAGGTATTAAATGTTGACAAATATAATGCCTACCCATGTTTAAAAAAATCATACAGCATGGCATGATAGAATTATTTCGATTCTAATAGGAATATTTTGAACTTTTGTACTTCGAAGTGGACCTATAATACACGCTTAAAATGTCGCCATTTTGATCTGAAGAACCAAAAACGTTATGAAAAATCAACAGTTTAACAATGAAAAAAGAACAGACATATTTAAACTTACTTTTATAATGTTTTAATTCAATTTCCTAGCGAGCAACACCAACAAAAAAGTCCATATTGATCTCCGGCGTTGTTCAAAATTCGTCTGACGTTAATTTCAATTGTGACGTCAATCACATACAGCCCACGATTTTATGGAATTAGAACATGACTTTGTATCCAAAGCTTTAGAAGAACGTTGTATTAGAATTATATGTAGTCATTATTTGGTAGTGTTTAACGATTCAGAAAACCAAAGAGTGATACTATAACTGCACTTGAATTTTTACTAGATAACATTTTTGTTCGCTATGGAGATTCCGTATATCGTCAGGTTATCGGAATTCCCATTGGGACTAACTGTGCATCACTTATTGCGGATCTGTTTCTGTATTGTTTTGAGTTACAATTTATGACTAAAATCAGCAAAGACCCATCGAAACAACATCTGATTCAAACATTTAATAACACTTTTAGATATTTAGATGGGGCAATATACGTAATAGATTCTCCATAGGCGGTAATGTTAACGTTTTCTTCTGTTGCTCAGGCCATATCGTAAACTTGGATATGTATGATGGCTCATTTTGAAGCTGAGACACTGGCACATGTATGGTGCGATTTTCGGGGTGGCAAGTGTGATTCGTTTTCCCGTCAAGTGCCCAACCCCGAAAGATAGTGAAAAATGTCACTCTCCTCAGGAAATAATCACAAAATTCTGACCATAAAAATCATTAAAAAATATGTCCTTTGTAATTATCTGTTCAGGTTTATTTTTTTATACTTTTTTTCACATCACATCAGCTCTATAAAACACCAGTCCTAGTTCATTTATGTCAATTTTTAAAATCACAGCTTCCACAATTGTATGGCGGACTAATTTTTTAATGAGAGTCATAAATCTGTGTCCCTCATCTCAAGGTCCATTAGGGATATTGACCCAGATGATATATTGGATCTCAATAATGACGACTTCAGTATGTACACTAAAGATATTTATCCTGCCGAACTAACTCTTTAAATAAAGCTAATACTAACAATGATCGATACCCTTTCCTGGATCTTGATATATTTATACACTTTTTAGTGTTTTGTTTTCCATCTATTTATCGGTATTGTTACACAATCTTTTAGACTCATATATATATATATATATATATATATATATATATATATATATATATATATATATAAACAAGTCTAAATTGAAAACAACGTTCAAACCTATGATTGCGTTGGATAAAAACCGCATTTTTTATACGTGTGCATGCAAAACAAATTTCTTGTTAGAGGGGTCTAAATACAGCACAAACAACATTTTCCAAAAGACCAAAAGAGTGAAAAAGTATATTTTAACAAAACGCATTTGACTAACAGGTCGAACAACAAATGTTCTTAAACCCTGCTGACTGCCATTGGCGATTGCCAAATAAACGGATCACCGATGTAATAAATGGATCTTAAATATAAATTTAATACTAAACAGAAAACAATAAACTTGCGGAAAAGATGTTATACCGCAAACAAAAGGTGCAAAGATTTTTGTACACCATATCCGGATTTCGACAATTAATGTCTCTTCAGTGATGTTAGGAATCGAAACGGTATTTGGAAAGCCATACAATTTACCTCAATTTAGGATAGACTCTCGAATTTTGAGGAGTCAAAAAAGGATGAACGGATCATACAAACCGAAGGCAAATATATATATATATATATAAATTGCCTAACAATGTAATTTTAACACACTATTTAGTATGTAAATATAAGAATGTTTAAAATATTTACAAAATGATGAAAATAAACGCAATATTTCGCTAGACTAACTAGCTTTATCAAGCGTGCATCTATCCAGGTGAAATCGGATGTAGATGATAAGAAACTTTTGCAGCTCAATGTATATGTTGCACTTGAATTTAGCTGCCTTGAAAATAATACATAATTTGGATGAAGTTCAAGATTTTTACAAAATTGGTAGTTGAAGTTAGCAACGTCCATTGGCCAATATTACAGGATAAAAAGGACGATGCTGTGTACTAAATTATTCTTTATCTTTCCTGTATCTTTTCTCATCTTTTTCGTTAAGACCATCAGGTTCTAAAGTGTGGAGTTGGTGGATCCAAAAATGTTCTCTTCTCCTTCTCGCCGTGGTGTCCCACTCGGTGTTGACTTCTATGATTTGGAAGGTAACATTATCAAAAGAATGTTTCGTTGAACGAAGATGTCTTGTGAGAGGACAGTTTTTGTTGGTTTTGTACCATGAACGATGGTTATTGAGCCGAATATTAAATTTGTCCATTGTTTCTCCCACATACTGAATGCCACATGTGTCACATGTTAATATATAAATTGAGTTCCCCGTTTTACAGTTGGAATTTGAGTAGATGGTATAATTTTGTTTAGTAACGGAGCTGATGAAAGAACTGCTTGTATTGGCAGCTTTACAACACAAGCAGTTCCTTCGACCACATTGTTTGTAGCAACCGGGAGATGGAGTAGGCTGCTTTGCTAATACAGATGTCACTAATTTGTCACGGATGTTTTTAGGTCTTCTGAAGGCCATGACTGGTGGTGAGGAAAATACTTTTTTAAGATTTGAATCATTTTCTATAATTTTCCAATGCTTCTGAACAATGGAAGACACATTTTTAAAATCAGGATGGTAAGTGAGTACAAGGGGTGTTCTGTTAGCTGCTTTATTCTTATCTTTGTACTCTAGAAGTTCTTGGCGACTAGTTTTGTTTGCTCTATCGAAAGCGCTATCAATGATGTTGTTATTGTATCCTCGAACAACTAGATGTTTACGTAGTTGTCCAAGTCTAGCATTTTGCGTATTTTCAGTAGAGCATATTCTCTTGATTCGCAATGCCTGGCTGAATGGGATGCCACGGGAGCAGTGTTTAGGATGGCAACTTTTAGGAGAAAGGAATTGATGTTTGTCCGTTTGTTTGGTATGAAGGTCCGTTATAATGGTTCCGTTCTTGATTTAACTCGTAGTGTCGAGGAAGTTTATTTTCTCCATAGATGATTCATATGTAAATTTTATTGAATGGTGGAAAGAGTTACAGTGTCCTAGAAATTCATTAAGATGTTCTTGTGAATCTGTCCATTTGAAATCAATATCGTCAATGAATCGGAACCATGATAAGGGCTGGTATGGAGCACTAGCCAAGAGGCGTTTTTCAAGTTGGCCCATAAATATGTTGGCATATGACGGGGCCATTTTTGTGCCCATACTAGTACCGTCTATCTGGAGATAATGTTTTTCATTGAAAGAGAAGTTGTTGTTCTCTAGCACTAGTTTCAGAAGTGTAACAAGGCACTCAGTTGGAGGATTTTTTTCACTACGAGTGTTCCATACCTCTTCACACGCTGCTATTCCTTCGTCTTGTGGAATGTTGGTATATAAAGAAGACACGTCCATGGATGCAAGTATAGTATTGCTTGGTAGAGGATTGAGGCTTTCCATTTTCTTTAGATAATCAGTCGTATCTTGGATGTAAGAGGGTAGTTCTTTCACATGAGGTCTTAGATGATGGTCTAAAAATTCTGATATCTTTTCAGTTGGATGACTATTTGCTGAAACAATTGGTCGACCTGGATTGCCCGTTTTATGTATTTTAGGCAACATATAGAATCTTCCGGCCTTTGCTTCGTTCTCAAGAGGTCGGAGATAATCAAAGGTGTCATTGTCTATATGCTTTTTGTCGAACATCTCTTGAAGGATGGTGTTGATCCTTCGAATATTATTTAGTGTTGGATCTGTGGTTAATTGTTTATAAAAAATGGAGTTTGAAAGTTGGCGATTTCCCTCTGCTATGTAATCTGTTTTATTCATGACAACCACAGCGCCCCCTTTGTCGGCAGGTTTTATTACGATATCCTCTTGATCTTTTTACAAGAAATTATAATTTATCCAAGTCAGAAAGCATTGCTTTGAAAGCGTTAAAAGATCAAGAGGATATCGTAATAAAACCTGCCGACAAAGGGGGCGCTGTGGTTGTCATGAATAAAACAGATTACATAGCAGAGGGAAATCGCCAACTTTCAAACTCCATTTTTTATAAACAATTAACCACAGATCCAACACTAAATAATATTCGAAGGATCAACGCCATCCTTCAAGAGATGTTCGACAAAAAGCATATAGACAATGACACCTTTGATTATCTCCGACCTCTTGAGAACAAAGCAAAGGCCGGAAGATTCTATATGTTGCCTAAAATACATAAAACGGGCAATCCAGGTCGACCAATTGTTTCAGCAAATAGTCATCCAACTGAAAAGATATCAGAATTTTTAGACCATCATCGAAGACCTCATGTGAAAGAACTACCCTCTTACATCCAAGATACGACTGATTATCTAAAGAAAATGGAAAGCCTCAATCCTCTACCAAGCAATACTATACTTGCATCCATGGACGTGTCTTCTTTATATACCAACATTCCACAAGACGAAGGAATAGCAGCGTGTGAAGAGGTATGGAACACTCGTAGTGAAAAAAATCCTCCAACTGAGTGCCTTGTTACACTTCTGAAACTAGTGCTAGAGAACAACAACTTCTCTTTCAATGAAAAACATTATCTCCAGATAGACGGTACTAGTATGGGCACAAAAATGGCCCCGTCATATGCCAACATATTTATGGGCCAACTTGAAAAACGCCTCTTGGCTAGTGCTCCATACCAGCCCTTATCATGGTTCCGATTCATTGACGATATTGATTTCAAATGGACAGATTCACAAGAACATCTTAATGAATTTCTAGGACACTGTAACTCTTTCCACCATTCAATAAAATTTACATATGAATCATCTATGGAGAAAATAAACTTCCTCGACACTACGAGTTACATCAAGAACGGAACCATTATAACGGACCTTCATACCAAACAAACGGACAAACATCAATTCCTTTCTCCTAAAAGTTGCCATCCTAAACACTGCTCCCATGGCATCCCGTTCAGCCAGGCATTGCGAATCAAGAGAATATGCTCTACTGAAAATACGCAAAATGCTAGACTTGGACAACTACGTAAACATCTAGTTGTTCGAGGATACAATAACAACATCATTGATAGCGCTTTCGATAGAGCAAACAAAACTAGTCGCCAAGAACTTCTAGAGTACAAAGATAAGAATAAAGCAGCTAACAGAACACCCCTTGTACTCACTTACCATCCTGATTTTAAAAATGTGTCTTCCATTGTTCAGAAGCATTGGAAAATTATAGAAAATGATTCAAATCTTAAAAAAGTATTTTCCTCACCACCAGTCATGGCCTTCAGAAGACCTAAAAACATCCGTGACAAATTAGTGACATCTGTATTAGCAAAGCAGCCTACTCCATCTCCCGGTTGCTTCAAACAATGTGGTCGAAGGAACTGCTTGTGTTGTAAAGCTGCCAATACAAGCAGTTCTTTCATCAGCTCCGTTACTAAACAAAATTATACCATCTACTCAAATTCCAACTGTAAAACGGGGAACTCAATTTATATATTAACATGTGACACATGTGGCATTCAGTATGTGGGAGAAACAATGGACAAATTTAATATTCGGCTCAATAACCATCGTTCATGGTACAAAACCAACAAAAACTGTCCTCTCACAAGACATCTTCGTTCAACGAAACATTCTTTTGATAATGTTACCTTCCAAATCATAGAAGTCAACACCGAGTGGGACACCACGTCGAGAAGGAGAAGAGAAAATTTTTGGATCCACCAACTCCACACTTTAGAACCTGATGGTCTTAACGAAAAAGATGAGAAAAGATACAGGAAAGATAAAGAATAATTTAGTACACAGCATCGTCCTTTTTATCCTGTAATATTGGCCAATGGACATTGCTAACTTCAACTACCAATTTTGTAAAAATCTTGAACTTCATCCAAATTATGTATTATTTTCAAGGCAGCTAAATTCAAGTGCAACATATACATTGAGCTGCAAAAGTTTCTTATCATCTACATCCGATTTCACCTGGATAGATGCACGCTTGATAAAGCTAGTTAGTCTAGCGAAGTATTGCGTTTATTTTCATCATTTTGTAAATATTTTAAACATTCTTATATTTACATACTAAATAGTGTGTTAAAATTACATTGTTAGGCAATCTATAATTTTATTTGTGTAATTGAATTAATCTCTGTACTGATTAATCCACACTCCCATAGATTTGTATGTCATGTGCTGCTATTTATAGGCACTTATATATATATATATATATATATATATATACATAACGGGAAGCTTCATACCAAAATTTATGATAAAAGAGATGATTTGTCATTTCCTATTATTAATTACCCATTTTTAGATGGTGACGTTCCCTTGTCGCCATCTTATGGTGTTTATATATATCAACTTGTTCGATTCACTCGAGTATGTAACAACGTTTTTGATTTCAACGAAAGAAATCTCTTTATTACTGAAAAATTATTACACCAGGGTTTTCGATATCACAAACTGATCAAAACATTTACTAAATTTTATCATCGGTATAACGACATCATTCGTAAATTTAGCTCAACATGCAGACATCTTATACGTTCAGGTATTTCACATCCAATATTTTATGGTTATATTCTTTACAAAGCACAAAAATGTCGGCATTCACCTCAAAAGCCAACCAAACCTTTAAACAGACTTTTTGAGAAAGGATATAGTTACGATACTGTTGTCAAGTCATTAAGGATTGCATATTTTGGTATTAGTATTGATTCACTCATAGGGTCTTTGCATCGAAAATAAACACATTTATTCTAAAACCAGTTGTTGGCATGATACATGTTATATTCTTCTCATATATTTTATGATGGTATGATACTAAACCCCTAACGGGAGGGATTGTACTTGATTTTCATATGATGAAGTTATAATCTTTCAATCAGTTTAATTGATGTTTGGAGCTGGCATGTCAGTAACTGCTAGTAGTCCTTTGTTCATTTATGTATCATTGTCATTTTGCTTAGTTTCTTTTGTTACCTAATCTGACATCGGACTCGGACTTCTTTTAAACTGAGTTTTACTGTGTGTATTGCTATGTGTTTCTTTAATCTATATTGGCTAGAGGTATAGGGGGAGGGGGAGATCTAACAAAAAATGTTTAACCCCGCCGCATTTTTGCGCCTGTCCCAAGTCAGGAGCCTCTGGCCTTTGTAAGTCTTGTATGTTTTTTTTAAATTTTAGTTCATTTATATGTTTTGGAGTTTAGTGTGACATCCATATTCACTGAACTAGTACACAATTTTTATTTAGGTGCCAGCAGAGGACCATCTCCGGTGCGGGATTTTCTCGCTGCATTGAAGACCCATTGGTGGCCTTCGGCTGGGCTGTTGTGTGCTCTTTGGTCGGGTTGTTGTCTCTTTGACATATTCCCCATTTCCATTCTCATTTTTATATAGAGAAAAAAAATAGAAAAAAAGAGCTTTAGACTCTGTTTGAATACAGGGTTTTTTTAGGATTTTTTGTTCATATGCAAAAAGATATCTTTTAAACCCGAAACATGTATGTGCAGCTGATTATGAATATAAAATCAACTAATAGTAATAAAAAAAGTGCTGACAAATATTTCAATTTAGTTAAGGATGTTCGCTTCTTTGTTTCAAAATAACAAGCGTTTAAAAAGCCTGATATAAATTGATAGCATATAAATAATGGAACTAAAATAGCAGAAAAAATGAAGGGTCAGTGTGCTTGTTTTGGAGATAAGAGTCTTTGAAAATTTGGCGGGAAATGATTCTCTCTAGATTTTTCATAGATTTAACATTGGTACCTTTTATCTGTCAAAAAGTATGAAAATTTAACAAGGATTTAATAAGATTTTCAAAGATGGCATTTTAAACTATATGTAATCCAATTATGAAAAGAAAAGTAGGGGTTAGTGGGCAAAATTTTTTAATGTCACTACCTGGATAAAACCGGAAGATTCCGAATATTTGGCAAAATTTCAATAACAAGAGAAGCGAACATCCTTAAACAAGACTTATTGAAAACGCATAGGTAGCTGTAATACCAATCAAACTCAAATGTGCCGGTTATGATTATGCATTTTTATCTTTTAATGATTATTATCTTAGGAGTGGTTCTAAAATTCAGCACAGATGGTGTAGCTCTTGCGTTTTGTACGGCAGAGTCATATGAACCTAGGGTAAATAATGGGAGAGTTCTTGCTGTTCAAAGAAAATGTTCTACTCCAGGAAACATGGGAAAGAAGTGAAAAGATATTTGTAAAGAAATAGGTCCAACGTTAGTATACTTGACTTTTGATGTACAGTTATAATGAAGAATTAAAATTTTTGGCAGTTTGAAATGCTTATACAAATGCATGCTAAATGACTTTGAATGATTTGCAGAGTTTACATATTAAATTCAACATTTGCATATTACTACCAAATTCCATAAAGGTTGAATTTATTACTCTATGTCAACAATTTACTCTATTCCTAAAATGCATATCAACTATCATTGACGAACTATTAGTGGTTCATCTGACAGATGGTTATAGGCTGTTCGTGATTTAAAAGTGGCAACTAAATCACTATTATTTAGGATATGGACATGTAAAACTTTCCGAAAAAACGAGTTAGTATCAAAAAATAATAGACAACTTCTTTTGATAATCTCTAATGTACATTATAAATTCTTCCATTCTTATGACATGCAGTTTTCAGGATGGGAAATAATAAAATTTGGCAGATGGATAGAAAGAGCTCGCTATAAGATAAAACACAATGTTGCATATCTAAAATTATATATACTGACCTTTTGATTACGTTTAGCTGTTTCAATTGATATTTTATAGTGTGTCTTTCTATGTTGTAATGATACACTATTGTTTCAGTGAAGGATGAAGGTGGGTACCTATTAAACGGTTAAAGCCGCTGCATTTGTTTGCACCTGTCTTCAGTCAGGAAACTTATGTTCAGTGGATGTCGTTTGGTGAAGTGGGTCATAAGTCTTTTCGTTTGTCTTATTTTTATAAAGATTAGAACGTTGGTTTTCCTGTTTGAATGTTTTTACACTTGTCATTTTTGCGGGTCCTTTTTAGCTTGCTGTTCGGTGTGAGCCAATGCTCCGTGTTCAATACCATACTTTGACCTATAATGGTTTACTTTGACATATTGTGACTTGGATTGAGAGTTGTCTCATTGGCACTCATACCATATCTTATGAGGCTGACTTCATACAGGAACTTCTTAGGAAGAAAAGATAAAGAAGTTAGCAATATCCTTTAACCTTTCTTTCGGCTATGTAGATGATGTTCTCTCACTAAATAATTCAAAATTTGGTAACCATTATGAACGCATCTACTGTATCCCATCAAACAAATAAGAGATAAAGGATACAACAGATACAATTAAGTCTGCCTCATATCTTGTCATTTAGAAATTGACAATGAGGGTCGGATGATTTCAGCTTCCCAATTGTGAACTTTTCATTTCTATGAAGCATCATACCAGCAGCGCCTACATACGGAGTATATATCTCCCAATTGATACGATATACTAAGGGCTTGTATTTCCTATCATGATTTCCTTGATAGACGATTGATGCTCATATGGAAGCTATTAAACCAAGAGTTCACAGATGATATCGGATATGTTCTTTATGTCGTAACTACAACCTCGTTCCCTTTTCACGAAAATGACCTACCGAATTAGACTTTTTACCGTGGATGAATAACACAAGCAACACGACGAGTGCTACACGTGGAGCAGGATCTGTTTACCCTTCCGGAGCACCTGAGATCATCCCCAGTTTTTGGTGGGGTTCGTGTTGCTTAGTCTTTTGTTTTTTATGTTGTGTCTTGTGTACTGTTGTTTGTCTTTTTGTCTTTTTCTTTTTTAGCCATGGCGATGTCAGTTTGTTTTCGATCTACCAGTGTGGATGTCCCTCTGGTTTCTTTTGCCTCTCTTCTTTTGTCTATTTACAATTGGAATGCACATTTCATAATCATACGAGCTAAAGGTGTTACTATAATGAATATTATTTATTTTGTAGATACAATTGTTTTGAAACCGTTGCCATCTACGAAAAGTCCGTTTTTAAATACCCTGCATCGTTTCGCTATCGCTTAGCTGGTTGCAATCTGACAAATTGTGGACCAACCTATTGCTGTTGTCGAGTTAAATAATATAAGGATTCAACACACCGTGACCGAAAACACACTATAATTAAAATTTATAGATCATTTATTTGTAATATGCAATTAAATATATCGAACATGTTAACAAATATTAATTGGATCCTCTGCATGGAACTTTCGAAAGATATCCATACCAACAAGGATTTGATATGCGAGATACAGTGGAAAACCATATGGAGCAGGATATACTGATCCTTTCGGGGCGCCTAAGATCATCCCCCAGTTTTGGCCATAATGTTTTGGTGGGGTTCTTGTTGCTCAGTCAGTTTTTCTATGTTGTGTTTTATTTACTGTTGTTTGTCTGTTTTACTTTTATTTTTTAGTCTTTTGGTTGTCGGTTTATTTTCGAGTTATGGGTTTGAATGTCCATTTGGTATTTTTCGCTTCTCATTTAACTGATAAGTTACGATGCCAAGAACACTTAATAAAAATTAAATACGGACTTTTGATTTGAGTCCAGTTATAATGCAGTTCGATACATTTAGTTATTTTGGAACTATCTGACAGTCTTTATTAAAGACCAAATTAATTTCATTTTGAATAAAATAAGAATCGCGCTAAACGTAATTGTGACACACACACACACATTAAATAACAAAAACAAACAAAAGACAACAAGTCATCTATGTAACAACGTATAGTTTTTAACAAGATATACAGATATACACACGATATGTTCAGTCTGAAAAATAGTTTTGAATAAATCAAACCGAGACTAATAACAAAACTGTCATCAACACCAAATACTTCAAATGACAACAGGTTAGTTTTAAGATAATGAATTAATGTTGTGAATCGGCAATCCTCGGGTGAATCCGCTACTTTCCTTCTATCAGTACGGAATCGGCATAGTTGTGACGAATGTTGATGTTGTCTTTTATTCGTATGCTGGTAGCTGTATTCATATATATATCAAAATGTAACAGAATGTCATTGAATAACTTTACACAAATGAATATTGAATGTTACACTCTGATCTCAAATGACAATCCTTTTTCCTGATAATGATGGAAGAACAGAAAAAACTTGCTGAATAATTATTGCAGTTTGTTAGGTAAACATCAAACTAAAGTCATGCAATTTACATAGAGACATTGCAACATTGAACAGACAACAAATACTACAGTATTACTTAAACAGATACCAGAGAGATCTTAAAAATTGGACATTCTACAAAATATTTTATTAGAACGTGGATGCAATTATGAAAGGCCATTTCTATTGATTTTTTTTTGTTCATCATTCTCTGTTATTTAATCTCTCTCTTAAATCAGCATCCCCTGAATTTCCTTTTCTTCAATTTTGGGCACACATTTTTTGTTTTCTTTATTTTTTGGGCCAATTATTCTCTGTTTTGTTGTACTTTAAAAGAAATACTGACTTATTAGAAGGAAGTGCTAATTTAGGATTAATTGTTATCATTCCTTATCTATGCCCTGCCTATGATAGTAGAGAATTATAATTTAAGGTATGAGCATCCTCCTGACCCTCTAATTGTCCCACATCAAGGTTAAAGTTTGGTATTTATGTAGTTTACTATGTACGCCAAATTATGGTTTTGATCTAGACTCTGTGGTTAACTGAACATACAAATGTGATAGCATAGGCATGCATGGTGTCCTGTGAGACATATTGACTTTTTTTTATCTTCCTCTGATTCAGATTACAGAAATACAAGTTTTTGACATATATATCTAAAGTAATTGGCAAAATCTTAAATGACATTGATCAGCATTGCACAAATATTTTTAAAAACTTAACTTATTCAAAAATAGAGTATTATAAGACAGAAAAACAATGTACAATGGATGCTCAATAAGCACATGATAGGACACAAAGTTATAGGTCAGGACAATTAGACTCTGCAGTAAAATGTAAAATAATGGAATGTTAATTTCTCAATTATGTTTTAGATTAAAACAAGTCATACAATGACAACAAAATGAACAAATGCAAGGCAGCAATAATTGCATATACTGAACATGGTTATATAATGAAATTATAAATAACTATATAAGATGAAATATTAAAAATTTAAAAGAATTTTGATTTGAAAAGATTGTTATGTTCAAAGTCTGAACTGAAAAGTCTTTGAAATACTTAAAATATTCACTTACATCTTAGTGTCAGAGAGAAAAAAACAGTAAATTTCTTTGTTTTAACACAAATATTCAAATCTGTGCTAAACAAGTCATTGTGCTGCAAATGAATAGATGAAGACTAAATTTTAAACTCAAATTACAGCAACGATTAAAAGATAAGAAAATGTTGTCCTTTAATTCCATTTGATCATAGTATTTGATTGAGTTAAGTTATCCCTCAGAAAACTACAAAACCTATATATTTCGTATTAGAAAAATTATACAAGGGGTATTCGTCTTTGTGACACACCTGGGACATAATATATTGACAGTATAATAGTCCAAGGACACACGCACACAAACAAACGAAAGAAAAAGGCATCAAAGAAACAAAATATGGTATAAAAAGATATACACACGATATGTAAAGCTATAAACTGTTCAGTCTTAAAAAGAAACATCTGAGAAATATACCAAACCATAACTTTAATTTAGCGATGAACCATGACAATTAGGTCATGGTCAGATGAAAAAAGTAAAATAACAAAAATACCGAACTCCATGGGAATTTCAAAACGGAAAGTCCTTTATAAAATAGCAAAATCAAAAGCCCAACCACATCTAACGAATGGAAAACAACTGTCATATTCCTGACTTGGTACAGGTAAATTGACTTAAACCTACTTTTATAATGTTTTTATTTAATTTCCTAGCGAGCAACACCAACAAAAATGTCCATTTTGATCTCCGGCGTTGTTCAAAATTCATCTGACGTTGATTTCAATTGTGACGTCAATCACATGCAGCCCACGATTTAATGGAATTAGAACATGACTTTGTATCCAAAGCTTAAGAAGAACGTCGTAATAGAAATTAATTTTGACATGTTTTATGAAATTGTCAACAAGATTACTGCATTTTTTAGGAAGAATCAAATTGTATTTTACTTTCTTTCTCTCTTCTGTGACAAGATTCAGGTTTAAATAAAGGATGTCATGTAGGACTTGTCTTCATAAGTCTTTCCAATTAAATTTATGTTGACAATTTAAAGTCTTGATCCGTTCTTACAGTAATTCACAACAGTCTTATTTTGTACAATATAATGGTCTCAACAAGGCTGCAAGAATCATATCTAAACTTCAAATGTTCATGATCATGTGCTTTGTGAGCTAAAATGAGGAACAAAAAGTAAAAAGCAATATCAGTTCATATAAATCCATTTATTTATAAATTTTTATAGATGAATATCCAGTCCAGCTGGAGGTATTGTGATCTACAATTGATAACAAATATATATCAAAACGTAACGTAATGTTATTGAATAACTTTACACACATGAATATTGAATGTTACACTATCATCTCATATGACAACCCTATTATCTGAAACTAGTAATTGCGGAAAATCAGAAAGATCTTGCTGAATAATAAATAAAATAATGCAATTTGTGAGGTAAACATCAAACAGAAGATATACAATTTACCCAGAGACATTGTTATTATTTAACAGCAAACAGATACTACAGTATTACCAACAACAGTTACTAGACAGATCTTAAAATCTGACCTTATTACACAAATCAAATATTCACGAAAGTGCAAGTTTTCCTAAATCTAAGAAAATTGGTACGCACGAAAATAAATGAATCCAAAGTAAAAAGATTAAGTTAACATTTACAGACAGTCTTGGATTATTTTTTTGTTGTTGTTTTTTTTTTTAATTATAAACCTTCATGGATTGTTATGAAGTTTGGACAAAAGCTTATCTTCAAGATCAAGAAATGGCATCTGAAGTAAGGTTTGATTTTTAAAAACACATCTGTATTTTACGAATAAATTGACTTACTTTTTATACTGATGGCAGCAATCGCAGGCGAGACACATGGTTTCGTGGAACCCTTTGCAAATATTTTAGAATTTAACATTATAGTGATGCTAGAGAACGATATATTACAAAATATTATTGGAAAAATCTATCAACTTTTAAACTTATACAGTTGCTACCAGTTCAAAATATGAAAGAACTAAATAGAAACATAACTTGTTTTTTTGATCCGTAATACGAAGTTTTTATTCCTTATTTATCTTATTTATAAATCCGCTTTTTGTTTGTGCATTTTGTGAAGTAATAAAAAAGGTATTCAATGGCAGTGACAAAATAAGCTGCCTTTGAGGAAGGGATTGGCAGGTATTTATATAGTGTTATATAACTTGTCACTGATTGCGTTTGTGTTCTGAATTTGTTTTCTGACGATTGAATTACCATTACAAAATGTCATCGAAGTTAATGCGTTTGCTGATTTTCTTGTGTTGTTTGAATGGTAAGTTAATCATTTTAAATTGAGAAATAATTCTTTCATGCATGCATGCTCTATGCTCATTTTAACATGGGTAGGAATTTTATTTGTCAATATCTAAATACCGAGCGTAAAACGTAAAATCACAAAAATACTGAACTCCGAGGAAAATTCAAAACGGAAAGTCCCTAATCAAATGGCAAAATCAAAAGCTCAAACACATCAAAGGAATGGATAACAACTGTCATATTCTTTTCTTACGTAGATATTGGTGGGTTTAAACAGACATAATGGGTAAAAGTCAAAGTTAAGGGAACAGCAGTCAACATTGTGTTATAATCTTAATCACAATAAAAACAAACAAAAATAAGCGAGGTATTAAATGCTGACAAATATAATGCCTACCCATTTTAAAAAAAGCATAGAGCATGGCATGATCGAATTATTTCGATTCTAATAGGAATATTTTGAACTTTTGTACCTCGAAGTGGACCTATTATACACGCTCGAAATGTCGCCATTTCGATTTGAAGAGCCAAAAACGTTATAGAAAGTCAACAGTTTAACAATGAAAAAAGAACAGACACATTTAAACCTACTTTTATAATGTTTTTATTTAATTTCCTAGCGAGCAACACCAACAAAAATGTCCATTTTGATCTCCGGCGTTGTTCAAAATTCATCTGACGTTGATTTCAATTGTGACGTCAATCACATGCAGCCCACGATTTAATGGAATTAGAACATGACTTTGTATCCAAAGCTTAAGAAGAACGTCGTAATAGAATTATATGTAGTCATTATTTGGTGGTGTTTAACGATTCAGAAAACTAAAGAGTTTATATAGAGAAAAAATAGAAAAAAAAGAGCTTTACACTCTGTATGAATACAGGGTTTTTTTCTAGATTTTTTATTCGTATCCAAAAAGATATCTTTAAAACCCGAAACATGTGCAGCTGATTATGAATATCAAATCAAATAATAGTAATGAAAAAAGTGCAGACAAATATTTCAATTTAGTTAAGGATGTTCGCTTCTCTGTTTCAAAATAACAAGCTTTTAAAAAGCCTGCTATAAATTGATATCATATAAATAATGGAACTAAAATAGCAGAAACAAATGAAGGGTCAGTGTGCTTGTTTTGGAGATATAAGTTTTTGAAAATTTAGCGGGAAATGATTCTCTGTATATTTTTCATAGATTTAACATTGGCACCTTTTTTTCTGTCAAAAAGTATGAAAATATAACAAGGATTTGATAAGATTTTCAAAGATGGCGTGATAAACTATATGTAATCCAATTATGAAAAGAAAAGTAGGGGTTAGTGGGCCAAATTTTTTAATGGCACTACATGGATAAAACCAGAGGATTCCGAATATCTGGCAAAATTTCAAATTCAAGAGGAGCGAACATCCTTATACAAGACTTATTGAAAACGCATAGGTAGCTGTAATACCAAGCAAACTCAAATGTGCCGGTGACATTGACAATGAAATGATAATGAATTTTTATCTTTTAATGATTATTATCTTAGGAGTGGTTCTGAAATTCAGCAAAGATGCAATAGCTCTTGCGTTTTGTACGGCAGAGTCATATGAACCTAAGATATTTTATGGGAGAGTTCTTGCTGTTAAAAGAAAATGTTCTACTCCAGGAAACATGGGAAAGAAGTGTAAAGATATTTGTAAAGAAATAGGTCCAAAGTTAGTATACTTGACTTTTGATGTACAGTTATAATGAAGAATTAGAATTGTTGGCAGTTTGAAAAGCTTATACAAATGCATGCTAAATGACTTTGAATGATTTGCATATTTTACATATTAAATTCAACATTTGCATATTACTACCAAATTCCATTAAATTTATTACTCTATGCCAACAATTTACTCTATTCCTAAAATGCATATCATTGACGAACTATTAGTGGTTCATCTGACAGATGGTTATAGACTGTTCGTGATTTAAAAGTGGTACTAAATCACTATTATTTAGGATATGGACATGTAAAACTTTCCGAAAAAACGAGTAAGTATCAAAAAATAATAGACAACTTTTTTTGATAATCTCTAATGAATAGACAACTTCTTTTGATAATCTCTAATGTACATTATGAATTCTTCCATTCTTATGTCAAGCAGTTTTCAGGATGGCAAATAAAATTATGAATTTTTTTTTTTAAATTTGGCAGATGGATAGAAAAAAAGCTCGCTATGAGATAAAAAAAAAAGTTGCATATCTAAAATTATATATACTGACCTTTTGATTACGTTTAGCTGTTTCAATTGATATTTTATAGTGTGTCTTTCTATGTTGTGATGTTACACTATTGTTTCAGATAAGTATGAAGGTTGGTACCTATTAAAACGTTTAAAGCCGCTGCATTTGTTTGCACCTGTCCTCAGTCAGGAACCTTATGTTCGGTGGATGTCGTTTGGTGATGTGGTTCATAAGTCTTTGTCGTTTGTATTTTTTTTTATATAGATTAGACCGTTGGTTTTCCTGTTTGAATGGTTTTACACCTGTCATTTTTGCAGGCCCATGTTAGCTTGCTGTTCGGTGTGAGCCCATGGTCCGTGTTAAATACCATACTTTGACCTATAATGGGTTTACTTTGACATAGTGTGACTTGGATTGAGAGTTGTCTCATTGGCACTCATACCACATCTTATGAGGCTGACTTCATACAGGAACTTCTTAGGAAGAAAAAAAAGTTAGCAATATCCTTTAACTTTACTTTTACTATGTAGATGATGTTCTCTCACTAAATAATTCAACATTTTGTGACTATTATGAACGCATCTACTGTATCCCATCGAACTAGAGATAAAGGATACAACAGATACAATTAAGTCTGCCTCATATCTTGACTTACATTTAGAAATTGACAATGAGGGTCGGATGATATCAGCTTCCCAATTGTGAACTTTCCATTTCTATGAAGCATCATACCAGCAGTGCCTGCATACGGAGTATATACCTCCCAATTGATACGATATGCTAGGGCTTGTATTTCCTATCATGATTTCCTTGATAGAGGGTTGATGCTCACACGGAAGCTATTAAACCAAGAGTTCCAAATGATGTAGTTGAAATTATCCCTTCGTAAATTCTATGGACGCCATCAGGAGTTGGTGGACCGTTACGGAATATCTGTTTCACAGATGATATCGGATATGTTCCTTATGTAGTAACTACAACCTCGTTCCCTTTTCACGAAAATGACCTACCGAATTAGACTATTTACCATGAATGAATAAGACGAGCAACACGACGAGTGCTACATGTGGAGCAGGATCTGTTTACCCTTCCGGAGCACCTGAGATCACGCCCAGTTTTTGGTGGGGTTCGTGTTGCTTAGTCATTAGTTTTTTATGTTGTGTCTTGTGTACTGTTGTTTGTCTGTTTGTCTTTTTCTTTTTTAGCCATGGCGTTGTCAGTTTATTTTCGATCTATCAGTTTGGATATCCCTCTGGTTTCTTTTGCCCCTCTTCTTTTGTCTATTTACAATTGGAATGCACATTTCATAATCATATGAGCTAAAGGTGTTACTATAATAAATGTTATTTATTTTGTAGATACAATTGTTTTGAAACCGTTGCCATCTACGACAAGTCCGCTTTCAAATACCCTGCATCGTTTCGCTATCGCTTACCTGGTTGCGATTTGACAAATTGTGGACCAAACTATTGCTGCTGTCGAGTTAAATAATATAAGGATTCAACACACCGTTGCCGAAAACACACTATAATTAAAATTTATAGATCATTTATCTGTAATATGCAATTAAATATATCGAACATGTTAACTAATATTAATTGGATCCTCTGCATGGAACTTTCGAAAGATATCCATACCAACAAGGATTTGATATGCGAGATACAGTGGAAAACCATATGGAGCAGGATATACAGACCCTTTCTGGGCGCCTAAGATCACCCCCAGTTTTGGCCACAATTTTTTGGTGGGGTTCTTGTTGCTCAGTCAGTTTTTCTATGTTGTGTTTTATGTACTATTGTTTGTCTGTTTGTCTTTTATTTTTTAGCCTTTGGGTTGTCGGTTTATATATACACGATATGTTCAGTCTGAAAAATAGTTTTGAATAAATCAAACCGAGACTAATAACAAAACTGTCATCAACACCAAATACTTCAAATGACAACAGGTTAGTTTTAAGATAATAAATTAATGTTGTCAATCTTGTCAATCGGCAATCCTCGGGTGAATCCGCTACTTTCCTTCTATCAGTACGGAATCGGCATAGTTGTGACGAATGTTGATGTTGTCTTTTGTTCGTATGCTGGTAGCTGTACTCTACAGCAACATTATAACAGTAGTACAAGGATACACAATCTTGTGCAATGCCCAAATCAAATTTGTATCAAATTCAGTGAAGAAACATTAATTATAAGTCATGTCTTAAACAATAAATTAGCGCAATATTCATAATCTTACAGTAACAGTCGAAATTATTGAACAACAATTAACAATATAATTTTAACGATTAAAGCTAAACTAGAGACTCCAATGAGCATGACTGGTCTTTCATCCGGCCAAAACACGATATATTGATTCATTAAGAGTAAAAATCAGGATAAAATTAATTCACTTGCAAAATGTTCTTATCTTTAACCAAACCCTAAACTTACATGAAGGCGACGACGATAGAATTCAGGACCTGTACGTGTCGCTTATATTATATTTTCGTCGCAAAATCGACAAGAAAAATCAACCTTTCAATGGCATTAACTCTGCTTAAGAAAAGTTACATCAATTTGACAGATTAATTGGATATCTTGACATTCTATGCGCTTGTTTGCTAGTCTTTCATTTTTCATCAGCAATGCTCTGTTCTTCAGAGGTACCTAGTGATTTGGGCATTTTCAGTTAGAAAGCAGAAATATTTTGGATAAACCTACAATTTTCTGTATTTTGGATAACAGGGTACATGATTTGGATTATTGTTTTCACTGTTTTTACACTGAATTTTTTATTTTTCTATTTGTATAACACATAATTAACACTACTAAGTGTGTTATACCTAGTTTTATCAACTATGATACAATACTTAATTTTACTATGCATACTTTAAAACTAATGATATAAAAGAAAATGCCAATAAGAATAGTCATTTTTGAATTCCTTTCTTCATCTATATTATGCCAAAGGTTGGCTAATTTTCTTAATCATTTAAAAAAAAAGTCAAAAATACTGAACTTCGATGAAAATTCAAAAAGAAAAGTCCCTAATCAAATGGCAAAATAATAAGCTCAAACACATCAAACGAATGGATAACAACTGTCATATTCCGGACTTGGTATATGCATATTCTCACGTAGAATATAGTGGATTAGACGTGGTTTTATAGCTAGCTAAACCTCTCACTTGTATGACAGTCGCGTCAAATTCAAACCAATTCCGTTCTCAAAACGTATTTCCATCTTAACTACAATTCATAATATCACAGCGTCATGTGTACATAATGATGTTCTTACAATATTATGGCTTATTCAGAAAATATGACAAGAGATTAAAACCTTTAAATGGCTAATGACCCTAATTTTCATATAATAATTCCATACACAAATAAAGTTGACCAATTGCTTATAGTATCTCTGAAACAGAACTAATCATAAAGAGATCATGGTCAAATTAACCCTGCCAAACGGACATTTATGTCTTGAAAATATTCAAATATAATTGACCTATTGTTCTTAGAATCTGAGAAACATACTTAACTATGAAAACTAGACATTGACCAATGAATCATGAAAATGAATTCAAGCTCAGACCCTGCCAGACAGATATGTTATATATATACATATATATATATAGTTAGCCTTTTAATAATTAACGTATTTAGTTCACGAAAAGCGTAGATTTAAGTGGATTAAATATAATAATGAGTAAGACGTGACTATATAGTATGTATGGGCCTTTGTTAGTCTTGTATGCTTTTTAATTTTAGTTCATTCATATATTTCGGAGTTTAGTATGACATCCATTATCTCTAAACTAGTACACATATTTGTTTAGAGGCCAGCTGAATCACGCCTCCGGTTGCGGGATTTTCTCGCTGTATTGAAGACCCATTGGTGGCCTTCGGCTGTTTTCTGCTCTTTGGTCTGGTTGTTGTCTCTTTGACACATTCCCATTTCCATTCTCAATTTTATGTGTAACATTAATGGGCGATGACACATGCCAAAGGTTAAACTTAACTGTTTAAAATGGGTCAATCAAATTGTGGCGCGTCTATGAATAAAACATCTCTTATTTTCAGAAAATGAGCTCTTCTTAGTAGGATTTGATTTAATGATAGATGTACAGGTAAATGAATTGTTGCCGTAATACTTTCATCAAGATCTGAAGACCAGAGAGCGATGTACGTGTTATTGAAGTGCTATCACCTCCCCCATTCATAGGCGAAAACTCTTGAGGGGATAGATGCAAACGTATAACTTATTGTAAAGTTAATCTGCCTTTCAAACCACCATGCAAAAGATCGATTAATAGATGAATTGTTCATTGCGTAAGGTCAAGAGATAAATACTTAAAGCATGCTAAATTCACGGAGATATACCTTTAAAAAGTGGAGGAAATGAAGACTAAATCCAGTGACATTTGTTTTTAATATATATTTTGAAACGATAAAAACAAGTATCCACCAATTTATCTATATCCCCTCTTCGTTTATAGACCAGGTTATTCCTTGTGCATTATTTGTTTCAAGAATAGAAAACATTTCTTATTTAGGGTAAGGTTTACAAGTTTGGCTAGTGTTCGGGTAAGCCCCCCCCCCCCCCTCTTTCCCGAATTTATTTTTGATATATTGTTTTGTATGTATTTTCAAATATTTATAAGAACATTTTATGGTCATTGATGTCATAGTTTACTAGGCCAAGGAGGCGGAGCTAAAGTGAAATAACAACTTCTGAGATGGAAGTTAGAGCACTGGTATATAGGTCTTCCCATTCTTTGCTTTTCCTATGACAATCGACACACGGCGGTACTGGAGAGTGCAATTACTAACAAATCATTCGATTAAAGGACTCCTTAAAAAAAACGAAGTTAACTCGAAGATCAAAGCAAAAACTACCATTCATGTTACAAGTACACCTTACAATCATTCCATGCACAAAATAATGTTGACCTATTGCTTATAGTACCAGCAACAATTGACCAAACCACAAAATTTTAGTATTGACAAACGATTCATGAAAGTTAGGCCAATGTCATATGAAGACGATAGACCAGACATATACAATCATTTAATACACCAAATATAGTATACTTATATATCTATATCGCTAAATGTATCTGAGAACCACATCGATCTCATTAAATTCACAATATAACATGAAAATAGTCTCTTTGACACTTTCCCCATTTCCATTCTCAATTTTATTGTCAGATCAAACTTATCAGACGGACATGCTCACCTTACAATCAGTCCATTTTCAAAAGATAATTGACCCATCGCTTACAGTATCTGATATATATATATACATATTTAATGGACCATGAAACCTTAACTTTGATCATGTATCCCTTAAATGAGGTTAAGGTCAGGTGAACTCTCGATGAAATACATTTAGACCTTGCATTACAGTTTATTCATCATTATACTATTATGTGAAAAAAATCACATGACAAAAAAAGAACGTAGCATTTTTTAGCAGTTACCGAGGTCAAGGCCAAAGGACATGTGATAACAACAGTTATCTTTATTAAAGGTATGACTCATGCAGGTACTGAAATATAATATAAAAGTATGACAATAAAAACAAAATTTCTATATACAGAGTTAACACTGAAGCTGTATCAGCATCCATATGTCTCGCATCTATGTCTTTTGTCACAAAGCTAAAGATCTTTTATTACATATTTGTGTTTTTTTATGGTGATTAAGATAATCATTATAACACAGTATTGACTGCTGTACACTTATTTTTGACATTTTTACCTATTGCGTCTGGTTGTTTTGTTCACACATCGTTGTCAATTTGATGGAATTTCATGCGACTGTCATACAAGTGAAAGATTTAACTAGCTATAAAACCAGGTTTAATCCACCATTTTCTACAAAAGAAAATGCCGGTACCAAGTCAGGAATATGAAAGCAGTTATCCATTCGTTTGATAAGTTTGAGCTTTTGATTTTGCCATTTGACTGGGGACTTTCCGTTTTGAATATTCCTCGGAGTTTGGTATTTTTGTTATTTTAAACTGCCAACATAAAATAATCTGTTGGCACAGCGATATGTCTTGCTTTTATGTATTTTGATGGTACAATGCAAATGTTGAAATTAAAATGACAATATTTTAACATGTAAACTATATCCCAACTCGTTCGCTATGTCATTGTCAGTAGCGACGTTTTTAAATTTCAAGGAACGTCATCTATGCATTACTGGTAAACTATTGAGTCAAGAATTTCGTCACCACAAATTACTTAAAACCTGTACTAAATTCTTCCATAGTTACAAAGATTTTGTTTGGAAGTTAGGATTGTCATTTCACACATATTTTACTGAATATGAAATGTTTTAATTCAAATGATGTCTGATTCGTATGAATATAGAAGACTTTTCAAAATAAAAATTATATGAAAGCTTAGTTTGGACATTTTTATAGCAATTCAAAATTACTACCTGTCACTTTTAGCATGACAATAACAATAAAATGTCTATACAAACTGTTAGACTGATTTTTCATAACATTGCAGTGGAATTAAAGTCTTATAGGATTGTAAGTATATGCTTTATTTTATCACCTTGCACTTGCACGACTTGACTAGTTTTCTACAGTAGTTTAATCAAATTTCTGACCATTTGAACAGTTTGGTTTTATAAAACAATTTGCAATTTGGTCAGAATTTTGAATAAGTTGCAATAGGTGGAGAGCAACTCTAACAGTCAAGTCACAGTAACTGATTTATACAGTTTTTTCATTGGCAATCATACCACAGCTTTATATTCTTATATGTTAAACATTTAAAGTCTATGAAATATAAATTAAAGTGCAAGGCCAAATAACCTCTGTGGAAATGAGAAATCCCAATGCTAAATCAACAGACTTATCATAAATGGTTCCTTTTAACTGACCACACCACAAACTTTAACATGTAAATATGGAAACGGTTTAGAGTCAATAGGCTATGACTGACAGGGTGGGACTACGTCATATCCTTGGAAATGAGCTCTTATACTAATACAACTGCATACCAAAATCAGACATTTTAATGAGTAAAATTTGCAAAGTTTCAAAGTCAATTGACAATAACTGAGAGGAGGGGCCAAATGATCTCCATGGATATGAGATACTAGTATGCCAGTGCTAGCAGCAGGCATAAGCCTCATATTTCGATTTTGTTTAGATGACAATAAAACTGACCGTAAAGGAATGCAGCTTATCTAGCATATATCATGTGCAGATATTCAATAAAATGCATAGTTTAATTAAAGTAAATACAGAGTAAGAACCATGTGTTCAATAGCAGCTTTAAGTTCATTTGTTGTTGATCATGTTCATGTTCAAGCTTTTGTTCAATACTGGTAGAAGGCATGGCTTTATTATTGTGATATTATTTCTTGGTCATTGGTACTATCACACATTCCTTTCTGAGATATTCTAATTGACTTTTAGATATTGACTTTGTTTTAGCAGAATTTTTTTCCAATAAATTCACTTTCGAAATGTTTTATAAAATTGTCAACATGATTTCTGCTTTTTTAAAGGAATAATCCAATACTATTGTTACTTTCCTGTTCTGTGTTCTGTTCAGGTTAAAATAAATGGACTTGTCTTCATAAGTCTTTCCAATTAATTTTGTGTTGACAATTTATAGTGTTGGTCTATTCTGACAATAACCGTGCAAAGGCTGTATAGCCAGTTAAGGTCCTTAAAAACTCACATCATCAATAACTTTAAACAATCTTGTATAGTGTATTAAGGAAAAGTCTCAACATAGCCACTAACATCATATCTAAACCTTAAATTTGTGAAGTTAAATGAGAAATGAAAACTAAAAAGCGATATCAGTTCATGTAGATTATTTTTATTTATAAATTTTAATAGATAAATTTCCAGTCCAGTTGGAGGTATTGTAATCTACAGTTAATAACAAATATGTATCAAAATGTACCATAACATAATTAAAGAACTTTACACACATGAATGTTGATTTTTACACTATCATCTCAAATGACAATCCTTTTTCCTGATAATTGTGGCAGAACAGAAAGAACTTGCTGACTAAATATTGCAATTTGTGAGTTAGACATCACACTAAAGACAAAACAATTTACGTAGAGACATTTAAGTAGTTTACTATGTATTCCAAATTATGGATTTGATCTAGACTCTAGTTTATAACTGAACATACAAATGTGATAGGGTTAGCAAGGTATGGTGTTTTGTGAGACATATTGACCTTTTTTTTTATCTTCCTCTGATTCAGATAAAAGGAATAAAAGTTTTTAACACATATCTAAAGTAAATGGTAAAAAATTAAATGACATCAATTAGCATTGCACAAAATGTTTTTAAAAACTTAATTTATTCAAAAATAGAGTGTTATATGGCAGAAAACAATGTACAATGGATGTTCAATAAGCACATGATAGGACACTAAGATATAGGTCAGGAAAATCAGACTAAAAGAAATGTAAAAAAAAATGGAATGATAATTTCTCAATTATGTTAAATTAAAACAAGTCATACGATAACAACAAAAAAACAAATGCAAGGCAGCAATAATTGCATATACTGAATGTGGTTATATAACGAAATGCTAAATATCTATATTAGATGAAAATATAAAAAATTTTAAAAGAGTTTTGATTTGAAAATATTGCCATTCTCTAAGTCTGAACTGAAAAGTTTTTGAAACACTAAATATTCACTTGCTTTTAAGGAAAATAAAATAGAAAATTTTTACACAAATATAAATCTGCTACAGATTTGTGAGCTAGAGCATTGATCATAATACAGGAACTGGTTATACATTATACGAGAGGTATTGAGTATACATTACTATGCCAAATGATCTGGTTACATTTTCACAAAGTACATCAAGGATGCCTTAAAATGCTAGTATAGTCTTATCAATTCTTATATCATGATACTAAATTTCATGATTTTTCTTGAATTTTCCTAAATTCTTATAAAACATAATTAAACAGATATCTTAAATTATAGTTACAAATTTCAGTGAAAATACGACTAACTTAAATGCCTCTCACGTTGTTATTTTCCTCAATCTTGTCGTTTAGACATGCCAAAGACAGGAACAACAACTGACTGGTTCATAACATACTCCGGTTCTCATTCTGGTATCTAACACACTGTCTCTCTTCACCACACTAATAACCCAGAATGGTAACATCAAAAAGAAGAAAACTGAAATAAAATATCATTTTAATATTAAAATTTAATATGCTCTTAAAACTATAGGTAATAGAATGTCCAGTCTATTATTTCAATCAAAATGTATACAAATCTGCAATATCTCAAATTAGCTTAATCACTTATTACATGTTTTTTTTTGTTTGCGCGACTGACACTGTATTTAGCATTATAAATTTATTCCATTTAAATAGATGATTTCGATTACTAGCCCATTTCCCTGTACATTTCTGATGATCTATGCTTTAGATATTACTTCACAGAAGAGATGCAACTGTTGAATGATGTGATTCACATAGAGTGATCGTGGGTCAACTGATATTATAACTTATTCATAAAAAAAACTTGAAATTCGTAAGCATCTTCCAATCATACATCCATTGATATACACTGACACATTCCCTGTTGATTTCATTGATAAAAATTACTCTGTTTTTCAGATTTCGTAACACAAAAATTTTCATAACGTTCAATTAGAATCAGTTTTCCATCATAGCCATCTTTTGTTACTGTTTAAAATAAGGTTGATGAAATGTGTGGCATACCGGTTATTTTACAAAAAGTACTCTTTCACCACAATTTGTACACAAGGTATGTCTTCATGCCACTTTCTAAGCTTAAGCATCAATCCTGTGTAATTATATATATAGTGTGTACAATTAAGACCGTTTAATCCAGAGGGTTTATGTCTCAAGACAACTTCTCTTGCAACAGAAGCTTAATATCTATACACATTATCACAAAATGTTATTTTAAAGCTTCCAGCGATCTTCATTTTGTGTTGTCCAAATACACATATAATCCTTACAAAAAAAGAAAATTTGTTCAACTAGTGCAGCCTTAGAAAAAAGTAAAATCACAAAAATACTAAACTCCGAGGAAAAGTCCCTAAACAAATGGCAAAATCAGAAGCTCAAACATATCAAACAAATGGACAACAACTGTCATATTCCTGACTTGGTACAGGCATTTTCTTATGTAGGAAATGGTGGATTGAATCTGGTTTTATAGCTCCAAACTTCTCACTTGTATGACAGAAAAGCTTGAAAAACAGTACTATTAAATGTTACAAAAAAATCTAATTTAAAGTCTAATTTATACAAACATGTTAAAAGGTTCATTAATTCTAAAATCATCTGACCTTTCATTGATTATCATTCCACATCTCCATATCTTTATAATACTGAATTCAAAAATGAAACTTACTAATGCTAATAGCACACACCCAGCTGTACCCGTAACATATCTGGTATAATTCATCTGTGGTATTTTTCTGTAAAAACATACAGAGAATAGAGAATGGCTACATGTATATACAGTATCATATTTTAATTTGTATTGTAATTCAAGTAAGATCAATTAAAGTTGTGTTCATTTCATAATAAAGCTGATTTCTTTTTTCTACTACTTTACATGAACAAATATATCTTCTCAAACTATTAATAGTTTTTCTGAAAAGCATTTTTTTTTCAACCACACTTTACAGGTGGTCTAAAAATTGATTAACATTGAAAACTGCAGAAAAGGTTTAAAACTACTGTAAATTCAGAAATTATTGCGTGCATTATTTGTTATTGTGATTTTGTCATTTAAGACTAAATTGCGATTTTAATTTTTGCAATATTGTCGAAAATCCTGTTTAATTTATATACAAAACTTCAAAATGCAAGTTTAAATTCTTGCGATTATAACCCTGTCGCATTTTTCGCAATATTAAAAACATTGCAATAATTTCCAAATTTACAGTAGCTTGGATAAGAAGAATTAATAGAAATAATTCAAAACTTGTGAAACAACGACTTTTATCAGAACAATTGAATATTTTGGAAATGAAATTTCTTAGCTTTGATAAAAAGCTGAAAATCTATTTTGAAAAGGTGTATTTGAAGATTGGAATGATCTAGCAACATCAAATTCATGCATGATGCTAGCTTTTGTAAATAGAAAATATAAGATAGCTGAAAATTTTACTATCTTCAATAACAATGGAGAACAACCAAAATTTTTATATACATAAATATGAAAATTTACAATAAAGAAATTCCTAAAAAAGCTCAAAAACTTCATGAGAAAAACTTTCACATTCTGCAGCATGTGATGTCAGACCAATATGTACCAAACCTTCTATGAAACAAATAACGCCAAAAACATGGAAGACAAATTCAATTTGTTCAGTCTTGGTACTGGGTTCATCAACATAACAGTAATATGAAACCTGAAATAAAAGTCCTTTACATTATGTATTATAATTAAGGCATGTTCACCAAGTGCTCAGCAGCTTTATCAATAACAAAACATGAAATAAAGGAACACATACATCCATAAACATGCAAAATCCATTCTTATTTATTATGATTTTAACACTTCCAACAAATCAGACTAAAGTTTTTTATAGTAAGAAATTTTATATTAGAAATATTAGAAAAACTGTAAGTTAAGCTCCCACATTTATATTCCTATTCCAATTTCTGTTTCAATACAGCAAGTTGTTAACCTTTGAAATTCGAAAGTTAATGATAAAAATGGCTTACTACTCCTACAAATCGATGTGGAATATAGAAAATCTCAAAATGCATAAGAACTAAAACTAAATTAAGAGGCACACATCGCAATTATATATTCCGCTCATGCTGATGTTAGGGGATGTCTAAAACTTGTAGTGAGGTGAGAGTTTTTTTGTTCTGTGTTGAAGGCCTCAGTGTGACTTTGAGATGAAAAACAGCAATAAAAGCCCTGTTCTTTTGCTTTTTGTGTGGTCTTTTTTTTGAAGTGCACATATTGATTTTGTATCATGGATAGACACCCAATATCTTTTGTGTTTAAGCTGATAAGTATCTGATAGTTCCATGCATTCCCTCTTCTGTAGAAAAATATAGATTTAAGTCAAGATAATTAGATCTACCATAATGTATAATGGCTTACATCCAGGTCATTTGGACTCTGGTGCATGATGTCTCATTGACAATAAGCCAACATCTCTTTATTTTAATATTGTTATCATAAAAAAACATTGGGAATTTGAACTGCTATATTATCATTATTATAGTAGTAATACATGTATAACCTTTTACTTAATTTATATGTAAGGTCTGTGTTTTTCTGCATATGTTGTCTGGTTTTATTCACCAATAAGACGTGAAGCTTTTAAAAATATGTTCTTTTCATAAACTAAACCAATAAACCATATCAATTAATTTTACAAACACTATATATAATCATGATAACAATGATTATACCAAAACAAATACTGAATTACTTTCATATAATCATTATTTGGGAAGTTGAACTGCTCTCAAAAGATTTTGTAATATAACCTCACTTATTGCGATCATGGTGAAGACTATTGATACAATGAGAAGTTGAAATAATGGCTGGATACACCATCGTGTCGTCTTCTTAAGAACCAGTACATAAAACTGGGCACCAGTAAGGCCAATGAAAAGATGGCAAACAATATAAATCAGGAACAAATAAAAATAAAATCAGTATTTAGAAAATCATTACATAGGAATCTTCAACATGTCATTTGATATATCAATTTTTAGGAAGAAATCAATTCTTTAATGATTTATCAAGAGTAGACATTTACTTTAAAGGGGCACTAGCTACGAGATACATTTTGTTCAATCATTAATGAAAGTTAAATAGTGAAATAATTATTCGCTTTTAGCCGCCAGTATATGGTTCAATTTTGTCAAAATAAGCTAAGAAACATTGATGATAAATTATTCACATGCAAATGAATAATTCGACCTCATTGAATCCATATTCATGTGAACTTCAATTTAACCCCATAAGCTAGAGATGGATAACGCCTGAATCGTCCGCGTAAAGTTATCTAAAGGAAAAGAATGTCAACTTTGAAAGTGAAACAAAGGTAAATCATTTGATTGACTGATACGATTCACAAAAAATCATTCTTATATATGTAAAAACGATGAAACACATATATTTTAAATCTATGATATTAAATAAAACAGACCTAGAAAAATTCAATTGCAAAAGTGTGCTTAATCTATTTATTTATATATTTATGTTTACATCGCTTATATGGTCATCGGATGACATTGGAGGTCAACTTGATAGTTAATTAGATGGCGTCTAGACTAAAATACACACGAAACGAAGCTCCAATTTATCAAGTCTATGCCCTGTAAATTGTTTATTTTACACTTTCAATAGTTTGAATAGATGTTTTACATTGTTATAAATCAAATATGAGAATGAATTTGAGTCAAATCGGTGAACATGAACTTGACAGCTAGTGCGCCTTTAATAGATGATTTATGACAGATATGTACTACAATTCAAATCTGCATGTCTGTCACAATGAATAAATGAATGGAATAGTCATTTTAAAATTTGTCTAAAACTAGAAAATATGAATACATCAATTGTGTACATTTTCTGACGATAAAAACATTAGTTAAGCATGGTAATTCATAAAATCTTAGTAATTTTTACATGTTTTCTAATTTGTTTGCTGTCAACTAGAATCCTTGAATTATTAGACAATACATAAATGTTATTAGCCACTTACGCTTTCTTTCTGTTGTCTCTTGGAAACCATCTCATTAGATGGTAATCAAAGTGGGGCCAAAAATATTGCCACATTTCTGCTAATTGCTATTTGATTGTTTACACTGAAAAAAAATTATATTAAATGAATCATCAGACATGGACAATAGTTATAAGTACAAAGGCTCAAATCAAAGTACACTGTGTTATAATACATAAAACATATTATGACTGGTAACTCTAATATCAATACATTGTAGGTTGTATACAAATGCAGTGTTCAATCTAGGATTTCAAAAGGGCAGGGAGCCAATAATGAAAAAGGCATTTTAGCACGATGAATGATATTTCAAAAAGGGCATGGTGGATTTAGGCTCACGATATTTTGAACCTTTGGATAACACATTTCGCAGGGAAGTGTTATCGACAATGTTGAGGTCACCGGTATAAGCCGGATTATATGTGAATTAGGAACTAGCACAGGTGCAATCAGTCGTCAATATTGAGATCCTTCAAAACGTGTTTGTAATTGAAAATTTTAGTTGCAATAGGTTTGGTATAGGTATAAGAAATGATTGGTACAGACTGATCTTTAAAATATGGAGGTATTTTTTACTGAACTAGTTTATGATGAAGGATGTTGCTTAAGTTGACGCCATCGAGACCTTTGTTGGCAAAGGAAAGTTTGAGAAAATATCTTTTCTCTTTTTCATCTTTTTCAATGCGAACTGGTTTAAAAAGTTTGTGACTTGCAATATCCGAAATGATAGCTGTAAGTTTGTATTGGTTTGAATGGGGGTTTATAACAGTGGTTTCTAAACATAAATTGAACAGATAATGAAGTTTTTGAAAGGGGTAATAAATAAAGTTTCGTGTAATTGTGATGAATACCTAACGGCTTTTGTATAAATGGCAGCAAGTGATTAATAGAGACATCATGCAGAATAGGTGATGTATAATGACGATGACCATGAATGAGTCTACGTCGAGGAGTAGGTTTGAAAATATTCATCAAATTCACCGAGCTACAGGAAGGACTAGATAGAATACCTATACCATCAATTTTGTCATTGCAACCATATGGTGTCGCAGTTCCCAATTGTCGAATCCAGTAGTCCTCTTTTTGTCTACGGAGAGGCGTTGCAAGATGAGAATTGTTAGTCCTGTGGTATATTTTTTCGATAATGCGAACTGTCATAGAAACGATGGAATGATCAGGCTGATTAAAATGCTAGTAAAGTATGGCGCTTGCATTCAGGTTGATGTCTGATCTATGGCCACACATACGTTTGTTTAGCCGTCCTTTCGTTTCACCGACGTATACCAATCCGCAAAGGTTACACTCTAATCCGTAGACGACATTTGTAGATTTACAATTCAGATCATCGTAACTTCTGGTAATCTATGACAAAATTCAAATTCAAGGGACCATGACTACAGGTACAGAGATAAATCACCCCTCAGGAAATGACAAATGCTAAAGCTAATACAACTGTATACTTATGTCATTGACTAGTCACAATTGGTTAATTCCCTTGAAAATAACCTGAACACATACTTAAACATGTAAATTATTCAAAATGGTCAGATTCAAAAGACCATGACTGACGGGGTGGGGCTATTGAAATCTCCTTGAAAATGGGAAGTTCTAATACTAGTACTAATACAACTGCATACCAAATATCATCGACTATCAGTGGTTAAACAGACTTAATTAGAAATTTTGACATGTTAATAAAGAAAAGTCAATAGAACATGAGTGAGGAAAAAGTAAAATCACAAAAATACTGAACTCAGAGGAAAATTCAAAAGGAAAGTCCCTAATCAAATGGCAACATCAAAAGCTCAAACACATCAAACGTATGGATAACAACTGTCGTATTCCCGACTTGTTACAGGCATTTTCTTATTTAGAAAACGGTGAAACATAACACTCTCCATGATAATTATGATGCCCTGTTCTTCTGCAACTGCACACCAAATATTATTGACTTACCACTAGTAATTCCCCTGAAATTGATCTTACCACCATCTTTATCAAGTAAACTAAGAAAGAGTTTTAAAGTCAACAGACCATGATCGATTGAGCGGGCTAAATAATTTCCAGGGAAATAATATGTCACAGTTCTTATACAATTGTGTTACATACCACTAGTGGTTTCTCTTAAACTTGCCATAATCGCAAACTAATACTCTGTTGATGCTGAAATCTCTGAAAAAAAGCACACATAAATCTCACTTTTTAAAAAACAAAATTGGCCTTCATGTACCATGTGTAGATATAAAATGAGATGCATACAGTTTATTTGTGTTTAAGAAAATAAATACATAGGAAAAACTTTGAACTAGATAGCAGCTTTCATATCTTTTTTTTTCTTTCTTCCTTTTTATTATAAATCTTTATGGATTGTTATGAAGTTTGAATAAAAGCTTATCTACAAGATCAAGATATAGCATCTGAAGAAAGGTTTGATTTTTAAAAGCACATATGTATTTTAGGAAAAAAAATGTACTTACTTTTTACATTGATGGCAGCAATCGCAGTTGAAACACAGGGTTCCGTGGAACCCTTTGCGAATATTTTAGAATTCAACATTATAGTGATGCTAAAGAATGATATATTACATAATATTATTGGAAAATTAATCACCTTTTAAACTAATACAGTTGTTACCACTTCACAGTATGAAAGAACTAAAAAAAAAATATTATATAACTACCTTTTTTTCTTATTTTTTTTTTAATCCGCAATATGTAATTTTTCTTCCTTATTTATTATATGATTAGTGTCTCATAAGTCAGTATTTATGGCTGGATACTGATTGTTTTGTGTGTAAATAGTTTAAATGCAGATGTTTTATGGCAATCAATATGTGACACTTTAAGAAATAAATTTCTGATTATTATTATCATTATTGCCATTCCTGCAATATATGTATATTGTGCAATGACTGTTTCTATTATGACACTGATGATTTACTACTCATTGTGATAATTTCTATGCTTTGAGCTGCATTGCTTTTGAAAAAGTATTGATTTATTTTATAAATCCGCTTTTAGTTGCCTGTGACAAAATAAGATGCCTTTGAAAAAGGGATTAGCAGGTATTTATATGATATTATATAACTTGTCACTGATTGCGTTTGTGTTTTAATTTTGTTTTCTGACGATTGAATTAGCATTACAAAATGTCATCGAAGTTAATGCATTTGCTGATTTTCTTGTGTTGTTTGAATGGTAAGTTCATCATTTTGAATTGAGAAATATTTCTTTCATGCATGCATACTCTATACTCATTTTAACATGGGTAGGAATTTTATTTGTCAATATCTAAATACCGAGCGTAAAAAGAAAAATCATAAAAATACTAAACTCCGAGGAAAATTTAAAACGGAAAGTCCCTAATCAAATGGCAAAATCAAAAGCTCTTACACATCAAACGAATGGATTAAACAACTGTCATATTCTTTTCTTACGTAGAAATTGGTGGGTTGAACCTGGTTTTATAGAGCTAAACATCTCACTTGTATTACAGTCGCATCAAATTCTATTATATTGACATTGATGCGTGAACAAAACAAACAGTCATAATGGGTAAAGGTCAAAGTTAGGGACCCAGCAGTCAACATTGTGTTATAATCTTAATCACAATAAAAACAAATAAAAATAAGCGAGGTATAAAATGTTGACAAATATAATGCCTACCCATGTTAAAAAAAACACAGAGCATGGCATGATCGAATTATTTCGATTCTAATAGGAATATTATGAACTTTTGTACCTCGAAGTGGACCTATAATACACGCTCAAAATGTCGCCATTCGATTTAAAGAACTATAAACGTTATAAAAAATCGACATTTTAACAATGAAAAAAGAACAGACACATTTAAACTTACTTTTATAATGTTTTTATTTAATTTCCTAGCGAACAACACCAACAAAAATGTCCATTTTGATCTCTGGCGTTGTTCAAAACTCATCTGACGTAAATTTTAAATTGTGACGTCAATAACGTGCAGCCCATGTTTTATTGGAATGATAACATGGCTTTGTATCCAAAACTAAAGAAGAACGTCGTATTAGAATTATCTATAGTCATTATTTGGTGGTGTTTAACGATTCAGAAAACCAAAGAGTTTATATAGAGAAAAATAGAAAAAAGAGCTTTAGACTCTGTATGAATACAGGTTTTTTTCTAGATTTTTTATTCGTATGCAAAAAGATATCGTTAAAAACCGAAACATGTGCAGCTGATTATGAATATCAAATCAACTAATAGTAATAAAAAAAGTGCAGACAAATATTTCAATTTAGTTAAACAAGACTTATCGAAAACGCATAGGTAGCTGTCATACCAATCAAATGTTGATATTAGAGCTAATTTCCTAAAGCTTGTAGAGTAAAACTTTGGTTGGCTTGCTTGCTTTGTTTGTATAAACATTTACCAAAGCTTTGTAATAAAGATTGACATTTTCAAACAATACATATAGACATAGTTAAACCTGTAAGTATTATGTTTAAACTTGATTAGAAGTTATTCCAATTACAATTGTACAATATACAAACAAAGCAAGCAAGCTAATCAAAGTCTTGCTATACAGGCATTTGGAAATTAGCTCTCTAACACTCAAATGTGTGACATTGACAATGAAATGATAATGCGTTTTTATCTTTTTATGATAATATCTTAGGAGTGGTTCTAAAATTCAGCAAAGATGAAGTAGCTCTTGCGTTTTGTACAGCAGAGATAAATGAAGCTAAGTCAGTTTATGGGAGAGTTCTTACTGCAAAATGAAAATGTTCGACTTCAGGAAAAAAGTGTAAAGATATTTGTAAAGAAATAGGTCCAACGTTAGTATACTTAAGACTTTTGATGTATAGTAATAATGAAGAATTAGGGTTTTTGACAATTATTTTAATTGAATTAATTGTTTTTCTAAAAGCAAAACTTTACAGATTTACTTTCTTGTTCCGAAGCTTTTTTTCAGCGGATATAGGGTACCTATCTTATATACATAGATTATAGATTACCTTACAGTAGATGTATTTTGTTTAAACATATTTATTTATAGTGAATTAGGAAACAAGTTATTGTAACTTATATCAATCCCTTTCCACTTTGCGGGTGCGAGTGCTGCCTTGTAGAAGCATTAGCCTGCTCTTTTTCGAAATCTACAAGGGTGTCTTTTACGTGCAAATGAAATGGCTCTCTCTTAACACGGGTCAACCATTTATCGTCCCCTTCCGACGGACTATCATCGTTTCTCATGACCATTCTCGCAAATGGTGTCAAGGGAGAGCCGAAAATTCAGTCCCTGAAATTTTCTCCCCAGAACGGGGATCGAACCAGGAACCTTTGTGTTGGTTGCTGTATTTGGCAATACCTTGTGGAATTTGGGTCGTCAGTGCTTTCCAAATTCGTACTTTACTTTGGTCTTTTTAACTTGTTTGATTCGAGCGTCACTGGTGAGTCTTTTGTAGACGAAACGCGCGTCTTGTGTACAAAAAAGTGAAATAGAAACACTTAATCAGTCTAATGCGTATACAACTGAATACCAATTATAATTACTAGTATTATTACTTTTATGCAGGAATTGAACATGTAAAATTAACCCAACAATCGCGAAATAAAGTATCACGACATAAGCAGACAACCTCTTTTTGGTAATCTTTTATGCTAAGTATAAGTTCTGTCGTTCTTATGACTCGAGATTCCAATTAAAATTAGGAGACTTTCAAAAAATCTGGCAAATTGAAATGCTAATACAAATGCATGCTAAATAACTTTGAATGATTTCATAGTTTACATATTAAATTCAACATTTGCATTATACTATCAGATTCCATAAAGGCTCAATTTATTACTCTATGTCAACAATTTACTCTATTCCTAAAATGCATATCAACTATCATTGACGAACTAATAGTGGTTCATCTGACAGATGTTTATAGGCTGTTCGTGATTTAAAAATGTCAATTTAATCACTATTATTTAAGATATGGACATGTAAAACTTTCCAAAACATCAAGTAAGTATCAAAATATAATTGACAACTTCTTTTCATAATTTCTTAGGTGTATTATAAATTCTTCCATTCTTGTGACATGCGGTTTTCAGGATGGCAAATAAAATTATGAGAATTTCAATAAATTTGGCAGTTGGATAGAAAAAAAGCTCGCTATAAGATAAAACATAATGTTGCATATCTAAAATTATATATACTGGCCTTTTGATTGAGTTAAGCCGTTTCAATTGATATTTTATAGTGTGTCTTTCTATGTTGTGATTTTACACTATTGTTTCAGATAAGGGTGAAGGTTGGTGCCTATTAAAACGTTTAAAGCCGCTGCATTTGTTTGCACCTGTCCTAAGTCAGGAACCTGATGTGCAGTGGTTGTCGTTTGTTGATGTTGTTCATAATTGTTTGTCGTTTGTCGTTTTTTATATAGATTAGACCGTTGGTTTTCCTGTTTGAATGGTGTTACACTAGTCATTTTTGCAGGCCCTTTATAGCTTGATGTTCGATGAGAGCAAATGCTTCGTGTTGAAGACCATACTTTGACATATTGTGACTTGGATTGAGAGTTGTCTCATTGACACTCATAATACATCTTATGAGGCTGGCTTCATACAGGAACTACTTAGGGAGAAAGAAAAGAAGTTAGCGATATCCTTTAACTTTACTTTCCGCTATATAGATGGTGTTCTCTTACTAGATAATTCAAAATTTGATGACTACGATAAACGCATCTATCCCGTCGAACTAGAGAAAGGATATAACAGATACAGTTGAGTTTGCCTCATATCTTGACTTACATTTAGAAATTGACAATGAGGGTCGGTTGAAAACAAAACTTAACGACAAAAGTGATGATTTCAGCTTCCCAATTGCGAACTTTCCATTTCTATGAAGCAACATTCCAGCAGCGCCTGCATACGGAGTATATATCTCCCAATTGATACGATATTCCCGGCTTGTATTTCCTATCATGATTTCCTTCATAGAGGGTTGCTGCTCACAAGGAAGCTATCACACCAAGAGTTCCAAATGGTGAAGTTGAAATCATTCCTTAATAAATTTTACGGACGCCATCACAAGTTGGTTGACCGTAACGGAATATCTGTTTGACAGATGATATCGGATATGTTCCTTATGTCGTAAATACAATCTCGTTCCAATTTCACGAAAATGACGTACCGAATTAGACTATTTACCGGGTTTGTAATAACACGAGTAACACGACAGGTGCCACATGTGGAGCAGGATCTGTTTTCCATTCCGGAGCACCTGAGATCATCCCCATTTTTTCTGTGGTGTTCGTGTTGCTTAGTCTTTGGTTTTCTCTGTTGTGTGTTGTGTACTGTTGTTTGTCTTTTTGTCATTTTCTTTTTAGCCATGGCGTTGTCAGTTTGTTTTCGATCTATCAGTTTGAATGTCCCTCTGGTATCTTTTGCCCCTCTTCTTATATTTATTTACAATTGTAATGCACGTTTCATAATCATATGAGCTAAAGGTGTTATTATAGTGAATGTTATTTATTTTTTAGATACAATTGTTTTGAAGCCGTTGCCATCTTCGACAAGTCCGCTTTTAAATACCCTGCATCGTTTCGATTTCGGTTAGCTGGTTGCGATCTGACAAGTTGTGGACCAAACTATTGCTGCTGTGGAAAATAGATATTTAAGGATTCAACACACCGTGACCGAAAACACACTATCATAAAAATGTATCGATCTTTTCTGCAATCTGCAATTAAATATATCGAACATGTTAACAAATATTAATTGGATCCTCTGCATGGAACTTTCGAAAGATATCCATACCAACAAGGATTTGATATGCGATATACAGTGGAAAACCATATAGAGCAGGATGTACTGATCCTTTAGGGGCGCCTAAGATCACCCCTCAGTTTTGGCAATAATGTTTTAGTGGGGTTCTTGTTGCTCAGTCAGTTTTTCTATGTTGTGTTTTATGTACTGTTGTTTGTCTGTTTGTCTTTTATTTTTTAGCCCTTTGGGTTGTCGGTTTATTTTCGAATTATGAGTTTGAATGTCCGTTTGGTATATTTGCTTCTCGTTTAACTGATAAATTACGATGCCAAGAACGCTAAATTAAAAATAAATACGGACTTTTGATTTCAGTACAATAATGCAGTTCGATACATTTAGTTATTTCGGAACTATCTGACAGTCTTGATTTAAGGCCTAATTAATTTAATTTTGGATAAAATAAGAATTGCGCTAAAGGTAAATGTGACACACCCACACACTAAATAACAAATCATACAAAAGACAAAAAGTCATCGATGTAACAGCGTTTAGTTTTTAACAAGATATACAGATATACACACGATATGTTCAGTCTGAAAAATAGTTTTGAATAAATCAAACCGAGACTAATAGCAAACTGTCATCAACACCAAATACTTTAAATGACAACAGGTTAGTTTTAAGATAATGAATTAAAATTGTCAATCGGCAATCCTCGGGTGAATCCACTACTCTCCTTCTATCAGTACGGAGTCGGCATAGTTGTGGCGAATGTTGATGTTGTCTTTCATTCGTATGCTGGTAGCTGTACTCTACAGTAACATTATACCAGTAGTACAAGGATACACAATCTTGTGCAATGCCCAAATCAAATTTGTATCAAATTCAGTGAAAGAACATTGATTTTAAGTCTTGTCTTAAACAATTAATTAGCGCAATAATGTTCATAATCTTACAGTAACAGTCGCAATTATTGAACAACAATTAACAATATAATTCTAACATTTTAAGCTAAACTAGAGACTCCAATGAGCATGACTGGTCTTTCATCCGGCCAAAACACGATATATTGATTCATTAAAAGTAAAAATCAGGATCAAAATAATTCACTTGCAAAATCTTCTTATCTTTAACCAAACCCTTAACCTACATGTAGGCGACGACAACAGAATTCAAGATCTCTACGTGTCGCTTATCAGATATTTTCGTCGCAAAATCGACAAGAAAAATCGACCTTTTAATGGCATTAACTCTGATTAAGAAAAGTTAGATAAATTTGACAGATTAATTGGATATCTTGACATTAAGTGCGCTTGTTTTGCTAGTCTGTCATTTTTCATCAGTAATGCTCTGTTCTTCAGAGGTACCTAGTGATTTGGGCATTTTCAGTTAGAAAGCAGAAATATTTTGGATAAACCTTCAATTTTTTGTATTTTGGACAACAGGGTACAGGATTTGGATATTGTTTTCATTGTTTTTACACTGAATTTTTAGTTTTTCTATTTGTATACCACATAATTAACACTACTAAGTTTGTTATACTAGTACCTTGTTTTATCAACTATGATACCATTCCTAATTTTACTATGCATACTTTAAAACTAATGATATAAAAGAAAATGCAAATAAGAATAGTGATTTTTGAATTCCTTTCTCTATCTATTTTATGCCAAAGGTTGGCTACTTTTCTTAATCATTTCAAAAAAAAGTAAAAAATACTGAACACCGATGAAAATTCAAAAAGGAAAGTCCCTAATCAAATGGCAAAATAATAAGCTCAAACAGAGCAAACGAATGGATAACAACTGTCATATTCCGGACTTGGTACCTGCATTTTCTCACGTAGAATATAGTGGATTAAACGTGGTTTTATAGCTAGCTAAACCTCTCACTTGTATGACAGTTGCATCAAATTCAAACCAATTATGTTCTCAAAGCGTATTTCCATCTTAACTACAATTCATAGTATCACAGCGTCATGTGTCCATAATGATGTTCTTACAAAATTATGATCTATTATGGCTTATTCAGAAAATATGACAAGAGATTAAAACCTTTAAATTGCTAATGACCCCAATTTTGATATAATAATTCCATACACAAATAAATTTGACCAATTGCTTATACATGTAGTATCTCTGAAACAGAACTAATCATAAAGAGATCATGGTCAAATAAACACTGCCAGACGGACATTTATGTCTTGAAAACATTCAAATATAATTGACCTATTGCTCTTAGAATCTGCGAAACATACTTAACTATGAAAACTAGACATTGACCAATGAACCATGAAAATGCGTTCAAGCTCAGACCCTGCCAGACAGATATGTTAAACATATATAGCACGCCTTTTAACAATTAGCGTATTTAGTTCACGAAAAGCGTAACTTTAAGTGGATTAAATATGTTAATGAGTAAGACGTGACTATATAGTATGTATGGGCCTTTGTTAGTCTTGTATGATTTTTAATTTTAGTTCATTCATATATTTCGGAGTTTGGCATGACGTCCATTATCTCTAAACTAGTACACATTTTTGTTTAGAGGCCAGCTGAATCACGCCTCCGGGTGCGGGATTTTCTCGCTGTATTGAAGACCCATTGGTGGCCTTCGGCTGTTTTCTGCTCCTTGGTCTGGTTGTTGTCTCTTTGACACGTTCCATATTTCCATTCTCAATTTTATGTGTAACATTAATGGGCGATGACACGTGCCAAAGGTTAAACTTAACTGTACTTTTCTTTAATTGAATAGGTCAATCAAATTGTAGCACGTCTATGACAAAACATCTCTTATTTTCAGAAAATGAACTCTTCTTATCAGGATTTGATTTAATGATAAATGTACAGGTAAATAAATTGTTGCCGTAATACTTTCATCAAGATTTGAAGACCAGAGAGCGATGTACGTGTTATTGAAGTGCCATCACCTCCCCAATTCATAGGCGAAAACTCTTTAGGGGATAGATGCAAATTTATAATTTATTGTAAAGTTATTCTGCCTTTCAAACCACCATGAAAACGCTCGATTTATAGATGAATTTTTGATTGCGTAAGGTCAAGATATAAATACTTTAAGCATGCTCAATTCACGGAGATATACCTTTAAAAAGTGGAGGAAATGAAATGACTAAATCCAGTGACATTTGTTTTTAATATATATTTTGAAACGATACAAACAAGTGTCCACCAATTTATCATTATCGCCTCTTCGTTTATAGACCAGGTTATTCCTTGTGCATTATTTGTTTCAAGAATAGGAAACATTTCTTATTTAGGGTAAGGTTTACAAGTTTGGCTAGTGTTAGGGTAAACCTCCACCCACCCCTTTCCCGAATTTATTTTTGATACATTGTTTTATATGCATTTTTAAAAATTTATTAGGACATTTTATGGTCATTGATTTCATAATTTACTAGGCCAAGGAGGCGGAGCTAAAGTGAAATAGTAACTTCTGAGATGGAAGTTAGAGGACTGGTAAAAACTTCTCCCATTCTTTGCTTTTCCTATGACAATCGACACACGTCCGTCGGGACTGGAGAGTGCAATAACTAACAAATCATTCAGTTAACGCACTCCTCCAAAAAAAACCAAAGTTAACTCACTCGAAGATCAAAGTAAAAACTACCATTCATGTTACAAGTACACCTTACAATCATTCCAAGCATAAAATAATGTTGACCTATTGCTTATAGTACTAGCAATAATGGACCAAACCACAAAATTTTAGTATTGACCAACGAATCATAAAAAAGTTAGGCCAAGGTCATATGAAGACAATAGACCAGACATATACAACCATTTAATACACCAAATATAGTATATTTATATATATATATCGCTAATTGTATCTGAGAACCACATCGATCTCATTAAATTCACAATATAACATGAAATTAGTCATGGTCAGATGAAACTTATCAGCTGACGAACATGCTTACCTTACAATCAGTCCATTTTCCAAAGATAATTGACCCATCGCTTATAGTAGCTGATATATATATTTAATGGACCATAAAACCTAAACTTTAATCATGTATCCCTGAAATGAGGTTAAGGTCAGGTGAACTCTCGATGAAATACATTTAGACCTTGCATTACAATTTATTCATTATTGTACTATTATATGAAAAATTGTCATGACTAAAAAAAAACTGTAGCTTTTTTTTTGCAGTTACTGAGGTCAAGGACAAAGGACATGTGATAACAACAGGTATCTTTATCAAAGGTACTGAAATATGATATAATAGTATGACAATAAAAATAAAATTTCTCTATACAGAGTTCTAAATGTCGCTGTATCAGCATCCATATGTCTCGCATCTATGTCTTTTGTCACAAAGCTAAAGATCTTTTATTACACATTTGTTTGTTTTTATAGTGATGAAGATAATCAATTTAACACAGTATTGACTGCTGTACACTTATTTTTGACATTTTTACCTATTGTGTCTGGTTGTTTTGTTCACACATCATTGTCAATTTGATGTAATTTAATGCGACTGTCATCAAGTGAAAGATTTAACTAGCTATAAAACCAGGTTTAATCCACCATTTTCTACATAAGGAAAATGCCTGTACCAAGTCAGAAATATGAAAGTTGTTATCCATTCGTTTGATGAGTTTAAGCTTTTGATTTTGCCATTTGACTAGGGACTTTCCGTTTTGAATATTCCTCGGAGTTTGGTATTTTTGTTATTACTTTTTATATGATAACTCTAACAGTCAAGTCACAATAACTGATTTATACATTATGCTCTCACGTTGAACTGTTACACCACTGTTCCATGTTAGGGGGGAGGGGTGGGGTTGGCCCCAGCAAACATGTTTAACCCGCCACATTCTGTACCTGTGTGTTTCAAGTCAGGACTGTAATTTAGTTGTTGTCGTTTGTTGCTTTAGGGAGCTACCATTTGATATTTATGGGGGGTGGGCTAGGATGAAAAATGTTGTCCTGCATTTTTTTTTATTTGTAATCTCTGTCCTGCCTTATTATTTTTCACTCTATTCGGTTCTGCCTTTTTTTTTTAGTTTATCCTGACTTTTATTTTACATAAATTGTCATCCTGCCTTTTTTTTTTTTTGCAAAGTGTCCCATCTTGCCTTTTTTTTACTCAAAACTCCTGTCCTGCCTATTTTTTTTTTAATTTCATCTTAGCCCCCCCCCCCCCCCCCATAAAAATCAAATGGTAGCTCCCTTATATCATATTTGTTTTTGTATGTTTTGTACATAATCAGGCCGTTAGTTTTATCATTTGTATTGTTTTACATTTGTAATTTCGGGACTTTTTATAGCATACTAAGCGGTATGGGTTTTTACTCATTGTTGAAGGCCGTATATTGACCTGTAGTCGTTAACTTCTATGGAATTGGTCTATGGTGGAGAGTATTTTATTAGCAATCATACCACATATTTTTATTCTAATATGTTAAACATTAAAAGTCTATGAAATATAAATGAAGGTGCTACGTTAAATAACCTATGTGGAAATGAGAAATCCCAATCTGATATTTTCGTCGCAAAATCGACAAGAAAAATCGACCTTTTAATGGCATTAACTCTGATTAAGAAAAGTTAGATAAATTTGACAGATTAATTGGATATCTTGACATTAAGTGCGCTTGTTTTGCTAGTCTGTCATTTTTCATCAGTAATGCTCTGTTCTTCAGAGGTACCTAGTGATTTGGGCATTTTCAGTTAGAAAGCAGAAATATTTTGGATAAACCTTCAATTTTTTGTATTTTGGACAACAGGGTACAGGATTTGGATATTGTTTTCATTGTTTTTACACTGAATTTTTAGTTTTTCTATTTGTATACCACATAATTAACACTACTAAGTTTGTTATACTAGTACCTTGTTTTATCAACTATGATACCATTCCTAATTTTACTATGCATACTTTAAAACTAATGATATAAAAGAAAATGCAAATAAGAATAGTGATTTTTGAATTCCTTTCTCTATCTATTTTATGCCAAAGGTTGGCTACTTTTCTTAATCATTTCAAAAAAAAGTAAAAAATACTGAACACCGATGAAAATTCAAAAAGGAAAGTCCCTAATCAAATGGCAAAATAATAAGCTCAAACAGAGCAAACGAATGGATAACAACTGTCATATTCCGGACTTGGTACCTGCATTTTCTCACGTAGAATATAGTGGATTAAACGTGGTTTTATAGCTAGCTAAACCTCTCACTTGTATGACAGTTGCATCAAATTCAAACCAATTATGTTCTCAAAGCGTATTTCCATCTTAACTACAATTCATAGTATCACAGCGTCATGTGTCCATAATGATGTTCTTACAAAATTATGATCTATTATGGCTTATTCAGAAAATATGACAAGAGATTAAAACCTTTAAATTGCTAATGACCCCAATTTTGATATAATAATTCCATACACAAATAAATTTGACCAATTGCTTATACATGTAGTATCTCTGAAACAGAACTAATCATAAAGAGATCATGGTCAAATAAACACTGCCAGACGGACATTTATGTCTTGAAAACATTCAAATATAATTGACCTATTGCTCTTAGAATCTGCGAAACATACTTAACTATGAAAACTAGACATTGACCAATGAACCATGAAAATGCGTTCAAGCTCAGACCCTGCCAGACAGATATGTTAAACATATATAGCACGCCTTTTAACAATTAGCGTATTTAGTTCACGAAAAGCGTAACTTTAAGTGGATTAAATATGTTAATGAGTAAGACGTGACTATATAGTATGTATGGGCCTTTGTTAGTCTTGTATGATTTTTAATTTTAGTTCATTCATATATTTCGGAGTTTAGTATGACGTCCATTATCTCTAAACTAGTACACATTTTTGTTTAGAGGCCAGCTGAATCACGCCTCCGGGTGCGGGATTTTCTCGCTGTATTGAAGACCCATTGGTGGCCTTCGGCTGTTTTCTGCTCCTTGGTCTGGTTGTTGTCTCTTTGACACGTTCCATATTTCCATTCTCAATTTTATGTGTAACATTAATGGGCGATGACACGTGCCAAAGGTTAAACTTAACTGTACTTTTCTTTAATTGAATAGGTCAATCAAATTGTAGCACGTCTATGACAAAACATCTCTTATTTTCAGAAAATGAACTCTTCTTATCAGGATTTGATTTAATGATAAATGTACAGGTAAATAAATTGTTGCCGTAATACTTTCATCAAGATTTGAAGACCAGAGAGCGATGTACGTGTTATTGAAGTGCCATCACCTCCCCAATTCATAGGCGAAAACTCTTTAGGGGATAGATGCAAATTTATAATTTATTGTAAAGTTATTCTGCCTTTCAAACCACCATGAAAACGCTCGATTTATAGATGAATTTTTGATTGCGTAAGGTCAAGATATAAATACTTTAAGCATGCTCAATTCACGGAGATATACCTTTAAAAAGTGGAGGAAATGAAATGACTAAATCCAGTGACATTTGTTTTTAATATATATTTTGAAACGATACAAACAAGTGTCCACCAATTTATCATTATCGCCTCTTCGTTTATAGACCAGGTTATTCCTTGTGCATTATTTGTTTCAAGAATAGGAAACATTTCTTATTTAGGGTAAGGTTTACAAGTTTGGCTAGTGTTAGGGTAAACCTCCACCCACCCCTTTCCCGAATTTATTTTTGATACATTGTTTTATATGCATTTTTAAAAATTTATTAGGACATTTTATGGTCATTGATTTCATAATTTACTAGGCCAAGGAGGCGGAGCTAAAGTGAAATAGTAACTTCTGAGATGGAAGTTAGAGGACTGGTAAAAACTTCTCCCATTCTTTGCTTTTCCTATGACAATCGACACACGTCCGTCGGGACTGGAGAGTGCAATAACTAACAAATCATTCAGTTAACGCACTCCTCCAAAAAAAACCAAAGTTAACTCACTCGAAGATCAAAGTAAAAACTACCATTCATGTTACAAGTACACCTTACAATCATTCCAAGCATAAAATAATGTTGACCTATTGCTTATAGTACTAGCAATAATGGACCAAACCACAAAATTTTAGTATTGACCAACGAATCATAAAAAAGTTAGGCCAAGGTCATATGAAGACAATAGACCAGACATATACAACCATTTAATACACCAAATATAGTATATTTATATATATATATCGCTAATTGTATCTGAGAACCACATCGATCTCATTAAATTCACAATATAACATGAAATTAGTCATGGTCAGATGAAACTTATCAGCTGACGAACATGCTTACCTTACAATCAGTCCATTTTCCAAAGATAATTGACCCATCGCTTATAGTAGCTGATATATATATTTAATGGACCATAAAACCTAAACTTTAATCATGTATCCCTGAAATGAGGTTAAGGTCAGGTGAACTCTCGATGAAATACATTTAGACCTTGCATTACAATTTATTCATTATTGTACTATTATATGAAAAATTGTCATGACTAAAAAAAAACTGTAGCTTTTTTTTTTGCAGTTACTGAGGTCAAGGACAAAGGACATGTGATAACAACAGGTATCTTTATCAAAGGTACTGAAATATGATATAATAGTATGACAATAAAAATAAAATTTCTCTATACAGAGTTCTAACTGTCGCTGTATCAGCATCCATATGTCTCGCATCTATGTCTTTTGTCACAAAGCTAAAGATCTTTTATTACACATTTGTTTGTTTTTATAGTGATGAAGATAATCAATTTAACACAGTATTGACTGCTGTACACTTATTTTTGACATTTTTACCTATTGTGTCTGGTTGTTTTGTTCACACATCATTGTCAATTTGATGTAATTTAATGCGACTGTCATCAAGTGAAAGATTTAACTAGCTATAAAACCAGGTTTAATCCACCATTTTCTACATAAGGAAAATGCCTGTACCAAGTCAGAAATATGAAAGTTGTTATCCATTCGTTTGATGAGTTTAAGCTTTTGATTTTGCCATTTGACTAGGGACTTTCCGTTTTGAATATTCCTCGGAGTTTGGTATTTTTGTTATTACTTTTTATATGATAACTCTAACAGTCAAGTCACAATAACTGATTTATACATTATGCTCTCACGTTGAACTGTTACACCACTGTTCCATGTTAGGGGGGAGGGGTGGGGTTGGCCCCAGCAAACATGTTTAACCCGCCACATTCTGTACCTGTGTGTTTCAAGTCAGGACTGTAATTTAGTTGTTGTCGTTTGTTGCTTTAGGGAGCTACCATTTGATATTTATGGGGGGTGGGCTAGGATGAAAAATGTTGTCCTGCATTTTTTTTTATTTGTAATCTCTGTCCTGCCTTATTATTTTTCACTCTATTCGGTTCTGCCTTTTTTTTTTTAGTTTATCCTGACTTTTATTTTACATAAATTGTCATCCTGCCTTTTTTTTTTTTTGCAAAGTGTCCCATCTTGCCTTTTTTTTACTCAAAACTCCTGTCCTGCCTATTTTTTTTTTAATTTCATCTTAGCCCCCCCCCCCCCCCCCCCCCCCCCCCATAAAAATCAAATGGTAGCTCCCTTATATCATATTTGTTTTTGTATGTTTTGTACATAATCAGGCCGTTAGTTTTATCATTTGTATTGTTTTACATTTGTAATTTCGGGACTTTTTATAGCATACTAAGCGGTATGGGTTTTTACTCATTGTTGAAGGCCGTATATTGACCTGTAGTCGTTAACTTCTATGGAATTGGTCTATGGTGGAGAGTATTTTATTAGCAATCATACCACATATTTTTATTCTAATATGTTAAACATTAAAAGTCTATGAAATATAAATGAAGGTGCTACGTTAAATAACCTATGTGGAAATGAGAAATCCCAATCTGATATTTTCGTCGCAAAATCGACAAGAAAAATCGATCTTTTAATGGCATTAACTCTGATTAAGAAAAGTTAGATAAATTTGACAGATTAATTGGATATCTTGACATTAAGTGCGCTTGTTTTGCTAGTCTGTCATTTTTCATCAGTAATGCTCTGTTCTTCAGAGGTACCTAGTGATTTGGGCATTTTCAGTTAGAAAGCAGAAATATTTTGGATAAACCTTCAATTTTTTGTATTTTGGACAACAGGGTACAGGATTTGGATATTGTTTTCATTGTTTTTACACTGAATTTTTAGTTTTTCTATTTGTATACCACATAATTAACACTACTAAGTTTGTTATACTAGTACCTTGTTTTATCAACTATGATACCATTCCTAATTTTACTATGCATACTTTAAAACTAATGATATAAAAGAAAATGCAAATAAGAATAGTGATTTTTGAATTCCTTTCTCTATCTATTTTATGCCAAAGGTTGGCTACTTTTCTTAATCATTTCAAAAAAAAGTAAAAAATACTGAACACCGATGAAAATTCAAAAAGGAAAGTCCCTAATCAAATGGCAAAATAATAAGCTCAAACAGAGCAAACGAATGGATAACAACTGTCATATTCCGGACTTGGTACCTGCATTTTCTCACGTAGAATATAGTGGATTAAACGTGGTTTTATAGCTAGCTAAACCTCTCACTTGTATGACAGTTGCATCAAATTCAAACCAATTATGTTCTCAAAGCGTATTTCCATCTTAACTACAATTCATAGTATCACAGCGTCATGTGTCCATAATGATGTTCTTACAAAATTATGATCTATTATGGCTTATTCAGAAAATATGACAAGAGATTAAAACCTTTAAATTGCTAATGACCCCAATTTTGATATAATAATTCCATACACAAATAAATTTGACCAATTGCTTATACATGTAGTATCTCTGAAACAGAACTAATCATAAAGAGATCATGGTCAAATAAACACTGCCAGACGGACATTTATGTCTTGAAAACATTCAAATATAATTGACCTATTGCTCTTAGAATCTGCGAAACATACTTAACTATGAAAACTAGACATTGACCAATGAACCATGAAAATGCGTTCAAGCTCAGACCCTGCCAGACAGATATGTTAAACATATATAGCACGCCTTTTAACAATTAGCGTATTTAGTTCACGAAAAGCGTAACTTTAAGTGGATTAAATATGTTAATGAGTAAGACGTGACTATATAGTATGTATGGGCCTTTGTTAGTCTTGTATGATTTTTAATTTTAGTTCATTCATATATTTCGGAGTTTAGTATGACGTCCATTATCTCTAAACTAGTACACATTTTTGTTTAGAGGCCAGCTGAATCACGCCTCCGGGTGCGGGATTTTCTCGCTGTATTGAAGACCCATTGGTGGCCTTCGGCTGTTTTCTGCTCCTTGGTCTGGTTGTTGTCTCTTTGACACGTTCCATATTTCCATTCTCAATTTTATGTGTAACATTAATGGGCGATGACACGTGCCAAAGGTTAAACTTAACTGTACTTTTCTTTAATTGAATAGGTCAATCAAATTGTAGCACGTCTATGACAAAACATCTCTTATTTTCAGAAAATGAACTCTTCTTATCAGGATTTGATTTAATGATAAATGTACAGGTAAATAAATTGTTGCCGTAATACTTTCATCAAGATTTGAAGACCAGAGAGCGATGTACGTGTTATTGAAGTGCCATCACCTCCCCAATTCATAGGCGAAAACTCTTTAGGGGATAGATGCAAATTTATAATTTATTGTAAAGTTATTCTGCCTTTCAAACCACCATGAAAACGCTCGATTTATAGATGAATTTTTGATTGCGTAAGGTCAAGATATAAATACTTTAAGCATGCTCAATTCACGGAGATATACCTTTAAAAAGTGGAGGAAATGAAATGACTAAATCCAGTGACATTTGTTTTTAATATATATTTTGAAACGATACAAACAAGTGTCCACCAATTTATCATTATCGCCTCTTCGTTTATAGACCAGGTTATTCCTTGTGCATTATTTGTTTCAAGAATAGGAAACATTTCTTATTTAGGGTAAGGTTTACAAGTTTGGCTAGTGTTAGGGTAAACCTCCACCCACCCCTTTCCCGAATTTATTTTTGATACATTGTTTTATATGCATTTTTAAAAATTTATTAGGACATTTTATGGTCATTGATTTCATAATTTACTAGGCCAAGGAGGCGGAGCTAAAGTGAAATAGTAACTTCTGAGATGGAAGTTAGAGGACTGGTAAAAACTTCTCCCATTCTTTGCTTTTCCTATGACAATCGACACACGTCCGTCGGGACTGGAGAGTGCAATAACTAACAAATCATTCAGTTAACGCACTCCTCCAAAAAAACCCAAAGTTAACTCACTCGAAGATCAAAGTAAAAACTATCATTCATGTTACAAGTACACCTTACAATCATTCCAAGCATAAAATAATGTTGACATATTGCTTATAGTACTAGCAATAATGGACCAAACCACAAAATTTTAGTATTGACCAACGAATCATAAAAAAGTTAGGCCAAGGTCATATGAAGACAATAGACCAGACATATACAACCATTTAATACACCAAATATAGTATATTTATATATATATATCGCTAATTGTATCTGAGAACCACATCGATCTCATTAAATTCACAATATAACATGAAATTAGTCATGGTCAGATGAAACTTATCAGCTGACGAACATGCTTACCTTACAATCAGTCCATTTTCCAAAGATAATTGACCCATCGCTTATAGTAGCTGATATATATATTTAATGGACCATAAAACCTAAACTTTAATCATGTATCCCTGAAATGAGGTTAAGGTCAGGTGAACTCTCGATGAAATACATTTAGACCTTGCATTACAATTTATTCATTATTGTACTATTATATGAAAAATTGTCATGACTAAAAAAAAACTGTAGCTTTTTTTTTGCAGTTACTGAGGTCAAGGACAAAGGACATGTGATAACAACAGGTATCTTTATCAAAGGTACTGAAATATGATATAATAGTATGACAATAAAAATAAAATTTCTCTATACAGAGTTCTAACTGTCGCTGTATCAGCATCCATATGTCTCGCATATATGTCTTTTGTCACAAAGCTAAAGATCTTTTATTACACATTTGTTTGTTTTTATAGTGATGAAGATAATCAATTTAACACAGTATTGACTGCTGTACACTTATTTTTGACATTTTTACCTATTGTGTCTGGTTGTTTTGTTCACACATCATTGTCAATTTGATGTAATTTAATGCGACTGTCATCAAGTGAAAGATTTAACTAGCTATAAAACCAGGTTTAATCCACCATTTTCTACATAAGGAAAATGCCTGTACCAAGTCAGAAATATGAAAGTTGTTATCCATTCGTTTGATGAGTTTAAGCTTTTGATTTTGCCATTTGACTAGGGACTTTCCGTTTTGAATATTCCTCGGAGTTTGGTATTTTTGTTATTACTTTTTATATGATAACTCTAACAGTCAAGTCACAATAACTGATTTATACATTATGCTCTCACGTTGAACTGTTACACCACTGTTCCATGTTAGGGGGGAGGGGTGGGGTTGGCCCCAGCAAACATGTTTAACCCGCCACATTCTGTACCTGTGTGTTTCAAGTCAGGACTGTAATTTAGTTGTTGTCGTTTGTTGCTTTAGGGAGCTACCATTTGATATTTATGGGGGGGTGGGCTAGGATGAAAAATGTTGTCCTGCATTTTTTTTTATTTGTAATCTCTGTCCTGCCTTATTATTTTTCACTCTATTCGGTTCTGCCTTTTTTTTTTAGTTTATCCTGACTTTTATTTTACATAAATTGTCATCCTGCCTTTTTTTTTTTTGCAAAGTGTCCCATCTTGCCTTTTTTTTACTCAAAACTCCTGTCCTGCCTATTTTTTTTTTAATTTCATCTTAGCCCCCCCCCCCCCCCCCCCCCATAAAAATCAAATGGTAGCTCCCTTATATCATATTTGTTTTTGTATGTTTTGTACATAATCATGCCGTTAGTTTTATCATTTGTATTGTTTTACATTTGTAATTTCGGGACTTTTTATAGCATACTAAGCGGTATGGGTTTTTACTCATTGTTGAAGGCCGTATATTGACCTGTAGTCGTTAACTTCTATGGAATTGGTCTATGGTGGAGAGTATTTTATTAGCAATCATACCACATATTTTTATTCTAATATGTTAAACATTAAAAGTCTATGAAATATAAATGAAGGTGCTACGTTAAATAACCTATGTGGAAATGAGAAATCCCAAGGCTAATGCAACAGACTTATCATAAATGGTTCCTTTCAACTGACTGCTTCACAATCTTTAACATGTAAATATACATACGTTTCAGAGTCAATAGCATAGGCGGATCCAGGGGGTGCCTGGTGGGCCCGGTCCCCCCTTTTGTGGGAAAAATTTGGTTGATTATATAGGGAATCACTGAAGCATGACTGGAGCGCCCCCCCCCCCCCCCCCCTTTAGGTAAGTCCATGCACCCCCCCCCCCCCTCCTTACAAAAAGTTCTGGATCCGCCACTGAATAGGCTATGACTGACAGGGAGGGACTATGTAATATCTTTGGAATTGAAAAGTTCTAATACTAATTAGTCTAATACAACTGCATACCAAATATCATTACCATTAGTGGTTAAACTGACCTAATCAGAAATTTTAATGAGTAAAATTTGCAGAATTTCAAAGTCAAATGACGATAACTGAAAGGAGGGCCAAACAATCTCAATGGAAATGAGATGTGCCAGTTCTAGCACCTGGCATGCATAAGCCTCATATTTCGATTTTGTTCAGATGACAATAAAACTGACCGTAAAAGGAATGTATCTTGTCTAGCATATACCAAGTGCAGATATTCAATAAAATGAATAATTTTTTTATTGTGTAATTAAAGTAAATACAGAGTGAGAACCCTGTGATCAATAGCAGCTTCATGTTTATTTGTTATTGATAAAATTGAGAATGGAAATGGGGAATGTGTCAAAGAGACAACAACCCGACCATAGAACAGACAACAGCAGAAGGTCACCAACAGGTCTTCAATGCAGCGAGAAATTCCCGCACCCGGAGGCGTCAATCAGCTGGCCCCTAAACAAATATATATATACTAGTTCAGTGATAATGAACGCCATACTAAACTCCAAATTGTACACAAGAAACTAAAATTAAAAATAATACAAGACTAACAAAGGCTAGAGGCTCCTGACTTGGGACAGGCGCAAAAATGCGGCGGGGTTAAACATGTTTATGAGATCTCAACCCTCCCCCTATACCTCTAGCCAATGTAGAAAAGTAAACGCATAACAATACGCACATGAAAATTCAGTTCAAGAGAAGTCCGAATCTGATGTCAGAAGATGTAACCAAAGAAAATAAACAAAATGACAATAATACATAAATAACAACAGACTACTACTGTTAACTGACATGCCAGCTCCAGACTTCAATTAAACTGATTGAAAGATTATGTCTTCATCATATGAATATCAGGCACAATCCTTCCCGTTAGGGGTTTAGTATCATACCATCATAACATATATGAGAAGAACATAACCCGTGTCATGCCAACAACTGGTTTTTAAATAAATGTGTTAAGTGCCGATGCAAAGACCCTATAAGTGAATCAATATTAACGCCAAAATATGCAATCTTTAATGACCTGACAACAGTATCGTAGCTATATCCCTTCTTAATAAGTCTATTTAAATGTTTTGTTAGCTTCAGAGGTGAATACTGACATTTTTGTGCTTTATAAAGAATATTTCCATAAAAAAATGGATGTGAAATACCTGAACGTATAAGAAGTCTGCATGTTGAGCTATATTTACGAATGATGTCCTTATACCGATGATAAAATTTAGTAAATGTTTTGACTAGTTTGTGATATCGAAAACCCTGGTGTAATAATGTTTCAGTAATACATAAATTTCTCTCGTTAAAATCTAAAACATTTTTACATACACGAGCGAATCGTACAAGTTGAGATATATAAACACCGTAAGATGGTGACAAGGGAACGTCACCATCTAAAATGGATAATTAACGATAGGAAATGAAAAATCATCTCTTTTATCATATATTTTAGTATTAAGCTTTCCATTAATGATATAGATATCAAGATCGAGGAAAGGGCAGTGGTCATTGTTAGTATTAGCTTTATTTAAAGTAAGTTCAACAGGATAAATTTCTTTAGTATACATACTGAAGTCGTCATTATTAAGAGCCAAAATATCATCCAAATATCTAAAAGTATTATTAAATTTGTGTATCAGATGTTGTTTCGATGGGTCTTTGCTGATTTTTGTCATAAATTGTAACTCATAGCAATACAAAAAAAGGTCCGCAATAAGTGGTGCACAGTTAGTCCCCATTGGAATTCCGATAACCTGACAATATACGGAATCTCCAAAGCGAACAAAAATGTTATCTAGTAAAAATTCAAGGGCATATATAGTATCAAAGCATGTCCAATTGACATAGTTTTTTTGTTTATTGCTACTAAAAAATGACCTAAAAGAGTTTGAACATATATATTCACTTCTGACTTTTTAAATGCCCATTTAATTAGGTGTGTGAATTTTTTCTTCATGAGAATGTGAGGCAATGTGGTATATAGGGTAGAAAAATCAAAACTTTGAACAGATTCAAAATCACCAATATATGCATGTAATTTATCAAGTACTTCCAACGAGTTCTTGACACTCCAAAAGTAATTAATTCCACTATTTTCGAAGGCCTTATTTGAACAATTTATTATCAGGTTTTTGATTGTACCAAGTGTACTGGTAAGAAGAATAGACAATTTAGTAGTGGAACAATGGCTTGAAGACGAAATGAATCTATATTTGTAAGGTGTTTTGTGTAGCTTCAGAAGCCAATACATAGTTGGGACTTTCATTGTATTTGGTTCTGCATGTTTATGTTCAAGCTTTTGTTCGATACTGGTAAAAGGCATAGCTGTATTATTGTGATATTATTTCTTGGTCACTGGTACTATCACAAATCTTTCTAGGAGATTCTAATTGACTCTTAGGTATTGACTTTGTTTTAGCAGAATTATTTTCGAATAAATTTACTTTTGAAATGTTTTATAAAATTGTCAACATGATTTCTGCTTTTTTAAAGGAATAATCCAATACTATTGTTACTTTCCTGTTCTGTGTCAAGATTCAGGTTTATAAAATAAATGGACTTGTCTTCATAAGTCTTTCCAAATAATTTTGTGTTGGTTTATTCTTACATTAACTTTTAACTGCCACATGTGGAGCAGGATCTGCTTACCACTCTAGAAACGCGAGATCACCCCCAGTTTTGGTGGGGTTCGTGTTGCTTAGTCTTTAGTTTCTATGTTGTGTCTTATGTACTATTGTTTTTCTGTTTTTCTTTTCTTTTTTAGCCATGGCATTGTCAGTTTATTTTTGATCTGTGAGTTTGAATGTCCCTCTGCTATCTTTTTCCCCTCTTTTTTCAACTGTCTGGTATAGTGAATTATGGAAAGGTTTCAACATGGCCACTAACATCATATCTAACCCTTAAGTATGCATGCCCTTTGTGAAGTTAAATGAGAAATAAGAACTAAAAAGCAATATCAGTTCATATAAATTCATTTTATTGATAAATTCTAATAGATAAATCTCCAGTCCAGCTGGAGGTATTGTAATCTACAGTTAATAACAAATATATATCAAAATGTAACAGAATGTCATTGAATAACTTTACACACATGAATATTGAATGTTACATTATCATCTCAAATCACAATCCTGATAATTGTGGGAAAACAGAAAGAACGTGTTGAATAAATATTGCAATTTGTGAGATAAACATCAAACTAAAGACAAACAATTTACATAGAGACATTGTAGCATTGAACAGACAACAGATACTACAGTATTACTTAAAACAGATACTAGACGGATCTTAAAAATTGGACCTTCTACAAAAAAAATTATTGGAACATGGATGTAGTTATGAAAAGCCATTTCTATTGATTTCTTTTTTGTCCATCATTCTCTGTTATTTAATCTCTCTCTTAAATCAGCATCCCCTTAATTTCCTTTTCTTCAATTTTGGGCACACATTTTTTGTATTCTTTATTTTTTGGCCCATTATTCTCTACTTTGTTGGACTTTAAAAGAAATACTGACTAACTAAATTGTTATCATTCCTTATCAATGACCCACCTATGATAGAAGGAGAATTATAATTTAAGGTACAAACATCCTTCTGCCCCTCCATTTGTCTGTCCCACATCAAGGTTAAGGATTGGTTTTAGGTAGTTTACTATGTATGCCAAATTATGGTTTTGATCTAGACTATGTGGTTAACTGAACATACAAATGTGATAGCGTAAGCAAGCATGGTGTCCTGTGAGACACATTGACTTTTTTTATCTTCCTCTGATTCAGGAATGAAGGTTTTTGATATATATCTAAAGTAAAGGGCAAAACCTTAGATGACATTGATTAGCATTGCACAAATATTTTTAAAAAATTAACTTATTCAAAAATAGAGTATTATAAGACAGAAAATCAATGTACAATGGATGCTCAATAAGCACATAATAGGACACTAAGTTAGACTGCAATAAAATGTAAAGTAACAGAATGTTAATTTGTCAATTATGTTTTAAATTAAAACAAGTCATACAATGACAACAAAATGAACAAATGCAAGGCAGCAATAATTGCTTATACTGAATATGGTTATATAATGAAATGCTAAATATATATATTAGATGAAATATTAAAAATTCAAAAGAATTTTGATTTGAAAAGATTGTTATGTTCAAAGTCTGAACTGAAAAGATTGTTATGTTCAAAGTCTGAACTGAAAAGATTGTTATGTTCAAAGTCTGAACTGAAAAGTCTTTGAAATACTTTAAATATTCACTTACATCTTCGAGAGAGAAAAAAAACAGAAAATCTCTTTAGTTTCACACATATACAAATCTGTTACATTTTTACAGATTTCTGAGCTAGAGCACTGATCATAATACAAGAACCACTTGAACATTAAAAGAGACCTGTTGATTATATATTACTATGGCAAATGATCTGGTTAGTTCTTATATGCCCGCCCTCAATTAATTACAATGTACTTGCAAATACAAAAGAATGTTTGAAAACCAATGTTAATACATTTTCACAAAGTGCATAAAAGATGCCTTAAAATGCTGGTATAGTTATATATATTCTTATATCATGATGGCTATACTAAACTTTGTGATTTTCCTTAAATTTACTCCAAATCTTGTAAAACATTATTAAACAGATATCTTAAATTATAAGTACAAAATTCTGTGAAAATTAGGCTGACTTAAATGACTCTCACGCTGTTATTTTTCGTCAATCTTGTCATCTAGACATGCCACAAACAGGAACAACAACTCACTGGTTCATAACATACTCCTGTTCTCATTCTGTTATCTAACACGCTGTCTCTCTTCACCACGTTAATAACCCAGAATGGTAACATCAAAAAGAAGAAAACTGAAATAAAATATCATTTTAATATTAAAATTTAATATGCTCTTAAAACTATAGGAAAAAGAATGTCCAGTCTATAAATTCAATTATATTGTATACAAATCTGCAATACGTCAAGCTTGTTTAATCAATTATTACATGTTTTCTTGTTTGTTCTACTGACACTATATTTTGCATCATAAATTCATTGCATTTAAATAGACGCCATAATTTTCATTCGCCATTTCATTGTACATTTCTGATGCACAATGCTTTAGATATTACTTCACAGAAAAGAGTCCAATGAAGTGATTTACGTAGAGTGACCTTTGGTCAACTGGCATAACTTAATCATTAAAAAACTTAAAATTTGTCAGCATCATCCAAACATATATGCATTGATAAAATTTACTCGATTTTTCAGATTTTGTAACACAAAAAATCTTATAATTTTCAATGGAAATCAATTTTCCATCATAGCCACCTTTTGTTACTGTTTAAACTATCTAGGTTTCTGAATTTAGTGGCCGAATTTTACAGAAAGGACACTTTTTCTGCAGAAACAGTTGGTACACAATGTAATTCTTTGTACGACTTCTAAACTGGAGTATAAATCCTGTGTAATTATATAAATAGTGTGTACAATTAAGACATTTTGGTCCAGAGGGTTAATGTTTCAAGACAACTTCTCTTGTAACAGAAGCTGTACCTTCAAACATTATCACAAAATGTTATCTTAAACTTCCTTTTATCTTCATTTTGTGTTTTCCCAATAAACACATATAATCCTTACTATATAAGAGAGTTTGTTTCAACCTGTAGCCTGAGAAATGCTTGAAACCCAGTACTTTTAAATGTAACAATTGAAGTCTCACTTAAAGTCTACTCTATACATACATGCTGAAAAGTTCACTAATTAATCATTTGGCCCTTAATTGATGAACTAATTGTGAATTTATATATGAAACTTACTAATGCTAATAGCACACACCCAGCTGTACCCGTAACATATCTGGTATAATTCATCTGTTGTATTTTTCTGTAAAAGCATACATAGAGTCGAGAATGGAAACATGTATATATCATATTTTAATTTAATCACCTGTTTTGTACTTCAAGTAAAATTAATTATTTCCATCTTTGAAGCTAGTTTTTAATTTACATGTTCAAACTTAATGCTAAAGTTCTGTGCATTTCATGATAAAGCTGATTTCTTTTTTCTATTACTTTACACATATATTCTCAAACTATCTATAGTTTTCCTGAAAAGCATTTTCTTTCCAACCATACTTCACAGGAGGTCTAAAAAATAAAAGGTTTAAAACTAACTTGGATAAGAAGAATTAATAGAGATAATTCAAAACTTGTGAAACTACTCTTATCAGAACAATTGAATATTTTGGAAATGCAGTTTCTTGGCTCTTGTAAAAGCTGAAAATCAATTTTAGAAAGAAGTATTTGATGATTGGGATGATCAACATCAAATCCATGCATGAAGCTAGCTTTCATGAATAGAATTTATAAGATTGCTTAAAATTTGAAGATTTTACTATCGCCAAAGGAGAACAACCAAAATTTTGATATATATGAAAATTTACAATAAAAATTCCTAAAAAAGTTTAAAAAAATTCCTTGAAAAAAAACTTACACATTCTGCAGCTTGTGATGTCAGCCCAATATGTACCAAACCTTCTATGAAACAAATAACGCCAAAAATATGGAAGACAAATTTGATCAGTCTTGGTACTGGGTTCATCAACATGAACAGTAATGTGAAACCTGAAATAAAAGTCCCTTACATTATGTATTATAATTAAGGCATGTTCACCAAGTGCTCAGCAGCTTTATCAATGACAAAAGCATGAAATAAAGGAACACATACATCCATAAACATGCAAATACATTCTTATCTATTATAATTTTAACGTTTCCAACAAATCTGACTAAAATTCTTTTTTTATAGTAAACTGGTATTAGAAAAACTGTAGTCAAGCTCTCAAATTCCTATTCCTATTCCAATATTTGTTTCAATACAGCAAAGTCAGTAGTTAACCTTGGAAATTCAAAAGTTAATGATAAAAAATGGCTAACTCCTCCTACAAATGTATGTGGAACATAGGAAATCTCAAAATGCATAAGAGCCAAAACCAAATTAAGAGGCACACAAAGCCATTTTTTATTCCGCTCATGCCGGTGCTAGGGGCCGTCTTAAACTTGCAGTGAGGTGAGAGTTTTTTTGCTCCATGTTGAACCTCTCACTGTGACTTTGAGATGAAGGACAGTAATAAAAGCGCTGTTCCTTTGCTTTTTTGTGTTTTTTTGCTTGCATGTACTGATTTTGTGTCGTGGATGGACACCCCATATCCTTTTTTTTCTATTAAGCTGATAATTATCTGATAGTTCCATGCATTCCCTCTTCTGTAGAAATATATATTTAAGTAAAGATAATTAGATTTACCATAATGTATAATTGCTTACATTGATGTCATTTGAACTCCGGTGGATAGTTGTCTCATTGGCAATCAGACCACATCTCCTTATTTTAATATTGCTAAGATATCATAAAAAAACATTGGGAATTTGACCTGCTACATGTATATTATAGTAGTAATACATGTATAACTTATTACCTTATATATAAGGTCTGTGCTTTTCTGTATGTTATCTGGTTTTAAATACCAATAAGACTAATTGACATCAAATTGTAGCTTAAAAAACACAATTTATCCATAAACTAAACCATATCAATTTATTTTCCAAACACTCTAACATAGATTATACACAACAAAGTGACTGAACTACTATCATAAAACCATTATTTAGGAAGTTGAACTGCTTGTAAAAGATTTTGTTATATAACCTCACCTATTGCAACAATGGTGAAGACTATGGATACAATAAGAAGTTGAAACAATGGCTGGATACACCATCTTGTTGTCTTCTTAAGGACCAGTACATAAAACTGGGGTACCAGTAAGGCCAAGGAAAAGATGGCCAACAATATAAATCTGGAACGAAAATATTATAAAAAAATCAGTATTTAGAAAATCATAACACATGAATCTTTAACATGTCAAATATACCAATTTTTAGGAAGAAATCAATTCTTTATTGATTTATCAAGAGTAGGCTATCACTTAAATAATTTATGACAGATGTACTAAACTTCAAATCTGTGTGTATGTCAATGAATAAATGATTCAAATAGTCATCATAAAAACTTTTCAAAGCTAGAAAATATAAATATATTGTGTACATTTTCTTATGATTAGAACAACAGAAAAGCATGAAAATTCATGAAATTTTTAAAATGATCTAAAACCAGACATCACATTCATGGACCTTTTTCTGGGGAGAAGTGTGCATTTTTATGAATTAATCTTGATCTTCACTTGCTTTGTTTCCTGTGCTTTTTTGTTTTCAGATGTTCCTTAAATATCCATTGTACTACTCTTAATTTCTACATGTAGGCAAAATGTTAATGAAACATGGACATGGTATCAATACATGTAAATAACACACTTGGTCTCCTCATCAATAAACTTATTGTTGCAATTCATAACAAATATATGTTTGAAATGAAAATTTGAATATTGAAAATAAGCTTCATGTAGCTTAAGTTTAGCTGTAGCATGCTAAATGCCATGCATGCTTAGATTTCTTATCATGTACATGAAGTATAAAGTACATTAACTTAATATACAATAAGGGTTAAAATTTCATAAAAGCCAGACTCAAAACATAATGCAAATCATATGTTTTTTCTTGAATGAAAATACTATAAAATTGGTATATCCTAAGATTTTAAAAGTCTTTCCAGAGAAATAACAGACAAGTTTTCTAAGTTTTTTTGTAATGTCAACTACCATCCTTGAATCTATAAGTCCATACATAAGCGTTATTAGCCACTTACATTTTCTTTCTGTTGTCTCTTGGAAACCATCTCATTAGATGGTAAACAAAGTGGGGCCAAAAATATTGCCACATTTCTGCTAATAGCTCTTTGGATGTTTACACTGAAAAAAATAAATGAATAACTGAATTAACAGACAATAGACAATTATAACAATCGGTAAAGGCTCAATTCAAAGTACATTGTGTTAGCATACATTAATTTTTTTATGAATGGCAACTCTAATATCAATACATTATAGGTTGTATACAATTGCAAGTTAACTGAATGTTATGTAAATCATCTAACTTTAGACATTTCAAAAATGTAAAAAGAACACATCTTTACTATCTGTATAGACTCACTGTTTAATAATAATGCTATTTTAACACTAATGATCCTTGTTGATATATATATGTATAGTTTTAAAATTTAAATAGTTTTAGATATTTTTTGTCTAAAGAGTTTCTCTTTCCCTTTTATAATTTGACAATGCCACATGAAGTGGTATTCGTCTTCACTTTTATTTTGCATACATAATTTACAAATATTTCATTTCTAGTAATTTTATTATATCTCCCTCTTTCAATTTCGAGGTTACATGTTTGAGCACTTAGTCTCATTTTTGCTACCATAGAGTTGTCAGATTTCAAAGTAAGTTGATCAACATAAGGTTTACATTTGCCTATCATCAAAATGTTACGAAATTTTTCAGAATAAAATTTTTTAGAATTTTGCTCTTGTAGGTTTTGATCTACAATGTACAATGCACTGATGTAATTGATTTAAAAGGGTTAATGAGTAAAATTTGATTTCTTGGCTAAGAAGGGGAATCCAAGTTTTTGAAAGACATGAAACAATATTGATAACCCTAGGCTTTTTTTTCCCAGTTGCCTTAAGGTAATCATGTGCTAATTAAGGTATTTTCAGACTTGACCAAATTATCCAAATATTTAATAGAGGAATGATGATCAGGTTTGTTCTTAGGGGAGTCTGAATAGCTTTGCTCTACTGTCATCATTAAAGGTTTTGCAATCATGTATCTCTAGGATTTGTTTAATAAATTTGGCCCATATACATTTTGTAGTTTATGTGTAAAAGTTTGAAAGGATCAGAGTAGATCAAAACTTTCTCTCAATGAATTAAGAGGGATTGTTTAGTCCAACTGTTTTGGGTTTTTTTTATTCTTGAAAAAAGATATTCTTGCTTTTTCCATAAGTACATGTATTGAAATTGCTGTAGTAATTGAATAGTATTCAATTTAATTTTCATGTGTGTATTATCTTTTTATCTTTGATTACATTGTACAATCATATATATAAATCAGGGATTAAGATAAGTGTATTTTCATGTATTCAGTTTTATCAAATGAATTTGGTTTATATTTCATCACCACCATACATGTATATACTTTCATGTCTTCAGGTGTATATAGTTGCTAAAATTATACCCTATGGGTAGTGCTCCACAATTAATGGAGGAACACACAAGAAACTGAACTGAACATGAGTCAGAGGGATAGAGCTCTATTAGTGACCCAGTTTGGACCAATCTCCCAAATGACTTATAATATCCAACTCAAAATATAATTCCCCAAATGGGATATAAATACACTTAACACCCTATGGGATTCTGTGTCCATATCAATTTTTCTAATTTGACCACCCACTAAGGCTGAAAATCACTCTGGACTCCTGGTTGTTATTGAGTTTGAAGATGCTTTTTATTAGGAAACAATCTAGCAACTTAATTATTCATTTTCTGGAATAGTTGGTTACTTTTGACCTAAAGTTGGCTACACAAATGTTTTCAATATTTTTGCTAAATTTATTAAGATTTTGTGCACTGTACTTAAGATTTAAATACAATTTGGGTGTTACTGTCGAAACATAATTGTGGTAGTTTACATGTTTTTCATGTCGTTAAAGGTCGCAAACATCAAGCTTACCATACTCTTGATCAATTTTATGAAAATTTTTCGAAAATTGTTGGCAAGCACTTGTTTACAAATGGCCGCTGACAAGAAAGACAACTCCAATTAAGAATGCGGGACAACTCGGTCCGGAGACAACTCGGACCGAGTCAAATCGGACCGACATATAAATCAACTCGGTCCGTCTATAAATCAACTCGGACCGTCTTTAAAGTCAATTCGGTCTATGATGACAACTCAGACAAAGTATTAAAAAAGGATTTGAACTTTATTCATGATATAAATTATTACTGAAACTACTATAACACAGTCAGTATGTGTTATAGTAGTCTCAGATTATTATAAATCAGATTGATTTTGATTTTTGGTGTTTTAACGCCACTTTTAAGCATTGCTTTTGGACTATTTCGTGGCGGCCAGTTTTTATTGGTGGGGGAAGCCGGAGTGCCCGGAGAAAACCACCGACCTTCGATAGGAAAACTGACAATCCTAGTCAATTAAGATTGGAGTCGAGTGCACCCGCACGAGCGGGGTTCGAACTCACAACCTCAGTGTTGACTGGCTAGTGATTACAGTAGTAACTACTTAGACCACTCGGCCACCGAGGCCCCATTATAAATCAGTAAATGTTATATTTTACCTGACAATATTATTATTATTATGTTGCTGAATTTGCATAACATAATAAAAAAAAGTGTATAATGTGAATTCAAATGTTTACTTATCTTTATCAATTTATCCAGATTTATCATACTGAAATTTAATTTAAGCAAACCTGGGAACAGTATATCTAACGATATATACACAGGCACATGTCTCAGGATATATATGTTAATTGTTTCACTTGACGACCATTCTTTGCAGTGCCACATATTAGTAATATCAGTCCCCAGAGCTCTGATTGTTTCCCTAATCTATAGTTTGAAACACTGCTAAAATACATCGGGTTTTTTTCGTATTGAATAAAATTGAGAATGGAAATGGGGAATGTGTCAAAGACACAACCCGACCAAAGAGCAGAAAACAGCCGAAGGCCACCAATAGGTCTTCAATACAGCGAGAAAATCTCGCATCTGGAGGCGTGCTTCAGCTGGCACCTAAACAAAAATATGTACTAGTTCAGTAATAATGGACGTCATACTAAACTCCGAAATATATAAAAGAAACTTAAAATTAAAAATCATACAAGACTAACAAAGGCCAGAGGCTCCTGACTTGGGACAGGCGCAAAAATTCGGCGGGGTTAGACATGATTTTTGAGATCTCAACCCTCCCCCTATACATCTAGCCAATGTAGAAAAAACAAACACACAGCAATACGCACAGTAAAACTCAGTTTAAAAGAAGCCCGAGTCAGATGTCAGAATAGGTAACAAAAGAAACTTAACAAAACGACAATGATACATACATTAACAAAGGACTACTAGCAGTTACTGACATGCCAGCTCCAGACCTCAATTAACCTGATTGAAAGATTATGTCTTCATCATATGAATATCAAGCAGAATCCCTCCCGTTAGGGGTTTAGTATCATACCATCATAAAATATATGAGAAGAACATAACCCGTATCATGCCAACAACTGGTTTTAGAATAAATGTGTTTATTTCCGATGCAACGACCCTATAAGTGACTCAATATTAAAGCCAAAATATGCCATCTTTAGTGACCTGACAACAGTATCGTAACTATATCCCTCCTTAATAAGTGTTTAAAGGTTTTGTTAGCTTTTGAGGTGAATGCCGACATTTTTGTGCTTTGTAAAGAATATTACCATAAAAGATTGGATGTGAAGACTGTCATGCAGTACAAGTTGCTGTGTGAAATCTAAAACGAAGCATTTGTAGCATTGGTTTACTTGTGTCTACATCTTGTTGTCTGTTATACATGGAATGCCTGGTTTTTTTTTCATAGAAGAAAGTGTTTTTTTCTGAAATTATTTCTGTTGCATAAATTATACTTGTATAGTATATAGTCATGCCTGGTAAACCATCAGATCTCAACCAAAAGGTTAAGCGAGAAAAAAGTTTACTGGCACTTCCCGTTGAGCTTTCCTGGTACAAAATATCAAAAATATGGATAGGGTAAGTCGACTTATTGAAGATGTAACGTATTGTTACGTATTGATGAACTCATTGTCATTTTGTCAAAAAGTCACTGAGCTGTCCGCACTGACCTGCGGGAGAAAAGTCATTCCGATGTCATTTTAAATCACATTTGTCCGAGTAATGAACGAGACAAGCTCTCATTCAGTTATCTATGGCATGACATTCTCCTAAAATATTTACAGATTGACAATAAATTGGTGAAAAGTAGACCTACCCTATCTATATTTTTGATATTTTGTACCAGAAAAGCTCAACAGGAAGTGCCAGTTAACTTTTTTCTCGCTTAACCTTTTGGTTGAGATTTGATGGTTTACCAGGCATGATAGTATAATTTATGCAATAGAAATACGACGTAACAGGAGAAAATAGTCGGGGAAATTATATTTCATACTTTTCTTTCACTAAAGTTGTACAGTTAATTATATTCTAAAAAGCAGCAACTAATCAATTCTTCTTTATTACTTGAAAAATTTTTTTTTAATTTCTTTGACGAAATCAAAATTCACTATAAATGTTTGCTGTTCGACATATTTCGAAACAAAACTATCCGGGACCAATCTAGTCTAAAACTGTTATTTGGACCAGACACGTATTATTTCATTGAATATCTATAAATCAGATTTGTTTTATACTAAATAATTTCTAATTGCTTTCTTTTGTAAATCTTTCTCGAGTTTGTGCTAACGTAGACTAGTCCCTTTTCAATTATCCTCACATCTTATAGACACTACATTTCAATGAATTTGGCTTACGATGCTCGACATTGGAAAAAATATTTGAGGACTTTTACTTCTATTTTGCAACTGTGAGAAGTGCTAAATTATATATTGTTGTGCAACTAACATAATGCATTATAATTTACACAGAGGGGCCTCGGTGGCCGAGTGGTCTAAGTAGTCCATGCAGAGATATTGTATTAATTCTAAATTATTATACTAGATGATATGCAATATAATTGAGTTCGAATCCCGCACGTGGCAGGTGCGCTCGACTCCAATCTTTATTGACTAGGAGGATTGTCAGTTTTCCTACCGAATGTTGGTGGTTCTCTCCGAGCACTCCGGCTCCCGCCATCAATAAAAACTGACCGCCACGAATTAGCACAAAAAAAAAGGTGTTAAACACCAATCAATCAAAATATAATTTACACTATAAAACACTTGTTTGGGAAAACCGTGGAAAATTGATTTGGCCAAAAAATGTAGCTAACTGTAACACTGATGATTTCTTTTTTTCAAATACATTTATTAACTTTAATAATGCAAAACCTCACATGGTAACATTCTGTGAGAAAACATATGCCATCCAATCATAGTTAGCTGACTGGAAACATTATTCTGCATCACTTCAAACAGATATTAAGTCTTGTGTTTAGGCAAAACTAAAATGAAGTCGTCTTCTGTCTTCTGTGAGAAAAAAACAGAGTTGGTAGGCAAAATAGTTTTATTTTGAAGACTATATAAGCAGTGCTTAAACCAAAATTTGACAGACTTCAAAATATCCACAAATGTGTTGTTTAACCATGTGTATTAAGAGTAGATATGGAGGCAGGAAACTGAACTATATTTTGTTTGGCTTACTCTAAGAGATCCTCAAATGTCCTTTGCCTGACGGAGAGGCAGCAATTATAACATATTTTGTATTATATTGACTGAGTCGAAATTAACAAGGACTGCATTCATGGTTTCGTTAGGACGGAGGCCAGCGTTATTCATGACCATGACCATGTGACACAGATAATCTGACTAAATTCACGACAATTTAATGATCTCTTGGATAAATAGCACACAGGATATACGTAAGAGTAGAACCAGATAAACTGAGTGTGTGACTATGTGATAACTAGGTCCCTTCCATTCCATTGGTTATAATGTATTAAAATTACATTACAACTGATATTGTGCTATTTTGCTATAAAATCATCTCTACTAGTCTGTACCTCAAAATAAAAAGGATGAACAAATTATCCCCATAGTTTGAATTATACAGTGAAAGGACATCATTTATTTAATATTTAAAATTTAATGATATATGTTTTACAGTTTGTAACTATTCCGAATCTTAATAACGCGTTCGTATTTGTATCGTATTGTGCATTAAGTCAAATGTTAATGCTAGCGTACTTTAAATCTTCTTTTGAAACATCTACACATAAAAGGAAAAATTCGGCAACAAGTCATCAACAGTTATTATTTCTTGATTGCAAACAAAATGTACATGATCCAACTGGAAAGATGTCTCATGGATACATTTGGCAGACCCAGCAATACATCGTTACTTGCAAGGAAGGTCGTGTATAGATATCCAGTAGATTGAGGGAAGTTCCAGCTCCAAGTCATCTCTAACAGTTAAAATCTTAAAAGAACACAATACAGTCCCGTAATCGATAAGGAATTCCTTTACATCATATCGACTTATTTTTGTTGATGTTGTCTTGGGGGGCTTCCAAATTAACTGTCGACACCTAATTCTATTAGAAGTTCACACAATTTTAAGAAAACTCAATCTTTATCGTGCACTGTGTACAAGCTTCTTTCATAGATATTATATGACCTTGAACTTTGTGGAGCAGGATTTGCTCACTTGATATTGATCAACATGTTTTAAAGTAGCATGACGGGTGTTGCGTGTGGAGCAAGAACTGCTTAAAAAGCTGAATGAGCTGTTTCAAAAGTGCTTAAAACAAAAATAATCTATTCTTTACCAAAGGACCTCTTGCCTGAGTCTTGGAGCCAAAATGTTGAAACATTAAAGAAATAGAAATTCATAGCAAGCTTGAAAAAAGGGTGCAAGACTAGCAAAAACACAAAGACCAGAAGAAAACAAAAACAACTTGCAAACATTGCTTTAAACCTTGAGGGATTTTTTACAAAACATACCAAATATGCATTCAAATGCATTGATTTTCCAAAAAAGGGGCGGTTCCAACCCCCAGAACCCCACCATTCCAGGATCTGCCACTGAACTCCCAACACACACAATGAAATTATTGCTATGAAAAGGCTTTCTATATTTTAATGTACAACATCAATTTGAGGCAGCTATGTGGTAGAAGATATAAATTGTGTGACAACAGTAAAGTAACTTGAAATACTTCTTCCCATTTATCATGTAACAATAACCAATGAAAAGTGTAAACATGACACATTTTCCAGACATTTCCAATTTTATTGTTCCAAGAAATTCTAAACATATTTTGTCAATGTATAACATGTATAAGAAAGCCCCCAATCTGCAAGCATTCATAACTATTTGACCAATTTGCCTTTTATCCATATTGGTGAACAGGGTTAGCAGTTCTTAAAAGATTTTCTACATTCTACATATTTTCACAGGGCTTTATTTATAATTCCCTTGTTGATAGTTTTAACAACAGTCACAAAACTCTTTTTTGAAAGCTTATAAAGAACCCTTGCGTAAAATATGGTTTCAACAGGTTCTTCGTCAATAAAGATTAATATTTTCTAAATTAGTCAACTTTTACCATCTCAAATATAATGGAACTGGCAAAAATAATTTTAGATGACAGGAAATTTAAGACATCAGGACTAATATTATAATACATATGTACAAATATGTAAATTAAGGCAGACTTTTTGCTTTGAGATAAGATGAATTTTGAAATAAGAGTTTGAGATAATGAGAGTCAGCTGTATTTTTAATAGATAAAAATTTAGAACTAAAACAATCATGATGTGTTGGGTAAAGTAGCATAAAAGTTTTAAAAAAATATTGTTTGAACAAGATATGGAAACTTTCAATTTTGGTTCCTTTATCTAAAGTTTATAACGACAGACATATTGGTTGGGCTCTGCACCATATTATCATTATAGTTCTAGCTGATTCAATAGGTTTCAAGAAGGTTATTCCACATATTTGGTATAGCTATATTTTCACCAAAGTATGCTTTGACCTTCATAAAGTGATGTGATTACATAACACTTCAATTTGGGGTCCTCATTGTGGTCCGTACTTAAATCATATCGATTTCATTCACCATGATTTGGATGGAAAAAAATAAATCCAAATCAATGTATTTTGAATAAAATATTGTTTAAACTAAACACATTCGGTTGATTAAAATAGTTTTTTACTGTATACAATTTTTTTTTTTCATTGCTAATTGTTTTGTACATAAATGAAGTCATTGGTTTTCTCATTTGAATTGTTTTTCATTTTGTTGTCAGGGCCTTTTATAGCTTGCTATGTGGTGTGGGTTTTGCTCATTGCTGAAGGCTATAAGGCAACCTTTAGTTTCTAAAATCTACATCATTTAGTCTCTGGTGGATAGTTGTCTCATTGACAATCATACCACATCTACTTATTTTATACTGCTATATTGCAAATCTGCACCCCTTTACAGACTGCACTTAATATTGTAGGTTTTGAAATAAGTAGTTTAAGAGTTTGCACAAACTTTTAAAATTTCACTGTTCTATAACACTGACTACAAAATCCTCAATATCAAATAAACAACTGTTATTCTTATGAATCATTTTTATTTTCATGTTTGTGTTTGTGCTTTTTAGATGGAAGATGACAATCATTAACTGTTGTCTTGTTCTCATTGTCCTCTTCATGTTTTCTTTTATGTTTTTTTACTTTCTTCACACCTTCCACATCTACACAAAGATCAGTGTCATTTTCTACTTTTGCACCAATGTGTGAATCATTGTAATCAATTTCATCTACATCTGTATGTTTATTTTTCTTGTGTTTAGATTTTTTATGTTTTTTAGTAGACGATAGTTCCTCATTTTCTTCACAAACAACTGCCTCATTGAAACTTTTATCAGAATCACATTCTTCTTCTTTTTTCTTATGTTTCTTCTTTTTCTTTTTCTTCTTCAAACTGACTATTCCATCATCATCATCTTGCACATTGGATTCCTCTTCTTTTAATTTGGACTTTTTGTGTTTCTTTGACTTTTTAGCCTTAGATGCCATGTCAGACTCCTCCTCAGCGTTTAAATCCACATCATTTTTTCTGTTGGATTTAACATTATCTTTTCTTTTAAAGCAAGCAATAAAGAATCCATTTGTTAAAGACGTTTCTGGTGTCATTCTTAGAAAATGATCTGAATGCTCATAGCCTTCTATCCCTCTTATCGGCCAATCAGGCATGATGTTACACAAATCAAACATTTCTTGGTATTTTTCGTATACATTTTCAACAACTTCTTCATTTTCTTGGGAATGTATTGAACAAGTTGAATAAACGATTGTTTGAACATTTGGGAACTTCATGGCTTGTTCCAAAATTAGTGCCTGAAAATTTGAAAGGCTCTCTAAACGATCAGCAGCAGAGGAGTCATCATCATCTGTGAACTTATTCATTCTGCTCACTATTCCTAAAAACAAACCAAAAACATATAAGTTATCATAAGGATCATTCAGTCCAAGTTTGGTTGAAATTGGCCCAGTGCACTTGGTTTCAGACGAATAGAATTATTTTAAGTTTATGAAGTAAAAAACCACAAAGATGACAGACAAAAATCATGACAATGATGACAAACTCCCAAGTAATAGCAAAAGCACATATGGCACACAGTGCCAGTTTAGTTGATTTATAAAAATAAACTAACATGGCAACAAGATTTAAATTGTTTGTATTACAAGTCCTGCTCTGGTAAAAGTGCATGGCCCTGATTAAGATTTTACTGATTATCTACCACAATAATGGTTTTGATATATGGAAACCTTTCCAAATTTGCAAAGAATTTTGCAAGAAATGATGGTGCTGGCATGGTGAAAACAATGAATATGGTTATATTTTTTATCACCCCCCCACCCCCTTCCCAAAATAATGGTCACCCATTCCAAATTTTTCTGAATATTGAACTTATTAATGGTTTTGATAAGTACAAACCTTTATAAAAATTTGAAGGGTATTAAACAAAACAAAAACTGCTAGCATGGAGACAACAAAATGATGGCGATCAGGTCAAAAACATTATACGCTCATCAATGAAGCATGGGGCTATAAATATCCCTATAACTTATAATGTTAACATGTCTTTTGTTTGTTTGTTTTTTTCAAGTGAGAAATTTAAATCAAAAGTTATTTACCTGAACCACTACAAGAAGGATCAACTAGAATATATTCAACATCTTTGTACTTCTCATCATCAGGATTGACTCTTAGAAAGTCCTGACACCTGGTGATGACACAGGTTACACCAGCTACAGATGTAAGCTTCTGGAGTGTTGCCATTCTTCTTCCATCTTTGTCAAATGCAAATATCTTTCTGTAGAAATATACCATTGATGAGAAAGCTTAGAAAATGCAAGGTTAACTGAGGTACCAAATTGTATTGTTAAACTTAATTTTTTATCATTAAGGTCTTTTCCCTACATGAGGAAAGACCTTATTGTTTTTCTAATGTTTTTTTTTCTTTTTCTTTTTTTCCCCAACATTATTTTGACATGAACTCCCCCCCTTCCCCGTTTCTATTGCAGTTATCAAGACCAAATTTGGACCATCGATAGACCTCATCATGAAGTACTACCAGATGACCCTGTGTAGTATTTCATCATCCAATTTAGAAGTTATCTCCCTTTTTTCTTTTTTTTTCAACATGCCCCCCCCCCCCCTCATTGTTTTTAAAGATATCATGACCTTATTTGGACAAAAGGTAGATCTCATCATGATGTATTACCATATGAGGCTGTGAAGGATTTCATCATCCCCTTTGAGAGTTATATCCCCTTGAAGCAATTTCTTTTATTTGCATTTTTCTTTAAAACTATTACCTGGTACATAATAGAATAGATTTGAAAATGGCAACATGTACAGGAACAGATGGCAATGTTTATTGTTTTTCTTTTTTGATATGTTTATATATTCTTTCATAATTTCTGTAAATAAATGAATTGAATACAGATTTTCAAAGTTTTCCACCAAAGTATATTATATTTATTTTTTTGCCTATGATTCCTCTATTTTTGTTAAATTCCGAACAGAATGAATGAGGTGATTGAAATCACATTTACAACAATATAATCAAGTATTATCAAAATAATGAAATCACATTCACAACAACATAATCAAGTATTATCAAAATAATGAAATCACATTTACAACAATATAATCAAGTATTATCAAAATAATTCTTTTGCTCATTCTAATATGGGTATGAATTATATTTTTTTATATCTTTATACCATAATGATGTAAAATTAGAATTCAGCTTTTAAACTGCAGCAAATCATGTCTGGAAATGTATAACTTACCCTTGATTTTTCATTAAACTAGCCACATGACTGGTCTTGTTGCCAGGGGCAGCACAACAGTCAATGACAACACTTCCTTCAGTTGGATTTAAGATGTGGGCAGGAAAACAACTTGCCTGTTCAATAAAATAAAAACAGGAAATTTCAAAAAGTCGTAAGCCTCAAAATCCCTGGCTTAAACTGGCATATTAAGTGGATAAAAACAGTTTCATTCCTGAACTAATGTAGGTGTTTCCCATAGAAAATTAAAGGAAACATCAGTTTCTAAGCAAAGCAAATCTCCAACTAGACTTATAAAAGAACAGAGTTCCAATGTTCCCCATGTTGCACATATTTATCTATCCAAGGGCAATAACTTAACAAAATCATTTTTTATTCTTTAAATTTTTTTACAAATATCTTAGAGAAATGAAGGCTTGAGAGCAAATACAATGCAATTTAATTTTAAGAAACTTATATCATAGGTTCATATCAGCAATGTCTTTAACATGTTTTTAAATGAGTTCCAATCAATTATTTTTAAAAGAGTTATGCCCTTGGAAATATTAATGATATGGAAAATTGCATTGTCATGTGTACAAATTTTCAAGATTTCTATCAAATTTATAACAAAGGTTTATGACAGCAATGTCTCAGACAATTTCGAAAATCAGTGCAGATCAAATCTTTCTAAAAGAGTTATGCCCCTTGGAAATATTATTTTTAATAAGTTCAAGAAGGGCTAATATTGGCCGTAAGACTTTCATGTTTTTTTATCTAATCAGGCCAAATACTACAATTTCACATAGAAATGGTTGTGATATTATTATTTATACAAAATAACTTCTTTCAAGCACCTCACATTATAAATTATGAACCCTTGATAATGCATTAGTTGTTTTGTATAATCAGTTTTGGTTCAATTTTCCTTAATTCATAGCAATTTTTATCATAATTTACTTTGGCCCTGATCCCTAATCCAGAAAATGAATGTGTCTAGGGATTCAATATCAACCTTGGCACCTTTTGGTTACAGCATACTTTGGATCGTAGGCTGCGGCAAAGTTTTTCCTTCAGCTTTACGTTCCAAAAATGCATCAGATTATCTTATTTTGACAATTTCTCCAAAATGTGCTGACTTTGAAGCCTATAATGTACCATTATGAAGAAATTTGTTTTAACCATCATTTAAGCTTTTGAAATAGATCAATTTAAGAATGTATGTCCAGTGCACGATGTTTTATCGATATTGTCAACATCGCAATGTCTACTTTATCGTGTCATTATTGTGTTTACATTGTATCCTATCTATACCCTGTCTGTACATTTATTACATAGTAAACACTACGATGTTGACAATAGCGAGTCAACATCGTGTTTATATCGTATAACATTTATTTAGTCAATAATATACCTTTGTGTTTGCATCGTTCACAATGTAGACATTGCGATGTTAACAATAGCGAATCAACCTCGTGTTTATATTGTATACTAAGTCTATACCTTTCTGTTTACATCGGTCACATCGTATGCATTGTGATGTTGACAATATCGTGTCCACATCGTGTTTATGTTGTATATAAATTCTATACCTTTCTGTTTACATCGTTCACATCATATACATCGCAATATTCACGATATCGTGTCAATATCGTGTTTATATTGTATACAAAGTCTATACCTTTGTGATCACATCGTTAACATCGTAGACATTGCGATGTTGACACTATTGTGTTTACATCGTTCACATCATCAACATCGTGTTTATATTGAATACAAAGTCTATATCTTTGTGTTTACATTGTTCACATCGTAGACATTGCGATGTTGACAATATTGTGTTTACATCGTTCACATCGTCGACACCATGTGTATGTTGTATACCAAGTCTATACCTTTGTGTTTATATCGTTTACATCGTGATGTTGACAATATTGTGTTTACATCGTCAACAGCGTGTTTATGATGTATACCAAGGCTATACCTTTATGTTAACATTGAGATGATGACAATAGCGTTTATCTTGTAAACTGAGTGAATGTCTTTGTGTTAACATCATTCTAATCGTCAACTCGTAGCTTGTTAGAGCCGAAAAATTTATATACACCATCAAGTTTTATTCTCTAAGTCTAGTTGTTACTTATTTCTTAGTCAAATTAGTGTGTGAGTTTACTTAAAAAAAGTTGCTATTTTTGTGATTCGTATAGTATTTTATTTATAATTATATGTAAACATCAAATAACAGTTCAAATAATATAAATAATGTTGACACCATATAGTGCACACTATAATGCAAACGATGTAAACACGATATTGATAATACATTGTATACATTGCGATGTTAACGATGTCAACGATGTAAATAGTATATAAGAGTTGTTACAATGTAAACGATGTTGACACGATATCTTGTTAACACTGTTTATAACGCAATGTAAACGATGTAAACACTATATCGTTACTACATTGTATACATTGCGATGTATACGATGTAAACGTTGTAAACAGTATATAACAGTTGTTACAATGTAAACGATGTTGACACAATATCGTGTTAACATTGTTGATATTGCCATGTAAACGATGTAAACACGACATCTTTACAACATTGTTTACATCGCGATGTTAACAATGTCAACGATGTAAACAGTATATAAGAGTTCATACAATGTAAACGATGTTGACACGATATCGTGTTAACATCGTAAATATCGCGATGTCGACAATATTGTTTTTACATTGCGCACTGGACATGGATGCAAATTGTGGCCCTTATGATATTTTATGATAAAGATGAAATCAAGCCATATTTTGCCCTTAGTAAACCTTGTTCTTAACAAGACTAACAACGGACAGCATATGATATGTGAAATAACTGTTCTGCAGCAATCACAATACACTTTTATAGTTTAACTGAATTTTAGGCTTGACGTCTCATTGATCAATTGATTGATTGTTGGTATTGATGCCACTTTTCTGCATTCTTGGTTACATCATGCAGTTTTTATTGGTGGAGGAAACCAGACAGTTACAGGGAGAAAACTATGACCTTCAATAGGAAAACTGGCAATCCTAGTAAATTAAGATCAGAATCAAGAAATCCTATCACAAGCACAGTTTGAACTCAACACTGCAGTGTTGACAGTGACTGTTTATAAACTACTTAGACAACTCTGCCACCTAAGCCCTAGGTCTCATTGAGGTATACCCTGCATCAAGCCTTAGGTCTCATTGAGGTATACCCTGCATCAAGCCTTAGGTCTCAATGAGGTATACCCTGCATCAAGCCTTAGGTCTCATTGAGGTATACCCTGCATCAAGCCTTAGGTCTCATTGAGGTATACCCTGCATCAAGCCTTAGGTCTCATTGAGGTATACCCTGCATCAAGCCCTAGGTCTCATTGAGGTATACCCTGCATCAAGCCTTAGGTCTCATTGAGGTATACCCTGCATCAAGCCTTAGGTCTCATTGAGGTATACCCTGCATCAAGCCCTAGGTCTCATTGAGGTATACCCTGCATCTTTTTTATTTATTTGACTCTTTATTTGTTTGACTGTACATCTCTTTTTTATTCTAATTACTATATATTTTGTTTTTACTATTCTCAAGATAAGAAATCAGCAAATAATATCTACATTTTTCTATTATTATTCTCACCTTATCTTGCAGAATTATCTCCCCTTTTAACATTAGTTCATGGTCATGAAAATCAGTCCCAGGTGGAAAAACCAAAACATCAGGTAAATGGAGATCTCTTGTAAAATGGTGCTTCTCAAACTCTTTTATAGTTTTTCTAAACCTGAAAACACATGTTTGTTTGCAGAATGTTAAAGTTTTGATTGATGCTAAATGTCCAGCAGCAAATATCACAAGCATATCCTAAATTCAGAAATCATTGCCATGTTTTTTATAAATGTGAAAAATGTGACAGTATCAGATTTTCAATAATAAAAACTTGCATTCATAGTTTCCTTTACAAAATTTTTGCAATCATCAATTAGATTTAGCATTTTTGCCAGGTTTCAACAATTTGTAATAATAAATGCACACATTTATTTATAATTTTGCAGTATTAAGAAATATTATTATCCAATTAGATAAGACTTCACACTCAAAAACTTAGTATTCCTTGAATCACCTTTCCTGCTGTCAAACTAGCAAAGTACACTTTCACTGTTGTAAGATTTATCAATTATACTCTCACTGGTGTAATATTTAAATGTACTCACATTTGTGTACAACTCATAAGGGCTCTCATCTGATTCACTGGGATCGCATGTATTTAGATTCTATAATCTTACTTTTCATGTTGGTAGCATTTGAGACCACATATTCCCATTCTGATTCTATAATCTTACCTTTTCATGTTGGTAGCTGGTGAGACCACATATCCCCATTCTGATTCTATAATCTTACCTTTTCATGTTGGTAGCGGGTGAGACCACATATTCCCATTCTGATTCTAATGTTGATATAACTGCCTCCACTGTAGTCTTGATAAGGTTTACTCTTACATACCTTGGCAATGATATGTCTGTAAACAATCATCAATATATAAAGGTCATTCAAATAATATTTCTTAATCTTAAATGATCATTAAAACATTAAAGCTATCAAAAACAAAATGTCCACTTAGACATGACTATGAATCTTTTGAAATAACACATGAATGATTTCTAATTGTGTAAAAAACCTGCTAAAATAAAATCTGCTTACTTTACACATCCAAGCTTTGCTTACAAGGATCTGACAACACTCCGTTCTACTTTCTGTTTTGGTAATTATTATATTAGTTAATTTCAGCCTTCAAATTTTCAAAGATGTGTGTAGTTACAACAAAACCAGAAGATCCCTAAGGTCTTTAAAACAGAAAGCTTAAAGGAGAATTTTCAGATTATTATAGCCAAGCAAGGACATAAGATAATTTGTATTTCAATCAGATTGGTTTAAATACATAAAATAAAAATTTGGTGAAATTTACCCAATTTAAATATCACTGATCAATTCTTAAATCAACTTGCTATACAAAAATATAAACCTACACAACTTTTCTATTCATCTTTTTTTATGGGTTGTTAATTTTTCGATGTACATGTATAATCAACAAGTTCATTTATTTATATTGATGTCCCAGGTTTTTTATTTTCTGTTGACATAAAGTGCAGTAGTGATGGAAATTATTCTAAAGCCTTTTATAGAAAATAGAATTAACAAATACCAAGATGTACATATATTTTTTAAGGAACCAGTCTCATTTTGATAATGTACAAACCCTGATCATCCATGACTTCAGACAAACTAGTAACACCAGCTTCTTCACATATCTTCTGGTATGCTTTCTGTATATCTGTCTTGTGTCTGGTCATTGTTTGCTGAAATTTATCATAAATACTTTAGTTCAGTGATAATGGACGTCATACTAAACTCCAAATTATACACAAGAAACTAAAATTAAAAATGATACAAGACTAACAAAGGCCAGAGGCTCTTGATTTGGGACAGGCGCAAAAATGCGGCGGGGTTAAACATGTTTTTTGAGATCTCAAGCCTCCCCCTATACCTCTTAGATAGCCAATGTAGAAAAAACAAACGTACAACAGTACGCACAGTAAAACTCAGTTTAAGAGAAGTCAGAGTCCGATGTCAGAATAGGAAACAAAAGAAAATAAAACAAAATGACAATAATACATAAATAACAACAGACTACTAGCAGTTACTGACATGCCAGAAGACAGGAAGACTGTAAATGACAGTTACTAATACCAACAGAAATTTAGAACCTCAACTAGATATTTTACTATTTCTTATTAAGATTACGAATGATTACCTTAAGTCTTCCTGCTCTAACCAGGCCTTTTTTTCCAATAAGGAAATCAAACAGTAATGCCTCTGCTAAACTGTTGTCATATTTCAGGAGATGCTCTGTCTTCAGTAGGTCTACTTGGTCTGCTATATCTGATAGATAACTACCATATCTCAATGTTTCGCAAACCAAAGCAAGCAACTGTTTCTTGTTCTAAAAATATAAAATTTACTTTCATGACCATGGTGTGATTTCTCATATATGAGAAAAATGGAAAGCCACAAATATTTTTATCTTTTTAATTGATATATTTGAATAATGCATCATTCCTCCATGGGAATTGGAGCCATATTTTATTTAACCAACATTACAAACTTTTCAGTAATTGCTCCAAGGGTTTCAAAACCCTCTGCTGTTTCATATCGGGATACCTGGTGTGATATGAAGCATCTGATGAATTATGAGTTTTTCTTCATGTTAAATGCACCCAGACGGTACCTTTGGTAATCAATGGTAAATTCACCTGACAAGTTAGACATTGTTCAGATCTTGTTTCAATTAACTAAAGTCTATTTCATTCCTTTACAATAGGTACAACAAAATACTAAATTTCTACTTTCTGATTTTGAATAAGTTGAGAGGAGACAGGCTATGGAAACATGACATATTGTTTTATGACATCATTATTTTTTTAAGTTTTAAAGACAAGACAGGATCTAAGCTTAACTACAGAATTCAATAAAATGCTCCGCTGGGGCGCAGCTTGATACGACCGCAGAGGTCGAACCCTGAACAGTTGGGGCAAGTATGGACACAACATTCAAGCTTGATACAGCACTGAATTTGGATTGTAATTAAATATTTGACACAGCATAGGTTTCTCACACAGAATGAAAGTAGTCTAAGAACTTAAAATTTTTTAATTTACCTATTCAAACCATATCATTATTATTTGCTTTTATATATAAATCAGAAATAACCAATTTAAAATGGAAAATTTTAAAGAAAAAAAGGAAAAAAAAATCCCCCCCCCCAAATTTTTTGAAACTCCCTTATGATTCATCACCCCCAAACTCAATCCCAGCCTTCCCTTTGTGGTATGGTACCTTGCAGTACAATTTCAGAGAGATCCATACACTTGAACACAAATTATTGTCTGGAAACTAGAAAAATGCTTGGGTTTTTTGCACCTTTTTGGCCCCAAATTCCTAAAAGTTTAGGGCAATTACCCCCAAACTCAAACCAAGCTTTCCCTTTGTGATATGGAACCTTGCAGTACAATGTCATAAAGATCCATACACTTACACACAAGTTATTGTCATGAAACTAGAAAAATGCTTGTTTTTTTGCCCCTTTATGGCCCCTAATTCCTAACATTTTGAGACAATTACCCCCAAAAACAATCCCAGCCTTCCCTTTGTGGTATGGTACCTTGCAGTACAATTTCAGAGAGATCCATACACTTGAACACAAGTTATTGTCTGGAAACTAGAAAAATGCTTATTTTTGGCCCCTTATTCCTAAACGTTTTGGGCAAGTACCCCCAAACTCAATTCCAGCTTTCCCTTTGTGATATGGAACCTTGTAGTACAATTTCATAAATATCCATACACTTACACACAAGTTATTGTCATGAAACTAGAAAAATGCTTGTTTTTTGCCCCCTAATTCCTAAAATTTGGAGGCAATTACCCCCAAAATCAATCCCAGCATTCAAACCCTCAATCAGCATCATTTAACAGTAATATCTAAAAATGGAAATTACATAATAAAGGTATTAAAATAGAAAATGACATCATAGTCATGGCTAAAAATAAACAAAATCCTTAATCAGCAACATTTTACAGTAATATCTAAAAATAAAATTCCTTTGTAACCATAAAAGCCCATTTAAATACATCATGACAGATATTAAAATAGAAAATGACATCATAGTCATGGCTAAACATAGCAAAAACCTTAATCAGCATCATTTAACAGTAATATCTAAAAATAAAAATTTCTTTGCAACCATAAAAGTAAAATAGAAAATGACATCATAATCATAGCTAAAAATAAACAAAAATTTTGTTTATTACCAAATTTTAAATGGAGTTTATTAAACTAAAACAATAAATTTGCAACCATAAAACCCCATTTAAACACATCATAAAAGTATTAAATAATTCAACTACATCATAAGGCTATAAAAATAGAAAATGACTTCATAGTCAAGGCTAAAGGTAAACAAAAAACCTTCATCAGCAAAATTTTATATTGGCAAATTTCCAATGAAGTTTATTATACTAAAATTGTTGGCAAATTTCCAATGCATTTATTAACAATAAAGTTATTAGCAAATTTCCAATTTACATAATTTAAAAGCAGTGTAAGTGAGATATTTAAATGAGTTTGAATTACCAACCTTACACTGCTTTTAAATAATGTTTTGTACTTATTTGTCTATTAACCTGGAAACCCTTGTTTTTTCACCTTTTTTCCCCTTATTATTTAAAGGTTTGAGCCATAACCCTACCCAAAAGCCAATTCTTAAATTCCAATGTAACCTAAATTTACAATATACATAACTTCAATTTAAGTTTTTGATAAAATCAAACCACATCATTATTATTTGCTTTTATATCTAAATCAGAAATAATTAACCAACTTTAAGTGGAAAATTTTCACACATCACGCCCCCCCAAACTCAATCCCAGCCTTCAGTTTGTGGTATGGTACCTTGCAGTACAATTTCACAGAGATCCAATTACTTAAACACAATTAATTGTTGGAAACTAAAAAAAAATGCTTATTTTTAACCCCTTTTTTAGCCCCTTATTCCTAAACATTTGAGCAATTATCCCCCAAACTCAATTCCAACTTTCTCTTTGTGATCAGAATTAACCAACTTAAAATGGAAAATTTTAAAGAAAAAAAAAAGGAAAAAAAATCCCCCCCCCCAAAATTTTTTGACCCACTTCCCTTTGTGGTATGGTACCTTTAAGTACAATTTCAGAGAAATCCATACACTTGAACACAAGTTAATGTCTGGAAACTAAAAAAATGCTTATTTTTGCCCCCTTTTTTGGCCACTTATTAATAAATGTTTTGGGCAAACATTTTACAATAATATTTAAAACTGAAATTAATTTGTAACCTTAAAATTAAATAGAAAATGACATCATAGTCATAGCTAAAAATAAACAAACTATTGGTAAATTTCCAATGGAGTTTATTATATTAAAACAATAAATTTGCAACCATAAAAGCGCATTAAAATACATCATAAAAGTATTAAAAAAAATTTAACTACATCATAAGGCTATTAAAATAGAAAATGACATCATAGTCAGACTAAAGGTAAACAAAAAACCTTCATCAGCAAAATTTTATATTGGCAAATTTCCAATTTACATAATTCAAACATAGTGCAGGTGAGATATTTAAATGAGTTTGAATTACCAACCTTACACTGCTTTTAAATAATGTTCTTTACTCAATTATTTGTCTATTAAAATGGAAACCCTAGTTTTTTAACCTTTTTTCCCCTTATTCCTTAAACGAAAAAAAATAATTACCCCTTTTTTGACCCCCCCCCCCTTATGATTCATCACCCCCCCCCTTCCCCCCCAAACCAAGCTCAATAACAGCCTTGCCTTTGTGGTATGGTACCTTGTAATACAATTTTAGAGAGATCCATACACTTGAACACAAGTTATTGTCTAGAAACTAAAAAATGCTTATTTTTCACCCCTTTTTAGGCCCCTTATTACTAAACTTTTTGGGCAATTACCACAAAACTCAATTCCAGCTTTCCCTTTGCGAAATGGAACCTTGTAGTAAAATTTCAGAAAGATCCATACACTTACACACAAGTTATTGTCATGAAACTAGAAAAATGCTTGTTTTTTGCCCCCTTTTGGCCCCTTATTCCTAAAATTTCGAGGAAATTAACCCCAAAATCAATCCCATCATCGACCCTTTGTGATATGGAATCTTGTAGTACAATGTCAAAGAGATCCATACAATAACACACAAGTTATGTCTGGAAGTTACAAAAATGCTTATTTTCGGCCCCTTTTTGGCCCCTAATTATTTAACTGTTGGTACCATAACCCCCAAAATCAATCCCCACCTTCCTATTGTGGTATTGAACCTTATGGTAAAATTTCATAGAGATCCATTCACTTAAACTAAAGTTAGAGTGCGAAAACCATTGTGTATTCGGACGACGACGCCGGACGACGACGACGACGACGACGACGCCAACGTCATACCAATATACGACCACAAAATTTTTTTGCGGTCGTATAAAAAAGGATACCCCATCACAACACATTTTATGATCAGCTGTTAAACTGAGATTATAATCCTTCATGCACTTACTCATGTAGTATTCTACAACTCAGTAAAGTTTCATAAATATTCATCCTGCTATTCAGGGGAATAGATTTATCTTGCAATCATCCAACTAATGTACAAATAACACTAAATACTGTGTTTCTGGTAGATATTATGTGTCATTTTCTTTCCATCCTGAAGTATTGGGGGAACTAAGTGCTGTAGGAAAATAGCCATATCCAACTTTGCATTTCAAAAAAACAGAAGAATTAGTCTAAAACATAGAAAGTGTAAAGGAAAATGAAAATTCCTATGTTTTCCATTGAAAATTAATTGTTGGTTTCCCCTAAGATAAGAAAACTTTATATGGTCGTCAGTTAGAAAATACTTTTTATTTTTATTTCATTTTTTGTTCGTGAAAAATCAAACCAAGCACATGCAGTTTCACTCTATAGAGATTTTTTTCTTAAACCACTGACAGAAAATTCTTGACAAAAAATTTTGTTTGACATTATATTTTCATCTATAATTTGACATTAGCTGTAAATCAAAGTAACATTGACAATTGTCATGATTGTCTTGAAAGATAGTCTTGCTCTTTTTTTTTCTTGATAAAAAACAAAATTGACCTGGGAGGGTAAAAACAGGATACATGTCAACTCATACCCTATTTTTACCAGCTCGTACCCTATTTTTACCAACTCATACCCAATATTCTTTTAGCATGATTGTGGTTTGTCTGGGACTAATATAGTAACATTTCAGCGTGTGCACTCTTGTGGAATTAATCAAATAATGCATTATTAAGACAAAGAAGGTATAATCTAATATTGTATCAGACAAAATAAACAACTCATTCATTGTTTAAAAAATAGAAATAAAAAACAGGTATCTTTGATCTGTTATCAAGTGTATTAAATTATAATAATTTTCTACTAAGAAAACAATTTGTGATCAACACAATTAATATTTAACAATATTATTTAGTTTCAAGATTTAAAGAAAAAGGAAAGAAATTTATAGTCTCAATTGCAGTTTTCTCTTTTAAATACAACTTCAGTTTCTGTACAATTGTTCATTTTATCATTTTGAAATTATTTAAATATTTTTACATTTTTGTTATAAGATATAAGAAGATTTTCAATCTTTATTTTCAAACTGTTTCAAATTGGTAATGTAAGGCCATATATTATTGTAAATGTTGGAGCGAGTAGGCATACCTAATTTGACACATCTCTCAGTCTGTTTCCATTTACAATGTAATATCGGTAAGTATAAAATCAAGTGGATGTAAGCAATTATAGGCAACTGTAAGGCCCTCAACCATGAGAATAATCAATACGGTATAGGCGGCTATGAACATGATGAAAGGCTATTTGGTTATATATTGATAATTTTAATTGCTCTTCTTATTTTGAAATTGATCTAATGAAAAGTTTTTTTTATTGGTTTTTTTTAAGATGTTTTTTTTCAATGCAGCATAAGTCGTTAATTGTGAAGTGATGAACTCATTAGTTTAAACCTTTGTTGGTAAATAAGAATACATAGAACATCATCTCAAGCTTGAACAATCCATACATTGCCATAGAATATTGGAAAAGGATATTTTTTACTGTTTTTTATGTTGGACATTTGAGTTTTTCGTGATTATGTATACGTTAAAGCCATGCATTTTCTTTTCAGTGAGGATGTTGATTGTACAAGACTTTTAGTATGATTCAACAGACTTTGAGGTTCAAAGTCCACATTTATACCAAAATTTGTATTTCTATATACCGCTCTATGTTCATTTCTTATCTAAACAAACCCATTCTATTTTTAAAGGTCTATATTATCCACTAATGATCACTGATTAGTATATTGTATCATTATAATTATTTAATATGCATATCAAATAAATTTCTGTTCAAACAATTTCATATAATCAAAAATTTTAATACATTGTAACTATAAATATAATGATTAGCAAATTAGCTTTGGTTTGAAACACTTTTTTTATTACATCATATTACCAATCAAAGTTATATTTTATTCTATTTATATGTTGCTATATCATGTATATTATCATGATATATTGAACAGATATATCATGTTTAGGAGGGGTATTTGCGAAAAATACCAGTCGAGAGAATGTTAAATTTCGCGAGCCGTAAGGCGAGAAAATTCATTCCCAAGACTGGTATTTTTCGCAAATACCCCTCAAGAACATGCTATATCTGTTTAATTACACCGAATGTTAACGTTCAAAAACGCATTGATGATCGTGACGTTACAAGCGTCCAGTCAGATAGAGTATTTTTTGGCAAAAACCACGGCAGAGAGGGTAAAAAAGGCATATCCTTTTTGCATATACCCCGGCGGCGTTAAAAAATGAACGATATTCATATGATAACAGTAAATTGGTGAAAAATACACTGGCTATCAACCAATCAAAACCCAGGATTCTTACATAAGGTGTAGTTAGAAAGAAAATAACAACTATAATGTATATAAATAATAATGAATTAGTGGGTACGAGTTTGTAGATATACGAGTTGTTAAAAATATAGTCCAAATAATTATGATGTTTTAAAAGGCTATTTTAAATTTATTCTCTGATGGCTTCCTACGACGGTCGTAAGAAGGCATCACAGAAAAAAATTAATATAGCCTTTTAAGATGTCATAATTATTTGGACTTATATAATAATGTCACAAGTTGATTGAGTACAAGTTGGCCAAGGAATGTTTTGTTGTATACCCGTAAAAACAGACCTGGCAGGGTTAGGGGAAACCAATTATCTTTTTTGCTTGGCCTAATAAGACTAGCTTTGAGCATGTTGAGCAATCTCCTCTCATCCGTGTAAACGGAAAGCATAATTCTCATTAGAAAATTACATTGTTGCCTCTGGGAATCAAACCTGGGACACCTGTGAATGCAGCGCTCTATTCCGACTGAGCTAAAGAAGTACTTAATTCCCAACCTTAAATGTTAGTCCAAATGAATGTGACGTCTTGATCTTTTATTGAACGGTTATTTTTTTATTTTGTGCCTTCCTACATCTGTAAGGTCTAAATACCCCTCTAGTCCAAATAATTAGCCTTTCAAGACTTCATAATTATTTGGACTAGCTAGTCTATACCCCTCGAGATATCATGATGGGAGTTAAGTATCTACTTCTCAGCACATCTGATAGTAGCTATGGAACCGTAGGTCTTAGGTCCTTATGATATTTTTTTACTATTGTGGTCCGCAAATAGTAAAAAAAATATCATAACGACCTAAGAGCTATGGTTCCGCAGCCAATCAGATTAATCATTTCTGTTGCCTAAATAAAACTCAAGCGTGCAAAATAAGAAAATAATTATTTTGCAACAAAGCATATTAATCTTAAGACTGAGAGGTTTTGTACAACCCACTGTGAATCTTGTTGAACATTGTTACAAAGTATGTACCAGTGAACTTAGACAGTTACTGAGTTAGTGCCAGATCAAGTTTAAGTTCAAAAGCTTTATTTATAGACGAAATCATTATACTGAAAACATAAGCTCTATTGTCGTATTGAGAAATAGTGGCAATTATAGACTAGTGCATTTAAATTATGAGGAGAAAATGTAAATATAGAAAAAGAAGCTTCTTTAAAATGATATTACATCATATTGAGACAAATAAACTAGAGTCTTAACAGATGATTTCTTTTGCTTTACAGCATTTAAGACTTTTGCTCCCTCAATGTAAAGGTTCATCTTGAACAACTACACGTGCTTGGTGGAGTAGTTTCCCCTGAATTTATTATTTACATACGGGCATTTTCAAGATGTCAGCCTCCAGTAGTTTAGTACGTGTCAATAATTTTTTATAGTCTGTTATCCAAAAGTGTGTGCTTCAATCACTGTTTTACATAAATATGGCACTTTGTTCCACGAAGAAAGGTAAATCTGCAATTTCTTTAGACTAGGATACAATTGTTGCAAGCAGACAAAGCTAACTTAGACTTAAGGGAGCTACATGTACCATTTGATTTGATTTTAATGCCAATTTATTAATGGGGGCTAGGATGAAATTTGAAAAAAAGGCTGGAAAGGAGTTTTTAGTAAAAAAAAAAAAAAAAAAAAAAAAGGCAGGATGAACAACTTGGCAAAAAAAAAAAAGCAGGATGACAATTTATGTAAAAAAAATCGGGTTAAACTTAGTCCATAATTATTTGGACTGGGACTAGGTTAAACTACGATGCAGTCCGGTAAATCCGACCACTTAATGCTTTGATCGTATGTATTTCTGCTTAATTATATACAAATTGTATCAAATTTAAATCTATTCACTGACAAATCAACTTTGACTAGTTTATCTCATTTCCCCAAAAATGTCTGAAATTTTTAAAATCCTCAAAACAAGTGGGTCATCCGTGTTTTATCGGAAATGTGTTTGTCCTGTAAATCCACCCATGCACAGTAAATATGTATGGAGGGCACATTAATCACAAATTTATGAAAGTAAAAGGTGATCTATTTATTAATAGCTAGACCACTTATAAAGAGATTCCAGATAATCCAAAAAAAATTTCTAGTCAGAAATGAGTTTTGTAAGCAATAATATGATTATCGTTAGCTTTATATTTTCGTAATAAAGGATTATTCTTTAAAATTTGACATGCAGTGATGATAAGTACATTTCCTATGAATAAAATAGCAGACGAAATATTCACGGAATTGACAATTACCATGATTACGGAAGAAATGGGAGTGGGCGGGTTTACCGGACAGGCTTAATTACCAGACACTACTGTTATAAAAAAAATGCAGGACCGAATAAAGTGAAGTAAAGGCAGGACAGAGATTACAACTAAAAAAAAATACAGGACAAAATTGTTCATCCTAGCTTTATTTAGAGGGTAGGAATGCCCTTTACTGTCAGGCATCAAACAGTCATTTTTCGGCTACCATTAGCGTCAAATTGATTAAAATTTTACTGTGATTCGTCAAAATATCCTTATTGTGTTTAGTCAGAGGTCTCAAATAATTATCGATCGTTATCGTTATTTTTGTAAAAAATTTAACGTGATTCGTCAAAATCAGTTGATTTTTTTTTATTGTCTAAAAGAAAGTGTACATTTTATCGTCATGCACCAAAAATTACCGTTAACGCCATTTGGCAAGAATTTTTACCGTTATTCGTCATGAATGTTCTCCCATTACCACCCTCTATTTAGAGTCGGTATAGCAATACAATTACACACATAAGCTCTGAAGCTTATATTTATATCTGATTATAAATATAAAAAATGCATTGTTTTACCCAATTAATTTTACTAAATAATTAGAACTTCCTTGGTGCTACTAATATACCATCATAAGTAAAGCCACAGGGGCTCGTTTCATGGGAGATGAGGTTTTACTGCCAATGACAGTCACTCTCCAATTAAATGAGCCCTTGCATTGAGTATTAATGTGATAACATTGAAAATCTACACTAAAAAGTCTTTCTTTCTCTTGATTACGTTAAAATTCATCTGATTAATGGGGCATTTTAAACATACAAAAATTTGAACTTGTTTGGAACTTTTGAGTTATATTCCTCTTTCATGTCTGTATGTCGGAATTGTAAAAATTGTGATCACCGTGTACACATTTACATTGCAAGAAGTTTCCAAGGAAGAAAAGCTTCATCAGTTTTAATAATAAAAATTAAATTTCACAGCATTCAGATACAAGAAAGATAACTCATTTACAATTTTTCCTTAATTCCTAAGCATTTAAATTTCCTTCTAAAAATATGCCTACATACTTCTGACTTTAGATCTTATAGGTTTAGTTCATAAGGTACAAAATTTCAAAGAGGTCTTGTTAGGGGATTGGGGGAGGCTTTTGGTCATCATTTCCTGTATGCTGTTTTTTTTTTTTTTTAAATTTTTCTCTGTTCTGTATATATTTAAGCACCCATTATTCTCTCTTCTTCATTTTTTGCCCATTTTTCTCCATTATTTATTTTGAATTTTAATTAAAAAAAAAAAATTCTATTCTGTAGCACATAAGATCGTTAGACCATAAGCTAACTATTGGAACAGGATCCTTGACCAATAGATTAATTATATATATATTATGATAATAATTTTGTTAAAAATAAAGATTACATTTATAAGAAACCAACCTTTTCCAAAAAGATACTAGAGACCTTGAACCTTGATTTTTCTTCTCCAGAATCAATAGACACATATTCAGTTCCCTTTCCTTTATCTACCATCTTTACAACTATCATTTGACTATCATTCCATTTAAATATCATGAATATGATACTCAGATTTAATAAATTCTCGATCTTAATTTTTTCAAAAACAAAAAATTTCAATTAGTCATATATAGTGACATGAAACTAAAGTAACAATACAAAACCATTTATTTCTGATACAGTGGGATATATGTATCATGTTATCAAATTTGTACATACATCATGTACATGTAATCATGATCAGCCTGTCAAGAAAAGAGAAACTTAGGTAACAGCTAAATATGAAGTTCTAATTCAGATTATGGAAAGAAAACAAAATTTTTCTATATCAAAAGAAATATTTTGGAGTATCATCACCTGGTGTCAATCGGAAATAGACAATAGAAGCTGCTGCTAAAATTGATGAAAAGCTACAACTCTATCTAGTCACTGAGAAGTGCTACAATGTTTATATATAAGCAGCACATAAACAGTAACAAGAAAGGCTGTTAACCTGTGAACTTTTAGACGACAGCAATTTCAATAATTATAGTTATTAGGTTGATGAAGAAAACAAAAACTACATGAGACAAAACAGAAAACTGCACTTCCATTAATATTAGACCAGTACATCCTGCCCTTACTATGAAATCACATTCTCTCACACATTCCCTCCCTCTCTACATTCCACTCACAATCATATACCCTAACCCTCTCCATCATTCTATTTTTCTCCCTCCCTTTCTCACCCTTTCACCCTTTCATAACACCCTTAACCACCTACCACCTATACCCCTTCTGCTTGGTGTTAAGTCCCTATGAGAAAATTGGGTTAGTAGATGAATATGATATTATAAGATGTACCAGATATGGAAGAACATACATTTTAGAAATATGAAGAAAATTTAGAACTCAATGACATCAAACATAAATATATGATACTGAGTCACTTATAGAAATGTAGTCTTATTTTCTACACATAATGGTCATCATAGCATTTGTACAAAAGATTAACAGCCAAAGATATAGAAAGCCAAATTGTGTAATGTAAATTTGAAAAATAGAATGCTATTTTGATTGATAAACATTATGAATGCCAAAAGTGTATATTTAACTTTTAATTTTGAACTAGTGTTTTGGGTGTGTTGATGAAAAAATATGTTGCAAAAAATGAAAAAAACATAAAATAAAAAATGCCAAATGGTATAAAAATCCAAATAATTAAAAAAACATATAAAGCAAAAAGCCAAATGAAAAAATGCCAAAGTTTAAAAATGCCAAATGGTATTAAAAATACCTGTCTGCTTGTACTAGCCAGCGGGCCTGTGGGTTAGCTGGACTTTAAGGTGCTAGTTCACCAAGAAAAATGCCCCAGTAAGACACTTATCTTTTCCTTTTGGAGTACCAGTTTTTAAGTCTCCGATTTGACTTGGGGGGCTTAAACTTAACTGAGATAAAATTGAAAAATATATAAAAACAGTCTTATGTACAATTTAAAAATTTGGTCATAAAAAAAGTTAAAATATCCCCTTTGACCCCCATTCCCAAATGGATAAAAAAAATAGATAAAATATCCCTTTTTTCCCAATTAAAATGTAGATAAATATTTTTTTTGACCTAGCCAGCGCTTGAACAGAGCCTCCAAGCTAGGCTAAGACTGAGCCTCCTCATTCTCAGTCTGTACCAGTAGTAGCAGATACTTGATACGTATGGTACTAGGGGACGTTACTATACCTAAAAGGAGGTATAGCATCTGTGAACCCTAAACACAGAGAGCGGCTTAACTTCGCCATACGTATCATGAATAGTATCCAACTACTTCTTGTACTTGACTTTTAAGTCAATAGTTTATCCTGTGCATTATGTGTCATATTGCATACAACTTTAAAATATACAGATTGTACTTACATAGTTTACACTTGTATCTTATCCTACCACGTACTCTTCTTTCTTGTTTCTTTAAGCAAATCAATGAGACATAAACAAATAGATCTTCTCTACATAGTCAGTTACTACAGACAATCTTGATATCAAATTCTTATTACATGCATATGTGTCACAAAAGTGAAGTTGAATAAAGGAGCAGTTTACTGTTAATATGAGGTCAAGGTCGGGTAATTCCTATCTGATAGACATGTTTTATCAACCAAATATAGCTGACCTATTTCCTGAATGAAAAGAGTGGTAGAGTGCATTGAACCATGAAAATAAGGTCAAGTGCAATGGAACTACTTCGGATCATTAGGCATCTGCATATACAAAATGGATTTCCTTTATCTTATCTTCTGAAAATAAATCTATAGACAAAATTGTTAACACCACCAAAGGTTATTCATGTTGCATCTTCAGTGACTTGAAAGAGAGGGTTCACAGCAATCTTGATATAACCAATATATTAGTATACTATTACATGATATAACGAGATTGAAAAGACTAAATGAGAGAGTTCACAATGATCTGAATATAACCAGCTTGAAAAAGACTAAACGAGAAATTAACAGCTTAATCATGTGCAATTATTAGTTCAGTTTATAGAAAGATAAGAATTTTTTTTCAACTTCAAAGACAAGCACAGAAGAATCAGGCTATCAGCACTTGGCATCATTCTAAAATAGACTGTAAAGAAGCTGCTGCTTAATTTGATGAAAAGCTACAACTCTATCTAGCTACTGAGAAGTGCTACAATGTTTATATATAAGCAGCACATAAACAGTAACAAGAAAGGCTGTTAACCTGTGAAATTTAAGACAGTAGTTACTTATCATTCATGTCATAGGTGGATGCACTGTTAAATGACAAAAATAAAAAAACATGTAAACTAAAAATTTGCAAAGGACATTATGTACATTTTGTGGTTTATTTGGCCCTGTGAATTCACCCAAAATAAAACTGGTCTCTAAGTTGCTGGATCGTCCTGAATTTACATGAAATATTTGCTACTGAACATAAAGCAAACAGCAATCAATTAAATGATTAATCTATAAGTTGTTAGCCAGTATTTTATTCATAACAGGTAATGGAAACATCTGGTTTCAGCCATTTTCATATATTTGAACAAAAATTTCTTATCAAAAGTCTTTTTTTAATTTAAAGCTTACTAGAACGCACCCGTGAAATCGCGGGCATTTAGAGCGTGGTTGAAAGTATGTAAACTCTTTGTAGGATTTATTTTTGTAAAACATTTTATGACTGGAAAATTTCAGGAAAGGTATCAAAAGTCATAGGTAACTGGGGACAGGACAATTTTTTTAGCCCTCCCCCTTTTTTTCAAAATCCGTTATTTTTTTCTTTTCTATTAATTTCAATAATTTTCGCGTTTTTCTGTATACTAAGAACAGACATATACTATAATCTATATATATATAATATATGACTGCCGTTGATAGTAAACTTGGAATTGATAGTAAAAAGCAAATACACTTTATTTATAGTATATGTATGTTCATAGAATACAGAAAAAGCGAAAATAATTGTCCTGTCCCTTAAGTACCTATGAAAATTATGTGTAATTTCAAACAGTCCTAAACGGAAGTCTTGTGCACTATGACTTAAAAGTCTGTCCGATGATGGAAACAATATCCGTACGCCTTTATTTTCGTTTTCTTCCCAAAATAACCCAAACGGAATAATCATAAGCGAGGATGGCAAATGCGACTATGCATGGTACCTATAGGACACAGAGGCATGATGATTAATTTATTGTGGAAGGAAGAGAAGCGACACACAAAATGAGGTCTTCTCATTTAATAAAATTGAGAATGGAAATGGGGAATGTGTCAAAGAGACAACAACCCGACCATAGAACAGACAACAGCAGAAGGTCACCAACAGGTCTTCAATGCAGCGAGAAATTCCCGCACCCGGAGGCGTCCTTCAGCTGGCCCCTAAACAAATATATATACTAGTTCAGTGATAACGAACGCCATAATTAACTCCAAATTGTACACAAGAAACTAAAATTAAAAATAATACAAGACTGACAAAGGCTAGAGGCTCCTGACTTGGGACAGGCGCAAAAATGCGGCGGGGTTAAACATGTTTATGAGATCTCAACCCTCCCCCTATACCTCTAGCCAATGTAGAAAAGTAAACGCATAACAATACGCACATTAAAATTCAGTTCAAGAGAAGTCCGAGTCTGATGTCAGAAGATGTAACCAAAGAAAATAAACAAAATGACAATAATACATAAATAACAACAGACTACTAGCAGTTAACTGACATGCCAGCTCCAGACTTCAATTAAACTGATTGAAAGATTATGTCTTCATCATATGAATATCAGGCACAATCCTTCCCGTTAGGGGTTTAGTATCATACCATCATAACATATATGAGAAGAACATAACCCGTAAGATATGTTTATGTTTTGAAATTTGAAAATACAAAAAAGTATCATGGAAATAATATTACTGGAATAAGATGGATCTTGTATTGTGTTGAGAGTAAATACATTTATATTGCATAGTCTCCTACCCGTATATGTTTTGGATTTGTTTTCAGCAGTATTAGCTCGCTTTAGAACAGACAAATTTCCAAACTGCTTCTCCATATAAGTCAGACATCTGCCGTCATATTTCATTTCTAGGTGTTTTACTGTCTTCTGTGCATTAAACTTGAGTAACCATTATATACTCTCTTCAAAAATTAAAAAAAAAATGTTATACATGTTATAATCATGTGAAAATTGAAGGATAATAAAAATCCAAAATTTATATCTGTAACTAATCACTTGAACTTTGATAAATCAGGTTGTTGGTAGCTATAGATATAAAGATACAAGAACCAAAATTATAAGCCATAAAATAGCTAAATGTAGACAATAATTTTGAAATGAACTGACTGAGGCTATCTTATATATTTTCCAATCTTTTGATTCGTTTTTCAGGTTTTGTCCAATCATTGAAATTATACCATATTGATAGAAAAAGATGAACTGATTGTTTGCACATACAAGCTATCATGTGTTGTTAGTTGTCTTCGATTGCTCATCATTTTATTTCAAATGAGTTAAGTGTTGTATAATATCTTTACGTGCTAAAGTTTTTTTTTTAAGATTTTGAATAATTTTTCACATCAAACTATAGGAACGACCATTTAACTTCAAGCGGGGGGGGGGGGGGGGGGGGGGGGGGGGTTATGGTTTTTTCGTAAAAAGATATTCTGATCCCCAATTTGATGAAAAAAAATATTATGGTCAAGCAAGCATATGACAAAAAAATTATTCTGAATCCAGATTTTCCCCATAAGTTATAGTGTTAAATTTTGAAAAAAAAATAATTTGATTTATAGCGTATGAAACTTTAAAAAAAATTTCACGCTTTGCATGAAAAAAAAATTCTGACTCAGACAAAAAACCATAGCCCCCCTTCTTGAAGTTAAATGGTTGCTCCCTGAAGTCAGACATAGACCAAAATATGGTATCAAATATGAATAAATGCAAGCAACAGCATAAACCATTGTAAACATACAATTATCACAATGCATTTTAAACACATCAGTTTTTATACGACCGCAAAAAAATTTTGAGGTCGTATATTGGTATGACGTTGGCGTCATCGTCGTCGTCGTTGTCGTCGTCCGAATACATAATGGTTTTCGCACTCTTACTTTAGTTTAAGTGAATGGATCTCTATGAAATTTTACCATAAGGTTCAATACCACAATAGGAAGGTGGGGATTGATTTTGGGGGTTATGGTACCAACAGTTAAGGAATTAGGGGCCAAAAAGGGGCCAAAAATAAGCATTTTTGTAACTTCCAGACATAACTTGTGTGTGAGCATTTGGATCTCTTTGACATTGTACCACAAGATTCCATATCACAAAGGGTCAATGCTGGGATTGATTTTGGGGTTAATTGCCTCAAAATTTTAGGAATAAGGGGCCAAAAGGGGGCAAAAAACAAGCATTTTTCTAGTTTCATGACAATAACTTGTGTGTAAGTGTATGGATCTTTCTGAAATTTTACTACAAGGTTCCATTTCACAAAGGGAAAGCTGGAATTGAGTGTTGTGGTAATTGCCCAAAACGTTTAGTAATAAGGGGCCTAAAAAGGGGTTTAAAATAAGCATTTTTTAGTTTCTAGACAATAACTTGTGTTCAAGTGTATGGATCTCTCTAAAATTGTATTACAAGGTACCATACCACAAAGGCAAGGCTGTTATTGAGCTTGGTTTGGGGGGGAAAGGGGGGTGGAGGTGATGAATCATAAGGGGGGCGGGGGTCAAAAAAGGGGTAATTTTTTTTTTTCCTTTTTTTTTTGTTTAAAATTTACATTTTAAGTTAGTTATTTTTTATCACGAAGAGAAAGTAGGAATTGAGTTTTGGGGTTAATTGCTCAAACATTTATGAATAAGGGGCCAAATATTGGTCAAAAATAAGGATTTTTTTAGTTTGCAACAAAAACTTGTGTTCAAGTGTATGGATCTCTGTGAAATTGTATTGCAATGTACCATACCACAAATTGAAGGTTGTGATTGAGGTGGGGGATGATGAATCTAATGGCTCCAATGTTTAAGGAATAAGGGGAAAAAAGGTTAAAAAACAAGGGTTTCCATTTTAATAGACAAATAATTGAGTAAAGAACATTATTTAAAAGCAGTGTAAGGTTGGTAATTCAAACTCATTTAAATATCTCATCTACACTGCTTTTAAATTATGTAAATTGGAAATTTTCCAATAACTTTATTGTTAATAAATGCATTGGAAATTTGCCAACAATTTTAGTGTAATAAACTTCATTGGAAATTTGCCAATATAAAATTTTGCTGATGAAGGTTTTTTGTTTACCTTTAGCCTTGACTATGAAGTCATTTTCTATTTTTATAGCCTTATGATGTAGTTGAATTATTTAATACTTTTATGATGTGTTTAAATGGGGTTTTATCATGTTTATGGTTGCAAATTTATTGTTTTAGTATAATAAACTCCATTTAAAATTTGCCAATAAAAAAAATTTTTGTTTATTTTTAGCTATGATTATGATGTCATTTTCTATTTTACTTTTATGGTTGCAAAGAAATTTTTATTTTTAGATATTACTGTTAAATGATGCTGATTAAGGTTTTTGCTATGTTTAGCCATGACTATGATGTCATTTTCTATTTTAATATCTGTTATGATGTATTTAAATGGGCTTTTATGGTTACAAAGGAATTTTATTTTTAGATATTACTATAAAATGTTGCTGATGCTGATTAAGGATTTTGTTTATTTTTAGCCATGACTATGATGTCATTTTCTATTTTAATACCTTTATGATGTAATTTCCATTTTTAGATATTACTGTTAAATGATGCTGATTAAGGGTTTTTTGCTATGTTTAGCCATGACTATGATGTCATTTTCTATTTTAATATCTTTATAATGTATTTAAATGGGCTTTTATGGTTACAAAGGAATTTTATTTTTAGATATTACTTTAAATGTTGCTGATTAAGGATTTTTGTTTATTTTTAGCCATGACTATGATGTCACTTTCTATTTTAATACCTTTATGATGTATTTAAATGGGCTCCCATGTATTTAGATTTTTGATTATTTATACATGTTACCAAATTGGTCCACATTAAACAAAAACGGTCCAAATTTCAACTTTATTACATTACATCAAACATTGAATTCTACATATTCTTTGATATATTGAAATTAACAAACAATTTAGTTTATGGATATTCCACCATAATAGGTAAATTAAATTTTTTCCAGTTCTTACACCACATTCATCCTGTGTCAGAAACCTATGCTGTGTCAAATATTTAATGACAATCCAAAGTCATAGCTGTATCAAGCTTGAATTTTGTGTCCATACTTGCCCCAACTGTTCAGGGTTCGACCTCTGTGGTCGTATCAAGCTGCGCCCCAGCGAAGCATTTTATTAATAATAAGATATGTGAAAATAAGAACAAGAATTACCTGATCAATATTTGGCAATGTACAAATGACTGAATGATGCTGATTAATTGAATGACTATATTATCCAAGAACAAAGAAATATCAGTCTATTATAAATCAAGTACATAAATTGAAAAAAGAATTCATTCAAATGTAGCAAATATCTCCCAATAAAGGTACTTACTTGGTTGAAAGGAAAACTGGCTGCCACAAAATTTGAAAACCCAACATCTCTCTTCAGTATAAAATATCAATTAAAGTTGTCTACCTAAATACAAGATATATAAATCAAGATCTATCTGGAATTGAGTGAGAAGAACTCTGTAGCCTTTCTTATTAAACTTGTTCAATATAACCATATTTGGTTAATCATGAATATTTATGAAGTCCAAAATATGTGCGTACTTACAAAACTTGATAACCCTTACCATATTTGGTAAATCATGAATATTAATGACATATGAAACATGTTCACACTATGTTAAATTGTAGATTTAAGTAAAAACTGTTCACACTGAATTCAAAGTAATTTCTACAGTTTAAGAAAATTATAAATTAAATAGATAGAACTGGATTATAAATACTGGAATCATATTTATTCAAGTCCTCAATATTTTTCAACTTGATCAGAGGCGGATTTGGGGGGGGGGGGGGGGGGGGGGGGGGCAGGTTGCCTAGGCCCCCCTTTTTGTGGGAAAAATTTGGTTTATTATTTAGGGAATCACTGAAGCATGACTGGAGCGAGCCCCCTCTTAGGCAGTCAGTGGGCCCCCCTTATGAAAGTTTCTGGTTCGGCCACTGTTGATATTATTTATACTGTCATTAGGAAAAAATAAAAAACTATACAAGTATTTAGAATTAGACTGTTTTAGCAAACCTAGCTCGAGAACTTTACTCCAAATGTCCAAAAGAAGATTTTTAAAGTATATCTTGAGCAAACTTTTTCAGATCTGCTCTAGTGTATACTGTATACATGCGGCAAATATTTTGCATATACAGCATTTAAAGAAATGTTATCAACAAAACCAATCAAAAAAGGGGAAAAAATAATGTATATATATAAAGACTAGAGGCTCCTGGAATGAGCCTGTGAGCCCATCTGTCATTTTTGGATTCTAATTTGTTACTGTTGTTACCCAGTGTAACTGTTAGACAGTTACAATACAAATTATAATTCTGTAAGATCCAGAATCCTCCTAGTATTAATTGGAATTCCAGTATCCACTAGTAGATCCCAAAGTTGGTTTCTGTTCTCTAACTTTAGTTTGCCTCAACCAAATGTTATGAAACTTATACACAATGCTTATTACCACTCTAAATAGAAAAGAAACCAAAGACCATCCAATCTTTGCAGGACCAATGCTTCTACACAAGGATGCGTCATACACAACATACAGAGCCTTCTTTTCACACATTTCTGCCACACTGGAACTAGCCATTAATGATGTAGAACTTCGTCTCCATGAAAATATAGAGTTCGGCAGTGATGATGAAAAGGCGATGACCAAGGCGATAGAAAAGGCATTCCCAACCGCCAAACGAAGATTGTGTACGAAACATTTAAAAGACAATGTACAACATTACCTTCAAGATCGTGTTGGTGTCAGCACCCAAGAAAGAAAAAACATCATCAACACAATCTTTGGAGATCACGGAATTGCAAGTGCAGACGACACATTGCAATTTGCAAGGGCAGATTCAGAACTCAAGGACTTATGCGCAAATTATCCTCAGTTCCTGAAGTATTACGAACAAAGTTTTAAGCCTAGATTTCAAGAATTCGTTGTTGCACCTAATAGACGTTTGGGCACCAAACAATTGTGGACGAACAACAATGCAGAATCCATGAACCAGGTGATGAAAGTGGCAGTCAACTGGAAGCCCAAACATGCCCCAGATTTGGTTGATAAACTATTTGACATGGTGGACTTCCAGTTCATTAATCTTCGGTCGGCCCTTCATCATTCTGGGGACTACATGCTTGTTCATTCATACAAACAGTATACTATAGCTGATGCCATCTGGAAAACCAAATCAGATGAGGAAAAACGAAAGCTCTTCACTAATTTCCTACAGGACAGTAAGAAAAGAAAACATGATAATATCATAACTTCCTCAGATGGACTTTATTCTGTTGTCAACAAGGCTAAGTGATCAATAGCCAGGAAACCTATGCAGAGAAAGAGACCAAGAACAGAAAGAGCCGAAAAAAGACATTAATCACCTTAACCATGTATTTATTGAATTGTTTTGTTATTGATGTTATCAAATAAAATTTTCCACTTAAATTTTATCTCTCTTATTATTGATATTTGACCACAGACAAAGTTTATCTACACTTGTTTCTTGAATTTTACACTTGAAATTTGAGGAAGATACACACACACACACACAAACGGAAATCAGTCTTCGAACTTCAATTTGAAAGTACAAATCATTTCAAATTATATTGAAATAATGTATTTTGATTTTGGACATTGGACCATAATAGGTAAATTAAAAAAATTCAAGTTCTTAGACCACATTCTTTCTGTGTCAGAAACCTATGCTGTGTCAAATATTTAATCACAATCCAAATTCAGAGCTGTATCAAGCTTGAATGTTGTGTCCATACTTGCCCCAACTGTTCAGGGTTCGACCTCTGCGGTCGTATCAAGCTGCGCCCAGCGAAGCATTTTATTGGATTCTAATTTGTTACTCTTGTTACCCAGTGTAACTGTTAGACAGTTACAATACAATTTATAATTCTGTAAGATCCAGAATCCTCCTAGTATTAATTGGAATTCCAGTATCCACTAGTAGATCCCAAAGTTGGTTTCTGTTCTCTAACTTTAGTTTGCCTCAACCAAATGTTATGAAACTTATACACAATGCTTATTACCACTCTAAATAGAAAAGAAACCAAAGACCATCCAATCTTTGCAGGACCAATGCTTCTACACAAGGATGCTTCATACACAACATACGGAGCCTTCTTTTCACACATTTCTGCCACACTGGAACTAGCCATTAATGATGTAGAACTTCGTCTCCATGAAAATATAGAGTTCGGCAGTGATGATGAAAAGGCGATGACCAAGGCGATAGAAAAGGCATTCCTAACCGCCAAACGAAGATTGTGTACGAAACATTTAAAAGACAATGTACAACATTACCTTCAAGATCGTGTTGGTGTCAGCACCCAAGAAAGAAAAAACATCATCAACACAATCTTTGGAGATCACGGAATTGCAAGTGCAGACGACACATTGCAATTTGCAAGGGCAGATTCAGAACTCAAGGACTTATGTGCAAATTATCCTCAGTTCCTGAAGTATTACGAACAAAGTTTTAAGTCTAGAGTTCAAGAATTCGTTAATGCACCTAATAGACGTTTGGGCACCAAACAATTGTGGACGAACAACAATGCAGAATCCATGAACCAGGTGATGAAAGTGGCAGTCAACTGGAAGCCCAAACATGCCCCAGATTTGGTTGATAAACTATTTGACATGGTGGACTTCCAGTTCATTAATCTTCGGTCGGCCCTTCATCATTCTGGGGACTACATGCTTGTTCATTCATACAAACAGTATACTTTAGCTGATGCCATCTGGAAAACCAAATCAGATGAGGAAAAATGAAAGCTCTTCACTAATTTCCTACAGGACAGTAAGAAAAGAAAACATGATAATATCATAACTTCCTCAGATGGACTTTATTCTGTTGTCAACAAGGCTAAGTCAGTAGCCAGGAAACCTATGCAGAGAAAGAGACCAAGAACAGAAAGAGCCGAAAAAAGACATTAATCACCTTAACCATGTATTTATTGAATTGTTTTGTTATTGATGTTATCAAATTAAAATTTTCCACTTAAATTTTATCTCTCTTATTATTGATATTTGACCACAGACAAAGTTTATCTACACTTGTTTCTTGAATTTTACACTTGAAATTTGAGGAAGATACACACACACACACACAAACGGAAATCAGTCTTCGAACTTCAATTTTCAACAATTAAATACAAATACATGTAATCTATAATTTATAGGTTATTTAAAACATTATAGTGGTAAAATTCTTTGGTTTTCTCAATGATTGGTCTTACATTAATTTTTAGTATGGACCCAATTAAAGGCCAAGTCAATTGGGGGCGTAATGATACATGTAGTGAGTCGACACTAGATTGAAAATTTTAATTTATTTGAATAATAAAAGTCATATTATAGACATAATTAGCAATAACAACAACTATAATGTCTGAATTGTTACTATTTAGGAGTTCTGTGGTATATTTTTAGTGTTCTGTGGTATTCTGTGGTGTTCTGTGGTAAAAAGACTCTCCCCAGATTGAGTTTGAAATTGGGTGGCATCACTTTTACCCTTCTTGAGTTATGCCCCTTTATAAGCATAAAAATTGCTGAATTTTACGTTTCCGTTCAATAACTTTAGTTTGCCTCAATCAAATGTTATCAAACTTATACACAATGCTTATTACCACAAAACACAGATCAAGTTTGAATTTGGTGGTGTCACTTTTACCGTTCTAGAGTTATGCCTGTTTGCAAATGGAAAAATTGCTGAATTTTCGTTTCTGTTCTCTAACTTAAGTTAGCCTCAACCTAATGTTATGAGACTTATACACAATACTTATTACCACAAAACTCAGATCAAGTACGAATTTGGGTAGCGTCACATTTACCATTCTTCAGTTGTGTCCCTTTATAACTTTATATGATATGCAAGTGGGGGCATCATCTGTGTCCCATGGACACATTCCCCATTTATTTATTATATACTTAGTAGTAAATACAGATAAATTGCATATGTAATACGGTCAACTGCAATCGTGCTGTATCAGCTATTCATGATGATATCGATATCAGTCACGGTTGAAAAGGCTTTATCTCACCTAATCTTTATGATGTCACATCATCGATTTCAGTCACTATTGCAAAGGCTTTATCAAACCCCTAATCTGTATGACGTCATGTCAAACCTCTAATTTGTATGACGTCATGTCAAATCCATAATCTGTATCGTGTAAGACGTAATGTCACATGAAAAACATCTATGTGAGATATATATATTTATTATATACTTAGTAGTAAATACAGATAAATTGTATGTGTAATACAATCATTGGCAAGCGTGCTGTATCAGCCACCCGTGATGATATCGATTTCAGCACGGTTGCAAAGGCTTTATCACACCTTTAAGCTGTATGACGTCACGTCATCGATTGCAGTCACTGTTGCAAAGGCTTTATCAAACCCCTAATCTGTATGACGTCATGTCAAATCTATAATCTGTATGACGTCATTTCAAACCTCCTTACCTGTATGACGTCATGTCACATAAAAAAACATCTACGTGAGGTATATGTATATAATAAAGTGTATATGATATGGCTTTTCCAATATCACACACCGTATCAACCCTCAACCAATATAATCCCTCGAGCAGAGCTCTTGGCATTATATTGGTGTCTCGGGTTGATACGGATGTGATATTGAAAAAGCCATATAATATTCTCTATATATATGATATGGCTTTTTCAATATCACATACTGTATCAACCCTCAACCAATATAATCCCTCGAGCAGAGGGAATAGGATTATATTGGTGTCTCGGGTTGATACGGATGTGATATTGAAAAAACCATTATATGATATTCTCTATTCAAACAACATGTTCTTCATTGATCAAAATTCGATTATTACATCAAAGGAGTAGGTTTGATAAGGCCCTAAAATGGCCCCTTTTTTTAGCTTAAATTTCAAATTAGGATTTATTGACCAATATCACATTGAATCATAGCTAATACAGTGACTAGATAGGAAATAAGCCTTTTTTTGAAAATTTACGTATCTGCGTTTTATTCATGACGTCACAAATAGTACTCATTTTGATTTTCCACGAAAAAATAAATGAAAATGGGTAAATTTCCATTGATTATTGGACAGGAAACATAGAGCGCATACGTCGACAAATAAGATCTTTTAAAATAATGTTTGTAAAGACATTTTACATGTCTAACTTGAATATTTAGTTTGTCGACGCATGCACTCTGTTTCCTGGTCCTAAATTTGGTTGAAATTCAGCCGATTTTGTCAAATTTCGCCAAAATCTCTTATCTTGACCTTTTTGGGATGTAAAAATCAACGCTTTAGAATAAAACTTTGACACAAATAGTTCTATGTAACTTTCTCACATGTCTTTAAGTCAACTTAAAACATTTTTTATCTTGTAACATTGAACTTTATAATCAGGGCCAAATATGGCCCTTAACGAACTTACTCCTTTTCTTGCTTTCCTCTGAATTTCTTATTGTGACGTCATGAAAAAAGGCGACCATGCCTGAAAGTGTAGATATTTTTAAGGTTTTATTTATTTGGTTCTCTGATCTAGTACTTTGTTATGCCTGTTAATAAATCTATGTAGATTTTTGTTTTTCAGTTATCCTGCTGACTGTATGTGTATGGTTAGGATTTATGGTGGTCATTTGGTTCCCTGAACTGTTACCTCATTTGAAATCTAAAAGAGCTATAGATAAAGGTAAATATTTACGTTTGCTTCTGACATGATGTCTTAAAAACAATTTGTTATAACCCAGACTTGATTCACACAACTCTTCTACATTTCTCCACACTTTTTATTTATTACAGACTGATTTTAAAGACAAAATTAAGGAGATGTGGTACGATTGCCAATGAGACAACTATTCACCCCAGTACGGCCTTCAACATTGAGCAAAACTCATACTGTATAGTCAGTTATAATTGTAAATATATATATATATATATAATAACTTCATTTGGAAAGTTTACCAAATCAAAATGATCAACAAATATTGGTGCCATTCTATCTATGGATGTCAGTACTATTACAGGTATACTGTATTTTACTTGAAAATACCTACATTAAAAATGTACAAAAATGGATCATTTGGAATGTTTAATCTCCAAACATCACTATAAATGTGCATTAAAATGTATTTGACAGAAAGAGAAAAAAAAACATGAAAAAGGGAATGAAAAAAAAACAACAAATAAAAAAGATCAAGAAGTTAGGAACATATCTCAGGACTATTATTATTATAACCTGACTACTTCCGTACAAAATCAAATAATTTACTGCTGTACTGTAAATAAAATCATCAAAGTGATGAAAAGCTTCATAGTAGTGACTGCAGTCAGCCATCTCAAGAGTATATAACTTTTAAATGGAAATCTTCAATGAACCGTTTTTTTTACAAAATAAGTGGCGAAGGAAAAATAATTATTCATTCTTTTGATAAAACACAAGTGTTATTTATTCAACTGAAATTGAAAGTTTGGAAGTAACAAAATGATAACATAGAATTCATTATTATTTTTTCAAAGTCATATACCAGTACCACCTGAATTAACATTTATTTACAGGTATTTATCGTCAAGAGGCTGATGATTACAAAAGTAATTCCAGTTTACACAAAGATGCCGTCCATGTGTGTATAACATCAGATAAAAATACGATTGGTGGAATGGTTGCCCTGATCAACAGTATCTATAGCAACACAAAACACCATGTTTTCTTTCATTTAGTAGTGGATGCAGAAAGTCAAGACCACTTAAGGTAGATAACTTTTTTTTTATGCCCCCGCCGTAGCGGTGGGGGCACTAAGGATTACCCTTGTACGTATGTACATACGTACGTACGTCCCAAAATTGGTTTCCGTTCTCTAACTTGAGTTTGCCTCAACCAAATGTTATGAAACTTCTACACAATGCTTATTACCACAAAATACAGATCAAGTTTGAATTTTGGTGGTGTCACTTTAACCGTTCTAGAGTTATGCCCCTTTATAAATGGAAAAAGAGGCAAAATTTTAATTTTCTTCTAAATATCAAGTTATTATTATACGACCGCAAAAAATGTTTGCGGTCGTATATTGGTATGACGTTGGCGTCGTCGTTGTCAGAAGACACATTGGTTTTCGCACAATAACTTTAGTTTAAGTGAATGGATCTCTATGAAATTTTACAATAAGGATCAATAACACAAAAGGAAGGTTAGGATTGATTTTGGGGGTTATGGTACAGTTAAGGAATTAGGGGCCAAAAAAGGGCCCAAATAAGCATTTTTATAGTTTCCAGACAATAACTTGTGGAACGGTGTATGAATCGCTCTGAAATTATACCACAAGTTTCTGTACCACAAAGGGATGGTTAGGATTGACTTTGGGGGGTTATGGCTCAAACCGTTTAGGAATTAGGGGCTAAAAAGAGGGGAAAACAAGGGTTTCCTGGTTAATGGACAATTTATAAGCAGTGTAAGGAAGGTAATCCAAATACCGTAATCAGGTACATAGTCCGCACCCCCTTCTCCCCACGAAATTTCAGGAAAAAAAACTTTTTGTAACTGTTAGGAAAGGTCTAATGAAACTCTGGTAATTTCACATCGTGTGTGGTCGTTTGCGGTATTTTTTTTGGAAAAACCTGTTTTCCATCATCAAACAGAAGCTGAAACTGCTTGTAAATGATTCTAGAACACTTCATGATTGTTAAAATAAGTCTAAATCATACAAAAAACAATTTAGAAACTTGTGTATGTTTAAACCGGAAGTTTGAATAGCACATGTAAAAGAAGAAAAAAAACGATGAGAGTCGAAATCCGTACATAATAGATATCACTATAATACAACTTTGAAAGTAAAACAGTTTCATCCTTATGTAAAACAGTATTTATTATATCGATCACATCAATGTTTGAATGGTCTTAAGCTAATACAAAACATATTAGTCAGTATGAAACACCAAAACGGAACAAATAATAACCGATTGCGTTTTGTAGTTTACACATCGTAAGCTGGTTTACGGTTGTCTTTTATACTTTTTTTGTACCGTTTCATTCAAGCAGATATCAGTTTATTTTAAGGAATGCATTGAAAAGAAACGAGAAATTTGTAATGAAGCGTTTAATTTTTAAATTTATCAGTATTAATTTGATATTGAATAAGAATAACTTATTAATATGGATTAGGCTAAATTATTGGTTTGAAAAATGATAAGAGCGCCCTCTACAATATCAATAACAAACATGGCGGAACGTAAACAAACCACCTCGCGAAATAGATTTTTTTCTCTTATTTCTGGCTTATTGTACTCTATAGTCCGCACCCCTTCTGGCAGGTTCAATTTTGGAGAATAAAACCGTGGACTATACAAGCCTTTTAACGGTACATTTAAAGTATTAAAAAAAAAAATTGGATTACCTCCCTTACATTGCTTTTAAATTATGTATAAAGATGTCTTGAGGTGATTAGCTGTCAATTAATTTTTAGAAGTTACTATTAAAGGAATATTGATTTTAGCCATGATTATGTATGTCATTTTCTATTTTAAGACTTTTATGATGTATTTAGATTGGTAATTATGGTTGCAAACTCCATTGGAAATTTGAATTGAGATTATGACCATATCTTGAGGGAAAGAATTTTTTTTTGGAAAAAGGTGGGAAGGTGAAAAAAAATTGGTGGGGGGGTGCAATTTTTTCTCATTTCAGATTTCAGAAATTAAAAAGAAAATTTCTTCAAATATTTTTTTTTTTTTGAAAAATAATTTCAATACGCAACAGCATGGTGTATTGCACAAAAGCAAAAAATTGAATATAAATTCAAATCATATAACCAATTCTAAGTTCTTTGACTACAGTTATTCTGTGTCAGAAACCTATTATGTGTCAAATATTTAATTACAATCCAAATTCAGACCTGTATCAAGTGCGAATATTGTGTCCATTTTTGCCCCAACTGTTCAGGGTTGGACCTCTGCGGTCGTATCCAGCTGATCTCAGCTAAGCATTTTATTAAAATTGGAGTTATCTTCCTTTGTCCATGATTATAGTTGAATCAACTACAATCAATGCTTTATACAATGCAATGTTTAATTTTGACTTCCACTGATAAAACACAGATCAAGTTGAATTTGGGTAGTGTCACTTTAACTATTATTGAGTTATGCCCCTTTATAAATCGAAAGATTGCAAAATTTTTAGTTTCCATTCTGTAACTTAAGTTTGCCCCAACCAAATATTATGAAACCTATACACAATATTCATTACCACAAAACTAAGATCAAGTACAAATTTTTTTTTTCCTTTTTCTAACTTTAGTTTGCCTTAACCCAATGTAATGAAACTTATACACAATGCTTATTACTACATAATACAGATTAAGTACGAAATTTGGTGAGAACACTTTTACCATTCTTGAGTTATGTCCCTTTATAAACATAAAAATTGCTGAATTTTTCGTTTCCATTCTCTAACTTTAGTTTGTCTCAACCAAATGTCATAAAACTTAAACACAACCATTCTAGAGTTATGCGTGTTTACAAATAGAAAAATTGCTGAATTTTTAGTTTCTGTTCTCTGCTTAAGTTAGCCTCAACCAAATGTTATGAGACTTACACACAATGCTTATTACCACAAAACTCAGATCAAGTTCAAATTTGAGTAGCGTCACTTTTACCGTTCTTCAGTTATGTCCCTTTATAACTCTATGCTATGCAAATGTAACAGCCACTATGTTCCGTCAGTTACTTTGTTTAGGCGGAACTTTTCAACTAGTTATTTCATTCCGATGGAACTTTCCAACTAGTTGTTTTATTCCGAGTGCAGTCGAAAAGTTCTGGAAAAAAGTAGCTAGTTGAAAAGTCCCGGAACAATGTAGCTAGTTGAATAGTTCTGGCGGAACAGAACAACTAGTTACATCCTTCCAAATATACCATATTTCGTCCTTTTTGAAGAAAGAGGGGGAAGAATGAGTATCAGTATATATAAGAGCAAATCATTAATTTACAAGAACATCCAATGCACTGAAAGGGGTTTCTTTGGGGACAAATATGCAAAATTTAAGTTGTATTTCATAGCTCACAAAGCCTCACATAAAACGAAATAAGTTGCATTATCATGCAAATTTAGTATTCATAGTACCCTCAAGAGAGGGAAGAATACCCCCTCCTCATGTGGTTCTTTGCATCAATTCTCCAAATGGAACTTTGTGACTGGTTGATAAGTTCCGTTGGAAATTTTGGGCTAGTTTGTTAGTTCCGGTTTTGACTTGTTTGCCAAAGAGGAACTTTGTGGCTAGTTGATAAGTTCCATTTGACTTTTGTAATCAACTTTTCGGCTAGTTAGTTCTTTCTGCCCGGAACTTTCCAATGTCGGAACAAAAGAGCATTTACACAAGCAGGGGCATCATCTGTGTCCACATGTGGACACTATCCACATTTATTTTTTTTTAAATGTGTTAGCGTTTTGGATTTATCATGCACTAGAAAAAATGGACAAAATGATTTTTATCATAGCTCTGAAGGAGGCTTCCTTAAAGTTAAATATGGTTATAAAATTTTGGTATTCTCGCCTGTCGCAGAATACCAGACATACATTTTTGTAGGGATGCTATCAGGCATCAGCAGTGATTGTGTAAACGATTTGTATAAAGCTTTATATTTCATTAGGTAGAAGACCTGTATGCTTCATAACTTGTATACAGATGCATTGACCTGTATGCTTCATACCTTCTATACAGATGCCTTGACCTGTATGCTTTATACCTTGTATACAGATGCCTTGACCTGTACTGTGGATTCATTTCTTTTCGTTAATACCAATTTTGGTGGATTGAGAAAAAAAAATGTATTTTCATGGATATTTGATTTTGTGGTTTTCCCAAAGTCTTAAAATATTTGTACAATGTACTTCATTAAAAATTTAGATTTGTGATTAACCCATACCCACGAAAATTGGTATCCCAAGAATAATAATGAATTCACAGTATATAGATGTATTATCATGCCTTTGTTCTGAAGTTTCCATCTGTCATATGTCCATTGTCCTCTCTGGTTTTACAGTAAAATCTTTTTGAGTTCAGGTATCAACATATATAACATGGAGATTAAAGTGGAATTTTTATAACATAAGACTTGTAAAGGAATGGTCAGAAATGGATGAACAATATGTCATTGATCAAACTGTTAAACTATAATTATAATATGCATCTTTTAAACAGAATATGGATAGAAACAACCAAGCTGAAGGATATTCATTACCAAATCAAAGTATTTCCTGAAAGTTGGGTGAAAGGAAAGATTAAAGTCCGTGGTGGACGTCAGGATCTAGCTAAACCTGTAAGATTTTATTATACATGGAATATTTGCTTGTTTTTTATTTTTCCTATTATGTCATCTGTAAAAGATAATCTGCCTACAGGTTGCACTTTGTAAGTACAGCTGTTTCACAAACCACGCCTCTTTTGGGGAGATATATAATATTCATAGATATTTTGTTTTGATTACGTACTGGTTCCCAGCTATGATCTCTATGTTTCATCTCATAGAGACATAACTTTTGAATGTTACCAGTATATATACACAGGATGCAACAAATTTTGAATTCTGAGAAATATTTAAAGTAAGGGAAGGGGTAGTACAGAATTTAAGTATAAGTTTTAAATCATAGAAGTTCGGGCATATAAATGTTGAAAATATGCCCACAGCCCTATGTTTTGACCTTTGAATAAAATAGTAGTGCATATCAACTTTCCATTCTAGGATATAATTTTTCACGAAACTTCAATAGTAAAAGTGGCCGTTTTAGCCGTAAAGGGAGTTCCTAAGGGAAATTGCATCGTCTATATTTACAGAAATGCAACCTTAAGGTAGATTTACTGTCTTTTTCTGAGCATCCCTTCTAGGCATGTTGCAAAAAAACTTTTTTGTTTTAAAAATATTTTACCTGGTATCATTCAATATACAACAAATATATATCTAAAACTTGAAATTATAGGATTAAACTATCAAAAAATTAAGTGTTGTAAAGTGTTTTAAAATTTTGAGAAAACATCCTTTTAAAATCAAGGGCAGATAATTATACTGACTTGATAGGACAATTTCCGTTTTTTTTTATTTTTCAAGAAATTAAGGTCTGTAACCGCCTTTTTTTATTTGATATTTCAGAATTATCAATGGAAAGCAATTCTCTCATTGAATTTTAGCCAATTCTATTGTTTAATGTTTACTGAATGAGGAAACTCTTACGGTACATCATATAACTTTGGATTGCCAATTTCCATTTTTTTGTTTAAAAAAAACCTGTTGAAACATTTGTTTGGATAAGGTTTAAATGACTACTACACGTGCCATCAAGTAAACTTGGTTTGAAATTTTGCTGAAACACTATAAAGCTACCTACTATTGGACAGTAGATTTACAATCTTCAGTCAGTCTAAGTTCATGAAGTGACAGCAAGGTAAAACCCAGAACCGTACGACCAAATTTTATTCACACTAAAATTTATTTGGATTCAAACATTTTGCACAACATACTAAAACTTCAAGATGCTCTGTACTTTATTACATTGTTTTTTTATTTCAGTTGAATTATGCCAGGTATTACTTACCAAAACTGTTCCCTGATATTAAGGGTAGAGTACTCTTCATAGACGATGATAGTATAGTACAAGGTTGGTTTTACAAATTTGGCTATTACTATGGATTTGTTTATTTTTATGGGTACCTTTTATGGGTACTAATTTTGGTGGATAGAGAAAAATTTGTATTTTCATGGATATTTTAAACTTGTGGTTTTGCCAAAATTTGTATAAAAGTCTATAAAGAATTGTTCTTTGTTGAATATTTAAATTTGTGGTTTACCTAAACCCACAAAATCAACAAAAATTGGTATCAGTATCCCAACAACAAAAAGGAATCCACAGTACCAATGTTATCCTTAGATATAAGAAGATGTGGTATGAGTGCCAATGAGACAACTCTCCATCCAAGTCACAATTTGTAAAAGTAAACCATTATAGGTCAAAGTACGGCCTTCAGTTCAGATTAAGTCTTAGGGGCACCTTGGTAAAATTATAGGAAAGGGATTAAAATTGGAATTAAGTTATGACCATTAAATTGTCCTTTTTGGAAAATTGTGAATGTGATGTTAATCAGACCTTATAGTAATAATCCAGCATTTTGCAAGGAATAATTTTGAAGATGGAATCAGTAACACTCAGATGGTCAAATTATGTTATAAATCTTTTGAATTATTTTCTGTCTGATCCAGATAGATCAAGGGTATATGAAAACATCAGATGTTATTATGTTAAATTGAGATACATATAGCTTATATTGTCAATAAGCCAGCAACACAACAAAACAAAAACTAAAACATGTAGATGTCGACATGCAGTCTTCTACAATGGACTGGTGTCTTAATGATATGTCAAGTTCCTAAATGTCTAGTCTAAAAAAAAAAACGTATATTGATTAACATAGACTTTCAGATAACTGCCTCGTAGATGGAAATAAGGTTCCTTGATTGAAATGAGATGGACAATCATATAAATTAAGTATAGACCCCCTGTTTTTACACTTTTAAAAGGTAACAGGCATCGATAATGAAAACTTTATAAAATGGTGCATCTGAATATAAAAAAAAGAAGATGTAGTATGAATGCCAATGAGACAACTCTCCACAAGAGACTAAAATGATACACAAATTAACAACTATAGGTCACTGTACGGCCTTCAACAATGAGTAAAACCCACACTGCATAGTCAGCTATAAAAGGACTCAAAATGACAATGTAAAACAATTCAAATGAGAAAACTAATCACTTTTCTTGATTTACCTTCATCTGGAATGCTTAAAACAAAAAAAATTGTATGCCGAGGATGTATGAATACCTGCATGCATGAAGAGGGAATCGATAAATAGAAACACATTAACAGGTTAATTTAGTTTTAGGTACAAGAAGTTACCTTCGACTCATTAAGATCTAAACACAGATGAGTATATGCATCGTCTGTTTGCAAACAATTTTGGGAGGTTGAGTTTACCGACTTTGCCACATTTATTATTTCATTTCTTGAAACCATGGTAAATATTTACCTAAAAATTAGCAGCTTTGTATGCTTCTCATAATAAAATATGACCTACACTGAACCTAATCAGTATTTGTGTTTTGATAGGTGATATAAAAGAATTGTATGACATGAAATTATCACCCGGCCATGCAGTTGGCTTCTCCAGTGAATGTAGCAGTGCTTCTAGGAGGCTAACTCTTATGAAGGTAAGAAGTGGGATTAAACTGAACAAAAAATGAAAACAACATTATAAATTTTATGCGCCAGAAGCTCTTTTCTGGATTTACTTTCATCAGTAACGCTCAAAACCAAATATGCGAAAGCCAAGGATGTATAAGAACCAAAAAGGACATGAAAATAGCCAAATCCATCTATGGCCAACTTTGCCAGAGGGAGTTGAAACCTTAGTTTCTTTATAATTTAAAAATTCATAAACGAACAACTATTTGTCTGAATTGTAGTGATCACTTCTGTCCTCATCTTCTGAGGGGCAGAAGTACCTTTATTTCCTGAATAAGGGATTGAACCTTTTAATTTGATGGAATTCAGAAATAACCAGTTACATTGTCAGAAATTTAAGAGTGGATTATATCATGATGCTGCAACGAACACTTTTTTTCCAGAAAATTTAGGATTTGGCATTGATTTTCTAGTATACTTTCTGATGGTCAATTTTTTCATCTTGAATACATCAAAAAGATATATCCTCCATCAACAACTAATTAGATTGCCATGCAATTGTAAGAATTAAAAAATCAAATAAAAAAAAGACACCATTGCATTGTTAAATGTAGCTATTGATTCATTTAATGTCATAAGCACCACTTTAAGGCCAGAGTCCAAACAAACATTTTGGGGAAGGGCAACATGCCTTATCTTTTGTCTGTGACCTTGTGATCTAAAATGTTACAAGATAGCGTCATCTGCAAATATTTTATTTCTACATTACAAGACATAATTTGTCATACGAACAAAATGAAACTGAAAAGTTCCCAAAATAGATCTTTGCATTAGATTGTTACTCTTATAAAAAAAAATATATCATTGCATGTTTGCATCATAATTTTGTCTTTTTATCAATTTAGCGTAGATAATTATTATACGATATACATATATACTTAAATCTGTCATTGATTACCCTATGTTATGTTTTAGAATAATTATGCTGATTATATTGACTTTAAAAGTAAAAACATTAAAGAAATGAAGATTGACCCAACAGAGTGTGCCTTTAATACTGGTGTATTTATAGCAGACCTTAACCTCTGGAGGAAATACAATATAACAAATCAGTTACAACATTGGTTGGAGTTAAATACAAAGTAAGTATTTGGTGATTTCTACAGGATAAATGGGTTTAAATATATTGTATTCAATACCATAAAAAGGGTTTATATGTTTTGATGTGATTTAGGAAATAAGAAAGCTAGAAATTTGAAAATGTTCTCTAGATTGCAGTATTCAAAATTTGAATTTTATTTTTTTTATCTGTGGTATTCAACCAACAGCTGTTGCAACGCTGACTGGTTTTATCACACTGTATTTGGTCCCTGTGCCAAGACAGGCTTTTCTAGACCATGTAGTGTTCGTTATTGTTCGTTATTGTTTATGTATTATATTATTGAAGTTCTTGAAGCTTAAAGGAGAGCATTCCTTGGTATTGTATTATGGTATACCCCAAGGATCCGGAAATTTTTCCACACAATTTCGGTCATTTTGAGATGATAGAAAAGTTGGTGCCCCTTTCCAAATTGTCGATGACAACTTGACTAGATTCATCGCATCAACGAACTTGTATTGCTGTTTCATCGCATTTACTAAGTAAATGTCTTACCATTACCATGAAGAACAGTTTAGGGAAGCCAATAGTTTAAAATTGAAATGATTTTAATGATTCAAAATTGTAAATCTCTCAGACATTGCTTACGTTTCTTTCGATTTGACAAAAGTTAAAACCGGAAGTTTGCGATAAAGTTAAAGTACGAATAATTCCTGATTCCTTTCCGGGATTTGTTTTGTTTATCAAATTGACAGGAAATCACCGGCTTTTTATGACTTTTTTATTTTATTACCTTTAAAAGTGTTTGAATGTAACAGATAATAGTTGCACTCGTTTAATTTAGCATGAAATCAATTTGCATTTTACGATTAAACATTAAATTTGCTGAAGACAATTTCACGCATGCGTATTATATAGTAAATAAAGCACATGAAAAAATACTTTTTTCTCCGTAAATTTAGGTTTAATTTTTAAATCAGATTTGATGATTGTCTTTGCTGAAAAGTAATTAAATAATAAATACACTTGTCAGGGAATTTCAATTTTTGTTAAGATATTATTCTGAGCTTGTGATCACTGTCAGGTGTGAATTAAAACCACAGGTAAAAAGTGATTAGCGATCATTAGCCAATGTTTCCCGGAGGCATTGATATAGATATTAGGAGGGCCCTCAGGATTATCAAACTACTGGAGTGGCAGTTTCATTACAGGAAAGGGATTATAAACAAAAACAAGTGATCACAACTTACACAAGACAGTGCAAAATGGCGATTAAGAAATCCGATTTCAATCATTGAGTCAATGAAATGACCGAAATTACTTCATTAAAAAAATAAAATTTGTCCTAAATCCCTATTACTCGTTTAGGACAAATAGTTTCATCTTAGGACATGACTGGCATATATGACCGTTTCCAGACCCTTGGTATACCCCCACTCTAGGACTGGGGGCTACATAGCTATTACCTGCGTTCATCCGTCCAACACATTTTTTCATTACATTTTTATCAGAAACAACAACAGAATAATTTCATTTTTAGTTAGCAGCCGAACTGTGATGAAAAACAACAATTAATAAATAGAAATTTGACAACACTTATTTGAAGAAAGGCTGATTTATTTTTCAGAGAGGAAATCTATGGGAATGAAAGAGGAGGAGGAGGTTCACAACCTCCAATGATGATTGTCTTTTATAAGAAATATACCAATATAGATCCTGGATGGCATGTTAGATATCTAGGTAGTAATTGTAATAGTCTTTTATTCAAAAGCAATACAGCTTATAGAATTTACATATACAAATATAATAGCATCAGTGAATAATTACATATGTGTTTTACAATTACAAATAGTTTGAATCATTGAATCATTGGCGGAGAATGACAACAAATTATATAAATTATGAAATATGAGCACTATATTATGAATAATGAATCTTATCAGCTAAATAAAGGTATTTACCTAGATTGTTAAGCTCTTTAATGTTATGAACAGACAATTATTGTATAAATTTATAACAAGATGTTTTTTTCCAATAAAATGGTTTTATATATTTTTGTCTTATATCAAAATAATGCTTTCTTGGAATTAAAAAAACATGTTTTCATGTAAACTAAAGATGAATAAATAAAGTACTTCAAAAACATCAGTGATTTTTTTATGCACTATCATAACAAAAGAAGGTTTATATAGTTTACCTCTGTGCATTGGAATGTATGCCTATTGCTCAGAAAACCTCCTGAAATCAATGACATTTCACTATGACAATTCTCTTGCATAGTACATCGAGGTCTTCTAAATTGGAATCAATCTCATCTCCATTTTTACCAGCAAAATGGATGACTTGAATAGAATATTATATTTTCTCACTGTCATTGATATTTGTACTATTTTAGGCTGGACATCAGGAACAAGTTACACAAAACAGTTTATACGAATGGCCAAGTTACTACATTGGAATGGACGATTTAAGCCATGGGGGCGTGTCTCACAGCATAAAGATGTTTGGAACAAGTACTACATAGAAGATCCAACTGGAAAGTTCAAACCTGCAAGAAAAAACTAAACATGTTTTGATAAAATTGGAAATGTACCAGTATCTCATTTGCATTTGAAAATAATGTCTCTCCATGGAATAGTTGAGCTGATTCTTTCATCTGTATAATATTTTTTATTACAATAGTATTATAAAAAAATTCCAGAATTTTATATCAACTTTATAAAGCATGTCAGGTGCATATATCTTGGATATTTTAGCCCAGGTTTTCATTTATTACATAGTTTTTAAGAAATTCCATGGGAAATTTGTAGTTGATGGATGTTGTGTTATGAATTTTTTTATACCTACAGTCTTGTAACTTGTGCCATATCTTGGTCAATCATATTGTTAGAAATATGACTTTGTTTTCATTCATATCACATATATCATTCATCATATGAGTTTAATTTAAGTGATGTGTTTATTATGAGCCATATTTGTTTGACTCTATAAGATCATACACAGTACAGATTATCAATTAAGTTTTACAAACTGATATGGTCTAGTACAAGCTATATTTTACTTAGTTTATGTTTGTAATAAAGACATATGTCCTTTTCTTTTTAAATTACTTCAATGATTTTTAGGGGTGTATGATTATGTATTTACATAATGCACATTTTTTTTCAACAAAGTATAGTTTTTAATCATTCATTTAAAAAAGTGTGCATGATTTATCTCCCTTTTCACAAATTAGAATACTCAAATCAGAAAGTATTCACTTATTGTCAATCTTCCACCACTGACCATATAATGTGGTATTCAATTCCTGTAGTTAATATAACTAGTTATAATAGAAATTAGCCTTTTATAACTTTAACGGTACCAATTTTTATCATTGTGATATACATCCAGTTAAATATATGCATTATTAAGATCATCACACAAATATCTTTATTTACAGTATTTAAATTCAACATTAGAAATTTAATATGGAAATTAATTGATCCTTGTTAGCTCACCGGGGCCCGAAGGGCCCCATGTGAGCTTATGCCATCACTTGGCATCCGTTGTCGTCCGTCGTCTGTCGTTGTTGTCTGTCGTGTGTCATTGTCTGTCGTCGTAAACTATTTCAAAAATCTTCTCCTCTGAAACTACTGGGCAAAATACCTTCAAACTTTAACTAAATGTTCCTTAGGGTATCTAGTTTATAAAATGTATCCGAAGTTTTGATCCATTGACAAACATGGCCGCCATGGCTAAAAATAGAACATAGGGGTCAAATGCAGTTTTTGGCTTATATCTCAAAAACTAAAGCTTTTAGAGCAAATCTGACAGGGATAAAATTGTTCAATTGGTCAAGATCTATCAGCTCTGAAATTTTCAGACTAATCGAACAACCCATTGTTGGGTTGCTGCCACCGAATTGGTAGTTTTAACAAAATTTTGCAGTTTTTTGTTATTATTTTGAATATTATTATAGATATATATAAACTGTAAGCAGCAATAATGTTTAGCAAAGTAAGATCTACAAAAAAGTTAATATGACCAAAATTGTCAATTGCCCTTTAAAGACAATTTTACACAATTTGTTCATCAAGTTTGCTAACATTTAAAAATCTTCTCCTCTGAAATACAGGTGAGCGATTCAGGCTCTTGAGAGCCTCTTGTATTTTTTAATTTCATTGAGCTTTGTCGATCATTCATTATGCCATTGTTTGTAAAAAAATATAATAGATGAACAGTTTGACCACCTCTGAAAAGAGTCCAAAGGTCAATAAGCTGATTAAATATGGTAAAATGGTATTCCCCTTAAAAGTGAGACCTATTTCTGTGTCAAAAATTTCATTATTGCACATACTTTTGATGTATTTTATAAGAAAATGCCCAATGTAAATGTACGTTTGGATCAAGTTTGAATTGAAAAGTAATATGCAGTTTCATTTGATCAGCATGGTCATTTATCAGTTTTATAATTACAAAAATGCAGTTTGATTATTTAATACCAAAAAACAAATTTGAAAAATTATCTTAAATGTTTATAATTCTCTATTTTGAGCTTCAATTTTCTTTCTGAATGGTATCAATTTATATTCTTAGAGTTTTCAAAGATTTCATCTAGCCCTACATGATATCTATAAAATAATTTAAATGAAAAAATGAACAATAACAAACTGTACTGACTTTCCTGTGGGGACAATATAAAGGCAATCACAGTAGAGAATACACAGCTAGCATAAAATGGTCATAATTGTAAAATTGAAATTGGGTTTGTATAGCACTTATTCATTAACTGTGACAATGGCAAAACATATGTTATTTATTGTTTTTAATTTTTGTATAAAAGGCATATATTGTGCAATATTTTGTGTATTTAAGGAAGTTTCTCTCCAAAAGTTCATATTTCACCTCCACACCTTTCTTGCAATTGTATTCTAGTGTGAAAATTTAAACTACTAGTCTTTTTTCATATATGATGTCTAAATGCTGATGAAGGAAATAATGTATTATCTGAAAAATGGTCCTCAAATTCATTTACGATTGAAGTCGTGAATATGTTTTTTGAATACCGGTAATAAATCTCATGATGACTTCTGCAAGCCTAATGTTTTGAGAAGAAGTAGACTTATATTTTATGTAATAAAGGAACATTAGTCTCCCTTATTCTGTTAAGTATTTTATATTTTCCCTACCGGTAATACTTATGTACTCCTGTTTAAAATTTTGCAATGATTTGGAAAAATAATGATGGTTAAATTAGATATAATAAATCTAGTTTCAGTCATAAGCTAAAGCATTATAAAAATAACAGCAAAATATTTGAATTCGAATAATCATACCAGAAGTAGATTTCATTAACGTAAACTTTTTAGTAGTGTCTTTTTATAGTGAGAAATTAGAAGAATGGTAGTTATTTAGTATCAAAAATGATTTTAAGCCTGGTTCATAAAGTATTTTGCCTTTAATTTTATTGGTCAGGCTTAAACTCCTCATAATGGTGTGAGTTTCCAATTAGATTTAAGACCATGCAAGCTTTGGTTGTGTGTTTTAACTGTGTATATTATATACTTTATATCTCTTCATTTTGATATTCATGCAGCAATTACATTAGATAGTTATAAAAAGAAAAGTATATGAAACTTTGTATTTCCCACTTAAAGTGGGATGTTTTTTTAAGACCAGTCCTGTTAGAATATATAGTTTTAATAGAATTTTCAGTATTATTCATAGTAAAAATAAATGTTAAAACGGTGCTATATTATAAAATGATCAAATATGTTTATTTGTTTACATAACAGTTGTTTATCTGTTAAGAATAGTATATGTAATGTATTATATCATTTTAAATTTAAGAATATATTCTAATAAAACTTGTTCCTTCTCTTTAAATAAATGATTAAATTATAGTGTTCTCCCCAGGGCCTTTTAGCATCATGGTAATGTGATGCTATCTGAAATAAGTTTCTTATAGGTAGTGTTATGGATGTGACGCTATAATTTCCAGAAACAAGATGGTATTTCATAATTTCCTGCTAACCAGGATGATATCAGAAATTTCTGAGGAGAACACTTTAATATTGAAGTGTTTTTTACAGATTTTTACTAAGATAACTTTTTCATTTTATTTGTCATTTATTTGTAAGAGTTATGAATCTTCTACAGGAAAGACTTTCTGTTACAGTTTTACATTTTAAATTTTTAACCTTCATTGCCAAATTGAAAAAAAAAAAAAGATTAAGACAACACCTTGTGTTCACTTCAAATCTACAACTAATAAACATAATTATACTTTTTCAAGTTTGATTTTATTATTATTTCTCTCTTTCATTTATTCTTTCTTTGATTAAAATAATAAGGGGAGGGTTGATATCATAATAATAGTCTATGACTCCAGCACATCTTTATATACCTGTATTAAGTCATGTTGTTTTCTCCGGTATGACATTTGGTGACTGGATGATTTAGCACTTTGCAACTAAGCCATAGAGTGACCTATAGTTCTGTTTTTGTTTTTTTTGCCATGTTAGGTCAATGTTTTATATTGTTCGTGCCAATCTTCCTTTATCCTTATTGGTTGTATCTTTTCATACCTTAGTATAACTCTATTGTCATTTAAGAAAATAATTATTCAATATTGTTTAGACTTAAACATATATATTAAAGTCCACAGCTACCATAACAGTTAGGATTATAACTAAAGCAGAATATGAAAGCATGTGTCATGATAATCAATGCCATCCAAAGGTCATAGGTTATTAGAAACTACCTCATCAGCAGAATTAAGTTTTATTTCTAGTTCAGATAAATGTATGCGGTGTTTAAAGGTCTGATCAGCAATTATATAATCTCTCACTTTAAAGATTTTGATAACTGTATTGTGTGTTATAAACATTATGTGTAGTTCATTTTATTGTAAATACTGTATTCATTATTATTCGTTGGATACCAATTTTCGTGGATTTCGTGGTTAACGGGGAACCACGAATTCCAATGTCCAACAAATTACTTATTTTCTATAGGAATTTATGCAGACTTTGGCAAAATCACGAAATCAAATATCCATGAAAATGCAAGTTTTCCTTGGTCCACAAAAATTGGTACCCATGAAAAAAAATGAATCCACAGTAAATATTCTTGTGTGTGTTAAATTAATATAAACTGTTGTTCATGTAATTAATTGTCATTAACATTACTTCATGTATTGTCAAACAATATTATATTTTACAAAAAGATATGTGCCAAAATATTTGAGGGAAGTAAAGCAGCAATGAATTAAAATGTCTTGTTAATTTTATTCCCAAAATACATCAAGTTATGAAGACATGTATTCAGTTTGTTTCTCACTTCATATGAAAGCACATGTTTTGAGTAACTAAATTCTTCTTCATGATAGAGAACATTTTTAATTTACACAAAACTATTGCAAATATAATTTTGTCGTCAACTTTTTGTATAGATTTATCAGCTTAAAAAGAATTTAGATCAAAGGCTATTAGAGGTTAATGTTAAACACAATATAATAAAAATCCTTACATGCATTCAACAAAACTAAAGGAAAGGCAATATGCTTTTATTATTGCTCTTCGTCTAAAGAACAGTGAGGTCTTCTACAGGTAGCTCACACCTCCTTGCTATTTCAGGATATCCTCTGGGTTAAGTATGATTATTTACTTGATTTTGATCACTATACATGCACTGAAGAAAAACACTAGCTGGCTACAAACTTGGATAGTTTTTCATTGAGAATACAAGCCATTTATTGCAGGGGGAGGGGGATTGCATAAAGTTCAATAATGCCCATTAATGTTTTTTTTTTGCTTAATATAATGGCAATGTTTTATTTAAAGTTCATAAAGCGATCTTTTCCCCCCTCCTCAGCACCTCTAAATACTTTGATTGAATATATTCAGCATGTTGGAAAAGAATGAATATGTGGTACTAGTAACTGAGTCTAGAATCCTAATTATGATTTTTCACAGAACCTACATCTTTTGCTACATTTATTGTTCTATTTAAAATAAGTTAGACATTACTGGATGCTTAGTTAGATACATTAGACATAGCTGTATTTAATTCATGCCATACAAATTGCATTCGGTCTGGAAAGTTGGAAGTTTCTGCTTTTCGCATGCCTGGCATTTTGCGCCATGTGAGGCATTGTGCTTGTCATCCTTTTTCTTTTTAAAAATTATCTCTTGTCAAACAAGTAGGCAAAACGGCATTAATCATTTTTGGGGTAAAGATGATGCATGTGCAATCGAATCCGTATTGTCACTGGCTGGTTAACTGTATTTAAAATTATTTCAGCACTCTTCTCTGCCTGCACATGTGAGTACGGAAGCAGGACAAATCGCCCCACTGGCAAATCGCCCCACACCAAATCGGGGAAGGTCTAAAAACAGGACAGATAAAACCAGGACAGTTATTTTTGATACGTTTTCATCTGTTACTTTTGTTTTACTCAACATATTGTTGAAATTTAAATTGTATAATAAAGAACAGGGTATTTACTTACATTATCTGTAAAAAAAAATAAAATAAAAAATTTATAAGTTAAAAAAAATCTGCCAGGACAGTTAATTTTTAAGAAAAAAATGGCTGAAATTTCCGAGAAAAATTTACTTATAATTGAAATTATTTCTCCAAAACAACTGTCTGGCATAATATTTTTGTACGATTATAAAGTTTAGGGAATAATCATTCTAAAGATCTAAAATTTAATATAATTTTCGATTTTTAAAGTTAAAAAAATCTGCCAGGACAGTAGCCGATTACGTTAGAAATTTTGTTGAAATTACCTCAAAATCGTAATATAAAGTTAAATATCCCGAGGTGTATAACTAACTTACACCCCATTATAAACCTCATATTTGTTAACATTGATTATCAAATGAAAAAAAAAACGATAGCATATTTATTGACAATATCAAACAATGATTTATAAAAATATTTTTTTTTATTACATGAAACCCCACTAGTAACCTTTCTTTGGCTATCTTCATTCAAACTTTGACAAGTGAGTATATTTTACAAATGTCAAGCTGTTTTGCATATTCCCGTTAAATCCATGTGCTAATATGGATCAGCAGGTCAAGGTTGACTGTTTCGTGTATTCTTATTACAAACAAAAAATACATCATACTCCTGGTATACAGTTGTCAATATGGACGGGTATAAGACGTACGACATTTTGTGGAAAGCGTTGGATTTGGTATAAGAGACTAAAGACAAAGACAATATTATAACCGAAAGTAATTACCTGTATCAGTTTAATTAAGGTAATCATAACTGTATTTTATATCTTACGATTTTATCAAAAACGAAAGCCCCCTTCCCCTCTTCTCGAGAATAAACAAACATTCATATTCGAGCATACTAAGGGATAGGGGTGTCTGCATTAAAAACCCGACTATCAGACACGCTCAACATACACTATTTAATATAGAGGTACTCCCTTTTTGGGGGCAATCAGGGGCTGATCCCGGGGGTTCCCAACTCAAGAGAAAAGTGGGGGGGGGGGGGGGGGGGTGGGGTCCAACCATTCAAATGCATTGATATTTTAAATAAAAGTCGGGTCCAACCCGCGGAACCCCCAACCCCGGATCGGCCACTGGGTAACCGGGGGGGGGGGGGGGATCCGGGGGTTAGAATCCCCATTTTTTTAAAAAGATCAATGCTTTAGATAAGAGACATATGACTGGGAAAAAAAAATTACCTTCAAGCAAAAGAGTATTTAAAGGATTATTTTTGTATTCCATGTATAAGATGCTTATTGGAATATATATAGATGCTTATTGGAATTTCCTAAAATGTTTTTTTTTTAATATCATGAAACAATTTGTAGTGAACACTATTAGTATTTTCTTATGTTCATGCTATTTAAAAAATAATCAATTTCTATTGTTACGAATAACAATGGACTTTGTTTGCGGGATGTAGAAGCAGGGGTTTCCAGAAACCCCGCTCGTCACACCCTGTGGTCAAAATCCATTGTTATTCATAACAATAGATCTATTCAATTTACACATGTTTCAGAAATAGAAACTATGAAGTATAACAATAGAACTGGGGTGTAAGTGTATTTGTGTATTCTGTTATGTCAACCGTAAACCGAGCGTGTGGTAATGAGTACCTATGAGAAGATATTTAGTTTTTTATGTTCTAATTATTTATTAGGAATACAATTGAAAACAAAACACATCGAAACACTAATTGATTGTATATTTAAAAGTAAAATTAGATTAGATCTCAATTTTACCGCAAGAATCAAAGATAACTTGGAACGTATAGGCGTGTGATAATCAACTTAATTAATCCGGTGATTACATGTGAGCACGTGTCATTCTGGGTATATATAGATTGCATTTTAATACAGATGTTCATAAATAATTTGGTAGATATATATATTAATATTTACCTTTTTTAGTTTTTTTATTTCTAAATATTGGCTTTTTAATAGTTGTAACAGAGCTGGAAGGTATCATTTATCAGTTTATGATTTCTAAATATTAGAAATATAACCCCGTTGAATTTGACAATATACACTAAAACTTTTACGAAAGTTTTTTTTTTTTTTTTTTTTTTAAAGTAGTACACTAAATCAAGTACTACCAAGATAGCACTCTCTGGTATCTATACTGTACATAACTGCAAAACATGAACACTTACTATTTATTACACACAAAAATGTCAAAACAATACATTAATCTTATAGATCCTAATTATACATACACGGTAATACTATATTTTTATTCTAGAACGTAAGTTTAAGAATCTTTTATAATATAAGTGAAGGTGCTATCTTTAGTCAAATTCAATATACAGAGAATCACAATTTACCAAGGACGTACGAGCCGCGGTATAATTGTATTAATGTATATACCATGTACGGGAATATGTCAGACCCCTTCTAGGATTTGCATATTTGGAAAAGTCAGATATGTCTATCCAAGAGTATTTGATACTTACAGTTCTCATGTATAAACAACAAACACACCTACTTACCAAATCATTTAATATGTATAAATAAAGCAGGCTAAGTTACAAATAACAGAAAAATAAGTCCACAAAAATTTTTCTTCTCACTATAAATTAACCACAAGATAATTAAGATAATTAAAATACACACCATAGTTCAGATTTAAATATAAAGATTAAATTTAAGGGAAAAAAAAAAAAAAAAAAAACTCACAATTTACTATAATATGAATATATAATACAGGTTAATTCCTAAATAATAATAAATTTTAAAACATTTATTTGAAATGTTTTTATATAAGGTAATCTGGCGCAATATCCGCAAGGGTAGTCGCCATTAAACTCTATTTAGTAGTATTAAACTCTATTTAGTAGTACAGATGTTCATTATTAAAAGTTATTAGACTAGTGCTATTTTAAGTACTGGTTGAATCAAAATAAAGTTTCTCCTGATAATATCAGGCTATATCATCATCAGTTAAAACAGATGCTACAATGTGACTCTGAGAATGAGTTCTTAGAGCTTTCTAAAGATCTGACATCTAAATGGACATCCGAAGTTGTGTCATATTTTGAAAAAGAGCTAAAAACTGATATTTTAGAGAGATCAGGAAAATGGGTTTTAGAACAATTTGAAGGTTTATATGACCCATACTCTGGTATCACTAACAATCTGTCAGAAAGTTATAACGCTGTTTTAAAACAAGAAAACGATTGGAAAGAGTTACCAGTTGATATGCTTGCTTTAGGTTTTCATTTTCTACAAAATTTTGATTACTAAAACTGAACATAGTAAACCCACCACTTCAAATGAAAAAGACAGTCCAATCATTAATACTATGTTTGACTTTCCTGCTTTCGTAAGTAGTCAACACGCTTTGGCAAAGTATATAGTTGACAACAACCTAATCACACTTGTTCCATCTCAAGGTGCTTTCATTGTTCAAGGTCGAAATGGTAAGTATTGTGTCACCTTATTCCCGAAGGAAAGTTGTCAGTGTCCATCTACTACTACATGCTTTCATATCCTTGCAGCAAAAATGAGCATTGGCCAAGAACCCATTGAAAAAAGAACAGTAGTAAATCTCAGACTTTTAACAAAAAACAATAGAAAGAGAGTTGACAAAAAATCAGGTAAAAAACAACCTAGACAGAACGATTACGATCCTGTTGTAGAACCAGCACCAGACTCGGCTTATTTAGTCAACACACCAAAAACACCGTCACAAGGACATTCAACACAAAAATCACTACAAAAATCCGCATTAAAAACAAAATCAAAAACACCACATTCTAAAAAGAAACTACACTTCAATTTGGAGACCGTTAACGAGGACGATAATGATTCATGTCATATCTCACCAGACGAAAAAAAAGATAACATAGTTACATTAGATGAGACACCACCAAGTAAAAAAATGAAACTTGAACTCCCAACTCCGCCGATTTCGATTGAAATTGAACAGGAAAAAAAACCATGGGTAGGTACACTTACACAAGTAGACAAAAAAATAATTTCAGATAGAAAGTGTTTAACTTCCGACATTGTTAATTATGCACAAAACATTCTTTTAAAACAGTTTCCGTTAATCCAGGGTTTCCAGAACACATGTTATGCTCCAGTTTTCTGTAATCAACAAAAAAAATGGCTTTCTGAGACAAGTTTTACACCTACACAGGGTCCGGCTGTACAAATTCATCATACAGGACATTCACACTGGGTTACTTCTTTAACCAAACAATCAAATGAAGTTTATATTTTGGACAGCATGTACGACACACTTACAACATCTTCAGAAATACAACTTTCACAAATATATTCACATGGTAAAAAACGTCTGTTGGTCAAGATACCAGGAGTTCAGAAACAAACTAATTCCATAGATTTTGGGTTGTTTGCAATTGCAAATGCTGTAGAATTTTGTTTTACAAGTTTTTCAGGTGGAATACATGTAGAATTTGACACAGAAATTTTTAGAGAACATCTTGTGATTTGTTTAGAAAAAGGTGAATTTATTCCATTTCCAAAGAAAAAAATTGGCATGAAAGGTAAACCGAAATATAAAACTAGTGTGGTGGAATGTAACTGTCAGTGTGGCAAATGTGATTCAGTAGAAGACATGTTAGGGTGTGAATGGCAGAAAGGAGTTAAAAAATGCAACATTTGGAAACACGTTTCGTGTACGGGGATAAAACAAGGTGACATATTCCTGTGCTCTAAACACATTACTAATTAGTGAATAAACACCTATGAGGATTTGACACCAATCAGTGACTTTGAAGTTTTTATTACTGTCAAAACTTAATTTAATTTGTTAAGAGTTTGCTTCCGATATAAAAGAGATTTTACAGTTTTTAATTTTTGTGTTTTTTTTTTGTATTGTATGATTATTTATATATATGCATGTATGTATGTGTATGAAATGTTTTTGATTAATAAAATATAAGCCCATGCCCTTTCAATGATCTGTCTGCTACCTTTGATAAACTGAAAAGAGATCAAATTAATCAACATAACAAAATAAGTAAATAATTTTTTAATGAACACACCAATAATTATATTTTCTAAATATGTTCACTTTAATGAATATATCACTGATAAAGCTTAAACTGCAAACTTTGAATAGAATAAAACAAAAAAATCTTTGAGAATTATTTTAAATTTAAAACAAATTTCTTCACTAGTTCCAATGTAATAAGGTACTGTCCTAGCATATTTGTTTTACTTTAAGAAATGATTAAAAAATAAATTTATAGATTTTTTGAATGATTTGGTCCTAATAATATCAAAAAAGTATGCCAGACAATGGTAATAAAAATACTATTTCATTTATAATTAAAAAATTACGTTGATTTCCGCTATTTATTCCACATTTAACATAGTTGGCTACTGTCCTGGCAGATTTTTTTTATGTCTACAAAATAAAAGTTCATAAAATTTTATATTTTCATAAAGCTGATAATACAAACTTTCCAATGAACACACATTTTCTTGGCAGACATGCATTTTGAACAAAATATTCAAATTTATCCATTGATTTTAAGCGAATTTCAACAAAATTTCTGACGCAAAAGGCTACTGTCCTGGCAGATTTTTTTTGTGTTAATGAAATAAAAGTCCATATTTTTTTATATTTTCTTAAAGCTTATATTTCAAACTTTCCAATGAACCAAAATTTGCTTACCAGACATTCATTTTGAAGAAGATATTTAACTTTATATTTGGATTTTGAGCTGATTTCAACAAAATTTCTAACTTAATAGGCTACTGTCCTGGCAGATTTTTGTTTACTTTAAAAATGAAAATTGTTCAATTTCTTTATTTTATTCGATAATTGGGTCTGTTACTTTATAACAGTAACAAAATAGTATGCCAGACAGTTGCAATACAGAAACTATTTCATTTATAGTTATAAATTGCGTTGTTAATTTCCGCCATTTAAACAGAAATTTAAAGGAGTAGGCTACTGTCCTGGCAGATTTTTTTTGTGTTAATGAAATAAAAGTTCATATAATTTTATATTTTCATAAAGCTTATATTCCAAACTTTCCAATGAACCATAATTTGCTTACCAGACATTCATTTTGAAGAAGATATTTAACTTTATATTTTGATTTTGAGCTGATTTCAACAAAATTTCTAACGTAATAGGCTACTGTCCTGGCAGATTTTTTTACCTTTAAAAATCGAAAAAAATGTTAAATTCTAGATTTTTAGAATGAGTATTCCCTAAACTTTATAATCGTACAAAAATATTATGCCAGACAGTTGTTTTGGAGAAATTATTTCAATTATAAGTAAATTTTTCTCGGCAATTTCAGCCATTTTTTTCTTAAAATTTAACTGTCCTGGCAGATTTTTTTTAACTTATTAATTTTTTATTTTAATTTTTTTTACAAATAATGTAAGTATATACCCTGTTCTTTATTATACAGTTTAAATTTTAACAATATGTTGGTTAAAACAAAAGTTACAGATGAAAACGTATCGAAAATAACTGTCCTGGTTTTATCTGTCCTGTTAATAGACCTTCCCACCAAATCGCCCCACTTTTTCACCAACTCGCCCCACTTTTGAAAAATCGCACCAAACTGGTTTACCAACTCGCCCCACTTTTATAAAAATCGCCCCACTAGTGAAAAGGGTTAAATCCCGTTAATTTTTCTCCTGCCAACTCGCCCCACTTAATGAAATAATGTAAACCTAGATGAATATATAATTTCAGGTCTGCCAACTCGCCCCACTTAACTAAAAAAAATCTTATACACAGAATACAAAAAAAAAAAACGAAAAACGAAAATTTACTAAATCATTATTATCGACATTGAGTTGGCATGACTCAAATTGATTCATCAGGTATTTTCTATTTTTCATAAGTGGGTCGAGTTGGCATTACTCAATTCATCATGATTTTTCTATTTTCCACTGGTTGGGCTAGTTGGCATTCACGTCACAGAAAATACTGATACTCACTTCTTTATGCTTTATTTCAACAAAAAGAGAAGAACTACAAAATAGACATAAGAAGATGTGGTATGAGTGCCAATGAGACAACTCTCCATCCAAGTCACAATTTGTAAAAGAAAAACCATTATGTATAGATCAAAGTACTGTCTTCAACACGGAGCCTAGCTTGGCTCACATCGAACGGTAAGCTATAAAGAGCCCCAAAAATGACTAGTGTAAAACCATTCAAACGGGAAAAACATGTGTATCTAAGGTTTTAATAGGTATTGATTTTATTTATAAGTGGGGCAGGAACATAGATATACAACGGGATTGCATCTTTTTTCATAAGTGGGGCGAGTTGGCATTACTAAATTCATCAGGATTTATTTATTTTTCACAAGTGGGGCGAGTTGGCAGACCTTATATCAGAGGGATTTTTTTCCCTTTTCATAAATGGAGCAATATATCCAACCTATTTTCAATGGGATTTTATCCTTTTCATAAGTGGGGCGAGTTGGTTAACAAAAGTGGGGCGATTTTTAAGAAAGTGGGGCGAGCTGGTGAAAAAGTGGGGCGATTATGTGTGGGGCGATTTGTCATGGATTCGTGAGTACACACAACATAGTGCAGTGAGGTAAGCATTCTCTGGATCCTATCCATGCCCATGTTAAGATTTTTTTATGCTTAGATTTGAATTTTACAAAATGATTTGTATGTGTATTAACATACTTGTCAAGAAAACCATTCCATAAAACAATTGCTCAAGCTGCAGTAAGAAGTCCATGAAAAATTAATCTATTAGTGCTACCTGCAATTATGGACAAAATAAGATAACTCCATTTGATATATTGCCTTAATATGTTCTTTTTCTTAATACTAGTTTGACTAAATTATGGTAATTAGTTGACAAAGGACATACAGCTACTACCGAACTTTCAGAATTTATACACTTATGATCATCTTTTACGATTTATGATTAGAAAACCAAATGCCGGCACTTATAATTTCTACTAATGATATAAGAATATTATATGACAGAAAATTAGTAAATCATTCTACCGAATTGTATGAAATTATTGCAATTAAACTTTGGGAGAATGTACTATCAAACAAGAATTTTTTTTTAATTGACCAGGTCATTTTGATAATAATTAAACTTCATCCATAACTGACTTTTACGTTGAAAGATTAAATTCTGAAATGGTCCAATTTATTAGAAAAAATGTCAATTACATAAGATGATTATATCGTGGACTGATAGCACCTAAAGTCTTTGTCACATATATAATGTAAATTGAAGTTCATACAAATGCAAAACAAAACTCGACAGTGGTAAAGAATTCAAATAATGTGTTATTATTATTCGATTCATTGGTCAAAAACAAAGATTTAAACATATCATTTCAAATTGAATATCTCTGAAAACAAAACCATATTGATGAGTATCCCGTTTGTCACAATTCTTTTTAGAATAGCTTTAGAATTTAGTTTATCGTTACAGGGATTTATATAGTAACTATGCAAATCCTTGATCATGATATATGTATTCATATTTCATGTTTTTTTGTTTTTGTTTTTTTTGTACTATTTATGGTGAGACGTTAATAAACGTTCGGTATTCTATTGTACTCACAGAAACTTAACACATAATACATTATCTACTTTCTATTGTTTAAAAAATAAATTCTTAGTTTTAAATAAATTATCTCTTCAATTTTCTTGTGTTTGCTTGAATGAAAGGTCAATCCATTTATAGAATAATTTAATTACTGTTTAGTTTTTGAACTACTATTTGTCAAAATGGTCGAATGGACACATGACCTTTACTCCTGTTGTGAAGATGGACATATATGTGCTCTTACAATTTTCTGTCCATGCTACTTATTTGGAAAAACTGCACATAGAATAGATAGAAACTGTATTCTTTGTGGATTATTAGTTCTTATTCCATTTGTAAATATTTATGCTTTTGCAAAAGTCCGTTTTCTCATACGAAAGCATCTACGAATAGATGGAACCGGAAGTGACGACTGTATACTGGCAATGTGCTGTGGGCCATGTGCTTTAGCCCAAGAAGCACGTGAAGTAAGACATGAAGGACATGCTATGCCTCGATATTAGAGTGTTATATATGCAAATATCAACAATTATGTTAATACATAAAAACATTGTGAAGGAATATGTGAAGAAATTGAACATTGGGTTGTTCATTTATTTACGAATCTTTCATCTTTTGATATAAAATATGACCTTTTATTACAGAGGTAAATCAACGTTAATGTGCTTTAAACAGTTTTCAAAGAATAAATGTAAACTTTATTATCAAAAAAACATCGTTTGTATCCGATTATTGACAAACAATCTCTAGTACCAATATATTTGAAAGCGTACACGCAAAAACACTGACACTTTTAAGCTCTCTTCGTAAGCATTACTCACTGTTTTCCGTTGGAATAACTTATTTCTGAAAAAATAGACCAATCTTAATATCATTGCAAAAGTGTTTATAATTGTCTGTAAATTTCATGTTGGTTAACAGTGCATTCCACTTGAATAAAAATTTCGGAAAAGACAATTTATTCAAATTCATGAGCTGTTGCATGTAGGCAATATACCCAATATATACGAAGCTATGCGTATCTAAATTCAGTGCAATCTGCAGTTTTCTGTAGATTATGTTTAACTTTGAAGCAGCTAACTATTGAACTGTTATGCTATTGTGATCTCTACGTTTGGACTGCAAGCTTCATCCATCTGTATGTTATCACTCATATGTTTGTTTGAATGTATCTAAAGTTGATATTTGAACTGACCGCCACAGCCAATCATATGCCTCACTATCTTTATCAAAAAATCTTCATCTTTTCGGTTTGATGGTATCTGAACAAAAAAAATCTCCACAACCAATCACATGCTTCTTCTGACTATCTTTATTTACAATCTTCATCTTTTCAATACTGTTTTATGGTCTTGGCTTTCCGGGGCATCAAATCACTCTTTTGAAATTTTGTTTTTCTTCCATGCAGTAGTCTCGCCAATGGTACTATAAATTTGTTGCATAGAGGATAGAAGTATACACAACGACATTATAATCATTAATTATAGATAAAAGGTATATATTTCTGCTTTAAAATGGAATAATATATGAGATACCATTCAAATCAGAAAAGAAAGTTCATTCGAAGAAAAAGGATTTTACAAACATTGATGGGAAAGCAAATCTCATTTTGAATTCCAGTCCAAGGTTTATATTGGTTTAAAGTTAGTTCATGTAGGAGATTACGAACGTACTGAAACATGCAACTAGCCAACCAAAACAACTAACACTGCCAATTCTGCTTCATACATAGGGATGAACAGTTGAACAAAAACTATGTAACTAAACTTTATCGTAACGTTTTCAACTTTCAATAGTAAATTTCCTATGTTTGATTGGTAATAAATCCCTGACACATGCGTTGATGTTTAATTTTCGAAATGATACCAGAAACTACTTAGAGCTATTTAGTCCAGGCTGGTATCACCAATAGAGTATTATGGTCTGTCACGAGTTTGGTGACTAAGATAGCGTGAACATTTTCGGGATGGCTAGTGATAATTTTCCCGATATGTTTTATTTTGTTGTTGCAAAAATAGGACAGACGTAGTTTTTGAAAATATGTGCTAATCTTTCCTTTTCATCACAAATACGCTTAAAAGAATTCATATTGCCAAATTTTCTGTTCATTTGTTAGTTAATTGTATGCACTTATACGTTGTCTTGATAGTTGTATGCTGTTTGTGCATGTCTCTTGGTCACTTTTTGTTGTTACGGTCTGTCCCTGTCTGGCATATTTACATTTTTCGCTGTTGAATTCACCCAGATATAAAGACCTGTTATGCTTCGGATCTTGGAGTTATATTCTTCAGTCTTCACTGCAGTTTAATGAATTTGATATGCTTTTTCTCGGCTTACGTTCGTCAAATTACTTCAAAGATTTCTTTTCAAAACCAATGAAACGCTTGCATAATTCTAAATCATTATATTGTTTTCAATTGTTAAGATTTAAAAATGTGTGACTACGTCTTCCTGTGTATGTGAAGGACAACAAACAAAAGTTAGTAAATAAACTCATCATAGATACCATGATTGAAATTTATAAAGACAATCTATGCTTACTTCTGGTCATGACAAATATCCTTTAATGGTGCAATCATGTTTCATAATGAGTCTTAGAGTATTTGTAGTATGCGTGTTCAAAGTTAACTTACTATCAACTCTGTAACAAAAGTATCTACTCAATTAATTTGAAATGGTTGCGTGGAACTACAGTCTATTTGGATGTTTTGAGGATATGAAGATATGTGCTCTGACCATTTTCTGTCCGTGCTACATATTTGGAAAAACAGCCGATACAGTGAATCGTAACTGCATATTTTGTGGAATATTACTACTGATACCGTTTGTTAATATGTATGCGTTTGGTAAAGTCCGCAATCTTATACGCAAACATTTGAATATTGATGGAACCGGAAGTGACGACTGTATATTGACGTTATTCTGTGCACCGTGTGCTTTAGCCCAAGAAGCTCGTGAAGTTCGTCATGAAACACATATAATGCTTCGGTACTAAAACTGTATTGTGAAAAAGAAAATGTATTGATGACTTGAATCTAATAGTATATACTGTGAATACACACTGAAATTGTCTTTTCACATCTTCTTGCATTACTACACAGGTTTTGTATGCCCTTTACAACACTTTTACTCGTTTGAAGCTGAAATCTATATTCATGTTTTTGGCAGAGAAAATAGTACTCCATTAACAGCAAGTTTAATTCATTCTGAAAAGTTCCGTTATTCCATATATCGTGTGTGAGAGAATCAGGTCGGACTTTTGTTTTTGTGGAAAACATATTTGTTATTTTATGGCAGAAGTAATTGATAAACGCTTGCGCATGTTTGTCACTGATTTTGAAGGTTTTATGTGTATATTTTGTTTCATCTTTACACAAGAATAAGTCTACTAGTAGAGGCGCAAAATAGTACCTATTGGAATACCGGCTGATTATTAAAAATCAATGTTCTTTATAATGAAGTACGATTTTTTAAAACATAAGATGAGACAACCTTTGTTTGACTTATTATTTATAAGACAGATTTGGTATGATTGCCAATGAGACAACTATCCATCAGATATCAAATGCCGTAGATGTTATAGGTCACAATACGATTTTCATCAACGAGCAAAACTCATATACCGCATAGCAAGTTCAAAAAAGGCCCCGACATGTCAAAATGTCAAAATGTAAATCAATTCAAGCGAGAAAAGCAACGCTCCCATTTATGTTCAAAACAACAAATGAAAAACAAATATGATATACAGCAACAAATGGCACAACTGAAACACAGTGGTGTAACAAGTACATCATAAGGACATCTTACATCATAAGAACAAACGGAATTCCAGAGGAATAATAATAATAAGATGTAGACGATCTTTCTATGTAGAACGAAGAATGGTAGAATATCATATAGATTCTTTGAAAGTTTTAATATTGTTCTATTAGGATTTACACCAAGATGTCGTTAAATGAAATTGGATATCCTGCATTTATCATGCTAATCAATAACATATGGTAAAATAACCGAAAGACCCCCTCTTAAATTATTGAAAACTATCATTCTGCATTGACAAATAATATCTTGGTGTAAATTAGATGCACCCATTCGGGATAACACCCTCAAGGTGTATCTAATACTTACACGCGATGATTAAACACCCACTTATTCTACTAAAGCAATCATTTCAAGATTAGAAATTACTCACATGAAATAGTTTTTTTTTATTATACCTCAGTATGTTTTTTCTATATAAAAAAGAATGAAATATTTGTGCTATTTCATTCCACAGACTATTTGCCAGTCAATAGTTTCAACAGTTTTATAAACATATTTCCCGCACTTTTTCATACTTATTTTTCATTGGACAACCATGACGTCATTGACTATTCTGCTTGGATTTGTGCGCTTGGCAACGTTAAAACTCTGAAATATCGTAAACGGTATAATCTGTATGTGTCTGTCACCGTACTTTCAGTCGGAAAGCTGACCCCGGTTTGACCCCATTTCTTAAAGCAACAATGGAAGTCATGTGACTACCATATTTGGGCATTTTTTGGGTCATTTTTTCTTCAACTGAAACGAGTCTGTTTCCTCCAAAACGTCATATTAAATTAAATCGAAGCATGCTGTACGTTACAAATGCGAATTGTGTATACTTTTTAAAAGTTCTAACATATAATTTATTTTGATTAAGCGTACTGAATTAGAAAACGAAGCCTTCAAACCCCAGGTCGTCACTCGTCGTGTCAATTTTTTTCAACACATCAGTTGAAATTTCTTTCTTAACTTCTGGGGAACCTATGCTGAATTTAAAATATGTGATGGGGCTTTTTATGAACTAGCCCGTGTCAAATTTGTGCCACTTAATACGCTGTAATACGCAAATGTGCCACTTCGATGTGTCAATATTTCTGACGAAGCGGTTCCGATAGTAATTTACGAGTTACGTCCCTTTGTTGACACTTTTTCATGAACAAACTTATTTGTACTTTTCATATATTAAGCACCATATATGCTGTTATTTACAAGTGAATATTATTAAAATAATTAATTATATTTTTACTAAATATATTTTGATACTACAGACATATGTAAAACAATTAGAAATCAGAGATACTACAGACATATGTAAAACAATTAGAAATCAGAATATTCATCATGTTGAATGTGGGCAGTATATGGAAGAAGAATTAGATTAACACATTTTATCATTTTTGAAAGTTTCAGAACTGAAATAGGGCTTTAATCATTACAGTAAATTTCAAAATACATTATTCCATGAGTTACTTTAGTATTCTGGTAAATATTTTTACTGCTGTAACCAAATAATATCAACAAAGAAATAAATTTTTACTACTTAAAGGCCAGGCCTAGCCTAAATATGCATAAAACTGGATCTAGACAGGGTTGTCTTGAAATGTTGAATTCTCTTTCAATACTGATACCTGACCCTACCTTTTTCATATACAATTTATTCATTAAAAAGAAATAAGAATCAAAGTATTCTCAATATAAATTATTCATAATTTGAAATAAAAGGAGATTGGTTTAAAATCTATGTATAATTATATTGAATTATAAATATAACAATAAATTTTGTCTCCTGGATTCCATACAGATTACAGGTTCTACTGAATGGACTCAACTTATAAAAAGAGCCTAAACCAATGGATAATTATTTAAAGGTTTATAATCATGAACCTGCGAATAAATAACAACGAAAGATTTAATCTCATATTTTCTTCTTCTATTAAAAAAAAACTGCATATTAAAAGTATTTCAGTGCAGTTTGAAATTCTGAGTGCTAAGTCAATAGTATATGTTTTAGAACACAAGTAAGTTACACTTCATGTAATGATGAAAATGCTTTGAATAAGGGTGATTAAAATGCAAGTCTGAAAGAGATTGCTTTAAGTTTAAAGGACAAGACTTTTATGTTTCCATTGTACATGTAATATTTGCATTTATTTTTACAGGATTCCTTCATCATAAAAAAATAAAATCAACAATGAATAATATTTTTCTAGTCATTTTAAATTCAAGGTTGCACAGACAGTATAAAATTTCCTTACCTTATAGTTTTAGGTAACGTCAAACATTTCACTTAGTTAAAGAGAATAATTAATCCAGTCAAATTCAAAGCTGAACTTGCCATTGCTTTTTCAAACAAACACACTAAATGTGTGTACATTCTGTTCAGATGCATGTTGACATCGATGTGTAAGACCAAAAAACTACAATGTCAAAAAATGTATTTCTTTCGGAATTTAGTTCAAACGGGGTTTCCTAAGTGGTGACATGAATATTTTTATAACTATGAGATACGTATTATTTTTATTAAAGATTATATATAACGTTATAATCTTTGTTTATCTGTGAAAAAAAAGAAGAAAAAACTAACAGACTACATTTTACCGTATTTGTTAAAGGACGGCCAATTTGGGTATTATTTTCTTCCGAGACTACTACAACACATGTGTTATAGTAGTCTCAGTTTTCTTTAATAATCAGACACATGCTTAAAAGATAGAAAGACATCTATTTCTGACTCCAATGGCAAGTAAAAACAGAAAATAGAAAATTTTCCAAATTGCCGCCAATTTATTTTTTTCCGCGAAATTAACGCAATTTCAGAATGGCGGGCTTTAACATCAGTCCCATTGTTGTCTTAAGAAAGTAGCAACAACGGTCGTTTCTAAGGGCTTGCTTTCCGACTGTTTCAAATGAATATATTACTTACCAGAAGCAATTAAAACAAGAAAAAGAAAATCTACGTGACATTTTTGAAGAACTAAAACATAACAAATGTATGATATGGGTCTGTCGTCGTCTTCATAATCTGGGATTGCTTTGGTGTACCGTAAAATATTTTAGCTAACTAAGCGTTTATTATATGCACCGGAATTTTTTTTCACAAGGATTCCTGGTCTTGATTACAGTAAATAAAATATTGGCAAATACCACACGGTAAAAAAAAAACCTAATAGTTCATCTTGTGCATGTTTATGTGACTATTTGTTTTTTTTTCCAAGTGGTGTATGTAGACTTTTTAGAAAGTTGTTTTGTTCGGTATAATAAAACACTTAATGACTGGTTATGAGTGTAATAGCATCGCCTCGAGCAATAGTTGGTATCTCAGGGACAACAAACTTGCTATTACCCTCATAACCAGTCAATAGGTGTATACTATCCCACGCGATCCGGTAAATGACCATTCTGGCTGACAGAAAAACCGGATAAAAGAATAATCATAAAATCATTTACGGCTCCGTAGTCAAGCCCGATTCAGGCCATTTATGGTACTGATTTCATTGATTTCTGTTGAGTACCAGAATTATAGATAGTTAATATCAGACCGTTGGCTGAAAAAATACCCGAAAATTGTTTATATGAACATGAATGCTGGCTTAAATGATTATAATGAAAATCCTTTTCAACAAATATCATCTACATAAATACAAAATTGTTCCATATTATAATATCTTGTCAGTACGGTATGCAGGTAAATTTGGAATTAAACTTTTGAAATCCCCATAACCTCATTCAGGGCGAACAATGTATTTTTTATATTATTGTTTATTCAAAAGTACAGTGTTATGCCAATAACTATATTACTTTTGGTAATACCTACAATGTGTTTCTATTTATTTCATACAATTGTGTGTTTTTTTTCAAAAATTATTTTGAGGTCATTTCTGGCTTAATTTTAAACAACTTGGTATCAATAGAAGCAGAATTGTTACAAGTCATATGTATTATTCATTTGTTTATATTGGCTAAATATTTTTTGTGAAGCGTTCTCATTTTCTGATGATATATACAAAAGTATTATTTTTTTTGTCCAGAAATTTGCTATATATCTTAACTAAATTAAATTGTACAAAAGAATTATACATTTTCACATCAGGACAAAAATATGACCAAATAAAGTAAACTGCAAACAATGCTGTGTCTTTCAAATTATGGTATGAAAAATTCAAACCATAAATTCTTTCACAAATTTGTTTTTAAACAAAAATGTATTCTTCCATCAAATATAAAACAGAAAATGTATAGGTGACCTTATACATTACACTGCACATCGCTGGCATAACCCAGGGGCGGGTCCAGGTGAGGGCGTTATGGGCGTACGCCCCCCCCCCCCCTTTTCCAAAAAAAAAGAAAAACTATCGTAATCTGCTAATATTGTTACATTAGTGCATTTCACAATTATTTTATGTTATTTAGCAAAAAAAAGGTCCAAAAAAAATTTCAGATTTTATTCTACGCCCCCTCTTTCAAATATCCTAGAAACACCCCTGTAACCATACTCATTATCGCTGGCATAGCCATACTTATTAAGATATAATTAGCTTTCTGATGTTTAGGTATACACAGAACTGATCACATACAAACATTAAACCAACACTTCAAACAAACAATTTCTTTGTTATTAAAAATTAGCTCGATTATGGCAAATCGTGGTTTTGTTCAAATTTAACCACGAACAGAATTGAACTAATAGAAGAAAAATTGAAATTGGATCAGCCAATCAAAATAAGTGATAGCTTATTTTATGTATGGTCAAACATATTTCATTTTTCTCTTTAATTTTTCCATTCCAAAATCAGTACTGGACATAGCTTCTTTGTGTAGCTAGTTGTTTCGGATTAAGATAAAAATGGGTGAATGGAATCATGGACTTTTTGGGTGTTTTGATGACGTTAAAACTTGCATCATTTCATATTTCGTACCCTGTTACGTTTATGGTAAAAATGCCGAAAAGGTTGGAGAAAGTTGCATTATGTGTGCCTTAGCTCTGTTTGTACCAGGTCTTAACCTCTGGGCTGTAACAAAAGTCCGAGGATTAATTAGAGAGAAAAAAGGTATCGAAGGGAGCTGTTTAAATGATCTTCTCCTTTGGTGGTTCTGTGGTCTGTGTGCTTTGGTACAAGAGGCCCAAGAGACCGAATGGGATAAAGAAGGACAACTCATGGTCAGAGAATAACACCAGTAAGTTGAATCTAATTGCTTAGTCTAAATTTTGGAGACGGTACGGTACCATTGTCTACCTAGTGTTTAAAAGTCTATGAGGCAAAACTGTTGTTTAATTAGTGTTTTAAAAGTCTATGAGGCAAAACTGTTGTTTAATTAGTGTTTAAAAGTCTATGAGGCAAAACTGTTGTCTAATTAGTGTTTAAAAAGTCTATGAGGCAAAACTGTTGTCTAATTAGTGTTTAAAAAGTCTATGAGGCAAAACTGTTGTCTAATTAGTGTTTAAAAAGTCTATGAGGCAAAACGGTTGTTTAATTAGTGTTTAAAAGTCTATGAGGCAAAACTGTTGTCTAATTAGTGTTTAAAAAGTATATGAGGCAAAACTGTTGTTTAATTAGTGTTTTAAAAGTCTATGGGTTAAAACTGTTGTTTAATTAGTGTTTAAAAGTCTATGAGGCAAAACTGTTGTCTAATTAGTGTTTAAAAAGTCTATGAGGCAAAACTGTTGTCTAATTAGTGTTTAAAAATACTATGAGGCAAAACTGTTGTCTAATTAGTGTTTAAAAAGTCTATGAGGCAAAACTGTTGTTTAATTAGTGTTTAAAAGTCGATGAGGCAAAACTGTTGTCTAATTAGTGTTTAAAAATTATATGAGGCAAAATTTTGTCTAATTCGTGTTTTCAAAGATTTGTCGTTTTAGTTGTCGTTTGTTGCTGTATATCATATTTGATTTTCGTTCCTTATTTTGTACTTAAATCAGGCCGTTAGTTTTCTCGTTTGAATTGTTTTACATTTGTCATTTCGAGGCCTTTTATAGCTGACTATGCGGTATGAGTTTTGCTCATTGTTGAAGACCGTACGATGACCTATAGTTGTTAATTTCTATGTCATGGAGAGTTGTCTCATTGGCAATTATACCACAACTTCTTATGTTTATGTTGGCGGTAATACCGCTGTCATAGGTTGTGTTTAAATAGTAATGGAGGCAAAACCGATTTCTAGTTAGTGATTAAATTTTTTTTCATAAATTTGAGCTTTTAATTTGGCCATTTGATAAAGAACTTTCCGTTTTGAATTTTCCTTGGACTTCGGTATTTTTGTTATTTTACTTTTTTTTGTATATTCTTTCCTGTTTTACAATTAACAATCCCTTATTAAAACGGATAGTTATTTTTGGAGATTATACTAGATTACTGTTGTAAGTGTAAGTATCTTATCTTTAAAGCATGCTAAGAATGTCGGCTTAAAATGAATTGAATAAAAGTATCTATATCATACGTGGATACGCCCTTATATAACAGAATGTTTTGTAGTTTTCTAATGTACAAATCAGATACTTAAAATTGTTTTTGGAAGGCGAAAATTTTAATTTTTACTAGCATGAAAATTATTATTATACAGAAAATATATTATGTAGACGTTTATTTGAGTATTTGAACCATTATAAGTAGATTGCAAAGACATGGTCAAATGCCATTTTTCATAGTTTAAAATAGTTCAACTAAACAGGTATAAAAATAAATGTCCATGTATTATTTATCATGGTCCTTCATCATGTTAATACTTATAGTTTGTTAGTTGTTTTTGTGCTTAGTACCGATTTGAGTCCGTTTGAAGTGATTTTTTTTTTTCAAATTGGAATTTTTTGTTGTTATTTTTATTTTTTGGTTATGCCACTATTCCAGGTTAGGACAAATGATCGCTTACGCTTGTTTGCCTCCCACCACATTCATTTTGTTCCTGATCCAGGCTAGAGATCTGTAAATCAGTAGTTGTCGTTCATAATAGCTCTTCATGCATTTATACACTTCTGGGTGTCTCAACATTTTTGCGTTTTGTGATAAATCAAGAAACGGACATCGAGCGCAGCAATCGGTACAATTTCACCCAAACTTTCATATGGAATAGCTGAGTTTTAAAAGAGTACAAATCTAATTTTGGTAGATTTCCTGGAAGTCTCTCAGAACAAGAATGATATGGAAAACCACCTAGCAACCATGTATCTCTGGGAAAGTTATGACTTAAACTTAAACATGGAACAATTGAATTTCAGAAGGATGTAATTCCAATTTTTGTTAATTTCCTGAAATACTCTTATACCGTCAATTATTGAAGAAAACTATATTTTTTTGGAAACATTTTGACCCAAGCTATTATATGGAACAATTTCTTGCAATACCAATAGGGGAAAATTTCCGGAAAGAATTTCATACACACAAACAATTTCTGAAAGGTACTATAGGCAACAATATATTTTTGGAAACATTTTGGCACAAACTTTTATACGGAAAATGTCTTGCGTTTCCAATCTTAGGTAAATTTCTTGAAATATACTCTCAAATACACAAGTTTTGAAGAAAGATATCTGTAGTAGCCATACATTTATTTAAACGTTGTGACCTAAGCTTTTACACGACGCAATTATGTTTAAAAGAATTTTATTCCAATTTTGTATTTTGTTTTCAAAGTCCGATCTTCGTTTGAGAGACTTTATAATCCGAAGATTATAGTTATATCTTATTAGACGGTTACTTTTTGTGACCTCAAAAGTCGTTAAGTGACCATCTGTACTCCTTATACGATCTTCATTTAACATCGTAAAATTCAACGAATTAAGGTGGAACTAAAAATTCATCTCCAGACAAAATAAAATCTTTCAATGATATTGTTTGCTGCAGAGGAGTTATATTATTCACGAGGTCTTGAAATTGACATGACCTATCGAAGATCAGGATGGAGTTTACAGAATAGGCAATAATGGGCAAACAAATATAGAATAAAGAAAAATGGGGCCAAGAAATAAAAAAGAATAATGGAATGTTTAAACATACAGGATATAAAATAATGACGAAAACTAATAAAGAATAGAGAAAAATGGCCCTAAGATCACAGAAATGAAGACTCTACCATCCATACCCTCTTATAAGATTTTATTTAGTTTCAAGTGGTTAAATGATGATTTAACTTTTAAAAATAATTGATAATCTGTCATCGTTTGAAAAGGTAAGTTTCATCTTACCTCTCACTGTTGGTTAATTTTCTTTTACAACCATTTAAACATGATATGCGAGATAAGGCAAGACAAATAAGTTATTCAAGTCTCGCCACTTTTTACAGATAAAATATACAACACGATAAACACACAACTTAAAAAAACAAAATCCATTCTATAAAGAGTTATGAGAGGCCATACACATTTTATAAGCAAATACAAGTCAACTATCATGGTATAAAATACGTTTTCATTGCATATTTTGGCTGTATGAAACACGATTTTTTCATTAAATTTTGCAAAAAGAAACATCAACTTTTCAGTATCAGGCATTTATAAAAAAAAATCTCATTAACAACACCAGCATGATTAAAACTAGCTTTACGAACATCTGCATATACAGGACAATCTAATAAAACATGTTTTCCATCTTCATTTCAACAGTACAATCAAAACCTTCTCTATTTTCTACATTAATATCATTGCTTAGCTTTTCTCTTTTGAATTGCTTCACACTTTGAAATACCGGGGCTTTTTAAAGCTTTCTTTATTAAATGGTATGATCATATTAGCCTTAACAGGGAAAAAACGTATTGACCAAAAGCACTGACCAAAAGGCTAATACAGGATCTTCTCTTCCGTTGCAAATGTTATACACCCCAACTAACTTGATAACATATCCAGTCAAATAAAAACCGATAATTTCACATGTGAAATAAACGTGGTTACTTCACTCTCTGACGTCATACAACAATAGGCGTTGTCAAGACGTCGATAACGTCGGATCAAAACAAATTGTGAATGTGTAGAAAAAATATATAGTTCCTTACATTTTCTACATTAATTTCATTAAAAAAAGCCTTTTGCCAATGTAATAAAAAGAATAACTAATCAAAGAATTCAAATATCGAAAAATATTCAACTCGTGACCGCACAACACTGATAATTAACTCATGCGCTACGCGCATTCGTGAATTAATGTGTTGTTCGGTCACTCGTTGAATATTTTTCTCTATTTGAATTCTTCGATTAGTTATTCTATAATTATATTTTTTTGTAACCTACATGTCATAAAAAGTGTAAATTATGTTCCGTGTTTTTTACAAGATTTGAAACGGTAAATTTCAACATTCTGAGTAGAATATCCATATACGTTCTTAGGTTGTCTCTGGTGGATAGTGTTCTCATTGAAAATCATACCACATCTCCTTTTGTTTGTCTTAATAATAGACAAAACCGTTTAAAAGTCAATATAATCATTAAATTTATGCCAGTACCAAAATACTGGCTACTGGACGGTTAGTAACCTCGACTTAAAGACTTCGTGACATTACACAAGCAGCGAAACACCGAGCAAGTGTTAATAATATAAAAGATTATCATGCGCACAACACTTATTTCTTGGACAATAATACTAAGTGCAGTTAATATACTGACGGTCCACTGAAAAACTGTTGTATCTTAAAATACTACATATGGTTTGATGTTTCTTGTTTCTCATTGGTTTATTTGATCACGTGTGCCCAATATATAATTTGTATTTTTTCACTATTTTGACTTATTCCATATTGAAAGAACTTTAGTAGGTTTTACTATATGAATGGGATTTTGAATGAATAAGCATATTCACCTGCGGAAAAAGTATATTCACCGCGCCGAAAACGTCGCGTGCTTTTACGTGTATAATAACGATACAATGTATGACGTTTAGTTGGTTTTGGTAAATAACTGTTATTTTAAACATATTTTTCTCTCTCGGAACATGGAATAAAACAATTACTGTCTTTTGTTTCGGTAAATATGTGGTTTAATTGACTTTTGAAAAACCTAGTGACATTCACTTCGGCCGTTGGCCTCAGTGAATATCAGTTTTTCAAAAGTCAATAAAACCACACATTTACCTCATCAAAAGACAGTAATTGTATAATATTGACTCGACGTTACCATTTTTAAAAAGGATATTGACTCCATGTAACTAAAAATAGTAACATCGAATCAATATCATTTCCAAAAATAGTAACATTGAGTCAATATCATTTTCAAACTTACATTATTTACAGATGTAATATATAGATTAAGGACTTTCACTCAGTCAATACGTTATATATGGACCTATTAGATTTTATTGAACCTCGGACTACGTCCTCGGTCAATATAATCTGAACTGGTCCATATATAACGTATTGACCTCATCAAAAGTCCATAATTGATAATTAATGAAGGCATAATAGAGAAGTTAAGGAATAAAACGTCACCACAAGTAGAATGTTAAAGCAGCGATGATCAGTCTACTGTTCTTAATTAAAGTTTCTCAAGCGAGATAAAACGGACATTATTCGGACATAAACATTTCATTTGACTGATAAATCAAGGAAACCACACATCAAAGTGCAACAGTGCAACAATCGAGACCACATAGTCTATAATATATTATATTATTATATGACTATAAATTTTCTGTTTTTTCATTGGCTAAAAGCTTAGGGAATCCTCTTTGATAAAACATTATATTCACCGCGGAAAAAATCACGAGAGGTTAATATAAGATTAAAACAGCGTCCGTGTACCTAAATATAGATATTCCAAGGCAACGTCAATGACGTAGGTTTATGACGTCATGCAAATTCTCGTTTTTTCTTTTTCTTTTGATTTTCGGTGTATTTGTAGTAAACTTCAGTGACTATTTCAACTTATGAAGGTTAGCAACTGCAAAAGCAGTTGATATATTTAGTATAAAAACAGGCTGCAGTTTAAAAGTATCTTGAGCAAATACTAGAAAATTGGAGAAGGATAAAAAGTCATATAATAAAACAATTGTTGACTTTTGATTTTTGTTGATACAATGATTTATCAACCCCAGAGATATGAAATTCACCCTCGGCCGTTGGCCTCGGTGAATATCATATATCTGGGGTCGAATATCATATATCTGGGGTCGATAAATCATTGTATCAACCTCATCAAAAGTTAATAATTGTATAAAATACTTTTTTTTAAAATAACAAAACTTAATTACGAGTAATTATAGAATAAATAATCGAAGAATTCAAATATAGAAAAATATTCAACGAGTGACCGAACAACACATCAATTCACGAATGCGCATGCGTTTATAATCAGTGTTGTTCGATATTTGAATTTTTTGATTAGTTATTCTTTTTGTTACATTGACAATGAGCTTTTTAATAGAAATAGAATAGAAAATGCAAGGGACTATATCTTTTTCTACACATTCACAATTTGTTTTGATGTAATGTCATCGACAACGTCTTGACAACCCTATTATTGTATGACGTCAGAGGAGTGAAATTATCGAGTTTATTTCACATGTGAAATTATCGGTTTTTATTTCACTGGGAAATCACGATAATTCATTGCAAACAATGTAATAATAGTTTTTGTCTCGCCTCTACATGGCGAAGAAGTGGAGGCGAGACTTGGGTGTGCTGTTTCCGGCGTCGGCGGTGTCAACAATTTCTTAAAAGTTTGTTATAAGGTCCGTTTAAGGGAAACTACTAGTGGTACATGTAGGTCAATGATATTTAGCATGCATTTATTTTATCATTGCACATATCATTTCCATGGAGGTTATTTGGCCCTACCCCTCAGTCATGCTCTATCGACTTCGAAACTTTTTCTTAGTTTAAATGTTAAAGTTTGAGATCAGGTCAATTTAAGGGGAACAACTTATGATAAGTCAAAGATATTTGGTATGCATTTGTTTTATCATTGGCAAATATCATTTCAATGGAGATCATTTGACCTAGCAACCCCCCCCCCCCCCCCCCCCCCCCCCCCCCCCCCCCCCCCCCCCCCCCCCCTCGGTCATATTCTATTGACTTTGAAAATTTTGCTTAGTTTACATGTTAAAGTTTGAGATCAGGTCAATTTAAAGGGAAAATCCATAGAAAAAATATTTTTCAATCGGTGACTGGTGGCTTATAGTCCGTTAATCTATAAAGGAAAGTCTTAAACATTAGTAAAATTGCAAATACTTGTCATGAGTGGGTTTTTTTGTGTCCAGGATATCATCATATTTGATATACTAAAAGTCTACCAAGTTAATATTATAGCAAACAGATGGGTTTTTGTTACAATCATTTTATAAAAACAAATCCAATGAAAACTGGGAAATCGTAAATGGGGCAGAATCTTTTATAGCAATTTAACTCTATTTGAAACATCACAAACACGATTGTATACGGAAACTGACAAAATTTCGTAACCGGAAATTAGTATGTTGAGGCAAAAAAATAAAATTTGTATCCAGGAAACTGGAATATTTAGTTTTCAAGTTGAAACTTCACAAAAATGATTGAATAAGGAAACTGACAAAATTTCATGACCAGAAATAGTGTTTTGAGACAAAAACTAAGATTTTATCATAAAATCTCAGAAAAATGGAAACCGTTAAGTTTAGGTTTACATAAGGTCTTTAGTATCTTCATTTTTAGAGATGACAGGATGATTTTATACGGAAACTGACATTTAATGACCAAAAATTACTATTTTGAGTCAAAAACTTAGATTTTTATCATAGAAGGAAACCTTTAAGTTTGAGTAACCTCAGTTCAGCTTCTTGTTTTAAATATTTCAGTTAATTATAGAAGTACGTCTAGCAAGTGATAAGGTAGATAATAGTGATGGAAGGAAGCACTATTCTTTTAAAAATTCAGTGATTCGTGAATGTGTAGAATACATCAACGAGACAGCGACCAAACAAACAAAAAACCATCTACATGTCAACTTACGTCTTCAACAAACGACACGTGTCTATGTATGCAATATGAAGGCAAATTCCAATATTTGAATAAATGATTTGACGATTTAACATAAAGATTGTTTGATTGATTTATAGCCCTTTCACGCCAAGTGTGCACGTAATGGCTATATCGTCGCGAAATAAGATAGTAAAGGGTTCCTCTCTGCTGTTAGTTTTTTTTATGGTACTTTATTTTACTATATATACTAATATACTGATTGGTTTGGTTGTTTAAGAATAAATAAAGGCGTGTCCATGGAATATACGTCAAGGAGACAAAATCCACAAATACACTAAAACCAGAAAAGACTTTATTCATAAAAATGACGAAAAAGACATTATTTAGAAATTTAATGGATAAGTGTTGCTAAACATGTGTTTTTTTTTTTCATTTTCATTGTAAAACGATAGTCTACCTTAAGTTAAAATGTCCTCTATCTGGTGGAGATCGCTAGTTGTTCCTAATTAAATTACACATAGTAATTTGTCCATGGCATGTCTATTATAACGGTTTGGATCCGGTTGTTTAACACGAATAGGTTCTTCTGGCGAATCACATTTAAGCTTCTATCGATACGCCAATGAGAACATCCAATGCAAATTCTGATATTTGTTTTAGACAAGCCAATATGATTTAATTATTTTATCAAGGTGCATTTAGTTTTGAAGGCTTTACTAGATTAGTTCAGAGCTCTCCGAATAGCGTAAATCAATCATGGGCGAATTCCAACATGGTCTTTTTGGATGTTTTGATGATATCAAAACCTGCGTCATTGCATATTTTGTGCCTTGTTTCGTGTTTGGAAAGAATGCCGAAAAGGTTGGCGAAAGTTGCATCATGTGCGCATTAGCCTTATATGTACCCGGTCTTAACATTTTTGCTGTGACAAAAATCCGGGGGACTAATAAGAGAGCAAAAAGGTATAGAAGGGAGCTGTTGTAATGATCTCTTGATCTGGTGGTTCTGTGGTTTATGTGCTTTGATACAAGAAGCCCAAGAGGTTGGATCGATGAATGATGGTCAAACAATGGCCCGGGAGTAGGATAAAAGGTAAATCTAATAATTATTTCATGGACATAACATGGACATTTGATACATAGAATTTGTACTCCATTCATGTCCATAAGATATTTGGAATTGTATTTAAATGCAGTTTTAATTTCAATTCGTTTTAATACAAACTAAATTCAATATTTCTTAATATCAAACGACTTTTAATTTAAAAGGGAAAATGGTTCTAGTGTTACATGAGGGTCTGGATGGGGTTTACAGAATAGAGAATAAAGGACAAAACGTGCAGAATAAATGGCATAAATTTTACATTTGTATGCCTGTTTGTTTCTCGGTATGTTCGAATTTAATGTCAGACATTCATTGTGAAATACTTTCTTCTTGGTAATGTTATGTTGTTTAATCCTTAGAATTTAAACCATTTCATATTAGAATTGGTAAAGAAAAATGTTAGTTGCATTTGATATGAATTTAACGTCATTGAGTGGCTAATATATTTTGAAACTTTCTTAAATTCTTCGTTAATAAAATCAAGAATTGTAAAGAAGCTAAGATTCCAGCTCCCTCAGGCAGCGTTGACCTAAGAGGGTGGTAAATGGTTAATTTCGTGCAACGTGTTTTGCCATTTTTATTTCACGTGCAACCGTGAAAAAGGTTCGTTATTCACAGTGTTTCGTGAAATCGGTAAAAAGATCAACGTGCAAGAAATTTTTAATTGTTCGTTCATCGTGAAATGGCAATTTTATTTCGCGTTCTTCCGTGCAGATACCCCCCTTTACGACCCTCACCTAAGGTTGGTTTTGCTATTATCTTTGATAAGGTTCCTTAGGTTATATAGCTTTTCAAGTATTCCAGTAGATCTACATCATTAGCTGTATACATTGTTTAAGTACAGTCTTCCTGACGATGGTCAATCGACAGATTATCTCATGAAATCTGGGAGTCCTTTGTAGACGAAACGCGCGTCTGACGTACACAATTTTAATCCTGGTAATCTATAATGAGTATATTTGTAAAACAAGAACATACGTACATGTATGTGTGATTAAAGATTGGTAGGTCTAATTTATGAAATACGATCTGTAAGATTTTATAAACAGCCGATGAATGCCTCTGGCAGCCACCGAATTCTACATACATGGAACTACCAGAAAACAGATATCGTGTCGCTGGGTTTCTGTGGCATTTACCTCACATCCCCTTTTGATGTATGATTTTTTTAAATCGGTCAACGCCAATAAGAAGAGAGAATAAAAACACAAGTAATCGCTATGAAGACACATTTATTAATGATCGAGAGGCGGGAAACAATAAGGGGAAATAACGCATAAATAATCATACATGTACATGAACCATGGAGTAAGGAAGATATTAATACAAATCAATACATGTAAAAAAGAAAATTGTTACAATCAATACAATATACTAGCGTAGAGTATTTAAACAATCTATTTTCTGTATGAGTGCAATCAGCGGAATGGGTATTTTGTAAAGAACAAAGCAATTGTCGGATGGCTCTTCACCTGGTCTCTTACACTTTTTAAAAGAAGAAGATCTGGTATAATTGCAATTGAGACAACTTTCCGTTAGAGACCAAATATATAGGTTTATTTTTGCTTATCTAGCCATTTTATTAATACATAAAAACTGACACCAATGATTCTTATAGACGATACTCTAAAACGTTTTTTTAAAGAAAAAATAATAATTTTTACAATTAGTATTATCATCATTTTTATTACGTCATTATTGTTTTTCGCTTCCCATGTTATCGTCCGAGATTTCGTCTCGATTGTGTCTAATAAGATACAAATATCATGCGCACAGGGTCGTTATCCCGGGGTTGTCAATGACAACAGCCAATTTGAAGACTTTGTTTCAACATTGATAGATTTAAAATATACATATGTTGGACGTAAATCCATAAATTTGTAAACTGTAATTATAATCAATTACAACTTATCCAGTTCTTATAGTTATTTTTTTTTTTTTTTTTTTTTTTTGGGGGGGGGGGGGGGTCGTGTTGCACAATCGTTAATTTATAAGTTATCTTTTGAAACTTTAATGAAAACGTTATAATCAACTTTCAAAATGGTGTTTTCATGACTTACTGTCTAAAATAGCAATCATAAGTACATTGATAACAATGAGATTTTCTCTGTAAGTGTATGATTACTTTCTTACTTTCAATTTAGAAAAAAAAAATGAAATCAAATAACTTACAGTTTTTAATTACAATTGATGGCAATATAACATAATAATGATAAATAAACAATATTTCAAATCAAATTGGAAAACGGAACACTCAACAGCCTTTAATACGAACATATCCGATGAATATTGTTATAGAAACATTAATTTGTTGTGGGAACGGAAGTAACATTTTACCGTCATTTGTTTTGACTACTATTGGGTCGATGGTACATTCGGAATAGCAATCTCCGAGAATCCACCCGCCACAAGCAGCCAGTGTTATTCGATCTTTTAGAATAGAAAAACAAAGGATATAGGATATCATATATTTTACATTAATTCAAATGATACATTTTGTTTGTAAATTTCCTGTTCGTTTATATAATGATATTTTACATAAACCAAGTTTGCACCTACACTGTTGAACTTTACAAACTTCCGAACTAACACGGTGAAGCTCATTCCAGAAATAAGTTTTCTTTTTTTTTTTTTAATTTTATAGACGATTTTCTTTATTCTTAATCTATTCTGCCCATTACACTCTATTCTCTATATTTAAACACCCCATTAAAGGCATTATTCTATTCTTTATTTTTTTACCTATTTTTCTCTATTCTTTATTTTTTTACCCTTTATTTTGCACTTTTTGTCCATGATTCTCAATCCTGGGAACCCAATCCAGACCCTCAACTATTTCGGTTTTGCAACATATAACCATTATTTTGTTTGGAGATTCCTAAATAACTCGGTGTTAATCACGTGGTTTTTATGACTAGGAATTTGAGATCTGTTGATACACGGCTCATAATAGAAAAAAAGGATTGCTTCTTAGTTTTTGAAATTTCCTGAGATAACGCAATATTATGTTGTAAGGTTGATTTGTTCTGCAAACGAAAATCACAAAAATTACCCAAATTTCAACTATTTAACCAATCTATTGAAATCCCAGATTCTTATTCATATTTAGGACTAACTTTTAGTTACAATGGTTCATTCGCTAAAGCAAAAACACTTTTAAGCGAACAAGCACAGAAAGCACTATTTAACCTTTATACAAAGATACGTAACCTCTCAATACGTGTCTACTTGCAATTACAACTGTTTGATACACTCATACTTCCCATGGCTGTGAAATATGGGGATTCGGAAACGATTACATGCTGGAAATAAATCCGGCTAGTTTTGTCGAAATGTCGGTGTTAAAAGTAAGATCCTCGACGCCAAATTTTATGACATATGAAAAAACTTGGTCGAATCCCAAAACATATTATGATAAAAGTTAGAATGATGTGTTTTTGGAATTAACTTTACGCCAATGAAAACAAACTAAGCAGTATCCTGTATCAAACCATGTTCAACTTAAAAGATGATTATACGTTCAAGTGGATTGACTATCTTAAATCGGTTTAGACTATTCTATTTAACTATGTTAAGGACTCAGCATTTGCCATTAGATTAAATCAATTGTAAACAGTTTGAAACAAAACCTTAAAGATGAATACATTCAAAAATGGTATAGTAAAATCAAGGAATTGTATATTTTGGCATATGACTGGTGTAAAAAAGTAGTTCATCAGTTGAAAAGAAGATGATCGTAAACATATGTAGTATTCTAGATAAAAGGACTTAGAGTACAGAGGTTTTATAATAAACAACGGTATGGGTTATTCCAATTTGTAGGTATAATCTAACATTTACACTCTAAAAAATGTGTTTAGAGCCTAAACACTTTCCTAAACACATTTATGAAACCGATTTTTGACATGTTTTAAATCTAAACATGTTTAATATTTAATGTGCTAACAGCCTAAACGTGTCAAGCTATAAAGTGCTTAGACTGTAAACATGTTTAGCTGTAAAGCGTTTAGACTAGAAACACGTTTAGCTAAAAAGTGCTTAGACTGTAAACATGTTTAGCTGTGAATTGTTGTATCTGGAAACATGTTTAGCTGAGAAGTGTTTTGTCTGGAAACACGTTTAGCTGTGAAGTGTTTTGAATGTAAACATGTTTAGACCATAAAGGGTCGTGAAGAAACATGTTTATCATTTTATTGTGAGAAGCCGTTACTTCATTAGGCCCCAAATTAAACTAATATTCCGGAAGGCTTGACTGTAAAACGTATGATAGCTCTCAATAAAACAGGTTTTCATACCATCACAAAAAGGAGACAATGCATCAAACTAAGAAACTGGAATTTGCATATCAAATTGAATGTGACCAATACCTTTTCAATCTCAATGAGTTTTTTCTTTAATTAAATTCACGTCATTGGACTATTGTATTTTTTCTTCATTTCAAATATTCGTAAAACAGTCTAGAACTTTTGAAATGAAATTATCATTACACTAATTCTAGCTTTAAAAACAAAATTACAACATATAAAACAAAGGAATTTATGTTATCATTTATTTCCAGTTTATCATTGAACACAATCAAAAATAAATTCACATCAAGGTACATGTACATAATATTGACCAATCTTCTACTTGTACCCTATCCCTACAACAAAACAATTTGAAAATGTCCTGTTTTCATTTTACAGGTCAATAAGAGCTTCTCCTTTTTAGTACCCAACTGCTGGTCAATGGCCTGAAATATAGAAAAATATTGATAAGCAACTAAGTAGAATTAATCTAAAAATATAAGAATACGAACTACAATACCAAAAAGTAAAAGCATGATTTAAGGTCCAGATAACAACATTAGGACCGTGGTATAAAAACATAAATTTACTGATGAATAAATTGATATTTTTTAATATAAAACTTCTTTTCATGCTTAATATTATTCATTTGATCAAATATATATTGGCATTTTTAAAATCAAATACACTTTTGATTCTTACCTAGCAGCATATTTGCTACTGTTCTTTATCTCCTCTTTAAGCATGCCAAGACAGGTGATGATTTCCTCTGCACTTCTCTCATCTAGAATAAAACAATACATATCAATAAAATTATAAAAAAAATCACAACGGTTACCGCTTATAACTATTGAAATAAACAAGCATCTTTCTATTTTGAGGAAATGTTGATTGTGCATATCGGAAGTGCTTACGAAAACAATGAACTCGATATGACACTGAATTTGCGAATGATGCACCTCATACTGATAAGACTCGGCAGATTCCGCTACCCTTCATGTTCCATAATAATCTGCCGAGGAGTACCGAACGTCGGAAAATTATCCTCACAAACTCCTTTCCAAGAACATATATAAATAAAAAAATAAATGCAAACTTGCATGATAGAACATTAAACAACTCTTATCATCTATACACAAGATAGTTTGAACACTTAAAGCTCTTACAAGCACTTGTTTCGTGGGATGGTACCCCCTTTTCTCTCCTGCATTGACTGTACGGTAGTGTACTTGTAAATAATGCTTATAACTGTCAATAATCATTCAAAATTGGCAGTACAAAATAAAAGACAGTATAATCATAACTCCTTACCTTTCTGAAACAGTCAAGCTACGGTCAGTTATGGTCAGAAGTAAACAGCGTGGCCTTTGACTTCGGGTTCTTTGTTTCTTCTTCCCGCTCAAAAATTAGCACGTGATATGAATGCCGTATTCGGCCTAAATGTGTTGTAATTCTAAACGTGTTTAGGAAAGTGTCTAAATATTGAAAGTGCTTAGAATTTAAACACGTTTAGCTTTATATACTTGACAAAGTAGCTAAACATGTTTAGCACAGCAACATGTTTATTGAAAAGTGCTGAGAGCCAAAACATGTTTATTGCGAAGTGCTGAGAGCCAAAACATGTTTATTTTTTTATGTTTAGAAATTAAACACTTTCCTAAGCACATAAGTCTTGCAACATGTTTAAATTCCAAGCACAATTTTTACAGTGTATACGAAAAACTTTACGGGAGAAAGGTATCAATGATATGCTAATTCGTGTCGTATATTTAAGATTTGAAAAACGAATTGCGACGAGCGCAACTATTAACTAATGCCTTGGTGCAATAAACATTTTCATCAGAAACAGTTTAAAATATCACACATTCACACATTTGACTTTTTTTAACACTTAGGAATTAATTTACGGACCTATAGACTATGCTGTCTTGCGGTAATTTTACAGCAATGCTTAACTGTGACATCATTGAATCTGCAATATCAAATAATGATTGATTTCTAAAAAAAGTATTTATAAAAAAAGAATTAAATCGTGTTTTAAATAAAAAAAACCATGAATTCCAAAAGGAAAATCTATTATATTTATATATTTTGTCTGTACTTTCAGAATTCGTCGATGTAGAACTTGACTGAACAAAATGGCGTCAATGTAAACTATAGGTGTAATACCACCATTGATTTTCCCGTATTAGTCTTTGTTAAATTTGCACTTTTCAAATAATTATGCAGAATTTATCTTTGTTTCAAATAAAGAAATACTTGGCATGAGTAAAGTTATATCCTATCCAGTACTATAGAAAAAAATTCACATAACATTTCATTGCATATAAGAAAATAACCATCACTGGAAGTTAACCAATCAAATTTTCCCCTTTTATTAACCTGTGTACAAGCTTTAGTAACCATGTAACCTCAAGTTTGCAAAATATTCTATAGAAACCCCAAATAAAAAATAATGGTGCTTTTAAATACCCAAGATATACCCAGAAATGTTTTACTGCAATGAAATGTAGGATTAATTACCTACAACTGTCAAATTCAAGGGAATATTTTTTTTCGACCTATTTTCGTACTATGATTTGTTGGTATTACACCTAAAAACATGTTTTTGAAAAATCACAGAACATTCATTGTTATCTACCATTTTCATAAAACCAACACGATGTTATAGAACAAAGGTTAAGACTTTGAATTGTTATTTCATTTACATGTCTAGTTCAAGTTGTTATTTAATCTTTACCAGAATATAGCATGTGGGTGTATTTTTTTACGTACTACCAAGGATTTGTAAAGTACTATACAAATCCTAGGCACTACTTAAAACTTTCAACATTATGAAAATTCGTACTAAACTGCCAGATTGAATGACAGAATAATGAGGGTGTTAATGGGGGTACCTTCATGACGAATAACGGTAAAAATTCTTACCAAATGACGTTATCGGTAATTTTTGGTGCATGACGATAAAATGTACACTTTCTTTTAGACGATAAAAAAAATCGACTGATTTTGACAAATCACGCTAATTTTTTTCCAAAAATAACGGTAACAATAATTATTTGAGACCTCTGACGAGTCACGATTAGGATATTTTGACGAATCACGGTAAAATTTTAACCAATTTGACGCTAACGGTAGACGAAAATTACCGTTTGACGCCTGACGGTAAAGGGCATTCCTACCCTCAATAATGAAATGCCAAACTGAAATTTTGGAAAATCGTACTTCAGTTATGATTCTTTGTATTATTTATCATACTTTCGACCGAAACAGACATGTCCCGACTGATCTCGAGACGCGTTTCCATAATGGTCCTTTTAAATATACAATTCCTTGGTCAAACCAAGAGGTCACGGTCAAATCATGGAAGTATTATGCTTCCATGGTCAAATTGACAATTCTGCCAGAGGTGAATTTTACGTTCTGTTCAAAACAATGTTTGGTTATACAATTATCACCTCTCAAACGTGATAATACATTTTGTAACTCTAAATTATGATGCTGTAATGTGAAAAGTCCGGTAGAGCCGGGTAGGTGGTACAATATTCCGAAATAATAGAGGGTATCAGATGTATTCGAATGCTATTGGTAATGAATACCAATACTTATTCGAATGTACTTTTATCTTAGTAATAACTACCAGAAATCAACACATTCCAGAGTACTATGTAAAATATCCCAGCACAACAAAAACGAAAGGATTACTTTCATTGTGTAATATAAAATTAAGGTACTATAAAATGTATCCTTATTCGTTTCAAAGTTAGTTAAAGTAAACTATTAATATTTTCCATTATAGATTTGTTTTATTTCTTCCTAAGATCTTCGGGTAAAAACGTGACTGTATTTTGTATATGTGTACCTCTTGTTTCACATGTGTATGTCAGTGACAGAGAGTGTTTAGATAAAGCATTATTGTATGGTTATTGTTGTTACTTGTGAGAAAAACAACAACATTGGATATGAGTGAATAAGATTGCGTTAATCGCCTGCGAATTGTAATTCTATTGATAATGCTACGGTAATGATAAATTAGGTTAAGATTTTTTTTTTAATTATGTTTAATACAATCGTATAGTAATATAGAACTTTGGACTATCAAGTACGACAAACAGATACATCTAATCGTGAGAAAAGAGTTACCAAAAACACTTTGCACTAACAAGTTGTCAAGAGCACTTTGAACTAACAGGTTACCAAAAGATCTTTGTACTTATGTTAATCAAGAGTCAGGAGAGGTTGATGTAGATGACAGATCTTTGGTTTTATAAACTCGGGACCATTTATAGCATGGCATATTGTATAGACTCCTGTCTGTAGTTGATCTCTAGATTTCTTGATTATTTTTCTTGTTGGCTTGCTGTTTTAATTTCTGAAATATACTCCACGTCTACGTTTATTGATAATAACCTTTCATGTCATTTGTAAATATGATGTGGTATTTTAATCTTTCACGTCCGCTTATACAGGATGTCTTAATATGCTTGATCTATTATGCACTTAAAATTTTTACATATTAAAGCTTTGCTTATAAACAGCCAATGACCGTGGTTGTTCAGTTGTCTAACATAATTATAAAAACGGCGTCATCAGTATCTTCACCACAAAGGAAAGCTGCCCTAGTATCAGTGTAGATTGTTTTTTGCATTTCTTATAGTCAGAACAAAATGGGAGAGTGGCAACATGGTTTGTTTGGGTGCTTTGATGATTTGAAAACATGTGTAATAGCATATTTTGTGCCCTGTTACGTTTTCGGTAAAAATGCCGAGAGAGTTGGGGAGAGCTGTGTTATGTGTGGGTTGGCTCTGTTCGTACCTATCCTTAATTTCTACGCTGTCACGAAAATCAGAGGAATTATCAGAGAGAAGAAGGGAATAGAGGGAAGCTGCATCAATGATCTTATAATGTGGTGGTGTTGTGGAATTTGTGCATTGGTACAAGAGGCCCAGGAAGTTGGATGGGATCAAGAGGGACAATTAATGGCCAGGGAATAAAACACAAAATATAATGAAAGGTAACTTAGTATTGAATGGTATGATAGTCTTCACAAATTACAAAATATTACTCAGGATCGAGGTTTTCTTGTTTTTCTTCAGATGGTTTCGTTGATCCTTTACTCAATATACCAACATTTCTATTACTTTACAATGTACAGTGAAACTTTCCATTTGACAATATTTTCAAACTGACAACAGGAACATACCATCTGATCGACAAAACAGCTTTCAAATTTATATCCATTATCGAATACATATTGTAGTTTATCGTGAGTCTGATCTTCATATAATTTAAATTGTTCAAGATGTGTTAAAATTTACATAATTTTCATTCACCAAGCAAGTTTTCAGACGGTTGGATCTTTCATAAAACGTCTTTTTCCGGCTTCGTATGAATTAAAGGAGATATGGGGTCATCTATATCCACATAGATATAATAAGTTTTCTAACGGGAAAAGGTTAAAAATTACTTTTGATTAATCTTATAATCTTGGAAAACATGGTTGAAATTGACTTTTAAAAATTAATTTGTACGAGCTGCCAGTAACTGCGAGTACTCTTAGGTCGGTATTTTGTGTGTGCTCTTATCTTTGTGTTGTTTAATTGTTGTGCTTCTAGTCGATCTGATGTGTCAAGTCCTCGTGTACCCATGTTACTGTTTTATATATTACAACAGTATATATGAAGACCCATTGGTGGCCTTGAGCCTTTTTCTGCTCTTTGGTCGGGTTGTTGTCTCTTTGACACATTCCAATCCCCATTTCCATTCTCAATTTTATAGGTTATTTTTTAAATACATGTAGCGATAAATTCAACCATGCGCATCGTATTAGATTTTGAACACAATAAATTTAAAGCCTTTTCATTGTCATTTTCTGTCCTACAGGATAATATTTACTATTTCATTCTTATAGACTGATCCTTTTTTTAAACAAAATTTATAACCTTTTGTTTGATGAAGAAGTGGACCACAAATAAGACATTGTTTAGCGTATTGAACTTATAAATATTTGCATGGTTTTAGTCATATGTAGTATTAGCAAACTAGGCCATTTCAATAAAATTCCCACTTTCTTGTTCAAAATGTTTCACCCAACCAAATGTCCATCACCTGACTGGTTAGTTTTTTTTTTGTCTAACGTTTATCTTTTTGCATTAGATGATTTAAATATCATATTGTAAAATGATTCACTTTGATCGAATATGTTAACTGAAAACTATTATAATGTTTCTAATAACTGTTTTACCTATCCACAAAATTGATAAAAAAGAGTACTAATTCATAGCATACCATTTATTAGACCTATGTGCATTTGGAAAAACCGAAATAAAATACGTTATCAAAGTCTGATCAATGATAACAATGCAGAATTATAAAATCGTATTGAAATAAGTTTTTTTCTGTACCTGATAAAAACTCAAAAATTTAAAAAAAAAACTGGTTTGGCCTATATGACATCGATTCCAGCCAGTATTTGCACATTTGAAACATTGACCTTCACTTGTTTGACCATATAAAAGGACTGGTCATTCGTAGCGTCATCATTCCAATTTAACTATTAGTTAGTGAAAGAGAAATAGATATGGGTGAATGGAAACAAGGACTTTTTGGCTGTCTTGCAGATTGTAGGACCTGTATCATTGCCTATTTCGCGCCATGTTTTGTGTTTGGCAAAAATGCAGAGAAAGTCGGAGAAAGTTGCGTCATGTGTGCACTGGCATTATTCGTCCCTGGACTAAATCTGTATGCTGTAACTAAAGTCCGAGGGCTGATTCGCGAGAAGAGAGGAATCGAAGGAAGCTGTTTTAATGATTTTATAATATGGTGGCTTTGTGGGTTCTGTGCTTTATTACAAGAGGCGGCTGAGGTTGAGTGGGATAAAGAGGGGCAGATAATGGCAAGGGAGTAGAGACGAGAAAAATACTGCTAAAGAGGGACAGATAATGGTGAGACGGTAAAAATATAGGTAAAGAGGGAAATACGATCATTATCTATATTGTAAAAAAAAATATTTGTAGAGTTAACTATGCTTTAGTGGCCGGATAAATATCACATGAATGTATCCCACATGTGATATGAAAATACAGTGGTTGCCTTTTCATTCGCTTACGTTCAAGATGTGCAATTGGGTGCTGATTTCTATATGGTATACTCATGTTTTAAGTTTATTTTGATTAGCTTTACAGAATCTAAAATGATTGGCACACAAATAAATATGATAGATTAATGAGGTGCTTAAAATATATAGTATATATATAGAATACTTGAAAAAATGAAAACTACGACAGAAATGAAGATCCCCGATTCAGACCCTCGTGCATCATTGCTTTGATTTAAAATATCAGTTTATTAGTTCCAGGTTCACTGGTTGATTATGTAATGTGTTGAAAAATCAAACCTCTTTTTGATGCACATTCTTATCATTTCCAACACACATATTTTCCAGTTGCTTATTAACGGAATTTGAAATAAGGAGCGTCAAATTCGGGTATTTAAAGATTGTCATCAGGTAATATCTTACTTGTTTATTAATTCATTTCATATTCATCTATTCAGTTGGTTAATTTGTTTTATTCTTTTCTCCATGTGAAAGGTTTTCTGTTTTCAGAAATATTAGGGAAACTTCTACAGTCTTTTATGTTTAGACGTGGTCATTCCCTGATCTTACACCGCGTTTAAATAAACCCCCAGAAAGTTCATGATCGTATTAAGGATAGCCATAACTAGACCGTGGTCTCACTTTACATTTCTTGTCAGTAATACGTGGACTGATGTTGTAACGGAGCCTTTTTTGGTACTTGTTTTTTTTTTTATATCATGTACATAAGAATCTCGTGGAAACTGGTATAGTAAGAGGAACAACCATTTGTGCTTACATGTATAATTAATCAGATCATAAAAACTTTAAATAATATTTTAAAACGCGAAATAATTTAGATCAATAAAATTCATTTAATTAAATAAATTTAATATTAATATCTAAATCATTATTTGGGATATGATTGAAGAATTGTTTGAAATCGTCAACTTAGAATCTGATAACACATTTTATCTGAATCCAATGTAAACAAATGATCGCAATGCCCTCCAATTAGATAAAAAAACATTTTTTTGTCAAATACCTTGAAATCGGTCATACCTTGAAATCGATCAAGGGGTTTGATTTACCTAACCTTATTCTAATCACAGTTGCTTGTTTAATGGGTCCGATGAGCTCTTAATGTCCTTAATGTCAATAGCGGTCGCTATCCTATATAAACAATAAAACCTCATCTGACCCACTAAAGAAAGTGTTCTAAAAAGCAATTAACAAAATGAGAAAACAATGTAAGGGATCCTTTTTCAACTTGTGGCTATACCACTTTCACTTGTGGACAGTCTTCATTACAAGTTGGAAGTTTGATATTGTAATTTAAAAAATGAACGACGAAATTAAGTCGAATCTACATCATCATTTGCAACGGAAACAACTGGAAAATTTTCTGACAGTTCTTTATACCCGACCTAAAACATTAAATCCAATACCTTTTCTGTCCTTAAAAAACTAGATCGTCTCTTTACCTTAATAAGAGCCCTAGATCATAACTAAATCATATCATCTCCCGGCATAGTCCAGAGCAGATCCTTTTCCTTGAGTTGTATATATGTCTTAGATAATCAGTGTTAAACAAATTAAGCGCATGGTTGTATGGTCTATTTGTTTGTTTTGATGACTGTTACATATGCGTTATTGTATATAAAGTATCGTGTTTTGTGCTTGGTAAAAATATCACCAAAGTCGGAGAAAGCAATATTCTAGATGCATTTGTTATTTACGGAGGGACGGAAGGACCTTTTTCGGGACGTCGGGATTTGTGCCTTTATTTTTGCAGGAATTCGGGATTGGACCTTTATTTTCACGGAAAGTCGGGATTTTCACCTATCGGGACTTGTGAATTAACGATTACTTTTACGGGATCTGGGAAAGGTGAAAGGATTAATAAGAGAGAGAAATAGGAGGACTTTTGTTAAGGATTTAGTTGTTTGGTGGTAGTTTGGAGAAAGCTCTCAGGTATATCCATTGGTTTTTTACAGTGTTCTTAGCATATTTTTGTTTGAAAACATAAAAAATTCCGAAGACGAGAGGGTTTTTGAGAGGAGGAAAAAAGGAATAGGAGTTATATAGCTGTTATTATGATTTACTAGCAGTTGTTTTGTGTTCAGGTTGTGGAGTCTGATTAGAATCTGGGAGGGATAAGCAAGTCGAAGGAATAGTATCATCGGCCCGGTAAAAAGGTAACATGTAGTAAATTGTCCAGTTTAGATATAGTGTCACAAATTTTAGAGAAAAAAAATCAAAAAATAAGTCTTTTAAAGTTTTAAATACGTTTTGATGAGATCCTTGATGTAGAGAGTTTAATCCAGAAAAGTTTGATTGACACTATGTTTATAACTTTCTGTTGATTAATCAAATTAGATAGTAACGTACAAAGATGACAATAAGTCCAGTGTCCGTTTGCCTTATAGAGATAACGCTATAGCCAAGCCCATTCATGTCATTTAGTTGGTTAACACACACACTGATAACATTTTAACAATATCTGCACAAGATATTTACCAACTGTCTCCCAGACCTATTTATTTTCACGCCATAATTCTTAAAAATCGTATAACACAATATGATTAATTTTTATATATAAATATATTTTGCAATTGGAAATTGTATCTTGCGGATTTTTACAATGCATCATTTCTTAAAATAAGTATTGTGTCTTTTATCTTGATAAATACACCGTGGTATTGTCAAGGTTTACGATCCGTCATAATAATGACCACCCTTGAAAGTTTAAATGATGATAACTTTGTAGGTATATATTAACCTACTTTTGCCCTTTATTATAGTATTATCTAAAATTTATATTACATACTTGAGATACGTCTTATTTTCCTTTTGTGTATTCACTGAACTAGGAACAAAAAGATATGGTTTTTAATAAAAGCTAAGGGAGAAAATGAGTAAAGTGCAAAGATTTATCCTCCACTGTTATTTGTTTTACCATGCTGTTTTTAATTGAGTATTCGAATACAAAGAATTAAATAGGAACCAAAAACTGCTTTATTTAAAACCTTTGACGGCGGGTGGGTCAATTACTATCTATCAAATGCAATCTATTTACTTATATTTTAAAACTTTGATTCAATAATGTCTATACTTCAAGTCAATCTATTGCATAGTCTTGCGCAATAAGTAAAATTGTAAACTTTGTACGTAGGAGTATGTAGTCTTGCGCAATGCTAAAAATATGAATTTGGGGTGGCTGTTCTTGCGCTATGTTAAATAAAGTAGAATTGTGGTTAGATTTATATTCCTGTCGCCATTTTGGTAGCTTTATGCTTTCAAGTGATTTTTTTTTATCTTCATACCAGCAAAACAAAGATTTCATTACATATTTACAAATAAATAAAAAAAATAACCATACCGTTGTTCAGTGCATAACATATACTTTACAGTAAAAAAATGGCGTCTATAAACAATGAACTTTTATGGTATCCGTTTCCTTATTACACTGAGCATGGCATATAATCAGGTCAAAAAATCATTGTTCCCTTTTATCGCAATAGGGCTAATTGTGTAGATACTAATAATACAGTTTACTGTAAAACTCATCTTATTTATGGTATTTCCCACATATTATCCCAATCTGCATTAACCAGGTTAATCATGTGACTGGAAACATTTCAGTTTATCAGTATTGACTTTCTTCTTTAAGCCAATCAAATTTCACGTAAACTACTGGTATAAATAAGGTGGTGTCTTTAGGTGATAGGTGTCATCTGTCTTGCAAGCTTCATACACGGGACTGTGTACATTTATTAACTGAACAAAATGGGTGAATGGCAGCACGGTTTATTCGGATGCTTTGATGATTGTAAAACCTGCATCATTGCATACATAGTTCCTTGTTATGTCTTTGGAAAAAATGCAGAAAAAGTTGGAGAAAGCTGTATTATGTGTGCTTTAGCTTTATATGTCCCCTTTCTTAATTTCTACGCTGTAACAAAAGTTCGAGGATTGATTCGAGAAAAACGGGGAATAGAAGGCAGCTGCTTCAATGACTTGATCATGTGGTGGTGCTGTGGTATTTGTGCTCTTGTACAGGAGGCCCAAGAGGTTGGCTGGGATCAGGAAGGCCAACTGATGGCGAGAGAGTAAAATAAATGTCTACAGGTAATTGTAGAAAGATCTCTTAATTTCGTTTAAAACTTTCTTTTGTTTTAAAGAGTATTTTGGAAATTGGGGTTTTAATAGGATTTAATATGACATGAAGCCTGTGGATGAGCGCTATCATAGTGTAGCGGTAACTGCGTTTGGTTTAAAACTTCCTGTTATCAAAAAAGTAAAATGGTATTTCTTTATGCAATCTATTACTATGTTGCATTTGATTAGCAAATTATTCTTAACACGAATTATGAGACGCTGGTTGGTAACTATTTAGAATAACACTTTGCAAAGTCATGTTACGCATTGTAAATTTTAATAGTAGTTGATTTATCACAGTTATGTGAAAGTGAATACTCTACATTTCCATACTGACATGTTGCATGCATATTAATTTCCTGTAGTACAATCGAAATTTTAACAAAATAGTATTCTAAACCGGTTTTTCCCAACTATTCACTCAACTTAAAAGGTAAAAGAGGTCAATTACATCTGGGCGTAGATCGTGAACTTTTCATTGAATATTAGTGTTTCACTTGAGATGCGTTGGTGTTTTTACGATTTATTAACTTAATTTTTTATTAAATATTTCTTGAGGTTAAATTGAAAACATCTTAGTTGAAACGGGTATATCGTCTCTATATTTTTAAAGTTAAAGCTATGGTCGTCTTTATAAGACAGAGCAGTTATTCCTTCAGCATTGTTTTGCTTAAGTACAGACACGTTGCCAACTTAATACTCCATTGAATATATATATATATAATAAGTAGATGTGGTATGGTTGCCAATTAGACAACTACTAACCAGAGCCCGATTAACGTGGATGTAAGCAACTATGACATTTATCGGTCACCGTTTTTTTTGTAACCAATGTAAACAAGATGACGGCGACGTTAAAATATTTATTTTTCTGTGCGTTCATCGTTAAATTAGACCAACTAAAAACCCATACCGAATAGTCAGTTTTAGGCCTCGGCATTACATAATGTTAAAAATAAAATGGAAACTAGAAAACCAGCGTTAAGACGTTAAGACAGTAGATGTGCAATAAAAACATATTTACTTCAAACTTTAAAAAAAAAGTTATGTTTTGACGTATTTCATTGTTCAAAAGTACAAATGGGTCAGAAACAAGTTTTGCAACTTAGTAGTGTCTTCTATTTTGATGTGTTTTGTTCCTCTGTTCAGTACTCTTGGGGATTTATGTTATACTTTTTATGAATTATTCCAAAGACTGCGGTTTGGATATTATTGTGAACCAAATCAACACTGTATAAAGAGAATCCTATCCGATGTTTTCATGTAGAGAAGAAATGCAAATTCGTTATCTTAACGATAGATTTTGCGTTCTTTGTGTTTAATTTGTTGTGTTATAGAACAAAGACTTTTGTTAATTTTCCAATTTGAAACAATACATATGTAATAGGAGATTGTTAAAACATCCCCTTCTTCAAGCTAGGGGTAGGATATTATTTTTTAAAAACTGTATCATGCTATCGGAAATCAATAGAACGTTATTGTTTAAAAGAACTCAAGAGTTGAGAAATTCTTCTTTTTGCATATATACTGTGTCTTCTTTAAAGAATCGATCGGACAATTGAAATTAATAATGTGAAACATATTGAAGAGTGGATTTTTACATATATCAATCCCTGTTAGGACGATATATTGATGTGTTTATGAAATTGGTCGATGTGAGTCTTCACGTGCTAGTGCATAGTAAAACCGGTAGTAGACAGGAAGGCATGACAACTATAACCCCGAACACATTACCCTGTTTTTTTTAACCTACCAGTCTTTAATCTTAACCACAGAGCAAACAACAACGTGATGATTAATCTATATATTAACCGACAATCCTGACTTAAACGTAGAAAGTGCATCTCTTCAAATTTATACAAATTTGTGGTAATTTGTCCGTACAAGGCGCATTGCGTGCAACGGTGTGGTTCAATAAGTCACGACAGGTGACGCTCTTACAAGTTTCACCATCTTGCTCACGTTTGTTACATGGGGAGTATTCCTTCGCAAATGATTTCAAAGTCAAAACGCGTTTACCAAACAATAAAACCTATATTCAAGTGAAGTAAATATTTCCTTATGATATCTATGGTAGATTTATACCATATTTCCCTGTTACCTATCGTAGATACGGTATATAAAGTGACAAAGTGGGTAAAGTATGATAAAGAGATTATTATTCGGCATTGTGTTAATCATGTCAGGTGTCATACCTTGACCACATACCAGATCCTCGGCCTACGCTTCCAGCTGTTGTGGGAGTCTCTGGGTGATATCGAGGCTGGTATGTTAAGAGTCAGTGTGTATTATCATTTAAAATGTTTGTCATTTGATATAAAGATATCGGGTATCTTCTAAACACGGGTCACTTGTGGTAGAAGACACCTTCCCAATGCCCCAAAAACCAGTTTGTCCATGGGAATTACAAGTTTAATAAGAAAAAAATGTGTACTATATTAATATTGAAAATGTCTAAAATATGCGGCAAGTTTTGATAAACAAGTAAACATTTGGAAATAATGATTGATACCCTTTTTCAGTACTCTTGCACTGAATGGGTTTTAACTCATAATAAATTACTCTTGTGGTCTGGTTTTCCTCAAGTTTTTTGTTTAAAAGACATCAACCGATCAACCCAGAAAATTACTCAAACAAACTTTTTGCCTTTAGAAATTTCAACCAAAAAATAATGTTTGGTACATATAAACCAATAATGACATGTGTATAAGTACCAATATACGCTCAACTTCATATAAAGAAAATTTCGGACCAATCATACCAATATTTCGGACCTAATTTCTATTTCAAAAAACAACGGCAGACATTATCTGTTAACAAAGCTCTGTTCATTACCGGTTAATAAGTTAAATAAAATTTTAGAGGATTGCAACACAATTTCATATAGCAGTCCTAAGTATGAAATCGTTCAAATTATAATGGCATATTGTTATTCTAAACTGTTTCCCAAAATTGATCGCCCTGAAGATCATAAAAAACAGTTTATTAAAATAAAGTATGTCAATAAAGGTTTTGATTTTGTAAATATTGCCGGTATTTTTAACGACCATTCTGTTAAAGAACAAATTCCGGGATATTTTGATAATACTGAGCTCCCTCTTATTTGTTATATTTACAAGAAATCTACCCGGAAATTTGTGTTTAATTATAGCCAATTGTGTAAAGATGTTAATATCAGTGAAAATACACCTACTTCATGTAATTGCAGTAATTCCGAATACATTTATGGACCCATTTCCCATGTTATAACAGGAGATCTTAACATCGTTCAAGACCGAGAGTTAAAATCATTCCTCAGTAAAGGACCTAAATATCGTCCCCCGTCAATTATTAATTGGAATGAGTGTCGCAATATCATCCACGACTCACTCCATACTTACTGTTTGAAATGGATAAAACGGGAAAAAGCTGACAAAAAATCTTTGGACTCTTTTTTTAATTCAGTAATGAACATAGTTGATATACGTATTCAACATTTTAAAGAACATTTTACTCTTAACAATAACCACAATAAACCTATTTCTCGTATCAAACATAAACTAAAAGAACTAGCCAAGGAATTTGTTTTTGTCCCGGCCGATAAAGCTGCTAATAATATTATTATTGTTTGACGTAAATTTTACATGGAGATTCTGAAAAAAGAAATCACCAATTCACCAACATTCCAACTGACTCCATTTTCAGAAAACGACATCTGTAACAAACATAAACTTTTAGCTACCGCTTTACAAGCAGAACCAAATACAATGAAAGTCCCAACTATGTATTGGCTTCCGAAGCTACACAAAACACCTTACAAATATAGATTCATTTCGTCTTCAAGCCATTGTTCCACTACTAAATTGTCTATTCTTCTTACCAGTACACTTGGTACAATCAAAAACCTGATAATAAATTGTTCAAATAAGGCCTTCGAAAATAGTGGAATTAATTACTTTTGGAGTGTCAAGAACTCGTTGGAAGTACTTGATAAATTACATGCATATATTGGTGATTTTGAATCTGTTCAAAGTTTTGATTTTTCTACCCTATATACCACATTGCCTCACATTCTCATTAAGAAAAAATTCACACACCTAATTAAATGGGCATTTAAAAAGTCAGAATGTGAATATATATGTTCAAACTCTTTTAGGTCATTTTTAAGTAGCAATAAACAAAAAAACTATGTCAATTGGACATGCTTTGATACTATATATGCCCTTTAATTTTTACTAGATAACATTTTTGTTCGCTTTGGAGATTCCGTATATCGTCAGGTTATCGGAATTCCAATGGGGACTAACTGTGCACCACTTATTGCGGACCTTTTTTTGTATTGCTATGAGTTACAATTTATGACAAAAATCAGCAAAGACCCATCGAAACAACATCTGATACACAAATTTAATAATACTTTTAGATATTTGGATGATATTTTGGCTCTCAATAATGACGACTTCAGTATGTATACTAAAGAAATGTATCCTGTTGAACTTACTTTAAATAAAGCTAATACTAACAATGACCACTGCCCTTTCCTCGATCTTGATATCTATATCATTAATGGAAAGCTTAATACTAAAATATATGATAAAAGAGATGATTTTTCATTTCCTATCGTTAATTATCCATTTTTAGATGGTGACGTTCCCTTGTCACCATCTTACGGTGTTTATATATCTCAACTTGTACGATTCGCTCGTGTATGTAACAATGTTTTAGATTTTAACGAGAGAAATTTATGTATTACTGAAAAATTATTACACCAGGGTTTTCGATATCACAAACTAGTCAAAACATTTACTAAATTTTATCATCGGTATAAGGACATCATTCGTAAATATAGCTCAACATGCAGACTTCTTATACGTTCAGGTATTTCACATCCAATTTTTCATGGAAATATTCTTTATAAAGCACAAAAATGTCAGTATTCACCTCTGAAGCTAACAAAACCTTTAAATAGACTTATTAAGAAGGGATATAGTTACGATACTGTTGTCAGGTCATTAAAGATTGCATATTTTGGCGTTAATATTGATTCACTTATAAGGTCTTTGCATCGATACTAAACACATTTATTTAAAAACCAGTTGTTGGCATGACACGGGTTATGTTCTTCTCATATATGTTATGATGGTATGATACTAAACCCCTAACGGGAAGGATTGTGCCTGATATTCATATGATGAAGACATAATCTTTCAATCAGTTTAATTGAAGTCTGGAGCTGGCATGTCAGTTAACTGCTAGTAGTCTGTTGTTATTTATGTATTATTGTCATTTTGTTTATTTTCTTTGGTTACATCTTCTGACATCAGACTCGGACTTCTCTTGAACTGAATTTTAATGTGCGTATTGTTATGCGTTTACTTTTCTACATTGGCTAGAGGTATAGGGGGAGGGTTGAGATCTCATAAACATGTTTAACCCCGCCGCATTTTTGCGCCTGTCCCAAGTCAGGAGCCTCTAGCCTTTGTTAGTCTTGTATTATTTTTAATTTTAGTTTCTTGTGTACAATTTGGAGTTTAGTATGGCGTTCATTATCACTGAACTAGTATATATAATTGTTTAGGGGCCAGCTGAAGGACGCCTCCGAGTGCGGGAATTTCTCGCTGCATTGAAGACCTGTTGGTGACCTTCTGCTGTTGTCTGTTCTATGGTCGGGTTGTTGTCTCTTTGACACATTCCCCATTTCCATTCTCAATTTTACTTGAAATCTACACAAGTTCTTAGATGATATATATACATGCACATGACAGTGAAACTGACCATGGCAAGATTTGTAAATGAATATAGTACTAAATAAATATGGTGCGTCCGGAGCACTTTTTCAGATATACCGTTATCAGGAACGTTCTTACTAAAAAAACTTGAAAGCCAAGGATGTACAAGTTCTTGAATACATAAGGAGTTATATGACCAAACGATAAGAAACCAGTAATATGTATTAGACACACCTTGAGGGCGTTAGCCCGAATGGGTGTATCTAATTTACACCAAGATTTTAATGTTTTCAATATTTTAGGAGGGGGTTTTGCAGCGATTTATCATATGTTTTTGAAAAGCATGATAAATGCAGGGTATCCAATTTCATTTAACGTCATCTTGGTGTAAAATATAATGTTCCATACAGCAGAAACAACGTTAACGCTTTATCATAAATACAACAAATGCCAATTAAACTAACATTTTGAAAGATATACCCTTGACAATAATGTATCACAATAAATAAGAATGAACAACCCAAATACATCACTATATTGAATAACAATAACTTGTGTGCACAAATAGCATTTAGCAAATGTGAAGTTTTATATAACATGTGCTGAGAGTATTAATATAATGACGCACACCAATTAACTACATATGTAGCTCTTGATTGCTTAGGTTGCATAGCCTTGGACGTTATAAATAATTGAAACCCCATATAACGGATGATCATACTTTTAATATCTTGACATCTCCTTGATAAGATACTAACCTATACATAATACAAACAAACCTCTACATATAAAGTGATTAACCCGGCATTTTGATTTTAAGCCTCGTGTCAAGACACGTTAGGCAAGCAGCATTTGATGCGATGTTTACTGGTATTTGAACAAATAATAGATAACACAGTTACCAATAGTAATAAGGACAACAAATGTCAACAAGTGACAGATCGTTATTGATTTTGAAGGATATGCTTTGATCATTGCAGGTGCCCTGTAAATTATTTTTCAATTATAGCTGTATATGTCAAACATTACTCTAGGTTTTTGATTTATAATTGTTTAAAAATAGCAAATACAAAAAGTGAATTCCTGAGCAAACATTAAGTTTTTTCATTGCAAATATACATCAAATCCGCGCAAACGTGACGGTTAGAAAAAAATTAGCTTTTAAACCTTTTAGCGTTATCAATCATATTTTTTTCCATGATTTAACCCAGCCTTTTAGGCTATCTAGACTATTGTTATTATAATCTAAATATGTGCTTCTTGATTTTTCGATTAAATGTTACTTTAAATCGCGTGTTGATGGTACGCACAGCAAAACAATATTGAGGAATTATTGAAACATGTTAGCCTTGAATACGCGCGACCACAATAATTAAGAAAAAAAGAGATAGTAGTTTGACTGTTTGAAAAATCTATGAATATATCAATTAGAGAGTATTATGATTGGTTTATTTTTGTATCTGAATTTGTTTTTTGTTTTGATATCTGCATCAAATTAACCATACTTTCTGTAAAATCCGTTATCCTCATTCGGTTTCATGTTTTGTGATGTTATTGCCAATGGCGACAAAATGCATTCTCTGAATGTTTATTAGTGTGTTAAAAAGTAAGATATGGTTGGTATTCGCTTAAGACCTATAACTGGGATAGTCTCCATCTAATATGGTCGATATCAAAAGTTTGGAATATCACACCCTATTACTGCGGCTATTATTACGGCAGATACGATTGGACCTTTTTTACCAATTACCACTGGAAACAATTGTATTTACTGTTGTGTATGGCATTTGCACCATGTACAGCAGCTTTTGATCCGAGATACCTGTTGCCTATGCAGTACCAAATGCCGATGTAAGGGTGTGAATTTCCTTTCTGGTATGCAGGTTTTCCCAAATTGGTTTATGTTTTTACATTGAACATTGATGTATTTACAATTTAACAGGATGCATTTTTTAACAAAAGAATATTTTTATTATTCGAAATCGATTACTATTTCATGTCATAAACTAGTTAAACATTTTTACCATTAAGTCAATCATTTTACAACAATGTGGATGAAAAACTCAGTGTATATTTGATCCGTTCAATCGAAAAATTGGTTTCTGTAAAATAGATAAATAGATTTTTAAAAAGTATTCAAATATTCAACATTTACAGAATAGAGAACGTATAAATTGTTTAGGACTTAAACACAGTAGATGAAAGACGATATTGTATAAGGCGGGTCATTAACCTTCGACTTTTAAATGACCTTTAGATGAGTGAACTTTTCATGGAGACATGAGGAAACTCGAGGAAAAACGGAAGGGGGGGGGGGTGTTAAAATGTTAGAGGAAGAAAGATTCAAAATGGAAAAAAAATGAAAAATTTGTAAAAAAATGTATTGAGATATTGTATGTAGAAGTTGAAGAATTTAATACATATATATACTCTTAGAACACCCTACACTCTTATCAAAGGATCGTAAATGAAAATAAATCCATTTATATTATTCTTAATAACTTGATAAACATCCCATCTGGGTCGCCATGAACGACTACGACAACAAGACTCATATTCAATAAATATTTTGTTACAGTTGGTAACTGTTCATCTGTGCATGAAGCTGGGCTAAGTGAAGGTTTTCGATTCATTGAATCCATAAAAACTTGTACATGAGATATGTATGGTACACAAGACACCATTGTAATACCTGATAAAATTACTTGGTTAAATCTGTTACAGTATGATGGTTTTGTGAATGATAGTAATTTTAAATGTAGGTACACTTGTAAAAGACGTTTTTAAATTCGAATTCACTGATACAAACACCAGTAAAACGAATAGACTAGATAGTTACACTATCAAATAATAGATATAAGAAGATGTGGTTTGAGTGCCAATGAGACAACTCTCCATCCAAGTCAAAATTTATAAAAGTAAACCATTATAGGTCACAGTACGTAGCATACATAAATGCTGCTCAAGACACAAGACTCAGTCGTCGAATCATCTCTCTCCCTCTCCGACAAGATCAAATAAGCATACTTAAAATGCTTCTTTCTCTCTCTTTCTTGCAGGATTTACCAGTAATGACAGAGTTTACATTGTTGACCATGGTTTACAATGATACAGAATAGATAATGCAGGGACACAAAAGCGTTCATTATCTAACGTTCGATAGTAACAGTTTCATTTTTCTCTTTTCAGCACTGCAATCCTTTAGACGAAGAAGTGGAACTGATTGAACTTCGGGATGGAATCAGGAATTCTTTAACTGTGATATAAACATTTTTACTCGATTTCTTTATGTATTCTATGAATTGGACTTTATTGGACTTTTTACTCATTTAAATTTGGAATTAATTTTTACTTTTAGAAGAACAACTACATTTTCTATAAGGGATTGTTTAGTGACATTTATGGATTATACACCACCATAAAGAACTCCTCTATGCGTCATTCAAATTTATAGTATTTTTATATTTCTAACTATATAGATTTTAATTTTGTAATTAATTACAAATTAAAGTTTTTGTTTTTGTAATAAAATTTGCTATATTTCAGTAAACGTTTATATTAAACTTAAATTCAGTGGCTTTAAATAGCTCCTTAAACTATACACATGAAACAAATTGGAGGACAGTACACAAAAAGGGGGAATTGAAGTAAATCATTTTCTTCAGTTCCTGTTGTTAAATGCAGAGTAAACATATCAACAGAAAGGATAGAAAGATGGAAATAAAACAAAAATAATACTACTAAGGATGAATCTATATACAGGCTAAATTTTTTTTATTGTAATATCTTCCTGATAAAAAGGAATATTGGTATCTGTCAATGAGACAACAACCCAACGACACCAAACTGAAACGACATCTTGAGGTCAACATTCGGTTTCAACAATGTCAATCTCTATAAACTGCCCACAATCTGAAAAAGCATTGCACATTTAAAACAGACTATGCGAATTTTTTTATCAATACCTAATTCCTTTAATGATCAAAAACTGATCTTCATACAAGTAGAAAAAATGAATAAAATGTTAATTATTCAGCAAAATATGTTATGACAGTCATTTAACATAACCCCAAAAATAGCACATCCACTGAGAAATAAACTAAACAGTATCATATTGCATCTAATTGAACTATTAAAGGACACATGAATGATTGTAACCTAAGAAAAAAACATATAATGGAAATGGCTATTTGCATGGATGGATACCAGTAGAAGATTACGTATACGTATACTATGTATGGTTACAATTGTTGTAGCAACGTCTGTAAACATGGTCTCCCACATTGATGTACGATCTGGATCATTTGGAACCAGATAGATATAATTCCTTACAACACAAAATGAATAAGTTCGATTAGTAGTGTAAGCAAGAAATGTCAGTAACCATCACCCTTTTCTTTTACCTTAAACAATTTGTCAATTTTTATAAAATGCAATATACACTTGGTACCAGTGTGCCCTAATTAAATGATAGAAACATCAGATACGCATACATGTAATAAACATTCTTCTTGTGTTTATCTTTGCGTTATTTTACAACTTACCCTTCCGGAGCACCTGCGATCACCTCTAGTTTTTTGGTGGGGTTCGTGTTGCTCAGTCTTTCGTTTTCTATGTTGTGTTTTGTGTACTGTTGTTTGTCTGTTTGTTATTTTCTTTTTTAGCCATGACGTTGTCAGATTAGTTTCGTCTTATGAGTTTGAATGTCCCTTTGATATCTTTCGCCTCTCTTTTATAATCTTTGTAACGGTCATTTAATTTGATTTTAGTTTTAAATTAATTTTTACAAAAAGAATTGTGAAAAAAACAGGTTTGGTTTCTCAAATCAATATCAAGAAAATGCCAAGAATTTCAATGATTTTATCCCAAAATGAAAAATGTAAAGCAAATATACTTAAACTTGACTTTAGTAAACATTACTATATCAAAGTGCTTCTAAGTATATACCTAGAAGATATAAACGGAATTTTTGTAAATCTGATTATAATAACTGCGTTACAAACATTGTAACACTACAGGATGTGTATAATTGATAAAATAACAGGATGTTCATAGACAAAAAAAAGGAAACAATCGGGAAATACTTACCAGCCTTGGTTTATATCAAACGCGTAGTAATAAGTATGTTTAGGGTATTTTAAATAGTTGACTAAACATGAATTTTATAGTCCATAATTACCTACTTTATTTGTATTCAATTCTCGTTCCCTAATATATAAACATGACAAATAGATTAATTTAGATATAGGAAGATGTGGTATGAGTGCCAATGAGACAACTCTCCATCCAAGTTACAATTAGTTTGTATATATATATTAGGCTAATGATCTTGCACGCGGAGATATACGGTACGTTTTTGTATTCAGTGTTGACCTCTTCAAGTTGTCATATATACATGTAGATGAATAAAAGGAGATTTACGGTATACACCGAAGAAACACGACAATCTAAACGACAAAATACATATAATTATGATCAACCAAGCATTTGTATAGTAGTCTTACTATACAACTCCTAATACCAAGTTCTAAAACCTAAAAAAAGAGATAAGGTTGCTAAGCTCCAGATATTGGTTCATATTTTATCAAAGATACGATTTAGCCATGTTTATATCGATTAAGAATTTAGGGATTTTTGTGTGGATCCTGCGTGTAAAAGATTTGTGTGTGAATCTTGCGTGTAAAAGATTTGTGTGTGGATCCTGCGTGTAAAAGATTTGTGTATGAATCTTTCGTGTAAAATATTTGTGTGTGGATCCTGCGTGTCAAAAATACTTATGAATAATGTTGTAAACTTTTGATGAGCAATTTTCCAATCACCAGTCTAGTTTCAAAGTCCTTCTGACAATACTGTGTGCATGTGGTCTGCATTCAAGTCGTTCAAAAAAAGGGGGGGGGGGTTGTGACAAAACACTTTTAAAATTATAAAAAGGAGGTAGTGGTTCTAACAAAAGGATGACCAAAAACCATAAGTCGGTAGAAAAACTGACAACAGCACTGCCAAAACGAAAAACGACGAAAAGACACACAAAAGTTTTCGAAACGAAACTAAAAATTGAGCACGACCGTGGCAAACACATAACTGGAGGTGTAATTACCGCCTGGAGGTTACAATGGTATACTTCGTTTAGCCAATATTATACATATTTCATGTTTGGTTTTTCGCATGATGAAACTGTGCGTCAGACAAATGTCTCCACCAAAGAAATAAAAGACGAATTTAGCAAAGGAGCAACAACATTTCAATTAATATAACTACTGCCATATAAATATTGATTTGTACAACAATGCCTTCCACCACTGTACCACAATAAAACTCATTTGCTAAACATGTAATATATAATTTTGCAAGAAAAGTAAATATCTAAAAGCCAAGTGAAAATAAGTTTGAAAGAAGATGTATCTGAAGAAATGAATTTGATTGTTTGCTCACAGCTGCTGTTGTATTACAAAATGAATGTACAGTAAAGATTACACAATAGTGCCAGAGAAAACTGGGCTGAAATGCATAAAACCAGTTAAGTTAGAGATAGTATCTAATCCTAGTACTAATTTTTTGTAGGACATGTATAAATATCCGTCCGTTAAGTAGTTTTATGTATATCAGCCCAGTTCTATTTTGTTATCTGTGTTCTCATTCAGAGACTGATCTTTAATATAATACATTCCAACTTCAGGTCAGGCTATTCAAACAGTTTCTATGCACAGGGCTATACATTTTTTTCAATAAGTTCAAAATTGTTTTGTTATAATATAATAAAAAACGATTTGCGGTAATGTTTTACAATTGATGTTTATATTTTTTATTGTAGTAACATGGATCTGCTTATGTTGTTCCTAAGTTACTATAAGTATTGTTTGTAGTAACAACACAAACATATAAGATAACACGTCCTTATTTTGCAGTCTGACGCAAGGATAATTATAAATTCAATTGAAATGTACACGCAAACTAAATTGGGAAACCCAATGAAAGAAGAAAACATAACGTTCATTTGTATTGATCTTCTAAAGATAGGTTTTCGTTTCAAACCACTGATCTCGAAACTATTCAAATATTTTATGAAATATGGCGCAACCTTTAATATGAAATTGGACCAGCTGCTCTTCAAACTTAGCCGTTAACTTAAACCTATAGTTGTGACGTTGAGCACACATTTCGTCAGAGATAAAATCTTTCTTTGTAGGGTCATTTTGACATTTTGCCAGAAGACGTTTAATAAACGACTATACATTAACATACGGCTATATCATGAACCGTTAGAGGTATGAAAAAAAAGAGAGATTTGGTGTATACGCCAATGAAACAGCAACAAAACACCAAAAAACCCGAAGACAACTAGATGTCAACACATGGTCTTCAACAAAGATAGGCAAATGTTCTTTACTTTATGTTTTTCTCTGTCGTCAAAATATCGTTAGATGCAATCTCCTTCAAATCAATTTCATACATGGATGCCAAATTCTGCAAACATCATGTCTGTCTCGATCCATCATGATAACACAATATAAGAAAAAATGAGAACATAAAGTACATGATACAATAGTGCCTCTTCCAATTTTTATCTAGAAATCAATGAGAAAACAAACCTATGTGATATCATTTTCAGATAAGACAAGGAAAATATTAAAATTGCGTATAAGCTTTAACATATCGTCGTGTGAATCTTATAGTTTTATGTATCCACTTTTGATAAAAATGGAGATAGCTATATCTTGATATATCCATGATAATACGAATTCAGTAATTTAAAGCCAAGAACATTTACATTTAGTTTTAATTTGCAATGATTGTGTATGCACATTAAATTATAATCGTCAAAAGTCATTTATCTGTCACTTGTGGAGCTGTAACTGCTTACCCTATTTTTGGTTTTGGTGGGTAAGTGTTGCTTAATCTTAAATTTTCTGGGAAGCCTTTTGTTGACTGTTGTTTGCATTTTTTGTCGTTTTTCTTCAGCTTATGGTTTTAGATTGTCCCATTGGTACATGCACTGTCTTCTGTCTCCTTTTTTTTTAAAAAGCTTGCACAATGTACAAGCACCTGCTCTTTTTATTTAGATGACATATCTGGTTTTGCACAAAAACAATCATGATAAATCAACAGACGACACTATTCCATGGAGTAACTAAGTATATAAGTGAAATTATGTCTATCGAGCATCTGAATATTTTTTATTCAGAACTGAAGGGTCACGAGGAATGGTTCTTACCATAGACACAATTTATTCCATTTTTTTTTTATATTTGCAAGGACGAACGCATTCTGTATAATTACATTAACGAACCAGATATAACATACTTCAGCGCATGTTTCTTTGTAATAATGTGTTCATATTGTATGAAAATCAAGATTAGAATGAATATTGTGGGGTATTTTTGCGAGAAAAAAAGTGTTTCATTTCACAAATTAAAGCAAATTTTGTATTTCAATAGTCGTCAACTTGCTCTTTATTAATATACAATGCCTACATTTTTGAAAATTAAAATTATTCAAGATCACTCAAGATTGAAGGTGAAAAATCGGAGTAATAGTTGTCAAATTAGAAAACCACTTTGTCAACGTTCAAGTTATTACGGAAACCAGGGGGATACTTAAATCATATTAAAATAGCTCAAATGCAAGACACAGCAATTAAGCTACTTCAACAATGTTAGATATAGCTTTACCAAAATTCCATTCAGATTAATGTAAATATGAATTTCTGTAAATTAATTGTTCCACTTTTAAAGGTTAGAAAACAAATTGTTAGCGAAATGAATTAATATTTCGGTTTTACTGTTTATTGTTTTATTTGAAATACTTCGCTGCAAAATTCATATTATCCTGCAATCAGCCAACTATTGTGCAAATAACAGGTACACAAATAAATGTTTGCTTTATTTGTACTTGTACAAATAAAGTCTCCTGTTACACCTCTTCCATGTTGAGCAAGCGGTTATGTGGATATTTCTTTTTGCGTACCAGTTCATTTTGGGGTCCTCTTCGCGGTCCGCGTTTAAACTATGTCGATTTCTTTGAAAAGTTAGAGACAATGATTTAGATTTTAACAACTAAAGTTTCAAGTGTTGGGTGTACATTTCAGGGTAAAAACAATATATGTTCATTGTCGGAAAATATAAAGTTTATTTGTACTCGCTGCGAAACAGGAGAAAAGCTCGGCGAGCCTCGCTTTTCGTCCTGTTTCTAAAGCTCATACAAATAAATTTTATATTTTCCGACAATGTACATATATTGTATATTTACATTGTTGACTGCACTTGTAAATTGGACGTTATTATGCAGTCAACTATCTTTATATAAAGTTCCCAGTAATAAATAAATTTAATCTTGAACTTTAAAAAACCCACTTGCTGAATTCTTTTGGTAAAAACCTAATACATGTTTTTTGTTGGTGGGTATTCAAACATGACCTTTGTCGAAGATAAAAACCAAGTAATTGCCGATTGACACGAATGTATATATATAGGTCCTAATTATAGTGTGTCAAGTGTAAACAATTAGCATTAGCAACCATATAGTTAAAACGTTGAATTTACATACGAGGGTCTAGATGGAGTTTACAGAATAGAGAACAAAGTGGTAATATTGCAAAAAAGGAGCCAAACAAACAATAAAGAATAAAGAAAAATGTATCAATAGAATAAAGAAAAATATACCAATAGAAATAAAGAAAAATATACCAATAGAATAAAGAAAAATATACCAACAGAATAAAGAAAAATATACCAATAGAATACAGAAAAATATATCAATAGAATAAAGAAAAATATACCAATAGAATACAGAAAAATATACCAATAGAATAAAGAAAAATATACCAATAGAATAATGGAAACAGAATAATGGGGGTGCTCATACATAAAGAATAGAGAAAAATGGGCAATATTTATAAAGAATAGAAAAACATTAAAGAATGTAGAATAGAAAGTCATCCAGACCCTCTTATATATTTTTGAAAATACTGCAAATAGTTCCTTTATGTTTTCAGTATGACGATTAATAGAATAATGAACAACGTTTTTTAGTGGTTCCTGGTACAAATCTTGCACAGAACAGCGATTTAATTGATTGTTTGTTCAACATTTTAAGTCCTTAAAATATATAATTTACTGTACAAAACGAACATTTTGAAGAAAAGTTGTGAAATATTACTTTTTAAATTTCAATAGAATAATCGAAATTTAGAGCTACTTTCAAGCATAGAATATTTAAAAAAAAGTCTGCTACTGACAACCAAAATAATTAAAAGTTCACGAGAAAAGGATATATAAGGTGAGTAATCAATGGGACACCAACCCAACACTACAATGACACAACAACAAGTAAAACATACAAATTTAAGTTGCAGATACATTTCCTTATCATATGTTAAACTGTTATTAAGTTCGTTCAAAACAACAAAACACCTGCAACCACCATCGTAATTAGGCAAACACATTTAGAAACAGCGTCAACCACAGAGTTGCCAAACCATACCAAGCCCGTTTTTCTTCATGTTCATTTTATATCACGCAACTTATTTCTATCACGTGCTTATTCATTGCTGTTGCTGTAACTCAACCAATGAATCAATTGAGTAATCATCGGGAAAAGAATAATTATGTAAAGTTTATAGTCATAAAACTCTTCAACTCTTTCGGTTCTTATACATCCTTGGCCTTCAAATACAAATGTATTCGGCTATGGGCGTTCCTGATAAACGCTATTCCAGAAAAGCGCCTCGGACGCATGAAATTTATAAAATGTTGTTTTCCTTTTCTTTTATATATCTCTAATCATGACAAGTACTCGTATACAAGTATCTTAAACTTCTATACTTCATCGTTAATGTTGTTTGGGACGTGAACAAGGTAAACAGACGGGCTAATATTTCACTTTGTACACTACAAATCAATACGGTCGCGTCGACTGAAGCGCATAAAGTGCGTTTTTAAAAGACGTAAATATCAGTAATCCAACAGTGCAACGTTATTCAAAGCAACTGATGAAGTATTTGACGGATAACTGTTTTATTGGCAGTGTGTCTCTTGTTTTTCGCTTTCAACTTAATTATAGTATATACCAATCGATCACTACGTTCTTATATTTTTTTTCTTAAAATTTCAAATTAGTTTATAAAATAAATTTATGATTATCAGGATTCAAATGTAATATAATAACTTTTTCACATTTCTTCGTTACAGTATATCAGATAAAAAGTTTAAGATTTCCCTATCAATGACTGCAGATTAAGGACACTATATATTATACTACAAATAAGGAAAGTATAATATATGAGCAATAGTTATTAATAAATGTGAGGAAGAATCGCCATTACATCTATAAACAATCAATTATGCACTGATTTTGTATTTAACGAAACCTTTGAGAATTATACTTTATTTCAAGTTCATTTATTCAATATAGATACCTCTAAAATCTATATTGATAACAGTATTAAGTCATCAAATATAATCCCAAAAGCAGGTTTGAATATAAGGTTACATTTTCAAATTTGTGAAGACAATGTTTATAGCAACATTACAAATACTGCATGTAAACTGTACATCGTGTCGAACAAAACAACCATCTGAGATTATCTACATTGTCTATATCTAATTCTAACTATAAGGTTTTAAGATAGGTCTACTAGATCACAGATTGAATGGGTGTAATAATTTAAGGTTTGACAAGGAAACATGTTATTTATTATCTACAGATAGTGAATAGACATTTATTTTGTTAAAATACAATTCAAAATGTGAAAGTTCATGTACACAACTGAAAACTTTCTGCAGGAAGTCTTCCTAAATAAAAGTGTTAGAAATTTATTTATGATAAGAAGTTATCAAGTATATACATAGAACACTGTCATAGAAAAAAAAAACACAAAAGCCAGGAAGAATAGATCGCCTCCCGTGTTACATGCCAATAATGTATAGAAAATATCTCTGACGTACGTCTCATTCTGGTCATCAAAAAACGTTTCTGTGATACATTTACATAATTCAGATTGCCTTAGTCACATCCTATTCATAGAATAAGAATAAGAATATGAATATTTATTGAATCCAATTAAAGGGCCCGTTTCCGAGCAAAAACATATATATATAGTATTAATTATACAGTAATTTTTAAGATATATTACATTTAAAATAAATGATTAAATAACTATACTCCATACCAGATGGTGTTTGAAAATAAATAAAATAGAATATTAACCCTCTCTAATACATAAAAAATAAACTACACCATTACTGCATGTATATTTAGTTTATGGAATGCAAATTTTCTTTTATTCCAAAACAAGTCCTAATAAATCTTGACATTGACATATTAACATTTTCAGACTCACAGGACATCAACCAAATAAACTGTTCGTACTTTGAAATTTAAGGGACGTTTTTACATTGAATGCATGCTTCATTAAGAATAATTCCTTTCCTTTTCGTATGCAGTGCATTCCATTAAAAATGAAACTCGTCTTCAACTTGCATATTTTTACACTGCCCACAAAATCTGTTATTTTTTTCGATTTTTTTATATCGACCTTTCACAATAGCTAACTGATGAGCACTGATTCTAAATTGAGTTAAGCTTTTTCGAAACTGAAATTTATTAACTTGACATAAATATGCTTCCCTTTTGAAGATGTTTTTTAAATTTGAAATAAGTACGCAATTTTCCTTTTTTAACATTTGCATTATCGTCTATAGTATTTTCCAGTAAATCTTATATCTACTAATCAAAATATTTTTAACCTTTTCAATGTCAAAACTTTTCATATCAACATCAATACATCTTAAAATATAAACAATAATAGAATACCAAGATGACTTATTACATTTGTGAGTATCCACACTCGTGACCAGGGCTTGTTTTAACAAATGATCCTCCTCTGAACCATTAATTATTTGTAAAAAATTAAGAATAAAACAAATAATGTCAATATGCAATGCAGCACGACCTAGTTCTTCCATAACAGCTAAATTACATGACTGTTTATTTACTCCGAGAATGTATTTGTAGAACTTTAAAGTTAATTTCTCGCAATCAAACTTACTAATTGTTTTCTCTATTTGTTTGTTTGACATTTCGAAAAATTAAAAGTACAAGTTCCCCAAATTTCTGAGCTATATGTTAAAATCGGCTTTATTGTGTGGTCAAAGATATGTAAACAACTATCAATTTTCGGGATGTTTTCACCGAAAGTACTTTTTAACTTGAAGAAAGCTTTCAACCCCCTTTGATACAAATCATATCGAGCCGTAGAAAAACTTCCAAAAGCAGAAAAAATAACACCTAGATATTTATAATTTCTAACATTTTCAATTGGTTCACCATCAAAATAAAAGTTACATTTGATCATTTTACCACCTTTGTTAAAAATTACAATTTTTGTTTTCTTAAGATTAACCTGAATACACCAACTTTTAAAATATTCTTCTAATCTATTTAAACATCTACTCAATCCTGATTGACAAGTAGAAAGAAGCACAACATCATCGGCATACATTAAACAATTAAGTTTTGTACTTCCTATTTCAGCTGGTACACAGTAATCATAAAAATACACGGCAAATCATTGACAAATATATTGAAAAGATTGGGACTTAGATGATCCCCTTGTCTAACTCCAATGTTTGCTTTAAGTTTATCTGTTAGTTTATCATTTAATCTAACTTGTAAAAAGTTATTATTATATATGTTCTTAAGGTTGAATGTTGCTTTCTTGACGCCAAATGGCAAATGTTTCATGCATAACCTGGACGAAAACAAATAAACAGTTAATACAATAGATATATGGGTTCTACAAAGTGAGTCGAGCTGGACAAAGGGTGGCGATTTATGACGCCGCTGCATGGAAACTATAATGATATGTTTGATAGGCGCAGTTTCAGCTGGTTTAACCTTGCAATAGACCAACTACGGGCGCTTCAAAGAGTAGTTACAAGGGTTACGTAGTGTGCAGAGGGCGTGGCACGCTCTACACGACGCATCGGATTTAATGTACCAATTCCGAAGGAATGTATACATTTTGCACCTTTATTGGGCATGGGTTGCCGACTCTGATAAATTCTGTTGACCAAACTAGTACTATACGAACCCCTGAAAAGGTTGCTGCGCGGGTTCTTTAACGTGCAAAGAGCATTTAGTATTTTGCCAATGAGACAACTAACTAGATCCACCAGAGATCAAATGACAAATTGTTAGAAACTATATATCTTCAACGATGAGCAAAATCCACGCCGCATAGCAAGCAAAAAAGGCCCCGACATGTCAAAATGTAAAACTATTCAAACCAAAAAAAGACAACAGCCTGATTAATGTATAAAACAACAAACGGAAAACATATATGATATACTGAAACAAACATCAACCACTTAGATCCAGGCTCGAGACAGTCACAAACATAATGTGTCGGGGTTGTACATGTTTTTTTTGGCGCCCATTGCGTCCTCTTACGTGGGACAGTTGTGTAAAAGGACAACATAAGAACAAACTGAATGTTATGAATTAAGAAAATGATGGATAAAAGGACATTTTAAGTCCGTTGGCATACATGGTCTCACCTCCGTTCGGTAAATATTTCTGTATTATAGAGAAATTTTCTCAATTCAAAACATTTATTTATAAAAATTTTCATAATTTGTAATACATGTAGGTTTTCGTGGATAAATAGCTATTTATTGAACTGGCAAGCACTATTAATACTTCGACATTTTCACAAGTTATTAAAATTTTATCTTAGAAATCTTTTCTCAATTATTATAAATGAGACATTCTAGATATAATGCTGTAAGTATTATCACCAATATAATATTTCCATGATATAATAAAATCATTTTCAGCGGACAGAACACTTTTAAAAACTATCAACTAAAGTTCAAATGAAGTGGATGTAAGCAATTATAGGCAACCGTACGGCGGCCTTCAACAATGAGAAAAACCCATACCGTATGGTCGGCTATAAAAGGCCCCGACATGAAAAATATGAAACATTTCAATTGAGAAAACTAATGGCCTAATTTATAAAAAAAAAAAACAATTTACGAAAAACAAATAGGACAGACATGAACCAACGACAACCACTGAATTACAGGCTCCTGACTTGGGACAGGCACATAAAGAATGTGGCGGGGTTAAACATGTTTGTGAGCGCTCAACCCTCCCCCTAACCTGGAACAGTGGTGTAACAGTACAACATAAGAACAAACTATAAAAACACTTTGTAACTATTCAATTGGGAGTGAATATGAGAAAAAGATCATTTTAAAAAAGAATTTTTTGTTTGTAACATCATATCACTTGAACTATCTTTCCATGTGAAATATGTTCACATGTTTAATGTTTATAGATCTTCATATAACAGTACATGTATAATATAAATAAAAGGTTCACAATTATAATTTCCAATTACATTGTGTAATATTCGTGCATACAACTTGTTACTTCAAACTCTATAAAACAACTTGTTACTTCAATTTCATCTGTAATACAACTGACCAATATAAAGCTTCTCACAAGATCGTGCTATTTACAACTGTTCTTAATTTAGGCTAAACATTGTTTATGGTCTTAAAATATTTTGATAAACTTATCAATGTTATTACAACTCTACTGTGCAACCCATGTACCGTATAAACTGTCACATTAATCAAGATGAAAGATCATTAAACTGATTAAGTATTGACCATCAACTCTTTGATGTAATTGACCACGCCACATCAGTCATAAATTGTAACTCATAACAATACAAAAACAGGTCCGCAATAAGTGGTGCACAGTTAGTCCCCATTGGAATTCCGATAACTTGACGATATACGGAATCTCCATATCGAACAAAAATGTTATCTAGTAAAAATTCAAGGGCAGTTATCGTATCAAAGCAGGTCCAATTGACATAGTTCTTTTGTTTGTTGTTACTAACAAATGACATAAAGAGTTTGAACATATATATTCGCATTCTGACTTTTCAAAATGCCCATTTAATTAGGTGTGTGAATTTTTTCTTAATAAGATTATGAGGCAAAGTGGTATATAGGGTAGAAAAATCAAAACTTTTAACAGATTCGAAATCACCAATATAAGCATGCAATGTATCAAGTACTTCCAACGAATTTTTGACATTCCAAAGTAATTTATTCCATTATTTTCAAAGGCCTTATTTGAACAATTTATTACCAGGTTTTTGATTGTACCAAGTGTACTAATAAGTAGAATAGACAGTTTAGTAGAGGAATAATGGCTTGAAGACGAAATAATCCTATATTTGTAAGGTGTTTTGTGCAGCTTCGGAAGCCAATACATAGTTGGAACTTTCATTGTATTTGGTTCTGCTTGTAAAGAGGTAGCTAAAAGTTTATGTTTGTTACAGATGTCATTTTCCGAAAATGGAGTCAGTTGGAATGTTGGTGAATTCGTGATTTCCTTTTGCAGAACCTCAATGTAAAATTTACGTCAAACAATAATGATATTATGAGCAGCCTTATCAGCCGGGACAAAAACAAATTCATTGACGAGTTCTTGTAGCTTATGTTTGATACGAGAACTAACTTGTATTTTTTTGCAAATAAAATATGTTTAAATTAAAAAGCCCTCAATAGTGCATTTCTATTTCATATGGAAGAACTCACAATCTGTGATAAAAACACAACTAAAATATACATAAAGCCGTATGCTCCTTTTTACCTCTGTAATAAAAAAACTGGAGATAGTTAAAACGAAATGTACTGGCAGTGTTGAAAGTTTAAAAAAAAATACTTTATTGACTTCTTTAAAAAAAATCTATCATTGTTGTTTTGTTCTTTCTAAAGAAGTAACAGGTTAATCGAATAATTGATATTTGACACGCATGGCCAGAGTATAAAACGAAATGAAAGGTCTAATAGTGATTGATATCTAAAAATTGACACAAGAATGGAGACTATATATCTCAGGTACTCCAAATAAGTGTTTGTTTATTGAAAACCGCTTTGATAAATTATTATGGTTATTGTGAAATGGTCAATATTTGTTTACACTGCTTGCACAATTATTCAAAATTCTTTATATTTGATCGGATATTGCAATGCTTGTCCTGTTAATCATTTTATTTTAGTATCTGTCAAATCCCTATTAAAATCTGGGTTAAAAACTTGTACAGTCTATTTACCTTATCTAAGTTCTGTTTATTTTATTTTTAGCATATACAGATACGCCAAGTCGTCACAGTCAACGAATAGCCCTATGATTCAGACAGCGAAAATCTTCGTGGGCATGAATGTTATGTCTAACAAACTGTTAAAAACAACAACTGCTGCATGAAATCTACATTCCCGACGTAACATGCAGATGTAATGGTCAGAAAGTCGTTTCCGATTTAAATTTTTTGATTGCAATATGGAAAAGGAAATATATAGTCGAGGGTTTGTATGATGTACATACAATACTGTTGGTGCCTAAACTGTAGAAAAACATCAACTCTGAAATAGGTGTTCAAAATCTTAATCAGTCTTATCGAATTCCAGAAATTTCATTCTATTTTATGTGCTGAATTTGTGTCTCGAAAGTTTCTCAATTAGTTTTTTTTTAACCTGAAAGAAAAGTTCACATATTCTTCTTTGCAATTCACACTTGGGAAACAGTGTTTTTACGCTATATATATATATATCTAAATTGAAAACAACGTTCAAACCTATGATTGCGTTGGATAAAAACCGCAATTTTTATACGTGTGCATGCAAAACAAATTTCTTGGTAGAGGGGTCTAAATACAGCACAAACAACATTTTCCAAAAGACCAACAAAAGTGAAAAAGTATATTAGAACAAAACGCATTTGACTAACAGGTCTGACAACGGATGTTCTTAAACCCTGCTGACTGCCATTGGCGATTGCCAAATAAACGGATCACAAGATGTAACAAAATGGATCTTTATTATTAATTTGATACCAAACAGAAAACAATAAACTTGCGGAAAAGATGGTATACCGCAAACATCAGGTGCAAAAATTTGTACACCATATCCGGATTTCGACAATCAATGTATCTTCAGTGATGTTAGATATCGAAACGGTATTTGGAAGGCCATATAATTAACCTCAATTTAGGATAGACTCTTGAATTTTGAAGAGTCGAAATAGGATGAACGGATCATATAAACCCGAAGGCAAATATAATACAAGTCCAAACGAAAAAATATGCACACGTATAAAAATTGCGGTTTTTATCCAACGCAATCATAGGTTTGAACTGATATTTAGAGTAGTTATGTAAATATATATATTGTTAATCATAGGTTTGAACGTTGTTTTCAATTTAGACTTATTTAAATTTTTTCGTTTGGGCTTGTATTATATTTGCCTTCGGGTTTATATGATCCGTTCATCCTATTTCGACTCTTCCAAATTCAAGAGACTATCCTAAATTGAGGTAAATTATATGTCCTTCCAAATACCGTTTCGATTCCTAACATCACTGAAGATACATTAATTGTCGAAATCCGGATATGGTGTAAAAAGTTTTGTACCTCATGTTTGCGGTATACCATCTTTTCCGCAAGTTTATTGTTTTCTGTTTGGTAATAAATTATTATAAGATCCATTTTGTTACATCTGGTGATCCGTTTATTTGGCAATCGCCAATGGCAGCCAGAGGGTTTAAGAACATCAGTATGGCAAATATAATACAAGCCCAAACGAAAAAATATAAACGAGTCTAAATTGAAAACAACGTTCAAACCTATGATTTACAATATTTATATTTACATAACTACTCAAATATCAGCACAACAATGTTAAATCTGCAAATTTGCGGAAGCAAATTATTGTTCTTCCCTTGTCGGGATTCGAACTCATATATATATATATACTCTGCAATTGATTTGAACTTGTTCAGTTATACCATGGAAGTAGTATAATACTTCCATGGTTATATATTGAGGAACACAAATGACTTTTTCTATATATCACAAGGAAACTTTGATTAATAGAAAAAAAACTTCACCGAAAACTTTCATAATAAAATGGACGTAAATTTGGCCTATATTATTAATTTATTAGTTCCTCAGTAGAAATTTTAAGTTATATCATGGTTACTTAGTGACTTCAAGTCTCAGCTTCGAGTAATCCGAAAGTCGAACAAATGTGAAGAGAAGTGTACAACCCTACGTAAACGTGACAGGCTTGTTATATCCTTACCTTTGCTCTGAAAGTAGCATTTATAGAGAGTTCGATATATGTTTTTTTTACTTTTTTCGTTTTTCATAATCGACTTATAAATAGCGACTCAATTTTGGCAGATTCAAGGTCAGAGATAGCTGCGAAACCGTAGCTCAACAAATTGTCAAAAATATCATAAGGATATTTGAGCTACGGTTCCATAGCTAGGTCAGAAATTGAATTTTGAACGAAAATTAATATTTTCAATTCATTACCATTAGCGTAAAATTTAAGGTAGAAAACTTTAAAACTTACTGAAATAAATTGCGAAGGCTATAAACTATTTATATATTTGACATCTTATAGATCAATGAAATGTTCACATGTTCTCATTATGGCGGTTTCACTAACACAGGTATACTGTCAACGTAATAAACTAATAACAAATGAAATTTCGGACTTCACAAGTCCTCTGTGGTCGCCATGGAAAGCTGGCCGATTGTTACAATGTCTCAGGTTCTCAAGTTACCAGAGACATTAACTCTCTATTGTTCATCTGATATTAATATATAATCGGACTATCTTCTGGGTTTGACTCTTTCTACATGATATGACTTTACGATAGCACTATTGGTGGTACATACGGTGCAGTCGACACTTTACCTCGCTCCGCATGGAATTCCTGCACCGATTATTTTCATGTTCAATATAATATTGGAGAATCGAAATTGTCTTTACTTCCATATGCGGACGATATTGTTTTGATGACCGAGAATGAATGTGATATGCAAAAGATGCTAGATAAATTACATGATTGGTGCAAAAAATGGAGAGTCTTAATAAATACAGACAAGTCAAAAGTTGTACATTTCAGAGCATCTCGTAAAAAACGAAGTGAATTTCAGTTCAGAATCGGAGGAAACATTTTGCAAATTACAGACAAATATAAATACCTTGGAGTTATTTACAATGAGAAAAAAGATTATACGTTGAATGCTGAAAATCTTTCTACAGCTGGTGGAAGAGCACTCGGAGCTATTATATCAAAGATACACAGTTTAAAAGAATTTGGCATAAAGACTTATGAGAAACTGTATAGATCTTGTATTTTGCCTATACTCGACTACTGTTCTTCAGTGTGGGGTTATAAAGACTTATGAGAAACTGTATGGATCTTGTATTTTGCCTATACTCGACTACTGTTCTTCAGTGTGGGGTTATAAAGACTTATGAGAAACTGTATGGATCTTGTATTTTGCCTATACTCGACTACTGTTCTTCAGTGTGGGGTTATAAAGACTTATGAGAAACTGTATGGATCTTGTATTTTGCCTATACTCGACTACTGTTCTTCAGTGTGGGGTTATAAAGACTTATGAGAAACTGTATGGATCTTGTATTTTGCCTATACTCGACTACTGTTCTTCAGTGTGGGGTTATAAAGACTTATGAGAAACTGTATGGATCTTGTATTTTGCCTATACTCGACTACTGTTCTTCAGTGTGGGGTTATAAAGACTTATGAGAAACTGTATGGATCTTGTATTTTGCCTATACTCGATTACTGTTCTTCAGTGTGGGGTTATAAAGACTTATGAGAAACTGTATGGATCTTGTATTTTGCCTATACTCGACTACTGTTCTTCAGTGTGGGGTTATAAAGACTTATGAGAAACTGTATGGATCTTGTATTTTGCCTATACTCGACTACTGTTCTTCAGTGTGGGGTTATAAAGACTTATGAGAAACTGTATGGATCTTGTATTTTGCCTATACTCGACTACTGTTCTTCAGTGTGGGGTTATAAAGACTTATGAGAAACTGTATGGATCTTGTATTTTGCCTATACTCGACTACTGTTCTTCAGTGTGGGGTTATAAAGACTTATGAGAAACTGTATGGATCTTGTATTTTGCCTATACTCGACTACTGTTCTTTGGTGTGGGGTTATAAAGACTTTAATTGTGTCGACTACTGTTCTTCAGTGTGGGGTTATAAAGACTTTAATTGTGTCGACTACTGTTCTTCAGTGTGGGGTTATAAAGACTTTAATTGTGTCGACACTGTTCAAAACAAGACCATAAGATACTTTTTAGGAGTTCACAAGTTTGCTCCAAAGCTGGCTATCAACGGAGATGTTGGATGGTTACCTTCAAAAGAACGTCGCTGGTGTAATATGGTTAGATACTGGCATAGGCGGATCCAGGGGGGGGGGGGGGGGGGGGGCTGTGGGCCCCCCCCCCCCTTTCGTGGGAAAAACTTGGTTGATTATATAGGGAATTACTGAAGCATGACTGGAGCGCCCCTCCCCCCTTAGGTCAGTCAGCCCCCCCCCCCCTTATGAAAAGTTCTGGATCCGCCACTGACTGGAACCGATTGATGGATATGGACAATAGTAGACTCTGTAAAAAGGTGTTCCTCTGGGACTACGAAATATGTAAGAACAATTGGTCATTTAGTGTAAGAACAATAATGTCCTTAGTTGGTATGGATGATAACTTTCAACAAATGCTAAAATGTGATGTAAATATAGTGTCAGAAACAATCTTATGGATATATGTGCAACAAAATGGCATACAAACTTATCTAACTTTCCGAAACTGCGTACATATAGAACCTTTAAATCTACATATTCAACAGGAACATATATTAAACTCAATTTAAAACGTAGAGAAAGATCGGTACTGGCCCAATTTAGATGTGGCATTCTTCCGCTAAGATTGGAAACAGGACGTTTTGTTGGTGAGCCAGAGTACCAACGAATATGTAGAATGTGCGACTCCGGGAATGTTGAAAATGAACTACACTTTCGGTTGAATGCCAATTTTACAATGGAATACGTAATCAATTATTCTCTGGACTTAGTGAAACCGTATTGAATTTGAATAACAGTGAAAAGTAAAATTTATTATTGTCTTAATATCCTCGAAAAACAGCTCGATACTTAGAACAGTCATTAACAATACGCAGACAACACTTATATTTAAATAATTAACATGTATATAAAATCCGTGATGTCAATCTGAATTAAAACTATAGTATCTATTTAAAGTGACTTATAGGTCCATATGGCCGGGTGTAATTTAATTGAAATATTTCAATATTGTACATATTTTGTTATACACAATGTCACTATAATAAACATATTTGTATTGTATTGTATTGTATATAGATATGAAGATATGATTCGATTTCCAATGGGACAACCATGCCTATGACGTAGATGTAAGCAATTATAGTTCAACGTACGTGTCTGTTTATACCTAGACCTAATCATGTTTCAAATGACGTTGGTATACTTCTAACTTGATGAAGTTAGTTTAACAGGTAACCCAATTTGTATGTGTTTATTTTAGGGTGTGATATAGTTTATATATGATGTACATATATACTAGTAAACAATAGAAACGATACAATGCAATGCATTTTCCATATATTAAGAAATTGGATTCATGTTTCCAAGCTTAAACATTACCAAATTGGTCCAATGTTTACAGAGCGTTGTATTCTCATAAAAAGCATTGATTTAAGGCAAAAACACGTATTGTACCAGTTTTACTTGTAATTTAATATCTTATGCATTATATGTAATAATAAATTTGAGTTGAAACATGACTATCGTTACTTTTGTTGACTAGTATAGTATAGAGTTACACACGAAACTTTTGTATAAAAGTTTTTAAGGGCATTATTGAAATTTTATTTTTTTTTCATTTTCGTTATAATTTCTCCCAGGTAAGCGATAAATATTTGGTTTAATTAACAGTACATGTCTCTTCTGAAATCGTCATTTATTTCCCATAAAATAATTTCACCGTGTGGATCGTTGGTTATAATATTGTTTACTGTGTTACTTTACCAAAATGCATTTGATAAAAGTTAAATGTGCAATAATTTTATAGATAAAATAGAAGACACCCACGAAACTGCGGGCAATATCACTGTCAAATTTGACATTGTAGTCTGATAAAGTACAATGATTGATAAGTTATTACTTATGTAGGTGAAATGTTTTTATTGTTGTTTTAATATTTTCATATAAGAACATTGTAGTATGTCAGTGTTGTTTGACATTCTTGGCTTTTTTGTTTTACTAATCTTGTTTAAATAAGGTATGTTGTGGTGCGTTGTCGTTTGGCTGTGTTGTTGGTTTTTTTTAAAGTCATATATATTTACTATTATATGCTTAGTTGGCACAGAACATGGAAGAATTGAAATAAAACCGAATCAAGTTAAGAGAAATGTCATTCAAAATAAATTTCTGTCTAGACCCATCCCAAGATATTCCAAGCTTAAAAACGAAAAGTGAAGATAACAAATAATATTGGGCATTATAGCTTTGGAACATTGAAAAAAACCTGGTTTATCTAATCTGGTAATTAGAGAAGCGACAAACAAAACCAGGTACTAGCATCCTCAGTATTACAGATTGTGTGTGATTTTCCAACCATATTCTCATACAATGTTGTTCATTTACTGTCACACTGTCGCATACATCACATCCTTAAGCTTTTATCAATATTTTGTATTTCACACAGAGCTAGAATTGCCAGTTTTCTTGCCGAAGGTCAGTGGTTCTCTCCGGGCACTCCAGCTTCCCCCACCATTAAAACAGGCCGCCACATTATAGCCTAGAGTGCTGAATGTGGTGCTAAACACCAATAATCAATCAATCAATTTGTCATAAAAAGCACACCACTATACTTTATTGGAAAAAAGACATTTATACAACTAGATTATAAAATAATGCCAAAAGGTTAATTCCACCTATAAAAAAAGAACAAACTACCTAAAGGGTATACATTAAACTTTCAACTTCTGTTAAATTTTGAGTGATTCTGAAATGTATAGGGTGGGTGATTGTCTGAGTAAATGGTCCAAATTTTATTATCTATTTTAACCAGGAAGTTCATAAAATGACCCTATTAATACTCAAAACAGTGTTGCTCTCTTAAATGCCGGTCGTGACCTTCCAAGAATTCTCCCAGAAACCAGGAAGGGGCTACTAGTATAAGAAAGTAATTGAAACTTTGCCGTCTAATATAGGGAATAAAAAATCTGCCTCTCAATTTAGATAAAATTGCATTGAAGTAATGGGTGAAATAGTTTGGTCCCGTTCCGTATAGAATTTATCTTCCGCGACTGTATCAACTTAATATATTGTTACCTTGTAAATTATTCTATTTAAAAACAAATACATGAACTATAACTAACGGGAAGATAAGTAATCCAATCAATATATTCATCTATGGTGTTTTAACATGCTTTAATCTGAACTTAAGTCTTGAAGAACATGATTTATTTGTTAGTTCTCATTGGCTTTGAACTAGCTTAGTACTCTTCGATCTGATGAGTCCAGCCATTTTCAACTGTTGTTTACAATTTGTTCTTATATTGTGCTGTTTCACACTGACCCAGGTTAAGGGAGGGTTGAGAACTCACAAACATGCATATGTTTAACCTTGCCTCTTTTTTTATATGTCAGGAACCTGTTAATCAGTAATTGTCGTTGGTTGCTGTCTGTCATATTCGTTTTTCGTTTATATTTTGTCTTAAATCAGGCCGTTGATTTTTTAGTTTGAATTGCTTCATGTGTTGTCGTCATGTCGAGGCCTTTTATAGCTGGCCAAACGGTACGGGTTGTGCTCATTGTTGAAGGCCGTGCAGTGACCTATAGTCACTAAAATCCGTACTTCATTCAGATTCCATTGGATAGTTGTTTCATTTGCAATCTTACCACGTTTTTTTATCTTTTGTTTTTTCAAAGCAGCGAATAATAACTTTTGCGAAGTGAAGTATAAGTGACCTAAGTAAATGTTTTCAATTTTCATACGCTATAAATAACGAGTTCTCAGAAGCAGTTATAATTTCGGGTTAGGGAAGTTAAATAAAACGCTTCATCAAAAGACATTCTTAAAAAATGTATGTTCATATTACTTTTGTTTTGTCCAACAAATAAACGAAAAAAAATATATATCTAATAATTGTAAAGATAGCCAATCTGTTTAGTGTTTGCTAATCTCTGTCGATCTCTCTTTTGTGAATATTTGTTGTAGCAACAAGATTGTAAACAATCCTTGAATTGTAAAGAAGTTAATTAGATTATAGATTTAGTATAGAATGACATTTTCAATATGTAGCCAGATTTTGTCACGCCTTATTTATACTTATGAAGTCTGTGACTGTTATTAAGTACATGCGCATAGACTAGATGTTTAATTAACTGTATCGACTTTGTGTCAGGGAGATATTGCACATTTTTGTGACGTAAAACATGGGTTGTTTCATTGTGTATGCTCATAAGACGATGTTAGAGGCTGTAACTTAAATATTGAAGACCCAGCTTAGCCGCTTAAGCATTGCATTTTTTTCATGCGCGCTTTACATATTATTATAGCTACTATATGATAAGCGTAATACATTCATCACGTTTACTATAATAAAATAAGTTGTTTAGTACCCCATGGATAGCCTTCGTAATTTTATAGGCACTTATAAATACAGTTAAGTTTGCATGGTTGACAAATAATTAGAGTATTATCCTCACAATATCTAAATAATTGAAATCCTGGTATATATAATAAAATATTTTATTGATTGAGACCTAATTTTTTCATTGGTTGGGTGCAGCCTGGAATTTATGTCAATTTTTAACATAAATTGCAAAAAAAGATTATTTTTCAAAAAAAATTTCCGGCAAATATGTATTTTGCCATTTTCTTCATTGTTCCGATCCTATTTCTCTTTTTTTTAAAAATTCTGTCCGGCACTCTTCCAAACGCCAATCATGAATCAAATGGTTCCTTCCTGGCATGAATGCTTTATTCTCTCAATATTCGTTAAAATATAACTTAATGCTGCCATTTCCCTCATGAATATATTTCTTCTCTACGCTGTTTTTGGTTGTTGTTGTTAGACATTGAAATAGATATATCATGCTTAGATGAGATAAGTACTGCGTGGTATAAAATAAAAAGATAAGCAGGTTTGGTATAATTGCCAAAGAGACAACTATCCACCAGAGTTCTCATGACGGGGAGGTAAGCAATTATAAGTCAACAATGAGAAAACCCCATACCGTATAGTCAGCTATCAGTGTTGTCACTTTGCAAAGTTATCATACCTATAATTTTGCAGTTTGATTGCTCCGGCTTTTGAAAATTTAAAAAAACGTGATAATGAAAATGATTGATATAGCTTAAGGTAAAGTTAATTTTCAAGGAAAACAAAGGTCTGTTGTGTACACAGTTGGCTAGAATGTTTCCTTTGAGAACGGAAACATTCCAATCTTGGGAGAATGTTTCCTTTTAGAACGGAAACATTTCAATATTGTTCATATTTTCTTGTTATTCTAATTTCACTAAACGCTATTAAAATGGATGTATATGAAACCAAAATATTATTCATACAAAGCACTGAAACCCAGGTAGCTGTATATACATTGTAGATACAATTAACTTGAGTTGCTTGGTAATTCTGTTTTCACCAGCTGGTTATTAGTTTTTCTAATTAAAGCAGTGACCAAAGAAGGTGTTAATGTATCGAATTGGAGTTAACAAATAGTACACATTAATAGATTATATGTCATTAGAGAGGTGATTACTTGAACTATAAGAATATCACTTTTGTAAAGATGAAAAAGGTTGCATGTGACAAAAATGAGGTTCAGTTAATCGCATCAAATTTGAAGTATTCAATAGCCGAATTTCAATTTGTGGGCTTGCGTCTGTAATTTTTGTGGAAGAGAAGCACAAACATAACGAACAGGTTGGCATCAAATATTCTCTTCAACACTATCCTTTTTTTTTAACTTTCAAAACATATTCTGAAATATACGGTTTTGTTTTTTTCTACCTCTGATTATCAAAATCCTTAAGCGGACGCAAACAAAAAATAAAATGAAAACAACAACTCTGGCCAGATCTCAAATGCTTAAAATTTTCAAGTAATAAGTATTTTGTAAATTTTAAGCTTCCAGCTATGAAACGATTCCAGTCTTTCTTCGGTCAAATGTCTCAAAGCAAGGCACATATATCGTCTTTCCATTGTAGAAACTAATTGACACTGTGTAGGTTTTCTTAACAGTTGTTTTAAGAGAACCGTTGATCGTGGGGTAGTTTTATTTTAAAAATTAGTAGAATATGCCAATCTCGAAATCAGTTGATACAATATTTGACGTTTGACCTCCCGGTCATATACAAATAAGGATATGTGGTATAATTGCCAATGAGACAACTCTCTACCCGAGACCAAATAACAAAGAAGTAAACAACTATAGGTCACCGTACGGCCTTCAACAATGATCAAAACCCATACCGCATAGTCAGCTATAAAAGGCCCCGAAGGAGGTGTATGTCTTGCGGTACAGAGGCTATCATCAATCGTATAAAAATGATTTTCTTCAGAATTATGTTTAAATATTAAAGATCCTGTGCAATCTAAAGGTACAGTATTTAAAGCTACCTAAATAGGGATTGCATGGAGGTTGCTGCCTAAATAAGAATTCCCACTGTCGTACCCTCATGAGCAACACATAAGGAGCCAGCATTATAACAAGATCTGCTTACCCTTGGAGAACACATGAAGAGAGAGGTGTTTGATGGGATACGTGTTACTCAGACTTTAATTGTCAGTGAAGTATTTTGTAGACTGTTGTTTTTCTTTTGTTACTTTTTTAGCCATGGTGCTTTCTGTTTTTCCTCAGTTTATGAATTTTGACTGTCCTCTTGGTATCTTCCGACTTTTTAGGCATGAAAGATGCTGTCTAAATAGGTATTGGTGTTGATAATGCTATCTAAATAGGAATTGATGTGGACGTTGTCGTCTAAATACTAATAGGTATTGGCTTGGGAAATGATGTCTAAATAGGGATGCTGTCCCACTAGATAGTATTGTTGGAGATGATGTATAAATAGGAATTTGGACGGAAGATGCTGCCTTGATATACATTGGCTTAAATGATATTGCCTATGTCACAGGGTAAATGGCCACTTGGTTCTTATTATTAGGGCGTTGATTATAGTGACGATAATAAAGTTACAAACCATTTATTCACACTGAAAATACATAATTATAATAAACATTTATTTCAAATGTTAACTTGAAGTTTCCTTTTAATATGAACTGTGAATTGGATAGAAGTACATGCATTATAAGTCCTACAAAAGTAAATGTGCTTACCTGAAAATAGGGAAAAAGTTATATGTCCCATATGTAGCTCGTGCGTGCTAAAGTGTGAAACTCGCATTAGTACGAGTACACTGTGTATATAGTACTAGAAAAAGTGGCGGGGTTACATGCATTATAAATTCGTGCAGAATAGAACATAGGCTAAAGTCTTTTTCTAACTGTCCGTCAATGAATGAATGAATGAATGAATGAATGAATATGTAAATGGTAGTAAACATAATACACACAACATATAGTATAGTACTAGCTTCTGATAAATAGCTACGGTGACACATTCTCGGCCCATGGAGAAAATTTCGTCCCTGAAATTTTATCTCCTAACATGACTAGTTCAAAAGGAAAACATAATGGTAAGTAAAGACATCTGCCATAAGACATTGCAATGACAAATTCTCTACACACACACACACAAACAAAATGAACAAAAAAAAAACGAAATCATATGATTCCAAATTTAGGGAAAAGGACAAGTGAAAAAAAATAATCATGCGAAATTCCATCATACCAAGTAGATAGGCAGCAAGTGCAACTCTACCAAGGTAGAATGGTGGAAATTCATAGCATGAAACATATAATTCTTATCCTTGTATCAAAATTCTAAAATATATACGAAAGTAAAATGAAATAACGCAATATAAATATAAAAGATATGCATGAACACAAAACGACAGTAACCCAACAAGTATCATTTCCCAGTGGTACCAGCCAATTTTGTCTCATTCTCCGAAATAATTCTTTCAGGGATAGGCATGAAAGAACCTGTCTAAAAGCATGGTAAAAGCTGTCTAAATAAGACAGAGAAGTAGCGGTCTAAAATTGGCATGCTAAACGCTGTCGAAATAAGGCATGGAAGAAGCTCTGCAAGTATTTCTGATTGCTGCGTGTATAACAATATTTATAGAAATCAACATCAATTTTAAAAGTTGTCAAACAGCGAAATAAGGAATAACACACACACACAAAGTCTTGGTCAAGAACGTTTTTAAGTAGTGAATATTTGAGTCTATTCTCCAGAAATTAAGTTTACAAAAAAAACTAACCTTTTGTTTGGAAAAAATCATACATTTAACGACTATAGACTATTGTTTAACAGGGCTTTTGTGAATTCTAACTGTTCTTTCTTTCGTTGTTTTAACCGCCTCGGTGGTCTTGTGGTAGCGTGGTAAAGTACGGCAGGTCGTGGGTTAGAACCCAAGCCGGGTCAAACCAAAGACTTTAAAATTGGTTTTTGCTGCTTCTCCGCCTAGCACGCGACATTAAGGAGTAACAGTAAAGACGGGTCGGCTCGGACTCAGAATAATGTGTCCGGGTAAGGTGATATGTCTTCCCGCGGACTGCTACCTTGTGAACTAGCACGTTAAAATTCCAGCTCAGCGTGTCGGTCTAGTACAAAGCAGGGTTAATGTTCATATAACATTAACATGTTTTCGTCCTGAATACTAGTATGCATCTTCATTTGCCACTGGACGTTAAACATCCATACATCATCATCATCCTACGTTGTTTACTGATGTTTTGTACAATTCGTTCAGTAAGTAAAAAATGGAAATATACAAATAATTACGATATGACAAAAAGAAACAAATGCCAAATAATACAACCTTTATTTGATTTCTTTCAATTTTTATCTGTAATAACATTACCAAACCGAATTTATTGCATTGAAATAATTTCTCAGTTAGTTGAAGAATAAGTAATTAGATAAACATGCGACAGGACAGCTAGGGCCTCAAGTTTGCCATGTGTATACAATGTACATACCGTGCTAAAAAATTTGACCGAATAACATCGACATACCATAAGTAGTCTTCCTTAAACAGAAACCTGATAGTTTGTTTTTCAGTCAGTGAATCATGACGTAGAAATTTGAGGTATACTTCGTATATGTGATACATACATACATGCTCTTACTTAGAACAATAATGAATAGCATTTAACAACCACCGGGTTCTCCGTTAAAAAATGGTAAATAAGAAAGAAAAAAACTACATACAAATATCATCACACAAAATATCTTAGAGGTGCAGGTAATTCATAAATTTCATTCACTGAATAATTTGAATAGAATCAGATAAACAAGGCCCTTTTAATGTTAAATTACCTGGTAAAACCAGCAATATAGTGAAACACATTGATAGTAATAACAATCAAATCATACTGCATTCAATTTTCTTTTTAATTTGAAGCTTTGAGAGAACATCTAAGCCAGACATTCAGAATTATAAACACTTCGTTTAATTGATATTTGTCATAAAGTTGAGATTGATGAGGCGAATTTTCAATTTTACGCAATAATGTAATAGCATATGACAGAATACCTACTTTACGTTATTTATTCATCTATTTTCAATGAAAGGATAAGTGTTTATATTCCAATGATTAACATTATGCATATATACTTCATATAAAAAAGGCCTGAATGAAATGTGATTTCAATTTATTCTTATGGTAAGTAAATCGGTGTTTTCCCCCACTATTTGAAACACTTTTTGATGCAATAAGGAGTTATCTCTATGTGTTTTTATTAGACTTTTTTCTACACATGATGTTTTATTAGTCTGATCTGTCCTATCATTGATGACTTTATTCTGGTATATCCTTTAATTAACTTTTTATTCTGTGCTGTCCATTTAATGAAATTCGAGTCTTTATATTGATGTTTTTCTTTTGATGTTTAAATTGAGTTCTGTCTTTTATTAATAAGTTCATTCTTATGTATTCCTTCGTTGGTTGATGGTCCATATATTCAGTTTTCATTCTATTGTTGACGGTCCTTATATTGATGTTTTTTTATTTTTGTGAATGATCCTTATGACCAGTTTTCATTGTTGCATTGGCGTTTGTTTTTGTTGCACTTCAGTGTTTCTGTTGTTCCGTTGTTTTCCTCTTATAGTTGATGTGTTTCCCTCGGGTTTAGCTTGTAACCCGGATTTATTTTCTCTCAATCGATTTATAACTTTTGAATAACGGTATACTACTGTTGCCTTTATTCATTCTGTTCTATCCCAACATGTTTATTCTCGCCAGTTCTTATGTAGATGGTTATTGTTACTGTCATTCGTTGAAATGTTCATTCTCGTGTGTCCCTTCATTGGTATTTTCTTTAATTTGTATTTCTATGATGTCTGTCCTTATATTGACGTTTTACTCTGGTGGGCTGTATTTCATTGAGTTTATCCTCGTTTAATCTTCTATGATATTTCCAGCTAATGATGCTTTATTCCCGTCAGTTATTATATTCCATTGAAATTTACTTCCGTTGATGTTTTATTAGTGTCTGTCCTTCGTTGATGTTTTATTATTGTCTGTCCTTCGTTGATGTTTTTATTTTCGTCTGCTGTTCCATGATCTTTCCTTTCATATATGTTTATTCCTGTCTACCTTTCCTTTCATTTTATTGATGGTATTATTTTCGTCTGTCTTTCATTGATGTTTTTATTCAGGCATGTCTTTCATTGAACTTTTTATTCTGGCCTATCTTTAATTGATGTTATTATTCTGGCCTGTCTTTCTTTGGCGTTTTTACTCGTCTCTCCTTTCGTTGGTCTTACAAAATTAGACTCATCATCGGGTGTGTACTTACACGAGCAACACCACGGGTGCCACATATGAAGCAGGATCTGCTTACCATTCAAAAGCACCTGAGGTCACCCCGGTTATTTGGCGGTTCGTGATGTCCAGTCTTTAGTTTTTTATGTTTTGTTTTGTATAAATGTTGTTTGTCTTTTGGTCGTTTTTCGAATATTGCCATGGTATTGTCAGTTTTTATTTCGTTTTTAGAGTTTGAATATCCATTTGGTACCTTCCTTAACGTTTCAAATCGGTTTCACTGATAAAATCATCTTAAGTAGAAGGAAAGAATAACGTTTGTGAATGTTAGTTGATTATGATTATTGCTTTACACATTTTTAATTGAAAAAAGAAACATAACATTAATATAAAGAAACGGAGATAACTCTGAAATCTTTTACATGTTTTTTTTTAACAGGCGAAATGACATGATGAGTTAAGTACCATTTAAACTTCGACATACGTTTATATTAAAATATTGTTCGTAACGAATACCAGTACATTATATCTATTGTCTCCTCCAGGTCACATTGATGACTGCGGACGAATGAGACTCATTCTATCCAGTTTATATTGAAGCATGAAATATGTTTTGTTTTAAATTTGTCTCCATCAAACAACAAAGATGTTGAAAACTTCTAAAACCACATTTATTTTATTTTCCGTCTTCCAAGAAAAAAATAAATGTAAACAACAACAATCAACATATGACCAAGAGAGCCTGTCTTACTACATACAAATGAGGGTTTGGGTAAACCAGTTTTACGTGCACTCATTTTCTCACTCTGTCTGCCTAGACCTTATATCCTAAAGGAAAAGAAAAAAAAACCAAACAGTCCATCTACCGACAAGAAGGCCACTAAATTGAACAAGGAAATACCAGAAGTCACATTATTGAAAAGAAGTGTCAAAGTATGCTCACATTCAAAGGAAACTAGCTAAGGTAACCTCATCTGTTGGTTAAACACCGCAGCTCAAGTTAAAAAAACAAAACTGAAACAACACTTATAACCGGTATCTTGAAGTCACAAATATTTGTAATCTGTATTATTTGTGAAAAACAAATTGATATTCAAAATCGTCAAACTACCGGAGGAAGAATAAATCAATATTCATTCAGTGTCATTTATCTGCAGAAACCTGCAACTTTTATTGATAAATTATATACGTTAAGGTGATTTTAAATACAATGAATTGAAAATATATAAAAGGCAACAAAAGTTTACCGATGTTAAAATCTCGTAAACCCAATTATGATATACAGAACAAGTGAAAACAACTTGGGAAATCACATGAAATTCAATAGGAGCTAGACAAGAAGCATCTCCTTGTTTGTATGCATTACTCATTGTAGTCCAGGCTCATTGGAACATTATTTTAATGCAATTTTAGCCATTTTTTGTTAAACGTATTTTTGTGCTTAATGACGCTTTTATATTTCCTGGAAATAGACTAATATGCATCACTGAAGTCTTCTCAAATCCCAGCCTTAAGTACTATTTTCAATTTTTGGTATTGGGTTTCCCTCGTAATTGCATGCTGTATTGTCACCTATAGTTACTAACTTCTACGTCACGTGGTCTCTTGTGGAGAGTTGTCTCATTGACAATCATACAACATCTTCTTATTTTTATATTGCTCCTAAAATATTCAAAACATTTGACTTCTCTACCCGTACTAGCATTCTGCATTCTAAACGTAAACAGATTGAGAGAATTAATCCACTTTGTTTCATAAAGGCAGAATGACCTTTGCTGTTACACATCGTTATTTAAGGCAGGAACAAATAATACTTTATAAGAAAAAAAAACCAATCTGATTCGAAAGAAAAGTCCACTGAAAAAGACATCATTGTAATTCTGGAATTTTGTTTGACAAGATATTTGTTGCGTTTAATTTTGAGGACATGTTTTTAAACAGAACATTGGCATTCGTAAGGGAACAACTACGTGCCGACTTGTTCCCTAATTCTTATGGGCAGACTTTGAGCATGAACTTTTCAAGAAAAATTTAAAGAAGCTGACATTAGCCTTAATCTTCACTATCCGTTATGAATATGATGTTCCCTTACTGCATAATTCAAAGTTCGAAGAATATTTTTACTGCATTTATTCTGATGAACTTGAAGTAAAGGATACCATAAAAAATTTGGTAAGTTTGCTTCATATTTTGACCTAAACCATTCTAATAACTGACAATGAGGCAAATTTGAAAACTACTCTACGACAAAAGAGATGTTTCAAATTTTCTAATTGTGTAAATTTACATTTCTGTGTAGCAACATTCAAATGGAGTGTAAATCTCCCAATGGATACGATATGCCAGAGCTTGTGTTTCTATCATGATTTACTTGCTAAAGAATACTGATTACAGGGAATATATTACATCAAGGTTTCCAAGTGGTTAAGTTGCATTTATCCCTTCATATGTTTTACAGAAGCTTCCAGGATTTTATTGACCGTAAAGGAATAGCTTTTTCGCAGATGACCATAGATATGTTCCACATGTCGTAACCACAATCCCGTTCTATTTACCTCGATTGTGAAAAAATTGAATGCGACTTATCACAGGATTTAACTTGCACGAGCAGACGATGGGTGTCACGTGAATAGCAGGAACTACTTAACTCTAGATTTGAACGTTCCTGGTGAAGGTAGCCTCGGACGCATCGAATTTATAAAGATATTTGTTGGTAACGAAATCTAAGACTTAAAAAATCACCAGTTAAACATTGATTATTTTGATTAAAATCTTAAACGTAACTACAGACTCGGGCATAGCGAATGAATGGGATATATTCGCAACGTAAGAGGTGCCAAAGGAACATCACCATACAAAAAAGAAAATTAACAATAGGAAACACAAAAATTGTTTCTTTATTCGTAGATTTTTGTTTAAAGTTTGTCGTGTTCTTTGAGATATCCAAATCTAAAAAAAGTACAATTATTACTGTTTATAGCAGATTGATTCAAAGTCAGCTCCCTTGGGTAAATTTCAAAGTAAAAAGAAAACAATTCTTTGTTATTTAAAGCAAAGATATCATCAAGGTAACGATAAATGTTATTATTATTTTTTTCTATTTAATGGAATTTATGCGAATCCTTTTCTAGCTATAAACCAGGTTTTATCCACTATTTTCTACATAAGGATAATGTCTGTACCAAGACAGGAATATGACAGTCGTTTTCCATTCGTTTGATGTGTTTCAGTTTTTTATTTTGTCATTTGATAAGGGACTTTCGGTTTTGAATTTTCCTTTGATTTCGTTATTTTTGTTATTTTACTTTTTTCTGAGTTTCGTCATAAACAGTAATTCACATCAATACAGGAATACATCTGCTATTTAAAGGGTGTAACTGGTTCAAATGTGAATACATATGGTTTTCTATGTTGTGTCATCTGTACTATTATTTGTCTGATTGTCTTTTTGTTTTTGGCCATGGCGTTGTCAGTTTGTTTTCGATCTGTGAGTTTGACTGTCCCTCTGGTATCTTTCGTCCCTCTTTTATAACCACTGGGTCGATGTCTCTGCTGGTGGACATTTTGTCCCCGAGGACATCATCCGCCCAGTAGCAAAATTGCATGAATTTACGAAGATCTAACAGGATACTGGCTCGGACGTCGCCCAGTATAAAAAGGTCCGAAACAGACGTCACCATGGACACGGTGTCGTCTGATAAGGCAGGTGTCCCATCATCTCCAGACATGACAAATATCCCAAACATGACTCATTCAGATCATCATACTAGTGACAATAGCAATAGTACACATACACAGCCATGTTCAGTTCTCCTTAAAGACATTTTGGATTTTGATGACTCTGAACAACACTGTCTCATTTCGAAATGTGGAACTAATGGCTGCAAAACTTGTGAAATTTTAATCACAGACGCTCAATTCACTAGCAATTTAACTAAAAAGTCTTACTTTACTAGGAGTTACGATGATCTGAATTGTAAATCTATAAATGTCGTCTACGGATTAGAGTGTAACCTTTGTGGATTGGTTTACGTCGGTGAAACGAAAGGAAGGCTAAACAAACGTATGTGCGGCCATAGATCAGATATCAACCTCAATGCAAACGACATTCTGTACCAGCATTTTAATCAGCCTGATCATTCCATCGTTTCTATGACAGTTCGTATTTTCGAAAAAATATACCACAAGACTAACAATCCTCAACTTGCAACGCCTCTCCGTAGACAAAAAGAGGACTACTGGATTCGACAATTGGGAACTGCGACACCATATGGTTGCAATGACAAAATTGATGGTATAGGTATTCTATCTAGTCCTTCCTGTAGCTCGGTGAATGTGATGAATATTTTCAACTCTACTCCTCGACGTAGACGCAGTCATGGTCATCGTCATTATACATCACCTACTTTGCATGATGTCTCTATTAATGACTTGCTGCCATTTATACAAAAGCCGTTAGGTATTCATCACATTCGCACGAAACTGTATTCATTACCCCTTTCAAAACTTCATTCTCTGTTCAATTTATGTTTGGAAACCACGGTTACAAACCCTCATTCAAACCAATACAAACTTACAGCTATTATTTCGGATATTGCAAGTCACAGACTTTTCAAATCAGTTCGCATTGGAAAAGATGAAAAAGAGAAAAGATCTTTTCTTAAACTTTCCTTTGCCAACAAAGGTCTCGATGGCGTCAACTTAGGCAATATCCTTCATCATAAATTAGTTCAGTCGAAAATACCTCCTTATTTTAAAGATCAGTCTGTACCAATAATTTCTTATACCTATACCAAACCAATTGCAACTAAAATTTTCAATTACAAACACGTTTTGCAGGATCTCAACATTGACGACTTCAAGTCTAAACCTCCTGATTGCACCTGTGCTAGTTCCCAATTCACATATAATCCGGCTGGTCACATTATTACCGGAGACCTCAACATTGTCGATAACACTTCCCTGCGAAATTTTTTATCCAAAGGTCCGAAATATCGTGAGCCTAAATCCATCAATTGGAAATACAACTTCAAAATACTGATGGATTCAGTCGAGGATTATGCCAGGCAATGGGCTAAACGCGAGAAAGAAGACGTAGATACTCTTTCCGAATGGATTAAGGCTGTGAGGTCGTTGATACAAATCCGAATTAAGAAACTAAATGGGCATATCAATACCCACGCTACATCAATTTTTAAAGACCCAAATGTTGCAAAACACTTGTCCTACCTCCATGACAAATATGTTGTTGTCCCCGCAGATAAAGCCCCAAACAACATCGTTTTTGTGTGTAAATATCATTACATAAATTGCTTGATAAATGAATTAGGTATTGACAATTCACTTGGAAACTCAACATATACCCTCACGACACTTACCAAAGAGGAAATCCTACATAATCATAGGTCTGTTCTATGTTCCTTTGGAATTTCAATCAAAGACGAAGAACTGGATCTTCCATCACTGTATTGGATACCTAAACTACATAAGTGTCCTTACAAACAACGGTATATTGCTGGGTCTTCCAAGTGCTCCACGAAACCTCTTTCTAAATTATTAACATCTATTTTATCAGCAATCAAAGCCGGGCTCCAAAGTTATTGTGAAACTGCCTATTCTAGAGGTGGCGTGAATCAGATGTGGATACTAAAAAATTCCAAAGATCTTTTAGAGTACATACAATCTAAGACTCTCTCATCTTGCAATAGTATTAAAACATTTGACTTTTCTACACTTTACACAAGTATTCCCCATTCCAAACTAAAAGACAAATTGAAAGAGTTGGTATTACTTTGTTTCATTAAAAAGAATGGCGAACGTAGATACAAGTATCTTGTCTGAGGGAGGGATAAATCCTACTTTGTAAAGAATCACTCTGATTCAAACAAAAAATTCTCTGAAACTGACATTATCAAGATGCTTGATTTCTTGATTGACAACATATTTGTTACCTTTGGAGGACGTGTTTTTCAACAGACTGTCGGAATTCCAATGGGAACCAATTGTGCCCCTCTTCTTGCCGACTTGTTTCTTTATTATTATGAGGCTGACTTCATACAGGAGCTTCTTAGGAAGAGAGATAAGAAGTTAGCAATATCCTTTAACTCTACGTTCCGCTATATAGATGATGTTCTCTCACTAAATAATACAAAATTTGGTGACTATGTTGAACGAATCTATCCCATCGAACTAGAGATAAAGGATACTACAGATACAGTTAAGTCTGCCTCATATCTTGACTTACATCTAGAAATTGACAATGAGGGTCGGTTGAAAACAAAACTTTACGACAAAAGAGATGATTTCAGCTTCCCAATTGTGAACTTTCCATTTCTATGTAGCAACATTCCAGCAGCGCCTGCATACGGAGTATATATCTCCCAATTGATACGATATTCCCGGGCTTGTGTTTCCTATCATGATTTCCTTGATAGAGGATTGCTGCTCACAAGGAAGCTATTAAACCAAGAGTTCCAAATGGTGAAGTTGAAGTCATCCCTTCGTAAATTTTACGGACGCCATCACGAGTTGGTTGACCGTTATGGAATAACCGTTTCACAGACGATATCGGATATGTTCCTTATGTCGTAACTACAATACCCTTCCCTTTTCACGAATGTGACTTACCGAATTAGACTATTTACCGGATTTGTAATAACATAAGCAACTCGACGGGTGCCACATGTGGAGCAGGATCTGCTTACCCTTCCGGAGCACCTGGGGTCAGCCCCAATTTTTGGTGGGGTTCGTGTTGCTTAGTCTTTAGTTTTCTATGTTGTGTCATCTGTACTATTATTTGTCTGATTGTCTTTTTGTTTTTGGCTATGGCGTTGTCAGTTTGTTTTCGATCTGTGAGTTTGACTGTCCCTCTGGTATCTTTCGTCCCTCTTTTATGTCTTTAAACTATATTGGTGCAATGTAAATAGATGTTTTACAGGAGATAATTAACAGCTTTATATGGAAATAACAATTAACTTATTTCATGCGTCCGAAGCGCTTTTCTAGATTTACCTTCATTAGGAACACTCAAACCCAAAGTTTTGAACCCAAGGATGTAGAAGATATAAACACGTGAACAGTTCGACGTTAAATAGAGAATATCATATGGCTTTTTCAATATCACATCCGTATCAACCCGAGACACCAATATAATCCCAAGAGCTCTGCTCGAGGGATTATACTGGTTGAGGGTTGATACGGTGTGTGATATTGAAAAAGCCATATCATATACACTTTATAATATACATGTACCTCACGTAGATGTTTTTTATGTGACATGACGTTATACAGATAAGGGGGGTTGAAATGACATCATACATATTAGCGGTTTGACACGACGTCATACAGGTTAGGGGTTTGATAAAGCCTTTGCAACAGTGACTGCAATCGATGACGTGACTTCATACAGATTAAAGGTGTTATAAAGCCTTTGCAACCGTGCTGATATCGATATCATCACGGTAGGCTGATACAGCACGCTTGCCAATGACTGTATTACACATACAATTTATCTGTATTTACTACTAAGTATATAATAAATTAGTTTATTACAGTTGATTTGTTTGTCATGTAAGCTATGATTACGTTGTAGTATATCAACAATATGAATTATATGAATAAAGGAAGTTTGAGAAGTATTCCCCTTCCCTATTATATTAACCTTAAGACCGACGGAATATCCTATCTATAGTGGTTTCATCCATTTAAGTACAAGAAACTTCAAATTGTTTATGTGGTTGTTCTGGTTGTTTATTTAGAGGCTGGAATTTTATTGAATATATATTGTGTTTATATATGTTTTCCTATATGATGGTAAACTTTTGAATTTCTTTGGAATCGATAAAGATGTTGTTGTGTCCTTTTGTTCGTTTGAAAATCCCCATCCTGTCTGTTCTTATATTAAATAACACATAAAGGATAAGTTCATGTTACTAAGGTTTTGAGTAATTTCATAGACAAATAGAGAGCGACAAAACCATTCCGCTCACTGATGACCGAATAGTACTATTGGGAAAAAGTAAAATAAATACTGAACTCCAAGGACAATTCAAAACGGAAAGTCCCTTATTAAAAGGCAAAAACAAAAACTCAACACATCCAACAAATGGAAAACAACTGTCATATTTCTGACTTGGTACCGGCATTTTTGTATGTAGAAAATGGTAGTTAAACCTGGTTTTATAGCTAGCTAAACCTCTCACTTGTATGGCGATACGCTTGAGCATTATGATTATTATATAGTCTTGTACAGGAACAAATGTGGATATCCACGTGTATTTCTGAATAATTTGATTGTAGAGGTATCTCCTCCTTTCACACATTTGAAGAAACTGCTAAATTAAGAAAGTGAATTGCGTTTTTTTAAAGCACGTGGATATTCGTGAATTTGAAACATTTTAATTTTTTTTCGTGTTTTAAAATCTTTATTGTCAATTTAACAAAATGAAGAATACTAATAAGGACCTAAAACTATTACATTGGATCAAAATTAACGAAAAAGTAAACTTTAGTAACAACTGTAATAAACTGCCCTACGTTAAGACGTGGGTAACACATAACCAACATAAAATAATATATGGGTATTATAAGTGTACTAGTAACATGTTTGTCATTTGGGTGTTGGGTGCTTGTAGTGGGTTAATTCTGTAGAAAATTTTGTCCTTTGTGTGTCGATTTTATGAAGTCATTTGTGTGTTGAGAGTTGATTACTTTTATCGGTTTGTTTGTCCTTTGTATGTTGGAGATGGTTAAGTTAATAGAAGACGTTTTGTCTTAGTATGCTGGTAACATATTTGTTTATGGGATACTGTGAGCTGATAAAGTTGATGAAAGCTTTTTTTCTTTGTGTTACAATTGGTTTGATCTATTGATTTACCAAGTGAAAAGGAGAATATATAATAGAAATTACTTTTTTGTGTTGGAGTAAATCTTTGAATAGGAGCGTTTGTTCTTTGTACGTTTGAGTATATGTTACTGACTTTTATTATTACGCGGAATTGTGGTATGTCAATAGTCATTTTAGTTTTTTTTTTTTCATTATAAGAACTGTCTGGACAGGAAAATGTAACTTTTTCTTGAAGCACTTTTCGGTTTTCATTCAATCCAGCATTTTCTAGTCTTTTTTTTTTTTTAAATTCAGAATTTATCATTTTGTATTTATGTAAATATCAGCTGATAAGCATTCTGTTCTAAAACGGATGGAACGGGTCTTAATTGCAACAAGCAAAGCGTCCAAATAGTGCTAAATTAACAGTAGCAGATTTGTCTGAAAATTTAATATAAAGAATGTCTTTTGTATGTTGACAGTTGGTTAATTGAATAGAAGTCATTTGAGTGCTGGGTTGGAAAAGTCTATAGGAGTGTTTGTATTTAGAACGTTGGCAGTTTGTTACTTCTAGAAAAGCGTTTGTTCTTTGTGGCTTGCCCATTGGTTAATTTTGTGGAAATGTTTGTTTCTTCGTATTATTGTCAGTTTCCTTTTTTATTTGTTAATTTTTAAAAAATGGATATAGTTCTTCGTGTTCAAGATTTTTTGTTTTGTTTACACTAATGTTAACGGTAATGTACCTTTTCCGAGTAAGTGACTTTTAGCCTAAAACGATAATCTTAATCTTAAAATCATCTAAGCTGTCTGAACAGAAAAATGTTGATTGTTGTTACAAGTTTAGAATATGTATATGTAAGATAATGATAATCCCTTTCTTCATGATTAAGTACGAGCATTGCTTTGATATTGTTTAGTTTTCATAGCAATTTTATTATTACTCAAATTATAACTTTAACGGTACCAATTTTTATTGCACCAGTAAACTTCAATGTATTTTGATTTTTGTTTGTTTAACTATTTACAATTTTTAATCAATTTCAATAATAAAATGTAATCCATTCCAGCTGATAAAAGTGCTTCGGGCATTTATTGTAATTTTATGATTTTAACTTGTAGTAGCCCTAAACAATAGGACAATCACTTACTAACAATATGATTCACATTCATTCCTCACAATTAAGACACACTAAATCCTACAATTTCATTGGTAAAGAGCACTTTGCTATATTATAATTTTATATAATTTTGTATAATTTCAGTACTGTTCAGACATTTTACCTGCAGACAATCCAGTATTGTTCAGGCTGTTACCTGACAATTTACCCTATTATCCCTTTTGCACAGGTAAATCAGCTGATAGTTATACAACACATGGAACAGATGTTTTCGACAGTGTGCAGAATATCCAAATTACTAAATCAACCGCACTGGATTGTTGCACATCAGAGACATTGATCAGTATATATACACTTGTGTAGAGTTGGATGATGTGACACTAGTTTATGTTTAACTTGGTATTGTCTTGTCTTGTCTTGTGTGAAGATCCTGCCTTTCAAAGGCACACCTCTAGTTACAGAGTAGGATATGGTGTATTTAACACCCACTAAATGTTTATTACACTATTAAAATCTAAAACAAAAGATAATTTAGATTTTAAATATTCACGCCTTTGACTGAGTGGTTGCAAGCAATCCTTTCTTTTTATTCACCGGCAATGTTAATAATATTGTATTACGTCTAATGTGCAAAGCAAAGCAAAGTTTTCTACTTATGTATTCTACAAGATGAAGAAAATCTGTACATCCACATTTACATTGACAGTTACAGAGCAAGGCACTAGCATCCAATATTAGTTGTGTATTAATTTCTAGTTTTTCTAATGTTCTACATTTCGGACAGAGCTCGCTTTTATTGATAATATTTGAAAGTTCAAGCAGGTGATAGTTTCTAGCAGAGGGTAAAGAAGGACATGAATGAATGAAATGGCCTAATGTTTCAACGTCCTCCTCGCATAAGAGACATGTTGGGTTGATGTCAACTTGGTTGAAAGCTGCCCTATTACATTGGAGAATGTATGTACCAGTAAGGAGTCTAAGTTTGATGGGAAGACGCTGGATGTCTTTTGCAGAAGTCTTGACACTTGCTAGAGCATTGTGTAGATGACCAGTTTTATAATTGGATGTAGAAATAAATGAAATACTCTTGTAGTAGACAGACATGATAATCACATGTTCAACCACGAAGGTGTCAGTCGCTTTCCTGATAGAGTTCTTCCATTATAATTTTGAAGGGGTTCATCTAAAATGTTAAAGATTGATGGCAGGCTGTATTTAATTAATAAAGGTCTGATTTTTGTGAACCAACTGTCCTTTACGGAGATGAGGATTTGTCTTTCTGCGACTTGTCTTTCTATAGAGTTCTCTTGTCTTGAAATGTTTGCAAAAGTGTCAAACCCTGAGTACCGGAGTATAGAATGTTGGTTAAAAATGGTGAGGAGTGGAGGTTCCCACTCTTGCCAATGAGACGAAGTGAGATTTCTAGACAAGGCAGCAAGAGAATACTAGAGAATACAATACAGGAGTATAAAATGTTGGTGTTTTAATGGTGTGGAGTGGAGGTTCCCACTCGTACCAAATAAGTGGATATTTCTGTTTATGCTGATGTTCAATGTTTGATGATCTTGAGACGATGAGAGATTTCTAGACAAGGCAGCGAGATAATACTAGAGAATGCAATATGGGAGTATAGAATGTTGATTTAGAATGGTGTGGAGTGGAGGTTCCCACTCGTACCAGATAAGTTGATAAATTATTTCTGGTTACTAGTATGCTGATGTTCGATGCTTGGTGAGGCGAAGAGAGATTACTAGAGAAGGCAATGAGAGAGTATAAAATGTTGGTTTATAATGGTGTGGAGTGGAGGTTCCCACTCATACCAAGTAAGTCGCTATTTCTGGTTATGCTGAAGTTCGATGTTTGGTGAGGCGAAGAGATTACTAGAGAAGGCAACGAGAGAGTATAAAATGTTGGTTTAAAATGGTGTGGAGTGGAGGTTCCCACTCGTACCAAATAAGTCGCTATTTCTGTGAAATATTTGCTTATATATATAAATGCTAATGCTTGCTGAGCCGTGAAAATAATGCAATGAGTATCAGAGTAATAGATGTTGGTGTATGATGGTGTGGAGTGGTGGTTCCCACTCGTACCAAACAGGTCGCTACATATACTTCAGTTTAGTTGTCCGTTTTTTGTTTTTTAATGGAGATTCCCACTCGTACCAAAAAGTCGCTATTTCTTTAAATTTATGAGTATATCAGAGTAAAAGATGTTGTTTTGAGATGGTGTGGAGTGGTGGTTCCCACTCGTACTAGATAATTTGCTACTGCTAGTTATGGAAGTGCTTAGTGAGCCGTTTAAGGAGATGATGCGAGAGTATTAGATGTCGGTTTTTAGTGGTGTGGAGTGGAGCTTCCTACTCGTACCAAGAAATCCTTATTTAGATGAAGTTTCTTTAAGTGCTAGTGCCTGCTCTGCAATGCAATGAGTATATATGAAATAGAACTTTTTATTGAACCAAATTGTGTGAATTCCGCTATATCTGTAATCAAAAGTAATGGTGTAGAGTGGAGGTTCCCACTCATACCATAAAGCCGGTGTAAATTCTATTGTCCAGTACTTGTAAAATCTATCTTCAATACACAATTAAAATATCCAAAAAGGTAAAATCTTAATCCACAGAGTTGTCTCAATAAAATTTAGGCATTTATCTGATAAAAATTGACTTCAACACAGGTAAAAACGTTCGATAAGATACACAAAAATGTATGATTAAAATAACTTTGCTCTAGAATGGATGATTAAAATAATTTTGTACATTAAAAGTCACCCAAGTTTCTTCCTTTAAGTATGAACTGGTGTAAAGCGGAGGTTCCCACTCATACCATAAAGTTTCTTGTAGTATAAAGTAGGAATAGTGTAGAATGGAGGTTCCCACTCATACCAATAAGCAGTAAAATATAGTTGCCTGCTCATCTAATTTCTTTTCCAGCAGTCCTTTCGCATTTGAATTTTTAATTTCTTTAACCAAACTTTAGATAATAGCCTATATGGATGTATACCGCGTACGTCTCTATAGAGGTCTAAACTATGTTGGAATCTTGGTGATGAGCTTGTGTTGCGACAAGTTAGTCTGCTTGGGTTGTGTAGTATGTCCAAGTTGAAATTTGGTGTAAAATTTTGTTTTTCGTTTAGCGTACGGAGATAGCAAAAATAGAATTTTCTTCGAATGTCTCGCAAAGAATACCTCACTAGTTATTATTAGACATTGTTTATGCTATGCTCAGTGGGTATAATTGAAGAGTCTGATAGCACTGCAAAAGGAATGAAAATAAGCAAACATTCCCCCCCCCCCCCCCCCCCCCCCCCCCCCCCATTGTATTCTATTGTTAATGTCAAATGTTATGAAGACGAAGTGCATTTTCTAAACAAATGGAAATTGCAAATCAGTATGGAATGGCGAATTTTTTTTTAAATATAAAACTATTAAAGGTTGCGGGAAAGATTCTCTGATTTCCACCGGGCAAAGTTTGGGCATTTGCAGATAATGAGACACATTGTTTGGTTAAAAACTAGACCTTGAAGTTTTACTGCACTGATTACAACACCAATTAGTTGTGTAATTCACACAAAAATGAGGTGACCAATTTTACTTTTAATGGTTTTTTTTATGACTGTTCGTTCAAGAAATATATAAAATCCGTTAGAAATACATTCATAAAAAAGACATACTCTAAGTTCAGCAATGCGATCCTCTCCTTTCCTCCTAGGCCTCCAAATATATTTTGAATGAAACGCAAACTCAATATTAGTGAAACATTCCGACTATTTCAGCAGATTTTTTTTTCAAATTGTGTTGGCACAAATACATTTCTCCAATTTCCGAATAGATAATGTAATTAACACTTTATTAATTTCGTATGCCCGGTGCGCTTTCTTGGATGAACCTTCGTTTGAAACGCTCAACCCAAACATATGAAAGCCTTAATGCGTTACCAAACAGGAATAGCCAAATTCATCGAAGGTCAACTTTACCTGAGGGAGTAGGAACCTTTGTTTAATAATAATTTCTAAATTTATGAACGCAAGATTCTCCTAATACAGCGGCATATAACACAAGGACAATCATAGGTAAGTTTAAAAACTCCATCTAATTTTTCACTTGCAACCTGTAGTAGATGTTTTTATAATGTAATCATATACATTTGTAACTACAGAACCAAGAGGTGATTTCTTCTCAAATTTGAAGGGCCAGTAAAAATCTGGAAGAGCAAGCGAGTTAGTATATTTAGTAATGTCTGTTTTTTAAATTTCAAATATGTATTAGTGTGACAATCTACGCTAAAACAACGTTTGAAAATGGAAATTGATCCTTTACTGCCATATCGATACTACTAATTATTATCAACACCTTATGCGTTTTAGTTGAAATTTAAAAAAAAATATGCAAGGAATCGGAGATTATATTAATTAAACAGGTGAACGATATAATGAGATATTATATGTTTCACAAAGTCCTCAACATCTTTAACAATTCTTTCCCGTTATGAATACATTGGATCTATTATCTCTTCGATATAGTTAATGAAATAAGAGGCAACACTGAGAAGTTTACCGGTGTTCAAATCTTGTGAATTCACTAAGAAGGTACAAATCAAAGTAAAAAAAAAACACTCTAAAAACCAGAGAGAATCGCATAAACTCCATAAGACAAGAAGCCATCACAGATACAAGCATAAAACTTTTAGTACGCCAGACGTGCGTTTCGTCTACACAATACTCATAATTGGCGCTTAAATCAACATCAAATCAATAATGAAGGTAAAGAGACCAGAAAGTGGTCCAAAACCTTGTTAAAGGCATAAGTACTGCCCACTGAGCTTATGATTCCATTGGGACTAGCAGTTCACCAGCAGTGGTATAGACCCGGTGCTTATAAACGAAAAGGGTGATCTGTTGAAATTTCACATCCTATTCTATGCACATTGAACTTTTCGAGAACACATTAGACAAATCAATGGACAGCGAATAAATTGTCCACGGTACTAAACCAACAGTAGCGGATTTGTCTGAAAAGTAAATGGGTTAAGAATGTTCTTTGAGTGTTGGAAGTATTTTAATAATATAGAAATGTATGTCACTGATTTTTGTGATGAGCTTGGTACTTCTATAGATAAGTTTTTGTATTGTGTGTTGAAAGTTTGCTACATTTATAAAAGTTTTTGTCCTTTGTGGCTTTAGATTTTGTTAATACTATAAAAACAGCTTGTACTCTGTGTTGTGTAGTTGGTTTGGTTTGTTGAATTGTGAAATAAAAAAGAAAGTATAGGATTCATTGTGTATTAAGATTATTTTGTTGGATTAGCAATAATGCTTTTTAGTGTCTGAATAGTGCTAGTTAAACAGCAGTGAATATGTCTGACAATTTACTGAAACATTGAGACGTAACAATTGCTTTGTGGTTGATTGTGCCGACACATTTTTTGTTTTGGATATGTTATTTTAGTGAAAAAAATTGTCCACAGTACTAAATTAACAGCAGAGGGTTTGTCTGAAAATTTTGGTAGTTATTCTCACTTTGTGGCTTTAGATTTTTTTAATACTATAAAACAGCTTGTACTCTGTGTTTTGTAGTTGGTTTGATTTGTTGAATTATGAAATAAAAAAGAAAGTATAGGATTCATTGTGTATTAAGATTATTTTGTTGGATTAGTAATAATGCTTTTTAGTGTTTGAACAGTGCTAAATAAACAGCAGTGGATATGCCTGAGAATTTACTGAAACATTGAAAAGTAACAATTGTTTTGTAGTTGTTTGTGCTGACACATGTTATTGTTCTTGGTATGTTGTTTTATGGAAAAAAAATGTCCACAGTACTAAATTAACAGTAGCAGGTTTGTCTGAGAATTTTAGTAGTTGTTTGTCTTTTGAATGTTTGGTAGGATTGATTATGCTACAAAATTTTCGGATAAAAAAGTTTGATGCCGTGTTATGCATACCCACACTCATCATTTGACACTTTCCATGCTCAACGGATATGAAAAAAAATTAATATCATTTTGGATCGTTCATTTTTGAAAATCGCGAACAATGTTCCAGACCAAATATCCAATCATTCCTTAATATAGAAATTAAGTAAAATGTAATGAAAGTGTTAGACAAACAAACGAGAATACAAATGGACAAAGTGATTGAAGTATGCCATTTACTCTGAGAGTACGGGTATAATTATAGTGACTTCTAAGTATCTGTGATCATCCTTTATTTTTCGTGGGGTTTGTATTTCTCAATCCTCGGTTTTCTCTGTGATGTTGCAATTGTTATCTTTCATCATTTTTTTTATTTTTTGTCATGGTGTTGTTTATTTTTATTGTATTTTTATTGCCCCGCTCTTTCTTTTTTTTTTTACCATATTTCAAAATTTCAATTGTTCACCATTGAACACGTTACTACCTAAATTGTCATGTTTTCAATAATTTCTGAATTTCTTCTTCACACGTGTGTTGCAGAACGAGTTCATTACAAATAATAACAGTTCACTAGTGCTCATTTCGGAAAGTATTTAGTGAAAAGCAAAATTTTGAAATGCTGTAATGGACTGCTCTTAATACATTCCATTTTTGATGATGTGTTAAGATTTCTTGTGGATTCTTCCTTATGTCGCTTTATTTCATGTCATACATGAACTCGCTGTATTCAAACACTAAATTATTATGGTTTTTCTATGAAAATAGTTGATCTTGTACATAATATATAATTGGTACCAGCATGAACAGCTTACCCTTTCTGTTAAATCGAGTTCATCCAAAGTTGTGAGTGTAGCCCAATCATTTAGAGAATAGTGACAATAGTTGTGGTTCTATATTTTCACCTTTTTTGGATATTGTGTCCGTGTATTATAAGCCTAGACTTTTACATCCTTCTGGTTTTGCTCCACATTAGCAGGAGGAAGATACAGAAAATAAGAAGTATATTGAAAAGTATTTGCTGACTTTTAAAAAAGTTTTCAACTTACAAGCCCAAAACTCAGTAGGTCATATTTAAAAAAAAAAGACAATTTATATGGCTTGTGGGAAATCTTTTCAGGAAAATTTTACTGGCCAATCAATCTTAATGGCCTTAGCTGTTTAAAATTTCATAAAATTTTGACAAAAATATTAACTTTGACCCTTTGACAAAAATATTAACTTTGACCCTTTGACAAAAATATAAAAATTTCAAAAACTTGAACCACATATTTTATCAAAAAAATTCCATTGAATATATAGCAGTTTGACAAACACTATTTTGATCATTAAGAAGCTTAAACTTTTCTTAACAATAGAACGTGATTAAAACGTTCAGCTGTTTTTTACAGAGTTATTCCCCGGTAGTGTTATGTACCACCTTTATGCAGGTTGCAGTCTATTAATTGACTGCTCCATAGGCTTACATGCAAAACAGCTGATCTTTGAAATTTAAAAAAAAATAAAATGCTACATAGAAAATTTTTTTCATGTACATATCATGTATGTAGTAATGTGAAATTGTGATTTAATGGGGAAAAAAGTGGGTCATGCCACAAAGAATAAAGAGTTATGAAACCCTGAAGTCAAAAGTACTTTTTTCTACTTTCTGTTTGCTGTTGTTACTAGGCTGCACCACTTCCAGTAAACATGATATCCTTCCACTTTCCTGGTTTGATATCCCCCAAAAAATGCAATATTTTTTTAAATCAAAATAGATGTTTCAACTCAGCATAAACTTTTAATCAAACAGAAAAAATTGAGTCCAGAAAAAAATTCAGAAAAAAATGGATTATTTAATTTCACTCCATGTTTTGACATGCACTGGAAACTGGAGTTGTAATACAAGACTGGTACCTTAATGGCCTTAGCTGTGGAATTTGTGGTTAATCATAGAACAATCTCGAGTTGTTTTTTGTGAATGAGTTACACTGCTTGACCCTAGGTCAGTCTCCATAAATGATGTCATTGAACAATCAATTTTTACTGAAATGTACAGGAAAATGCAGGAATTTGAAACTCATCTTCGACTATTATTATTTGACTTTTTGCTCCTTTTTCATTAGATCAGGTTGCTTTTTTTTATTTCCTCCCTATGTACTTTTTCATTCTAGAACAGATACAGTAGCCTCAGCTCCTGTTCCTCAAGATAGTTCTTGTCATTGATATTTGCAATTTTTGACTTACATCTAGAAATTGACAATGTGGGTTGTTTGAGAACAAAGCTTTATGACAAAAGAGATGATGTCAGCTTTTAAATTGTGAACTTTCCATTTCTATGTAGCAACATTCCAGAAGCACTTACATATAGAGTAGGTATATCCCAGTTGATACGATATTCAAGAGTTCTTATCATGATTTCCTTGATAGAGGGTTGCTGCTTACAAGGAAGCAAGTTCCAAGTGATGAAGTTGAAATCATCCCTTCAAAAATTTTACAGACACTATCACAAGTTGGTTGGTTGTTATGGAATATCTATTTCACAGATGACGACGGATATGTTGTAACCACAATCCAATCTTCTTCTCCTCAAAAGTGACCTATCAAATTAGACTTATCACTAGATTTATACTTACATGAGCAATATGACTGGTGCCATATTTGGAGCAGGATCTGCTTACCCTTCGGTAGCACCTGAAATCACACCCAGTTTTTGGTGGGCTTCGTTTTGCTCCGTTTTTAGATTTTGTGTTTCGTGTTCTGTGGTTTTTCTTTTCGTCATTTTCTTTTTTTGTCATGGCATCATCAGATTGCTTTCAACTAATGAGTTTGAATATCCCTTTGGTATCGTTCAACCCCCTTTTACCTCTTAATTTGTAATTCACTAAGTAACAACAGAAAACAAAAAAATAGTTTGGCATTTTAATGTCAAATGAAAAGCAAAACTGGATCTCTAATCCTTAAAGCTTTAAAAGATAAAGAATCATCCACTCTTATGGACATATAAAATAATTTCATAGATTCCTGTTTTTCACTTGATCCTTTTTTGTAACAATTTCACAAATAGTTCAACCATTCAATTTCATCACTGGGAATCTAAATATACCACGTTTACATATCTTATAGTGTTAACAAATTTTTTACAAACCAATTGTATTTAATTGCAAATTAAAATAGCACATGGAAAATATACACAATGATTGTTTCATTCTCCTCAATAATTTTCATAACTAAAATCATATTTTTAGTAACAATAATACATTCGTGATACTGTTAAAGATAAAACTTGAAAAATTTAGAAAGGAAAGCTCAACTTTCATATTATCTCCCCTGTAATGGTGGCACTAATGAAAAACTGTTAACTTTTGAACCAGACATAGTATCTGAAAGCTGTTGATAAAGACAAACTTAATTTGCATACTCTGATAATCTTAAATACATTTTGACTATGTCAAATTTTTTACACTATAAAATATGATATGTTTTAACAGTTGTAAACCAAAAAATCACAAATTTTCATCCCAAAAGACTAAGAACCTATAAAATTCTGATGGTCTCAGATTTTACAAGGTCATAGGCATGGAAATAAAATTAGTTGAATGTGAACAATTTACCATTTGATTATAAATGCTTCTGATATGTTTATAAAAATATATTTCTGATACACACAATATGAAAAAAATTGCAATAATAATAAAAACACTGGAGTACTATAATAATTATGAGTTATCTCCCATGTCAGCAGTATTAATTATCTCCCTTACCAGTATTTGTACCATTGGTTTATTTAGATGACAGAAACATTTTGATAATTAAAACAAAATAACAACTCTTGCTGCTAACAGTGTCCAGTTTCTGGTTATTATAATGAAAAATAAAATCAATATTTTGATAAATTTGTATAAAATCTGGATTAATTTCATAAGATGTGAAAAACTTCTAAGAAGTTTTCAAATTGATATTTGAGAAATATTTTCAAGTGGACAAACAATCTGGTAAACCATCTCAATTAAATGGTAAAAATAATTCAATATTTCAAGCAAATTGCTTAATAAATTTTCATTTCAATGAACTGAATGAAAAGTAAAAAAAATATAATATCTAGAACAGATTATAAATACAGAAACATTTGCCTTAGTTCTTTATAATTCCGCTTATGATGATATGTCTGTATAAAGTCAAGTTTATCTAATTTTCTTTTGTTGATGTAGTTTATGGTTTAGTAGAAAATGTTACTTCAATTGTCTTTTGGTTTGTTGTTTTTCAATATTTGTGGTTTAGATAACAATGTGTACATTATGATATGTGGTTATTGCTGCTTTCAGTTCGCACATACTGGTGTATGTTTCATGTAAAATCTGATCAGAAAAATAATTTTAGGTGGAAATATGTAAAGAGTGGAAGAGTCCCTTAACTGTAGATATAGACTGACATAAATATCAGTATTGAACATTATATATTGTAAATACAATCCAATACTTGTATACATATCAATGATAACTTTGCTATTTATAAAACAGCTCAGCTGTAAGTAGGTATATATGACCTACATTGTACCTTTGAGGTCAACATGTAAAAACAAAAACAATATACAATTCTACAGTATAAAACAAATAAAATGTATGATATGAACGTTAACAATAAAAACATTTTGATTTTATAACACGCTATTTACAAATAAAGAGATCTAAAAAATATCATTGACCAAGTTATATCACAACACAGCACTCTACATTCCCCCCCAAAAAGTATCAATATCACAACAGAGCACTACAAAAGTTTAAAAATACAATTATCTGACACTGTCACATGACAGAAACCAGTCAGAATAGTAAGAGGATGTATATAAATGTCATTTAAGAAATACTTTCTTTACACATTGTTCTACTAAAATGAGTTCAAGAACAAAGCTTTACACTGTTAATAATCATGTTTAATTACAATCAGTGGTAAATTTAGAGTTAGAAATAGAATGACAATTTTTTTTTAGGAAAATTAATTTTATAAAATAAAAATCCTTTCTCCTGGACATTTGAGTTACCTATTTTGATCATCACAGACAACAAAGTATATACATCCCTAATAGTATTAAGTTATTGAAAGTTGAAGTTGTCTATTCATTTTTTTTACATGGTTTAATATAGAATTGCCAAGCTGAGAAAACTGAGTGTAAAAACAACATATGAAAAAGTGCTTTTTTTGCTTTCAACTAACGAGTGCCATATGTACATATTGCAAATAAAGTATAAATGGTCCCATGAGATTCAATGATAAATATTATGACTTGCTATAAACTATCAATTGTAACAGAGATGCTTGAATATAATGTAAAACCATTAAGCATTCATTTTAGCCATCCTTTTTTAAAAGGTCTGAACAAGTATGAGATTGCAAAATAAAAATCTGAAAAATTTTGACACATACATTTTATGGAATTGACATATACAAATGTATATTGCATCAAATGCAGGAATACACTTTTCAGTTCTTGAAATCCTGTTCTGATTGGATACATTTAACAATTATCATAACCCTCATGTAATGATAACCGTTCTTCTAACAATGATATTTCGTCTGTAATTGTCCGGCATTCTTCATCCAGTCTGTCATATTCCTCTTCCAGATAATTCCTGTCCAAATCTTTCACAGCCTGCTCTTTCTGGTTTCTTACAGAGATCCTGCAAAAAAAAAAACAATATATTTTTCTATTTTACCGGTAACTTTTTTCTTTCAAAAATGAACTTTGATATCCTGAGCAACATTTTTTGCATTTGTTTCTCTCTTCTTGGTTTATATTAGTTTTACTCATTATAGGCTGTAATAGGTAAATAATACAGGTTTCCGCTGGCAGTCGCCATTTTCGCATTTTGATGGAAATTAAAATTGTGGCGATTAATTCATTATTGGCGAATGAAATGTAACGGTTCAATTTCCTCCATTTTGTATATTTTTTTCATGTTTCTCCCACGTTTTCCCTGATCAGACAAAACTGGGATTTTAACTTGAACTTGTCATGCGTTACAATTTTGAAAGAAAATCAATAATCATCTGATAGCTTTTTATAGCTTTCAGCAATAATGGACTAATTAATAAAGGTGTTGATTGTATTGTTTAATGTAATTGTGTAGTTAAATGGGTCACATGTCACCTAAAGGATTTTTTTACAACTTTGATAGAAAGAATTGTTTTGAAGTTGATACTTCACAACCGTTTTAGCGACGCACATGTTTGAAGCATTGTAATACGTCTCAATTTTTCTTTTAACGATGGTCAGGAAAGGAAAACCGTTGTTATGTAGAAATTATTTAATAGTAAGAAAAATTTTACAGTATCTTTAAACAAGTAAATGTTTGTTATTTTTGAGTGTTTATTTATTACAAGGTAGATTAAAAAATAAAAATGTAGAATTATAATAGATAAGACAACAATGCTTCAAATTCATTTTTTTTGGTTAGGAAGAAGGAATATTTTAAAAAAAAATATGTTTATGTTAATTGGTGAAAAAAAAAAAAAAAAAAATTTCGAAAAATATGTTGTTTTGGCAAAAGAGGTGGCGAAAAAGAAAATAAACCCTAAGAAAATCCTGAATAATACCTTTGGGAAGATGCAATTTAAATGTATTGCAGCAGCAGAAAATCTTCTACTTGTGGTTTGAGTTTCTATTTTATCAACACTGATCAGCTAAAAATAAGTTCCTAGTTAAAAAAAATTCTTGAAAATTTACAAAAAAACCATTTTAAAGAACTTTTAGAAATATCATTTGAACAAGTCCCTGGATTATCAAGTTTCATTTAGAACAAATTTGATCATTTGCATTATTCTTTTGTATAATAACGATCCACACTGAAAAGTTTTGTGAAATTTAATGAAAAACTTGTATTACATCAATTTTAACATCTGCTAATACTTTTTAACACTTCTTTTCTAGATTTGTTAAATAAATTCTGTTTGTTCATAAAAACATACCTGGTTTTCTTAAGTTCAACTAAATGAGTTCTTAGTTGTTCTATCTTACGTAGAAGAGCTTTTGGGTTACCATCTAGATCTTCTAAAATAGATTCAGATTCAAATATAGCACTGTCACACTGGTCCCTTGATACTGACTTAGAATCAACGGTTAGATGAGTCTGAATTGTTTCATTGGTCCTTTCAAAAATAGTTGTAGTTTCTGTTTGGCTAAAAGTCTGAACAGAAATATTTGATTGGTCAATTATAGTATTGGTAATTTCAAAATTGGTCCTTGATGATTGGTTAAAACTTTGAGTTGAAACAGTGGATTGGTCATTTATACATTTTGCATTGATATGGTTTTCATAGCCATCATTGTGATGGTCAGCAGTATGTATGATGGGAGAGAACTCCTCTAGAGGACTGACTTGGATATCAGTCCCCTGACTTAATGTGTCCAAATTGTCACTAACGGAATGTACATCTTGGTGAGGTTTTCGTTCTAATGAACTGTTTTCAGAACATACAGCACTATTATAAGCAGTATCACTCTGTACATTAAATTCTTCTGAAACTAAAGAGTTTTCTCTGCTAAAATGGTTATTGATTTTATTGAGGATTTCAGCAAACATACCCCCATCCTCAGAGTTATCTCCCTGTCTTAAGTGATTGGTATCCTGTTCATCAAACAAAAACACATTATCTGATATCCTATGATCACTAGTTAGAGATTCCCCATTGGCTGATTCAGAACTTTTCCTCCTGACTTGTGAGTATAAATCTCCAGTAACTTCCCCTTGTATTTTAGATTTATCCGATTCACTTTGATCTACAGGGATTTGATTGTCAGATATCAATGTAGTGTTTGCAGTAATATCCAGAGCAGAGTCTTCATTTTCCTCTTCAGAGCATTTATGTTTCATAATGTTAAAATGCTGTAAAATAAATTGTTACATTCACTAGATATCATGTTAAAACAAATAAATTCTCTTTGTGACAAAAATGTCTGGATTAGTTTTTTTAGTATTTTTATTGCTTAAATTCGAGAAAATCATGTGTAAAGTTTTATTTTTAGCTTTGCTCAACATTGTGACAATCTTCAGGAATATTTCAAGCATACAAATGTGGATGTATAAAATCTAAATATTTTGTAAAATGGATTAAACTCAAAACAAACAAATTTTTTAAAAATATTTTAAATATTTCTGGAAAGCCTTCACTCTAAATGTGATGGTTGTATTTTTACCATATTATATTTTACTGTCAAATTTTAAGACAATAACTTAATGTTAAAAATTAAATTAATCAAATATGATATGACTATTGTCTAGACTGATATAGACTGATTATAAGTTGGTGCAGGCTAATTTTGAACCAATAAAAGTTAACACTGTATAAGTCTGTTCAATGGTGCAACTAAAAGATTAATCTAGCAAAGAACTTTATTTGAATAAACGTGTTCTCATTTAAAAAGAATTGATTGCTGCTTTTTGTAATTTTAGGTGTTCTGGTATTTACATATCAATAAATTATATCTAAAAAAATAAATTAATTAGTTATAATTTTCTGTTTGAGCTTAATCATAAAAGTTTTATTGAAACTACTGTCAGGAATGGATAAAAGCTCTGTTTGGAAGCTGAGTATTCTATATATTAAATGCAATTATAAAATTTATTTCTATGTCATCCTATTTACATGTAAAACAAAAAAGAAAGATACAATGCAAACGCAATAAAGTTACAAGTGTGAATGTTACAGTAAAAGTTTGAGGTAGGTATAAGACAAAGCTTGAGATAAGCTAGATTACAGAAAAAAGGACAAAATTTTACCAATCAGTTTAGATTTTTGGCTTGTTTAATAACAGTTTGGCCTTCAGTTACAACACCATATTGACAAAAAGGTCTTCTCTCACAAGTTGGAAAAGTTTATTTTCTTCAGCAGTAAGCACTGAAGTATAATTGTATATAGAGTTTTCCAGGCATGAGCAAGAATGACCCCTCTTTTTATCAGATGTTATTTCAGAGGCTACCGTACCCTGGAAATTAAGATGACATATAATTCTTGAATATAGACAGTATTAACCAAAATTGTATGTGTATTATATATATACATCAAGTACATTCATTTAAATCAAAATTTTAATTTTCTTCTTCATTTTTTCTGAAGTCATTGCATGTATCTAATAAATAGGAACTTTTCATCAATGAACATAAAATGAAGTTTGTTGAATATTTCAACATGCATTTTTGATTAATGATAATTTTCTTGATAAATATGAAAGAAACGAATTCCACATTTTAATAATGATTGTTTGTAGTAAATGTAAGGGAAAATATTAGATTTCATTTTAATCAATGTTTTTGGCGACAGATCAGAACTGCATTTGACATGTATCATTGTATACAAAGATAGATTATTTATTTCCAGCAATAATACATTTGCTGCCGAATCAAAATTATATTAACTACTACTCATTTATCTCCATTTTAAATCTTACTTTGTGTACTTATTCCACTGACCTAAAGAAACAACTCATTTTATCAAAGACAAATAAGCTGCTTTTTAATTTGATTCTATTTTCATTTTGAAGTCTGCTCTCACGAGGCTTTAAAAATGTTCTGATGCAAATTACAAATTATTAAACTACTATAAGTAAAATGGAGACAATAATATTTGTCATCTCCCTAAAACATATACTTACATCTTTAATAGAAGAATAACCACCAGCATCTGATGTTGGAGAGGATAGGTCTGTTGGATTTATATCATGATATGGAGATTCTTCTTCTATCCAGAATTCCTCCAGACCTTGGGGAACCTCCTCTGTTGATGTCTCTCTCATCAGAACTCGTAACCATCCAAACATTTCCTCCCTACTGAGTGGCTACAAATATATAAATAATTAACATGACTTGCAATGTTTTTTTTTAATGATTTTATCTCTTAAACTTGTTTTGATAGGTACCTGTTGCATTTTTTGTGTCCCTTGACAGAAAAACTAAAGTAAACACATAGAGATCACTTATGTCATCTTATGTCCACTTCACACCTTAATGTTTATCCACAAATCCTTCAAGGATGTTCGCTCCTCTTGTTTTTGAATTTTTACCAGATTTTCAGAATCCTCTGGTTTTATCCATGTTTTGCCATTAAAAAATTGTCCACTAACCCCTACTTTTCTATTTATAATTTTATTACATATAGTTTTAAAAGTCATATTTGAAAATCTTATAAATTCCTTGTTATTCTTTCATAGTTTTAAAAGAGAAAAGCAGACAATGTTAAAAGTATGAAAAATCTAGAGAGAATCATTTCCCGCCATATTTTCAATGGCTTATATCTCGAAAACAAGCACACGGACCCTTCAGTTTTTTTCTGCTTTTTTAGTTTCTTTATTCAAATACTATCATTTTATAAGGTTGTTATTCTGAAACAGAGTAGTGAACATCCTTAAAAAGTGTTTACAGAATTTGACCTAACTTACACAGATCCTTCTACATGACAAAGTTGTGCACCTGCTATCTAACATTTTACAATTATGTCAACTCTGCTTTTGGAATCATACCTCAATCGTTATCTTTTCTCCAGCTTTCTCTACCAGCATTAAGCCAAGTTCACTTTTTGTTTCTACCATTGCCCTCCGTAATTTACAATATCGTAATAAAAAGTCCAATTCACAAACACCACTAGTCTCATTTTTGTAACATTCAAATGTGTTATCACGGACAAGACACCATCGTTTCCCCCACTTTCTTTTGTTGAAGTTACTATAGATACATAAATACCCTGAAATAGTAGAAAACAAATAAAACGTTTATCAAGTATATTGATGACAATCAAAATGACTAACATCATTTATATGAATGTACAATCAGTCCTAAATTTATTTTACAACCTATTTATAAACAAGAAAATAAAATAAATTGTCACAGACTCAATTTTAATTGTTAAATTCATCATCTTCCATACATATTAAAACATAATTAGAGTTTATTTGTAAAAGTTATATGATTGATTGACTGGTGTTTAACACCACTTTCAACACTATTGTGCTATTTCATGGCAGTCAGTTTTTATTGGTGAATGAAGCCTAAGTGCCTGGAGAGAACCACGACCTTCAGTAGGAAAACTGACAATCCTAGTGAATTAAGATTGAAGTCGAGTGCACCTGCCCTGTGCGGGATTCGAACTCACAACCTCAGTGTTGACAGGCTAGTGATATAAAAGTTATATGAAAGATACACAATATGAATTAAAATGCATGACAGTTTAAAGTAATACAAAAGTTTTTTTCTTAATGGACTTAGCCATTTCCATTAACTTTTTAATAGAGGACACCTATGTGTCTTCCCTTCCAGATACTTTTGACTGCTGGTGAACTTCCACTAAATTGGCATCCTGTCCACTCTAATGTTAAATATGGGAATTTTTTAAAAGTCTAAAAATCAAAACAAATTTTCCCAGAATGGCAATGCTTAGTATAATTCTCCTTAAGTAAAATTTACTTCTTTACAGTAAAAATAGCTCCTTTTTTATCAATTCATTTACAAATAAGAAAAATAATTCAATTTCAAATATTGCAGCCAAAAAGTTGACCATTTTACAACCTGTGTAGCTTTAAAATTGCACGTGTCCCACATTTCAACCAAAGATTTTGATGTTCTGTAAGCAGTCACTACTTTCTCTATGGTCCTGTTATACAAATTACTAGCAGCTATGGATCAATTTAGTACTACTTTTAGACATCTGTCAAGATTAAGGCAGCTTTTAAGTGGAATGTCACTTAAGTTGTATTATGCATCTCCACAACAAAAGGGGAGACAACTCAAAATATTAACCATGACAGCATTGCTGACAATATAAGCTGAGTTATTTTGTAGTTTCATATATATTAGAGAGATGATAAGAGCCATGAATCTGAATTTCAATAATAAAAAACAAACAGCTTTATAATTTACCTGAATGTGTTATAGGTCTAACTGATGGTAGAGCTGGGATTTCAGGCAAACAGTCAGGTAAAAACACAGGTGTGTCTGGAGTTGTTACTGGTGTACAGGGAGATCCTAGAGGAGATGATGTACCAGAACTTTCCCGTAGATTGTTTAAACTTGATACTGAAGATAACTTTCTGCCAGACTTTTTACCTATGGACTCGAAAAACTGTGAGGCACGGAATGCAAAGGAACCCATTCTGGAAACTTTTGGTTCTGAAAATAAAATATATTATCGGTAAATAATAAGGTACTGGTTTAAAATTAATAAGAGCAAAAAATACAGTTTTTTTTTTCTGTGGCAAATAAATGTTTTTCCACACCTAGCTTATACTTTTTATCATATCTTAGCTTTGTAGCAAATACTCCATTTTCAAAATGTGAATTATTTAATAATTTTTTGCCTGGCTGTCAACTAACCTCCCAATGAAGACTAATCACTAGAACTCAGCAAATTTGTTATGTTTCCCCTAGAGGGTTAATCTGTAAGTTTATACTTCCCTGAATCTCTTCTGTCCATGACATTTTGGAATTCTTTAAGGATGTTCGATCCTCTTGTTTTTGAATTTTTGCCAGATTTTCGAAATCCTTTGGTTTTATCCATGTAGTGCCATTAAAAATTTTGCCCACTAAACCCTACTTTTCTTTTCATAATTTTATTACATATAGTTTAAAATGCCGTCTTTGAAAATCTTATAAAATCCTTGTTACTTTTTCAAAGTTTTTGAAAGAAAAAAGGTGCCAATGTTAAATGTATGAAAAATCTAGAAAGAATGATTTCCCGCCAAAATTTTCAATAGCTTATATCTCGAAAAAAAACAAGCACACGGACCCTTCATTTTTTTTCTGCTTTTTTAGATCCTTTATTTATATACTATCAATTTATAACAGTCTTTTAAAAAGCTTGTTATTTTGAAACAGAGTATCGAACATCCTTAAGTTATACTTCCTTCAGTCAACTTTACCTAATTAATCTCCATTTACAACTGTTAACTGTCTTCTTTCTAAATTGATTGGTTGCTAGTTGTTTTATTTCCTGATTCAAAGTATAGATACCTTTTTGTTTAATTAACAGTTTTGGGTAATTTTTTTTTTCTATCTGTCATTGAATATCATTTTGTTTTATTTTACACCATTTAAAAATACACACTGAGAAACTTACTATTGAAACTGTTTGATCTCACAAAATCTTGGTCTGAACCATCACAACTGGTTAGAGATCCTTGGGATTGAGACATCTTCAGATCAGCCTGTCAAAATAAAAAATAAAAGAAATAACAAACATTAGAATTACTGTGGAGTGGAATATTCTTGTGGAGTTTAAATTTCATGATTTCTAAGGTCAAAACCTGTTTGCCAGGTTTTATCTTCAGATTTTTTGTGTTCCTGTACCTGTTCATCATCAAATTTACACAAACGGGATATTTTCTTTCAGATTTTGTCTTAATCTAGAAATTAGCAAAAAATAAACCAGTTATAAAAGTTTCACACCATACATTATTAAATATACGAAATTTTGGCAATGTGAACTTCATTTTCAAATATAAGAGATCAGCTTAAAGTTGTTCAAGTATGTGTTGCACTACCAAAGCACATTTTTTCAGTGAACTACTGTAAATTCAGAAATTGTTGCGAGGTTTCTATTATTGTGAATAATGCGACTCCTTGAGTATCGCAATAATAAGAACTCGCATTCTGATATCTTGTACATATAGTTTTGTGTAGCTTTTCCTAAAATCGCAATAATTAAAATCGTATTTTTGTTCATTCTTTAAAAATCGCAATAATAAATGCACACAAAAATTTCTGAATTTACAGTATTTGTTTTTTAGAATACCTGTGTATAAACCCTTAAATTCAAGTTCAACAAGTAAACAGCTATAAAAACAATAAAACTGTACAAATTACAAACCTTGCTACCATAAATCTGACTGCTGTCTACTCCAGCAAATGTAGAACTTCTGGCAAGATGATAGTATTGTCCAGGTGGTGGTCCACCTTCAGCCATTGCATTGATATACTGAAAATATAAAAACAATCAATTAAGGTTACAAGGCAACAACTGAACATACAATTATTGTCTAATACCCTAATGTTTTCCATTCTTTTGATGTGCTTGAGCTTTTGATTATGCTATTTGATAAAGGACTTTCCATTCTGAATTTTTAATTGGAGTTTGGTATTTTTGTTCTTTTACTTTTTATTCATATTTTAGTGTCAGTGCCTATCTGAAGTCACCAAATTCAATTGCAGTTGTCTTAAGTCAAATCTTGATGTTTTTTGTTATTTGGTGAATTTTGTGTCAATGGCAAATATTTCAGATGTGGACGAAAGAATGTATATCAATAATGATGAATGCAAATGGGATAGCTCATTATAATATATAAAGCAAAACAATATACGTGAGATAGACATTTGTCATTTCAGGGCCTTTTATAGCTGACTATGCGGTATGAGTTTTGCTCATTGTTGAAGGCCGTACAGTAACCTATAGTTGTTAACTTCTATGTCATTTGGTCTCTGGAAGAGAGTTGTCTCATTGGCAATTATACCACATCTTCTTATTTTTATATTAAAGCTTATAAAGAAAATTGAAGGAATTTTTTTCATGTATACTTACATCACACCATAAAGAAGCCCATTCTTTAAATTCCACGGAAAATACATGAAGTTCAAGTGAAGGGTGAGTGAGTTTTATATCAAATCCTTTGCGACTGTCTTTTTCTGAGAAAGCACTTTTATATCCAGTCAACTGTATCACTAAGGCAGGTTTGGAATCACATTTATCAGGTTTGTAACACACTAATCGTCCTTCCGATAAGGCACATGTTTTCCTTGTCCATGATAACTTCCCTTTGAACAAGAGCTCTCCTGACAGAGTCAATTCATCTAAACATCTTAAAGGCACATTTAAGTCCCATTCTTTGGATGAACGAGATTTGGATAACTTTTTGTGTTTACTGGATTTCTTGACTGGCCTGAAAAAAAGTATTTTGCAGTTAGATGTAGTTTAAGAATATTTTTCAAATCTGGTAAAATTTACATGTAAAAAAAGCATTTATGTTAATGAAATATCTAATAAATATAATTTATTTTGAGCTAACAAAAAAGTAATGATTAACTAGCCAATTCATTTTGATCTTCACACATTCATAATAAAATTAATCTTGAGAATTAGAGTTATTTCCCTTAGAACACACAACTTACTTTGGTAATTGAACATTGAATTTCGCAGCTTCTTCTTCAGTATAAGATTCATAAGATGTCCCATCTAAATCATCTGAAGAAATTAATAATATAATAATATGCAGAAATTATAAAAAATCATGCATAAAAACTAAGGATTACATGTATATAGGCAACTACAAAGACCAAAAAAAATTGAAAAGGCTAATAAATTGTAATACTATTTTTCATTTTGTCCAATAGATCTTTTCATCTAAACTACACACCTTTAGCAAATAATTTGGTGAAAGAAAAATTTAGTACATTGCTAATATTTTCTTAAAACATATTTTTTTGTTAAATCACTAGATAAGACAAAGAATATTCACCTTGAAAATTTCCCAATTTTATAAATAAATAAGTATATGGAATGTGGTCATATTACTATTGATAATAACAAGATACCATTAGTTTATAGTCATCTTACACAAAAAACTACATGTGTATTTGATTGTTGTGTGTAATAAACTCGTTTATTCCCAATATGTATTTTTTTTATGAATTTACCAAGTCAATAATCTGGTTGGTTTTTCTACATCATTGTATTATTGTCCTTTGACAGATTTTTGTTAAAAAGAAGATTTCAGTAGTCTGTGATAAACTATTCATAACTTTTCCAGCCTCTAAACAAATTTGAGCTTGATAAATACTAAAGACATTTGTATGTTGTTTGAAGAACCTATTAACATCTATTTTCCTTTTATGGTGTTTGAAGTTTTTAACTCTATCTCACTGATCCCATAGCTTATTATATCCATATTTACTTGTCTTATTCTGATCCCATAGCTTATTATATCCATATTTACTTGTCTTATTCCTATCCCATATCTTATTATATCCATATTTACCATATTTACTCGTTTTATTCCTCGACTAGAGAAATTCAAATGACAAAGGAACAATAAAAATAGACTTTGTTTTCATTAAGCTATTTTATTCGGAAGTTATTATTTTTTTTTTTCATTTAATTTTCAATTACAAATCTGCAGTCAAAAGGTAAATATTTCTTTCCTAATATTATGTTTTTTATATTTATAAAGGTTTCTATTTATATAAGGAGAGATCCCCTAGTTCTTTAGATTACATTGACTACTAAAAGACTAAATATATGTCAAATCGATGAATGTTTGAAATATGACAAAAAGTCAAAACAGAAAGGTGTAAAATGATAGTTCATTATATAATGATAATTAAATTCAATACAAAAACAATTATTTACATAAATATCATAAGGGGAAATGTAAAACAAATATCCTTATTAATTATTAATGACATCTGTTTATATGTTCTTATTTATGCTTAAAAAGGGAAAGTCCCTTATATAAAACACTGCATGATGTCAAGCTTTTAAACTAAAAGTAAGGCAAAAGTACTAAATATTTGTTATTGTAAATCAAAACAAGAAATGAAAAAAATCTTCTATTGATTCAATTTTAATATTGTCAAGATCCCGGTCAACTTAGGGTTTAATTAAAGGTTTGGGTATTAAATGACCTTTTTAACATGCTATTAGTAGATCCTTGAATGTCCATCATTTGAAACCTTGTGATGATTGGTAGCAGTCTCATTGACATGTTTTATGTTACTTTTATTTTTACTGAACCTTGCTGAGACATTTGATGGCCCTTTCTGAGAACAGGAGTCACAAGGCTCAGATGTTCACACCTTCACAAAAAAAAAATCTCAACATAGTAACGCCTATGTTAAACTTGGGGGTATATATCATGTATATTAGAACAAAACGCATTTGGCTAGCAGGTCAAACAACGGATGTTCTTAAACCCTGCTGACTGCCGTTGTTCGACCTGCTATTCAAATGTGTTTTGTTAAAATATACTTTGTCACTTTTTTGGTCTTTTGGAAAATGTTGTTTGTGCTGTATTTAGACCCCCTTACCAAGAAATTTGTTTTGAATGCACACGTTTAAAATTGCGGTTTTTATTCAACGCAATCATAGGTTTGACACGTTGTTTTCAATTTAGACTTACATGTATATTAGAAATATATATTTCTAGTTCTATTTCTAATATAACCGCCTTGGTTAATTTAAACACACCATTAGATTTACTTAGTTACTGGAGCCTACTAAATTATTTATGAAATTTAAACAAATTGAGAAATTATCCTTATAAACCATTTAACTGACTGAGGTTATATAAATATTCAATGATTAATGAGATCCTTGACAGTTTTAATTAATTTCCTATTGAAATATGTGTGATTTTTATAGCAAATTGTTTATGGTATTTATGCTCATCTTCAATTGCGCATTTAATTGTTCGTATTTAATTGTTTGTATTTAATTGTTTGTATTACATTTGTATGTTATGCTACACGTAAAAACAAATGGTCTTTTGTCTACCTTAACAAAGTTATATAATCAAGGTTAAACTTGCCTTTATTAAATTATAAATTGAGGTAAAATCAATTGAATGTTTTTAAACTAAAGAGATTATATTAAACTTTTATTTTAAAAGAAAATAACTTACTCAAACTGTCTCATTATAAGGTTAGGTTAACATAACCAAGTTTAAATCAAATAGCAGTCTATAAATCAATAGGGTCAACAGCCCAATTACAAGTTCTTTGACTGAGATCAAACAGAAAATACAATCTGACCTAATGGTCAAACGCACCCTTTAAAACCAATAATTATTCATCAGACTGATCTGTAACCTGATCTAGTGATCAAAAACACAATGGTTTATCATTCATTACAATATTTACTGGATCAAACAAAATCTGGTAACCTAACCCACTGGTCATCAGCCAGAATTACACACCCTCTCAACAAAAGGAAATTAGTCCTGTCAATATTTGAGGGCCTCAGGGAAAATTAGTTTTGTAGCTAACTGTGTAACCCTCTTTAAATAAAGAATTGTTATTATTATATTATTATAATATAGTTCACAAATTCTTTCATATATTTGCTCCAAGTATGAAAAGCAAGCAGTTTTCATTTATTTGTCCTTCAAGCTTCTTTAAAGAAAAAACGTCAAGTATCGGAATTTTAATTAGTTTTGCTACCACTGATTCTAAGGTAAATAGTGATATGGTCAAGTTAAAAAAAAAAGGTCCAAAATGGGTATGTCTCAGAGGCTGTCAAACTGAATTCAAGATACTCTTAACATATAATTGTCCTATAAGTAGTACAATTCACTGTAAAAATCTTATTGGGAAAGCACCAGTTCTAAAGAAATGAACTACAAATTATGTGTGTTCTCGGACAATACAGAGGTTGTACTATAAAAACATATCTTGTTTCTGTTCTGGCTATTGTTTCTAATGGACAGGAAATTACTAACAGTCTTATCATCAGACAGAACCTTTAACAATAACAATACCAGTTATTTGTCATTTAAACAGACAAAAACAATTCTGATATTCTATTCTTTAAAAAAAATACTTCCGTAGTTTTGCCAATTTGCATACAAGTCATCTTTTTAATGTACTCATTGATTTTGGGTTTTACATGTCTATTCAATATTGTTATTTTTAAACAATTTGTCAATGTTTTTTTTCTGTTTTAATGTTTATTTTATGCTAATTTATAAAACTTTATCAAAACAGATTGAAACCAATTGTCAGTGTATGAAGGTCAAGTCAATTATTCAGCATAAGAAAACGTGATCAAATCTTTAAACAATTTATCATAATTCCAATATGTCAGTGAACAAAAAATGAGAATGGATAAAACCAACAAAATTTTGTATTTGTAATAAATTTGATCTTTTTTCTTTTTCATGTTTTTCTGGTAATTTCTGAATGAAACATTATATATGAAAACACAAGGTATCTCAGATTATATGCATATCTATCACATGTGGTCTGTTTTTTTAACGTCACATAATTTAAACTGACATAACACACCAGACAATGAAAAAAGTTAAATAATTTCTTTAACAATACAAAGAAGATATAAATTAAAATTGACAAGATATATCCAATATAGTTATATAAAATATCATTTTACAGTTCTGTGGTCTCGGTTGTGGTGAAAGACTACAGAAATATTTCCTGTCAAAATATTTTTTTCTCTGTTATATAACTAAACAAAATTTGAGAAAGTTACCAATGAAGGAAAGGTCAGTAACATGGATAGAATTCCATATTGAGTGTAAAAATTATTCAGGTACTCCAGTTTACACCTTATAGACATATTTACACTTGTATGCAAATTTGTCCACAATTACTTAAAGTCACACAAGTTCCCACAAAATATGCATCACAATTTAAGAAATTTGACATCATAATCAAAAAGTGATTGTTGCTTGACTTCAGAAGGTTTTTCCGAGACAGATATATAGGGTCATTTGGAGACAAAATTCAGCTAAATACCAAATGTGCAAATACATCTTTTGCTATTTGTCCTCAAATACTGGATCACAGATGTTATTGTAAAATTTTACTTCACAATAGAGAATGTCTGACTCCCCTGTAAAAGCTAAAGTTATTGTTGCATGATGCAATATGTCAATTAAGTCTCCCAAAATCTTTTGTCAAGTGTTGCGGATTCATAAAAAGGGATAATGTCTATTACTAATTATTTACTCATGCTAATATGAAAATTCTACATAAACAGTGGACTTTGTGAACATTTTCTTTTAATATTCCACATATTCTTGAACTTCCAGTTCCCCTGTCTTAAAAAAATCTTGTCCTCATATAAATTTTCTATTAAAATGAAAGATTCATACCACAAAAATCGTCTTCTACAAGTCTTTCATTGGACCCTTTATAAATCTCAGATTTGGGTGTTAGTTGTGGTCGAAGTGGAAGACCTGGTTTGATATCTTCTAATATACTACCACACGAAGACCGACTCTGGGCATCAGATGATGTCCTGTCCCTCCTTGGAGGGAGGGGTGGAGGGACAGGACTGGCAGACTGTTCCTCCTTTTCTGTGGAGTTGGTAATGATTGTCGTCTCCTCATAATCATTCTCCTTTGGTGGACTCTGAACTCCTTTAGGTACAGGAATCTCATATAGATTTACTTCATTTTCTATTATCTCACTGAAAAAGAAAAAAAAATCTTATAGAAATTTATCTCTTTTACAATATAAAGTATACCACTGAAAAAGAAAAGTCTCAAACTATTTGACAGGTAGTTACACACAAAGAGAAAAGAAAACAATTGGAGAAATTTATCTCTTTTACTGGTATATCATTGATAGAATCTCATAGAAATTCATTAAATTTTCAGGTATACCAATGAAAAAGATAAAAAAAAAACAACATTCCAAATTGAAAACAAATTCCTTAATTAATATTATTTTTTATTTCCGTTTTAATTTAATTTCTCTTTGGATCTTACTTAACTATTTAAACATTTTATTTTTCAAATGTGTCTGACAATAAATGATGGTTAAACCCTATACCTCAATAATAAGTCTGTTTTCCTGTTAGGAAGTCCAAAGAATATTTCAAGATTCCAATAACCAAAGATGAGGCTTCTTGTGTTTAGTGAGGCTTGTTGTCTTAGACAAGGGAGATGACTCAAATTCTTACTTGAGGGTGACTTAGAATTTTAATTCTTGAGATCTGTGAGTGTTTTAATCTTTTTCTCCCTTGTTCTAAATTCAAAAGAATTCAAACATTTATAAAACTAGCAAACAAAGGAACAAGTACCAGCCCTTGCTCCACCATGGCATGTGAGACTTCTATCTCATTCTAAAGGACAATGTGATAACTAAAATCAAGGATAGAGTAACAAATTCTTTCCCAATTAAAATATGGTCTTGTTAAAGAATTACTACATGTATATATATATACTGGAGAAAAGTTGTAAAACAGTCTATCAGAGCCTCTTTTTGAGACACAATTTTAATAAACTTCTTAAATTTGTTTAAAATTAGGTAGTGGGAAGTCCTTATTCACAGCACTTTACAAAAATAGAAGAAAAGTGTATCTGAGGACACGAATGCCCCCGCTGAAGCCTCAAACAAACGAAAATGGGACAGACAAACAGACGGAAAGATGGAAGGATGGAAGGACAGACGACAAGGGTAACACTTTATGACCCTGTCACCTACAGCAGGGGCATAAAAATAATCTCAGACTAAGTTTAAGGTAATTTTTACTATGGGTTCCTGGTGCTGTAAACTGGTAAACAATTAGGAATTAAAAGTTTAGAGTTTGAGCTGATTCAGACAAGTGTAACACAATCCTTTGTTTAAAGTTTTGACGGTTCTGTGAAATGTTTTGAGTTGATTGTTGTGACAATGTTTGAGACAAGGATGTAGTGCGTCATCTGTGTTGTTAGTTATTCTATTGTAAATACATACAATGCTGTCAAAATATTTCTCGATGAATCAGCTAGCATCATCACAAAATTAAAATCAAACATTTAATATAACACAGTACTTTTCTATATTTTCAATCAAATGAGATGTGGATTAAATGTAAATGTGACAGCAACCCAACAGTGCAAGTTTATCAAAAAAGACATCTAAAGGTCACCATTTGATCTTCTAAGCAAGAAGCAATTAGGATTCGACAGCCACATCCAAATACCTTAAACAACTCCCAATATTCTCACTTAATGTAAAGAATAAAACACAGACTAGATTCCTACTGTGGCACACCCACATGTGGTGGCAGTGATAAACTAGTTTATTGAGTTCTCAACCAATACCAAGTTAACTTGAAGGTACTAAAATGTGCTGTTAGTACCTTTCTTGATTACAAATACAAACAGGTGTATATTAAATATCAATGAGACAGCAACCAACCAACACAAGTTTATCAAAATAGACATCTATAGATCACAATCTTCAGAAAAGATGTAAATAGATTCGACAGAGACATCCAAATACCTTAAACAAATATCAAATTATCAATTAAAATGATACATTAATAGAAATAAACAAGCACGGACTAGATTCCTATTGTGGCACAGGCACAGAAAATAGTTTAGTGAGGTACAGAAAATTTACTTAGTGTCTTTAGAAATTTCCTTTTTTTTCTTTTTCATTTATGGATTTGATGCATCATATTTTTGTAAAACAAAATGTTATTCAAATGTCAATAGTGACAGAGGACAAAAAAAAGGTTATGGTAAAACATTGGGAAGACCTCTGCCTTACTTCTTGTCAACTTTCAAAACTAATTATAATAAAATTAACATTGAAAAGTAATAACAGCGTTAGGTTGAAACTATATAGGATATGTTCAATTATTGTTTTATACATATGGGAGTATTCTGTTTATCATGTTGACTCAGATAAGCAATTCTTTATAACACTCTAAGGTTCTATTACAAATCTAAGCCCTTTTAAATTCCAAAAGATTATTGTCTCCCTTGAATTTACTGTATTTGCATGTATCTGAATTTTAGCCCCAACATTACTGCACGTTTCTGGAGGTTTGTTTAAGAAGTACAATTTCAAAACCAGAGTAACAAAGTTGGCGCTGGAGGTTAGTTTCAAGCTCTGCCAGGAGTCACTTTTGCGTAATTTGACCTTAGTAATAACTTTTGATTGTCTCAGAAAAGTTTCTTGGAAAATAACCAATATAATTTAAGCAGAATAACAAGAGAATGTGCATATGAAAACAAAATTATTTTTCTCCTTAAATGTTGAGACTGGGTAAAACAAATGATTGATATAACATACTTTGGTTGTTTGGTTGCTATCTCATTGCATCAACATTTATTTATATATACATATTATCAAAGCTATTTAAAGTTTGTTTTGGCATTGTAACATCCATTTAAATTACAAAAATTCTTTCAACCTCACCAACATTTTTGAAAAAAAAAACAATGACAGCTTCTTTCAAAAAGTTCAGAAATAACCAACTTCATTAATATTCGAAGAGAATCAATTTCATTATTTTGTATAAAAACAATTAGATAATCTTTGTTTTATGAGATTACTAGAAGGCAGTTTATATATTATTCTTATGGACTTTTATATATAATACAAATCAATTATTTATATGCATATAAATCAATATACATGACAACTGCCTATCTGACATATATTGTTTTGTGATTGTCATTGAAATACATATCATAGACAATACATAGGTGTTTTATAAGTGTATTTTATATGACATTCTAAATGAATATGTCAATCATATAGAACATATTTACCTTATTTAGATATAAAGGTATGGCTTAATGACCAGGTGATGATTACCAGTGAATAAAAGGGGATGTGGGGTCACTATACATCAATGAGATAGCAATTAACCAACAACACAAAGAACCATAATAAATCTAGATAAACTATCAAAAGTCAAACCAATTTTTAGACCAAACAAAAAAATTCAATTAAACTTCTATTTATCCTTGTAAGCCCAGTCAGTGTACTGTTTTTAAATGAGATCATTTAAAAAGGACCTATATTTTGGAATATTAAGTTTTTAATGTATCCTGCTATGAATTAATACATAATATCACAATTAATTCACAATGAATTTATAATCTTAATCTGCAACAAAATCTCAACGTGAAAACAAATGAACTTAGGTAAAACAGGGGTTCAAAATTGATTTTAGAGGTAAAAGGTCAAGGACTTTAAGGATTTACAAATCAAAGGTCCACTTTGGAAATTTATAGGTCAGGTGTGAAAATTACTCTCAGGAGTTGAAGATCATCTGAACTTTGGGATATAAAAAATCAAAGGTCCATCTTTGATATTACAAAGGTCAGGGACCTCAGACCTCCATTAAAAACATACTGTACTAAAGAAGTTAAGGTAAATGTACTATTTATAAAGAACGGATAATTAATGTAGGGCTACCCTAATCACAGGCATTTCTCATTAACTTGAAATTTTACATAATGAAATTTGAATCATTGTTATTTTCTAGACAACATTATGCTTGACAAAATACATTTAGGTACTAAATATTCATGACTTTTACCTTAAGATGAACTTTAAGGAGGCATGCATAATAGTAAATAATTACTACACCACATATGGATAATTTATGTGACAAAAACAAGGACAGTGTACTAGGTGTAACATATATCATCTGTCCAAAAACACAAACATGTCCACGCATCCTTCATTTTATAATAAAATACTAAAAAACCTATTTATCATAGTCCATATGGTAACCAAGGTTGAGTGTTTTTTTTTTGGTTTTCAAAGCGGAAAAAATCGGTGCATGTCAAATTTTGTCAGGATTTGTTGTCCATTAAAAATCTATGAGGAGGTAAACGCTTAATCACTTTTGTTGGGTTACTGTCAATTTTGTTCCATACAGATACGATTAACTGACAAGAAATCCAGCACAAAACTCTTTCCTAATAGGTTTACTTACCCCGGTAAGTGTTTTTATAGCAATTATTTGGACCTAGTTATAGCAGATATGTCTTCTGTCAGATGACTGCTTTAAGGACATATGTGTCCTTAAAATATAAAAGATATTCTTTTCTGTAAACTTGCTATTTCATTCATTCAAAAAAGGATTAATCAGATTTAACATAGTTGGGTAAGCTGGAATATCAAAGTTAAGGTTTTTTTATTTTAAAAATTGGGACTCCAACCCTACTGCCATTGTATTCAAATTTTAAACAACTTAACTCATATCATAAGGCTTAGCTATGATTGAATAATTAAACATTACTTTTAGCATAGTTTCGAGAGAAAGTGTTTTCAATAAAATTGAAACAGAAAGCTAACATAAGACTGCAATAGTGATGTCTGCCAGGACATTGCATAACCAAATGAAAAAGCAACCAAATTCGGTAAAAGCTGGTAAAACAAGCCTGCTTCAACCTCTGTCTACCAAATTCATATCAAACTTTGGCATTCCAGCATTTATTAGGTGTAATGCTTTTTTACTTGCCAGAGGATATTATTGTATATATATATAACATAAAAAAAATTAGCAATAAATCTCAGTTGCTAACTCCAATGCATGTTGGTGTGCCAAGATATAAACATGCCGTACATGTCTCTACTGTAACACGAAAAGTCCAAAGTTTAAAATGTACGTCACCCCTTATTCAAGTTTACGTAATGTATAGCAAACAATGTGTCTTTGACATAACTTAATGTGTAAGATATGCCATGTTTTATCATTTAGAATAGATGGCATCTTTTAAATTTCAAATGTCACAGGACCACATGAGTGGTGTTGTCACACAATTGCCACATGACAGTTGCATGATATTTCACTTTTTCTTTTAAAAATTTTGGACAATTTCTTTTCGACACAAACATTTTAGTTATGAAAAAAAGGATTTTGATATTCTGCTTGCACACATCTTTTTGCGACTATGACTTAATGATTACTATGAGTCCATCAGCCACTTGGGTCTTTGAGAAATCAAAACAAAGAAAAGTACATGGCTGACCATGAAGTTTATAGATACCAGTCTGTATCATACACAAACAAATATTACATAGATTTTTTTTTTATTTTTCTGAATTTAGTATCAAAATAAACAGATATGATTAACGTCATCTTTGTAACTTCATATAAATCCGTGACAATATTCAACCCCCTCAGGGTTGACAATAAAACATCATCATTTTGAAATGAACTTGTTATGAATTTTATGTCATAGCAATGTTGGTACATAATCGTTAAAACCTAACCTACATTTTAATTTTATTGTCCAAATTTTGAGACAAATGATGTCAAATTTTAACTATTAATCATTTTTATATTTAATGTTTAGTTACATCAAGTTCATCACTTTTGTTGAAAGAAGTTTAAATTCTGTAAAACATGATCATTTGTATTCTTCCAATTTAGAAGTATGAACTATTTTGCTGTTCCAAAAGATCATAAGTTAGTCACGTTTGTTTTCCTTTGTAAAAAATCAAACATTTGTGAATATTGAGATCACTGCATCAATCTAACTTTCATTGGAATAAAAAAAAGACAAAATCCTATGTATCTTTTCTGATACTTTTAAAGTCATACAACTATGTTATATCATACCTGTTATTATTCTGGTGGTCTATATCATCATACAACTTGACTCTCTGAAAAAAAAAGAAATAGGATAAAATACCATTGTGTCACAATACATATAGAACATTCCCATGCCAATAAAACCTTGTGACACAACAGGATAAAAGACATTCTCAGCCAAATTACTTCTCTTATGTAAAAAAAAATCTTGCTGAATTATGCAATTGGTCAAGAATTATTGTTTTGACACTTTCAAAATGTGGTTTGATTTATTGGGTTTGACACTTAACTGCTGATCATCTGTCTAATTTTATAATTGCTAGTTTCATCATTAAATGCCAGTTAAATGACATTAACATTCTAAGAGTAAAATCCAATACAAACTGGTGTGTTACTTCAAAACAAATACAAAAGTCAGTGGTTCTCTCTGAGTACTACTGCATCCTCCGCAAATAAAAACTGGACATAATGATAAAGTCAAAAAAGCTGATAAGTGGCATATTAAACACCAATAAACAATCAACCAAAGCAAAAAGAAGGATTTAGATATCCCGAAGATTTAATGGCATTCATCAAAATTATATATGACAAATATTTCTGGTTGAATTTTCAGCTAAAAATATCAAGAGCAATTGTGTGACCGAATAACAGAAATATTTTAAGCGCCATTGTTCAGGTACCTGCTGTCAAATGTAATTGAAAACTGCTTATAATACAAACTATCTGACTCATGTGAATACCATTGACAACATTTTAGTACTTCCTACACCTAAAAACAAAAATTGCACAATTTTTTTCAATCAGATATTTAAAGTCACATATTTCCAAAATGCCTGGTAATTGACTAGATGTCTGGATGATAAAAAAAAAAGAATGTCAAGTTGGTAATTTAGCAGTTTTTATATTGTTAAGTAAGATCAAAGACACAAATTAAAAACACCTCAGGTTTAAACATAGATCAAACAAAAATACATACTTCAGCATAAACATTCATCAACATTTAAGCGAGACTGTCTTAATTTTTATATTAAAATTATAATGTGATTCATCCAGTTCTTCTTGATTTTCATTAATTCCTGAAATATTGTTAATGCTCTACACCCATTATACATACATATTCTTAAATAATCATGTATATTCAGGTTCAAGAAGAAAAGGAATGGGAGCAGTTCATGTCAGTGAAACAATTTATAAAAAAACAGAAGAACTAAAGATATATCTTGAGGGCAACTATTGTCTGCAATACTGGAGACTCTTGTTTAAACAAAATATCAGTTTTTCTTGCACTGAAAGAAGTTAGTTGGTTGTTGATGTTTGCTTAAAATCTAGTGGAAAATATTTCATGCATATTCAGGACAAAGCACTTAAAACTAATTACTATTTTGTTCTTGAATTATTTTTCACTGTCCTACTTATTTTTTTTGTGTTTATTGTGATTTATATTCGTATTGCCTAATAAGACTATTGGCATTCAATTATATGATGGAAGTTAATTCTTAGGAAATCATCTGGATTGTTGTGCCACTCAAACCTAGTTTACACTCAAGACACTTTAGGGGTAATTGATTCCAGCCCTGTATAGTCCTCGTCCTTAAATGAAGCAGTCAGTACAGAAGATAGCACTGTACTTTACTAAAATTTCTAAGTAGCTTGAGAACCAACAAATTTGTCCTGGAGTCATTGGTGTACCCTGTTTATACTTATGACTGTCTGCAAAAAGAACAATTTTCTTCTTATATTGCACTAAAACCAGTTTATTGGTTGGTTAATGATTGCTAAAAGTCAAGAGGAAAATATCTCATGCTTAATTAGAATGATGCACTGAAATTTAAAGTCCTGCAACTCATTTCACAAAAAAAAAAAAAAAAAAATACTAAGTCATGAAAATTTCATTGTAACTTATGATCAATTATTGTCGTAAGATTTTAGGTGAAAAGAGCCCCTGCATCAACTTACAAAATATCCTATTTTTTTTTTGGCAAGTGAAAATTAATCAGCAGCTGCAAGCGTTGCAATGCACTTCTGTAAAATTAAATGTAGAATCCAATGGTTTTGCACTGGTATCAGTCTGTACAATTCTGATATATTGAATGATAACTGAATCTATCAATTTTCATATCTCTATCAGTTCTTAAAATATTAATAGATAGTGCATACAAAATTAAGTAAATATTCTACATGTATAGGTACTGCCTAACTTCTGGTACCATTTAATCATTAGTGGATTAATTACATTTAATTGATAACCTTGCACAAAATTTCCTATTAGTCTTCTATTAATTTATTATTATACCCTTAAGGTAAAAAAATATCTGAATTTCCTGTATAGTTATATAATGTGTTTTCTAATTAAAATGAAGAATGCAATAGTCATCCTCCTTCTTTACAAGATGGTGCAACTTTCTCACATTTTGTGAGGATCATTATCTCAGTTATGTAACTGTAAATAAACCTTATTAGAATTTGAAATATATATTTGACAGTGACTTTGCAAAATTGAATTCAATACTCTTTTATATTCTGGGTGATTCAAATTCAAGTTTTATATATTGTATAAACAAGAGTCTATTAATATTTATGAAGACCCAGCATGTTGTTTTCCATATATATTTGAGTATTTTTTATATCTTTTGGTTGTTTACGGAATATATATGACATGTATACCCCCACTCCTTTTATTCATAATTCAGAAAAATAAATTGTCACCATTCTTATTTTCCCTGTTCGAAACAAATAGGTATTTGTAAAATCCATAGTACCGTCTGATTGGGAATTTCTTTAAATACCCTTTCATTATCAACACCATTTAATTTTGCAAATCAGGATCTTTTGCATTGTGTTTCATATAAGTGCAAGTTCAATTTAAATTGTCAAATGGATTTCAATGAAACTTTACACAGAAATAGTATATACACTCTTATTTACTGCAATCTAATTAAAATTATATCTCCGCACTTGCTCCTCGTTGTTTATATGTCGCGCCCACGCGCGACATATAAACAACGAGGAGCAAGTGCGGAGGTATAATTTTAATTAGATTGTATTTACTGAAGACAAAGGCAAAATAAATCTTCAAAAGGGAAACTCAAATACAGTCCATAGGTCTGAGGATTCTAATGAAACTTTACACATAAGGAGTACACTATGCGAAGGAAATAATTTGATACTTTGCAATTGTAGCTGCAGTATCATTGCACGATGTAAATCACAATATCTTTCCGTGCCTTCTATGTATGCGTCTTGAACTCAAATTTACCCTCCAAAAAACTTCTTATATTTATACTATCACAATTTCTTCCAGTCTTATATTTCATTCAAAGTGTTCATTTAAGAAACTGTCATATAAGACAAATGAAATTCTAATAAACTGTCTGAAATGATGGAATATAATGCTAGAAAAGGATGGGTTCATTTGCTGTAACTGAAACATGATTCTAAGCAGACAGTATTTAGAGTGAGAAAAACAGGATTTCTTAGTAAAGCATATAATGATAGATAGAACCTGCTAAAAGATTTATTTGTTAGACTGTGATGTTGTCTGTACAGGTTCCTTCTTGTTTTAACAACTCACCATGTCTGATGAACATTCTTTTTATTGGGGAAAACAGGATTAATTGACTGATTGATTGATTGGTGTCTGCTTTACAGGATATAAGACTGATAAGGTCAGGGGCAGATTTTTTTATGCATTTTGTGTGTGTGTGGAAGGGGGGTAAGATTTATGATTGAGCCAGAAGGGTCAAGGACTCCCTCCTTTATATGATAAATGCATAGACGTTCTACAAGTATTACTATGAAAATTGGCTTGCCAGCCCCACCCCACACCCCCACCTCCTTTCCCTCCCCTCTCCCACATTCAACATCCTGGATTGGCACCTGAAGGTTAAGATGCACATTTAAAGAACTAAACCACAATCATGATAACAAGTAATGCAATGAAACAAGTCTTCTGCTACCTTCTTTGTCACTTTATGATTAGCAAGATATGTTTGTTAGAGAGCCTCCTACAGATTATTGTTACAATCATTATTGTCATAAACTAGTTATTTAATTGTACACTTGTCCATAAAAGTACTGATCTCTGTCATAAAAGTTCTAAAATACTGAAAACAATCGCTGGTATGATTACTGCAATATTCTAGGATATAAAACATTGTAGAGATCATGATCAATACATGCCAATTACGGAAGGTATACTTTTATACTTGGGAAGTATATCAAAACAACAACAGCTGTACAATAATGAGACAACCAAGCTCTAATTTCTATTAATCTGACATAAAATTAATAGTATCTCTGATGTGAGGTCAGTAGTTTGACCAGATGGACAGCTGTTACCCAAGATTTGATTCCTGTCTATTGTCAGCTTAAAGTTCAGAAGGTCCCAACTGAATGCTAGGTTCATGTTTTGTTTTCATAACCATGATTCCCTGACCTTTTCTACATATGAAATAAACTATTAGCCACTTTTATGAATGACTTTTCACAAACAATTACAAACTACCATTAGGAAGTATAATCACCAGCTTGCTTATTTCTTTGAATATCTTAAAGGAGTACCTGAAATTAAAGGTCACAAATGCAGCTTAACATATACAGATTAACAGTTTTAATTCTTGAAACCCGGAGTATTGTTATTCCTATTATAATGCAAAAACAGTAAAATGTTCAAAATGAAACATTTTTAGTACAAAGGAAACCTGTGTGTTGTGATTGTGCAATGTTGTTGCCAGTGAAATCCTCAGACCTAGTTTAGTTCACTTTAAAAGATATATGTATATGCCAATGACTGTCAACCATGGAATTGACAAAAAACATCATCCAATTTCAAGTAGAGTTACATATAATATGGCATTGGAATTAAAAATTCCCTAGTTTACAGGTTTTATCACTCTTACAATTGACCTACCAATTCTTCTTCACTGTATCCTCCTGACAGTAAGGATCTTGAGAGTTCCCGTTGGTATGCCACAAAATCTTCATCCTCTATAGATGTTGGTGATCTTAATTCTCTGTCAGGAGAGCTCTGGCGGTGCAGGTTTGGTGAACCATGGATTTCTACAGTCGTTTCTAGTCTTGTGGCTTCACAAAAGAGAACAAATATTGTATATTCACAAAAAGAAAAATAAAAGATTTTGCTGTATACCCTTCAATTAGCATGTCAGATTTGCCGTTCATTAATTGTTTTGTTATAAATCTAGCCATAAGATTTTCTTATTTAAATTGTTGAATGGAGTTTTATAGCTGACCATTCAGGACTAGTTTTGTTCATTGTTGAAGGCTGTACAGTGGCCTATAGTTGCAAATGATGATCCATGTCATTTATGATGATCCATGTCATTTAGATTTTGGTGGATAGCTGTCCATTGGCAATTTTACTTTATCCTATACTTATGATATTTGTGACTACCTTACATCAGCAGGGCACTGGATGTTTGAAGCAACCAACTATCAATCAATCAATACATCAGCAGGGAAATCACACAATGAAAAAAACTTCTTAGTTTGAAATTCTTAGATGATTGAGCTTCCTGAGCAAATATTATTGAACAATTTTGTAATGATTTGAAGTTAATCTAAGAGATTTTCCCCCCAGTTTTTGTTTGGTTCAACCTTTTGTAAATAGTCAATGTAAACATAATCTGATGGTCTTTAAGAGGCAAATATACAAGGGTATATAGTCATATAATAAAAACAGCTCTACTGCACTTGAATACAATCAAAGAGACCTGATATAGCATTCAGTGGGATAACTATATTTGTCAACATTTTATCTACTGTCAAATCTTACATTCGTACCATTACATATAATGTCATTCTTCTGTCTAATTGTGTAACTCAACATCTTTAATAGTGTCTATTACAGTACAAGACCTCAAGTTATATTTCATCAAAAGAATTTGCAGTTCACAAAGTCAACCTGTAAGCATATCTGCATGCATTTTTTCTCAAAACTTAAAAATAATTTGCTTTAATGATTTACACATTAACATGGCTAGAAATATATGTGATTGTAATCATAATAAGCTAAAATACTTAACCCATTTGGGAAACTCTTAAATATTATATAATATAAACATATTTATATGAACTCAACGAGATACTAGTTTTGACAAACAGAAATAGGTAAATTGAATAAAAATATGTATTTTTGAGACGCTTTTTTTAGTCTAATGATGCATGTTCATAGAGCATGTACAAATTAATTTTAAATTTTGGATTAAGAATGTAATTTTGATTCATGGATAGAAAGAGAAATTGAGTTCATGTAAAAACCACATGAATATAAAGAAGAAAAAAGTTTGACATATGGAAAATGCCTGAGGGCAATCATTTAGTTAGCTCTCCCATATTTGAAAATAACAACTGACTAAAATGCAAGTTCGTTTTAAGTAACATGCAACAGGGTTTTCTAATTACATTTATTGAAATATCTGATTTTAAACACAGTACTAATATCTCAATTAAATTAAAATCTTAAATATTAAGTAAAGATTTTGGTGTAAAATTAGGAAAATAATGCCTCTAAAGTATCTTCTCCTTTCTGCAAGGGAGATAATCAATAATCTCCAATGTTATCCCCTTGAACTTAAACATTTCTGCTGTCAGTAATGTGTAATATAATAATTTTAGAAACTTTTAAGAGTTTACTGCACATTAGACTATAAACTAATTTGAGGACCATACTGCAACATCTTTTTCTTTGTCTTTGGCCTTTGTGGGTAGACTTACAGACAGAATGGGCTGTGAGGGTAGGAATGGGGTACCCCACATGACAAATGACGGTAAAAGATTTATCAAAATAATGTTATCAATAAACATTTTACTCCATTTGACACTAGCAGTAGCTACAAATTGAGTTTTGATGAGTTACAATAAAAATTTAAGGCTCATTTGACCCTAAAGATAGCGAAAAACAGACGTTTGACACTCCATTTTAAAGGGCATTCCTACCCTTCTACTATTGGTATAAAACTGTTAATTTGTCTTCAACAGAATAAAATGTACAAACTAAATGACTTGTGTACTAAACAAAATTAATCATTAATCTCATTGTTTGGAAATGATCAATTTTACTGATTTAAAAAGGGCAATATAAATCAAGTTTATTTTGAGATCAGTTAAATAATTACAAATCGATACAAAAAATACAGGATGTAGTCCAACTATTTTAAGAAAGACGTAGTTTTAGGCGTAAGCAATTGTAATGTACAATTAAAAAAAAAGTTAAGTCGTCATGCATGCAAATTTATTCTGATACTTTGTACTGAATAAATTGACTTTTGTGAAAGCAATCTATTATAAGTGTTACAAATTATTCCACTAAGGAAACTTCTATACACCTGTTTGACATACCTATCAAATAATTAGTAGTAATTATCCTCTTATATCACATGACATTGTAATTACTTCTTATTTACAATATTTGTATATACATATCTGTATATATATATATATATACCAGTAATCTATTCACTTCTATGCAATTGTATGTAAATCCATATGCTTTCTGTGCAAATGAGAACATTTATACAAGAGGAACCAGTGAATTTTGTTTTAATGGTTTATGAATTACACAGTAAAATGTCAAACAAATGTCAACAATGCTATTAGTAAAAGACAGCAACCAAACAACAACAAATTAGACATCAAGAAGTCAACAAATGGTCTTCAAAATTAGACCAAAGTGTCTATGCCAAGTTCTTAATCATCTAGAGTTGAAAAAAAGCTGTGAATAAATTTAACAGATACCACCAAGATGACAAAATGAATACAAATGAGGATTCTTATCATTTATCTGATCTGGATTCCAACCTCAATAATTTTTGTACATATTCATATCATAGCAAAGAATCTGTCACTGGTGCATACTAAACCATTGTTGTAAAGGCAGTATTTTGTTAATACTTGTACTAGTATAACTAAACCCATGAGCAACATAACGGGTGCCACATGTGGAGCAGGATCTGCTTATCCTTTGGGAGCACCTGAGTTCACTACTCGGTTTTTTGTGGGGTTTGTAATGCTCAGTCTTTTGTTTTCTATGATGTGTTTTGTTATGCTGTTGTTCGTCTTTTGGTCTATTTTTTTACGTAGCATTGTCAGTTTATTTTCGATTTATGAGTTTGAATGTTGCATTTGTATCTTTCGCCTCTCTATTACTAAACCCATGTTGTATAAAAGCTTTATTACTTACCACTTGTCCTTGGAGGAACTGATGGCGGAAGTTGGAGGATATCTAATCGTTCTACGAAATACTGACGTTGCTGTTCAGCTTGTTCAGATAGATTCTCCTTAGCTAAAGTTTTGCACAGGAAATCTTCTATGCCTGGTAACAACTCTAAATGTCAAATAGAAAACAGAAAATTACAAACTAATTTTACATGCTCAAAGCTTTTAGACTTGTTTTTTGATATATAAACCATTGACTGTTTGAGTTTAAAAAAGTGTTTATCAATTCATTTGGACTGTCAATAGAGAAATGCAGGGAATCAAAAATCAGAATAATGTTCTAAACAAGTTAGCAGGGTAGGCAGAAACCCCTCAACTTCAAGATCTGCCGCTGTTTTACATTTAAAAAAAGATTACCACCAAACTATTAACCTGGTCCGAGTACACAGTTATTTCGTAGTGCATTTCTTTTAGACAATAAATGAAAATTAAAAAAATCCCACCTGCGCTTTCTCAATAATATTTTTACAGTGTGTTGTACTACTTTTGGGACAAATTATATCAAAATTATAGAAAACTTCATCGGCTCTAACTCAAAATATGGACAATTTCATGTTAAGGGGGTCTTCAAATCTTTTGACAGCTTCCGAAGTGCTAATTTTTAACATTTTTCAGCTGGACCAAATCACTACTTTACTTTAAAATTCATGACCCAAATTTTTTTACAGTGTCATTTCACCCCCCTACTTACTATTTGAGTCATACAACATGGAGAAATAAATTTGGAAGGGGTATAAAAAAAATTCGTAAGGGTTCCGCGGAACCCAGTGTCTCACCTACTTTTGCTGTTAATCACAGGCTCAACAAAATTGAGGAAAAAAATTAATAAAAATATTCCTCTCTATACTATCTTTTGATTGTAAGTAGCTTCTGTCCAAGTTTGGTAAAAATCCAGGATAGTTTATGAATCTAATAAATGTTTTAAAAACTTAAACTGCAGACTGTTATGTAATGTTAACTGGAAGAAAAACTAAGTCCATTTATAAGTAAAATACGGAAAAAATGGAACAAAATTTTAACAAAATTTCCTTTTAGATACTAGCTCTTAATCATAAACAAGCTTCTGTCCAAGTTTGGTACAAATCCAGGATAGTTTAAGAAAGTTGTTAAAATTTTAAAAACTTTAACCACAGAGTGAATGTAATGTTAACTGGCAGAAAAACTAAGTCCATTTATAAGTAAAATACGGAAAAAAAAGATTATTTTTTTTTTTAAATTTACTTCTGGATACTATCTTATGATCATAAACAAGCTTCTTTCCAAGTTTGGTACAAATCCAGGATAGTTTAAGAAAGTTATTAAAATTTCAAAAACTTTAACCACAGAGTGAATGTAATGTTTCCTGGCAGAAAAACTAAGTCCATTTATAAGTAAAATACGGAAAAAATGGAATTTTTTTTTTACAAAATTTACTTTTGAATATTATCTTATGATCATAAACAAGCTTCTGTCCAAGTTTGGTAGAAATCCAGAATAGTTTAAGAAAGTTATTAAAATTTCAAAAACTTTAACCACAGAGTGAATATTTGTGGACGCCGCCGACGACAACGACGACGACGACGACGCCGACGGAATGTAGGATCGCTATGTCTCGCTTTTTCGACAAAAGTCGAAGGCTCGACAAAAATCAACAAGTAACACACTGTCCACACTAGGGACTATATTCGTGGACAACGAAAATCAAAGGACGCTAACTGTGTACCCGGACCTAATAGGGTAGAAAAAGTTGACCAATCTTTATGAAACTTGGTATGACCAAAGCTTATTAAATTATAAGACTGCTTACAAAGTTTCATGGCAATAGGATATATATTATAGACAATATGACTAATTCTATATTCAACTTTGCGTGTTAAATTTAGATGTTAAAATTGAAAATTTTCAACTATCAACATTTGGGGCTTAAAAAATTAAAATATTGCAAAAAAATACTTTTGAAATGCCTTAATATATAATATATTATGTATTAAAAGCAATAGAGTACTCATTTGATCTATCAGACTTATCATAATTATTCAAAAGTCAAATTTATATGAGCCTGTGGCTAAAAATGGAGGTTTTCCAATGAAGGGGGGCCTTACATGAAGATGTAATATTTTCCAGCAATTTTAAATTTGTAAAGCTTTTTGGTTATAAATAATCCTTACATATGTATTTAATGTACTTTAAATGGAAAGAAAACTTACAAATAACATATCACATTAGTTTAAAAGGGTCTTAGGCCAAGTAAGACTGAAAATAATTTAGGGTCAATTTAGGCCGTATCACATATTTACATTTAAAAATGCATATTGAAGCTATAGGAAATAAAATTTTGTGTCTTTTCCATCATTTCTATACTCAGGTGACATGATACAATAAATCTGAGCACAAAAAGACTCTTGCATTCAACTTTTTTTGCAGACAGTATGGTCTGATACAAAGATTTTTCACTTTTTATTGAAAAACATGCATGCAATTTTAGTCTCAACAGGCTTATATTTGAACCACTTGCTATCCTACAGAAGAAAAGAAAGATATTATGTGACATAAAACAGGTACAAAAGACATTGTTAAGTGCTTTTTATACAAATTTAGTGAGGTCTTTATAATGGACTTCAACTTTTATGTTCCAAGCTCCTCACATTTAACTTGATCCAAACAGGGCGTTAGACGAGGATCATATATACAACACATTTTGCACATATTGTCTGAGATAATCTTCTTTTCTGTAGATTCAAAGTTCACAAATGAGTAATACAACTGGATTGAAGCATAGAAACACAAATATTGACACATAAAAACCTGTCAGATAGAAAGTCAGAATGCCACTTATGCATCAAAATTGAAAAAGCTATGAAATGCTTATTTTGACCATAAAATGCCAAAATTGGTCATTTTTGCAGAAATTCTATCAAATAAAAGTTTTAATCCTTTAGTTTTATGCTATTTGATAAATTGACACCATCAAATCATTCAGGGAAGTTGCCAAAGTACAGATTCTATATTTCCTGATTTCACCTCTTAGGTCCGAGTACACAGTTATTTCGTAGTGCATTTCTTTTAGACAATAAATGAAAATTAAAAAAATCCCACCTGCGCTTTCTCAATAATATTTTTACAGTGTGTTGTACTACTTTTGGGACAAATTATATCAAAATTATAGAAAACTTCATCGGCTCTAACTCAAAATATGGACAATTTCATGTTAAGGGGGTCTTCAAATCTTTTGACAGCTTCCGAAGTGCTAATTTTTAACATTTTTCAGCTGGACCAAATCACTACTTTACTTTAAAATTCATGACCCAAATTTTTTTACAGTGTCATTTCACCCCCCTACTTACTATTTGAGTCATACAACATGGAGAAATAAATTTGGAAGGGGTATAAAAAAAATCAACAAGTAACACACTGTCCACACTAGGGACTATATTCGTGGACAACGAAAATCAAAGGACGATAACTGTGTACCCGGACCACCTATTAACCTCTGGATAAAGAATTTTGACACCAAAATTCTTAATCAATTTTTTCATATACTGATAATTGTCACTTAATTTTTTAGGTGCTATTCTTATCAATTGCTTACATTGGCTTACAATTTAATTGTCAAGCAGAACATTTTTGGAATTTTGTTCACAAATGTCACACAATTATCATGCCAATAAATAGGTAGAGTGCTAACATCTTATAATAGTATGCCAGGGGTGGAGACTGCACATGTGGAGAGTCACTGCCAAACTATTTGTATAACTTAAACAGATGATAAATATTACATATTACTGCAATGAGGAAAGCACATGATGTAATAATTATTCTGCAAAAACAAAAACAAACCTCTATCAAAAACTGTAATTATAAACCTCTTGCTACCGACCTTATATTAGCTGGAATATAATAATCATGCATTTTGATGACTGATTTCAGTTATTCTTATTGAAAAATTCCTCTTTGCCAGAAACATGCAGCTCAAGGAATATAAAGACTTAAATATTACAGTGTATTTACAAATTTTATATAATTATATCTTCATTAATTACAAGAGATTGTTTGCAGGAATTTGCCTCATCATTGAAGCAGACAGCAATTTGAATAGTATATCATGTATTGACATTATGTGTGCCAATTGCATAACTTATACAATTAATTTTAACCTAAATATCAACTCTCTACAGCGGAAACACTTTCTGATATAGGTTATCATAATAAATCTACCCCTGAAACGGCTGCCATATGGAACTGCATATATATTATGTCATTTTATAAATCAATCTTGGAATCATCCCCCCTAATATACCTTACTGAGGGGGGGGCTCTCCTTCAGTAATAAAAGTTTCAGGATGATACACAATTATCCATTGTACCATTGCATGTATGGGCATGCATTTATTATTGTTATGGTTGAACAATGAACAAAAATTTGAGATTTATAATTACAATTCAGGAAATGCTGCATGCAAATAATGCAATCAAGATTTCTTAAATTTTTACTTTTGTGAAACCAGCAATCTTGTCACAATTTACGCAATAATAAAAACATCATCTCATCTACCCAAAAATATTCACATTTCATTCAATATTTATATATATAATTAGATATTATTCAACAGAATGATTCATTTTTCCTTATCTTTTTTAATTCTACTTATACATATAATAATAACTAACTTAGGTACATGTATAATTTGCTACATAAGTGTTATCCATCAAATCTCCACAAAAATCTCCTAATCTACAAGCAATTAAATAAACAGCTACTGACTACACTACACTTAACAATATTTAATTGAATTTCAACAAAACTTAATTAAAAATCTATTATTACATCTTCATTATGCATTATAATAAGAGTATTGAAATATAGCTTGCAGTTAATAGAATTTTAAAATATTGTTAAAAAAATTGAAAATGTAAAAAAGTTTGAAGTTATCTTAAACAAAAATCTATATAACTTTTAATATACAGAACATAAAATATGGCTCACCAAGCAATAGAATTTTTATCTTTTTCAGATCCTCAACTTCAATGTCTGCCATTAAGAAACTTCAGGAGGAAAGAATCCTCCTCCCAAAAGATAAACGACAATAAATTTCCATCTCAGCCAAAACATCTGTCTGAGGATTTTATGAATGAATGTATCTTATCTTATACAGCTGCATTCGTTTACAAACAAAAATCTGATGCATTGTGAAAAGCAAACTTCAGAAGGTAGATATATTATGTATAGGAAAGATGATTTTATAATTGGAATAACATCACTTTAAATCATAAAAAAAAATAAAATGGCTCATTTTACATAGATAAGAATTGGTGCCAACTTTTTGTGATTTTCATAGTGCATTATGCAACACTGAAAAAAGAAAAGAGCAGGAATTTAAAGGGGGTGAGGGGCAAACTAGGCAACGTTAGGTATGAATAAGTAAAAAGTCTATGCATTAACCATATATGTAGCTCCATAAGGCGAGGTCCAGGCCCCCTGCTCCACTAAATTTGCCTCTGGTAGATGCCTATTAGGTGGAGAATGTCTATTGAAGAACTTGTTTAAATATGTCTCTGATAGTTCACTTACACTTTGCTCCAAAACTATTTTGTAGTAAAATACTTGTCATATCACTCGACACATCCAAATGAGAATATTTAGTATTCATATCAATAAATATAAATAATAAATAAGATATTTGACCAGGATGTTTTTGGTGCACTCATTTTGTTACAAATTATGCACACACCTTCCTTGTAAATACTAAACTGTGGTTTCAACAAAGATAACAACATGGCTGCTTATTTAAATAAGTAGAAATGTGCCACTGGGCATTAATCCAACAACAATCAATCAATATAGTACATGTAGTAGTGAACAAATACAAGTTAAATCAACATACATAGATTGTTACATAAAAAGACAAATGAATGTGGTCTATCCTTTTACAGATATATACATTAAGAGAGTACCATCATTTTGGGCTACTTTAAGTTAAAATTGAGAATGGAAATGGGGAATGTGTCAAAGAGACAACAATCGACCAAAGAGCAGAAAACAGCACATTATGCCCAGACATAAGGTTGTAACAAACAGCAATCAACTCATTATCTAAAACAAAATGTTAGGCAAAATTGGAAGCTTTAAATATCATTGTGGGTATGTACTTTTATATTCTTAAGAAAGGAGATTTTAAATCAGTCTGGTAGAAAATAGAAGCAAACTTTTAAATTCAAGTAGTTTAATACAAGTTTATTTGTGTGCAATATTTGATGTTTTATTTCAGGAAGAAAGTAATATTTACGTAATAAGATTGACTAATTAAATAAAACCTTTGCTATTTCTATCAAATAAGTGCAACCACAAGTATTCCTGCACTTCATTAATATTGAGCAATTAAATTTTTTGTGCACGTATTCATTTGAAAAGATTGCTGCTTTCGTCATTGAAGATATTTCATACAATTTGTAAATTGTCACTGCCTCTCTTTATATGGTCACAACAATAGCGTAAGCAAATAGAACGAACAAAAGTGACACAAAATAATCCATCGATCTTACTTAATGATCAATCATACAATGGCTTTCTATTCAATTTTTTCAAGAAACCTGAGGATAAATGACGCAAATAAGGGTAAAAAATATGCATGTTATTCAATTAATAAAATACTGCATGTATCTAGAACAATTTTTTTGAGGAACTCAGGATGACAAAATTAGTTCTTTCAGATAATTGTGTCCTGTACAGAATCTTTCCAATTATATGACTGTATATGAATAGAAAGGGACACAGGTGAATGTTTTAAAAATTAAACACCAAACCATCAACAAATATAGACAGTCAAGTCTGATTCAATCACATGGTGAACAATATTAAAATTTACATACAAAATCAACAGAAGAATTGAAATTACAAGATTAACAGATTATCACTAAGCAAGAAGTCACCATAGTGCCTGATACAAAGCTTTTAAAAATTTATTGAAAAGTTATTCCAATAATACACCTTAGCCCTGAAATTATGACTGTGCCTTAAAGAGTTTATAAAAGTCAACAATCAAATCTTTAACTGAGTATGTGCTTGAATTAGTTATCATCCATTTATCTTTATATTTAACTAATACCAATTCAAGTTGTAAAGTTTTAATGCAATTTCTATTTAAAATTTTATCTGGGTTAAAATCTGAAATAATAACCTGCTTCGTCTGATGTATAAACATTTGTATATAAATGATGCAAACCTGAGCTGATCTGCTTATTTTAAGATATAATACAATACAGCAAGCAGGTCTATGCATAAATTATGTAATTGAATTCTGACACAAATTCTTTGGTATCATATCTTTTATGACTCAGGTAAGTTCTGCATCCCATTGACACTACTGATGAATATAAATGATCTTTTTAACCACCCCGACTCTTGATGAGTATACCACATGTTAAATAAAACACTTAAATAGACATATAATGCATAATTTGAAATGAGATAGTACACATTTACAATAAATCAAGTGTTATATAACAATACCAATAACTGATTGTTGTGGCACTTTTTTTCTGAGGGGTGAATTTTGACCTCATATAATATTGGCCAGGCACCAAAAAAGTTTCATGTTTTTTATTGTACATAAACAAAGTCAGTGATCTTCCTTATTATTATAATGTAATCGTAATCGCATATCTCAACAAAGAAGCATAACTTTTTGTAAAATTGATTCCACCAATGCTCAGAATGAGAATATGATATTTCTACGCTGCAGACCGTTACATGAAGGATTTATGTTACTATTATTATAAAATATATCTCAGTGCTTAAACTTGTGCAGTGTTTAATAATTCTAGTCTTGGAATCATTAAAAAATTCTTTCAAAGTCAATCACAAAAACTGTTTGTTTGAGATAAATTATCCATAATATTTCTCACTTTTTACATATAAATTACACCCCATCCCCTATAAATACAAGAGTGCACACGCTGAAATGTCTCGCCTTCTTTACTAACCATTGATTTTATGTTGATAGTCCTAAATATAAAGTAACACATAAACTTAACATGATCCAAGAAAATGAGGTCAAGGTCAGATAAACCAAATGAGAAATACATGTACACCTTACAATCATTCAATAAACCAAACATAGTTGACCTATTGCTTATAGTTTCTAAGAAACAGTCTAAACCAAGAAAACTTAACATTGACCAATGAACCATGAAAATGAGGTCAAGGTCAGATGAAACATGCCAGACAGACACCTTACAATCAATTTATGCATTAAATATAGTTGACCTATTGCTTACAGTATCTAAGAAACAAACTTAACCATGAAAACTTAACATTGACCAATGAACCATTAAAATGAGGTCAAGGTCAGATGATACCTGCCAGACAGACATATACACCTTACAATCCTTCCATACAACAAGTATAGTTGATCTATTGCTTATAGTTGAAGAAAAACAGACCAAAACACAATAAAATGCTTCGCTGGGGCGCAGCTTGATACGACCGCAGAGGTCGAACCCTGAACAGTTGGGGCAAGTATGGACACAACATTCTAGCTTGATACAGCTCTGAATTTGGATTGTTATTAAATATTTGACACAGCATAGGTTTCTGACACAGAAAGAATGTGGTCTAAGAACTTGAATTTTTTTAATTTACCTATTATGGTCCAATGTCCAAAATCAAAATACATGGTTAGATTCAGCATATCAAAGAACCCCATATATTCAATTTTTGTTAAAATCAAACAAAGTTTAATTTTGGACCCCAACTTGGACAAACTTGAAAACTGGGCCCATAATCAAAAATCTAAACACATGTTTAGATTCAGCATATCAAAGAACCCCAAGAATTCAATTTTTGCTAAAATCAAACTAAGTTTAATTTTGGACCCTTTGGACCTTAATGTAGACCAAATTAAAAAACGGGACCCAAATTAAAAATCTAAAAACACGGTTAGATTTGGCATATCAAAGAACCCCAATAATTCAATTTTCGATGAAATCAAACAAAGTTTAATTTTGGACCCTTTTGACCTCAATATGAACCAATTTGATAGCGGGGCCTACAAATAAAAAATCTAAATACATGGTTAGATTCAGCATATCAAAGAACCTCATATATTCAATTTTTGTTGAAATCAAACAAAGTTTAATTTTGGACCCCAATTTGGACCAACTTGAAAACTGGGCCCATAATCAAAAATCTAAATACATGTTTAGATTCAGCATATCAAAGAACCCCATATATTCAATTTTTGTTGAAATCAAACAAAGTTTAAATACTGGACCCTATCTCGGACCAACTTGAAAACTGGGCCCATAATCAAAAATCTAAACACATGTTTAGATTCAGCAAATCAAAGAACCCCAAGAATTCAATTTTTGTCAAAATCAAACTAAGTTTAATTTTGGACCCTTTGGACCTCAATGTAGACCAAATTAAAAAACAGGACCCAAAATTAAAAACCTAAATACACGGTTAGATTTGGAATATCAAAGAACCCCAATAATTCAATTTTAGATGAAATCAAACAAAGTTTAATTTTGGACCCTTTTGACCTCAATATGAACCAATTAGATAACGGGGTCCACAAATAAAAAATCTAAATACATGGTTAGATTCAGCATATCAAAGAACCCCATATATTCAATTTTTGTTGAAATCAAACAAAGTTTAATTTAGGACCCCAATTTGGACCAACTTGAAAACTGGGCCAAAAATCAAAAATCTAAATACATGTTTAGATTCAGCATATCAAAGAACCTCATATATTCAATTTTTGCTAAAATCAAACAAAGTTTAATTTTGGACCCTTTGGACATTAATGTAGACCAATTTGAAAACTGGACCCAAAATTAAAAATCTAAATACACTGTTAGATTCGGCATAACAAATAAATAAATGTGATCAAAGATTTTACAAATCTAATGCGCCATACTGTGCAATTAAAGATTACTTCTTGAAATTTTTCAATATTTGAAATTTGAAAAAAAAATAATATTTGAAGAATAATTCTTTTTAATTTCTGAAATCTGAAATGAGAAAAAATTGGCCCCCCACAATTTCTTTTTATCCCCCCCCCCCTTTTTCCCCCCAAAAAATTCTTTCCCTCAAGATATGGTCATAATCTCAATTCAAATTTCCAATGGAGTTGGCAACCATAATTACCCATTTAAATTTACCATAGTGCTAACTTAATCTATTTTATAATAGAATTAATAAAAATATAGTGTCAAATCTTTCATATGGATTTTTTTGTAAAAAAAAAAGATGAAAACATTTGCAGATATTTTTACTGGTCTTCCTTTATAAATATGCATTTCTTTAAACATAATTTAAAAGCAGTGTAAGGGAAGTAACCAAAACGTTGTATTTGGATTACCTCCCTTACACTGTATTAGATTATCTTTATTGTTCATTAACCATTACTTTATACATAATTTAAAAGCAGTGTAAGGGAGATAATTTCAATGATGTATTTGATTTATCTCCCTTACACTGCTTTAAATTATGTTTTGTACTAAAGTATTTGTCCATTAACCAGGACAACCATGTTTTTCCCCCTTTTTTGCCCCTAATTCCTAAACGGTTTGAGCCATAACCCCCCAAAGCAAATCCTAACCATCCCTTTGTGGTATGGAAACTTGTAGTATAATTTCAGAGAGATCCATACACCGTTCCACAGTTATTGTCTGGAAACTAGAAAATGCTCATTTTTGGCCCCTTTTTGGCCCCTAATTCCTTAACTGTTGGTACCATAACCCCCAAAATCAATCCCAACCTTCCTTTTGTGGTATTTAACCTTATGGTCAAATTTCAAAAAGATCCATTCACTTAAACTAAAGTTAGAGTGCGAAAACCAATATGTATTCGGACGACGACGCCGGACGACGACGACGCCGGACGACGACGACGACGATGACGACGCCAACGTCATACCAATATACGACCACAAAATTTTTTTGCGGTCGTATAAAAACTTAACACTGAGAAATGAATCGTGAAAATGAGGTCAAGGTCAAATGAAACCTGCAAGACTGACATGTACACCATAAAATATTTCCATACATCCAATATATTGACCTATTGCATATAGTATAAGAAAAAATACCAAAACTCAAAAACTAAACTCTGACCACTGAACCATGAAAATGAGGTCAAGGTCAGATGACACCTACCAGTTGGACATGTACACCTTACAATCATTCCATATACCAAATATAGTAGACCTACTGCTTATAGTATCTAATATATGGACTTGACCACGAAAACTTAACCTTGTTCACTGATCCATGAAATGAGGTCGAGGTCAAATGAAAATTGTCTGACGGGCATGAGGACCTTGCAAGGTACGCACATACTAAATATAGTTATCCTATTACTCATAATAAGAAAGAAATTAACATTACAAAAAATGTTTACTTTTTTTCAAGTAGTCACTGAACCATGAAAATGAGGTCAAGGACAATGGACATATGACAGACGGAAACTTCGTAACATAAGGCATCTGTAACAAAGTATGAAGCATCCAGGTCTTCTAGCTTCTAAAATATAAAGCTTTTAAGAAGTTAGCTAACGCCGCCACCGCCACCGTAACTGCCGCCGTATCACTATCCCTATGTTGAGCTAAAAGTCGCAAGTTCGATAATAAATTACACCCCATCCCCTATAAATACATGTTATCATTTGGTAATTGCTTCTTTTTGGTTAGCTTAAACTATGTATAAGAAGAGAACGATCTTATATGATTAAAAGAAGATGTTGGACAGGTGTCAATGTCAGAGGTAGCAACCCAAACAACACAAAAACATAATGACATCTATAGGTCATTATGAACAAGTGGTGATCTATTTAATTTGTCCGGCTCTCTGGCTCTCAATCTGTGACCAACAAGCAAGTCCAGCATTTAAAAATGTATGTACCAAATTTTCTCAATTTTTCATCCACACTAGAAAAAAAAACCAACATAAACCAAGAATTTGTATAGTAAGTTTCACTTTACAAATCCTTGCATAAACCAAGATGTTCCAAATTACAGCCACATATTAATACATTTAAGCCCCCAAAAAAGTACAAACCTTTAGTGCATGTTATGTTTTAATGTAATGTTTACAATTTGTCACAGAACACCTGCATACATTGGACCTTGCATCTTAATGATTCTGAATAAAAGCTATAATGACACTGACACACCTGGAAAAATTAATTACAATATACCTGAAGATGAATTTCATATGTTATATTTAGTTACAGGTAACTGTATCAGCCTTACACCTCATGCACAGAATGTATACTTTTAAAATTTCTAATTATACATTTGTACATGTATTTTTCGGAAAGGAAACACCCAGATATCCAAAAAAATTGAAATAAAAATTCTGCCAAGAAATTCTCATCTAAATTCCTGAAGTTCTTGTAAATGTAAAAAAATAAATGAAAAAGTCTAGCAAAATGCATATCAAGCTTCATATACATGAGGGTCTGGGTGGGATTTACAGAATAGAGAATAATGGGCACAAAATGTGGAATAAGGGGGGGGTAAAGAGTAGAGAAAGATAGGCAAAACAAATAAAGAATAATGGAGTGCTGAAATATATAAAGTAGAGAAAAATGTGCAAAACAAAATTAAAAATAGAGAAAAATGGTCAAGAAAGTTAAAAGAATAAAGAAATGAATGACCCTCATCCAGACCCTCGTAGACACGCAATACCAAAAGGGTTCTGTTTAAGATAGGGAATTAACTACGACTTAAAAACAAATAAAAACACAGAATTCATTCATAAATACTTAAAGGTTTGGTTTCCGCTATGAATTTCATAAAAGTTTCATTCAAAAACAAATAAACAACAAAAAAACAGGAAAAACATGTCAATTTGTTATTCTAATTAATTTATATATCTGTAAAATTGCAGAATAACTATATAAGTTGGGCAATGTCTCTTAAAAATTTCATAATAATTAATTACTGTCACATTAGGTAAGGTATGAAATGCTTAGGTGTGAATGGCCTCAATAAATGACAATTGACAGAAGGCAGGCGTCTTCCAAAATTTGAGGAAAAAAATCTTCCAGAAACAAATTAAAAAAATTTGTAACATAATAAACTTTATTTGGTTGTAGTCATCCATTAAATCTAAAATTAGCATATTTTTGGTAAGTTTATAGTGACACTTTTTTACACATCATTTTCCATCTTTAACTCCTGTTTAACTAAGGGAACAACCATTTAACTTCAATTGGGGTGTTATGGTTTTTTCCAAAAAAAATATTCTGATCCCCAATTTGATGAAAAAAAATATTGTGGTCACGCAGATGACAAAAAAAAAATTTCTGAATCCAAATTTTCCCCATACCTTATAGTGTTAAATTTGGTAAAAAATAATTTGATTGATAGCGTCGAAAACTGAAAAAAAATGTTTGTGCTTTGTGTGAAAAAAAATTTCTGACTCCGACAAAAAACCATAACCCCCCCTTGATGTTAAATGGTTGCTCCCTTAACTTAACATGTTTATAGGTCTTTATAGATAATTAACCACCAGAAAACAGTATATTACAGTCAAACCTGTATGTCATCCTCTATTAGGACCAGAAAACAGTATATTACAGTCAAACCTGTATGTCATCCTCTAAGAACCAGAAAACAGTATATTACAGTCAAACCTGTATGTCATCCTCTAAGGACCATGCAGAAAACAGTATATGACAGACAAACCTGTATGTCATCCTCTAAGGATGAGAAAACAGTATATTACAGTCAAACCTGTATGTCATCCTCCAAGGACCAGAAAACAGTATTTTACAGTCAAACCAGCGACTCTTTTCACAAAAAATCTTACGATTAAAATTGATCGTAAGTTATACTGAAATGTGTATAAGTTTTTTTGTGAAAAGAGCTGCTGAAAACAGTATATTACAGTCAAACCTGTATGTCATCCTCTAAGGACCAGAAAACATGTGCACTGACCTTAAAAAAAAAAAATTAAGATCCAAAAGGCATAGGTATCATTACAGTAGGACAAGAAGAGGTTAACCTGAAAAGACATTTTTGCTTAATAGAGGTGACCTTCATAAGCAGGTTTGACTGTATATACACGTGTGGGTTTTAAGGTAATGGAACACTTTGTTAAAGAGGTCTTCTTAATTCATCAAAGGAGCTAATTACAATTCATCAATATCTCGTTAATACGTTGACAACTGTACTCAATGATCAATCACACAAAAGACAAATCGGTGTGAAGGTCAAAATATACAACAAGGTTTTACTTGAAATTTACAAGTTTTGATGTAAAGAGAAGTCTTCATGCATGTAAACTAAGCTAAAACCCATCATTGTAAGCTGTAGAATTGGTGACTTTTTCCTTTTTAGTGGCGAAATGGGCTAAATGCGCTATTGAATTGCTGTTACAATCAGATATTTGAAGTTCAACTAGACTTATACCCAGAAGTGGTGCTGTTGCTTTCATAATCCCCTTTCTTTCACATATATAGGTAGATATATGAAGAAATTTCATTCTAGGGTACAAAAAAACCTCCAATATACTATTGACACAGAGATATGTCTCGCCTGTCGGCATAAAATTCAGAAAGAGACAATCTGATGGACAGCAACATTGCTAATTATTTCAAAGTCGCTGGACCAACTAGTGGGTAGAGCCACGTAATGGTTGACAAACTGAGATGTACTGATAGCAATGCAACTTCACACAAAATATCATTGATCTATCACCAGTAGTTCCTATCAATCTAACTTAAGCAGAAAACTTGCATTTAAAATAGCTAATTATTTCAAAGTCATTTGACCATGGCCTAGGAGGCAGGGCCTCAAAATTGTCGTCAAACTGATATGTACTGATAGTAATGCATCTTCATACAAATTATCATTGATCTCTCACAAGTAGTTCCTATCAAACTAACTTGAGCAGAAAACTTAACAGTTGTTGATGCCACCGCCTTCGTCGGAAAAGCATTCCATGTCTCGCTTTCTGCGACTGGCGAGACAATAAATAATTAGAATCCTTGAAATGGTTTGAGTTCACTCTAACCTTCCTATTATTTTAGCACAACTTGTTAATATTGAAACCAAGAACACTAATAAAGATGACTGCATTGTTGGATTGCTGTATTGTTGCCACAAATCTGTTTTTAACCTACTCAGAAATAAGCTCTGAGCTTCATGCAGTCCAAGGGGCCTAGGTGGCCGAGTGATCTAAGTAGTCAAACTCACTGTACAACTAGCCTGTCAACACAGAGGTTGTGAGATCGATTTCTGCAAATGGCAGGTGCACTCTACTCAAATCTTAATTGACTAGGATTGTCAGTTTTACTACCTAAGGTCATGGTTCTCTCCGAGCACTTGCTTTCTCCAGTAATAATGACTGACTGCAACGAAATAGCACGAAAGTGTAAAAATTGGCTTTAAACACCAATCAATCAATCATGCAGTCCAAGACTTTGCTTAGGACAGACTCCTTTACAGTCGTAGGATTTGAACTCAACTTTCACATCCAATTTATTTTAGCAGCAGCAACATATATTAACACTAGACAAACATTGATACAAAAAGACCACAATCATAATCACATACAACTTGAAATTAGGATAATAACTGTTAAAATGTTCTCTCACACAAACACTGTCATCTCTCTTACCTATGTTTTCTGGCAAAATAATGCAGCATGGATTCATCACTAAAAATTATGAGCTTAATTAACTGTCTACAAATACTTGAGAAATCAAACTATTAAAAATTTATTTAAATAATGACTAACAGTAACGTCCATTTTCACTAAAGAATATACCACGGTTTCCATTGCATAATTTTTTGGCTGACCATTTTTGTATTGGTTGTGAAAGTAATGATCGACTTTAATACCTTCATGCCCAACCCTACATGTACAATGTATATTTCTTCTTTTATTTTATTTTTTGAAAATTTACATGCTCCACCCTAATTTTTTTCTATTGTGTATTTGAGCATTCACAGATAGTCCAAATGAGGTTAATGAGAGTATTGAATTGATCCATTCACAAAACAACAAGAAAAGAAGTGTCAAAAGATAACACATGCCATTATGCACCATCTTGAACTGAATATTTATACATAAATGTCACCTTTAGTTTAAGTTTTATTATCTAATCTGTGTCAAAATAAAGCACATTAATGCAATACATGATTTGCCCTTCAAGTGCATGCTTAAATATAAAACTTATGTATGTTATTAAATGATAGTATTTTAACAATAATACAGGTATTTATGGGTTTTTTTTCCCACTAATGTACTTCTAAAGTGGTACTGGAATACCATTACCAACAGTCCTAAATTTTGACAAAAGTAGCATGATTTCAGACGTAGTTGTATGTACACCTTGTATTTGATTAGGCTTTCCAACTGTTTTGATTTGAGCGCCACTGATGAGTCTTGTGTAGACGAAACAGGTGTCTGGCATACCAATGTGTACTTCATTTACATTTAGGATGAGTATAGACATTTCTTTACCACCTACCAAAAAATTACCACCTCCAGGATAAGTAATAAAAACCTATTATCCAATTTAATGTCTTTTTTGCCAAGCAACTTGTTAACAAAAACACATAAAACCAAAGTATTTTAACCAAAAATAACAATTTTAGGTTTATCCCTAACCACATAAGGCTATAAGAAACCCACAACTATCAGACCAACATCATCAACAGTTCAGTGATATAATTTTGATTTTTAAAGGAAATAATTTAAATTCAATTAAAATAAGGATTGGTACAAAATAACTATTAGGTGCATGGCCATTATTACCATTCTGACAATAATTAAAGCTCTTAAACTTTCTTTCAAGACACAGATTAATACTCCCCCAAAAGCCCTTTTATGTAAGCACTGATCTCACATCTTGTTTAATATAATTTTTATGTACACCTGTCCCCAATGGGAAGGTATCATTTTCTTTGATGTCTTTACTTATCAAGGTGTAAACAGTTTTACCTGCAGAAAAGTTGAATTTTGTTATTTATGCAGTGACTGGGGAATTTGCAGTCGACCATGAACTGTAAAGAGAACCATAATGAGAGTTTTTAATACTTGTTCAGAAACTGTAAACAATATTTTTAAGGACAATTACACAATTTTATGTCATGTTTCTTTATTTTACATTATTTATTGTAGTGCTCAGACTTAACATGTATTATAATGCCACAGTTAAAATACAGCAATGTTTTAAATGATATCATCAAAGCAGCCCTAATATGGTAAATAATCAGTGTGTGGTAACTGCTGACATTGACCTTTGTGTTGCTAGTGATATAGCTTTTCGCCCCATGGGCCAATACAGAAAAAGACTGTACTGGACTGGTCAAACACACTTCTTGTGCAAGTTTTTGGATTAATTTTGGAGCATATGAAACATTTTTTATCGTAACTGTTTTTTTTGGTTTTTTTTTAAGTAATGAAAAAGTTCAAATTATATGGTTTTAATCTATAATAAACAGTTGTACTTAACTTCCACATTTTAAATAGCTTGTAATCACAGTTTTGTTTCTCTTAATTAAAAAAAAAAGACATTAGAAAAGATAAGAATGGTTAACTTCTGATATATTTCACATTTAGATCCTTTTCATTTGCTAGATATAAAATAACTTGTTATATCATAGATTCAGCACTTGGACAAGAAATCAGAAACTTTCATCAATTGACAAAATGCATGGTGAGAAAAGATAAACTCATATATGTCAGATGTTAGTGTAACCTGTCAGTATACCTGCATAACAGTAAGCTTCTTATTTTACTTACATAATAAAGATCTAGAATTGTTTATTTTAACAGTGTTGACGGCTCAGTGAACTAGCTGTTTCTGCATTGGCCCTGGTATAGATTATGCTTTAGTCGTATTAGCCCTCAGCCTTGAAGGTCTCTATCAAATATAACTTACAATGAATCTATACCTGGGCCAATATAGAAATACCAAAGTAAATAACTGTATCCTAAAATGCAAACAATAAGAAAACTGATCAGTCAGTTAAAGTGGTGTGCAATAATTATGATTAATAAAGGCAACTGCACAATAATAGTATAACCATTTATTTTCTAAAATTAGAGTACCTTTTTTTCTTATCGCAACCAAGACTAGGCCAACTGATGCAAAAATAAATATTCAACATTTAAATAAGTTTCACGAATTGATCTAGATGTCCAAAGTGTTTATGTTATATTTTAACAGCAATATTCAGTCTGAAACTTCTAAAACTTGTAACCATGGAATAGCAGTAAGTACATTTAGTATAGTATGCTGATCAATTTATACTTTGTATACTAAGGAAAATTAAGTTTGAAGACCTGACAATCATGCACCGCATCACCATCCATATATAGATCAAACAAGATGCAATTAATTGTTTATCATTTAGTCAAGGACAAATTTTATAATTCTATATCTGATATCAATTTTCCCACAATCTGAAAAGAAAAAGATTTTATAATGTCTTTCGATTGGATAAATATGTTAATTATATCAATCCAGCATCTTATCTTAAAATCAAAATCTAATAATATTCTTAAAAAAATGATCAACAATTATTTAAAGTCTATATTCTATAAAACACAATAATATTGAAGATTGCAGAAAACTGTTCTTAAAAGACTAAGGCACTAGATATTAGTTTCATAAAAAAAAACTAACTCTAATTCATTTTCGTTTAATGTTTTATGGCCAAATCTTTTTATTTTCATAATATTATCCAACTTTTGAATTCCCGGTATTTAAATAATTATAAGCTTATTATTAAAGAAACAATTTACTTCAATATACAGTTTAAAAAATAGAACTTAAATTTTAGAATGAAGTCCAGGGTCTGTATTCTTAAGTCAGAGAGGCAATATATTTGACCAAAAACTGGTTCATCTTTAGGACAATGGAATTTAGATAAAAGATACCAGACAAAACAAGACCTTGCCAAGAGGTCACCAATTAGCTGAATCAATGAACTGTCAAATTATTAATAAATCAATTCCTGTCTTTTAATCAGCTCATGGGGTTATTTCAAACAATGCTTCCTTGATCACATGATAACCATATGACATGTCACAATGGACCACAGACAATTAGAGAGGCTCCATCATATACTGCCATCACAAAAAACAAAACAATTTAGTCATTTCAAAATATGAAAATTATAGATAACGATTTGGGTGTGGATTTTTAAACTCAATGGGAAGTAGCTCACTTAATGCTTAAAATAGTTGACATTAATTGTTTTGTGGTGACAAAACTGGTGGTGGCCAACAACAAAATTCAATCTGGGTATTTTCAGTTCAAGGCCTGTTTACACAAGCATTTATCAACTGTTATAGGGCTGGTATTTGCTTAAAAAACAAAACAAACACTGGAAAAAGCTGTTTAAATTTATATAGTTTTAATACCTGAATCAGAAAAAAATAACTATAATTTATAATATTCAACTGCAAGCAATTTATTTTCAACAGATATATATATATACTGATTTATATATAAAAGATCTACGTTTCCCTCAAACATTGCTGTGCACATAGTAATAGAACAAAAATCATAAATATGTAGCTTTCTTCAAAGAAAACTATTTTATCATATTTTAGAGAAAAAAAATCATTTTGATGTTTTATATTTTTCCTTTGATCTTTCTTCATTGCTTTTATATAACTTAACAAATCAGATTTAAAAAAAATTGCTACTTATCACAGATCAGGCATTTTTGAGTTGGGTAAGAGAGGATGTCTCATCCAGAATTCCAGAGAAAATAAATGCCAAATCCAGAATCTCAAAATAGAAACAAGATAGATCGGTTATAAAATCTCACTACTGGTATAACTTAAATTTCCAAAACTAGCAATTGTAAAATTCCTGAATAGCAATTCAGCTCTTGTTTTAGACCAAAATTTAATTTTAAAGACTAGCGCCTGTTTTAGACCTAAACTGAATTTTAAAGACTAGCTCATGTTTTAGACCAAAACTGAATTTTAAAGACTATCTAATACATGTACCTCTACAGTAGTCAAGTTGGTGTCCAATTTCTCTCCAGCTTCCAAAACTTAACTGACGATAAAGTGTCATATTTTATAAATCCAAATACTACATCTACTGGAATACACACTATTTATTTACACCTGAAGACATGTTCCTTGCATATAAACAAAATATTGAAATAAAGTGCAAATCAATTCCACAATTAACATATTCTATGTCAATCAAAACTGTCAACTAATGACCACAGAACACTGCTAGTTCAAATATAATTAGGTTAACCAGGTCAAAAACATAAGTGTCAGGGTCTTCTCAGGGATTTCATATTTTTGTTTAACGAATTTCTTTCACATTTAATATAACAACAAATTTAAAAAAAAAAAAAAATAGAAAATAGAAGAATTAGCATTAAGCTTGCAAACCAGTGAAACACGGTTGTGCCAGACTATGAATTATTTGATTCTTCTACATATTGTTTTTCTTCCAATTTTCCTTATTATGTACCTTACACCTCTCCTGAGGACACACCTCTATAAAGAAAGAATCAATGACCAGTAGGCCAATCCAACCATCATAAAAAGATGACCATTACCCCACAGGTTACATGTATATAGTCAATAAATCACTATATCTAATGATCATCAAAATATATCTAATGACCATAATGACAAGGACGAACAATCAAGTACACCTAAAATGCAAAGGTTCATTTTTGTACAAACTATAAGATTTTTATTTATTAAAATTCCTACATTATATTTTACCAATAGTAAATATGTTTGGGTTGCTATAGCATATAGCTACTGCTTTGCAATAAAGAATTCATTCATTCGTTTAATATCAAAAGCCAAAAAATTCCCACTGGACATTAAGCAAGTATTAATCAATCAATTAATCAATGGCCAAACAGACAACTGGTACTTAGTCTGAACATGTATGTCTTTAAAACAAAAGATGTATTTTGATTGGCATGTCTCAAGTGACCATAATAATGCATCTTCTTGGCTAGAAAAGAGGTCTTAAAAAATTTACAATAAAACTTAAGTCCAAATGTAACATTGCAATACCATTTATACAAACAGATTTAATAATTTTATCTTTCCTGCTTGTAAAATCTGATCAATGTATAATGTAAGCTATATATAAACCAAAATAAAAGGTTTCATCTTAATACTCATTTTTCATGTGCTTTTATATGTTGAAATAGTCACAACACATTAACAGTAACTGGGTACTCAGATTTACATCCTTAGAGTTAAATGTAAGCTGTCATCAAAAATATATATAAAACCCTTGGAAAAGCCCAATTTTGCACCTTGTTTAAAAAATCATGAAAACTTTTGTTTGAATTTAAGCATAATACTTTTAAGCATACAATACTGGACCACCTGAGATCCCCCCCCCCCCCCATTTTTGGTTGGGTTTGTTGTTGGAACATATTTAAACAAAATAACTTTCATATTAAATGAACAAATACTTATAAATAGATTCACTGTATTCCATTTAAGAACCCGTAAAGCTAGCCAAAATTGTTTTGATGCGTGTTTCTTAGTCATCAACATGCATTCTATATATCTACATGGGTAGTAATAAATTATAACCTGCAATGTATATCGATTTATATTCAATTTTTTAAATCATTTTAGGATAAATTCAAAGTAAGGCGTTAAATTTAACACCTACAATTTTTTGGATTAAAATTCCGTAGACTGTCAAGGCTTTAAATCTTTTGAAGATTATAAAAGGCTGGATGATGTGTATGATTTAAATATAAAACAAACTCAACATGGGGTACAATGTATTCCTCTAACTTCATTTACTTGTCATTCTTATGAAATATTCAGATGACATCACACATTTTTCTTATAAAAACTTTTATAGAAATTTACTGTAGGCGTTAAAAGATGTTGAAAATTGTAATTCCCAGAGAAAAGATATTCAAACTAAATGAATCATACTTAAGTGATAGAATTAATTTTTTTTACAAATCCAATTGCATTCTGGTTTGTTTATGAAGCTCTACATATACAAATGTACATAACATTTATTAGACATGATGAAATCTTTATTTAATAGTTTCCAAAAACTATAACAGATTTTGCTTTGAAAGTATTGTCAATTTCTATCTTTCTAGAAAAAGAAAAAAAGTTTAAATGACTAAAACTGTAATCGTATTACAATTGCATAGAATTTCTTATTTACAAACTGAGAGATCAATATCAAACCAAATTTTGAACTAAAAGTTTTAAGTTAAACAGGAAGTTTTACACCTAAAAAGAAGTTCTATGTGTTAATTGTAGGTGATCGTAATAGGTGATTATCTCCCCTTTAAGTAGCAGTAAGACACCTGAGAAAGTTACATAAATTGTCACAGCAATTGGAGAACTTCACATGATCAAAGAAAACTATACAATTATATGAATTCTTTACTTTTAACAAGTTTCTTTAAATTCTGCTTAGTCAATTCAATTAAGATAGTTATCCAATGAGGGTCAACAATGGTACTCTGTTGAATGGGCCCATCATTGAATGACATTTAAAAAAAAGTTGTGGTATGATTGCCAATGAGACAACTCTCCACAAGACAAAGGACACAGAAATTAACAACTATTGGTCACTGTACAGCCTTCAAATGAGCAAAGCCCATACCCATAGTCAGCTATAAAAGGCCCCAAAATGACAAATGTCAAACAATTATGTTGAAAATTATTGACATGTCTATTTCAAGGTGAATCTCATCATGACCTTATCATTATGCCAAAAATATCTGAATTCACTAAAAAGCTAAAAAATTTATCCAAAATATTTCACAAAACTTGGTCATGGGTTTCATTTCAATTTCACTGTTAAATTCAGACGCCTCATGGACAGAGTTTGAATAATTATAGGGTAGACACTTGCCATGGTAATTGGATTTGAAGCAGTGTGTAATTGAAAGGTTGAGTGAAGTGTAACTTGTTATTAAACTGTGATTAGGTGGACTTGTTAAGTGCTCCTAACACTTCAATGACTATTGATAACAAATATTGGAGATTACCCGAGTAGCTCTTGTTGTCACCTCTAAAATCCACACATTATCTTTTAGTTGTTGAAATACTGAACATTCAAAATAAAAAAGTTACTGGTACTGACAATTCTTAACACTTAAACCAAGGTCAGACATATTATATAAAATATGGCATAATAGTTTGGAGTATAAATTACCTAACTTTGACAAATAAAACACCTTTTATGGAAAGTTGCACCAATTTATAGTCAAAATACAATGTAAACCAATTTTGTAAAACATTATCACAGATTTCAAAAGAGAACAAAAATTTAAACACTTAACTGTGAACCAAGGTGTACCACTGACAAGGTTTCGATTTGTCAGACAACGAAGCTACATATAAACACAAAATAGTAGTAAAATTTTACAATAATAATGTATATATTTCCAAAGTCCAAAAATAAGGATAATAAAAAAGGAAAACAAATACAAACATTGTAACATAAACTGTATAAGTTACTCAAATTGCATTAACTTTTCAACTTTACTTCATAAATAAAATGCTTTTAAAAGGGTGCTAAAATCACCATTAAAGGAATGCTTCAAATCTAATTTATGCATATAACCATGATAAATGCATAACTAATTTAAAAGCCTTTGTGAATATTTCTCCTCCTGACACAAATTTAAGTAAGAAGATTTTTAATTTACGCATCTTAGATTTCTTTGGGTTACTCAATGCAATATATAATTATAGACATTAAAATTCTTCTGTCTGTAAAAAAAGGCTTCATAATAAATCTATATGCTATTATAATTTCACCACTTCAAAACATAAAAATGTTTGGGAATTTTTAAGTTTACAAAATTCCCAAATTACATGCATTTTAGAATATTTCCACTTTTTGATGAAAACCATTCAACTGAACAAAACATGTACAAAATTTTTTATTGGAAATTATAAATCATCCATATAGACACATTATATTTCTTGTCATTTATTTCTACTTTGAATTTTATGTGATGTTATATAATCTGTACTTTCCAATTCAAATTTACGTTTCATACATACAAATTTATTTCATATCTAAAAAATTCTTAATTTAGTCATTCTCTTTTTATAAAATCTTAAGAATAATCCCCAATCATACTGTTACCTTACTGGAAGTAAAAAACTATACACAAATCACTTGTGATATTATGAAAACATGAATATTTGTCCATAGGACATCATGCTCCAGTATCAGATGTGGATTTAGGGGACCAGGGGGGCCTGGGCACCTTATAGAGCTGTATATGATTAATGCATAGACTTTTTACATGTCCCTCTCCAAACATTGCCTCGTTTGGGGCCCCTGGCACCCTTTTTCAAAATCCTGGATCCGCATCTGAGTATCACATTTTCATGTACAAACCCTAATTTGTGGTGTCTATATTTATAAACAAAAATAAAAATCTTACTCTTTTTCATGTGCTTTCAAATTAAAGTTAAAAAAAAAGGTCACAAAACTTTAATAGTAATTTAATAAACAGTCCCATAATAATGAACATGTGAACTTAGTTTCAAGTTGATGTGAACGAAAACTACCCTAGACAAAAACTTTAACCTGATATGGAAAGGATACAGTAACTAACAGAAGGTAAGACGCACAGACCCTCAAACATAATGCCCCCCTACCTATCTTATTAGTCATGAAAAAAAAGCAAAGACGATGCAACAGATTACCCAAAAGATCAGAATTTACCAGCACTGCACTTGTTTACATCTTAGAAGAGAACACCAAAATCTTCACGGTTATAGTCACCATTTATTTCTATTTTTTTCTTTTATTTCATTCTCTTTTTTATAAGTAGATTTTGAGAACAAAATATTTTCAGGAATAAGTTATAGACACATTTGATATTTAAACTTAAATATGTTCAACACTAAAGGATACTTATAGTGTAGTAAAAACTGAACTTAACCCCGCCACATTCTGTTTGTGCCTGTCCCAAGTCAGGAGCCTGTAATTGAGTGGTTGTTGTTTGTTGCTCTTTATCATATTTGTTTTTGGTTTATTGTTTTGTAGTGTGTTCTTGTTTTGTGCTGTTGCACCATTGTTCCAGGTTAGGGGGAGGGTTTGGCGCCATCTAACTAGTTTAACCCGCCACATTCTGTATGTGCCTGTCCCAAAGTCAGGCGCCTGTAATTCAGTGGTTGTCGTTTGTTGCTGTGTAACATATTTTTTTTTCGTTCATTATTTTGTACATAAACTAGGCAGTTAATTTTTCTCATTTGAATTATTTTACATTTATCATTTCAGGGCCTTTTATAGCTGACTATGCGGTATGGGCTTTCCTCATTGAGGAAGGCCGTACGGTGACCTAAAGTTGTTAATTTCTGTGTCAATTGGTCTCTTGTGGAGAGTTGTTTCATTGGCAATCATACCACATCTTCTTATTTTTATATTGACTATACAAAATTTAAAAGTTGGACTTCTCAAGTTTGATTATTAATATTCCAACAAGTTTCTTCATCATATACATTTATATCTAGCTTTCTTCATCATATACATTTATATCTAACTTTCTTCATCATATACATTTATATCTAGCTTTCTTCATCATATACATTTATATCTAACTTTCTTCATCATATACATTTATATCTAGCTTTCTTCATCATTTACATTTATATCTAACTTTCTTCATCATATACATTGATATCTAACTTTCTTCATCGTATACATTTTTATCTTACCTCCTATACATTTCTGGGGATATGATTGGTTAAAGGACTACACGTGGTAACTACATATATTTGATATAGGGTGTCCTAAAACATATGGGGTTAGTTACCATATGGGGTTAGTAAGGAGTTACTTCCCTTTCAAAACAAAAAAGAAATCTGAAAGGTTTCAACAGACAAAGAAATTGATAATGAATGATTGAAATAAATTCATAAAACAAATTTAAAGCTAACAAGTTGTTATTGTTGGCATTTGTTTTTTGTATAGACAAATGGAAGTAGGTTCTTTATACTAAGTATTGAAGACTTAATCACTTTGATAAGCCGCTAGTCTAAATACCAGTAAGATAAATTCGTTACACAGTGTGCTAGTGACCTAATACAATATATATAGGGTCAGTAAATTCCATATGGGGATTCGAGCTTCGCTCTCATCCCATATGGAATTTACTGACCCCATATATATCCTATTAGGTCACTAACACACCATGAAACTAATAATATCTAACTTTCTTCATCATATACATTTATATATAACTTTCATCATCATATACATTTATAACTAACTTTCTTCATCATAAACATTTATATCTAACTTTCTTAATCATATATGTATATCTATAATTACTGTATTTAGACCCCTCTACCAAGAAATTTGTTTTGCATGCAAACGTATAAAAATTGCGGTTTTTATCCAATGCAATCATAGGTTTGAACGTTGTTTTCAATTTAGACTTGTTTATATCTTATTATATACATTTATATCTAACTTTCTTTATATACATTTATATCTTACTTTCTTTATATACATTTATTAAATTTTCTTTATATACATTTATATCTAACTTTCTTTATATACATTTATATCTTTCTTTATATACATTTATATTTCAACTAAACAAAACATATAGTGCAATCGTGTTATCAAGCAAAATATGAAAATGCTTAATTTATCAGTTTGCTATACTGGTATAGATTGAATACATTAAGTTGTTGAATACATGTACTAGAGGTAAACATTGTCTTGCTGATTGTTTCATGCTTCAAGTTTAGCTATTGGCTATAGTTTTTAACAAATCATTATGATCAAAGGCCAACATTTTTATATAGCTTGATACAAAGGACTTTTTTATATTGTATCACTGTATATCCAATGATACACAATAAAGATTGCATGCAACATTCTACCTAGAAGTATCAAGTAACAGTTTAAAGGATAAAGGTCACGAGACATGATAAATTGAAGATCTCCTTACTTTGTTTGGCGGAGTATCATATTCAACCAACCACAAAAATAGCTAGAAGTTATAAAGCTGGAGAAAACCGCAGTCATTTTCATGTCACATAATAATAATTTCTGAAAAACCACACCATATTTTATTAAAATATGATACTTTGTGTCAAAAGTACAGCTATATCAAAGCCTATGTGAAATAATCAATTGTACATGCATGTGATGTTTTCAGTGTATTTTTTTTTTGTGAAATTATGACTATTAAGGATGTACACCTCTGAGGAGCCAAAAATTTCTAGAATTAAACTTTTTTTCTAAAACCTGATTTTTGGGTTTAATTTTTTTTATGACTGTAAAAAAAATAATTGGTGAAGAAAAAATTATATGGTGGTGCACTTCTTTTTTTGCTACAGCCATTTGAAAGTACCCCATTTTGAAGATTTTTCCATTTTTCATCCATTTTTACCCATTTTTGGGCTATTATCATGAAAACAATCACAGTTTCACAATTAAACTTTTTTTCATACAATTTGAATAAATTTAACTTAAAAAAAACTATAGGTAGGTGTTAATATAAGAAAGTTTTATTAAATTTTGTTGCTTTTTCATGTCAAATTTACCATGTTGTCAAATTTGTAAATCTGGGATTTTTCTCTTTTTTTAGAACAAAAAGCATATTATTTCAACATCTTTGTTATAAATGATTGAACAAATACATATCTAAGAAATTTGAAAAGAAAATAATGATATGGGATGTACATGTATCTGGTAAAATTATTTCTTGTACCCCTCATCCATTTTGTCAACATTTTGGCTTAAATGAGACTGACTTGATTGGTTATAAAATTTGAAAATTTTATTATTCAAAAACTACTTATTGTAAATTCACAATTTTAAAGTTAAGTTTGATTATAATATTTTTTAAATTTATTGATATTTTCCACTTGTATCACATGTTTTGGAAATAATTCCAGAACGAGATTTCAATGAGACTGAAACATCAGAAGAATACATCCTTAATGGTTTTCCAAATAAGGGGTAATTATTCTACAAGGGTTTTTAAAGGTCATTAATTAGACTGATATTTTCAACCCATACATGTGCATGTATTCACATGTTCAGAAGATGATTACTCCAGTTATAGACCTGATACTAACAATGATCAAACCATAAACTATCCTAATAAATTTGATTTCTACTACTTATTAATTGTATATCATTGAGAGATAAAATATTGAATTGTATGTCAGTCTAATTTATATTTAAGTGGGTCTCATTGGGGTCTAAGCGTGACCCGGGATTGCCGATTTTTTGTAAGCGTGACATGTGAAAGTCATTGTGCCGTGAAAATGGGAAAGGAAGTCTAGCGGGACACGGGAAATTACAATAAAATGAGAATTGCTTACGTACATAGCGTAAGCGGGATACGGGAATCTGACAAGACAGTAAGCGGGATCCTGGATCAGAACCCCATTTAAGGCTATTTAAAAATAGCAATATAGGTTTTGGTTTTGGTCATTGTTGAAGGCTGTACTGTGACATACAATTGCTAACATCTAGGTCATTAGGTCATTGGGTTGGATAGTTGTTCCAATTGGCAATCACACTACAATTAGCATTTTCCAAAATTCACTGATAAACTCTGCCATAAAAATCACTTTCTATTTTATAAGTTTTGTTAGATTTGTTTTATTCAACAACAAATGATTTCCATCTAACTTTGGAATCGTTATACAGTGGATTCATTATTATAATTTACTAAATTTCTTGGATTTCATGGATACAGGTGAACCACAAACTTAATTACAAATATTCTACAGGCTTGTATGTGGACTTAGTGTGATTAAGGCTATGGAAAATAAAAGAAATAAGGTATGCTAAATGCTAATTTCTAGAAAAAATAGCATATACTTTCTTCACCACCAATGCTGAATGTCAAATTGCATATACAGTAGTTTGAATAAAATCCATTTAAAAAAAGAATATCTAAATTAATTTAACCTGTATATATGAGGAAAAAAAGCAAAATATGCATTCATAATTATTTCCTGTATTGTTATATCAAATCTAATAAGTTTGCACCAGGAACATGTTCATTTTTTTGTACTTGTTTTGACATGGGATTATCTGACATGGTAGTACTTTCTGTATAACATGTGTTACAGTACAGTCTCAGGTATTATCTACATGTACTTTTCAATAATTAAATATTAATACTAATAAGACAATAATTACATACATTTAATAAGTAACTTTGTCAGTAGACAGTTCAAAGGGCCTTTTATTGTTACCCATTTGTGAAATCACTCAAGTAGATATTGATCTAAGTTATTGACTGGCTAATAATTATTGACTGGATAATATCTGGGGTAATGTTACATAACAGCAAGTGAAAGCTGCAATCAATAATGAGTAATTATTTGAAGTTAGGACCAGTGTGAAAATAGTTTGTTTAGACAGCTTTGTAAATATGTGAAATAGTTAGATAAGCTATAGCAAGTATACATGTATAGTGACACTGTGGGGGGAGGGGTGGGCGATAAAAAATTGATGATGAACACCTGTAATTTTAAACTTTCTTTAACACATGCATAGACTGGATTAGAATTAATTGTTGGCCACTAAAAAAGTAAATCATAGAGGGTAAATAGTGAAAATTTATGTACATATATTATTCCCTTGATCTATTAATATTATCAACATTTTGAATAAGAAAGAAAAATGTTAAAATTCAAAAGATTGTTTTTTATCACCATTTTATAACTATCCAAGTCAGCATTCAGACGGGTGTTGTTTTTATACAAATAAATTATTTCAACCATTATTATTCAACATTCAAAATACAAAAAAATTTATAAATAATTTCTATATATTTTGCAATAAAATATATATCAATAAATAACAGTGCACAATAGTGTGATACATGTAAAACATAAAACTTCCAAAATTTGGTCAAATTAATTGAATACTTTGTAGATAAAAATAAGGTGATGTGGTATCAAGACAACTTTAAACTTTTGTTCCCTAAAACACACAAAACATTATGTCTAGAGCTCTACATTTTCTAACTAAAAAAGTGTTATTTAAGGACAGTTAAACCTGGGATAATAGTCCCAGGTAAAACATATGGTTGACGTAGAGTAATTAAGAGATGTATCTCCATCAGTCACAGGTCAAACCTGGAATATCAGGTGCAGTTTTGACAAATTGCTGTTTGTCTTGTTTGAGGTCATCAAACTACCACAGTAACAAGACAAACAAATATTTGTCTATATGACAAGACACTGAAATGAAGCTGGAAAAATATTTGTCTTAAATATTTTACTGCATGAAGAAATCTAATAACACACATGTACAAGGAGGAGTATTTTTTTTACAATATGAATAGATGAACAAACAAGTTACATGTTTGTCAGTATCAGTAAAAAGTTTTTAAGTTGAAAATCGTAAAACTCTCTAAGAATTTCTAGTTTTCATAATTTTATCCGATTTTTAATTATGAATTTACCACGCTTTAAGTTATTATGTCCACATCTTAACTAGAAACTAATGAGATACATCAATAAAAAATGTCCAGGAATGAAATGTTATAGGGTCATATTATAGTGGTCAGTTAGTACATATCTATCCAGACACCAATAATCATTACTTTAGTTTATTGCTACTACCATAATACATAATTTAAACAAATATACAACCGGTATCAAAAACTTAATTGCCCTAAGGCTAAAGATAAGCTTCTATTTCTACCCATTTAAACATTTTCCGAAGTGTTGACAAACAATCAAATCTTATTGACAAGTTCTTGACCCAAACCGATAGTGTAAACTGATAAAAAAAAAAACGTTTACAAGACACGACGGAATCGTCCTGAAATCACCAAAAACGAAGAACTATCAGTAATAGTTAGAAACTTAGAGTAACATGTACATGTGCAACTCCAAACAGATAAATTGAACAGTTTCAAAGACTCACCTTCAACCTTGTCCATTTGTCCAAATAAAATATTAAACACCATCACTGAAAAGATCCATTCGCAACACAACTAAATTATCCCATATTTACACTTTTCCATAAATGACACTTTGTTAATTCACAATTGAAAGTTACTTGTCCTTTCTCAGGCACTGTCGTTTGTATTCTGTCAGCTGTGATAGTATGCCGCAACGCTTTGTGTACAATGTTTCTTTGGTTTTACCTTATAGGAAAAGCGATAAAATTTCGACTTCCGAACAACAAGTTAAAATTTCCCGGGAAAAATCAAAGCGAAATAACTCAATTCCGTTTTTGAGATTAAATAAGTGAAAAATTCTTGTAGTAATAAATTTATATAAAAACATATTGCAAATTTTCATTTAAATTCCATAATTATCTTAATAATACATTCAACAGATAAAAAAATAAATAAACATTAGCCAGAGATTCAAATTATAGGTAGACGAAAAACAGACAATGCCACTACAAAAAACAGAACAAGAGGCTCCTTTGAACACGGTTCGCAGGCTCATCTGTAATTGGCAAAAATACAAAAGATGAAGCAACATCGTCGTATTACATATCAAAATTTCGCAGGGAAGATGAGTTTAACATAGAGAACTGATACACCAATTGATATTGCATTATCATTATAGTAAGAGAACATCATACTTATAGCGGAATGGAAAGTGAAAAATGATGCTAGTTTCTTTCCATACTTCATAAGGTATGGAATCTGTCTCGTGTGATCCACAGGCACTTTGTCTCAGAAAAAAATTCTTATATACATTAATATGGTATTTTAAGGTATATAGGAAACTTTGTCTGAGACAAGTGCCTGTGTCGTGTGAACAAAAGAACAAGTCGAGAAGACAGCAACCATAGGAAAGTCGATTATCTGTTGTAAGAAAAATGGTGAAAAAATGATTTCTTCGATTGATAATTGAAAACTCACTTTCACATCTTCAGTGATATAGAAATGTATAAGTAAGATGTGACATCATTACCAATGAGAAAACTATCCACCAGTGGATGTAATTACCTCTGGGTCTGTCGCACGGTCGTCTATAATGTACAAAACAAGACTGTTGAACTAACGGCGTGACTTCTGTTTTTTTTTGTTTGAAAAACAATAACTAAAATTGGAACAAAATGACGGTAAGAACCTAAACGTGTACGACAACCACTTAATTACAGGTTCCTGACTTGGCACATAGACATTTTATTAATTTGGCGTTATCAAACATGTTGGAATTGATTTAAGCCATTTGCAACTGCTTTTTACATTTTCTTATATTGTGGTGTAACTTTAATTTCCCATGGTTATGGGAGGGTCGAGCGCTCACAAACATGATTAACCCGGCCACATTATTCAAGATCCCGTCCCAAGTCAGGAGCATGAAATTCAAACGTTGCCGTTTGCAGCTGTTTGTAACATATTTGTTTTTGTTCATTATTTTGTACATTGATTAGGCTGTTAGTTTTCTCGTTTGAATTGTTTTAATCCGCAATTTGTCATTTCGGGGCCTTTTATAGGTAACTATGTGATATGGGTTTTGCTAACTGTTGCAGGTCGTACAGTGACCTATATATGTTAATTTCTGTTTCATTTGGTCTCTTGTGGAGAGTTGTCTCATTGGCAATCATACCACATCTTCTTATTTTTATGTGCCACTTCATGTTGGTTATTGTTGTAGTGTGGATGAAAAATTGAGAAAAAGTGCATACACTTGAAAATACTAAACTCTTGAGTGTTTGAAATTGGGAGACAGACAAAAATAATGACTGTCATATTTTTTTGATTTTTTTTTTTTTGTTAATTGTATTGTATAAAAAAGTCAGTAAGTTTTCTCGTTTGATTGTTGCATATTTTCCATGTCGGAACCTTTTATAGCGGACTATACGGTATGAATTATTTTCATTGTTGAAGGCCATATATACATGACCCACAACTGATTTGATCTTCGTCATTTGAACTTTGGTATATAGCTGTCTCATTGGTTATTATACTTCATCTCCTTATTTTTATATTGTGAGCGATCCACAATCACCTTAAAAAAATAGTTCGAGTGTTAAAGGGCATAACTCAATATATCAGCACGAAACACAACCCAAAAAAATCCAACTTTTGAAAACTTTATTCTTTCAACAAGCAGCTGGGACTATTATACTATACTAGTACCAGCAAGCAGTGAAATTACTGATATCTTTGAAATGGTTGACTTGTTCGTGTTACGTTGTTAAAATTGAAAGTTGAAATCATCCTTTCAAAAATTTGTAAGGGTTCCGCGGAACATAGTGTCTCGCCTTCTTTACAAATCTAATAAATGTTTTAAACACAGACTGTATATAATGGGAACTGGAAGAAAAACTAACTCCATTTATAAGTTATATACAAAAAAACAGGAAATTATTTTTTACAAATATTCCTTCTAGATACTAGCTTTAGATCATAAACAAGCTTCTGTCTTAGTTTGGTACAAATCCAGGATAAGAACGTTATTAAAATTTTAAAAACTTTAACCACAGAGTGAATGTAATGTTAACTGGCAGAAAAACTAAGTTCATTTAAAGGTAAAATACGGAAAAACAGATTTTTTTAACAAAATTTACTTCTGGATACTATCTTATGATCATAAACAAAGTTTCTATTCAAGTTTGGTAGAAATCCAGGATAGTTTAAGAAAGTTCTTAAAATTTCAAAAACTTTAACCACAGAGTGAATAGTTGTGGACACCGCCGACGCTGACGACAGAATGTAGGATCGCTATGTCTCGCTTTTTCGACAAAAGTCGAAGGCTCAACAAAAATTAAACGGACGCCATCACGTGTTTGTTGACCGTTATGGAATATCTGTATCACAGATGACCACGTACATGTTTCAAATGTCGTAATCACAATCACATCCTCTCTCCCTCGAATGTGACCTATCGAATTAGACTCATCACCGGATTTGTACCTAATGAACAACCCGACTGATATCACATGTGGAACATGAACAACCCGACTGATATCACATGTGGAACATGAACAACCCGACTGATATCACATGTGGAACATGATCTCTGCTAACCCTTCCAGAGCAAGGATTAGCCCCGGGTTTTTTGGTGGGGTTCGTGTTGCTCAGTATTTAGTTTTGTATATTGTGTTTTGTATATACATACTGCATGTAGCTTGTCTTTTGGTTTTAATATTTTTTGCCACGGCGTTGTCAGTCTGTGTTCGAATATCCCCTTGGTATCTTTCGCCTCTCATCTTCGTCATTTTGGTACCCAACTCAATGTTCAAAAACATGGGGTTTTGCAAACAGCACACACTTACATATCTTCTTTCTCGTGTGTTCCCAAAAGATTCAAAGATAAATTGTTATGATTAGGCCAAGTTGACTTAATCTTTTCGTGTATCAGAGTATTTAAGAGACTGAAGCAGATCTTGGCATAGCTGGTGATGCATTCCTAGTAAGAGACACGTATCCTGTTCTCGTTTGTAATGGGGTTCGTGCGATTACCTCAGTTTTTGTTTGGTTCTTCGATCTTCTAGGACGAATTCTGAGAGTTTAACATCAGTTAAACACTGTCACTGTAATTTATCAGATTGTTAAGATCACAGAATGACCGTAAGGCAGTGAAGATGGATATACTCATATCGGCTGCATCACAACAAAACTCGGCCTTGTATGGCGAAACCAAATCTGTAAAGGGAAATCCTTTTGATTGTGCAGGATCCATAACTTCGATTTTTTAATGACATTTAAATCTGATGCCTCGATCGTGTAACATTCCTGTTCTCTCTGCTTCATATAACACACTTCGGTTTCGAATCTTGAATTCTAAAAATTCGTTTGTTAATTTTGTTTGTGTCAATGTATGAGTTTGACTGTCCCTCTGGTATCTTTCGCCTCTCTTTTGAGATACTGAGAGAGAGTACATAACAAACGTGAGATGAAAAAAATCTGATTATAAACATACAAACAGCTGGTATTTGAAGAATAAACTTCATTTTACCGAACCATTACTTTCTTTTAAATGTTGAGCAGCTCGACGTTAAAAACTCTCAACTCGACTTTTGTAACTCTCAACTCGACTTTTGTTACTCTCAACTCGACTTTCTTAACTCGCCAAACTCAATATTCACAAAGTAAATCTATAAAAAATATATATAGATGATTCGTCGACAGACGGACGGGCAGAGTTATTATTCTAACACTCTCAAATTTGTTTGCGAGGGTAAATATATTGTTATTTCTCTCTCTGGCGATGCTTGTCTCATTTGCAAGCATGTCAAATATCCTTGTTAGCTAATAATATAATCAAGTTGCTCAATCGGAAAATGAAGGTCAAGGTGACCTACTAATAATGCTTTTGTTTGTATTGTCCAAGCATATATTCGATGGTAAAGTTTACTATCTTAGATATGCAATACAGCTAATTTCCTAATGCATGTAGAGCAAGACTTTGGTTAGCTTGCTTGCTTTGTTTGTATATTGTACAATTGTAATTGGTATAACGTCCAATCAAATTTAAATATAAAATATACAGGTTTAATTATGCCTATATATATATTGTTTGAAGATGTCAATCTTAATTACAAAGCTTGAGTAAACGTTTATACAAACAAAGCCAGCAAGCTAACCAAAGTTTTAATCTACAAGCATTAGGAAATTAGCTGTAAATACAAAAAAAAGTTAACCAATATCATATACTAGTAGTACTTTTTGGAAGAAGAACATAGGAAGAAGATGAATTTACGGATCCTTTATACTTCGTAATCGGGCTCTAAAATACAAATATCGCCGAATTATATAATCTCAGAAGTTGAGTGTCAGCAACAACGAAAAAGATAAATACAAATAAATACTAATACACTGAAAAAATAAAATCACAGGGGTTCTTTTCACCTGGAAACAATACAAAAAAAAATGAAATGCAGAAGTTTGCTTTCAGTAACAAGCAGCCGAAAATGAAAGTTCATGGTCCAATGAAAAATAAATGTAAGGTATCAGCAACAAACGGTTAAAGGAGTGCACTCGATGAAATGTCTTGCTGGTTTACTTATCATTGAGTTCATGGATATAAAAAAGAAGATGTGGTATAATTGCCAATGAGACAACTCTCCACAAGAGACCAAATGACAGAGAAATTAACCATACGGCCTTCAACAATGAGCAAAGCCCATACCGCAAAGTCAGCTATAAAGGCCCCGAAATGACAATGCAAAACAATTCAAACGAGAAAACTAACGGCCTGATTTATATACAAAAAAATCATAAGGGTTCCGCGGAACCCAGTGTCTCGCCTACTTTTGCTGTTAATCGCAGGCTCAACAAAAATGAGGAAAAAAATCAATAAAAATATTCCTTTAGATACTATCTTTTGATTGTAAGAAGCTTCTGTCAAAGTTTGGTATGAATCCAGGATAGTTTATGAATCTAATAAATGTTTTAAAAACTTTAACTGCAGACTGTATTTAATGTTAACTGGAAGAAAAATAAGTCCATTTATAGGTTAAATACGGATAAACAGGTACAAAATTTTAACAAAATTTCCTTCTAGATACTAGCTTTTGATCATAAACAAGCTTCAGAATCTGTCAAAGTTTGGTACAAATCCAGGATAGTTTAAGAAAGTTATTAAAATTTTAAAAACTTTAACCACAGAGTGAATGTATTGTTTCCTGGCAGAAAAAACTTAGTCCATTTATAAGTAAAATAAGGAAAAAAAGATTTTTTTTACCAAATTTACTTCTGGATACTATCTTATGATCATAAACAAGCTTCTGTCCAAGTTTGATACAAATCCAGGATAGTTTAAGAAAGTTATTAAAATTTTAAAAAATTTAACCACATAGTGTATGTAATGTATTCCGGCAGAAAAACTAAGTCCATTTACAAGTAAAATACGGAAAAACAGGAATTTTATTTTTACAAAATTTACTTCTGGATACTATCTTATGATCATAAACAAGCTTCTGTCCAAATTTGGTACAAATCCAGGATAGTTTAAGAAAGTTATTAAAATTTCAAAAACTTTAACCACAGAGTGAATGCAATGTTTCCCAGCAGAAAAACTAAGTCCATTTACCAGTAAAATACGGAAAAACAGGAATTTTTTTTTACAAAATTTACTTCTGGATACTATCTTATGACCATAAACAAGCTTCTGTCCAAGTTTGGTACAAATCCAGGATAGTTTAAGAAAATTATAAATTTCAAAAACTTTAACCACAGAGTGAATATTTGTGGACGCCGCCGACGACGACGACAACAACGACGACGACGACGCCGACGGAATGTAGGATCGCTATGTCTCGCTTTTTCGACTAAAGTCGAAGGCTCGACAAAAATGAACGAATAACAAATATGTGACACATAAACTAACGACAACCACTGAATTACAGGCTCCTGACTGGGACAGGCACATACATACAGAATGTGGCGGGGTTAAACATGTTAACGGGATCCCAACCCTCCCCCTAACCTGGGACAGTGGTATAACAGTACAACATAAGAACGAACTATAAAAATCAGTTAAAAGAGGCTTAACTCATCAGATGGATAAAAATACAAATACTACACATACATGTGGACGTTGCCGGGTAATTGTACATCCAAACAACAAAAAGACACTAAGTACAGATCTGAGAGTACTCGCAGTTACTGACAGCTAGTTCAAAGCCACTAACAACTAATAAAAAAAAACATTGATCACTGGTCCATGAAATTCAGGTCAAGGTCATATGAATCCTGATAGTAACTGATAAACTGACAAAATAACAAAGAGTACATACACTGAAATGTCTCGCCTGCTTTACTACCATTGATTTTATGTTGATAGCCCTTACTATAATGTTTTACTACCAGTATCACATTAACTTATCATAAACCAAGGAAGTAAGGTCAAGGTCAGATAAACCATGCCACACATGCATGGTACCTTACAATCATTCCATGCATTGAGTATAGATGACCTATTGCTTATAGTATATAAGAAACAGACCAAACCATGAAAATTGTATTTTGACCAATGAACCATGAATATGAGGTTAAGGTCAGATGAACCCTGCAAGACAGACATGTACACTTTACAAGCATTCCATAGATCAAATACAGTTGACATATGAAAAATAGTATATAAGAAAGAAACTTTACCACAAAAACTTATCATTGAACAAGTAACCATGAAAATGAGGTCAAGGTGAGATGGTATCTGCCAGACAGACGTATAACAATTCAATCATTCCATCATTCCATATACCTAACAAAGTTGTCCTATTGCTTATAGTTTCAGAAAAACAGACCAAAACACAAAAACTTGACATTAAGGAATGAGCTGTGAAAATGAGGACAAGGTCAAATAAAACCTGCCAGACTGACATGTACGGACTGTACATCAAAAAGTATTTCTATACATAAAATATAGCTGACCTATTGCATACAGTATTAGAAAAATAGACCAAAACACAAAAACTTCACTCTAACCACTGAACCATGAACATGAAATCAAAGAGAGATGACACCTGCCAGTTGGATATGTACACCTTTAAATACAATAATTCCCTACACTTAATATAGTAGAAAATTGCTTATAGTATCGAGATGTGGACTTGACTATGAAAACTTAAAACTTGTTCACCAATTCATGAAATGAGGTCAAGTCACCGTCAAGTGAAAACTTTCTGACAGACATGTGGACTGTGCAAGGTATGCACATACCAAATATAGGTATCCTACTGCGCATAGTAAGAGAGAAATTAACATTACTTTTTTTCAAGGACCCACTGAACCATAAAAATGAGGTCAAGGACAAAGGATATAAGACAGACCGAAACTTCATAACATAAGACATCTACATATGAAACACCCAGGTCTTCTACCTTCTGAAATATTAAGCTGCCTGATCATTATCCCTAAGTTGAGCTTTCTGCAACAAAAGAAGAAGGCAAAAAAACCTTATCATTGACCAATGAACAGTGGAAATGAGGTCAAGGTCATATTCATCTTACAATAGTTCCATTCAAATATGATTGACCTATTGCTTAAAATATTGGTGAAATAGACCACCTGAAATCCCCAACACTAAAGTTGTTCAATAACACCATGAAGTTGAGGTCATGGACAGATAAAACCTGCCAGTAGAACATGTACACTTTACAATCATTCCATACACCAAATATAGTTGAGGTAATGCATACAGTATCTTAGACTTGACCATTCAACTTTAACCTTGATCAATGATGCATGAAATTCAGTCGCATGGGCGGATCCAGCCATTTTTAAAAGGGGGGGGGTTTGTTGTTGTTTCCAACCAAGGATAAAAGGGGGTGTTCGAATCACGTCCCCATTCAAATGCATTGATCGTCAAAAAAAAAGGGAGGGGGGTTCCTACCGCGGAACACTCCCCCTGGATCCACCACTAGGTGAACCCTACTTGACAGACATGTAGACTTTGCAGGGAACACGTATATCAAATAAAGTTATCCTATTACTCATCATAAGTGAGTACCAGTATTTCACTTGAAAAAAAAACTTCTTTTCCAAGCAGTCACTGAACTATGAAAATGAGGTCATGGACAATGGATATTGACAGACAGAAACAGGCGAGACAAAAATGAACAAATTTGATCCCTAAAATGTAATGTTGAACGCTGCATTTCAGCATATAGCCATTGTAAGTAACGAATAAACCAAATAATATAAGTAAAATACATACATAACTAAATCATACAGTGTGTGTGGTGTTTTTGGCATATCAGTCTATGTTCTATCATGTTTAAATAAAGCATGTATATTCCGGTGCAGGCAAAATAAACAATCACTGCAACAAGAGAGACATTCTGACACAAAATCCGCAACAAACATTCTGCCCAAATCCACTTATAAATTGCCAAGTTGTGATCATATCAAAATAATATTTAAATGTCAATCACCTATACAGTAGTTTTGAAAATACTGTCGAACTCTGCATGATTGGAAGATTGCAAATATTTCGTAGATTCTTTGTAATCTCAGATCTCCTCTCCACTAATGAATGTCATGGTACAAGAACGTTCAATTTACCAATCTCAACCGTAATCTCATCGTTTTCTTTCAAAATTTAATCAGCTTCTTTGCAAAACCTTTATGAAATGACAAGAAAATAATAAGTCAAAAACTATTTTAATACTGAATGCAAATCAAATGTTTAAGGTTTGAGGTATACAAATACACATTCAAAATCAGTATATTGCAAAATTTCTGACACTGTCAGAGTGTAAATTACATAGAAGGTATGATTGGTCTCAAAATATCTAAAATTAAAAGAATTAAACATTCAAATTTTGAAGTCATTTTCGATACCCCCACCCCCAAATTATTTTTTTATATAATGTACAACTTGACAAAAACAACCAAGTTCATGTACTAATCAAACAAAAAAGTTGCCCAATACAAATCATTTCACCAAAAGAAATCTGATGACACATTTAATTTTAATAAAAATATTAGAATTTAAGAAACTATGCACACTTTTTACACCACCCTTAATGTTTATTATCTAGAACTCTGTTTACATTTTGTTTTGCATATTATTTTTTTACATTTCAGTTTTTTTTACAGAGCTCTAGATAATAAAAAAATATCAGATGTATTTAATTTCATACATATATTGAGGCGAACTAAAGTTACTTATTTTTAATTTTGGGACGTATATCCGACGAACAAGACGAACACTTAATGCCTCCTCCTGAGATGACAAGGGGGTAAAAAAGAAAATTTAAAGTATGCTCACTGTTTGCCCCATCTTTAACCTTTTTATTATTTAGAACTCTGTTTACAATTTTGTTTTTTTTTGTTTTCATATTATTTTTTGTAATTTTATATTGGTACATTTTTTTGTTATTTTTTTTTTACAGAGCTCTAGATAATAAAAATAAATATTAGATTTCATAAATTTATTTTCGATACCCAAACAAATAAAATGTACAGTTTGACAAAAACAACCAAGTTAATATACTAATAAGATCTAATGAAAGTTTACCTAAAATTTCTATGTTCATGCAGCTATATCTACAAAATGATAATTATAATTTTGTAAATTATCTTAAAAATTACTATTGTACAGAAAACAAACACTTTACAAACAATCAAACTATTATTAGCACTAAAGGGAAAAGACTGCTTTCATTTTTTCAATATTAGCTTAAATTATTGGAGTTATCTCCCATTGTCGAAAATTGTTGTTGAACTTGAACTTTTCATTTTTGAAGACTGATTCATTTATACCATGCACAATTTATGTTATTTCTTTTTTTAATAATTAAAATAGTTAACATGGAAAGTATGGTAATACATGCACCCACACACATCATGTTTTAACTTTAATATCTGAAGAATTGGGCATGGATATATATGATCTATTTACAACAGCTAGACTATTAAAAATAAGCATAAGCATACATAAAAACAAACACTTTACAAACAAAGTGCCTGTCAGCACTGAAGGGTAAAGACTGCTTGCAATTTTCAATTTGAACTTGAAAAGACTTACTTTACAAATCCTTGTTTCAATTTGAATCTAAATTATTAGAGTTATCTCCCATTGTCCAGTATTGCTGTTGAGCTTGTGAACTTTTTTTGTTGTTGAAAAGATAGATTCATATACACCATGCACAATTTTTTTTTTTTTTTTTTTAATAAAAATAGTTTCATGGAAAGTATGGTAATACTTGCACCCACACACATCATGTTTTAACTTTAATATCTGAAGAATTTGGGCATGGATGTATATGAGCTATTTAGGAATGTTCACCTCACTCTACTTTGTTGTTGTCAATAATCAGTTGTGAAGATGAAGCTTTGAAGATATTGCTATTAAACCAATACCAAAAGAGTTTTGATTTTATGCAATCTTTACCCAAAAATCATTAAAAGCGTACAGCATAATAATGAAAAAGCATACAAACAAGCATGAAAAAATCATAGACAATCATAGGTATTTACATACATGATAATTACAATTTTGTTATTTACTCCATATATCCCTTAATCTCAACAGAGAACACAAGATATGTACATGGTAGTCATTGCTTAAAGTGATTCTTACATGGTCAAACTTGACCTGCGACCTTGTTAGGCAGGTGACCTTGTAATCTGAAAGCTCATTTAAAAGGATCATTGACCTTTAGAAATTTTGAAAACAAAAATCAGATCAGCTTAGAACTGTATATGATGCTTAAATGACCTGGTGACATGAGGCAATTTATAAACCTGGCCATGTGACCTAATTAGAGGGTACCCTAGTGGGTCCCCATAAAAAAACATCAACATCAGTATATAATCGATCATATAATAGGAATGATTTTTAAATAAAGTTAAAGTTATTGAAAATCAGAATTATACATTGTGTCTGTTAAAGATAAGCAATTAAACATGTGTTCTTCAAACTTAGATTATACAAATATATCTAGGTTGTTGTCAACTGGTTCCATTTCTATGCAAAATTGTTTGGTGATACTTCAAAATAATAGAAGTTCAATAACTCTGGAAGAATGATAAACATGTGTTCTTGAAACTTAGATTATACAAATATATCTAGGTTGCATGTTTTCCCATTTCCATGATACTTCAAAATCAAAGAAGTCCAATAACTCTGGTGGAATGTTAAACATTTAAATTGACAAAATCAAAATGTTAGTTGAATTCTAAGCTTTGCAAGACTTTAAAAATTTCATGCAATTCAGTTTGACAATTCAAGTCCTATAACTCTTAAATGACTAATGTTAAAATCTTTAAACTTGAAAAAAATACTTATTTACAGAAATAACCTAGCTTTGTTTTTTGTCAAGTTTTGAGCTTTTTGTTTTTTTAAACAACCAAAATTTTCAAAAATATGTTATTTCGAACAACACATATCAGATTTCAGGATACTTTATATTTTGAACCACCCTTAAATTGAAAAAATATAATACATTAATTGTTATATAATTTAACATAGAATAAAATAATATTGCACAATACAGGTACAAATATATAACATAAACCATTGCACACATCACACATGTTACAGCTCTTCAAAGTTTGTAACAACTTGCCCTTTCTTGGTTATTGGTATACATATATATAATATATACAGAGAATTTCCTTGAATAAGATATATTCACCTTAGTCCGATTTAAAAAAAAAGTCTAATATGATGTATTTCTATGATTAAAGAACATATTATTCCCCTTCTCTGCTCTCATATTTCAAAAACACCAATTAAACGTCATTTTAATTTCTAACAAAACATTTTAAAAAAGTTTCCTCATGCAAGAAAACGCATATGTATATATAAATTAAAAAAGACTTTTATTGTTTAAATTTAGTTCTAATAAAAAAATTTAATCAATTTGCCGTATCAGAATCAAAGGCATTCTGGGTAATAGTTTCAAAGCTATACACCAAAACGTTGTGATTGGTTTAAAACGTACAAAACAATATAAATTCAACCAATGTCGTAACGTTATTCTCATTTTGTTATATTACACATAGTTCTTTAGATTCCGAAAGGAAAACTAAAGACTTTTTCTGTTTAAGTATTATTCCTGGCCTAGGCGAAGTTCTTATTTCTGACCTAATTGTTGAATTTTCAAGCTTTGTAGACTTTGAATAAGGAGTTCACAAAATTTTGATGCCACATGACAGCAGCATGAAAATTTATAAAGCACTTAATGTGTTATATGTCCTTCACTTTAAATGAGATTCAATTTGACAAATGGTGTATTCAAAGTTAAGCATTTAATAACTTTAATAATAACTGGGAATTTTTTCCTGATTTTCCAATTATTTTATTTAATTGGTAAGGCAAGATTATGAGGGGAACATACAAGTTCAGTGTTTCACTGATAATGGCTGATCATAAATCTACGTAGTTGAGATTACTTGCATACAGTGAGTGAGAACTTATGTTCCAATAATCACTTAGATGCCATCAAATATTATACTTAATTCTTTTTTAGTATTAGTTAATGCTTGTGTTGTAAAGTGTTTAAGTGTTCATATTTCTGTGTATTGGCTTGAGTGTCCTTTACGCACCTGCCCTTGGTGACTTCTGCATATGAACAACAATACTATTTGTTCATATGCATCAGCCACGAGGAAGGACTTGACTCAAAAGCTATTTTTATAATGGATGTGATGCTGCTTCTAGTGCATGGTCAATAAACACTAAACATACTGGTTTACGTGACTACATATATTATTAACTCAATTTATATTTCATGTTTCTTCAGTTGTATTTTTTTTTAATTTTCTTGCGTATTGTCTATTGCAATTGTTTGATATAAAAAATCAATGTACTGACTATGCCTATAATGGGTCCTCTATTGGAAATAAATTTATCTTATACTGAAGACAATTAACCCTAACCATGCATCAATCTTATTACGAGGGTCTGGATGGTGGACTTAAATTTCTGTATTCTTTAATTTTGTAGGTCCTTTTTCCACCTAATTATTCTCTTGTCTTTATCTATTTTGCTTTTACCCTCTACTCTTTATTTAAAGGGCCCTTTTTTCCCATGATTATTCTCTATTTTTTAAAGCCCATCAAAACCCCCTATTATAACACTTTATGCTTTGCAGGAACCTTTTTATTTTACATCTTTGATGGATTGTTGTCTCATTGGCAATATATATCCTACGGTCCTTGGACCACATTTTCTTGTTTTATATATATCTAGCCTCATATTCACCTAGGCTAGCAGGAAAGCAGGGTTTTACTGCCGGTCGATTTAAGACCAAGTGACCATATTTCTATACCCCAGTCACCCTTGGGGTGGCACATGGATCGCAATATGGGACTATCGTAGAAAGAGAATGAGTAAATAAGGTACATAATCATGAATGAAATATTAAAGCTGTGTGATGAAATTTGATTGTGTGGCACAAAGTGGCAATTGTGTCATGTATATATTTATTACTAAAACCTAAACGAAATCAATAAAATTCAAGACTTTTACAAATTTTCTAAGTAGCATTGGAACTCTGTATTTTAATGATATTTTTCAAATTCAAAATGCATAGTACTACTTCAGCAGTTGTCTTTCAAAAGTTTTCTAAGTAGCATTGGAGTTTAGAACTCTATATTTTAATAATATTGGTGATAATTTTCTTTTTCAATTTAAAACACATAGATTTAATTCAGCAGTTGTCTTTCAAAACATAAATATATATATGTATACTACCAGGAGAGGCACTCTTGAATCATTACTATAAACACTTATCAAATGGAACAATAACAGCACTGACTGAGTGATACCATTCATTTCAGCCGACAGTTGAACAAAAACTATGTAGAACGACAGACAATGATGTCAGCAGAAGATTGGATGAAAACTATGCTGATGACAGACATTCATTTCAGTAGACAATTGGACAAAAACTATGTAGATGACAGACTTTCATTTCAGAAGACGGTTGGATGAAAACTAAGAAGATGGAAGACATTCATTTCAGAAGACAATTAGACGATTCATCTAGGCTAGCAGGAAAGCAGGGTTTACTGCCGGTCGATTTAAGACCAAGTGACCATATTTCTATACCCCAGTCACCCTTGGGGTGGCACATGGATGGCAATGTGGTACTATCGTAGAAAGAGAATGAGTAAACAAGGTACATAATCCTGAATGAAATATTAAAGCTGTGTAATGAATGTTGATTGTGTGGCACAAAGTGGCAATTGTGTCATGTATATATTTATTACTAAAACCTAAACGAAATCAATAAAATTCAAGACTTTTACAAATTTTCTAAGTAGCATTGGAACTCTGTATTTTAATGATATTTTTCAAATTCAAAATGCATAGTACTACTTCAGCAGTTGTCTTTCAAAAGTTTTCTAAGTAGCATTGGAATTTGGAACTCTATATTTTAATAATATTGGTGATAATTTTCTTTTTCAATTTAAAACACATAGATTTAATTCAGCAGTTGTCTTTCAAAACATAAATATATATATGTATACTACCAGGAGAGGCACTCTTGAATCATTACTATAAACACTTATCAAATGGAACAATAACAGCACTGACTGAGTGATACCATTCATTTCAGCCGACAGTTGAACAAAAACTATGTAGAACGACAGACAATGATGTCAGCAGAAGATTGGATGAAAACTATGCTGATGACAGACATTCATTTCAGCAGACAATTGGACAAAAACTATGTAGATGACAGACATTCATTTCAGAAGACGGTTGGATGAAAACTAAGAAGATGAAAGACATTCATTTCAGAAGACAATTAGACGATTCATCTAGGCTTGCAGGAAAGCAGGGTTTTACTGCCGGTCAATTTAAGACCAAGTGACCATATTTCTATATCCCAGTCACCCTTGGGGTGGCACATGGATGGCAATTTGGGACTATTGTAGCGCGCTCACATACCCCACGTCCCCACATTGTCACTGAAGAAATAAAATAACTGTAAGAAAAAAAATTGTATAAGAAAAAAAATTTGAATCATAATTTCCTGTCGATATGCACATCTACCTAGTATGTCCTTATTATCTACAAAGTTTCATGAAATTCTGTTGTGTGGTTTCAGAGGAGTTGTGATGACAAATTGTTGCAGGGGTATATTGAAGCAAATAAGTTCAAAGGGGCGTAACTCCTAGAAAAAAAATTGAATCGTTATTTCTGTCGATATGCACAATTACGCAGTATGTCCTTATTATCTACAAAGTTTCATGAAATTCTGTTGTGTGGTTTCAGAGGAGTTGCGATGAGAAACTGTTGCAGAGGTATATTGAAGCAAATAAGTTCAAAGGGGCGTAACTCCTAGAAAAAAATTGAACCGTAATTTTCTGTCGCTATGCTCATCTACGTAGTATGTCCTTATTATCTGAAAAGGTTTCATGAAATTATGTTGTGTGGTTTGAGAGGAGTTGAGATGACAAAAGGTTGCAGTACTATATTGGGCAAATAAGTTTAAAGGGGCGTAACTCCTGGAAAAAAATTGAATCATAATTTCCTGTCGATATGCACATCTACCTAGTATTTCCTTATTATCTACAAAGTTTCATGAAATTTTGTTGTGTGGTTTCAGAGGAGTTGAGATGACAAACTGTTGCAGTAGTACATTAAAGTAAATAAGTTCAAAGGGGCGTAACTCCTAGAAAAAAAATTGAATCGTAATTTCCTGTCGATATGCACAACTACATAGTATGTCCTTATTATCTTAAAAGGTTTCGTGAAATTCTGTTGTGTGGTTTGAGAGGAGTTGCAATGACAAGAAACAGGACTGACAGACTGATGGACTGACGGACGGACAGACGGACAAACGGACGGGTCAAAAACATTATACCCTCCGCAACTCGTTGCGTGGGGTATAAAAAGATATTTCAATTTTTATGCAAAAAAATGGCTTTTTTGCACCAAAGGGAGATAATTTGGAGCTTTTTCAATGATATAAAATTTAAAAAGTCATCTGGGACCAAAACGAATCGATTTTTTGGGTTGATTTTTTGTATATATCATAAAGTTACAACTAAAAGTGTAATAAATAAAATTTGTAATGAAAAAAACATGTACCCTCGAGCCTCCTTAATTGGATTTCTCAAGCTTATAGGCTACATAATTCAAAAACTACTAACCATTACACTTGACCTAAAGGTGGTGACTTTAAACAGGCACATAAAGATTGTTTTATTTGCCATAATTGTTACTAATGGTTACTGAACACCCCATAGTTTTAAAAATAAGAGCTTAATTAGAAAATTGTTATACAGAAAATAATTATATTTTGTATGGACAAATCAATCAACAACATTGGTAAGATAGGTCTTTAACATATGAAACTGTTTATTCATAGAAAATTTGCACAACATTTATTTTTTTTATCAGGAATAGGGTCTAAAGTCAGAATCTCCCCCCCCCCCCCCCCCATAAGAATTTTCCTCAGAGGGAGGTCATTATCTGAAATAGGGTCCACAGTCAATCTCCCTTGAGGAATTTTCCTCAGAGGGAAATCTCTTGATGTGCAGATTTGCGATTATAAAGATTGTATTAAAATTACCAGTATCAAAAATTGAGGAAATAAGCATTTATGATCTAGAAGCTGAATTTCAAACAATATAAATTAAAATTGATATGCTGTTTAAAATTTAAGGCTTTAAAAGGGTCCAAATAAATCAGTACATGTATATGTTAACGAGCTATAATACCAATATCAGCATTGCTTTGTGGAAATGATATGCCATTGAAAAAAACCTTAGTCAGCAAATTCACATACCCGCACCTCCCCACAATTAATAAAATGTTCCGCTGGTGGCAGCTCGATACGACCCAAGAGGTCGAACCCTGAACAGTTGGGGCAAGTATGGACACAACATTCAAGCTTGATACAGCTCTGAATTTGGATTGTGATTAAATATTTGACACAGCATAGTTTTCTGACACAGAATGAATGTGGTCTAAGAACTTAAAAATTTATTTACATATTCAAACCATATCATTATTATTTGCTTATATATATAAATCAGAAATGACCAATTTAAAATGGAAAATTTTAAAGAAAAAAAGGAAAAAAAGGATCGAAAAGAGGAAAAAAAAAAAGGAAAAAAAAACCCCAAATTTTTTGAACTCCCTTATGATTCATCACCCCCTAACTCAACCCCAGCCTCCCCTTTGTGGTATGGTACCTTGCAATACAATTTCAGAGAGATCCATACACTTGAACACAAGAAAAATGCTTGTATTTTGGCCCCTTTTTGGCCCCAAATTCCTAAACGTTTAGGGCAATTACCCCCAAACTCAAACCAAGCTTTCCCTTTGTGATATGAAACCTTGTAGTAAAATTTCATAAAGATTCATACACTTACACACAAGTAATTGTCCCGAAACTAGAAAAATGCTTGTTTTTTGCCCCTTTTTGGCCCCTAATTCCTACAATTTTGATCTAATTACCCCCAAAATCAATCCCAGCCTTCCCTTTGTGGTATGGTACCTTGCAGTACAATTTCAGAGAGATTCATACACTTGAAAGTAAGTTATTGTCTGGAAACTAGAAAAATGCTTATTTTTGGCCCCTTTTTCCAAAACGTTTTGGGCAATTACCCCAAATTCAATTCCAGCTTTCCCTTTGTGATATGGAACCTTGTAGTACAATTTCAGAAAGATCCATACACTTACACACAAGTTATTGTCATGATACTAGAAAAATGCTTGTTTTTTGCCCCTTTTTGGCCCCTTATTCCTAAAATTATGAGGCAATTACCCCCAACATCAATCCCAGCATTCCCTTTGTGATATGGAACCTTGTGGTACAATGTCAGAGAGATCCATACACTAACACGCACGTTATTGTCTGGAAGATTACAAAATTGCTATTTTTTGCCCCTTTTTCCTTAACTGTTGATACCATAACCGCCACAATCAATCCCAACCTTCCTTTTGTGGTATGGTAAAATTTCATAGAGATCCATTCACTTAAACTAAAGTTATTGTGCGAAAACCAAAGTGACTTTGGACAACGATGACGACGCCAACGTCTTACCAATATTGCGTTTAAAAAGTGACATCTTAAATGCAAGTACCTCTCCCCAAAGGTGTTTGTAATATGCTTTAAGCTCTTAATCAATATGAGTCTCTATAAGGTGTGAATAAACTTGTCAGAAAAAAATCAAAAACTTTATTTACTGTATTTATCAAATAAGTCTTGGAAATCAAATAATTTGCTCCAGGTGCTATCTCTTGATCATAAAGAGGGATCTGACTAAGTTTCATAAACTCTTTAACCACAGACTGAACATTAATAAAATAGAGAATGGAAATGAGGAATGTGTCAAAGAGAACAATCGGACCAAAGAGTAAATAAAACAGCCGAATGCCACCAATGGGTCTCCAACACAGCGAGAAAATCCTGCATGAGGAGGCGGACTTCAGCTGGCCCCTTAACAAAAATGTGTACTGTGAAAATGGACATCATACTTAACTCTTAAACATATAAATGAAATAAATTTATAAAACATACAAGACTAACAAAGGACAGTGGCTCCTGACTTGGGACAGGTGCAAAAATGTTGGCAATTCAGCAAATAATGTAATCTAGGACAACCATATTTAGCTTTGCCAACTTTCATGGCAGGTAAATATGTCTCGCCTGTCGGAATAAAATTCAGAAAAAGACAATCTGATGGACAGCAGTTACATGGCTTATTAATTCAGTCACTTTTCTTATTGTTTTTTTTTATTGTACCACTCAGATTTTCAGCATGGAATATTTGGATACACAATTTTCAGTTTTTCATAAGAACTTATTTGATTCATTTGTCTTTCAAAGGTTGAAATAGTTTTCTTGAATATCTCAGATTTTTTAATTATTCCAAAGCCATAAATTTGATTTACGTATGTATGACAGATTTCTCAAAACCTTGTCAATTCATTTAAAAATTGCATTAAATAAACATCATTAGCCACATGAGCTAATACATTAAAAACAAATGGTATTCAAAAGGAATTTCTCAAACACTTAATTTTCCGAACCACAATTTGCATTTCTTATATGCAAGAAATAGGATTCAATACATTTTTAGAATTTTAGTTTTACAGTGAATATCAGTAAATCATCCAAAGAAAATTTGACTTACCACGTTACCATTAAGAACCCTTGGTTCAATGCTACCCTTTAAAGCAGCTACCATTTATCAATTTACCTACAGCACATGCAAAGAGTGGATTATAATCAACAGGGAGATATAAAATCCATATATACAAGTGTACATGAATTGTTGCTACATAATAATAGAAGGTTCACAATAAGAAAAAGGAAGTCTCCTTTGTTTTAATTTTTTATAGTTCCCAACTGACCTCACTAACCCCCTAGTCTAAGGTCAAGATATGAACCAGTCCTACCTGTATCTGATGTATCCTTATAACTAGTTCTGTAGGAATTACAGGAGGAATCAATAATGTCAAAAAACTTTGAATTATCTTTATATAAATAAAAATCAATAATAAAAAAAATTAAAAAGTAATTTTGAATTTTGAAAAAAAGAAATGCCTAAATTGGGGAATGTGAAGTAAAAGGACAATGCAAGTTACCTTTATGTTTTACCCAACAAGCCCCTGAATCAAGTCTACTTCAGATGAACAAAGGAACATCTTGTAAAGATTAATGATAGGGAGAATATTTAAGACCAGCAATATACATGTCCCACAGGCAATCATACCACATCTGATGTTTATATGTATATGTGATTTGAAAATGAAATATTAGATCATGGCTGAATTGTGAAAGACCCTACATCAGTCTGTTTTTGTACACATCTTTGTCATTTTGATGAAGAGTTTGTCTTATAGGCAATCATATCACACCTCCATATTTGTATGCTAGAACAACATTCTATTGCTGAAGACTGTATGTTAACCTTATAATGTGTCTTGGCCATATTCTGTTGTTGGTAAGTTGCTGTATCATTGACGTTAATTATCCCACTTATCCTTTTATACATATGCTGAGTCATTTTATGAACAATTACTCTGTGAAAAAAAGTCTTCAAACCCAACTAGTCTTTGCTCTTACTCTTTAGTATCTGTTGGTTGGTGAAGGAATAGCAATACCAATTTTGAAGACTCTCGCTTTGACTTAGCTGGGGTGGGGGACAAAGGACTATTTAGACTGCTACAGTGGGATGGCCAAGACTAGAAGAGGAGCGTACTGTGAACCAACTCATTTTCCAAACAATTTTTTTTACAAGACTCCGAGCGAAAAGAAACAAGCCGAATATAAATCGCAAATATTTTAAAATAGAATCGTCTGTTAAATGAATTCACCCCAAAATTTAGATAACCGCAAAAACATATCCACGTGAAATATGCTAAAAATGGCTTTACAAGGAAAAAAACCCATACAAAATATGATACAAAAAGAAATACGCAAACAAAAAATATCCGCTGCAAAACATGACAGAAATGGAAATACGCAAAAACAAGAATGTGTCCCCAGTACACGGATGCCCCACTCGCACTATCATTTTCTATGTTCACTGGACCGTGAACTTGGTTGGGGTAAAAACTCTAATTTGGCATCAAAAACTACCTTGACCAAAACCTTTAACCTGAAGTGGGACAGACGAACAGACGGACTGACAGACGCACAGACCAGAAAACATAATGCCCCTCTACTATCTTAAAGTGGGGCATAAAAATATTCCATTGCGAAATTTGATAGAAATGGAAATATGTGAAAAAAAATATCCGCTGTGAAATATTATAGAACTGGAAATACGCGAAAAAATAATATCCGCTGCGAAATATGATAGAAATGGCATTACAGGAATAAAAATGTCCATAAAATAAGTTGGTTTACAGTAGTAGGTTCCTATAGAAATGTCAACTGTGTTACAAAATAGGTCATTCATACATGATAAATTGAATTAAATTTGGGAGGTGGTAATTTATAGGGTCCCCATTAAATTTAAATTTGAATATATGGTCAATAGAAATGAAAAGAGCAAATGTAATAAAATTCTAAACATGAACATTCAGATATCCCTTAAAAAAGGAATCCAGGTCTGAGGAGAGAACATTTTTCTAATTAAACATATAATCACCCCAAAGATATTCCTTATTTAACTGTCCCATTCTGAATTCTATGTATAAGGTATTTATCTGAAGTTATAATCATTTTCAACTAAACTTTTGGTAATAAGTCTTTTGAAAGTTATTCACTAACACTAGTCAGTCTCAACTCAAAAAATTCCATTCTGCACAAATACTTAATATTAAAGCAACCATATCCCTCCATCTTGTTAGTACCCCAAACCCTAACTAGAATTTCATTCTTCAATCTCTCTCTCCCTTCCGCCATCTATCACACAACTAATGCCTAACAACCTATTTAGGAAGTATCATGTTAGCACCCCCAGGTTAGTGTTGATACTTCAAAAAATTTAAGATTTTTAGATGAAGTACTAGACATGGAGGGACACATAAATTTGATAAAGAAATTAAAATATTTCATGAACTAAAATGAATGTGTGGTAAAATAAATGGATGTTACAATTTTCAGTGTGCCCAACTGGTTAATGGAATAACCTTCATAAGGATTGCCAGAAACCAAAACTATGTGGAGCCAAAAACAAAGTTTGTAATAAGCATAAAATCCAAAAGAGATACTTTTTCCATATCTCATAATTAATAAACTGAAAATTTACAGGAATAAAAAAAAAATAGAGATTTCAAAAAGCATTACTGCATACCTTGATACTGATTCAGAATGAGAAAAAGTTAAATGATTATTCAAAAAAGAATGAAATAATGTTGAAGAGGGAGGATTTGAAAAAAATATGAAAAAAGGGGAAAATGGCATAAGAAAAAATAATTAAAAAATTGAGAGAGCTACTCTTCATGCACATAATAAAAAAAAATATAACAAAATGTTGACATTGCTATGGGAACCCTGCTCCTTTTAATGCAGACTTCTTACAGGCACTTATCAAGGATAAAAAGAATCAAACATTATCCCTTAATTTCATGTTCCACAATGTAGGTGATTCCTTTTAATACAAAATTCAAAGTTTGGTGACAATGTTGATCACAACTAACCCACTGAACCAGAAGAAGGATACAACAGATACAGACAAGCTGCTTCAAAACTTGCCCCAATGTCACCTAGAAACCATCAGCAAGGACCAGCTGAGAGCTAATTATTTAACAAAAGAGACTTCAATTTCCCCATTGTGAACTTTTCTTATGTAGCACCAATCCAGTTATACCTGTAAATGAATTTCATGTCTCCTTGCTAATAAGTTGTTCAACTCTTTGGATCTCATATAGGTATTTCCTTGAAAAACAGTGGCTGCTAAAAATGAAATACTGAATCAAGGGTTTTTAATCATAAAAATTATTGCATAACAAACTTCTTTATTTACTGTTTTACTAAAAATCTGTATGTGAAAAAAATTATAATTCAATTTCATATATAAGATCCCTAGATATTGAATATAACAAGATTAATAATGGGTCTGGACCTGATGGAAGTTATATGTTTACTGGAGCATAACATTATTTTTCCCTTTCACTGATACAAAGAAAACTTGGACGAAAATTTTCTCGGTACAATGAGTGATGTCAAATTTAAAACTATTGGCAAACAGGAAGTGGATGCACGGCAGATGTAAAAATTACCTACTCCCTATAACTCAATATTATTATAAAGAAGCTATTAAACTAAGAATTTGGTATCTTTCGCCTTTTTTTTTCAAAAACAAATTTCCAATATGACAAATCTAAATAACGATATCTTGAACTCAAAAACGTCTACATCACACAAACTTTCCGCAGTATCAAATCCTTTTTTTTCCATAATTTTTTTTTCTTTTTTTCTTAAAAATACTGCAGCGCCAACAAAGGATGTGTAATGTAAAATCTTGAGTTTTTGGTTTGTAACACCTAACATTTCAGCACAATGTTCACCTATATTTTAGTGCCTGCTTAAGAAGAAACTACTGAAATAAGGGTTTTTAAAGATAAACTTGCAAGTCAAATCTTCCAATGATATACTGTTAACTTGAATTCTGATGTTTAAATTGTGAACTTTCTATTCATATCACATGCAAATTTATTAAGCAGCAACTGCAAATTGATATCAATATATTTCCAATCTAAACTTGAATAAGCCATCTGTAGACTTCATTTTTGGGAGTACATATATTTCAAAATAAGGGAAACATATCTTCATCCCTAAAACGTTTTTTTTTTCAAAAAGAATTTTCCAACAAGACAAATCTAATTACCAATATCTTGAACTCAAATTAAGAGAAACTCAAACTTCTACATCACACAAACTTTCCGCAGTATCAGATACTTTTTTCCATAGTTTTTTTTGTTTTGTTTTTTTCTTAAAAAATACTGCAGCGCCAACAAAGGATGTGTAATGTAAAGGCTACAGTGTTTGGTTTTGAAACCCCTAAAATTTTCATATTTCAGTACAATTTTTATTTTGAACAACAATAAATTATTTGATTTCAGAGAAATTTTTATTTTGCACACATGATAAAGTTCCTCATATAAAAAATCCAATTACTAATATATTGAACTCAAATTTAGAGAAAGTCAAACCTATTCTGTAAACCCCATCCAGACCCTTGTAGAGTCAAATCTATTCTGTAAACCCCATCCAGACCCTTGTAGAGTCAAATCTATTCTGAAAAATATTTCAAAATTTTCTGTAAGTTCTTAATTTATAAAATTGCCTGACTGTATATTTGTACTATTTCCAGAATTGCTTTTGGAACTTGCTACCCAAATTTCTTTAAATTTCATTGTTATAGAGTTTTCTACTTTTTTTGATAAATGGTTTTGTTTAAAGTTTGACAGGTTTACAAACAGATGGTCATAATCCAGGAATTTAAATAGATGTCTCATGATTGAAAAAAAAAATCCTTGTTAGATTGGTTCATAGACTGTGATAAATTTATGGCCTCTCATAAGATAATATTTGGAGGTTCAATTTATTTGTTAGACGAATCCAATATTTTATCATATTCATAAATCATATATATTTTCATAAAAAAGCTGTAGGAAGCAAACCTAGTTGCCCTCTTCATGCCATATTTGATATAATTATGTTTACTGCTTCACCAAAGATTTGACCAAGAAAAAAAGAGAGGGACAAAGTTAGATAACATGTACGTGTATTCCATAGTATAGAGGGTGTCTGCTTGGGGGAAGGGGGGGGGGGTTCCATTCTGTATTCTTTATTTTAGCCATTTTTCTCTATTCTTTATTCGCTTTGTCCATTATTCTCTATTCTTTATATTTAAGCACCCAAGTATTCTATATTCTTAAATATTTTTTCTCTTTTTTTTTTTTTTTTTTTTGCCATTCTGTACTGTTTGCCTATTATTATCTATTCTGTTAACCCCATCCAGACCCTTGTAGAGTCAAATCTATTCTGTAAACCCCATCCAGACCCTTGTACAGTCAAATCTATTCTGTAAACCCCATCCAGACCCTTGTAGAGTCAAATCTATTCTGTAACCCCATCCAGACCCTTGTAGAGTCAAATCTATTCTGTAACCACATCCAGACCCTTGTAGAGTCAAATTGGTTCCAAATATTACAAATATTTACCATTTACACGTGTATTCCTTATCATTCACTTATAATAAAGACAGAATAAAAGAAGGCATCTATTTTTTTATACAAATGATCAACGCAGGTAAACATATCTTGTTTGTAGGAACGAGCAACCGTTACTTTTTGTAAAAATATCCTTGATTCAAACAAGATATCAGAAATTTTAAAATGCCACGATGCTAACTCTGTGTTATTCACAACATACGATTTGCTTCGATGGACCTGTTTTTAACATAAATTTGGCATTCAATGGGAACAAGTTGTGCTCTACTTCTCACTGGCATGTTCCTTTATTTAAACGATGCAGTTGTAATCTATACATGCGTATACAGAGTCTAATCTTAAACTTAAACATCTTTGTTGCTGTACACGAATAATTAATCATAATTATGTCAGTTTAATCATGAATATGTCAGTTATATTTGTTTAGATAAAGTCCTGGATATAAGAAGATGTGGTATGAGTGCCAATGAGACAACTCTCCACCCAAGTCACAATTTATAAAAGTAAACCATTATAGGTCAAAGTACGGCCTCCAACACGGAGCTTGGCTCACACCGAACAGCAAGCTATAAAGGGCCCCAAAAATTACTAGTGTAAAACCATTCAAACGGGAAAACCAACGGTATAATCTATATAAAAAACGAGAAACCTGTCTTGATTGAAATTTCTAACCTGGTTTTGTCAATTTATGTTTTTAACCAACTGCATATACCTCATATATACAATCTTTCCTGATTATGGACATCCAGTTAATTTTTGTATCTGCAAATGCTTTGTACACTTTTGCAATGACAGTTTACCTTTTACCTGGCCATAACGTCTTAAGTCTTTGAACCTCGATGAGGCCAGAACTCCAACACATCAAATTGTTTGCCTCTCTAGAAATAAGGACCAAGCTACGCCACTGACTATAACGTTCCTCCTTTGCCTTTTGGAATCTGCCAGATGCTGCAAAACTTATTCCTAAGTGTGTGTTTCCTAAGTATATTTCATTTATGTGTTATGCCATCCTATTTTGTTGAAATACAAGAACCTTGATATTTCAAGTTGGTATTAACTGTCATTTTCCAATCTATTGTAAATTCAAATAATTTATTAATACAATTTTGAAGTCCTTGTTCTGATGATGATAAAAGACCTACATCATCATATAAAAATAAGATGTGGTATGATTGCCAATGAGACAACTCTCCATCAGAGACCAAATAAAATGACAGAAGTTAATAACTATAGGTCAACGTACGGCCTTCAACAAAGAGCAAATCCCATACCGTATAGTCAACTATGTAAGACCCCGAAATGATAAATGTAAAACCAATTCAAACAAAAACTAACGGCCTAAGAAAATCTAATTGGTTGTTTTTTTTTCCTATTTTCCGGCGCCGGAAAAATAGCCACTGCCAAATAATGATTGGGTATAACGTCGTGATAAGCGTAACTTCATCGCATTGTTAGTCGTAAAACATCGATTTTGACGTTTTGCACTACCAACTAGGTAACAGATTTAGGACATTAAAACTCAGTCGTTGACCCAATGATCTTTTTGATATCAATCAAACGGAAATGTATATTTCTTCTGGCTGTTTGGTCAAGATGGACAGTAGGTAGGGTACATGTAGATCTTGACATTATGCCTGTCAGATCTTTTTTTTTATATCTCCAATGATTTGCATGACAATAGAAGATGCTTACATTTTACCCTTATTTCCAGTTTTCTGCTCGGCTGCCGTGATGTTGATAAACAGGCGGAACCATTGGACACCTTATAAACATTTGAATGTTTGCTGACTTAGATGCATGATTTTCTTATTAGTTGTTTTTGGCTTGGAACTAGATGTCAGTAACTGCGAGTACTTTCATATCTGTATTTAGTGTCTTTTGTGGGGATGTATGAATATCCTGTCTATCCAGTCTGTGTTTTTATGCCCCACTTAGGGCCATTATGTTTTTCGGTCTGTGCGTACGTTCGTTAGTTCGTCCGTCCGTTCGTTCGTCCGTCCGTCCGTCCGTCCGTTCGTTCGTTCGTTCGTTCGTTCGTTCGTCTGTCCCGGATCAGGTTTAAGTTTTTGGTCAAGGTAGTTTTTGATGAAGTTGAAGTCCAATCAACTTGAAACTTAGTACACATGTTCCCTATGATATGATTTTTTCTAATTTTAATGCCAAATTAGAGTTTTGAACCCAATTTCACGGTCCACTGAACATAAGAAATGATAGTTCTTGTTTTTGTAGATGTTTTCTGCTTTGTATCGACCTGACGAGTGAAGCCCTTAACCACTGATTTTCATAGTGTGTTCTTGTGTTGTACTGTTACACCACTGTTCCGGGTTAGGGGAGGGTTTGGTGCCAGCTAACTAGTTTCATCCCGCCACATTCTGTATGTGCCTGTCCCAAGTTAGGCCAGGAGCTTGTTATTCAGTGGTTGTCGTTTTTTGCTGTAAATCAGTTTTGTTTTTTTGTTTATTGTTTTGTACATAGATCAGTTCTTTGGGTAGCGAAATTTTCACAAGCTTTATTGACAAATGCAATTTTATAAGCCAAAGGTGCATATGTATATATTTACTCCCAAAAATGTCCAAAGACGGGTTTGGTTTAAAAGGCACTTTTTGGTTTTGATGCTCCAAAAACGGTTAATATATTTGGCTTCCTTATATTCTTATTGTGAACATTCTTGTTTTGTTATAAATTCGATAGTTTTCTCAATTGAAATGTTTCATATTTATACGGTATGGGTTTTTTTTCTCATTGTTGAAGGCCGTCCGAATGCCTATGATTGCTTACTTTCACTTCAGTGAACTTTGGTGGGTAGTTGTCTCATAGGTTATCATTCTACATCTCCTTATTTGCAAATGATAGATGTATGTTAATAAACATTGATATTCGTCTACTTAAAAAAATACTTTATTTGAACTATGACAATATATTTGACCAAACTTTACTAGACTCAAGCTGGCAGCCACTTTTAGCAGCCAATCAAGATAGCAGCCACTTTTTTCCAGCAGCCAATTTTGATGATATGTCTAAAAACCAAAAAACTGTATAAGACTCAAACGTTCCAAATATCTCAAAATCTTAGTTAAATGTAATTCAACAGCGGAATTTGACAATTTCACGGCTTGTAGTCATTCTCAAAGGATTTCAGTCCGTTCTAAATACCAATAATGATAGCAGTCACTTTTTTGTTGGCAGTTGTAAGGAATCGTATTATATATATAATTCAAACCAATTTGGAATGAATAAACAAGATGCAATGCACGATAGAAAAGTTACATACATGCTTTCCATAAACTCGGCATCCTCAAATATCAAGTATTTTCGCTGAAATCATTTTTAATATTTTTTTTTGTACATATGAAATGAAAACATTTTGATATACTTGTAATGGTTATCTATATTTTAATGTGAACAAGTATTTCCACAAAACTCCTGCGTGGACTATTTTGTACGGCATGCATCATTACCAACTTATTGAATTAAAACTGAAACTTTCCTTGTCAAATGTGCCAGTACAAATAATTGACATATAACTAAACCTGTGGTTAAACGGGCCCGGATCCCAGACAAATATTTAAGCGGGGAATAACCTAGGTCAACACCTTTAAAATGAGCTAGGTCTGGTTCGGAACTTTGCCGTAGGGAGTTGCCGAGGAGTACCGAAAGCATGTGTAGTTAATACGAAAAGTGCTTATAGGGACAACCTTGAACCCCTGTGGTGGCCAGACGTATTTTTTTCTATAACAACAACTTTGAAAATCTACAAATACCGAATGGGCCTAACTCCCAAAAAAACCTTCCAGTGGGGCCTTCCCTAAGTTATTACCTTTCATTTGAGCCATGTCCGGTAGCGAACTTTGCCGTACGAAGCTGGCGAGGCTTACCGAAAGAGTGTAAGGTGGAGACGTATTTTTTTCTATAACAACAACTTTGAAAATCTACAAATACCGAATGGGCCTAACTCCCAAAAAAACCTTCCAGTGGGGCCTTCCCTAAGTTATTACCTTTCATTTGAGCCATGTCCGGTAGCGAACTTTGCCGTACGAAGCTGGCGAGGCTTACCGAAAGAGTGTAAGGTGGAGACGTATTTTTTTCTATAACAACAACTTTGAAAATCTACAAATACCGAATAGGCCTAACTCCCCAAAAAACCTTCCAGTGGGGCCTTCCCTAAGTTATTACCTTTCATTTGAGCCATGTCCAGTAGCAAACTTTGCCGTACGAAGCTGGCGAGGCTTACCGAAAGAGTGTAAGGTTGAGACGTATTTTTTTCTATAACAACAACTTTGAAAATCTACAAATACCGAAAGGGCCTAACTCCCAAAAAAACCTTCCAGTGGGGCCTTCCCTAAGTTATTACTTTCATTTGAGCCATGTCCAGAATCGAACTTCTCCGTACGAAGCTGGCGAGGGTTACCGAAAGAGTGTAAGGTGGAGACGTATTTTTTTCTATAACAACAACTTTGAAAATCTACAAATACCGAATGGGCCTAACTCCCAAAAAAACCTTCCAGTGGGGCCTTCCCTAAGTTATTCCCTTTCATTTGAGCCATGTCCGGTAGCGAACTTTGCCGTACGAAGCTGGCGAGGCTTACCGAAAGAGTGTAAGGTGGAGACGTATTTTTTTCTATAACAACAACTTTGAAAATCTACAAATACCGAATGGGCCTAACTCCCAAAAAAACCTTCCAGTGGGCCCCTTCCCTAAGTTATTACCTTTCATTTGAGCCATGTCCGGTAGCGAACTTTGCCGTAACAAGCTGGCGAGGCTTACCGAAAGAATGTAAGGTGGAGACGTATTTTTTTCTATAACAACAACTTTGAAAATCTACAAATACCAAATAGGCCTAACTCCCAAAAAAAACCTTCCAGTGGGGCCTTCCCTAAGTTATTACCTTTCATTTGAGCCATGTCCGGTAGCGAACTTTGCCGTACGAAGCTGGCGAGGCTTACCGAAAGAGTGTAAGGTGGAGACGTATTTTTTTCTATAACAACAACTTTGAAAATCTACAAATACCGAAAGGGCCTAACTCCCAAAAAAACCTTCCAGTGGGGCCTTCCCTTAGTTATTACCTTTCATTTGAGCCATGTCCGGTAGCGAACTTTGCCGTACGAAGCTGGCGAGGCTTACCGAAAGAGTGTAAGGTTGAGACGTATTTTTTTCTATAACAACAACTTTGAAAATCTACAAATACCGAATGGGCCTAACTCCCAAAAAACTTTCCAGTGGGGCCTTCCCTAAGTTATTACCTTTCATTTGAGCCATGTCCGGTAGCGAACGTTGCCGTACGAAGCTGGCGAGGCTTACCGAAAGAGTGTAAGGTGGAGACGTATTTTTTTCTATAACAACAACTTTGAAAATCTACAAATACCGAATGGGCCTAACTCCCCAAAAAACCTTCCAGCGGGGCCTTCCCTAAGTTATTACCTTTCATTTGAGCCATGTCCAGTAGCGAACGTTGCCTTACGAAGCTGGCGAGGCTTACCGAAAGAGTGTAAGGTGGAGACGTATTTTTTTCTATAACAACAACTTTGAAAATCTACAAATACCGATGGGCCTAACTCCCAAAAAAACCTTCCAGTGGGGCCTTTCCTAAGTTATTACCTTTTATTTGAGCCATGTCCGGTAGCGAACTTTGCCGTACGAAGCTGGCGAGGCTTACCGAAAGAGTGTAAGGTTGAGACGTATTTTTTTCTATAACAACAACTTTGAAAATCTACAAATACCGAAAGGGCCTAACTCCCAAAAAAACCTTCCAGTGAGGCCTTCCCTAAGTTATTACTTTCATTTGAGCCATGTCCAGAATCGAACTTCTCCGTACGAAGCTGGCGAGGGTTACCGAAAGAGTGTAAGGTGGAGACGTATTTTTTTTCTATAACAACAACTTTGAAAATCTACAAATACCGAATGGGCCTAACTCCCAAAAAAACCTTCCAGTGGGGCCTTCCCTAAGTTATTACCTTTCATTTGAGCCATGTCCGGTAGCGAACTTTGCCGTACGAAGCTGGCGAGGCTTACCGAAAGAGTGTAAGGTGGAGACGTATTTTTTTCTATAACAACAACTTTGAAAATCTACAAATACCGAATGGGCCTAACTCCCAAAAAAACCTTCCAGTGGGGCCTTCCCTAAGTTATTCCCTTTCATTTGAGCCATGTCCGGTAGCGAACTTTGCCGTACGAAGCTGGCGAGGCTTACCGAAAGAGTGTAAGGTGGAGACGTATTTTTTTCTATAACAACAACTTTGAAAATCTACAAATACCGAATGGGCCTAACTCCCAAAAAAACCTTCCAGTGGGCCCCTTCCCTAAGTTATTACCTTTCATTTGAGCCATGTCCGGTAGCGAACTTTGCCGTACGAAGCTGGCGAGGCTTACCGAAAGAGTGTAAGGTGGAGACGTATTTTTTTCTATAACAACAACTTTGAAAATCTACAAATACCGAATGGGCCTAACTCCCAAAAAAACCTTCCAGTGGGGCCTTCCCTAAGTTATTCCCTTTCATTTGAGCCATGTCCGGTAGCGAACTTTGCCGTACGAAGCTGGCGAGGCTTACCGAAAGAGTGTAAGGTGGAGACGTATTTTTTTCTATAACAACAACTTTGAAAATCTACAAATACCGAATGGGCCTAACTCCCAAAATAAACTTCCAGTGGGGCCTTCCCTAAGTTATTACCTTTCATTTGAGCCATGTCCGGTTGCAAATTTTGCCGTACGAAGCTGGCGAGGCTTACCGAAAGAATGAAGGGTGTGCACGTTCTTTTTTTTTCTTAACAGCAACTTTGAACCCTAACAATTCCTGAATGGGTTTAACTCCCCAAGAACATTTCAGTGGAGCTTTTCCCGAGTTATTACCTTTCATTTGAGGCATGTCTGGTGGTATGCTGTCTTTTACTCGATCATTTGGTAGCGATGGAGGTTCTGGTCTGTTATATGGTTAACCAATGATTTTTGGCATTGTACACATGTACGTAAGACACTGTTCACACATTGTCGAATTGCTGGTATCCAGTATGATTGTCTGTCCGACTCCTGCATGTAGATTTCTTAGAGGTGCGTCCCTCATAACAAAATCTGTAAGTTTGTAGTTCTTGGGTATTAAATTGGAAACTTAGCGTTTTCTTAAAGAGATGAATTTTGTATTCTGCTTTTAAATCGTATGATTCAACTTTCATCCAGATATAAACGTTATTGTTGCACAAGCGGTAGTGATTTAATTTTCGGAATCAATGAAATATGTTCTAGCTCTTTCACGAACCTGCCTTGTTGTGTATCTTTGATCCATAAGTTCATAGCTAATGAAATTTCCTATTTTGTTAAAATTCTTTTGAGCTTCCTGTCACCTTGTGAACTTCTAAGTCGATCTGGTCGTTTTTCTGACAATTATTTACGTATTTCAAGACGTATCCAGTCACAGTTATAATTTTATGTAGATTAGAATACCTTGACATATCTATGATCTGTGAAATTCGCTGCGTACAGTATTATCGCCAATTTTGTGTCTCTCTGTTCCTGTTAGATTGGATATATTAGTGCTTATCTCCATATGTCCTGTCCACGTAGGTCATTTACGCTCGTCCGTTATCCACTGGTGTCCATAAATCCATAATGTCGAATCTTCAAATTGCGATGCAGTTGTTCTACGTGTTTGAAGGTCAGCTGGGTTCATTTCGGTGGGTTCATATTTACATTCGTGAGTTTCAGTTATATCTTTAATTTCACTTACACGATCGGTACGAGTAGTCCTAACGAATCACAAATAGCGGAAGACTGTCGCAAAAGTACACGTTTTGTCAATTGTGTGTCCTTGTTTAATTGTTTAACGGTTTTTATGAGGTAAGCCAATGTAGAACTTTTTGACTATCGCTCCAAAATACTGCTTTTTAATTCCTAAGTTTTCGATTACATCTTATGAGAGTCGTGTTCCGATCACTGCAGCCATTAATTCTAATTCGGTAACGTTATCAATTTTAAAGGCGCAACACGGTTTTATGCGATAGCAAGTGTCGACACTGTCCCTTTACTCAAGTAAACAGAAGCTCCATATGCTTTTTGATTTTCATAAAAAAATGTGTAGACCGCTAGTTTCCTCGTCATGGTTTGCAAAATAGTATCTCTGTAATTTAGGTTTCGAAGTTATCTATAAGATGTCATTCTCTACATCGTCCATGAGTTTTCAATTTCTTTCGGTAGTGTCTCGTCCCATGCATATCCTTTTCCCCAAATTTCTTGAATAAGTATTTTTATTCTAATAGTGATCGGTACGAGTAGTCCTAACGAATCACAAATAGCGGAAGACTGTCGCAAAAGTACATTTTTTGTCAATTGTGTGTCCTTGTTTAATTGTTTCGTTTCGGCAATACTGAGTGTATCAGATACTGTATTCCAGTGCATACTTAATATTTTCGTCTCCTTGTCTGTGTCTAGTACTTTTCAGATGGGGCAAAATCTCTGAGTTTGTCGCTGTTTGACATCCATGACTGTACGTTAAAGCCTCCCTTTTTATGTAATTTTCTCGATTCATTGAAGAAGAATCATTTTCATAACAGCGTGGACAATTGGTAATGCAACTGAATCATTTTCTTTAAACTGGTTTGTCATCGGCTATCGATAACAGTGATTTTACGCTCACTCAGTCTGTCAGAGGCCTTCAAGTGGGGATATAAAGTGAATAAAAGAGTAAAATACAAACAGGTGCACGAGAGGGAAAAAAAAGTTTAAGTATTCCACATTTAAATCAGCACACAAGATTTAGTCCTCTAGTTATTTGTATAATTTGATTTAGGCGTTTACAACCTTTGGCGACCTACAGTTTAAATGTGTATAACACGTACGATATGACAACTGGGCGTTACAGTCGAACGTTCACCTAATCAGACCCAGTCAATTGATAACCCTGAGCGCGCCAAGAAATAGTCATGTCCACGCTGTTATGAAAATGATTCTATTTAACTGCTGCTTATTCGGAGTACATGCTGGTAAGTTCATTATCAACATATAAGTCTTCTTGTAGAGTTGTGTAGTGACAATAAGAGATATATATAAATACAGCCATTCTAGTCAACAATTAAATAACATATAGTTTCGACTTCCGCCCATGCCGACGTCATTGACGTTCCGACGTAGACAAACAAAAGTACATTAACATATGAACGTAATCCACGACATTCTCCGGGTGCGCAAAAGAAAATAAACACAATTTATAAAAAAATCAATTTTCCTGTTACCAATTAATTGCTTTTAGAAATGAAATAATTCTCAACATTGTCCATGTGTAGTTGCGGTTGAAAGTGAAATTAACTTTAAACTGTCAATATTAGATTTCACTAAAATTTAATTGTAACTTTCACAAAATACAAACTGGTGAATTCTTTCATTCTCTCGCACTGATGCTTCTCTTTTTGATAAAGTACGACATGTGTTTTCGTGAGATTTAACGTGATCGTTAGAATCGTTTGTTCGTACAAAGTCAGTTTTTAGATTCACTTCAATTGGATAGAGTTAAACAATGGGTCGCGTTGTGTGTCCTGTGCTAGTTCTCACTGCGGCAGATCTGACGTGCTAGTTTCATTTTGCTTCTTGGTAACATGTCTTCATGAATATGCACGACATCACCAGTGTTGATTGCTCTTTCGTTGTTTCCTGTAGTCCGATGGAATTCTCGTATGACGTGAGATATTCCCTTTTCCAACGGTTCCAAAGAATTGTCCAGTATGTTACTCTGTAGTTGTGCACGTTTCAAGATATCCGATTTTCCACTGCAAATATTTGCTATATCTTGACTGTCTGTTTGTGGATACGGGGTTGCGGTTATTTTCCTCCCATATAGCAGGTGTGATGGTGTCAAAGGCTCTTCGTCTGCGATGTTTGAAGAAACATATGTCAGGGGTCGGTCATTGATAATCGCTTCAATTTCTGTGGTGATAGTTTGAAGTGTCTCCATAGTGACGTATAACCTACCATGTGTCCTTCTCAAACACGTTTGTGTCAAACCAATAAGACGCTCCCAAAAGCCTCCATACGAAGGTGTGCGTCGTGGTATGAACTTCCATGTAGTTCCATTTTTTGCAAGCCGCTTGTCCTTCAAAGTTGATGAATTTGTGAATTTCTCTATTGTGTTTGCTGCTGCTAGGTATGTAGACGCATTATCCAGATCATTGTACGAGGAAGAGATTTACGGCTAGTCAATCTTCTAAATGACTGTATAAATGATTCTTCTGTTAGGTCAGGTACTACTTCAAGATGACTGTTACGTGTTGCAGCATTCGTAAACAGGCAGATAAATACTTTCCTCTCATTTCAATGTCTGTCATTAACGTACAGGAATCCTGCAAAGTCCACTCCAGTGTCTGTAAAAGGCGGAGCTTCTGTCAATCTGATATTCGGCAATGGCCGTGGATAAGGTACTATGTATGGTTTTCCGCTGACTTTTAGGCAAGTTATGCATTTGTGTAGAACCTTCTTCACGTACTGGCGAATGCATGGAATCCAGTATGTTTTTTCACATCTGAGTTACTGTAGCTAATACTCCAGAATGCTTCAATCTTTCATGTACACCCAGAACAACCAATCGAGTAAGTGGGTGGTCTCTAATTAATAAATAAGGGAATCTAGCAGTCTCTGTCAATGGTGCGTTGTGAATCCTTCCCCCGCAACGAATAGTTCCAGTTGTATCAAGAAATAGTCTTAACTGTTTCACGATCGACAATCTTTTGCTGTACTATGACTTAAAGTTTGCAATTTCCACCGAGTATTGTCTCTGCTGACAGTTCATTATTCATAGTTCCATGGCATGTTGTACATGTTTGTAATTCACTAGTTGTAAGCTGGTTGGGTTTTCTCTATGATTTTGGAATTTGGATAGTTTTGAATAAAGTGCTGTACCAAGTACTGTCAATAATAATGTCAATTCCAGCTTCATTTAGACTGTTACTTTCTTCTTTTGTTGTTGGGTCGTCGTTGTTTTCGTGTTCTTGGAAGGATGATTATACGGTACTATCTGTGAGTGTTGACATCCATGTCGGCCATTCTTCCTCATCGGTTAGCAATTCATGTCCGTTAAACCAGAGTGCGTTCTGTAAAAAAACTGTTCTGCAGTTAATCCTCGAGTCAGTAAATCTGCTGGATTCTCTTTAGTTGGACAATATCTCCATTCATCTTGTGCAGTCAAATTTCTGATCCCATCAATTCTGTTTTGAACAAATCGTTTTAACTGTCTAGACGTATTCAACCAGTGTAGAACAATTTGACTGTCTGACCAAAATACCACTTTGTTGATAGGTATAGTAGTTCTGATGTGGCTAGCGAGGCGAGCGCCAATAAATGCGGCCATGAGTTCTAATTGTGGAAGAGTCACCTTCTTTAGTGGTGCTACACGATTCTTCGCCATTACTACTGCTGAATGTCTTCCATTACAAATATATGATAATGCTCAATATGCGTCCATACTTGCATTGACGAAAATATGTAATTCATTGTGGTCCATAATAACTAACCAGCTTGTGAAATAGTGCCTTTCAATTTCTGCAGTTGTTGTTATCTTTAAATCTTTGACAAGTTTTATACATAGATGTTGTAGTTCTGCCGAGTGTATAGGTTTGTCCCAGTCTATTTTCTGTCTCCATAAATCTTGCATTAATGTTTTAGCACTCACAGTTATGGGGCTTAAAAGTACTAACGGATCGTAAATCGTAAATCCGTGATGACTGGCCTCAAATCTCCCGCTTTGTGATATTCCCGATTTCCTAGTTCAATTTTACTTCCGGAAAATAAAGTTTGTCTGTAATTGTATCCCAACGTAGTCCAAGTATTTTCGTTTTGGTGTCTTTGTCAAGTACATTTTCAGATTGTGCAAGTTCTCGTAGATGGCTACTATTTGATGTCCAAGAGCGTAGATCAAACCCAGCTTCTGACATTAACGATCTTGCTTCACAGAAATATGTAAGAGCATTCTTCTCATTTTCAAGGCTTGACAAAACATTATCAACATACAAATCATTCTTCATAGTGGATGCAGTTTCCGTTTTGTATTTATCTAAGTGTTTCAGTAATGCTGCATTTAAGATAAATGGAGAAATGTGGCGCCAAATAATACAGATTTAAACCTGTAAGTAGTCAGCTTGCTTGTTTGATCGTTCGGATCGCTCAACCATAGGAAGCGTGTTACATCTCTGTCACTGTTGTCTAGGCCAACATGTAGAAAGGCTTTCTCAATATCTGTGCTTACTCCAATTTTGTCGGAATCTCATCAGAATTTTGTAAGATCATTAAGTACTGGTGGTATTGGCATTAAACAGTCGTTTAAGCTGGCATGGTATGGCGATTGTCTGCAGCTCCAATCGTATACTATTCTAATGGGTGTGGTAGCTGAGTCTTTTTTAACAGCATGGTGAGGAACGTAATGAGTTTTGACTGGATTTGTGTCTTCATTTACCTTTTCTATGAATCCTCTTTTCTCTTGCTCTTGAATAATATCCCCATATCTATGTAGTATCTATGGTCTTCTGGTTGTGCTCTCTGTTCTCGATTTAGCGATATAAAAATTTGATGGCAAGTCAGGGTGGTCCTGTTTCCATGGCAATTTGGCGTGGTACTGTCCATTTTCAAATCTCAGTGAAGTCTGCTGATATGTATGTAGGTACTTTAAATCTTCATCTGTTTCACCTGGATTTATCCCAAATGGTTCTAGCTTCCAGAAGTTTTCAAAACTTTTCTCCTCCATATGATGACTTGAAATAATATTCAAAAGGACGGGAGAAATTGATGAAGTCGTGTTATCCTTAACTGGTCCTGACAATGAATTACCAATTTTCGAGCCTACTGCTGTAGGTCCATCATCTCGTATCACCTTATCCTCCACTATCTTCCGTCACAAAAAACGCAAGTATGTGTCCCTTTTGTCTGTTTATGGTCATAATGAGGTTGTTGTCTCGACTTTGCTCTGGCGAAAAAGGTACCGGTCATGTGATTATTTCCGTAATCTGTAGTTTGGCCTACTTCTAGTATTTCGATTTCTTTTACAATCGATTTGCATAATTCAATCAAAGAAATGTTGTCGCTGTCATGTTCTCGTGCGATATGTTTGCGAATTTCAGCTGGGAGTTTTCCAAGTACTACCGGAATTAACAGGGCTCCGTACATCTTTTGCGTCAAACCTAATAATTGTAGTTCCCGGACATATGCTTCAAGTTTTTAATCTGTTGCTTGGCTCTGCATTTCCATTAACGCTTTCATGTAGGAATAAATTATCTTGTTGGGCGATCCAAAACGCTCTTTGAGCAAATTTACGGCTGTGGTGTAATTGGCATTTGTAAGTGCAAAACCTTCAATAATTTAGGAGTGATGACCATGGAGTTGGGCCTTCAAGTAACTAAATTTCTGTATCTCTGTCAAATTACTGTTAAAATGAATATTTGATTCATACGAATCCCAAAAGGTTTGCCATTGTTAAATTCTCCGTCAAATTGCGGTAAATTTAGTTTAAGTTTAATTAATCTGTCGTTTTGACTACTATCTTCACGACAAGTTGTAGCTACTTTTCTCGGATTCATCGATATATATTTTAGGAATGTCGCGTTTAATATGAACGGCGAACACGTCCCTCCAAAAAGTACAACTTTAAATCTGTACATTGTCAAGTCACGTGTTGATTCAGTTGAATCGGACAACCAAAAGAATCGTGTAGCGTCTCGGTCTTCATTGTCAAGTTTGTCTTGTAAAAATGCCTTTTCTATGTCTGTTGTGATTCCATATTTTTCTTATCTAAATCTAAGAATGTTGGATAATTTATTCAAAACAGGTGGTTTTGAAGATAGGCAGTCATTAAGGCTGGGTAAATCTAGATTTCCATGGCAAATGCAGTCATATAAAATTCTAATTGGGGTCGTGTTTGATTCCTTCTTAACAGGATCGTGCGGTATGTAGTGGATTCTTTCATTTTCGCGATCGATTTCTGTAGAGGGTACATTTTCTATGAAGTCTTTCATCTCCTGTTCTTTGATTATCTTTTTTGTATAACTGTAACATATCCGGGTCTTTAGCTAACCCAGCTGTAACATTCTTGGTCCTCATTCTTGATTTATATTCATTTGTAGGTAACTCTGGGTGATCTGGTTTCCATGGAAGTTTGGAAGTTTTAAAAGTTATGCTTATTTTTGGTTCTCAAGCATTAGGTTTTGTACATTTATTATATTTTCAACAGAATCCATCTCTTAACAGTTCGACTCAATCTCCCCAAATTTCTGTAAAGCGCACTCCTTCGGTTTGTCCGCCACTAAATCATTCATCACCGTAGAGGTCCATTATCTAGTATTAATACCTGTGTTTAGCGGTCCTGACAGCATATAGGCTATTTTGGATTTAACCGCTGTTGGTCCGTCACCTCGGATATTTTCATCTTCTACTAAAGACCAGTAGTAATTTGCTCCAACGAGCAGTGAAATGTTGAACTTTTCATTGTATGTGACGGTGTGGCCAAGTTGTAATCCTCGTAAATAGGACAAGCTGTTGATATTTACACGTTTCTTCATATGTATCGGTTGGGCAATTTATGGAACAATTATTACTTCCATTGGAATTCTTTCTTTTCTTTCGGTCTCAATCGATATTGTCGCTTTCTCCAGGTTGCGTACCTAATCTTCTTTCCCGACAAATGCTGAAATTTGATTGCTTACTATACCATTCGGTATGATATGGAGTTTTTCTTAAACTTCTTGAGAAATAAATGAGATTTGTGTGCCTTCCATGAGTAGAATGTTAGTCACTTTCGTCATGGTATCACTCGGGCGCTTCGGCAGTTTTTGGTAGAATTTCGGTAGATGCTGTAACGGCAGAATGAATAGCGATGCTCTTTGTATCTGTAGTACTTAGAAAATCTCCATTAGCAGGTTTTGTTAGGCTTTATTAGGCTTTATCTTCATTCGAAGTGGAATTTCTATTTTGTAAATTATTACGGCAAATGCTACTATGATGTGTCTAACTCATCAGCAACTATATTGTGACTTACATTCCGAACCCTTATGATTACCGAAACTGTTAAAGCAAACTCTTTTTTTCCTGGACAATTTTTGTGCGGCCGTTTATATCAGTGATATTTACATTCATTTGGGTAATACGTGGTTTGACAAAACAAACACGGCCTTTTAGTCTTAAATGTACATTTGTCGTTACTATCTTTAGACCATGTTGACCTCCATCTTGTATTTGTAGTTTATGTTTCCAACGATCGATGCGGTTGAGATAATGTCGGTTTCAATATGATTGGCATTAGCGGCCTCTTGTATACAAATTTCTCTCTTTATTGCTTTACGTAATTTACGTAATTGAGATATCCCAATCATCATCACCGTGGTCTCGAGTAATGTTTTGTCTGACTAAATTTGGAAATTTGTTGAGTATTAGTGGTATTAATTGGCTTCGAGACGATTCTTGATATTGACCGATTCCTTCTAGTTCACGTATATAACTTTCCATCGTGTCCTTTAATTCTGGGCGTTGGTGCAGGCAAATTTATTAAGTTTTGCATGTATGCGTATACAATTTTGTGTTGTTGGCCACAATCTCGTCTAGAATTTGTATTGCTTGGTTATAATTTGTACTAGTAATTTGCATTCCCGATATACACTGGCTAGTTTCTCCGTAAAGTTACGATTTCAGATAATTAAATCTGTGTACGTCACTCAATGAAGGATTTTCATGTACGGCAGAATTATATGTATCCCAAAAAGTTGACCATTCTAGTTTATTTCCGCCAAAAGTGGGTAGGTTGATTTTAGGCAATTTGTTCTGAGTTGAAATTTATCGGATTTTAATGTTCTTGCACGCTGGGGTTAGTGCATATGAAGTTTGGTGCTTGAGGGTTTAATGCGGATTGATTTTTTGACAGACTTACTTCTTTGAGATCTACTTCTCAATTTTCGTGATACCAATCTGGATCTCTAACTCGTATATGTCAACTTCGTCAATTTCTTCGTCGATGTCTTAATCTTGTTGATACTATAAGTTATATGGTTCGCTACTGACCCCCCACGGATCCATAAAGGGTTAGTAATTTTATTCACCCTCTATGGTCCGTAGGGGGTAAGGAGTGAACCGTATAACGAATTTATCGCACGCGAGACTTTTTCTGCAGCGTTTTGTAGAAAAATAAACAATGAAATACAACAACATCAATAGATGACGTCACCATTAACAGTAGACGTGACGTCATGAACCCACTATAAAATTTACTAACCCTCTACGGATCTAAAAGGGGTCATCAAGTGACGGTGTTGAACCAATCACAACGTAATAAATTACCCGCGGTGCGATAATTAACAATAGTGCTACGTTACATTACAATAGTGCTGGAAAGTATGGGAAACAATTACATAACATAATGTTCTAAAGTCTTTTGGCCCATTTTCACGACACTTTCATTTGGCCCTGCTCTGATTTATTACCTTTTATTTCCTTTTGAAGATTGCCGAAAAAATGAACGGTGGACACGTGAAAAATAAATTTAACACCAACTTTGAACCACATCAATTTCCCAGAAGGTTCTAACCTCCAAAAAATATATTTCCGTGGGCCTTGCTCTGATATTTTACCTTTCAGTTGTGCCATGTACGGTGACTAAATTTGCCGTACAGAGCTGGTCATGCTTGCAGAGACAATGCGAGAAAATGTACACTAACTTAGAAACTACTAGGGATTGGAGGGGTTCAAAGTTTATGTTTCTTTTTTTTTTCTTTTTTAATAGTTGAAATGTCCACCGTACATTCGTCTCACTATTTTCAGTCTATGTATACAGTGTCCTACTGGTAAGATTAGCATACAGCTAGTAGAATTGAAAGCTTGTCCAAGCCCCTTTTATTCATAATAATGCCTGGGTGGGAAATATAACAAATGTTTCATTTTACAGCACAGCGGTGGTGGTAGGAATCGCTATCCTTCCATTTCCCTACTGCAAAGTTTTTGACCACAGGTGGTTTGATTGAAAACTATTATCCATTTCTTCAACACATATGAAGACCTGGGTTGGAAAATGCAAATGATGACTTCACTGGTCGTTCAAAGTATGAGTTAACTATCAATTATGGGTATAGGCACATTTTTCAGTTTTTATGTACAGTTCCCTACGGCAAAATCGCCACCGGACATGGCACAAATGAAAGGTAAGAGCTTGGGGAAGGCCCCACTGAAATGTGTTTTGGGGAGTTAGGCCCATTTGGGAATTGTTGGGTTTCACAGTTGCTGTTAAGAGAAAAAATACGTGTACATCCTAAATTCTTTCGGTTAGCCACGCTAGCTCCGTACGGCAAAGTTTGCAACCGGACATGGCTCAAATAAAAGGTGATAACTTGGGGAAGGCCCTACTAAAATATTTGTTGAAGTTAGGCCTATTTGGGAATTGTTAGGATTCAAAGTTGTTGTTATAGAAAAAAATACGTCTCCACCTTACACTCTTTCGGTAAGCCTCGCCAGCTTCGTACGGCAAAGTTCGCTACCGGACATGGCTCAAATGAAAGGTAATAACTTAGGGGAGGCCCCACTGGAAGGTTTTTTTGGGAGTTAGGCCCATTCGGTATTTGTAGATTTTCAAAGTTGTTGTTATAGAAAAAAAATACGTCTCCACCTTACACTCTTTCGGTAAGCCTCGCCAGCTTCGTACGGCAAAGTTCGCTACCGGACATGGCTCAAATGAAAAGTAATAACTTAGGGAAGGGCCCACTGGAAGGTTTTTTTTGGGAGTTAGGCCCATTCGGTATTTGTAGATTTTCAAAGTTGTTGTTATAGAAAAAAATACGTCTCCACCTTACACTCTTTCGGTAAGCCTCGGCAGCTTCGTACGGCAAAGTTCGCTACCGGACATGGCTCAAATGAAAAGTAATAACTTAGGGAAGGGCCCACTGGAAGGTTTTTTTTGGGAGTTAGGCCCATTCGGTATTTGTAGATTTTCAAAGTTGTTGTTATAGAAAAAAATACGTCTCCACCTTACACTCTTTCGGTAAGCCTCGCCAGCTTCGTACGGCAAAATTCGCTACCGGATATGGCTCAAATGAAAAGTAATAACTTAGGGAAGGGCCCACTGGAAGGTTTTTTTGGGAGTTAGGCCCATTCGGTATTTGTAGATTTTCAAAGTTGTTGTTATAGAAAAAAATACGTCTCCACCTTACACTCTTTCGGTAAGCCTTGCCAGCTTCGTACGGCAAAGTTCGCTACCGGACATGGCGCAATTGAAAGGTAATAACTTAGGGGAGGCCCCACTGGAAGGTTTTTTTGGGAGTTAGGCCCATTCGGTATTTGTAGATTTTCAAAGTTGTTGTTATAGAAAAAAATACGTCTCCACCTTACACTCTTTCGGTAAGCCTCGCCAGCTTCGTACGACAAAGTTCGCTACCGGACATGGCTCAAATGAAAAGTAATAACTTAGGGAAGGGCCCACTGGAAGGTTTTTTTGGGAGTTAGGCCCATTCGGTATTTGTAGATTTTCAAAGTTGTTGTTATAGAAAAAAATACGTCTCCACCTTACACTCTTTCGGTAAGCCTCGCCAGCTTCGTACGGCAAAGTTCGCTACCGGACATGGCTCAAATGAAAGGTAATAACTTAGGGGAGGCCCCACTGGAAGGTTTTTTTGGGAGTTAGGCCCATTCGGTATTTGTAGATTTTCAAAGTTGTTGTTATAGAAAAAAAATACGTCTCCACCTTACACTCTTTCGGTAAGCCTCGCCAGCTTCGTACGGCAAAGTTCGCTACCGGACATGGCTCAAATGAAAAGTAATAACTTAGGGAAGGGCCCACTGGAAGGTTTTTTTTGGGAGTTAGGCCCATTCGGTATTTGTAGATTTTCAAAGTTGTTGTTATAGAAAAAAATACGTCTCCACCTTACACTCTTTCGGTAAGCCTCGGCAGCTTCGTACGGCAAAGTTCGCTACCGGACATGGCTCAAATGAAAAGTAATAACTTAGGGAAGGGCCCACTGGAAGGTTTTTTTTGGGAGTTAGGCCCATTCGGTATTTGTAGATTTTCAAAGTTGTTGTTATAGAAAAAAATACGTCTCCACCTTACACTCTTTCGGTAAGCCTCGCCAGCTTCGTACGGCAAAATTCGCTACCGGATATGGCTCAAATGAAAAGTAATAACTTAGGGAAGGGCCCACTGGAAGGTTTTTTTGGGAGTTAGGCCCATTCGGTATTTGTAGATTTTCAAAGTTGTTGTTATAGAAAAAAATACGTCTCCACCTTACACTCTTTCGGTAAGCCTCGCCAGCTTCGTACGGCAAAGTTCGCTACCGGACATGGCGCAATTGAAAGGTAATAACTTAGGGGAGGCCCCACTGGAAGGTTTTTTTGGGAGTTAGGCCCATTCGGTATTTGTAGATTTTCAAAGTTGTTGTTATAGAAAAAAATACGTCTCCACCTTACACTCTTTCGGTAAGCCTCGCCAGCTTCGTACGACAAAGTTCGCTACCGGACATGGCTCAAATGAAAAGTAATAACTTAGGGAAGGGCCCACTGGAAGGTTTTTTTGGGAGTTAGGCCCATTCGGTATTTGTAGATTTTCAAAGTTGTTGTTATAGAAAAAAATACGTCTCCACCTTACACTCTTTCGGTAAGCCTCGCCAGCTTCGTACGGCAAAGTTCGCTACCGGACATGGCTCAAATGAAAAGTAATAACTTAGGGAAGGGCCCACTGGAAGGTTTTTTTGGGAATTGGCCCATTCGGTATTTGTAGATTTTCAAAGTTGTTGTTATAGAAAAAAATACGTCTCCACCTTACACTCTTTCGGTAAGACTCGCCAGCTTCGTACGGCAAAGTTCGCTACCGGACATGGCTCAATTGAAAGGTAATAACTTAGGGGAGGCCCCACTGGAAGGTTTTTTTGGGAGTAAGGCCCATTCGGTATTTGTAGATTTTCAAAGTTGTTGTTATAGAAAAAAAATACGTCTCCACTTTACACTCTTTCGGTAAGCCTCGCCAGCTTCGTACGGCAAAGTTCGCTACCGGACATGGCTCAAATGAAAAGTAATAACTTAGGGAAGGGCCCACTGGAAGGTTTTTTTTGGGAGTTAGGCCCATTCGGTATTTGTAGATTTTCAAAGTTGTTGTTATAGAAAAAAATACGTCTCCACCTTACACTCTTTCGGTAAGCCTCGCCAGCTTCGTACGGCAAAGTTCGCTACCGGACATGGCTCAATTGAAAGGTAATAACTTAGGGGAGGCCCCACTGGAAGGTTTTTTTGGGAGTAAGGCCCATTCGGTATTTGTAGATTTTCAAAGTTGTTGTTATAGAAAAAAAATACGTCTCCACCTTACACTCTTTCGGTAAGACTCGCCAGCTTCGTACGGCAAAGTTCGCTACCGGACATGGCTCAAATGAAAAGTAATAACTTAGGGAAGGGCCCACTGGAAGGTTTTTTTGGGAGTTAGGCCCATTCGGTATTTGTAGATTTTCAAAGTTGTTGTTATAGAAAAAAATACGTCTCCACCTTACACTCTTTCGGTAAGCCTCGCCAGCTTCGTACGGCAAAGTTCGCTACCGGACATGGCTCAAATGAAAAGTAATAACTTAGGGAAGGGCCCACTGGAAGGTTTTTTTGGGAGTTAGGCCCATTCGGTATTTGTAGATTTTCAAAGTTGTTGTTATAGAAAAAAATACGTCTCCACCTTACACTCTTTCGGTAAGCCTCGCCAGCTTCGTACGGCAAAGTTCGCTACCGGACATGGCTCAATTGAAAGGTAATAACTTAGGGGAGGCCCCACTGGAAGGTTTTTTTGGGAGTAAGGCCCATTCGGTATTTGTAGATTTTCAAAGTTGTTGTTATAGAAAAAAATACGTCTCCACCTTACACTCTTTCGGTAAGCCTCGCCAGCTTCGTACGGCAAAGTTCGCTACCGGACATGGCTCAATTGAAAGGTAATAACTTAGGGGAGGCCCCACTGGAAGGTTTTTTTGGGAGTAAGGCCCATTCGGTATTTGTAGATTTTCAAAGTTGTTGTTATAGAAAAAAAATACGTCTCCACCTTACACTCTTTCGGTAAGACTCGCCAGCTTCGTACGGCAAAGTTCGCTACCGGACATGGCTCAAATGAAAAGTAATAACTTAGGGAAGGGCCCACTGGAAGGTTTTTTTGGGAGTTAGGCCCATTCGGTATTTGTAGATTTTCAAAGTTGTTGTTATAGAAAAAAATACGTCTCCACCTTACACTCTTTCGGTAAGCCTCGCCAGCTTCGTACGGCAAAGTTCGCTACCGGACATGGCTCAAATGAAAAGTAATAACTTAGGGAAGGGCCCACTGGAAGGTTTTTTTGGGAGTTAGGCCCATTCGGTATTTGTAGATTTTCAAAGTTGTTGTTATAGAAAAAAATACGTCTCCACCTTACACTCTTTCGGTAAGCCTCGCCAGCTTCGTACGGCAAAGTTCGCTACCGGACATGGCTCAATTGAAAGGTAATAACTTAGGGGAGGCCCCACTGGAAGGTTTTTTTGGGAGTAAGGCCCATTCGGTATTTGTAGATTTTCAAAGTTGTTGTTATAGAAAAAAAATACGTCTCCACCTTACACTCTTTCGGTAAGCCTCGCCAGCTTCGTACGGCAAAGTTCGCTACCGGACATGGCTCAAATGAAAAGTAATAACTTAGGAAAGGGCCCACTGGAAGGTTTTTTTGGGAGTTAGGCCCATTCGGTATTTGTAGATTTTCAAAGTTGTTGTTATAGAAAAAAATACGTCTCCACCTTACACTCTTTCGGTAAGCCTCGCCAGCTTCGTACGGCAAAGTTCGCTACCGGACATGGCTCAATTGAAAGGTAATAACTTAGGGGAGGCCCCACTGGAAGGTTTTTTTAGGAGTAAGGCCCATTCGGTATTTGTAGATTTTGAAAGTTGTTGTTATAGAAAAAAAATACGTCTCCACCTTACACTCTTTCGGTAAGACTCGCCAGCTTCGTACGGCAAAGTTCGCTACCGGACATGGCTCAAATGAAATGTAATAACTTAAGGAAGGGCCCACTGGAAGGTTTTTTTGGGAGTTAGGCCCATTCGGTATTTGTAGATTTTCAAAGTTGTTGTTATAGAAAAAAATACGTCTCCACCTTACACTCTTTCGGTAAGCCTCGCCAGCTTCGTACGGCAAAGTTCGCTACCGGACATGGCTCAAATGAAAAGTAATAACTTAGGGAAGGGCCCACTGGAAGGTTTTTTTGGGAGTTAGGCCCATTCGGTATTTGTAGATTTTCAAAGTTGTTGTTATAGAAAAAAATACGTCTCCACCTTACACTCTTTCGGTAAGCCTCGCCAGCTTCGTACGGCAAAGTTCGCTACCGGACATGGCTCAAATGAAAAGTAATAACTTAGGAAAGGGCCCACTGGAAGGTTTTTTTGGGAGTTAGGCCCATTCGGTATTTGTAGATTTTGAAAGTTGTTGTTATAGAAAAAAATACGTCTCCACCTTACACTCTTTCGGTAAGCCTCGCCAGCTTCGTACGACAAAGTTCGCTACCGGACATGGCTCAAATGAAAAGTAATAACTTAGGGAAGGGCCCACTGGAAGGTTTTTTTGGGAGTTAGGCCCATTCGGTATTTGTAGATTTTCAAAGTTGTTGTTATAGAAAAAAATACGTCTCCACCTTACACTCTTTCGGTAAGCCTCGCCAGCTTCGTACGGCAAAGTTCGCTACCGGACATGGCTCAAATGAAAAGTAATAACTTAGGGAAGGGCCCACTGGAAGGTTTTTTTGGGAATTGGCCCATTCGGTATTTGTAGATTTTCAAAGTTGTTGTTATAGAAAAAAATACGTCTCCACCTTACACTCTTTCGGTAAGACTCGCCAGCTTCGTACGGCAAAGTTCGCTACCGGACATGGCTCAATTGAAAGGTAATAACTTAGGAGAGGCCCCACTGGAAGGTTTTTTTGGGAGTAAGGCCCATTCGGTATTTGTAGATTTTCAAAGTTGTTGTTATAGAAAAAAAATACGTCTCCACCTTACACTCTTTCGGTAAGACTCGCCAGCTTCGTACGGCAAAGTTCGCTACCGGACATGGCTCAAATGAAAAGTAATAACTTAGGGAAGGGCCCACTGGAAGGTTTTTTTGGGAGTTAGGCCCATTCGGTATTTGTAGATTTTCAAAGTTGTTGTTATAGAAAAAAATACGTCTCCACCTTACACTCTTTCGGTAAGCCTCGCCAGCTTCGTACGGCAAAGTTCGCTACCGGACATGGCTCAAATGAAAAGTAATAACTTAGGGAAGGGCCCACTGGAAGGTTTTTTTGGGAGTTAGGCCCATTCGGTATTTGTAGATTTTCAAAGTTGTTGTTATAGAAAAAAATACGTCTCCACCTTACACTCTTTCGGTAAGCCTCGCCAGCTTCGTACGGCAAAGTTCGCTACCGGACATGGCTCAATTGAAAGGTAATAACTTAGGGGAGGCCCCACTGGAAGGTTTTTTTGGGAGTAAGGCCCATTCGGTATTTGTAGATTTTCAAAGTTGTTGTTATAGAAAAAAAATACGTCTCCACCTTACACTCTTTCGGTAAGCCTCGCCAGCTTCGTACGGCAAAGTTCGCTACCGGACATGGCTCAAATGAAAAGTAATAACTTAGGAAAGGGCCCACTGGAAGGTTTTTTTGGGAGTTAGGCCCATTCGGTATTTGTAGATTTTCAAAGTTGTTGTTATAGAAAAAAATACGTCTCCACCTTACACTCTTTCGGTAAGCCTCGCCAGCTTCGTACGGCAAAGTTCGCTACCGGACATGGCTCAATTGAAAGGTAATAACTTAGGGGAGGCCCCACTGGAAGGTTTTTTTGGGAGTAAGGCCCATTCGGTATTTGTAGATTTTCAAAGTTGTTGTTATAGAAAAAAAATACGTCTCCACCTTACACTCTTTCGGTAAGCCTCGCCAGCTTCGTACGGCAAAGTTCGCTACCGGACATGGCTCAAATGAAAAGTAATAACTTAGGAAAGGGCCCACTGGAAGGTTTTTTTGGGAGTTAGGCCCATTCGGTATTTGTAGATTTTCAAAGTTGTTGTTATAGAAAAAAATACGTCTCCACCTTACACTCTTTCGGTAAGCCTCGCCAGCTTCGTACGGCAAAGTTCGCTACCGGACATGGCTCAATTGAAAGGTAATAACTTAGGGGAGGCCCCACTGGAAGGTTTTTTTGGGAGTAAGGCCCATTCGGTATTTGTAGATTTTCAAAGTTGTTGTTATAGAAAAAAAATACGTCTCCACCTTACACTCTTTCGGTAAGACTCGCCAGCTTCGTACGGCAAAGTTCGCTACCGGACATGGCTCAAATGAAATGTAATAACTTAAGGAAGGGCCCACTGGAAGGTTTTTTTGGGAGTTAGGCCCATTCGGTATTTGTAGATTTTCAAAGTTGTTGTTATAGAAAAAAATACGTCTCCACCTTACACTCTTTCGGTAAGCCTCGCCAGCTTCGTACGGCAAAGTTCGCTACCGGACATGGCTCAAATGAAAAGTAATAACTTAGGGAAGGGCCCACTGGAAGGTTTTTTTGGGAGTTAGGCCCATTCGGTATTTGTAGATTTTCAAAGTTGTTGTTATAGAAAAAAATACGTCTCCACCTTACACTCTTTCGGTAAGCCTCGCCAGCTTCGTACGGCAAAGTTCGCTACCGGACATGGCTCAAATGAAAAGTAATAACTTAGGAAAGGGCCCACTGGAAGGTTTTTTTGGGAGTTAGGCCCATTCGGTATTTGTAGATTTTGAAAGTTGTTGTTATAGAAAAAAATACGTCTCCACCTTACACTCTTTCGGTAAGCCTCGCCAGCTTCGTACGACAAAGTTCGCTACCGGACATGGCTCAAATGAAAAGTAATAACTTAGGGAAGGGCCCACTGGAAGGTTTTTTTGGGAGTTAGGCCCATTCGGTATTTGTAGATTTTCAAAGTTGTTGTTATAGAAAAAAATACGTCTCCACCTTACACTCTTTCGGTAAGCCTCGCCAGCTTCGTACGGCAAAGTTCGCTACCGGACATGGCTCAAATGAAAAGTAATAACTTAGGGAAGGGCCCACTGGAAGGTTTTTTTGGGAATTGGCCCATTCGGTATTTGTAGATTTTCAAAGTTGTTGTTATAGAAAAAAATACGTCTCCACCTTACACTCTTTCGGTAAGACTCGCCAGCTTCGTACGGCAAAGTTCGCTACCGGACATGGCTCAATTGAAAGGTAATAACTTAGGAGAGGCCCCACTGGAAGGTTTTTTTGGGAGTAAGGCCCATTCGGTATTTGTAGATTTTCAAAGTTGTTGTTATAGAAAAAAAATACGTCTCCACTTTACACTCTTTCGGTAAGCCTCGCCAGCTTCGTACGGCAAAGTTCGCTACCGGACATGGCTCAATTGAAAGGTAATAACTTAGGGGAGGCCCCACTGGAAGGTTTTTTTGGGAGTAAGGCCCATTCGGTATTTGTAGATTTTCAAAGTTGTTGTTATAGAAAAAAAATACGTCTCCACCTTACACTCTTTCGGTAAGACTCGCCAGCTTCGTACGGCAAAGTTCGCTACCGGACATGGCTCAAATGAAAAGTAATAACTTAGGGAAGGGCCCACTGGAAGGTTTTTTTGGGAGTTAGGCCCATTCGGTATTTGTAGATTTTCAAAGTTGTTGTTATAGAAAAAAATACGTCTCCACCTTACACTCTTTCGGTAAGCCTCGCCAGCTTCGTACGGCAAAGTTCGCTACCGGACATGGCTCAAATGAAAAGTAATAACTTAGGGAAGGGCCCACTGGAAGGTTTTTTTGGGAGTTAGGCCCATTCGGTATTTGTAGATTTTCAAAGTTGTTGTTATAGAAAAAAATACGTCTCCACCTTACACTCTTTCGGTAAGCCTCGCCAGCTTCGTACGGCAAAGTTCGCTACCGGACATGGCTCAATTGAAAGGTAATAACTTAGGGGAGGCCCCACTGGAAGGTTTTTTTGGGAGTAAGGCCCATTCGGTATTTGTAGATTTTCAAAGTTGTTGTTATAGAAAAAAAATACGTCTCCACCTTACACTCTTTCGGTAAGCCTCGCCAGCTTCGTACGGCAAAGTTCGCTACCGGACATGGCTCAAATGAAAAGTAATAACTTAGGAAAGGGCCCACTGGAAGGTTTTTTTGGGAGTTAGGCCCATTCGGTATTTGTAGATTTTCAAAGTTGTTGTTATAGAAAAAAATACGTCTCCACCTTACACTCTTTCGGTAAGCCTCGCCAGCTTCGTACGGCAAAGTTCGCTACCGGACATGGCTCAATTGAAAGGTAATAACTTAGGGGAGGCCCCACTGGAAGGTTTTTTTGGGAGTAAGGCCCATTCGGTATTTGTAGATTTTCAAAGTTGTTGTTATAGAAAAAAAATACGTCTCCACCTTACACTCTTTCGGTAAGACTCGCCAGCTTCGTACGGCAAAGTTCGCTACCGGACATGGCTCAAATGAAATGTAATAACTTAAGGAAGGGCCCACTGGAAGGTTTTTTTGGGAGTTAGGCCCATTCGGTATTTGTAGATTTTCAAAGTTGTTGTTATAGAAAAAAATACGTCTCCACCTTACACTCTTTCGGTAAGCCTCGCCAGCTTCGTACGGCAAAGTACGCTACCGGACATGGCTCAAATGAAAAGTAATAACTTAGGGAAGGGCCCACTGGAAGGTTTTTTTGGGAGTTAGGCCCATTCGGTATTTGTAGATTTTCAAAGTTGTTGTTATAGAAAAAAATACGTCTCCACCTTACACTCTTTCGGTAAGCCTCGCCAGCTTCGTACGACAAAGTTCGCTACCGGACATGGCTCAAATGAAAAGTAATAACTTAGGGAAGGGCCCACTGGAAGGTTTTTTTGGGAGTTAGGCCCATTCGGTATTTGTAGATTTTCAAAGTTGTTGTTATAGAAAAAAATACGTCTCCACCTTACACTCTTTCGGTAAGCCTCGCCAGCTTCGTACGGCAAAGTTCGCTACCGGACATGGCTCAAATGAAAAGTAATAACTTAGGGAAGGGCCCACTGGAAGGTTTTTTTGGGAATTGGCCCATTCGGTATTTGTAGATTTTCAAAGTTGTTGTTATAGAAAAAAATACGTCTCCACCTTACACTCTTTCGGTAAGACTCGCCAGCTTCGTACGGCAAAGTTCGCTACCGGACATGGCTCAATTGAAAGGTAATAACTTAGGAGAGGCCCCACTGGAAGGTTTTTTTGGGAGTAAGGCCCATTCGGTATTTGTAGATTTTCAAAGTTGTTGTTATAGAAAAAAAATACGTCTCCACTTTACACTCTTTCGGTAAGCCTCGCCAGCTTCGTACGGCAAAGTTCGCTACCGGACATGGCTCAATTGAAAGGTAATAACTTAGGGGAGGCCCCACTGGAAGGTTTTTTTGGGAGTAAGGCCCATTCGGTATTTGTAGATTTTCAAAGTTGTTGTTATAGAAAAAAAATACGTCTCCACCTTACACTCTTTCGGTAAGACTCGCCAGCTTCGTACGGCAAAGTTCGCTACCGGACATGGCTCAAATGAAAAGTAATAACTTAGGGAAGGGCCCACTGGAAGGTTTTTTTGGGAGTTAGGCCCATTCGGTATTTGTAGATTTTCAAAGTTGTTGTTATAGAAAAAAATACGTCTCCACCTTACACTCTTTCGGTAAGCCTCGCCAGCTTCGTACGGCAAAGTTCGCTACCGGACATGGCTCAAATGAAAAGTAATAACTTAGGGAAGGGCCCACTGGAAGGTTTTTTTGGGAGTTAGGCCCATTCGGTATTTGTAGATTTTCAAAGTTGTTGTTATAGAAAAAAATACGTCTCCACCTTACACTCTTTCGGTAAGCCTCGCCAGCTTCGTACGGCAAAGTTCGCTACCGGACATGGCTCAATTGAAAGGTAATAACTTAGGGGAGGCCCCACTGGAAGGTTTTTTTGGGAGTAAGGCCCATTCGGTATTTGTAGATTTTCAAAGTTGTTGTTATAGAAAAAAAATACGTCTCCACCTTACACTCTTTCGGTAAGCCTCGCCAGCTTCGTACGGCAAAGTTCGCTACCGGACATGGCTCAAATGAAAAGTAATAACTTAGGAAAGGGCCCACTGGAAGGTTTTTTTGGGAGTTAGGCCCATTCGGTATTTGTAGATTTTCAAAGTTGTTGTTATAGAAAAAAATACGTCTCCACCTTACACTCTTTCGGTAAGCCTCGCCAGCTTCGTACGGCAAAGTTCGCTACCGGACATGGCTCAATTGAAAGGTAATAACTTAGGGGAGGCCCCACTGGAAGGTTTTTTTGGGAGTAAGGCCCATTCGGTATTTGTAGATTTTCAAAGTTGTTGTTATAGAAAAAAAATACGTCTCCACCTTACACTCTTTCGGTAAGACTCGCCAGCTTCGTACGGCAAAGTTCGCTACCGGACATGGCTCAAATGAAATGTAATAACTTAAGGAAGGGCCCACTGGAAGGTTTTTTTGGGAGTTAGGCCCATTCGGTATTTGTAGATTTTCAAAGTTGTTGTTATAGAAAAAAATACGTCTCCACCTTACACTCTTTCGGTAAGCCTCGCCAGCTTCGTACGGCAAAGTTCGCTACCGGACATGGCTCAAATGAAAAGTAATAACTTAGGGAAGGGCCCACTGGAAGGTTTTTTTGGGAGTTAGGCCCATTCGGTATTTGTAGATTTTCAAAGTTGTTGTTATAGAAAAAAATACGTCTCCACCTTACACTCTTTCGGTAAGCCTCGCCAGCTTCGTACGGCAAAGTTCGCTACCGGACATGGCTCAAATGAAAAGTAATAACTTAGGAAAGGGCCCACTGTAAGGTTTTTTTGGGAGTTAGGCCCATTCGGTATTTGTAGATTTTGAAAGTTGTTGTTATAGAAAAAAATACGTCTCCACCTTACACTCTTTCGGTAAGCCTCGCCAGCTTCGTACGGCAAAGTTCGCTACCGGACATGGCTCAATTGAAAGGTAATAACTTAGGGGAGGCCCCACTGGAAGGTTTTTTGGGAGTAAGGCCCATTCGGTATTTGTAGATTTTCAAAGTTGTTGTTATAGAAAAAAAATACGTCTCCACCTTACACTCTTTCGGTAAGCCTCGCCAGCTTCGTACGGCAAAGTTCGCTACCGGACATGGCTCAAATGAAAAGTAATAACTTAGGGATGGGCCCACTGGAAGGTTCTTTTGGGAGTTAGGCCCATTCGGTATTTGTAGATTTTCAAAGTTGTTGTTATAGAAAAAAATACGTCTGGCCACCACAGGGGTTCAAAGTTGGCCCTATACGTACTTTTCCTATTTACTACACATGCTTTCGGTACTCCTCGGCAACATCCTACGGCAAAGTTCCGAACCAGACCTAGTTCATTTTAAAGGTGTTGACCTAGGTTATTCCCCGCTTAAATATTTTTCTGGGATCCGGGTCCGTTTACCCACAGTTTTAGTTATATGTCAATTATTTGTACTGGCACTTTTGACAAGGAAAGTTTCAGTTTTAATTCAATGAGTTGGTAATGATGCATGCCGTACAAAATAGTCCACGCAGAAGTTTTGTGAAAATACTTGTTCACATTAAAATATAGATAACCATTACAAGTATATCAAAATGTTTTCATTTCATATGTACAAAAATAAATATTAAAAATGATTTCAGCGAAAATACTTGATATTTGAGGATGCCGAGTTTATGGAAAGCATGTATGTAACTTTTCTATCGTGCATTGCATCTGGTTTATTCATTCCAAATTGGTTTGAATTATATATATAACACGATTCCTTACAACTGCCAACAAAAAAGTGACTGCTATCATTATTGGTATTTAGAACGGACTGAAATCCTTTGAGAATGACTACAAGTCGTGAAATTGTCAAATTCCGCTGTTGAATTACATTTAACTAAGATTTTGAGATATTTGGAACGTTTGAGTCTTATACAGTTTTTTGGTTTTTAGACATATCATCAAAATTGGCTGCTGGAAAAAAGTGGCTGCTATCTTGATTGGCTGCTAAAAGTGGCTGCCAGCTTGAGTCTAGTCCAAACTTTTACTAGTTTAAGGACATGTTTTCAATATTGATTATTTTGAAGTACATGTTTTCTATTGTTTATTTTGTTTTTGGAAATTACCATAATAAACAGACGTTAAATACTAAGTCCATATTCAAACTGCGTTGAAGATTTATGTATGCTTATCTGCTTGAGCAAAGAGTAGCACATCTTGACATTTACTATATAAAGAATACGTCATAATTTTTTTATATTTCAATGATATTAAAACCAAAATAGTTAAGCGAGGTAAGACATTTCTGAAAACAAACGAAAATATATTTAATATTTCTCCAAAACAAAATAATAAAAAAAAAAATACTTGTAAATTTTATTTTCATCTATTATTCGATGTAATGAAAATCAATTCAAGCACACCAAAAACGTTATGTGTGTACTGAATTATTGTACGAAGGAATGTCTAAATGCAGTTTTATAAAAATATTTAAAATATTAAGCAGCTGTCAAAAAGAAAAATCGACAAGATTTTGCCCTAAAACAATTTTACAAATTAAGTTTGTCTACAAAAGATGTAATATCCACTTTGAAAAGTCTTAATAGAAATAGAAAGGTAAAAACAAATGAGTTTAACCCTATCGGTGGTCAATTTCTGGTGCTCTTAAAATGTAAAACTTAAAGTTTGATATTCTCTATTTTTACAGAAACTTTACAAGATTTTGGTCTCGCCTGTATGCGAGAACTATGGATTACTATCCGGCGGCGGCGGTGGAATAACTTATTAGTATAAAGCTTTATATTTCAGAAGGTAGTTGAAGACCTGGATGCTTCTTACCTTTTATGCAGATACCTTATGTTACGAAGTTTCCATCAGGCCTATGTACATTGTCCTTGACCTAGTTTTCATGGTTCAGCGATTTCTTAAAAACAAGTTATTATTGTTTGTTTTGTCATGTGAATTTCTCACTTATCATGAATTAAGATAACTATATTTGGTATATGGGTTCCTTACAACGTCTATATGTCGGTCAGACAGGGTTCAACTGATCTTTATTGATCGCATTTCAAGTTAAAATTACGTGATAAGGTCCATTTCTAAGATATTCAGTAGGTCAACTATGTGTGTTGTATGGAGTGATTGTAAGGGTAACATGTCATTCTGACATGTTTTATCTTACCTTGACCTCATTTTCAAGGTTTATGGGTTAATGTTAAGATTTTTGTGTTTTTATCTGTTTTTCAAGTACCATAAGCAATAGGTCAACTATATTTGGTGTATGGAATAGTTGTAAAGTGAATCTGTCTGTCTGACAGGTATCATCTGACCTTGACCTCATTTTCGTTGTTCATTGGTCAATGTTAAGTTTTTGTGTTTTTGTCTGTTTTTCAATTACCATAAGCAATAGGTCAACTATATTTGGTGTATGGAATAAATGTAAGGTGTACATGTCTGTCTGACTGGTATCTGACCTTGACCGCATTGTCATGGATCTTTGAAATGTTTACTAGTAGTAAAACTTCAAATCTTTAACACATTCAACATAAAGTCAATGTGCAAATTGAATTTAAAACAAATTTATTTGACATGCAGCTAGTACAAAAACGGTTTGAACGTATCTCGAATAATTCAAGCCCTTATTCTCCCGCCTTTCGTGGTTAATGTAGTGATCGATAATTAGCGTACATAACGATTGCATTATTCGAGTTAGGTTGATAATCGTTGATCTACAGTTAGCGGTTGATTAGTGTTACTTCGTACTATTCGTAAACAAAGCTTCAAAATGGTATTCGTTACGCTAGTTGTTACTTTAAACGTGTGCAACAATGGGTTTTCTTTTTAACATGCGTCGAGGTGAAACAAACATTCTGTCCTATTACATACTCTATTGATATTGTATATGTTTCTAAATAATGGAGTCTAATTTTCCATATACTAATTGATTAAATACTGTACAAGGAATAAGGCTTCGATCAAAGGTATGACTGGATGATAGTTATTAATTACTTTAATATTCACAGTTCAATTAAAAAAGTATAAAAGGTAGCATATTCACACACTTTAAACAATTTAGTATTAAATTTAAAAAAAAACCAGTTATTCTTATGGAAATTTCTAAATTTGGAGAAATTTACTTCGTGGATATCTGCTACTAACATACCAGATTGTCACCAACTTGATTCAACAAAAATTAACGAAATAGTTTCCGTACCAAACATTTTCAATTCATAGTTGCAAAATATATTGAGCTATACTTTTAAGTGGACTTCAATGAAAACAGTATTATATGGTTTGATTGGTGAATTTTTAAGAATTTCAAATAAACAGAAACTCCAGAAAACACTAGGTGTACGTGTCACTATACTGACATACAGTTCATTTTTGTAATTAATAATATATCAATAAGAAGATGTGGTATGATTGACAAAGGGATAGTTCTCCACCAGAGACCGAATGACATAGAAGTTAACAACTGTATATGTCACCGAACGGCCTTCAACAATGAGTAAAATCCCATACCGTATTGTAAGCTATCATAAAAGAAAAGATATACACTAATAAACACCAACCGCTGCATAACATTCTTCTGACTTGGGATAGGCATATACAGAATGTGGCGGAATTATACATGTTAGCGGATGTATAACACTCCCCAAACCTGGGACAGTGATGTAACAACATAACACAAGAACAAATTTAACAAAACGAAAACCGAAAGACAAAAACGAGATACAGCAACAAACGACAAACACTAGATTACAGGCTCTTTACTTGGCACAGACAAATATAGAATGTAGAGGAGTTAATATAAAAAGGAAGATGTGGTATGATTGCCAATGAGACAAGTCTCCACAAGAGCCCAAATGACACAGAAATTTACAGCTATAGGTCACCATACGACCTTCAACAATGAGCAAAGCCCATACCGCATAGTCAGCTATGAAAGGCCCCGAAATCACAAATATAAAACAATTCAAACGAGAAAACTAACGGCCTAATTAATGTACCAAAAAAATGAAGGAAAAACAAATATGTAACACAGCAACAAACGACAACCACTGAATTACAGGCTCCTGACTTTGAACAGGCACATACATACAGGATGTGGCGGGGTTAAACATGTTAGCGGGATCCCAACCCTCCCCTAACCTGGGACAGTGATGTAACAGTACAACATAAGAACGAACTATAAAAATCAGTTGAAAAAGGCTAAACTCATCAGATGGATACAAATAGAAATACATATAACAAAAACACAGAGTGGACGTGACCGGGCACTTGTACATCCCAACAACAAAAAGACACCAAGTACAGATCTTAGAGTACTCGCAGTTACTGACAGCTAGTTTAAAGCCAATAACAACTAATAACAAAAAATCATGCATCTAAAACTGAATTATCAATCAGTACACATCCAACATCCAATGGATATAGTGTAAAGACGTCATAAGCAGTCAGAAAAAAACATGACCTTGTGCAATGCCAAGATACAGGAGTCAACAGATTGTAGATCCATGAAATTGCATATTTATATAACAATAATATTTAGTTTGCTTTTAATTTACTGAAAACAAAATCAATATCAATACAAATAAAAACAATATTCAAAGATCTAATGACAGTGTTGAATTGGTAACCTTTTAGAAAAAGCTTATTTAAACGATCGATAAGTCTACCAGGATCGTTTCTAAATTCCAGGGCACGGTAAACAACATCTCCGTAAATATGAGGATGTGCTATCTCGTTTGAAATAAGTTTTCTACAGGTACAACCGAACTTCAAAACTAAATCTTTATATCTATGGAAGAATTTAGTAAAAGTTTTAAGTAATTTGTGGTAACGAAATCCATGACTTAATAATTTACCAGCAATACATAGATTAAGTTCGTTAAATTTTAAAACGTCACAACAGACACGGGCATAGCGAACGAGTTGTGAAATATAAACATCGTAAGATGGTGCCAAAGGAACATCACCATCCAAAAAAAATCGTCCCTTTTTGTCGTAAATGTTAGTGTGGAGTTTCCCGTGTAAAACTGAAATATCTAAATCTAGGAATGGACAGTTATTAACGTTTACATTTGATTTATTTAAAGTTAATTCCTTTGGGTAAATTTCGGCAGTATATTTAGAAAATTCTTGATTATTTAACGAAAAAATGTCACCAAGATAACGGTAAGTGTCGTTGAATTTATCAATTAAATGTATTTTAGACTGGTCTTTACTGAGTTTGGTCGTAAACTGTGATTCATAACAGTACAAAAACAAGTCTGCTATTAAAGGGGCGCAATTATGCCCGTAGGAATACCTACAATCTGTCGATAAACTTTGTTGCCGAAACGTACATAAATATTATCAAGGAGAAAATTAACAGCTTCAATCATCTCATCACACCTCCAGTAAGTATATCTAACATTAAACATGTTTGCGGGCGCCCAATTCCCATTCCAACTTGGGATATTGGATTAACAGCAAAACATTAGAACAAACTATAAAATCAGATCGATGCAAAGCAACCCAATGTACAGACCCGAGAGTACTATCAGATACTGAAAGCTAGTTCAAAGCCAATAACAACTAATAAAAAAATTATACGTTAATTTTCGAAGAAATAGAATACGGTTTTTGATGAAGAATTATTCTTAACAATAAGTTTTTACTTCACCAGACATAGATAATCTTAGCCATATTTGGCACAACTTTTCTGAAATTTTGGTTTGCAATGGTCTTCAACTTCGTATTTGATTTGGCCTTACAACTGTTATGATTCGAGCGCCAGTGACGAGTCTAATGTAGTCTATAGCGTACCAAATTATAAGCTTGACTTTGAGCTTGTTTTTTTCTTTATCCGCAACTAGTGGTACTCATCTGTTATTGTCGTTTAAAGATTCGGAATAACCATTTCTGTTTTGTTGCAGGATGCCTTCAAAGAAATCAGACAAAGCTTCATTTTGTCATCGGTGTGAGGATGCAAAGGTTGTACAGAATGCAAAATATAAATGTTTACAGTGTAAGGAGAAACTGTGTTCCGGTTGTGCGCAAAATCACATGATTCTCAGGCTATGCACAGATTTTCGAATAGTTGACATGCGCAATGGCCTAACAGTTGACTCAGTCTTTAGTATAGAGCCAGACAATAATCAAACAACAGAGATGGAAAGATCAAAAGACGTTAATAAACAGAAGACAATAGAAACTCCACATCGAGTTGTACGAACATTTGGAAAACCAATTTTACAACTTACGATGAGGAAATCGAATAAGATAGTAATACCAATTACACCAGAATCGCGATGTTCTTCTAAATATTCTTTTCCAGCTTTAAAAGAAGACAGCAATACATGGAGAAAGGCTGAAATCCTTGCAAACATAGAGTCTTCTGCCAAAGGTGACTTCAATGAAAATGGCGACTTTTTTCCAGTTACTTCTCATGATGAAAAGAAAGACAGAACTTCAATACTAAAGCGAACCAGTTCATTTAAATCTGACACTCCAAATAGCTTATGGTATATTGAAACACAAAGGGCTTATTCGTCGGCACCGCAAAAGAAAGAAGTTCGCTTCAATACCTCTATGAACACAATGAATACCATTTCAGAGGAACCTAAAGGAATATTACGTGAATATAGCAATAACTTTTATCTTGCTATGGGGAAACAGAGATCTAAGAAAATGAATGAACCGTCAAAGTCTTCTTATTTACCAGTAAAGAAATTGAAAAAGAATACCCCCGCGGGTTTATCAATGGTGAGTCAGAGCTCAATTGTGATTGAACAGCACGAAATAGCTGGAAAGATATCGGGCGTTTTATTTTTAAATGAAAATTACCTGGTGGTAATAGACAGACTGAATCATAAAATGAAAGTGTTCAACGCTCGCGATAGGTACCGAATGGTAGTGGATAAGAAAATTCCGAAAGGTTCATGGGGTGTGGCATCACCCGAAGATAATATCATAGCCATGACATGCAGATGCAAAATAATTTTCTATGGTTTGTTTGAAGTACAAACCCCAAGATATGAAAAACCACAAGACCCGTATGTTCAGGCTCTTGAGGTAGAGTACCGACTTCGTGCTACTTGTTATGGTATATCATTTTGTGAATCACGTGATTTGTTCTTTGTCGCCTGCAATGTGTTCTTTTCTGATCCATGCATATTTATTGTGGACACAAAAGGATATACCCAACAAATAATTCGAACAATTGACGATGGTATATCTCCGTCCATACCGTTTACTGAAACATTAGCGGTAGACTCCGAAAGAGGAGTGTTGTACATAGGTGATCGAATGGGCAAAAGGCTTGTTTGTGCAACGTATGAAGGGCATCATGTATGGAACGTTCAATTAGCAGGAAAACCGGTATCAATAGCGTGTGAAAATGAGCATATTCACGTGTGCGTTGACGGAAGAGTTATAAGCACGATCCACAAAGATGGACGATTACTCAAGAATAGTATTCTCCTTGACTTAGATGGTAGACGTATATGTTATCACGAACAATCGAATCAGCTGGTTGTCTTAACTAAAGCATTCTGGGGAGTTAGTCATTTTATACAGGTTTATCAACTTTAATTATTTTTTTCTACGTGCAAGTTGAAGTTGCTTAGCCTTTTCAAATAAAAAATAGTATTCTGATACTTTGTTTAAAAATGTTATTTTCGTTGAAGACTTCGAAATATGAGATACAAATACAGCTGACTGCTTGTACTGCTTAGAAGCTACTGGCTGCAAGGTCAGTGAGAAAATTGCTATATATATTTGTAAAGATGGAGATAGAAAATACTTGGGTCATTTTGCTCTTCAACTGTTTTGGTTTTTATACATGTATATTCTTGACTTTCCATGAAATATTCGACTTTGAGCGTTCCTGGTGAAGGTAAATTCAGAAAAGAGCTTCGGACGCATGAAATTTATAGAGTGTTTTTAAATTTTTTAGCAGATATCAATAAACAGGTTCTGTATATCTGCACGGTTTGAGCTTTTATTCGGGCTATAAAACATTATCTCCCTTTGAAATCTGTTGCGACATTTCAGTTTCTCACTTATTATTTGAAAGTTCAATCTAATACTTTGCAGAAATAATAAAGAAGCACAACTGGTTACAATTTTGAAATACATATTTGCATCTACCGTGATAACATCCTCTCTTTTTCAATAATGACAAATGTTTACATTTTGTACACATAACTATTGAGCTATGTTTCTCTATAATGCCTGTAAAGTTTTAGAATGTACGTTAAAGTATTCATATCGAAACTGAAATTTCTTTTGAAATGTGTCAAAGGGAGATAATTTTGTATAGTCCCATTGAACTATATAAGCAAAAACTGCATACTGTAGATAGGCCAACACTGACGAACAGAAGCTAAAACGTTAAGATAGTTGAACGTTATTGAGTTTCTGCCATAGAACATTGTTAACAGAAAAAACGCTTCTTTTCTTCTATTGAAAAATCTCAACTACACTTGTCAACTGCACTTGTTAGTTAAAACGGGAAAACACAGAGCCGCAAATATTACTATTATATATATCAACCGATTATAAAGAATGCGAACATCTGAAGATCGCTTTGCTTCTCTTTTGGTCTAATAACTATATGTATCAATTAAATTGAACAAAGAAAATGATAATAAAGTATAACCAAATACGAAAAAAAATCAATTTAAAATAGTGCATGCCGCCAAGATGTGACCACTTTACAACAGAGTAGCTTTAAAATGACTTGCTTACCAATTTGATGAGTCTCACGTTGCAGGAATCACTAGATTGTGATTCTTTTTTAGCATCGCTTTTCCGTCTTCGTCCTTCTTTGCAAGTTGAGAGCATATAGACAAAAAAGATAATTGATATATTCTTATACAAATAACTATAAGGCATTAATTATTTTAGAACTAAATGGTGAAGTGACCTTTAAAATTGTTTGATAGTCCAACGGTACTAGCAACAGAGCTTTTGTTAGCATGTGGTACAACTTGTAAGTTTTATCTTCCTTGAGAGTTTTTAGAATAATAATTAGTTTCCGTTCATCACGATTGTTAAGTTTCCGTGCGTCTACTAATTTTAAGAAGATCAGTCCATATTCACAAGATATTTGTTTTGCATTCATGTTAGAATTTGACCAATACATAGTTTGAAGAGTTTTTACCCTGAAAATATCATATATCTTCTCATAAGTATGGCATGGTATTGGTTGCAAAAATTTGATATTTTTCATTTAAATGCAATATTTCTTATTTAATTGGTATATTTCTTCATTTAAATGCAATATTTTTTTATTTGAATGGTATATTTTTTCATTTAAATGCAATATTTTTTATTCAGATGGTATAATTTTTCATTCAAATGGTATAATTTTCGTTCAAATGCAATATTTTTTATTCAATTGGTATAAAATGTCATTTGAATGCAATAATTTTTATTCAATTGGTCAAGGATTTGTATAGTCTCACTATACAAATCCTTGAATTGGTATTGTAGTTTTTTTATTTATATGCAATAATTGCATTATGGGAAATTCTTTGACGTCATAAGGTCAAATTTGCAACAACGTTTGTGATTGGTCAGTAATTGTTTGGATTTCTCCCCTTTCTATCTAAACTTGAGTGACCAAGAATTAAAAAACGCGTCAGAATATCGCCCCTCTAACTAAATTTGGCGTTCGTAATAATTATTTTGACACACAACTTGTTCATGGATAGAACCAGATGCCTGCGTGCATGGCAAAAACACCTCCAATGAAAACCTTTTCTGAAGAAACTCTCCTACAGTCTACACATTGAAATAAAAAAAAATCCATAGCTAGCCAACCCCCCTCCCCCTTCTAAGTCCAGATACATGTAATCATGACGTTCTTTAGTGCTATATCATTTTTACTTTTCTTGATCCTCAGAGACGTTGCAGGAAGGCACACATGAAAAAAGAATAAAAAGCATCCAGGACGTTACAATTATTTGGACTAAGCCCCCTCTTTTTTTACTACATGTAGAAAAAAAATCACCTAATTACGACAGCAGAACCAGAAACCCACAAGTAGAGACATAAGCTGTTATACTCCGGAACTAATTCTTTAATAAAGACAATTCAGGATAAATTCGAACCAGTTACTAACCCATATTACAACAATAGTCCTATGACATAGGACTTCACTATATGAGGCGTGAACGTCATATTTAATACTATCTATAATATGTGCTCTCATGTCTTATGCTGCAAATCATTTTACATTTAGGATTCGTTGCTGAGCTTTTTTTTACTGTTCTCGTCTCCGAATCCCTTAAATAGATTTTTTTTCAAGCCCCACAGTAGTTCAATAATTATTATATGTCTTTGCATAAAATAAGTATGCAGGGCATATTTCAAAACATATTTTATCTTCAGGACTTTTAAATGATTTACTTTTCAATACTGCATTGGGAAGGGGGGTATACAAGTTTATTTTGTGACACATTATATAATATAATTAGGTATCCAACAAATTATATGATTGTACGTTTAGCTATTATCTAGACCCGTACAAAATGTATATAATTAGACACATTTAACAGGGGCGGATCCAAAACCACGGTGTCTAGATGAGGGGGGGAGTAGGTTCAAATTTAGATATTTGTATAGAGATGTATATATGCGAGTAGTGACAGTAATGGTTATGGTGTGTGTGTGTGAGGGTAGGGGTTTCAGATCAAAGATCGTTTCTATAGTTCTATATCTTTTAGTTTTTACCATTTCACTCTATTCTTTATCCTTTGATCTCTATTATATTTGTCCTAAACATGCGTGACATATTTGCCACTGGACATAAGGCAACCAAAAGTCAATCAACGTATTCTGTATATTTCATCATTTCTTTATTATGTTATCTATAGGTTTGGTCCCGCCCCTTATCTATTTTTCTGCACATTAGGGACGACATCAAAAGTTCAATGTAGGATAAAAAAAACTTAATTCATATAGTTTTTTTCACTGACCCCCTACCCCCCCCCCCCCTCTTAATTTGGGAAAAATTGATTGACCAATAAGGATATATATAAAATCGATGTTAATTAAACAAAACTTGCAGCAATTTTGACCCCCCCCCCCCCCCCCCCAAAAAAAAAAAAAAAAACTATTTGAATTAAGTTTTTTATCCTTCATTGATTTTCTGATGTCGTCCCTTATCCTCTCTATGTAAACCCAATTCATGTCCTGATAGATGGTGACTCATGCATAGCATCATATGTGGTTATAAAAACAAGAAACATATTCATATTATAATAATTAATGTATGCTAGGACTTATAGATAGATGTCATTAGTGCCAGGTCATGTAATAAAGTAGGTCTTATAAAAATACAATAGCTTTTTAATTTTGATGATTATATATTTAATAATGCCATTTTTTTGGAAAAAAGGGTAGGGGCAAGGCGTTTTTAAAACATATCAATGGGGCGCGTTTTTTTTTTTTTTTTGTTCTTCGGAAGTGAGCCAGAAGAAGTCCATTTCTGTTTTTTTTTTTTTTTTGCATTGGGAAGATCTTCTGGCTCTCTTCCACCTCTTCTTTTTTGATAGGTTGACGGCAGAGGCACATAACAAACATGGCGTCGTTTAGTCTAAATGAAATTAATAAATTTATGATTGCAGATATATTAGAATGTGAGCTGTTTTATAAATGTTTTTATGGTATGACAGCCTTAGTAGGACATCCCTGTAGGACGATAAGCTGGATAAATATAAGAACTACACGGACAATAACAGTTAAGGGACGATTATTTGATATTCTAGGGAAGGGATTTTGATTGATTGGTCTATTCCGTGGTGGTCAGTTTAAATTTATAGATAAAGGATGGGGAAGGGAAGAGAGGGCATTATTATTCATTTCAATCTGTCGCTAATCATGCCTATTTTTCAGCTCTTACCAGGCAACCATATTCATATATGAAATCCTTCTGTCCCCCACCCCAACAAATAAATAAATATCAAATGGTTTTCCTCTTATTTAACACAAGTTTAAATTGATTGATTGTTTGTTGCTAATTTTAACGCCTAGTGAAAATTATTTCATGCTTGTTCCGGAAAACACGAGTTTAGAAGTCACGTATATAATATAAAAATGAAGAGATGGAATATGATTGCTAATAAGGCAACTATCCACCGGAGTTCAAATATGAAGTGGATGTAAGCAATTATAGATAAGATAAGATAAGATAAGAAAAAATTATTTTAAGTCGGGTTACATGAAATACTACAAACATAAACTCTGTAGAGCTTGTTGCCGTCATGTAGACAAATGCTTTTTGTAGACAATCGTAAGGCCTTCAACAATGACAAAAACCTGATACTGTAAAGTCGTCTATTAAAGGCCCGACATGAAAAGTGTGAACAATTCAAACGAAAAAACTAACAGCCTAATTATACATAACAAAACAGTTTACAAAATAAATATCAAATATGAGTCGAGACAGGAACCAACGACAACCACTAAACTACAGGCTCCATCCCTTGGACAGGCAAATAAAGAATATGGCAGGGTGGATATAAAAACGAAGATGTGGTATGATTGCAAATGAGACAACTCTCCACAAGAGATCAAATGACACAGAAATCAACAGCTATAAGTCACCGTACGGCCTTCGACAATAAGCAAAGCCTACACCGCATAGTCAGCTATAAAAGGCCCCGAAATTAAAAAATGTAAAACAATTCAATCGAGAAAACTAACGACCGAATTAATGTACAAAAAAATGAACGAAACACAAATATGTATAACAAAGCAACAAACGGCAACCACTGAATTACAGGCTCCTGACTTGGGACAAGCACATACATACAGAATGTGGCGGGGTTAAACATGTTAGCGGGATCCCAATCCTCCCCCTAATCTGGGACAGCGGTGTAACAGTACAACAACATGTTTGTGAGCAACCCATCCCGAAGCTGGGACAGTGGTGTAACAGTACAATAAAATAACAACCTGCACAAATCAGCAAATTAACTCAAAAGATCGGTACGAGACACACAAAAAACTAAATAAATAAATCCATTCAAATAAAAAAAATATTGCATTTTCAATGAAGAAATATACCAATTAAATAAGAAATATTGCATTTAAATGAAAAATATCAAATTTTTGCAACCAATACCATGCCATACATAAGTTTAAATTTTTTTTGATAATTTTTGCAACTTTATTTGTGGACAATTTCCAATTGTTGTTCTAAAATTTATTTTTATTTATTTATGTATCGATAGATTATATTGTAATTAAATAATTATTCAAGCATTTTACAATTTATGGAAGCAGAACCCAACATCCAAGCTAAATGCAGTTTATTTAATAAACAAAAAACCAACACAGCAAATCAATACCTATCAGGCCGTTGCGTTTCACGTTTTACATTTTGTCATGTCGGTGCATTTTTATAGCTTACTATAAGGTATGGTGTTTGTTCATTGTCGAAGGCCGCACGGCGACCTTTTTAAAAATCAGAAGATGTGGTATGATTGCCAATGAGCCACCAGAGACCAAATGACATAGAAGTTAACAACTATAGGTCACCGTACGCCCTTCAACAATGCGCAAAACCTATACCGCATAGTCAGCTATAAAAGTCCCGAAATGACAATAGTAAAACAATTCAAACGAGAAAACTATAGCCCTGAATTGTGTACAAAACAATGAACGAAAAACGAATATGATATACAACAACAAACGACAACCACTGAACTACAGGCTCCTGACTTGGGACAGGCACATACATAATGTGGCGGGGTTAAACATGTCTGCGGGCGTCCAATCTTTCCATAAACTGGGACAGTGGTGTAACAGCACAAAATATGAACAAACTATAAAAATCAGTTGAAAAGGGCTTAACTCATCAGATCGATACAAAGCATAAAAACAAGTAACAAAAGCACAGACAGGACGTGGCAGGGTATATATATACATCCCTACAACAAAATAGACACTAAGTACAGGTCTGAGAGTACTCGCAGTTACTGACAGCTAGTTCAAAGCCAATAACAACTAATAAAAAAATTATGCAATCATGTATCTAAGACTAAAGTATCAATCAGTACACATCCAATAGATTTAGTGCAAAGACGTCATTAACAGTCAAAGAAAAACTTGACCTCGTGCAATGCCAAATACAGGTATCGATAGATTATAGAACCGTGAATGTGCATATGTATATGTATATAACAATAGTATTAGTATAGTTCCTTTCACATTTATAGGTGTATATGGCAATCATATCATGATTATAATATCTTTTTTTTTATATTGAAGATTATTTTATGTTATATCGTTCCGAAAAGAGCGAGAAATAATCTGCTGTAGATACTAGTAGTAAACCAAACAATGATATATTTAATCAAAAACAAAGAAAGGGGCGTTGACACCAGTGTAACTTGGTTTCAAAATTACTGACATATAGTTCTGTCAGTCGTCAGACCAATGAAAAGTTGATTCGTGATTGATGAATGATGCCATTCGAACGCATAAGACTTCAAATTTTGATGAGATACTAATCGTACAGAACAGTTAGTATTTGATATAGATAACATGTTCCGCGAAGTTCCGTCAATAAGAATTTTAGAAATCTGTAAACACTCGCGTTGTAAACTGGCACGAAAAGTGCAAAGCTGTAGCTTAGCTACAAGTGGTGACTATGTAGTAGCTTCAATGACAAAACACATGAAACATAATCTGACAGAAAACATTTATTAAGATTCAGATTTAACTGCAGGTCTTTCATAGTTTCAGTTTAATATTTAGATTTATATTGCATAAAAAAAACACCAGTTTGTTGGTGGAGATTGTATGTGTGGTTGTTTTGCTCTCACATTGACGTATACCCACATCTCTTGAAGATATGCAACAACGAAATAAAACTTCGAAATGTTGTATATTTCTATTCGTACAGGAGAGAATAGAACTAGACAGAAAAAAAAAATTCTCACGACACTGAGGAAGAAACAAGAAATTTTATTTTATTATGATTTTGGCAATGAATTATGGGAAAATAGAGAACTTAGGTTAGATGGTTAATCTCCATACACTCTTTACTGTCTGATCCAGGACAAACCATCTCTATCGCCTATACCATCGTCGCCTCCACAATTCCACAAATATGTTGGACACAAGATAGTTTAAAGAATAAGATAGAACCACATAAGTTACATTTTAAATTACATTATCGTATAGATACAATGAAATGCATTGTAAAAATTCGATATTTGTTTTGAATTACAGGAAAATTCTAACGAGAATAGCAAGCAACCATCAATACAAAGACCACTTCAGATAAGTATGATTTAACCAGCAACCGTGTCATAAGTTTCATCTTAATTTCTCGACCTTATCACATATCATGAAGCTTGAAAAAAAGTCATCTATTCCAGCGGCTCATCTTTACACACCATTCATTACACAGCGAATTAGCTAGAAAAAAAAAACACAAAAACGAATTGATTTAGACAATAAATAAACTTTATTCTTAGAAGATGAAAAAAACCGGATCACATCATGTCCTGGTCGAACCTTCTGTACGTAAGACTTATTAGATGCACACGTGATCAAGAAAACTTGATCAGAATAATAATGTTCATAAACATTGTTGTTTTTCGCTAAGTTACATATGTACACATAGTCGTGTTCCATAATTACAATATGTCTGCATGGAAAACTGTTTGTATAATTGTCTTCATATTTGTTGTTGTGACAGAGGCTAAAGTTAAACGACGTAAGTACATTTCTTATTTTACTTCAGTTTTCATTTTAAATTGAAACATTACTATTTAAAAAAATACAGATTTGATATTTATTTTATATACAGTGAGAAAATCATATCAGAACATAAACTGTTCCTTTCATCTTAAAATTATTTGTGTGCATAACATTTCAGTAAATAAAATTCAACGTTGAGCGCAGCATAATGATAACAAGGAGCCTGTAATGCAATGGTTGCCGTTGGTTGGTATGGCATGGTATTGGTTGCAAAAATTTGATATTTTTCATTTAAATGCAATATTTCTTATTTAACTGGTATTTTTCTTCATTTAAATGCAATATTTTTTTATTTGAATGGTATATTTTTTCAATTAAATTCAATATTTTTTATTCAAATGGTATAATTTTTCATTCAAATGGTATGATTTTCATTCAAATGCAATAGTTTTTATTCAATTGGTATAAAATGTCATTTAATTGCAATATTTTCTATTCAATTGGTATAGCAGTCTTTTTATTTATATGCAATAATTGCATTATGGGAAATTCTTTGACGTCATAAGGTCAAATTTGCAACAACGTTTGTGATTGGTCGGAAATTGTTTGGATTTCTCCCCTTTCTTTCTAAACATGGGTGACCAATAATTAAAAAACGCGTCAGAATATCGCCCCTCTAACTAAATCTAACGTTCGTGCGAGTCCTGCACTGGCTGTTTAATCTTGTGGTCATAACTAGTATTTCTATTGCAAAATTTCGATGGTCAAAACGTTCGGTCCACTTTTCAAAAACCGTTTCATTGTATATGGATTTATATGCAAGTATATCGGTTTTTTTTTAAATAGATTAGACACCGTTGGTTTTCCCGTTTGAATGGTTTTACACTACTAATTATTTGGGGGCCCTTTATAGCTTGCTGTTCGGTTAGAGCCAAGGCTCCGTGTTGAAGACCGTACGTTGCCCTTTAATGGTTTACATTTACAATTTATGACTTGGATGGAGAGTTGTCTCATCGGCACTCATACCACATCTTCTTATATCTATATACAACGTAAACCAGACGTTTCTCAGACTGTTTTCTTTTTTTAATAAATCCATTGCCGCGCGTTGTGTACTGATTGATAACTCAGTCTGGGAGAACAAGATTTATTTCAGTACCAGTTGTAATTAGGTTTGAGCAAACTTCCAGTAATTGCAAATACTCTTATGTCGGTGCTTTGTGTCTATTGTCTTAATGTTAGTTTTTTTGTGTGTCTCGTACCGATCTTTTGAGTTAATTTGCTGATTTGTGCAGGTTGTTATTCTATTGTACTGTTACACCACTGTCCCAGCTTCGGGATAGTGCTCACAAACATGTTGTTGTACTGTTTCGCCGCTGTCCCAGATTAGGAGGAGGATTGGGATCCTGCTAACATGTTTAACCCCGTCACATTATGTATGTATGTGCTTGTCCCAAGTCAGGAGCCTGTAATTCAGTGGTTGCCGTTTGTTACTTTGTTATACATATTTGTGTTTCGTTCATTTTTTTGTACATTAATTCGGCCGTTAGTTTTCTCGATTGCATTGTTTTACATTTTTGATTTCGGGGCCTTTTATAGCTGACTATGCGGTGTTGGCTTTGTTTATTGTCGAAGGCCGTACGGTGACTTATAGCTGTTGATTTCTGTGTCATTTGATCTCTTGTGGAGAGTTGTCTCATTTGCAATCTTCGTTTTTATATCCACCCTGCCATATTCTTTATTTGCCTGTCCCAGGGGTGGAGCCTGTAGTTTAGTGGTTGTCGTTGGTTCCTGTCTCGACTCATATTTGATATTTTGTAAATTGTTTTGTTATGTATAATTAGGCTGTTAGTTTTTTCGTTTGAATTGTTCACACTTTTCATGTCGGGCCTTTTATAGACGACTTTACAGTATCAGGTTTTTGTCATTGTTGAAGGCCTTACGATTGTCTACAAAAAGCATTTGTCTACATGACGGCAAAAAGCTCTACAGAGCTAATGTTTGTAGTATTTCATGTAACCCGACTTAAAATAAATTTTTCTTATCTTATCTTATCTTATCTTATCTATAATTGCTTACATCCACTTCATATTTGAACTCCGGTGGATAGTTGCCTTATTAGCAATCATATTCCATCTCTTCATTTTTATATTATATACGTGACTTCTAAACTCGTGTTTTCCTGAACAAACATGAAATAATTTTCACTGGGCGTTAAAATTAGCAACAAACAATCAATCAATTTAAACTTGTGTTAAATAAGAGGAAAACCATTTGATATTTATTTATTTGTTGGGGTGGGGGACAGAGGGATTTCATATATGAATGTGGTTGCCTGGTAAGAGCTGAAAAATAGGCATGATTAGCGACAGATTGAAATGAATAATAATGCCCTCTCTTCCCTTCCCCATCCTTCATCTATAAATTTAAACTGACCACCACGGAATAGCCCAATAGTGTTGAAAGAAGCGTTAAACACCAATCAATCAAAATCCCTTCCCTAGAATATCAAATAATCGTCCCTTAACTGTTATTATCCGTGTAGTTCTTATATTTATCCAGCTTATCGTCCTACAGGGATGTCCTACTAAGGCTGTCAAACCATGAAAACGTTTATAAAACAGCTCACATTCTAATAAATCTGCATTCATAAATTTATTAATTTCATTTAGACTAAACGACGCCCTGTTTGTTATGTGCCTCTGCCGTCAACCTATCAAAAAAGAAGAGGTGGAAGAGAGCCAGAAGATCTTCCTAATGCAAAAAAACAACCCAGAAATAGACTTCTTCTGGCTCACTTCCGAAGAACAAAAAAAAAACGGGGGGGGGGGGGGGGGGGGGGGGGGGGGGGGGTAGGGGGTCAGTGAAAAAAAACTATATTAATTAAGTTTTTTTTTATCCTACATTGAACTTTTGATGTCGTCCCTAATGTGCAAAAAAATAGATAAGGGGCGGGACCAAACCTATAGATAACATAATAAAGAAATGACGAAATATACAGTATACGTTGGTTGACTTTTGGTTGCCTTATGTCCAGTGGCAAATATGTCACGCATGTTTAGGACAAATATAATAGAGATCAAAGGAAAAAGAATAGAGTGAAATGGTAAAAACTAAAAGATATAGAATTATAGAAACGATCTTTGATCTGAAACCCCTACCCTCACACACACACCATATCCATTACTGCCAATACTCGCATATCATACATCTCTATACAAATATCTAAATTTGAACCTACTCACCCCCCATCAAGACACCGAGGTTTCGGATCCGTCCATGTTAAATGTGTCTAATTATATACACTTTGTACGGATCTAGATAATAGCTAAACGTACAATCATATAATTTGTTGGATACCTAATTATATTATGTAATGTGTCACAAAATAAACTTGTATACCCCCTTCCCAATGCAGAATTGAAAAGTAAATCATTTAAAAGTCCTGAAGATAAAATATGTTTTGAAATATGCCCTGCATACTTATTTATGCAAAGACATATAGTAATTATTGAACTACTGTGGGGCTTGAAAAAAAATCTATTTAAGGGATTCGGAGACGAGAACAGTAAAAAAAAAAGCTCAGCAACGAATCCTAAATGTAAAATGATTTGCAGCATACGACATGAGAGCACATATTATACATAGTATTAAATATGAAGTTCACGCCTCGTATAGTGAAGTCCTATGTCATAGGACTATTGTTGTAACATGGGTTAGTAACTGGTTCCAATTTATCCTGAATTGTCTTTATTAAAGAATTAGTTCCGGAGTATAACAGCTTATGTCTCTACTTGTGGGTTTCTGGTACTGCTGTCGTAATTAGGTGATTTTTTTTCTACATGTAGTAAAAAAGAGAGGGCTTAGTCCAAATAATTGTAACGTCCTGGATGCTTTTTATTCTTTTTTCATGTGTGCCTTCCTGCAACGTCTCTGAGGATCAAGAAAAGTAAAAAAATGATCTAGCACTAAAGAACGTCATGATTACATGTATCTGGACTTAGAAGGGGGAGGGGGGCTAGCTATGTATTTTTTTTTATTTCAATGTGTAGACTGTAGGAGAGTTTCTTCAGAAAAGGTTTTCATTGGAGGTGTTTATGCCATGCACGCAGGCATCTGTTTCTATCCATGAACAAGTTGTGTGTCAAATTAATTATTATTACTTGTCACTTGCATTTTTTGCTCGTCCTGGCCATTATTGGCATTAACAGCCAGTGCACGAACTCGCACGAACGCCAAATTTAGTTAGAGGGGCGATATTCTGACGCGTTTTTTAATTCTTGGTCACTCAAGTTTAGATTGATTGATTGTTGGTTGCTTAACGTCCAGTGGCCTCAAGTTTAGAAAGAAAGGGGAGAAATCCAAACAATTACCGACCAATCACAAACGTTGTTGCAAATTTGACCTTATGACGTCAAAGAATTTGCCATAATGCAATTATTGCATATAAATAAAAAACTACTATACCAATTGAAATAAAAAATATTGCATTCAAATGACATTTTATACCAATTGAATAAAAAATATTGCATTTGAACGAAAATTATACCATTTGAATAAAAATTATACCATTTGAATGAAAAATTATACCATCTGAATAAAAAATATTGCATTTAAATGAAAAAATATACCATTCAAATAAAAAAATATTGCATTTAAATGAAGAAATATACCAATTAAATAAGAAATAGTGCATTTAAATGGAAAATATCAAATTTTTGCAACCAATACCATGCCATAGGTTGGAGTCTATAGTATTTGTGTTTTTGTTTATTTTTTTGCACATAAATCGTTGGTTTTCTCGTTTGAATTATTTTACATTTTGTCACATTGGTGCCTTTTATAGCTTACTATATATACGGTATGGATTTTCCTGACTGTTGAAGGCTTTACGGTTCGCGATAGTTGCCTAACTCTACATCATTTGCTAATTGGTCTCTGGTGGATAGTTGACTCATTGGCAATCATACAACATCTTCTTTTAATAATCTTGTTGACGTGAGAAAGTTTGTAGTAGATGGATTCCTATATTGAGGAATACAGTCCGTGTAACGTAAAAGTTAACAATACGAACGATGCCCGAACGATGTACGTACGCTTCCCGAACGGTGTACGAATGCAAACGAAAAGCTGACCGAACGTTGTACGGACGCTGAACGAATGATGTACGAACGAAACCATGTACCATAAACCATACCATAAACGATAACATAAGCGCCCTTTTATCGTACATCGTATGGTTTTGCCTAGTACATCGTTTCGTTTAGCGTATACCGTATCGTTTAGCGTACATCGTTTCGTTTAGCGTATATCGTATGGTTTAGCGTACATCGTTTCTTGGCGTGCATAGTTTCGTTTAGCGTATATGTTTTTTTTAATATAAAACATGAATTGTGTTATGTTAAATCTTTTATATAGGTGATAATAGGCGTAAAATTTAGATTGGATGCATATTTCAGTTTGTAATCAATCATTAAATAAATTATAATTTAATCTGACTCGATGTTGATCCAAAATAATTTACATAAAAAGTTTGAAAAATAAACATGATAAACACTGAAATAAATTTAAACAAATTAAGAGATACGATTATGAATTTCGTTACCCGTGGAAATACGTACTTGGTGAATGTACGGTTAAACTGCAGCCTGCAGGGTTTTCAGTCAACATTTTTTGAAAATGGCCGAAGGTATTAACATTTTTTTTACCTAAATGAACAATTTATTTAGATGGAATTCGAAATTAATCTTATGTTCTTACAAAAGTATATTCGGGGTCTTAAGGTTGACCTTTTGTTCAAAATTTTTGTTAATTATTTTTATGTATTCTCTTTTATCGCATGTATTTTAACATCGACTGAATAACAGTTTTATCTATATATCGTTATTAAACCATTTTTTTAGATTATAGATATATTTTTTATTCATCTATCAAATCAGTCGAAAAAAACAAATATTCGAGAAATTTCAAATGGAAACAATTACCCGTTATGTGCCTCATCAACCCCAAACATAAATCCCTACCAATGTACAAACGATTGTGTATTATTTTTACTACTAATACACTTGACTTTATCGTCAAAAAAGAGCGTGGCCGGCAAATGAAAAATTTCTAATTCGTAAGTGATATTATAATTTAGCGTTTTCATTTTTGTATTTTCTAACAACAAAAAAACTAGAGCATTCCCTCTATTCTTTAATTTTCTAAGACCATTTTCCTCTATTCTTTAGTTTGCCCGTTATACTCTATTCTTATTTTATATTTTATTTTCTTTATTTTCCTGTATCTATATAGTACTCCTTTAGGATGTCCTTGTTCATATTTATAACATTAGGATGTCCTTGTTCATATTTATAACATTTTAAATGTCCTCCTTATAATACATTTAATAGTTGCCACTGGACGTTAAACAGCTAACTATAAACTCATCCGTCATATTCTTAGTTTTGTTATAATGTGTAAATCAAACAACATGATGAAACAATTGAAGATTTTTACTGCCGAAATAATGAGAAATAATTGTAAACAAAACCACTCAATCACATCCCTACGCCACAAAGTGTAGCCTTTTCACATGTGAATAAATTATTTTCATTAATTTATTTCAAAATAATTTTATATAATTTTAAAATCAAACGGTCATTTTACTAATTTGCCAAAAAAAAAACCAACCAAGCAGTTATTTTCATTCCTTTTTTTAAACAGATCGATTGTTTTTCAATGGTCGGTGCCTGACAGCATTTATAAAATCTATCACCACGTTTGCAAGTAAGAAAGCTTCATAGAACAGGAAAACAACAATGTCTTATAGAAATACTTCCAGGCCCTATTTTCTAATTTCTGTTGTAATGTGGTTTAATGCAAAAAAGGTAACTCCTGAATACTGATTTGTACCCATCAAGCATTTGGGATTAATAACAAATCTATGGTAGTCTCTTTTTCTTTACTCGCAAAGTATTCGACTAAATCATGTTTTATTTATGAAAATTGCTTATTGCTGACGAATGTTAAATATTGATCCCTAGATTTTCAATTGTTTAGTTGTTGGGTTACTGTCTGATCTCGCAAACCTGACATTTAATGGTGATTATTTTTTTGCATCCAATTGCACCAATTTAGTAAAAAGATATTAATGCGACACATTACGAGAGTCGTTACTTTACATAAACTACTAGTATATTTTTTTTTCTATAACGAAATACGAAACCACTTCTCGCAATTCGCCTTGGAGTAATTGTGCTTCTCTTTTGACAAATTATGGCCTTGTCTCAAAAACAAAAAATACAATGTAATATAGGGTAATATATAAAACTGGACTAGAGTGAAGAGTTTGAAAGTAGGAATTCTGAATTTTAATTGAATGTTCTAAATCTTTGTGTATTTCTGATATATGATTGTACAGACTCAAAATTTCTTTGTTTTTGCTGAAATGAAAGGTCAACGTCACCAGCCAATATGGATATAGTAGATCTTTCCAATTTTGAAAACAATATTTCTCTTGCTTCAATGTGAGAAGGGCACTAAAAAATAGTGAATATTATCCCCAACAGGATGACCACAGCTGCGTTGTGTTTAATATGAACAAGGTTTAAATCTGCATTTGAAGAACTGCACATATTTCTCAAACGTGTACATGTATCAATGATATTAAGATTGCTATCACTACAACTAAAATAGGAAGTGCGTACTGTGAATAAATGCCCAGTTGACCATTGTTACAGCAATTTATCACATATGATACCATGTTAACAGTTAGGGTGACGGTGTTTGACAGTCTGAAGGAGACAGCACCAATGATTTAATAAGGCAAAGCTTCTGTTGTACTCAATCTTACTAAAGTTTTCTTTATTATATTTAATAGATATGTATCCGAGAAACAATAATGTAGTTTTCTTTTTTATATTACACCTGATCATCTATGATAGGATAATGTCTAATGAGAGAATTTAACCATAGACTGAATAACGTAGAAATGACCAATCAAAGGTCACTGTACGGCCTTCAACAATGAGCAAAATCCATACAGCATAGTAAGATATACAAGGCTCAGAAAGGACAAATGTAAAATACACTCAACGTCTTCTCAGCGGTTGCAGAGTACTTTTTCTAAATCAATTAAGTTTTGAATCAGGATAACACATTCACAGTAGTATACAGTAAATAGTCTTTCATGTAAAAAGACAATGTCATTTACGCTGTTCAAACATCACCGCACGTCAAACTTTGTTCAACAGAAAAGATGATTGGACATTCGTGAAAATGTGTCATGCCTTCATGAATTGGCGTACGTCCTATCAAATACCTTCAGAAAGCTTCCATTAAAATAATTTTACACACAAGTAATTTAGTATTATATTTTCTTAACAAAACAAAAAAAAAAATGTAATTTGCGTTAAATGTGCAATGAAGCCACGGATTCGTAATCTTCAAAAATAGTTCACAAACGGTTGATAAAATGTGGAAAGTCTAAAAAGAAATATAACAATTATGTCCTGTACGCGTTCATAAAACGGGCTCTGTTTGGACATTTTGAGATACTATAAGTACTTGTTTTATGTGTATAGAATTTTAGAGGTCAATACAACTTTTAATCAGTTGGAATTTCAATTTTTATTAAAAAAAATGTGTTGGGTTTTCTTCTTTTCTTTCAATTTATATCATGATGCTTTGATATTTCCCATTATCTTCTGATTTTTTTTTAAGATGAATAATTTAAAATTTGTATACCAAACATTTTAAATTTTACTCTGCGTTTATAAATAGCATTGAAAGTACAACATCTTATAAACGATTAACATTGATAGAGGTAAATGAGCCACTCTTTCTCAGGTTGAGATGGAATATGTTCGTTATTTGATTTAATGAGTTTAACAATCGAAACCCCTGAAATATCGTCTCATGACAAGCACGAAAAATTGCGAAACTGAACTTCCAACAGCGGGCGATGATTCTAATTATACAATATTCTGGCAATGGATTTTTTTAATGCAATGTAGAACTTATCAATTTAGACATTTCTTATCCCGAATTACTTCTTTGTTAAAACTATAATGCATTATTTCATGGTCAACCGACCCGAGAAGTCAAATGAAATACCATAATGGTAATTGTTTCATGATATATTTTAGCTATCATTTGTGACTTTCAGCAAGTGACATTCCCTGTTGACCATATTAAACAGTGCACAATAATAAATTAACATATATTCGTTAATACATGAGCTTTTATCCACCAGCAACATATGTCCACAAGCTTCGGGTACGTGAGGAGACTTTCTTGCTATATATAAGACGGTTGATATTTTTTTTCATTATTAGCTAGAACTATTTTCGACCTTGGCATCTTATTTTTCAAATTACGTCATTGATGATCTGATCACTACAATGTTTTTACAAAATATTCGTTCCCGTGAAAATTAAGATTTGTTTAACTTACAAATGTCATCAAGGTCTCTTCTCAGCCCGATATAAGTCATCTGTCTGGCTGGCTTTAAAGTCGACAAGATAACAGGTCAATGTATTCAAGTGAATTTAAGGTTTGTTGCAATTCTAATGTACAATGGGTAAATCAATCTTATCTTTGATGTACCACATTGGCATCCCTATAAAGTAAGACAGTCCATGCGTGACCAATGGCATTAGAAAATTTTATGCATTTCATTGGATATTTTCTATCACAATCCAGGCCAGCTATAGTAACAAATATTAATGTACGTGTCTGAAAACGAATTTGTATAAAACATTTTGTTTGATTTTAATTTCTGAAAATTAAACTTAACTCTATAACAGATCTTTTACGAAAGTCGGACTGGGACTTTATTATTTGTGTGAATTCGGGATTTACACGTATTAAACTCTGGAATATATGATTAACTTTTCGGGATTCGGTGAAAAAATGCTCCAGCAAACACTGTTGAGGAAAAAAAATTAAAAAAAATCATTCTGTATCATAATTCTAATTTATTTAATATTTGCAACTCTTAAAAAATTTCAAAACCAGCTGATTTTTTTTTTGTATTTCTTCAATCATGTTGAGTAACTTTAAAAAATGGGGATGTTCACGACTTCCTAAATTTTCATCTAAAATTCAACTACGTTACTCAACACTTTTAATACTGGAACAATACGAGATATCAATATTTTTTTTATCGAATTCGAATACTGGGAGCTATCTGAAGTCAGTTCATAGGACCTCAGTTTTAATATAGGCGTGGCAATCCATTACTTTTCTCCAATCAACTGTCCTTTTTATAAAGATTGGCGTGTAATTATGTCTGTATCAATAAAGATAAATATATTCATATTTCTGGACGTACATATGTCGGGGTTGAGGCTATTTAATTCGATGGTAGCAGATAAAAAAAAGGATTTTCTGGTTGTATCTATAAATAACTGCATGCTGGGTATCACATAATTATTACTGTTTCGCAAATTCTAATTAGATATTTGACCAAAAAGAGGCATTAAATCGTAGAGGCAGTCCCATTATGTGAAGAATAAAACATATTGAGCTTTCTGGACTTTCGTCTGTCCACTAGCCGATGTCGGCCTGTGTCACTGAAATATATAAGTTCCCGACTAGCAAGTTCTATTTTAATATCACCTGGGGAAAAATTACAGGAGAATAGCATATTTAGCATTTGTCTTGTTAGGATTAAAATCAATAAGCCAATTTTTAGACCATTTCAGTTCTAAATCGCTATTTAAGACACCCTCTATTGTGTAAGGACTATTACTTAAATGAGAAAGGGATTTTTCATCAGCATACAATCGAGTTAGACTTATCAAATTACCAGCTATGTAATATACATGAATAAGGAATAGTAGGGGACCTAATACAGTGCCTTGTAAAACTCCTGCATTAGTATTCTCAAAAGACGAATATGAACATGAAACAAAAACGCTTTCTTGTCTATTTGAAATATAACTAATTAAGTGATTAAATACATTTTTAAATACACTTTTTTTCAAATACTTTGCCCACTGCTGATAATAATGAGATTGGTCTATAATTGGAAATCAATGATTTGTCTCCGGTTTTGAATATATATATAAGATTGAGTACAACAGAAGCTTTGCCTTATTAAATCATTGATGCTGTCTCCTTCAGACTGTCAAACACCGTCACCCTAACTGTTAACATGGTATTATATGTGATAAATTGCTGTAACAATAGTCAACTGGGTATTTATTCACAGTACGCACTTCCTATTTTAGTTGTAGTGATAGAAATCTTAATATCATTGATACATGTACACGTTTGAGAAATATGTGCAGTTCTTCAAATGCAGATTTAAACCTTGTTCATATTAAACACAACGCAGCTGTGGTCATCCTGTTGAGGATAGTATTCACTATTTTTTAGTGCCCTTCTCACAATGAAGCAAGAGAAATATTGTTTTCAAAATTAGAAAGATCTACTATATCCATATTGGCTTGTGACGTTGACCTTTCATTTCAGCAAAAACAAAGAAATTTTGAGTCTGTAGTCTGTACAATCATATATCAGAAATACACAAAGATTTAGAACATTCAATTAAAATTCAAAATTCCTACTTTCAAACTCTTCACTCTAGTCCAGTTTTATATATTACCCTATATTATATTGTATTTTTTGTTTTTGAGACAAGGCCATAATTTGTCAAAAGAGAAGCACAATTACTCCAAGGCGAATTGCGAGAAGTGGTTTCGTATTTCGTTACAGAAAAAAAATATACTAGTAGTTTATGTAAAGTAACGACTCTCGTACGGTGTCGCACTAATATCTTTTTACTAAATTGGTGCAATTGGATGCAAAAAAATAATCACCATTAAATGTCAGGTTTGCGAGATCAGACAGTAACCCAACAACTAAACAATTGAAAATCTAGGGATCAATATTTAACATTCGTCAGCAATAAGCAATTTTCATAAATAAAACATGATTTAGTCGAATACTTTGCGAGTAAAGAAAAAGAGACTACCATAGATTTGTTATTAATCCCAAATGCTTGATGGGTACAAATCAGTATTCAGGAGTTACCTTTTTTGCATTAAACCACATTACAACAGAAATTGGAAAATAGGGCCTGGAAGTATTTCTATAAGACATTGTTGTTTTCCTGTTCTATGAAGCTTTCTTACTGGCAAACGTGGTGATATATTTTATAAATGCTGTCAGGCACCGACCATTGAAAAACAATCGATCTGTTTAAAAAAAGGAATGAAAATAACTGCTTGGTTGGTTTTTTTTTTTGGCAAATTAGTAAAATGACCGTTTGATTTTGAAATTATATAAAATTATTTTGAAATAAATTAATGAAAATAATTTATTTACATTTGAAAAGGCTACACTTTGTGGCGTAGGGTGTGATTGAGTGAAACATCTATTGAAATATTTTTGTTGGCGTTCAAGGAATAGGTAACATATGGCATTCGAGGTAGACACCGTTGTGCTGGGGGTTTCGAAAAATATAAGCTATGAACCCACCTTGAAATTTCAACATGGCGGCTTTTTTCAAGATTGCCGCCAATGTCCCACAAAATATCAAAATCAACAAATATCCCTTATATTAGTTCAAATTTGTCATGTAAGTAGTGCTGGGTGCTACGAACAATACTAGCTATGGACCCCAATTGAAATTTCAATATGGCGGCTTTTTCCAAAATGGCCGCTATAAGATATCAAAATCAACAAATATCCTTTCTAGAAGGTTACAAAGTGTTTTATTTTGACGTACCTTCAGTAAAACTAAGTGCCCTATAATACCAAGTGTATGCCACATTTATATACTAAAGCCAAACATCAAACGATTTGTGAAAAGTATAGAAAATTGTAACTACGGTACTATTCTTGCAAAACAGTAGTATACAACGAGGGATCACGTATAAAGACTTGCTTTAATCTAATATCTAAGCTATACTTAACTAGAATGTATACTTCCCGACTTAAACACTTTTCTTTATGATCAACTGGAAGAGGACATAGTAGTGATCTAAAAGTTTGCAGTAATCTCAGGCTTGCCAGGCTATTAACAAGGCAGGTGCTTGTTTTTTCTGTTTAATGATTATTTTGGTGTTGCAACTAAACAAGCAACCGCAATAATCTGTTTGTATGATAAGGATACTTGAAAAAGCTGCAGGTAGTTCAGAAAGACATGATGTAGGCAAAAGTTTTTTTCAATAGTAATTAAAACATTAGTTGATAATTGTTTGGCCAAATATCCAGATGTAGTCGAGTTATTCCATCGAGGCAAATACTACGCGATCAGTTCAAAGTTGCTTCTGTTTGATTTCTCTATTTTTCTTTAATATAACATTCAACTGAACTTAAACCATCTCTTAATGTATATAGGCCTTCGTCTGGATGCTAGGATCAGGAAAGGAGGTACTAAATGACCAAATGTACAGTTTACGTTTGTCGTTTATGAATGATCCAATTATCCATTTATCTACAGTACTATAGTACTACTAGAAGATTCCATCTATGAAACATTTAACATTGAACATGTGGTTCCTTCCTCGAATCCTGGAGGTTTTACAACAGCAGTCGTGGACAATGTTGACAACAACAAGAGTTCAACTACGGCTTAAGAATCGTTACATAGTACAATACTATCATTATTAAGAATCGTTACATAGTACAATACTTTCAATATTTCAGCATTTTCTTAGTCTAACTTGGCAAATTCGTCATAACCTGAGGCTTTGAAATATATGCATTTCCCTTATAATCTCTGATACCTGAATCAATATATTATTGCTTTAACTTATTCTATATATTACTATAAAGTAAGATATAACCATGCAATTCATACTTACATCTTATAAGTACCGTTTTATGGACATGCACTCTGACCAATTGTCTAACCAGAAATACATGTATGCCAACTTTGTATAATTAGTCAATTGTGCAACTCTATCCTCACATGGTATAAATAAGTTAACAAAATTATAACACAGATGGCTTGAAGCAGATGATAATGAAAATAATAAGTATGTCTGGACAGCATTTCACGCATGTAGCGCCAAGACAAATGGGCATCCGTCTTTATATTCAACTCATGATCCGCATTGACCAATGTTTTAGGAAGAGATCAAATCTGTCACAACGATTCGACATTCCATGAATACAATCCAAAAATGTGTTAATTTTTTCCCAGATATGAATCAATCATCACTTGTGATCAATCGTTTTTTGCATTTCCAAAATCGGAACAGTTGAACTGGGCAAACATATTTCTAGCAGAACAAAGAATAGTTTTGTTTTCGGTCTTCATATATAAATGGCTGCGAACCTTATGTGATTCGTTAGAAAAACAGTGGATGAACAAGTGTTCAGTCAAGGAAACACAGTACTCCATGAACAGCAGATTATATTTAGAGGCGCTCATGTATCATGCACAAGACATTTCAATGAGATTACAGTAGATGTACTTCTCATTCTTATGCAAAGATCCTGACATATTTTTTACTGAGGAACGAGATCCTGGTAAAAACTATGTATAATTCAAACACTCCATTTGAACTTCGGTGGATAGTAGACTCATTGGCAATCATACCACATCTCCTTTTTATAAAGAATGTAGTAATAAGAGGGAAATTGAGAGTCCGCTCAACCACAACTGGTCTGTAACATTAAAGATTGAACTAGACATGTTGATGTGAGATCTTTAAAAAAATCTTCCTTCTGGATGTATAAAGATTCCATTACACCGCTTATTCATTGGTTCCTTGCATTTTCCATCCAAATTATTGCTTTCAGTACCCGTGCGCGATATTATGCCATTTAACTAAACAGTTTAAGTGTTGCAAACTTAATTTGAAAATGGTAATGTATATCAAGTCCATAACACACTTGTAAAAGGAGAAGGTGGGGCAATCAGATCGACCATCAATATCACACAACTACTCTATTTAATGGTGTTTCGTCTACAAAATGGCCATAGTAATTTACGAGTTTCAATCCACTTTTGAAATAATATAACGTGATCAGGTAAACCATACGAACGGTTTAAAAGCAAACACATAACATTCTCAAAGCATGTGAAAACTTTAGGCGGGGTGATGTTTCGGGCTTTTACCCAGAGTGCTTCTTCGATTGAATGTGGATGGCATATACCTTATTGGAAATTTACCACAACGGTATGAGCATTTTTTAATGAGCAAATGGAACGGGGGCCCAACTATTTGCCCCATTGAAACGCATTGAAAATCATAGTAAATAAATGGGGTGCTATTCAATTAATAATTTTGATAGCCACTTTGGGACTTCTGGTTCATGTTAGGCATTTGTTTTGGAGTTTCTAAGTACAATCTCAGTGCCTCATGACCGGCAATCCATTGCAAAATTTTGTTTTGATTGACAACAGGGTCAGTCCGTCTACTTTCGGGAAAGAATAAAGGCTAGAATTTAGGCAATTTACTCTATGTACTGACGCCAGATTACAGTTAAATCAATAATTTTTTTTACAGAAATTCAAACCAGAAAGCCTACCCCTTCAAATAAATCTACATTCAGTTACAGAACTTGTGTAATAATAACACTACACCATTTTAAATAAAAGTAATAATTTTTTTTAAGAACTACATTCGTGGGTACCGGACTGGTTGTCGTAACTGGGATCCTATTCCAAATAAAATGTGGTTGACAAATATAAAACGGATGTTACGGTAAATGAAAATGCGCGAGCATAATGGTGTAATGTACGGTGCTTTTTTAAAATGTGATGGGGAGTGGGGTAAAAACTAAATGGGCTATCCTTAAGAAACATTTTGAAAACTACATTAAAAATATGTTGTTGTTTAAATGATAAAAAAGATGGAGAAGATACTTAGACACTTAAAATCAGTAGTAAAACAAAACCATATAAAAATATAGGATAAAAAAACGCAAAATAGTAATAAGGCATATATCATATAATAGTGCATTTATAAATGTCTCTTGTCCATTCCTTAGAATCAAAACAATTTAAAACATGTAAAAACCATATGTACATGTAAATTATCTAAATCTTGATCAAATGTGAATGTTTGAAATGAAATAAGGTTTTCAATCCGTATATGATGGAAAAACGAGACTTTCACTGTTTGACAACACACACATTGAAAAATAAAGAGCAAATTACACAACATTGAAAGCATAAACAACACGAGTCCCTTTTCATCAAAACTAGGGGTCAACTCAGGTGTTCCGGAACTGGTAGCACTCTTGACGTTACTCTTTGTAGTGGACATTCGGTGATGAGTCGTTTTTATTGATCATCTTGATGTTATCACAATCGTGGAAAATGAAAGGATTGTGGCAAGTATAGATGTAACATGCATTATCATTGTGACTCAGATGGTACTTAACGGTCAAACAAATCCTCATGGCGTCCTGAAAACGTTCAAATGTTTTCATTTGGGATCTTTAGTTAAATCGTCTTGCAAGCAGCATCCATGTATTAACGGAATCCCTAAAATATTGTATGAACTGCAAAATGCAATTCGAAAGAAGTAATATCAGCAAAGCTTTGTCTTAGTTTTGTTCATTTTCACATTCTGGCGGCCATTTTGAAATTTTCCGCCATTTTGAAAAAAAAAGAAAAGTATAAACTAACGTTATAACTTACTAGAAACGAGGGAATACATTTTATATGTTTTTGAAAGATTTGGTTTGAACATTATTTGCTTTAAATTATACATGGTTGTGTGTACTGATTGGCAGACATCTTGAAAACGGCCGCCATATTGGACTTTTCAGAGTGGGTCCATAGCTTAAATTGACTACCAAATATATATCTACAATCGTGCAAAGTTTCATGCTTCTATCATCAAACCCACAATTCTTCTAAAAATATGTACGAATCAGCTGGACTAATAAAATAACTCTGCTACATATTTAATATGTCAAAAGAAGAAGAAAAACAATATATGCAGAGGAAATATTTTGGACATTGTTAACATGTTACTAAATTCAGTTTCAAGAGGAACTTGCGAAAAAAATTATCCCTAAATTGAATGAAATATAATTCTATATACTTAAAAACAAGTGTTTCCCCCTTAACTCATTATAGCTTTGAAATCGTGAAACCTACCAAAAATTTGATTTGAAAAAGCAATTGGGTTTATGTACAAGAAATTAAAAAAAAATCGAGGTCAAACTTCTTCTTTTTTTATTATTTGGCATTTTATATCTAAGCTTCGCTCACCGAAAATTTTGTAAACTCAAAATCTGTAGCTGGAAATTGTATTCAGGCGGAAACCCGGTTGATATTAAACCAAAGAAATGGAACTCTTTGTTAGAGAAGGTAAAAAAGGCCAAGTTGGTAAATTTGAATTGTTTACATCTGTTTCTATGGACTTTAAAATTTGAATGAAAGTGCCTAATTTAGGATTTTATGCATCTTATGTATGTGTTTTTACTTAAATTATGGTATGGAGCTTCGAGATATTTGTAAACTTTTAAATTATAGACAAATTTTCGGAAAACAGTCGATTGTGGCAGGTGCAAATACTTGCGGATATTTTTTGTGCATAAGAATCAATTCCGCCGAAAAAAATTCCAAAGAAAGATAATCGATAGATCTTTTTAAAGCACTAATTTGCATCTCTGCCCCCCGGCGACAGTTTTTTTGGGACAAATCCCCAAAATGGGCAATACTTTCATCGAAAAGAGAAAGTCGAGTACACCTTTTTATGTTTAGGCGTGTTTGAGTTGACTATTCTGTCTTGGAAACGTACAAAAGAAAATATTTGATACATCATCTTGCTTCAGATTCTATTATTTTTATATATTAAGGCTCTAGGTTGATATAATAGCATTAAAAATTCACAGTACTGAAAAATGAAATTATGGGTCAAGTGAAATACTTTTCTAATGAGCCATAAAAACAGGGTATGTGTGTTCGAATAACAATTTTTTACTAAAAGTACTTGACGACAGACTTTTCAAGTGGATCTTAAAAATGCATAACTTCAAAAAAACTTTATTTTGTGTGTGTGTTATCTAAGGTAATTAGTCTTCAACCTCTGAAAATATTTAGTCTGCCCTTCTACCAAATATTTTTGAACTTTCGAAAATTCCCCCTGACAACCGATAAGACAATAGTTTTGAATTGACCAAATGCATAGAAGTACATTACATGATGCTCAATAACTAGTAGATATACATATGTCCTTTTAAATACAACTGGCATATAAGGATCGTACTGATGCTATGTGGATAAATTTATCGGTTTTCAAGAGCTAAATTGACAGCGCGTCATCACTTCAATGGCTTCCATTTTTACGATTACAAAAATTAGGTGGCGTAATGGGGAGATAATTTTGATGAAATAGAATCCTGACTGTATTGTGACCTTAATTGAACATGAAAACAAGGAAAACGCATCCAATCTAAATAAAAATGCCGTGCACTACCATTTAAAAAAATGTTTTGGTATTTTTTTCAAGAAAAAATACAAACAGATTCGATTATATTCATTGCCAATCCTTATATATACGAAATAATTATGATGACGACGACTACAACACATAGATAACCGCAACAATTTACAACTGTATACAAACATATATTTTAAACCTGTCCTTGAATTATTTCGTCAAAATATGCAATCCATCATTAAAGTTTCTGTCAAAATATATGTTGCGTATCATGTGCATACATTAATCTATTAGTCATGTCGTTTGCAAATTTGTTTAGTAGTTATGTTTGTGTCATAGTTTTATGTGTTCAAGTTATTATTTTAGTGGACTATTTTAAATACATGTAGCTGATCTTAAATCTATAAAAAAAAAAATTGTTTAAATAAAACTTATTGGATCGAGACAATTCAGAGCCTAACATAATGAATATAGATACTGCTTGTCTTTTGTTGGATCGCGACCATATGGTGACCCCTTAGGCTATATATGTATGTTTTTTTTTATTGTGCTGTTTTATTGCCATCTCATTGTCATTTAAAAAAAAAATCAGTTATTCATTTCAAATGAACCGACCATCTTTGACTTTGAAGTTCTTTGTTAATTAAAAAAAAATAACTAGAAAGAACCGTCACGACCAGGCTTTGGGACTTGACCGGTAATGCTTACATTCATCTGTGTCCAACAGTATGTTAAATGTTCCTAGTGAAAGGAGGATTATACAAACCATCCATTCTGATAGGGAAAATAATTGCTTTTATGAAAACCCAGGAGTAAAAAAAATGGACAAAAAAGGGGAATGGAGACAAAAAAGACATAGGGCGGAAGGGGTGAGAGAATTGATAGAAGAAACAGGAAAAGGGAAAACAATCCTCCCACCTTCCCCTTATTTAAATTATTCACAAGAGTGATAGGAACACGAAATTCTCTGAAGAAAACATTGATATATGGCGTTCAATCCATATTTTAAAAATGACATCGAATGTTTACTATTGCTAAGATCTATAGTCAGTGTTTGCAGGAAATACTCTTCTGCTGAACACGATAACCGAGACATGTTGACAGACCAAATTCAGTTGTGTATATCACAGATCTAATAAAATAACAGACATGATTCTTCTTTAGCAAAAAGGTTGTATCCTGGGACTAGTACGGACATTCTTTTAATAGAAAACAAAGGATATGGGTATCCATCCATGACACAAAATCAGTACATGCACAGCTAAAAACACACACACAAAAAAGAAAGGAACAGCGCTTATATTTGTACTTCATCTCAAAGTTGTAAAATAATTTGGATAGATTTTGAAAGAAGTAATACCACCAAATCAGCTTGGTCACACTTTGTTCACATTTTGGACACATTTTACATTAAGGCAATCAAGTGAAATAATGATGTCATATTAGAATGTTAACTAAATTTTCCGTTCAACTCAGTATTTTCTGTTATATTTTAAGCGAAGTCTTGTGATGATGTAGCTATAATAGGAGCTGGTATTGCTGGAACATACGCTGGATGGAGATTAAGAAAACTAAATAAGCGAATTACTGTGTACGAATACTCAAACAGAGTAGGAGGAAGATGTTACACGATGAGATTTCCAGATATTCCGGACATTAATGTTGAGCTCGGTGCTATGCGATTCACTGCTACCTGTAAGTTGAAAGAGATGTCACGGTGCTTTCTGAAGAATAAGTCAAAAAGATCATATCCTTTTCTTCAAATTAAAACTATTATTCTAAATTGCAGTCTCTTTATTCGAAAAGCACAATTTATATTTTCTTGAACACTTTCTTTTTGATAACTTAAATATTTCATTCAGTTATAACGTATGAATAATTATAATTTTTAACAAGCTGAATGAGCTTTATGTAAAATTAGCACGGAAACTAAGAAATAACTACACTTGCAAAGTTGTGTTAAATATACCCCTAGACTGCACTCCAGAATACAGAATGTTGTGTGCATAAGGAATGACAATTCGGACATAAAGAGACACAACTTTTATTTTATTGTTCATTGCAATTATTGAGAAAGTTTCATAGGACGGACGAACGGGCGGACGGATAGACATAAACTAATTTATCTTCTCTATCTTAAGCGGGTATGAAAAGAAAAATAACTGATGAGGATAGAATGTTGTATTATTTTCAATACTAAAATTCTGTTATTAAATAATGTATGGTTACAATTATGATTGAAATTGATTTGTTCAGAAGTAAATTGAATGTCCCTCACATGAGTATTATGTGTATTTTCAGCACATAAGCTACTGTATGATACCATACGAGAGCTAGGACTTCCGGTACAAAAATTCGTTTTAGGTGGTGGAGCATCAGAAGATACTACTGTACACGTACGTGGAGTCCATCTACGGTACAAAGATTTAGGGGGTACTGGTACTCCTTACAATCTATATCCAAACGAACGGAAACCAGTTAGTCAACTTAAATGGTACATTGTACATCATTGCTTACGTTTGTTAGATTTGTAGCTACAAGATGTGTAAACCACAAGTTACACTGTGGTTGTTTCAATATTTAAAACCATTCAATTTTTTCACGGTCAATCTGACCGATTATATCTAACGAAATGTTGTAAGGAGCGATTTACAGAATGTGAATCATAATTTTGGCAATCAATATAAAACAGATAGATTGTACGAAATTCCGGGATGTTATCACAAGTGTTAAAAAGGTTATATAGACATGGTTTGGTACCATTAAAACGTTTAATCCCGCTGCAAATGTTTGCACCTGTCCTAAGTCAGGAATCTGATTACAGTAGTTGTCGTCTGTTTATGTAGTTCATACGTGTTTCTCGTTTCTCGTTTTTATGTAGATTAGACCGTTGGTTTTTCCGTTTGAATGGTTTTACACTAGTAATTTTTTGGGGCCCTTTATAGCTTGCTGGTCGGTGTGAGCCAATGCTCCGTGTTGAAGGCCGTACCTTGACCTATAATGGTTTACTTTTATAAATTGTAACTTGGATGGAGAGTTGTCTCATTGGCACTCATACCACATCTTCCTATATCTATGATATACAATATTGCATTGACGAGAAATGGTAACATACTATACATATATAAAAACCCAAGGTAACAAACATTTACATTTGAAGCAGGGAAAAAAGCACACAAAGAAATGAGACTACATCTACTTTTCTTCGTCCCTTGAAAACCATCAGACGATGCCATCAGCTTACATGATAACACATAATTTTATCTACATGATCATGTTCTCTTCGCATAATGTCGACATATTATTCATTTTCACAAAATTTCCAGATTGTTTTAAAAATGACTGAAAAATAAAAATGGTGACAGATTGTTTTACTAAAAAAAAGAATAATAATTTTCCTTTCATATGCGTTCGCATTTTGATACATGTTTTCAATAACTCTAAAAACCTTCTCTTTGATATATTATTTTTGTTACTTTTTCCATATTCCTCTTCTCAGTGCAGTACCAAAAGAACTTTGAACTCAACAATCTACAGTTCAACGTTTAACCACAAAAAAAAATGAAATTAAAGTAAATTTTAAAAAAATATTATCAATCGTTGGATTTTGGTATAAGGTTAATATGATAAGCATAGTTTTAAAATTATTTATGTATAATTGTAAGCAAAAAATCTCATAAAAAAACACCAGGCTTATAATTTTGTACGCAAGATGCGCGTTTCGTCTACAAAAAAAACTGTTCAGTGATGCTCGAACCAAACAAGATAAAAGGCCAAATAAAGTACGTGTAAATGTTTTGCTAACGCAAACATTGGAGGTTATTCCTCTTTATGGTGACCCCGGCTAAAACTTCGTTTGTTTTTAAAGATTACATTTAGTTTACCACTAGTCCAAATCGCTAAGAATCCAAGCAAGATAATACTAAAACTAGAGGCTCTAAAGAGCCTGTGTCGCTCACCTTGGTCTATGTGAATATTAAACAAAGGACGCAGATGGATTCATGACAAAATTGTGTTTTGGTGATGGTGATGTGTTTGTACATCTTAATTTACTGAACATTTTTCCTGCTTACAATTATCTCTATCTATAATTAACTTGGCCCAGTAGTTTCAGAGGAGAAGATTTTTGTAAAAGATTACTAAGATTTACGAAAAAATAGTTAAAAATTGACTATAAAGGGCAATAATTCCTAAAGGGGTCAACTGACAATTTCGGTCATGTTGACTTATTTGTAGATCTTACTTTGCCGACATTTATTGTTTTTTTACAGTTTATCTCTATCTATAATAATATTCAAGATAATAACCAAAAACAGCAAAATTACCTTAAAATTACCAATTCAGGGGCAGCAACCCAACAACGGGTTGTCCGATTCATCTGAAAATTTCAGGGCAGATAGATCTTGACCTGATAAACAATTTTACTTCATGTCAGATTTGCTTTAAATGCTTTGGTTTTTGAGTTAAAAGCCAAAAACTGAATTTTACCCCCCATGTTCTATTTTTAGCCGTGGCGGCCATCTTGGTTGGTTGTCCAGGTCACGCCACACATTTTTAAAACTAGATAAGCAAATGATGATTGTGGCCAAGTTTGGTTTAATTTGGCCACGTAGTTTCAGAGGAGAAGATTTTTGTAAAAGATTACTAAGATTTACGAAAAATTGTTAAAAATTGACTATAAAGGGCAATAACTCCTAAAGGGGTCAACTGACCATTTCAGTCATGTTGACTTATTTGTTAATCTTACTTTGCTGAACATTATTGCTGTTTACAGTTTATCTCTATCTATAATAATATTCAAGATAATAACCAAAAACAGCAAAATTTCCTTAAAATTACCAATTCAGGGGCAGCAACCCAACAACAGGTTGTTCGATTCATCTGAAAATTTCAGGGCAGATAGATCTTGACCTGATAAACAATTTCACTTCATGTCAGATTTGCTCTAAATGCTTTGGTTTTTGAGTTATAAGCCAAAAACTGCATTTTACCCCTATGTTTTATTTTTAGCTGTGGCGGCCATCTTGGTTGGTTGGCCGGGTCACGCCACACATTTTTTAAACTAGATACCCCAATAATGATTGTGGCCAAGTTTGGTTTAATTTGGCCCAGTTGTTTCAGAGAAGAAGATTTTTGTAAAAGATTACTAAGATTTACGAAAAATGGTTAAAAATTGACTATAAAGGGCAATTACTCCTAAAGGGGTCAACTGACCATTTCGGTTATATTGACTTATTTGTAAATCTTACTTTGCTGAACATTATTGCTGTTTACAGTTTATCTCTATCTATAATAATATTCAAGATAATAACCAAAAACAGCAAAATTTCCTTAAAATTACCAATTCAGGGGCAGCAACCCAATAACGGGTTGTCCGATTCATCTGAAAATTTCAGGGCAGATAGATCTTGACCTGATGAACAATTTTACCCCATGTCAGATTTGCTCTTAATGCTTTGGTTTTTGAGTTATAAGCCAAAAACTGCATTTTACCCCTATGTTCTATTTTTAGCAATGGCGACCATCTTGGTAGGTTGGCGGGGTCATCGGACACATTTTTTAAACTAGATACTTGAATGATGATTGTGTTTAAGTTTGGGTGCATTTGGCCCAGTAGTTTCAGAGGAGAAGATTTTTGTAAAAGTTTACGGACGACGGACGACGGACGACGGACGCAGACGACGGACGCAGGACGACGGACGACGGACGCAAAGTGATGAGAAAAGCTCACTTGACCTTTCAGGTCAGGTGAGCTAAAAAACAGTCATTATCTTTTAAAATATCTATATATGATCTGGTCATTTTTCCGGCTGCTAACCGATTCTTTTATTAGTTATTGGACTGTTGACAATGTTTTGAATATTAAATGGTATATCGTTCTGGTTAACCTCTTCGTTATCGACAGTCGAAGAGGTGTTAGCTTGAAAAGAGTAAATCAAGCATCTCTGAATCAAAATAAGAATTATATGTTCCACAAAAAGGGGCTACGACTTGCAGGAGGATTTTGTCTTAACTAAAATCATGTATAAAATATCGCGAGTCAAAAGGCTACATCAATTCACTCAAAAATGTACCAACAAATGTTGGTTTGTGCAACACAAGGACAGAAACCATAACACACCCACGGTGTGTTTTCACGCCGTTTGTATCAAAGGACACTATTTCTTCCTTCAAAACTGACATCACGTTTCATTATACTCATTTTATAAAACTTTGATGATAGAAAAAGTGGGTATTTGTTTAAACAAAATCTGTTGTCATTTAATTTCAGGGAAATGTTTAGGAATTATACCAACGTACTGACGACCCCTGTCCCTGAAGATGCTAAACCATTTCAAATTAAAGATGTTGATGGACTAGAAATGTACAAGCAAAGGTAGTATCTAATGTTGTTTTTCTTCATATCAATTAATCAAAATTAATGAGTTTTTGATGGTGTATAAAACAAAAAGTCTTGAATAGAATAGTTCAAAAGTGTAAAGATCAAAGAAATTTAAGCATGCATTTTTGTGAATTGAAAATTGTAGATAAAAAACAAAATCATTAATCTAAATCAAAGAATATGTGGGATATAAGTCAATGAAATAGCAACCGAACAACACAACCAACTAAGAGACATATGTAAAAGAGGTCGGCAAGTCTCCAACAGTCATCAATTGTATAATATATATGACGTTAAATATTTTTTTTTTATTTTCAATAATGTTGGTAATAGATATATAATATAGTCACAAATTTTGAGGAGTTGGGACAATTAAGAGTCTGACAAATTGTAAGACACCGATTTTTTTGTTAAAAACTGTGTGTTGCGTTTTGATGTCTGTTGACGCATTATGCACATCCCCTTTAACCTCCGTGTAGCAAAATTAGATCTACAATGAAAAAGAATAGGGATAAGAAGTAACTTCTTCTTCACCATCTTGCCAAAAGATCTTGACTATTCTTATTTTAATTTTCAAGACAATCATTTGTTGGCGGATGTAAATTGTGATGGCGACCACCTTTACTGGTAAATTGAATCATCGACATTTGAATAAAAAAACTTTAAGACAAGAATTTTGTCCAAAAAGGCTCTGTCATTGTAGAGAAAATATAATACCTTTTCTTATCGTCAGTTAGAACGACACATGTTGTGTGCTAAAGGAAATATCATTTATTTTTAGAATTCTAAAATATATACAATTCGTCAGTGAAAATAACTAGGATAACGGGTCTGAGCACCTAAAGGACAATCGAACACACATGTATAATAAATATTATTAAAACGCATTTCACTTCTCTTTTTTGTAGTATCAATTCGTTGTATCATAAATTCCTTAGTTCAGAAGCACAGAATTATATCAGAGACACAGCTTCTTTCTTAGATTTAGGTGTAAGTGCATCGGCAGAGGTTATGACATCTCCTCCGTCTCAAGAAGAGGATGAAGTTTCAACAGTGACAACAGGATTTGGTTCTATACCTGAAAAGCTACTTGAAACGTTCCTTCGGGCGAGTCGAAGGTGAGTCAAAATATGAGGGAGATGATAGAAAGGACAATAAAAAACTTTTAGTCAACTTAAAACCAACGACACCATGGCAAAACATAAGAACAACGAAGAGAGAAAAAACTGTCAGCAAATCGCTACACATAAAACTAAAAAATGAACCAAAAACCTGTATTTAACTATGGTGCTTCTGAAGGGAAAACAGATCCTGCTTCACTCATGACACCCGTCCAAATCTTTTATGTAGGAGTAAAGCATAACTTGCAGCTTATTTACATATATGTACTGCATCCCACATGTCTACACAGTCATTTATTTTTTTAAATAAACAAGATATGAGCTGTGTCGGATAGAAATGCAAATCAATATCAATACATCTGTTAACCTATTTTGGGGTTGAACAAATCTCTAATCAGAGTCTGACGTGAGTTTAACTGTTTGAAAATTGAGTTGATATAAGAACCTTACAAAACAGACCAAAATCCATCTCTTATTTCGTATTTGAATGTCCCAAAATCAATCAAAAGTCTTATACATGTACATGTATACGTGCACTTGCATAAGGTCGGTTTCTATCCGACGCAGCTCATATCTTAATAACTAAATAAGAGATCTAATAGACTAAATAAGATATCGTATTTAATTTATAAGATATCTCAATTAGTTAATACTATATCTTATTTAGATGATAAAATATCTTTATAAGATATCTTGAAAATGGAATCAATATAAAAACGGCTTGCCATTCATAATTCTCAATCAGTTTAGAATTAGTTTTTTGAGGTCTGAATGTCTGAATATTTTCATTCCAATGATTGTGTGGTTGTACAATAAATATCTTTGGTAGACTATCTTCATATAATTTTTTTTATGGAAGTCTTTACGAATTGACTCGTTGGTGATACTTCTTGAACGATTTAAAACAAAAATACTTAACTTGATGGTATGTATCTCTTCTTCGCACATTATTATTTCACACATATTTATTTATCCATTTAGCTGTAAATAAACATTGCGTTTTTAAAATAATAACTGGGGGCCTCGGTGGCCGAGTGGTCTAAAAATTTAACTTCTGGATCACTAGCTTTTCAACACTGAGGTAGTGAGTTCAAACCCCGCACGTGGCAGGTGTGCTCGGATCCAATTTTAATTGGTAAACTTAAAGATTGTCAATTTCCTGCCGAAGGTCGCTGGTTATCTCCGATTATTCCGGCTTTCTCAACCAATAAAAACTTACCGTCATGAAATAGCAAATAGTGCTGAAAGTGGCCTTTAACATCAATCAATTAATAAAACAAATGTAAAATAAAACATTGCATGAATTCGGTACACAATATGACTGAGCATGCTTACTGATAACTACTATGCAGCGACCAAGCCTAAAACATGAGCGAGTACGGAGATCCAGTTTTAATTAGATTGAGGAAACTAATAACTTTGCATCGAGATAAGAAGCAAAAAGACAAACAATAGTCAAACAAGACATACGCAGAAAACTGAACATTGCACAAAACGATTTCATTTTAAAATTCAATCCAGAAATTAGCTACTTATTTGTTATATATTTTGACAACAGGCACAATATCAAGCTAAATCACCATTTGAAAGCAATAAAGAAAGTGGGAAATGGTTATTACAATTTGTACTTTGAACCCACGATTACCAAAAATGGACGAACTAGCATTATAAAGGTAATTGATTTCTAAAATAAGATATATATCAAATATTATTTAGATGGATATGGGATAGTGGTAACAACTATATAACCAAGGGTTTACCCACCGTTACATGAGTAACACGAAGGGTGTCACAAGTAGAGCACGATCTGCTTACCCTTCCGGAACACCTGAAATCACCCCAGTTTTTAGTGGGGTTCGTGTTACTCAATCTTTAGTTTTTTATGTTGTATTTTGTGTACTATTGTTTGTCTTTTCGTCGTTTGTTTGGTTTTTTGACATGGCATTGTCGTTTTATTTTCTATTATGAGTATGAATATCCCTTTGGTATCTTTCGCCCCTCTTTTATAAATGTACGAGACAATCATTACTGGCAGAATATATTAGATGAGTGCGTTCTTTGTGCTTTTAGATTACTGTATATAAATGTATTTATTCCTTAAACTTTTTGCTTTCTTTCATTCCATTGATATTTTGTACAAATAGAAAATAAACAAACTGCAATTCAATAACTTTCCTTTTTAACAGATATCATTATGAACATAAATGGTCTGTCTTTGTCATTTTATATGATTAATTGCACTGAATTTGATTAACTGGCCAAATTTGTAAATCCCTATCTTTACTACATTGGAAAGTAATAAATATAAAAATAATGAGATGAGATATGATTGTCAATGAGACATCTATCCATCAATTTCCAAATGATGTAGATGTAAGTCATCGTACACTTTCAACAATATGCAAAACCCAAATCTAATCACGAGAGCTCTGCTTGGGGGATGATATTAGTTGAGGGTTGTTTCGATGTATCATACTGAAAATGTCGCATCGTATAAAACTTTATTTTATAAACCTAAAAAGGATTGTTTTTTTTCACGTGACTTGACGTAATACAGGTAAGGGGTTTGATAAAGGCTTTCAAACCGTGACTGATATCCACACGGATGGATGACACAGAATGATTGCAATTGATTGATTATACATAAAATATTCTTGTATTTACTACAAAGTATATAATAAATATATGTTTTGTTTTTTAGAAAAAGTCTTTAAGAAAGAAGTGTGCAAAAAAGGTTATCCTTGCAGTCAATAGATTATCACTTGAAAAGCTTAACTGGAAGGGTTTGTATCAACCTCATATCAGAGAATACATAACTAAAGCAGTAAAAGATGTCAGCGCTGGAAAATTCTTTCTCGCTTACAATTTTCCTTGGTGGAGGAGATCCCCGGTTTACTCAGATTATGCTATATCAGATACCCCATTAAAGCAAACTTACGATTTCGGAACATCAAAAGCTAATCCTACAAAGTCCATACTACTACCCATGTACAATGATGGTGATATACCGTACTGGAACGAACTAATTGAAAGGGAACATGGTAATATAAATAACAGTGATGCTGTCTTTTCCGTTGGAAAAGAAATAGTCAAAGTTGCAGAGAGATATTTGTCTGCAATATATCGACTGCCACTCACAGACATACCACCTCCAATAAATGGAATTATAAGTTATTGGCAGAATTATCCGTATGGTGGAGCGTGGCAACTATGGATGCCAGGTTATATATGGCCAGATGTTGAAAGACAGATGACAAAGCCGTCGAAAAAGGATGATGTATTTGTTGCTGTAAATGCATTCAGTTCTCGTTCATTGTCATATGACTCAAACTCAGCATTGCAAGTAGTGGAGCTCGTTATGCCATATTTTGGTTTAAAAAGTAAAGAGTAAAACTTTGTGGGCTGTAACTTTATTTCTAAAGTCCATGTGTGCCCTTTCCATTTCCCCCTTTGCATTTCAAAAAATAAAACCTGTCTAATATGGATGTGTCTTGACCAGTCCATATTCACAAGATATTTGTTTTGTATTCATGTTAGCATTTTGACAAATGTAGGTTGAAGAGTTTTTATCCAGAAAATATCATATATGCTCTAATAAGTTTAAATTTTTGTTTATAATTTTTGCAACTTTATTTGTGAACATTTTCTAATTGTTGTTCTTAAATACCTTTTTATTTATGTGCATGAATATTTATGTATCGATATACTATATTGTAATTAGATAATTATTCAAGCATTTTATATTTTATGGAAGCAGAACCCAACATACAAACTTAGTGCAGGTTATTTCATAAACAATAATATAACGCAGCAATATAATACCTATCAGGCCGTTACGTTTCTCGTTTTACATTTTGTCATGTCGGTGTATTTCTATTGCTGACTATTCGGTATTTTGTTTTTTCATTGTCGAAGGCCGCACGGCGAGCTATTTAAGAATAAGAAGATGTGGTATGATTGGCAATGCGACAACTCTCTACCAGAGACTAAAGTTAACAACTATAGGTCACCCTACGCCCTTCAACCATGAACAAACCCCATACCACATAGTCAGCTATAAATGGCCCCGAAATAACAATGGTAACACAATTCAAACGAGAAAACTAACGGCCAGATTAATACACAAAACAATGAACGAAAAGCAAATATATATACAACAACAAACGACAACCACTGAATTACAAGCTCCTGACTTGGGACAGGCACATACATAATGTTGAAGGGTAAAACATGTCTGCGAGAGCTCAATCCTTCCCCTTACCTGGGACATTGGTGTAAGAGCACAAAATAAGAACTATAGAAATCAGTTGAAAAGGGCTAAACTCATCAGATCGATACAAAGCAGAAAAACATGTAACAAAAAACACAGACCGGACGTGTCAGGGTATATGTACATCCATACGACAAAAAAACCCCACTAAGTACAGATCTGGGAGTACTCACAGTCACTGACAACTAGTTCAAAGCCAATTACAACAAATAAAAAATCATGAATCTTAGACTAAAGTATCAATCAGTGCACATCCAATATCCAATGGATTTAGTATAATGAAGTCATTAACAGTAAGAGAAAAACATGACCTTGTACAATGCCAAAATACGGATATCGACAGATTATAGAACAGTGAATGTGAATATTCATATGTATATAACAATAATATTAGTAGTTAATTTAATCAACGACAAAGAAGGGGGCGTTGAGACAAATGTAACTTAGTTTCAAAATGACTGACATCGAGTTCTGTCAGTAGGCATAAGACTTCAAATTTTGATAATATACTAATTGTACAAAACAGTTGGTATAGATAACATGTTCAGCGAAGCTCCGTCTATAAGAATTGGAGAAACTGTAAGCATTCAACTTTATTTTATTATGTTTTGGCAGTAAATTATGGGAAAATAGAGAACTTAGGTTAGATGGTTTAATCTCTATATACTCTTTACTGTGTGATACAGGACAAATCATTTCCATTGCCTATATCATCGTCGCCTCCACAGTTTTTCCATAAGATAATTAAAAGAATAAGACAGAACCACGAAAGTTACCTTTTGAATTAAATTAGCGTATAGACACAATAAAATGCGATATTTTTTTTAATTACAGGAAAATTCTAACGAGAATAGTAAGCAACCATCAATACAAAGACCAAGACACTATATTAAAGCATTACCATAATTAAAATGCACGTGTCGAGCTCTCATGGGGCACTTTGACCTTTTTGTGGTAAAGAAGAGCAGCTAAGAGATTGAATACCCCACCCCATTCTTTTGTTTTGAAATGCATAAAAACATACCCCATCATATACTTTTTGACAAAAAATCTATATGATAGCTCTCGCTATTTCATAGGAAAATTAATAGATTTGACAAATATCTGATGCATTTCCAACTGTAGTTTTAATCGCACGAAAAAGAAAAAGAATGCCATCTGATGATTAGTTTCAGATACTTATAATTTAACCAGCAACCAGGTCATCAATTTCATCTTAATTTCTCGACCTTGTCACATATCATGAAGCTTGAAAAAAAAATCTATTCCAGCGGCTCATCCCTACACACCATTCATTACACAGAAAATTAGCTAGAAAACTAAGAACAAATTACAAAACGATTTAGACAATAAATTAGCTTTATTCTTGAAAGAAGAAAAATACGGATCACATCATGTCCTGGTCGAACTTTCTGTACGTAAGACTTATATAAGATGCACACGTGATCGAGAAAAATAAACTTGATCAGAATAATAATATTCATAAACATTGTTGGTCTTCGCTTAGTTACACAGTACATATGTTCCAGAATTACGTATGACTTATTAGATTCACACGTCATCGATCAATAATACTGAATAATAATGTTAATAAAAATTCTTGTTTTTCGCTGAATTACATATGATGAATTGCTTCAGAAATGCAATATGTCTGCATGGAAAACTGTTTGTATATTTGTCTTTATACATGTTGTGGTGATAGAGACTAAAGTTAAACGACGTCTTTATTCCTGTAAGTTCATTTCTGATTTTACTTCAGTTTTCATTTTAAATTGAAACACAACTATTCAAAAAATGTTTTATATGCAATGAGAAAATCATATAAGAACAAACTGTTCCTTTCATCTTAAAATTATGTGTTTGTATAATATCTCAGTAAATAAAATGCATCGTCGATCGCAGCATAATGATAACAACGAGCCTGTAATGTAGTGGTTGTGGTTGGTTGTAGTCTATAATATTTGTGTTTTTGTTTATTTTTTGGCACACAAATCGACGATTGGTTTTCTCGTTCGAATTGTTTTACATATTGTCACGTTGGTGCCTTTTATAGCTTTATATATACGGTATGGATTTACCTCACTGTTGAAGGCTTTACAGTTCTTTATAGTTGCTTAAATCAACGTCATTTAGTCTCTAGTTGATAGTTGACTCATTCTCAATCATGCAACATCTTGTTCTTTTAATAAGCTTATTGACGTGAGAACGTTGAAAACGTCAAAATAAAAGAAAGATTTACATGCAGAGGAAATAGTTTAGATATTGTTAACATATTACCAAATTCTCTTTCAGGAAAACATTAACTCTAATTTGGATGAAAAATAATTCTATTTAATTTAAAACAAGTTTTACTCCTTTGGCTCAATTTAGCTTTGAAACCTGCCAAAAATTTGATTTGAAAAAGTAATCGGGTTTATGTACAAGAAATTGAAAAAAAATCGAACTCAACCATCTTTTTTTTTTAATTCTTTTGGTGTTGTCCATTATTCGGCATTTTATATCTAAACTTTGCTCGCTGAAAATTTTGAAAACTCAAAATCTGTGGTTGGAAATTGTATTGTGGCCTTAATTGAACATAAAAACAGAGAAAATGCACCCAATCTAAATAAAAATGCCTTGCACCAACATTGAAAAAAAATATTTTGGTACTTTTTTCAAGAAAAGATACAAACAGATTTGATTATATTCATTGCCAATCCTTAGACCTACGAAATGATTATGATGATGACGACTACAATACCTAGATACAATGTAACCGCAACAATTTCCAGTTGTATACAAACATATATTTAAAACCTGTACTTGAATTATTTGGTCAAAATATGCAATTTATCATTGAAGTGTCTCTCAAAATATATGTTGCGTATTATGTGCATACATTAATTTCGTTTGTAAATTTGTTTAGTAGTTATGTTTGTGTCATAGTTTCATGTGTTTCAGTTGTAAATTTATTGGACTATCTTAAATACATGTATTGTATTGTCTAGAAAGACTTGTTACAGTGTGAATTGTTTGATAGTGAACTAAAACTTGAAATGAAACATGAGCAATCGAAATTTCCTTTGGGGTAGATTTTGTATTACTCAAAATTTAGTTGCATATCAAATTGTGTACTGATTTTGTGATGCAATGAGCATTTAGCAGAAGAGAAACTGTTTTGAAGAGACAAGTCGATGATGAAAAATACACGTACAAACAATTTGATCGTAAATCTATAAAACAATCTTAAATGAAAGTTATTGGATCGAGACGATTCAGTGCCTAACATAATGTATATAGATACTGCTTGTCTTTAATTTTGTTGGATCACGACCATATGTTGACCACAAGACTATATATGTATATTTATTTGTGCTGATTTATTGCTATCTCATTGTCATTTAACAAAAAAAGATCAGTTAATTCATTTCATTGGAACAGACCATCTTTAACGTTTACGTTTTTGCTAATTAGAAAAACAACTAGAAAGAACTGTCACGACCAGGCTTCGGAACTTGATAGGTAATACTTACATTAATCTGAAAACAGTGTGTTAAATGTTCCTTTATGCGTGTTTCTAGTGAAAAGAGGATTATACAAGACAAACATACTGATAGGGAAAGTAATTTCTTTTATGAAAACCCAAGAGTAAAATAAATGGACAAAAAGGGGGGATAGAGAAAAAAGGGCACAGGGCGAGAGGGGTGAGAGAAGTGCACGTGATAGACGAAACAGGAAAAGGTAAAAAAAAATCCTCCCGCCTTCCCCTTATTTATAGTATTTAAATCATAGAGAGAACACTAAACTCTCGGAAGAAATCAATAATTTATGGGGTTCAATCCATATTATAATAAAAGGCATGCAATGTTTACCATTGGTAAGATCCATAGTCAGTGTTTGCAATATACTCGTCTGCTGAACAACGATAACCAGAACATGTTGACAGACCAAATCAATCTTGCATGGCACGGTTTTAATAAAATAACAGACACTATTCTTCTTTAGTATTAAAGAAGGTTGTATCCTGTGACTAGTTTTTTCACATTTTGGACACATTTGACATTGAGGCAATCAAGTGAAATAATGATGTCATATTAAAATGTTTACTAACATTTTCGTTCAACTTTATTTTCTGTTATATTTAAGCGAAGTCTTGTGATGATGTAGCTATAATAGGAGCTGGTATTGCTGGAACATACGCTGGATGGAGATTAAGAAAACTACATAAGCAAATTACTGTGTACGAATACTCAAATAGAGTAGGTGGGAGATGTTACACGACAAAATTTCCAGATATTCCGGACATTAATGTTGAGCTCGGTGCTATGAGGTTCAATGCTAAATGTAAGCTGAAAGAAATGAAAGAGTGCTTTTTGAACAACAAAAATTAAGCCAATAGATTATATTATTTAAACTAGAATTATCATTCTTAATTTCCGTTTCTTTATATTCGAATAGCACAATATTTTTTTTTTCTTGGACACTTTCTTTTCTATAACTTAAATATTTCATTTCAGTTATAACGTATGAATATTTATAACTTTTGAACACTTAGTGAGCTTCATTTAAAAAATAGTACGGAAACTACTAAATTACTACACTTGCAGAATTGAGGAAAATATGTAGACCCTTATACTACACTTTAGAATACAGAATATTATGTGTATAAGCAATGATAATTCAGACATAGAGATACATTACTTTTTTATTTTTCCTTTCAGTTACTGAGAAAGTTTCATATGATG